>NC_136067.1:1637876219-1639142563 GCF_964261635.1 Lissotriton helveticus | reverse complement strand
ATCAACTTCTGATCGCACTTTATTAAGCTCTTTGTGTCACTGTTTGTTGCGAGTTCTGTAACTGGTTATCACTGCCTTTAGCGTTATTGCACTGTATGAATGACTGGGCTGTGTTAGGTTGTGGCGTTGTACCTCTTATCTCGGTCATATTAGCAATTTTCTGACCGAGGATAAATGACATTTTCCTTAGGACCATAACTTTCTTCGTAGGCCTTGCACTGGCTGGAGTTGCACTTTGACTCCACATATGCCAAGCACCAATTCTCACTTCAACGAAGGCACTCGTGGCACGCACAAGCTGTTTGCTGGACTTCGGCAAACTCTCTGGTAGAGCACTCTTTACTCTGGAGGTTACAGGGTTTACATATCACCTATCTCGTCGCCAGTTGTAGCATCCTTCCCAGCCTGATAGCATGTAAATGAATCACGTCACACACGGAGCTCTGTACTACACGCTTTTATTCTCTAGAGTGTAACCGGCAAACTGAAACATACTTTGTCATGACTTTTATTAACCACATCCAATCACTTACGTCACTAGACTACGGAGTCCGTTTGGGACCATAAAGGTGCCTCTGTCTATAATACACAAGACACAACATTGACCACTCTGGGTCGCTCCGACACTGCAATTACTGTGGCATGGTCAATGTGTGGGAGACCCCACAACTCTGGCGATGAGTGAATCAGTGACCCGTGCCCATATTTCTCCCCAACCCCTCTCCCCTCTTGACGTGGGCATCGGTGTGCTTTGCATTGTATAGAATATTCAAGCAGCTGCAGTGTGGGAACCAGCGCAGGTCCCTCCTGGCCCCGGTGAAGAGCTGCAGTGAAGCGCGAGTGGCCCAGTCTTACCACTGCTTCTGCCTGCCGGCAGAGTGGATGCCGATAGGTGTGAGCTGTCCAGCAGGAGGCCCGGTGCTTAAGTATAGGTCAGCCTCTGGAGCGTGTGCAGGGTCAGCCCGCAAGGAGACAGAAAATTTGCAGTGTGTTGTGTTCCACCTAGTGGCAGAAGGCCACCACCACTAGACGCAGGTGATGCATAAACTTCTTCCTGTGCAGCCCCAACAGTGCCCATTGTGCGGCAGGGACAAGTAGCTGTAGTCACTCAATCGGCAACCACTATCATGAACAGAAACAAAAGAGTTTAAAGCTAGCAGTCGCTAATACAAAACAATAGAAGGGGCGTTGAAGAGGCAGGACCCTACCGTCAAGAGCTCAATCTTTTACACCGGCTAAGATCATTCAGAACACAGCAGCCCGTTTGATCCTGAAATTTCCTCCCTGGTGTCCTATTTTGGATCACCTACATCAGCTTCACTGGCTCCCAATTGCCAAAAGATACAGTTCAACGCCCTTACCCTTGCTTTTAAGATTTTTTATTCCAGGGTCATTTGTATCTTAGGCGCTGTTTCAAACTCTCTCTCCAGGTCCGATTTTTTTGCTTTAATAATCTTAAACTGTTTCAAACCCCTCAGATTGCTAAATCTAGAAGAGGAGGCCGCTCCTTTGCTTATCTGACTGCCATACTTTGGAAAGGCCTGCCCTTGGCCATAAGAAGCTGCACATTCAAGTGGTTTTCAGGAAGAAGATCAAAACGTTCCTCTTCGACTCAGTTTAGGCTCCTTCTGATTTGACCCTTTGAACTGGTGGACACACTCAAAGCCCGCGCCATGCTGTTGTGCCCTGTGCAGCTAAGAGCGGTGGGGCCAGGTGGGGAGGTGGTTGCGGGGGTGGATTACGATGAACGATGACGAGGAAAAAATAATTATTTATTTAATTTCCCCTCGTCATCGTCTGTTGAAATCCCTCGTCCCCCCCGCCCCACCGCTCTTACCTACATGGGCCGCGGCTGGCACCAGGACACCTTTTTAGGGAGCTGTGTGCTTTATAAATGTATTGTATGATGCTAGACCGGAGATATCTGGTGAGCCAGCTTGGCAGGTAACCCCCCCCCCCCTGAGGTTGAATGCAGTAGCACTCCCCTAGAGGTGTACAACTATGCATGCCTCTATGACAATGCTGCGATTCATTAATGCGTTAGCAGACCCAGCGACTGCAGCACCCAGGTGGAGACGGGGGTAGGTCACCCTAACAATTACTTCAGGGTCTCCAAGTAGACTGATGTGACCCTCAAGAGATCACTGCTACTTCACTTTGCAGGGGAGGATATCTAAAAGGTCTTCGCAAACCTCCCTTGCACAGGGTCTGAATATGACCCATGAACAGTGCAGCCATCACAGCACTAAAAGCACACTTTGACCCAAGCTCAGCCCCAACTGTGAGATGTTCCAATTGAGGCAAGTGTGACAGAAAGAAAACAAGACAACTGATCAATTCTATGTCTGCCTGCGAGAACTGGGCTAAACACAATAGAGCCACCCAATAATCCCATGGGGACTGGGTATCGTTAATAACAAAAATACATATTGTCCCCCAAGCAATTGTTTAAGAATAATTACAATTTTCAATCAGTCACGACAGTGATCATAAACCCACCAATGCAGGGAAATTAGCACAAATGCCACAAAAATATTTAATTTGTAATTTTGTGCTGTTTTTCTTTTTCTAATTGCAACATGGCAACACACATACTACTAAGATTCCAAACACATTTAGTAGTAGTAGTATATATCACCTTTTGCTTTCAGTATGGAAAATCAAAATACCATACATAACAGAGCTTTCATATTACAATACATCAAATTCAGTCACAAAAAATTAATGTATGAGCAAAACGATGTTGAGCGTCGACGTTTCGGTCCCCCGTCGGTCTATAAGATCCTCAGGACCATCCTCAGTACCATCATCAGGACGAAAAGTTGCACATATATATCTAAAAATAGAATATATATATCTAATGAAAAAAAAGGAAATATCCTTATTATCCCTACATATATGGTATCGTCTACTCACCCCAAAAGAACAAAAGAACAAAACCAGTGAAACGCACCCACAATGTGAGCCAACAAACTCTATATAATGGTGTACACACATCCCCGATAACCAATGTGTCCAATAAAAAGTGACTTCCACCACCACTAATTCATCCTAATTTAAAACCACATTACCATGGACTTCCAGCCGGAAGTGTCTAAATGCAAGGGGGTATCAATGCCCCAGAATCTAATACAAAAACATAAACAAACAAACACACAAAAAATGCATATAATCCTAATGTCAACATCTCTTTCAGTCTTTAAACATATGTTCTAATAATCAGGAACTATACTCACAGGTGTTTTGAATTAATCTCACCACTTACATCTCCTACAAATCAATAAAATCCACTCAGTGTAACAAATTCACAAGTGACATCATCACCAAACAAATATATGGTCCAATAAAAAAATACTCACGTAATTATAGCGAGTATCCTGTATTAATCTGCAAATGAAAACATCATCTGAATTACACCAAGAGTCGACCCAAAGTGAGCAATACCTTAATGCCTACATTTTGCACCCGATAGTGTCTCCAAACAAAAGCGTACTTTAGCATCATAAATGACGTACCTACCAGATTTCAAAGCAGTGTTCTATTCTGAAGGCTGAAGCAATATCATATTGCAAAACTTACTTATTTGTAGAAACCCACGGTGTTGGCTCCACATACACCCGACTCCAAAAGACCGAGTACGGCGTGTCTATCACAAACGTGGTATAAGAAACATTCAAAAGCAGAGCCTACGTGATGACGTAATCCGTGCGCATATAGTCGTGGATGATACCTTGCAAGACAAAGCTTGTCTCTTTATTCTTCTGGACCTTTCATCTGCGTTCGACATCTTAAACCATGATAAATTGCTATATCGACTCGGAAGCAGGATGGGACTGTCGGTAACTGTCCTTAAATGGTTGAAATCTTTCTTGAAGAACAGATCGCAAAGATTTTTAGTAAATCAATAGCTATCATCACAGTCCCCTATTATGATTGGTGTACCACAAGGATCAACTATTTCCCTTACTCTCTTTAACTCCTACATGGAACCTCTGGCTGAAAGACTGCGACATGCCAACATATTGTTGCATATATATGCTGATGACACAAAGATTTACATTAAAGTCTCATCACTGGAGGAGCTCAAGTCAATGAATGAAGCGCTAAAGATGACCATTCAAGGGCTAACAAGTAATCAGCTTAAACTAAAAAGCTTAAACTAAACAAGCAAAAAACAGAATTCTTATTAATTTGTCCCCCCCCAAAATCTCTTCTGAAATAAAGGGATGGACCAAACTGATCAGCGTGCTTAACTGTACCCCGATCCTAGTGGACTCACTTTGGACAAGAACCTGAACATGCAAAACCACTTCAACTTGTTGGCTAAAAATGCCTGGTACCACCTGAGTTGTCTTAGAAAACTGAAACCATTCCTAGAAATGTCAGACCTCAAACTGGCAGTTCAGGGGTTGGTCATCGCGAGGATTGAATACGGATGTTCAACTCTATCTGGCCTGCCCAAGATCTCAACAGCTCTGCTAAAAGCCTGTCTCAATGCAGCCGCAAGACTCCGAACTCGATCTAGAAAATGTGATCACATTTCTCTGCTCTCAAAAGCTCTGAACTCGCTACCATACAAAGCCAGAGTACAACTCAAACTGGCCTGTACCACACATAAGGTGCTACACTCAAAAATACCGGCATACCTTGCTCAGAAAGTGATAATTTCCGGAGGAGGCAGGCACTACCGGGGCGTAAAAGATCTTGTGCTGAAACCTCCCCTCTTCTGGAAGAAGAAAACATACAACAGAGCTTTCTCAGGCGCCGCACCCAGAATCTGGAACTCGCTACCCCCAAACATTAGAAGAATACCATTCCATTCAAAATTCAAAATGAGCCTAAGGGCCAGATGTATCAAGCTAAATTGCGATCGCAAACGCTGAAATTTTCAGAATTTCAGCGTTTGCGATCTCAATTTAACTGTGTGCAATGTAGATAAACAAAAACCTACTTGCAAAATAAGGAATCACAAAAATTGCGATTCCCTATTTTGCGCATGCTTTTAGAGAATCGCAATTTGCGATTCCCTAAATGCCATGCTAGTGGGCATCGCAAATTGCGATATTGCTTTAAGGAATCGCAAATTACCACCAACTTCAAGTTGGTGGTAATTTGCGATTTCGTAGAAAATAACACTATTGAGCTTTTTTCAAAGTGCCATGTGGCCCACATGCATGCCCTTAGGGCATGTATGTGCACCACATGTGCACACATGCACATTTCAGGGGTGCAACAGGGTGTCCTTTTGAAACCCTTGCACCCTTGAAATTGTGTGCGCAATTTGTGATTAACTATTGGGTATTATAATTTGCGCACGCAATTCCCATTCATACCTAAGGGCCTCTTGGCCCCCAGAAATGAATAGGAAGCCATTCCTTAATTGCAACTCGCAATTTGAGAGTCACAATTAAGGAATGTGTAGGAATTGCAAAAAATTTGCAGATTCCTACATACATTGCATTTTGCTAGTCTATAATATCGAATCGGTAACATTCGCTATTATAGACTCGCAAAATGTAATGTTGATACATCTGGCCCTAAGATCTTCCTAATGGGTACATTCCTACCATAACTCTTTACAAAGAATCAACTAATTCATCTGTCTATTGATTCATCATTCCGTTCCCTTCAGATTAATAATCAGAGGGCCCCTTAATGACTTCCTGAATTGATGTACATTGGGATCTACACAGTCTTTTCCAGGGTCCCCTATCTCGATAAGCTACTGAGGTGAGCGCTCAGCTAAACTTTGAACTCTGAGTTGTTTGATGGTAAAAGGTAAGTTGTAATTTGACGTATTTGGTTAGTCTCAGATATTTTTGTAAGTACGGAGAACTTTTACTTTCAACTGTTTTATACTGTTTTAGATTGTTTTTCATGCGTAAGTTTATGATGCTTGCTATTTGTCGCAATCAGGAGTGCTATATCTCTGTTAAGCGCTCTGATACCCTAACAGGTCACATTCGCACTATATAAAACACTAAATAAATAAATAAATCACTAAAGAAGAGGCAACAACGCTCCTGAGCTGCAACATTGCAGAGGACATGAGGCATGTCATTTTTGCGAAGAAGGTACAGAAGACTTGATTGAAAAAATCTTCCCACAACTATTTACTGGACAGGAATGCATGAAAAACACATTAAAACAGCTTCACATCGGTAAGACTGTACAGCCTATGGCGCTCAGACACCAACGTGTGCCTTTTTTACCTCCCTCCACTTCTCGATGAAGATTACAGTGGCGGATGGTGACATTTGAAAGTGGTAAGCCGTAAAACAATTGTCGTACTTGACTGCGTCGAGCGAGCGAGCATAGCGAGTAAGCTTGAACCACCTATGGAGGGTTTGGGGGGGTTGTCCCCCTGAGAAAATTTTGAAAAAAGAGTGGGCAAATGGTGCATTTCCAAGCAAATTTGAGAGTGCAATCCCACTATTCGGATTCCTGCCTCATATTCTCCACGCGTCCAACTCGGAAGCTGTATGTAACAACACAAGGTGGCCACACCTGTTGAGTGGGTGAGTTTATGGGCAGCGTTTCTAAGAGAAATTACATCGTCCTTTAATCAACTCAGCCCAGAATAACAGCAACCTACCACACACCAACACAAACCTCCAGCCTCTAGTATTCAGCAGCGCCTAATTTGTGCCGGTGCTTGTAGGTGCTGGCCAACAGCAGTAATTTCTGGGGACCAAGAGTTAATTCTTTCATCATCATACGTTAACCCTGGGAAAGAAAAACTAATGGAGAAAGGGAGTGAATGAGGGGGAGAAAGACAATGAAACAGCAATATATAGAGAAAGCAGGCCACGTGAGTGAGATAAAGGCACAGAAAATGGAGGTGGAAGAAGGGGGCAATTTATTTGTATTTTGTTTATTTTACAGAGTTTTATATAGTGCGAACTTTACCCGAATCGGATATCAGAGAGCTTTACATTACACCAATTGCGTTACATGAGGACACATTTATTTTTGTTAGGCACGGGGAGATTAAGTGATTTGCCCAGAATCACAGGATGTTCACCGTCATTGCCGAGACTCGAACCCAGTTCCCCAGATTCAAGGTAAACCACCCTAGTCGTTAGGCCAACTCCTCACCTGTTCAGCATGACATCAGCTCAGCCACATCATATGCACCCGACCAGCATGACCTCAGCTCAGCCACAACATATACACCCAGCCAGCATGACCAAAGCCCACGTGTGGACGGACTCCTGTCCAACAGAAGGATTGTGAGTGCTGTAACCCTAGAAGTCCTGTGCACAGGCACGTGGCACTATACTCAAACAAAGTTTGGCGGTGCATCGTGTGGGCACGGTTTATTCTCAGTTGCCTCTTGAGCCAATGCTGGTAGCGGCAGGCCTCTGCACACAACGGAACGCCCCTTCGGCTGTTCCTCTGACTGGGTGGACGGGGAACGCCTGGACATGTTCCCTGGACGTGCCAATGTGACCACCCCAGCCTCTGCGCTCGCCTGTGGGGCACATGCAGGTGGCATTGCCAGGCTCTTCTGGCAGATGAGTGCCTCCCTGTTGGCTGCTGCCAGGCTCGGAAAGGCCTGGCATGCGGAGCAGGGCCATAAAGGGCCACATGTGCCGAGCGCAGCTCACAATTTGATCTTGCGCTCCGCCCCTGCTCGCCCGATGAGGGGTCCGTGGCCTGGGGTGACTACAAGGAGCGGCAGGAGGACGGGGGGATGGGCGCGGCTCTGTGTACACAGCTCGGGCTACACACAGACACACAACACCCCCCTGCGGGCCTACTCCAAGGAGCGGCAGGAGGACGGGGGAATGGGAGCAGCTCCTCGCACTCAGCTTGGATTACACACACCCCTGAGTGCCTACTCCAAGGAGCTGCATGAGCACGGGGAATGGGAGTAGTTCCGCACACAGAGCTCGGGCTACACACACCCCTGTGAGCCTACTCTAAGGTGCGGCAGAAGGACGGGGGAATGGGGGCAGCTCCGCGCACACAGCTTGGGCTACACACACCCCTGTGAGCCTACTCCAAGGAGCGACAGGAGCACGGGGGAATGGGAGCAGCTCCGCGCACACAACTTGGGCATCAGCTGGAATCGGGTCGAGGCAGCCCTGGTAGTAGGAAATCACAGCAATCGCAGTGCCGACAACTGGCTTCGAGTGTGAACTCTGCACTTCTACACTTTTTTCCCCTCACAAATTAAGCTCTGTGGACATTTGGATGCGGGTGCTCTTTCTGGTACCCATGCCTGCTGTGTGATTTTAAAAGAAAATGAAACAGTTACCGGCAACAACTGACCTACGCTGGGTCGTGTTTGCCCCCGGGTCACTGCCCTTCACCCACGGAGGGCCCGCAGGCGCATTAGTACATGGAGCTGCTTTGGGTGAGGTGCGCGGATGGAATGTCCACTAAAAATGAGCCTTTGGTACCCAACACGCACTCGTTCTTAATAGTTTATGTTTACAGCGCCAGCCTATTAAGCTTAGGGAGTGAATACAGCAACAACCAAACACACACAGACCCGCTATGTTCTAAACAGTGTACGCACGCTTTAAACACAGTGCCCATTCTAGTGTGTACAAACCATAAACAGCATGCAAACACACTCACAATCGAAAACCACGCACATTTTAAACAGTGTACACAGTCTTAATGTGTGCTCTCGTGCAGGTGAGTCTCAAGCCAGTTACTGTTGCATGGTCATGGCACGCAGCAGTAGCTGTGATTACAACATACACTGACTTTGAACATGGCCACCATTCTAAACAGCGAGTACACACCCTAAACAGCACACACCCAAGCACATATACAACTGATCATTGTGCACACACACTGTAAACAATGTGCATATGCTCACTTTACCGCGTACACGCACGCACGCACCAATGCACAACCATATTCTAAACAATTTACACAGGATTCGAAAAGTGCGCGCACACACAAGCAACGGTAATCTATATAAAATAAAAAATGTACCTTCCTCCGCGACCACATCACACGCCGCCTCAGCTCCGGCTTCTCCTGGCGCCTTCTAGGCAGCCTCCTGCCTCCTGCTCCCCTAAGCCAATTACAACGCTGCAATGGCAGGTTGTGGTTGGTGAGGTGCAGCGGAGAGTGCCCCTGCTGGGCCGTTTTCTCTATGTAGGCTGGGTAAGCCACTCCCCCCTGCCCACGAGCAGGATCGACACCCTCACCCCCAACCAGGCACTTCTGCTTTCTTGCAGTGCGAGAATGCAGAAAGATAAAGGGTAAAATGGTAGTTTTTACCATTTATGTTTCTGCCTTCTCGCACTGCGAGAAAGCAGTGAGGCCACGCCCCAATGGGGGAGCCGCCACTGGAAGATTGGAAGATTACCTAAGGCTTGAGCAGTTAGAGTTTATTGGTAAGGTCTCTGGCCCCACCCTGTGGGTATCACCCATGGTAATCACAACCAAACCCAAACAGTAGGAGTTGTAAGACTGTGTAGAAATGAGTCTCTCAAACAAAGTCATATGCCAGTAGAGGCACTTATCACCCACCATGGATGACATAACTGACCTGAATGGAGCTACCACCAACTGACTTTAGACCCTGAAAGCTGGTAGATTACAACCATCTCATTGCACCTAGGATTGGACAGATACGGAGGCTCAACTTCGGGATCTCAATGGCAGTGGTTGTCTGCCAGGATGCATGCCATCAGGGAGACCCTCTCAGGGCTGCGAGGAGTTCTAAGCAGCAGCGATGACATCCTAATTTACTCAAAGTCACTGGACTTCCACCACTAGCAACTGAGAATCACTCTCACAAGGCTCACTTAGCACAGCCTTTTCCTACACAGGAAGTAATGTTCTGTCTCCCAAACCAACATAGACTTCTTTGAGTGCACGCTTTCAAAAGATGGCTTGGGAGGTCAACCCCTGGAAAGGGGGAAGCAATACAAAATGTCCCAAATACAAAGAACCCCACAGAGGTCTGCATTTCCTGGGGATGGCCAGATGCTGTGGATGGTTTGTCCTGAACTTGGCCACCTTCTGAGAACCACTCAGAGTGCTGGCAAAAACAAATGGATGGGGGAATAGACTAACAAAGGAGAAACGTATTTCAAGAGATCAAGGGTCCACTCTTGAAGCACGTTACCATGGCATATGTCCACCAAAACTAACCAACAAAACCCACAGTGTATTCCAGCCAAGGCACAGGGTTAGTGGACAACCATAGCATATGCAACCCGGGCTCTAACAGACAACAGGGGACAGCCAAAAACAAAAGCCCTTCTCAGGGAGGTGTGCTTCGCCGGAATGGACACAGCTATGGAGGAGACTGTAAGGACCTGTCATGCCTGCCAGATGACAGGGAGCACCCTACTCCATCCTCATTGAATTGAAGATTCATGAGAAATACCATGGATAAAAAGTCATTATGGACTTTGGGTGTGTTTCTGATGGTTGGATCATGATGGTCACAGTGAGAAATCACTCAAAAGTTTCAGTGGTAGAGGTCATAGCGTCCACAGGCTTCTCCAAAGTAAAACCAGCCATAGAGAAAACGCTTAGGGAGTACTTGGACCACTTAAAGATCCACCATAGAGACGTAATGCCGCAATGGCCCCAAGCGAACAGGGAAGTAGAGTGGTTTATGAGAAGACTTAACAAGGCCATGCGCATTGGAGCAGACCAAAGGGAGGACCCGGAGTGGTGGTTATGCCAATTCCTGCAAATCTATCGAAATCCACCTCACAGCACAACACAGTGCTTGCCATTGAGTCTCATGTTCTGGATACTGATGCGAGACAGCACGGACAAAAAGGAAACCTCTGCCACTTGACATAGAATAGAAGTGAAGGTGCCAGAACAACAGCAACAACGTTGTGCTAGCTTGGCCTTGGGGGCCTGCAAACCACTCCCGCAGCGTTCCTGCATTTACCATAATATTGACACACCAGGATGGAGAAAGATTAAGAAGACAGCAATAGTGCAAAAGGCTGAGTAGGTACCAGGTGAAACCCCAGAGATGGCATAGTTGCTGGCTAGACTGCCCAAAGCCATCAAGCATCTTCCCACTAAGCCCATGCCAGAAAAAGATATACCCTGATGAAAGCCCATGGCATGAGGTACCCCTCAAGCAAGCAACTCTGGTAACCTATGCAAACAAAGACATAACTTACAACCAAGCCCAGGGGCGAGCCAAGCCCGGCAAGACTTTTGTATAGACTATATCTCGGACCTGTAGTGCCAGATAGGCAGCTGAGCTCAGTTGGGAGGTATTTAGTGAGTCACCCTGCTTCTACTAAAGGGGCCTGTCACATTGCATATGCAACCCTACAGAGGGAATACATAAAACGGTAGCTGACTGCTCGGGGCACTCCCACACTATAATGACTGTGCATGGTCTTTGTGTGGGTGTATCGGCGGGAGGGCCCAGCAGAGCGGTGACTCCACAACAACAGCCACCTTCTTCCTTCAAGCACCCCCTGACCTGCACATGTTTTTTTTCAGGAGGCCTCCCACCCCCCGAACTTCATCCTCAAACTTTCCTTAATTTGTTTTAAATATCACTCATTCCCTCTCCTTCCTTCCCCACAATGGTGGTCTTTTCATTATCCCTTGTTTCTAAAGTGTGGCCTCAGTCCCTCTACAGGAACGTTCCTCCCTCCTCCGTTTTTCTTTTTACTTTCCTCTACTCCTTTTTGGATAACTTCTTCTATGGCATTTTCCTCTTTTTTTGCCCTTCTTTCCAGGTCTTAGAAGATGTAGTAAATATACCTGCCGCAACTCATATTCTCTATTTAACTTGTTTCTCCTGTATATTTCTTCTCACCGGTGCTTTAAATGGAAATATAGAAGTGCAGGTACTAACTATTTAGAGTACCTGTATGATCCTGAGAAGTGCAGGTACTCTCCCATTACATGGATTTCAGCAGTGCAGGTACTCTCCTTTTCAAATTAAAGAAGTGCTGGTACTCAATATTGGACAGTACCTGCCCATTTTAAGCACTGCTTCTTCCAATTCCTAATGTTTTAGGAATTGTAAGAAGGGTTTTTTGTTTGTTTGTGTTTTTTCATTCCTGGTCCGGAGCTCAAACCCAGGACCCAGGAATCAATCCTAGGATTGTATATTCAAATCTAGTTCTGATATACTTTTTCCCAAAAATCTTTGCATTTTAATGAAACATGTATTTTCTCATTATGACTTTTCCCCAAAATGGAAAAATGTACTTATTTCATCTTTTTTGTGTTAGACTGGCTATCTCCATTTTGGTATTTAGTAATAATGAGAGAATGCCAAATGCTCTACCTGGGACAGTTCACCATATATACTATAATTGGAATGAAAGCTTATTAATTTTTTTACACAGTTGACAGCTTTTCCTCTCTAAACATAGGTATCACTCCTTATATCTATAACCTGTCTACAAGCCCGAGGTCCCAACTGTAGGAAAGTAAGATCTGCTTCATAGGGTTACCCACCCTTTTTGCTTGATGTTGCACTGTTTTTACTAGTCTGACTGTCACCTCTATAGCAGGCCTTATCAACCCTGAGGCAGGGTGGTGGGTTTTCAGTGAGAGGATGCCCCTGCATGAGCAGAGCCTCTCTGCAGCCTTCGGAGACCATTCTCCCGCCTTGTCTGTGACTTAGCCGGACCTATTGGTAGAGGTGCATTATAACCTTGCAGTAAATGCTATCTCGGCAACCGCTGCATAGAAACATTTCGTGTTTGGTATCAAACACCTTGGAATCATACCCCCACACCCAGAACCAGTAAGGGAGGTATGATTCCACCCTTCTGAAGCGAGCTTCGTGGGGTCACTGGTCTATCCGGTCCCAGCCTTCTCGACCCAGACAACACAAAATGGATGCTGCCGACCAGAGACACATTTCTGCCCTTCTGCTGCTGAGCCAGGCTGAAGCAGAGGAAGGCAGCTCAATAGGCATCCTGTCAGAGGGAGGTGTGACCACCTCCCAGACAGGATTTAGTGTATTGGGGCGGGGTGGGTGCACTTTGAGAGTGCCTGAAAGTCTTCCCCTGGGGCACATTTGGTGTTCCTGTGCATAGTCCAGTTCAAACCAGTTCTGGGAGCCATTGGCCAAAGGAAATGGGAGTAACCTTCCCTCTGTCCTGCCCCTCCCCTAGGAGGGTCCCCTGAATTTGTCCAACCCTCACCACTGTGTACAAAAGGGCTTACCTGGCTGTAAGACTTTAGATTTTACGTGGACAAGATTCTAAAAGAAGAAACCACTGACTTTTGACCGTCTGGACACTCTGGACTTCGCTGGACTTTGACTGGGCTTGACTTTATCCCCCTTTCTGTCTGAAGCTTTGTCTGTGCCCTTGCTCAATACAGGCTCTGTGCAGGACCTGTGGTGCACTAAGGACAGCTGAAGAATCTCGCTTGGGGTGAAGGAGTCACTCCCCTGCATTTGCAGACTCCTCAACACAACTGATCAGTTTGCTGCTCCCGAGCTCCTGCGGAGTCGAAGATTTCAGCAACACATGAGGTGGGTTACGAAAGTCCCTGAGGTTGATTTGCCCTCTGAGCAAGTTTGAGGCCAGTATCCCTCATGGGGACTGCATAACACGAACCCCTGTGCACCCCGTCCATTTGCAGTTGCATATGCTTGTTTGCAAATTCCGAGCTTGTGCATTGGAATCCGTGTAGTCCTGACCCTGAGCAGTATTTGCACCAAAAGAACTCTGGCCTCCTTGCACCGAGTGCTCCATGGGCTGGTACTTTGCAATCTTGCTCGAGGTCCCCTCGCGACTCCTGGTCATTTGGCCTGTGGGTCCTCCTGAGGGTCATCTTGATTTCTGTTGGGCTTTCCTGGTTGCTCCAGACATGCCCTGGCTCCCCATTGCTTTGTGAGTCCCCTGGATCTTGCTGATCTACACCGTAACCTGCTTGACCTTCAAGCGTGGGTTGCTTTTGCCAAGGCTTGTTGGTACTCCAGCCGGACACCGACCCCTCAGCACTCAACATCTTTTGTGGGACAGCTTGCATCTGGCTCCTGGTCATCGTCGACATCTCCGGGTCGGATCACTGAAATAATATCGAGGGACAGAATATCGACCATCAAAAATATCGTTGACAAAATATCGAGAGACAAAATATCGAGTTTCTATCTACAAACAGGTAAGTACAAAAATATCGAGTTAAAAATATCGTTTACAAAAATATAGTTGTAGAAAATATCGTATTTACTAAAAACAGTGTTAAATTAAATTAATATTAATAATTAATTACTAAAATATACTTAAAATTACTTAAATTAACTTATAATAATTAAATAATTAATGAAAGTTAAATAAATATTTTTTATTTCATATTTATTAAAACATATATATATAGTAACAAAATATAATAAAATAATACCCAAAAACTGAAAACTGACCCTGAACCCTAAAAATACCCCTTTACCCAAAAACTGAAAACTGACCCTGAACCCTAAAAATACCCCTTTACCCAAAAACTGAAAACTGACCCTGAACCCTAAAAATACCCCTTTACCCAAAAACCCAAAACTGACCCTGAACCCTAAAAATAAAAACGAATTTTTTTACTATCTATATTATATACTTACATATTTTCACTTTCTATATTATTTACAGTCGATATTACTTCACTTACCTTAAAAACGATATTTTGGCTGTCTATATTCTGTCCTGTCGATATTTTGTCCAAACGATATTTTAAACTCGATATTCTGTCCAAACGATATTTTGTAGTCGATATTATGTCTGTGCACCCTCCGGGTCCTCTTGGTTGCAGAGTCATGCATCACTTCTTCGCACCTGAAGCACCCGACATCGGTGGGCATTCGTCTACCGCGCCCTTGGTCACTCTGAAGGGAGCCAGACTCTGTCCCCTCTGATTTCAGGTTCCTCCCTTCCAGAATCCAAGCTTGGATTCCACCGGACCCTTTTCACCTTCACAGCAGCAGTACTTCTTCACAGCCATCCATTGAGAACGACGACGGCTTCCAACACCACTCCAGACCTATGCACCCGGCTCCTCTGGGATAGGTAACTTAGGTACTATGGTATCCACGGGTGGGGTGGCTCCCCAACCTTTTATGTTTCAAAAGGTTTGTTCAAAGTCTTCCTAGAAGAGTCCTTAAACTTTAAAATTGCAAACACGACTTCCCCAAAGAATAGTACGGAGCCCGCGGTCGTGTTAGCACACTGCACCCGTCTTCCGTGGGGTCCCTATCTACTCACCTTGGATGGTTCCCTGGGGTCCCAGTGATTCTATGTGCTCCAGACCTTGTCTTGACTCAAGTCGTGATTGTTATACCACTATTTTAGTATATGGTTTGGCTCCCCCGTGGAGCCCACTGTGTATTGTGCTACTTACAGCGGTTCTATTGATCTCGTATTGTGTGCTTTGTGTTCTATCCTCGTGTAGAGGATAGAAGAGAGTGTTATATTAATACATACATATTTTTATATAACTACTGTGTGGTTCTCCTTTCATTTGATTAATTCAGGAGGTGATATTCTGGTAAAACAAGCTGCTTTACATTCCTTCAAGATTAAGCCTGAAGGCTGCTCTCCACAGTTACCACTAGGATAGCTTCCTAAAGGTTATCTTTGATCTTATATATATATAAGAGTAGTTTGGACTGGTGCAAGGTGCCCACTTTAATTAGTGGACATCATATACCAGACTAACTTCTCACACCAACTATCAGATACGTAGTACCAACTCCCAAAAGGGCAGTGGTGAACTGCCACAGAGGAGGCAAAAGGAAGTGAGGTAGGGTGAGCTCTGGGAAAGGCACAGGAAAGCTTAGGTCTCAGAGTAATGAAGATTACCAATCATTCATTATTTCACAATCCCACTAACTCTCTTCTTGGTCCCTTTCTTTATTTGTGTGAGGATGCACCAAATTTGGACCAGACTCCAGGCAACCGAAACAATAGGACCCAGAACTCCATACCAGAGAGTAAAGGCAGAAGAGTAGGAGACATTCATGAGCGAACAATCCCTGCTGTGGAACAAAGGCACTTCCGTCATGAGCCCTGGGTAACCCCCTCTGTGTTGCAGCCCTCTGGAAACTCTTTCTGTAGCTTCTGTCTGGCCTGACGGCTGATACTTTCTTTGAGCATTAATTGGACCATCTGCTCTCTGAGCTCTTTCACACAGTCCACTACCTCATGTCAACATAGTCGCCTCTGCCTACTTTCGCACACTTCACATGTTAATTAAAGTCTTCAAATGGCTTCCCTTGAATACTAGGCGTACTGTCACTCAGGCCCTAATCAACATCTGATTAGACTCCGTCAACGCACTCTTCGCTGGGATCTCCACACACCTTCTGCAGAGACTTCAGACCATACAGACGCCGCTGCCAGGCTCATCCTAGATGTCCCCAGACGGACCCACATCACCCCCACCTCAGAAAACTCCACTGGCTCCCCATACAGAAGAGCTATCAATTCAAGGTTATGATCATTGCCTACAAAGCCCAGCACAACCAAGGACCAGCCTACATAAACCGTTCCCGTATTTTCACCACCCTACTGGACAACTACGTTCCGCATCCCTCTCAATCGCTCACACCCCGCATGTATCAAAAAAACAGTAGAGGATGCTACATCTCCTATCGCAAGTACAAGTAGATCTGGCAGACAGCTGGCCTATGCCAGTCTCAGGATCTGAACACTCATCATACAGCAACAAATCAGGTCATGCAACCTTGAAATCCCAACCACCATATTAATAGTGCTTCAGCTATCTTGCACTGTACCTTCAGAGTAGGAAACAGTGTTGGGTTGACCACATTCAGCCATGCGAAGGCATTTGGTAGACAACATCTCTTTTATCTTTGGAATTCTCCTTATCCTCATAACATGGTCACTCACAGGCAGGGTGTACTGACTGCTCTGCAGGAGTAGGCATATTTGGGTTATGTATTGTGCACCTACTGAGTCCTTTTTGGGGTCAGATGTGATCACCACTCTCTGAGGAAGCTGTTACTCAGTTTTCTCCTCCGACTCCAAGTGAGCGGTCTATGAGTGAATCAGAACCACCTCAGCATCCCCCCAATCAAGATTGTTCCGCCAGCTGTCAGTCCACACTTAAGTCTGTTCTCATATTCTCCTAAACCAACCCAATCAGATGATGGATGTGAATTTTAACGTACTGCTTAGTAAAATTCAAGATGTTTAAAGTTAAAATAAATAAAATATTTATTATACAAAAAAAAAGATTCTTATTCAGATTACTTACCTGAAGTTCTTACTCATCTGCCCCCTTTTTATCTGATCCCAGTTTGTTATCCTATATGTATGCAGCTACAGTCAGCCACTTTATATACTCAAGTTGAGAGTGAGTCGGATCCTGTCTACATGACCACAGGAGAATCATCCAAGAGATGTTGAATCAATAAGAGGGTGAACAACACTTCCAAGGTTGCTTATCTCTCTGGCATCCAGCCATCAAAATTATTTTGCACTCTATGCATTCTGGTCTCCACTGAGGCTCGTTTGCACTTAAAGTTCTGGTGATCCATGACTGATGTTAGCTCAAACTTCCTGGCCCTGCTGATAGTGACATAGTTCATGCAGTCATAATGCTCTCAGTGGCCTCTTTCCTGCTAATGGGAAAGTGAATCAGTAGAGCTGCTGCTTTCCCTTCCCTACTCAGCCTGCGCGTCTCATATTGTGGATGAAAGCTAGTCAATCATACAATACACCCAAATGGAGGCAAGTTGGGCAAACTGGGTTGAGTTATAATGATGGCTTAGGCCACCTTTCCTGCCTCTGACTCTAACTTGTGTAGCCTGAAGGTATTGGCCAGTCTCACTTTCTCCAGGAGGCCATACATCTCCTCTGCTTTTACAGCTCCTCCTTCTGTTGCTGTAACCTGAGCTTTTTCTTTTTTCCTGGCATTTCCTACTCTAGGTGTTTAATATTCTGCAACTTTAAAGTGGACAAGGTAGAGAGACTAGGCACATGAGATCTAAAGGAATCCTTTATTGGAGTCTCTCAATGACACTTAGTTATTAGTATATCTGCAGCATCCTGACCTGGTTCCATAAGGAATGCGCTACCTTTTAATAATTCACCTGCGCTGAATTGCTGACAGGGAACATCAGCACCAACTAGCCCATCTACTTAGTGTCTGCTAGCCCTTAAACATGGTCCCAGTGCAAAGGTACTGGACTATATTGGGTATTGGGTGGTTTCCTGTGTCTCTGGACATCTGGAACCAAGAATTGTAAATGTCTGTCCACCAATGTGAAGCCTTTTCTCTAGAGTTGTGAGTAGTGCTTTTTACCATTGGTGTTCAAGAGTCCCATGCAGTATTACGCACCAATTGAATAAACAAATTACTCTCTTTTAAGAATCAAATGACTCTCATAGAGTAGTGATGGCAAGCAGTAAAGGCCTATTTCAGTAGAGGGTAGAATATTTGGTACTCAGATGCAGAATGGCACAATGATTACATACAATACACTGAATGTCCATAGCAGGGACACATCATATTCAGTGAGACTGGTGGGGTGTGAGTCAGATTGCCCAAACCAGCACTTTGGTGTAACCATATAAACCATATAAAAAAATTGAATTTGCAATGAAGGGTAAAAAAGTGGATGGGGGTGACCAGGGGCGATTGGAGTCTAAGAGGTAGATATTCTGAAAAGTCCACATTTTGGAAGCTCTTCAAATCTAGCCATCCTTGTGTGTTGTATTAAAGAGCTTTATAACAGATACCATGGAGATGGTGTTACCTGGTGGGTTGAGGTTTCAGTTACTACTAGGTAATTCAGGTATTTGAGCGTCAAGTACAGTGACTGGAGTTGGAATAGTAAATACACAATCTTTTGGGGTGAGTGGACGGTCCTCGTATGGTATGAGGTGTGTCTTTGTATTGTTGTGTCTGTGTGTGCGTGTGTGCACGTGTATGTCTATTTGTATTTTATATTAGGTGTTTGGTATAGTGTGAGCCAAGCTGCAAGAAGCAGCATTTTAATATGAAAAAAGGCTAAACCAGGGTTAAGCCAGTTGTTCATTTTGTTACACTAACAAGAGGTAGTACTAGTCAAAATGATTTCACTTAAACCTTATGTGACAAAAGTTAGCAAGCATTTAATACAAATGCTTCACCTGTGTCAAAATTCTCTCTGTTTCATGTGTACATTTCATTACCTGGCTTTTTATTATACTCTGAAAATAAACAGGTTATGGCTCAATATATTTATTCAGCAGTGAGTATCGAAAATTGAAGCAGAGTCTGATAGTTCCATAGCATGTAATGTGTTGTAATTTGGGAGGAAAACTAATAGCCCTCTTTTAAATATTCCTCTCATTCCCCTTTTGTGTTATATGCTGGAATTCTGTGGTATCATTTGAACCCTTGGAGCTGAAAAAGGGCTGCAGTTCTTCAAGTATTAATTCTAATACCATCAAAACAACTTTGTTTTCACTAACAAGTGTTCACGATGTCATAAGAAAATACATTGGCCTTCATGGATGAAATGATAGAAATGATCCTTGTAGGACCATGTATTCTGAACGAAGCTCCATCTGGTAACACCAATTGCTTACACCCCAAAGACACTTTAACAACATTCTTACTGGTGTATAGTTCGGGAAGGCGTTAAACCTCAATTTCATGAGGCAACATGTCCCAAGACGAGGCGCACCACAAAATAATACACTTGATGTAAAGCGCTCTGATACCCTCGGGTCCAGCTATATAAAACTCCTAAAATAAATAAATAAATAAACATATCACAAATACACTCAAAAAAGTAAGGACAGGCTCAATAAGTGAAGTCTAGGGGAGAAGTAGCAAATTTAGAAGGATTTATTTAAAAATTTCAAAAGGTGCAATACAGAAATTGTATAGTGTGGTAAATCATTACCATGAAGGTTCTCAGCAACAAGGCAATACAGAATAATAGGCAAAGTCAAGAAAACTATTCTAAGCCCTAAATGTGCAGCAAAATCAGTATTATATTCCATATAGGTACCATAATTTCTGATGGATACATCTGCCAGTGGATTCCTCACCTTGTGAATATCCCCCTGCGTCAGCAACATTCGGAAATTCTTTTGTAGCTTCGCGCCGACGACGTCACAGAAGCATGGCATCGCGCGTGGCTCTGCTGACGTCACCGACTCCATAATAGGCCCACGTCGGCGTGATGACATCAGTTCCCTTTTTTCGGCGGCGTCGACGCTAACGGTTTTTCTAGGGATCCTCAGTAGCTTCGTGGTAACTGTTACTGTTGATTTATTCTGGTGCTTCCTTGTTTCTTTGTTTCCTGTCGAGATGGACTCGAAGAAGACTGGGTTCAAGCCGTGCGGCGAGTGCATGAAGATGATGTCTATAACGGATCAGCAGGAGGACTGCGTATGGTGCCTGTCTTCTGACCATGATGTCCAAGGGTGTCCATGCTGCAAGAAAATGAACCCCAAGGCGCTGAGAGAAAGAGAGGTGAAGCTTCTTGTAGCGAAGATGAAATGCAAGAACAGGAAGAGTTCGAAGTCGCGTTCGAGGTCCTGCTTAAGGTTGCTTTCGAGGTTGTCTTCAGGGCATGCTTCTCGATCCAAGAAGAAGCATAAGAAGAGGAAGCATGGGTCTCGACGCCGTTCTGAGAAGGGTTCGGACACGAAGTCGAAGTCTCCAGGTAGAAGTCATCAGAAGGATTATGTGTCTCCTTCACCTGTTGTTCCGGATCCGGAAGGTGAGACTTCGCCTTTTGACTCTTCGGAGCATTCTCCGACGCCGGCATCGAATCCATCTCCGGCGCCGTCCTGTTCTCCACCTCGAGAAGAGGAAGAGGATCCATTGCAAGAAGGGTCTGCGACTCTGGAGCATCAGCCAGCGGATTTGACTGGCACAGTTCCTGCACCTAGGCAGGAGCAGCCTGAGGGTCAATACCCTCCATTTCCAGGCCCAGGACAAGACCCTACGCATTATTTAAATGCAATGTATGGTGTCTTCTCGAGAGCCATGTACCCCTCTGAGGCACCGACTGGTCCCATGGGTCCGATGGCCCTGGGCGTCCCTCAGGCATATGCACCGGCGCCATTTATGCCTTTTATGCCGACGCCGGCTCTGGCTTGGCATTTTCCGGCGCCGAGGTCGTCGACGCAGATTCCATCTTCTCCGGCTCCGGTCCGACCTCGTGCACTCCATACTGTTCCACCGGCTCCGAGTTCGACGCCGGCTCCCGCTCCGTCGGAGTCGGTTGTGACTCCGTCGACGCCGACCCCGAAGATGAGGTCTAGGCGGGAGGCCCAAAGGCTTTTGGAGGAGCGTAGATATAGAGCACAGGAGATTGAAGAAGGTGAGCTGCAAGACTCTGATTACTTCTTTGAAGATCTTAAGGAGGCTAGTGGTCTGGATTTGTTTCCAGAGTGGGAACCTTCCTCAACTCCTGACGGCCCTTCGAAGGAGGTTGCGCCATATCACATGGTGATCAGAAAGGCAGCTGAACTTTTGAATCTCGAGCTGCCCACTGCGGAGTTTAAGTCAAACATTTTGACAGAGGTACTCCATTCTCCCTCTTCAGTGGTGGAGCCTTTGCTGCCTTTTAATGAGGCAATTACAGAGCATGTCTTGGAAGTATGGAAAAAACCCTTTTCATCACCTGCTGTTTCAAAGGCTGTTCCTAGGAGATATAGGGTGGCTCCTGGAGATCCTGACTTTCTCTCAACTCATCCATCTCCAGAGAGCTTAGTTGTACAGGCAGCTTGTTCCAAGACATGAACTGGAGCTTTTCCGCAGGTACCTACTGATAAGGAGTCTAAAAAGCTGGACCAATAAGCTAAGTAGGTGTTCTCTTCAGCTAGCATGGCTCTCAAGTCCACAAACGCCACGTGCCTTCTAGGACGCTATATACACGCTTTGATGGACTCTGCAAAACAGTTGGTACAAAAGATACTGGAAGAGGACAGGCAGAACTTCAGTGAGGTTCTTGCGGACACACAGGCTGCTGGGGCCAGGTCATCCAGAGCGGTTTGGATAAGGCTGACTCTGTGGCAAGGGTCATGGGATGATCTGTTGCCACCAGGAGGGCTGCTTGGTTGAAGTCTTCTGAATTTTCTCCTGATGTACAAGCTACTTTAATAGACCTTCCTTTTGACGGTTCTGGCCTGTTTGGAAAAAAGGTGGATGCTACCTTGGAAAGGTTCAAGGACAGTAGGGCGACGGCTAGGTCTTTGGGCCTTCAGACCAGAGGTACATCGAGTAGGAGATACAGAGGATTTGGGAAATCTTCCTTTCGCTCTTACAAGCAGCCGCTTCAGCAGCAACAGCAGCTGTACAAGTCATACAGGGGTAGAAACAGAGGCCGCCCAAGGGGTCGCCAAGCTTCCTCCTCCTCCTCCTCCTCTTCCTCTTCCCACCCCCCTCCAACCACAGCAAAGCAGCCCTAGATCTGCCATTCCAGATATGCTGGTCCTGTAGGGGGTCGGCTTACTCATTTTCTGCGGGATTGGGAATCGGTCACATCAGACCTTTGGGTTCCCAATCTCGTAGAGAATGGGTATGCTCTTCCCTTTCGGGAATTTCCCCCAAATTACCCTCCTTGCCAAGGGTTTTGCACAGAGGACCACCCTCTTCTCCTGCAGGAGGAAGTCCTGGCTTTACCAAGAAAAGGTGCGATAGAGGTGGTTCCGGAGCAGGAAAGGGGTCAGGGATGCTATTCCCGGTATTTCCTGATACCCAAGAAGGATGGCAGGCTTCGTCCAATTCAGGACCTCAGGGTCTTGAATCTCTTTCTGAAACAGGAGAAGTTCAAGATGCTCACCCTTGCGCAGGTTCTTCAAGCGCTGCTGGAAGAAGATTGGATGGTGTCGATCGACTTGCAGGATGCGTATTTTCATATTCCCATCCTGAAGTCGTACAGGAAGTATCTCCATTTGGTCTTACTACTGCACCTCGAGTCTTCACCAAGGTGATGGCTGTGGTGGCAGCACATCTCAGAAGGTCTGGGATACCAGTATTCCCTTATCTGGACGATTGGCTGATCAAAGTAGAATCTCCGGGGAAGGTGATCCATCATCTGCAAGTCACAACTCAGTTGGTGTACAGATTGGGCTTTTCGATAAATGTACCCAAATCTCACCTGGATCCCTCCCAGCGCAACCTGTTCATAGGTGCGGTACTGGATACCACTATGTGTCGGGCATTCCCTACTCCACAAAGGATTCTCGACATACAGGAAATGATTCCCTTATTTTACAATGGAGTGGTTGTTCCAGTCCTGAAGGTCCTATGTCTGCTCGGTCTGATGGCTTCCTGCATTCTGTTGGTCAACCATGCATGCTGGCACATGAGGGCACTCCAGTGGTGCCTCCGCAGGCAGTGGTATCAACACAATGGAGATCTCAGGAGTCAGTGAGGATCTCCAGAGAGGCTGCGGCGGATCTACCTTGGTGGAGCGTGGAGGGCAATCTGTCTCAAGGAAAGCCTTTTCATCTGCCTCCATCGGTGGCCACAGTGATAACGGATGTATCCACCCTAGGGTGGGGTGCTCATCTGGGGGATATGGAGATCAAGGGTCTTTGGTCTCCAGAGGAAAGGTTGCTTCACATCAACCTTCTTGAGTTGCGGGCGACACGTTTGGCGCTCAAGGCTTTTCTCCCTTCCCTTCGCAGTCAGTCGGTGCAAGTCCTGACGGACAACACTACCGCGATGTGGTATGTCAACAAGCAGGGAGGAGTGGGATCGCATTGCCTTTGCAGAGAGGCACTGCATCTCTGGTCCAGGGTTCAGGACCATCAGATTTGTCTGATGGCAAATCGTCTGGCCGGAGTTCTGAACGTACGTGCAGACAGTCTCAGTCGGCAGTTCTTGGCCGACCACGAGTGGAGGCTTCATCCGGAGATAGTTCGTGGGGATCTCCTCAGGTGGACCTGTTCGCCACTCACGAGAACGCTCACTGCCCGTCATTCTGCAGTCTCCAGTATCTGATGCAGGGAGCCTTGGGGGACACGTTTCAGTTGAGTTGGGGCTCACAACTCCTTTACGCGTTTCCTCCCATACCCTTGATTCCTCGGGTTCTGAGGAAGATTCGCCAAGACCGGGCTCAAGTTATATTGATCACCCCGGATTGGCCAAGAAGGGTGTGGTACACAGATCTTCTCCACCTTTCCTCGTGCCCGCCGCTCCATCTCCCTCTCAGGGCAGACCTCCTCTCTCAGATGGAGGGGCAGGTTCTACACCCCCACCTCCAGACCTTACAACTTCATGCCTGGAGATTGAACGGGGCAACCTGAATTCTTTTTCTCTCCCACATGATGTGGTGGATGTTATTTTATCAGCCAGGCGTCATTCCACCAAGTCTATCTATTCTTATAGGTGGTCTACGTTTGTCTCTTGGTGTGGGGAGAAGTCCATTGACCCTTTGAACGCTCGCTTGTCCGACATTCTTCAGTTTGTTCTCTCTTTGACTCAGCAAGGATTTGCTGTGGTGACAGTGAAGGGTTATCTTCCGGCCTTGTCTGCTTTTCTTTGTCTACCGAACCAACCGTCCTTATTTAAGTCACCTATTGTATTCGTAAGGTCTTTTAAGAACCTTAAAACATTTCCTCCCACTCCTTTTATTGTGCCTCTATGGGACTTGAATCTTGTCCTTACTTTCTTAATGGGTTCACCTTTCGAGCCCTTGCATAGGTGTCCCTTGAGGTTGTCATCTTTTAAAACGGTCTTTCTGATTGTGATTACCTCGGCAAGGAGGGTAAGTGAGCTTCAAGCTTTAAGTTCTAAACCCCCGTTCTTGACCATTCATGCTGAAAGAATGGTACTTAGGACCAGGGCTGCTTTTCTGCCTAAGGCGGTAACTCCCTTCCATTTGTGACAGTCTATTACCCTCCCTACCTTCTACCCCCCCTCACCCTCCAAAGGAGTAGGAGCGGCTTCACCGCTTGGACCCGAAGAGGGCGGTGAGCTTATACCTTGACAGAACCAGAGAGTTCAGAGTTGATGACCAGCTCTTCGTGGCTTTCGTTGGAGCCAGAAGAGGCAAAGCGGTGGACACAAACACACACTGTCAAGATGGATTGTCTTGTGTATCAAGATTTGCTACTCTCTGGCCGGTAAGGAACCTCCAGAAGGTTTGAGGGCTCACTCCACTAGAGCAAAGTCTACCACATCTGCTTTGTCTAGAGGTGTTTCTGTAGAGGACATTGTTAGAGCGGCAACTTGGGCTTCCCTCCACACCTTTGCGAAGCATTACGGCTTAGATTCCGAGGTGAGGAGGGATAATCATTTTGCACGCTCTGTCCTTCAGGACACCCTCCTCCGGGAGTGGGGACTGCTGTGGGAATCTATTCACAAGGTGAGGAATCCACTGGCAGATGTATCCATCAGAAGGTCAAGTTACTTACCTTCGGTAACGCTTTTTCTGGAGGATACAGTATTTGCCTCTGGATTCCTCACATGCCCACCCGCCTCCCCGCTGTCCACTCTTCTATACCTTCGATAATTACTTTCAAAGGAAGTGTTTTGCTACATTGTTTTCACACTGTGTGTGTTACCTTGATTATATTGTACTGTGTACACTGTGTGTATATCTACTTTTGTTGGTCCGTCCTTGTGCCTCGAAGGCACGGAAAAAAGGGCGGAACTGATGTCATCACGACGACATGGGCCTATTATGGAGTCGGTGACGTCAGCGGAGCCGCGCACGATGCCGTGCTCTGTGACGTCATCCACGTCGGCGTGAAGCTACAAAAGAATTTCCGAATGTTGCTGACGCAGGGGGATATTCACAAGGTGAGGAATCCACAGGCAGATACTGTATCCACCAAAAAAAGCGTTACCGAAGGTAAGTAACTTGTTCATAGGCCCCAGTAACTTCATTACCCTTCACCTATATTCTTCCCTACATTACACTTGTCACGGTTGACAGGGACTGACTTTTACGTAGATACGACACTGCATTCAGAATACAGGTTTTCCCTAGTTCGAGATCTCATACATTGTGCATGAGGATTCTTGGAAGCACAGCAGAACGACCAGCTCCTGTATAATATCTATGTATAAAGTTCATGCCTGACGTCATCCTTAGGCCGACACAGTAATACAGTACGGTAGGACTCCTGGGGAGACCTATGGGTATATATCTGGGTCCAGCCAGCGCTATACAAAACCTTAAAAATAAAATATACATCACATCTTGCTAAGATAGAGCAGAGGCCAACACACTGACCAGAGACGCTGAGGTTCCTGCATGCAGACACTCTAGCTCGCAGTGGTCTAACATCCCTCGCGGGGCGTCCAGCTCGAGACCTGGACAGGGTACCATAGTCTCTCTCTTCAGGTAATGGGGTTGACTTAATCCTAGAGGGATTCTTGGCTTAACACCCATACACTTGCTAGGTACATTTAGGTACATCTAGTTAGGGAACACATTGTAGGAGTACACATCTTTTTATCATGTGTGTTATATACTCATATGTATTCATGATCATTGTAAGATGGTAGAGCTATACCATCCCTTTACCTTTTTAGTACTTCTAATCATGTATATCTTATACTGTCTAACTGTTGTTGCAGCTTATCTATTCTACACTAGAATACCAACTATTCAATAAATACTTATTGAAAACGCTTAGCCTGTTTATTCTGTGTATATCTCTGAGACAGACTAAGTTAGCACGAGTGACTGAGCGAAAAGTAGTTTATTGTTTCCACGGTCCTGAGGGATCAGGGTTGTCATGTTCAATGGTTGCCAAGAACTATTCTCTCCTTGGTAAGAGGAGAGTCTAGTGGCACTGTGAGCTAGTTGGTACAAAAGGCCAACATACCCAGTGGGGGCGTTCAGAATCAGTCTTGCACCAATCCTACAGTGTATGTTGTCTAAACGCGCAGATCCTGTATAATTATTATAGGAACTACACAACATGGTGGCACCAACATTGGTTGGGTACTTATTTAACAGTAGAATCTGAGTAGTTCAGTCGTGCTATTCTCACAAATCCCTATTCACAAAACACCAGAGACGTCTGGAGTGGGTGGGCAAAACTCCGCCACAGCTGAATAGGTGAAATATCCTATTTATTGGCTGTTGGTTAATTAAGCTTGAAGGACACAGTGTTCCTAGAAAATTGTGCAAAACACCTAATCTTGAAAAGTTATTATGTGTCCTTAACACAATGACTAACCAGGAGATAGACCCACTAGAGCAAGCACTGCACCTCTTGGAAGACAAGGAAGATGCAAAGGCAATACAAATTGCAGCAAATGTTAGAAATGCAGTCACCCTGAAACTGCTTGCGCATGGTCTAACACCTAGGGGTGGCGTAGTAGCTTTCGTGATTGAGGCACACTAATCATACAGAACAGAGGTATTTTATATGTGGGTTACATTCCCAGCAGCAAATGCAAGAACAAAAACATTTAATTCCTACATAGAAGATGAACCACCAGCGGAATATTGTCCATATGAGGACATTGAAGTTTCGCTCAAGTACCAGGAACACTTATACTGCTTTAAAGGCGCCCTCCCCATACAAGAAGTAGAGGAAGACTCAGTCCGCTCAGAAGAGAAGGAGCAACATGGCCAATATTAGCGGCCTACACACCACACCCTGACATCGAAACAATGCCAGGAGGAGACTTAATGATACTTCACAAATAATTAATACAAATTTACAGAAACATGACAGTTTGTCATGAGGACACTTACAGTCCAGCCGGCAATGGTTACAACAAATACAACTCCAGCTCAAGGTCCAGAAACTAGAATAACACCACAAACGTTACACGCAGTAATGGATAAAATGCCTGCAAAACGTGAACAAATGCCATTCTGGGTAGCTCATAAAATAACACAACCATGAGCAATATTTCCAAATACTAGCCCATATGAAAAACAAAGAATGCTGATGATCTACTTGTCCATGGGAATAACACCACAGATAGAGGATTGTACCTCTTGGGGTACAGTTTTCGCTTCCATATGCACCAGAACTCATGGCATCCCATCATTAGCAGTAATACCAGATGTATTAAGACAAATACAAAATGAGTAAGGAGCAGAGCCTGCTCTGACAGCGGACTTGAATGATTACTCACGGTGGAAACACCTGATACTAGGGTACCTGTCCTGCATAAGTTATATGAAATAACACTCCAAATAGAGGGGTACAAGCCCAGGAAAGTTGGAGGTCTCTATTGGGAGAACCTGACGTTTGGCTATGACATTTTGTTTGCTGAACAAGATTGGCCGCCAGCATTCGTCATGGATTGCACTAGGGGAGAAACAGTAATTTTACCAGAATTATTTGACCCTGGTCCCAAATATATAAAATATACATATGCACAGGAGTGGGTGGTAGCCCTAGCCACGGCATTATACAAAAAACAAGTTGGATGGGATGAGAATTCAACCCACCACATTATTCCATTTAAAAATACTCGGACTGCACAGAGGCAGTATCCAATAAAGCAAGAAGCTAAAAAACAGGTCAGGGAGATCATAGATCAAATTGAGTGCCAAGGGGTGATTGAAACTTGCACCTCTCAAATGAATAACCCTTTGTTTCCCAAATCAAAACCAGACAATTCATATCGTTTAGTTTTAGATTACAGACATTTAAACACTTGCACTAAGTCATTTGCAGAACAAAATGCATACAGTGTTGCATTAATAAATAACATTGTGCGGAAAAAATACAAAACCACGCTTGATATCTCAAATGGATTTTTCTGCCAGAATATAGCGCCTGAGAGCAGGTATATAACTGCATTCTCTATGACAATTTTGTAGACTCCCCAGGGGAATAGGAACAGCCAGGGGTTGTTTTCAGCCAGAGTAACTGAATTACTTCAAAATCTGGATGAATAGACATTGACATTGTCCTATGTGGATAATATTTATCTAACGGATGATGACCTGGAGGAACACTTTAACAGAGTGAATACCATTATTTTGAGATTTGCCTCGGAGGGTTATAATTTCAACTTTAAACCATAGGATAGCCCACCTTAATGTCCTTTTTCTAGGATATGAGCTTTCAAGTGAAGGGAAAAGCTTAGCAGCTAACTTAGAAAAATGTGCGCTGCTCCAACCTCCAAAATCATTCCAAAATTTACAATCAATTCTGGGATTCCTGAATTTTGGCAGAACATACATTTTAGAATACGCAGAAAGAGTACAACCTTTCTACGATTTAATAAAACCTGACTTTTCAGTTAGACAGTGGACACAGGAACACACAGATACTTTTCTTTCTCTACAAACTGACATGATAGCTTCCTAACACTTACAGACACGCTTAAACGTATGCAACCTAGTGATCCTTATAGTTGCAGGTCAATCAGTGTACACCTACCTAACATATCATGAAGATGAGACAGTACCAATAGCATACAAATCACATTTGTACACAAATGCTGGGATGTGCTTTGTATCAACAGAAAAAATTCTGACAACAGTACCGACTGCTGTAGTGAGAGAAAGAGCATTGGCTTAAGGGAAGCGTATAATAGTCATTACCCCAGTTCCAGCCCTAGAAGCTGCGACAAAGGCAAGAGTTCTCAACACTGAAGCCTTGCATCCAATATGGATACAGTGGCCTAATTCTCACACTGCAACAGATGTAGAATACAGGTACGACCCAAATCTAAAAACACAAGCATTTCTGCAAGGCGAACAAGAATATCCTCTACCAAATGAAATAATGCTTCTAGATTAGTATGAATATATAATTTACACTGACGGTTCTGCTCAACCTGCCATAGGGAGTAAACAGCAATACAGCTCTATCGTTAAAGGGCGCATGCAGGATGGAAAGTTTCATCAGAGTTGTACAAAATCGCAGTCTCTTGGAGACTGCACTGCACAGCGGGCAGAATTAAAGCACTGTTACTGGCACAGGTAAATACGGATCGAGAATTCCCCATACTAATCGTGTGTGATTCCTGGACTGGAAACAAGCATCCTAGGACCGGTTTCGGGCTATCAGCCCTCTTCAGCCAGGATAGCTTGATTTCAGTGACATGGAGAGCACCGGACTCACGTCTGAGCATACCCATCCCACTCGGGGTGACAAGTGCAAAAACAACAGTTGATGGACAGAATGCAGAACAATGTCATACATTCACCCCAGAACAGAGATCTGGGCCTAAATCCATTGTTTTTTTTTTGCTCACCATGCCATTCCAGTTTGAACCTAGCCATCTGCAAATCCGTCTTGACCCTGTGCCCCATGGGAACAGTCCAGCCCGAACTGCTGAGCCAGGTCCTCCCTGGACTGGAAACAAGCATCCTAGGACCGGTTTCGGGCTATCAGCCCTCTTCAGCCAGGATAGCTTGATTCCAGTGACATGGAGAGCACGGGACTCACGTCTGAGCATACCCGTCCCACTCGGGGTGACAAGTGCAAAAACAACAGTTGATGGACAGAATGCAGAACAATGTCATACATTCACCCCAGTACAGAGATCTGGGCCTAAATCCATTGTTTGTTTTGCTCACCCTGCCATTGCAGTTTGAACCTAGCCATGTGCAAATCAGGCTTGACCCTGTGCCCCATGGGAACAGTCCAGCCCGAACTGCCAAGCCAGGTCCTCCCTGGACTGCATCCTAGGACCGGTTTCGGGCTATCAGACCTCTTCAGCCAGAATATCTTGATTCCAGTGGCATGGAGAGCACGGGACTCACGTCTGAGCATACCCGTCCCACTCGGGGTGACAAATGCAAAAACAACAGTTGATGGAAAGAATGCAGAACAATGTTATACATTCACCCCAGTACAGAGATTTGGGCCTAAATCCATCATTTATTTTGCTCACCATGCCATTCCAGTTTGAACCCAGCCATTTGCAAATCAGTCTTGACCCTGTGCCCCATGGGAACAGTCCAGCCCGAACTGTCAAGCCAGGTCCTCCCTGGACTGGAAACAAGCATCCTAGGACCGTTTTCGGGCTATCAGCCCTCTTCAGCCAGGATAGCTTGATTCCAGTGGCATGGAGAGCACGGAACTCACGTCTGAGTATACCCGTCACACTCGGAGTGACAAGTGCAAAAACAACAGTTGATGGACAGAATACAGAACAATGTCATACATTCACCCCTGTACAGAGATCTGGGCCTAAATCCATTCTTTTTTTGCTCACCATGCCCTTCCAGTTTGAACCCAGCCATATGCAAATCAGTCTTGACCCTGTGCCCCATGGGAACAGTCCAGCCCGAACTGCCAAGCCAGGTCCTCCCTGGACTGGAAACAAGCATCCTAGGACCAGTTTCGGGCTATCAGCCCTCTTCAGCCAGGATAGCTTGATTCCAGTGGCATGGAGAGCACGGAACTCACGTCTGAGTATACCCGTCACACTCGGAGTGACAAGTGCAAAAACAACAGTTGATGGACAGAATGCAGAACAATGTCATACATTCACCCCAGTACAAAGATCTGGGCCTAACTCCATCATTTTTCTGCTCACCATGCAAATCCAGTTTGAACCCAGCCATATGCAAATCAGTCTTGACCCTGTGCCCCATGGGAACAGTCCAGCCCAAACTGCCAAGCCAGGTCCTCCCTGGACTGGAAACAAGCATCCTAGGAACGGTTTAGGGCTATCAGCCCTCTTCAGCCAGGATAGCTTGATTCCAGTGGCATGGAGAGCACAGGACTCATGTCTGAGCATTCCCGTCCCACTCGGGGTGACAAATACAAAAACAACAGTTCACCTGCACTGAAGCAGTAGGGTTGGTGTAGCTGCTTAGTATCCATTCAATGAAGCGGTGTGGCAGGCCAAAGTGTGACAGTGTCGCAGTAAGGTACGGCCAGTGGACCCTGTTGAATGCCTTCTCAATGTCGACAGAGAAAAGCATTCGTTCGCCCAGAAAGCACTCAGATCTGTTCACCAGGTGTAGTATTCGCTTAGTGTTGTCAGAGCACTGACGTCCAAGGAGAAAACCGGACTGATCCGGGTCTATCAACCCGGGTAGGTGGGGAGAGGATCTCTGTGCCAAATCCCTGTAAAAATGTTTAGATCCACATTAAGGAGTGAAATGGGGCGTAAAGATGCACACTGGCATTTATCTTTGCTGGGTTTAGGGATCACTGTGATCAGTTCTTCTAACATTGAGGGTGGGAGAGGGTTGGAGGGCCCAATCGAATTGTAGACCCGTACCAGCAGCTGGGCCAAGGTGCTGCAGAACGTTTTATAAAAGGCCGGGGAGAATACATTCGAGCGATTTGTGAGGTTTTAATTTGAATATGGCTGAGATTACCTCTTCCAATCTAATAGGGGCTTCAAGCTCCTCTACCTGACTCGGAACGAGTTTGGCTGTGGGGACTCCCTGTAAATATTGGGCTGGGCTATCCTCGGATAGAGTCCGTGCCTCATACAAAGCTGCATAGAACTGATGAAACGATTCGGCGATCTCCTGATCAGTATTCTGTACCTTTCCCTGCTGGTCGAGGACCGTTCAGAACTTTTTAAACATTGTGTTTAGCACAACAAGAAACTAATGTTTCTTTTAAAACTATTTTTGCGTACCGGTATCTTGTTAGCCTAGTAGTACGTTTAGACTTTAACTATGTTGTCCATTCGGAAGAGGAGTGAGTGTTATATTCCATATAAGTACCATAATATAGGCCCCGGTAACTTCATTACCCTTCACCTATATTCTTCCCTACATTACACTTGTCACGGTTTACAGGGACTGACCTTTTACCTAGATACGACACTGCGTTCAGAGCACAGGTTTTGGAAATACTTGCAATGATTTGGCTTAAAACTGGATTTAGGGACATAGTTCAGCACCGGTAAGAAGACATAATATTGAGTTTTAAATATCGTTGTATCATAATATCGTGTTTTTAATGTCAATAGTAAATAATATTGTGGTATGTAATATCGATGTCAAGAATATCATTTTAGTATCTTGTTTAAAATAGTGTTGTTAAAAATATCGATTTTGAAAATATCGTTATAAAAGAATATTGTTTTAGTATGTTGTTTAAAATATCGTTGTTAAAAATATCGATATTTAAAATATTGTTATACAAAAATTGTAAATGTAGTGTATTTTTTATAGTATATATTTGTAAATATAATATTTTTTAATAAATTGGATATGTTTTATTGAAAAATTGTTTTAGGAGCGGGGTGTTGGATTTATAGGGGATAAGACTGGGGAGTGTTTTTTAATTTTTTTTTATTTATATACATTTTTCAGTAATAATAAAGAAATGTATAGATATTTTTTAGGAGCGGGATGTTGGGTTTATAGGAGATACGGGTGCGGAGTGTTTTAAACAGTTTCTTTTATTTTAAAAAGTTAAAGTAATAGTAAAGAAAATTATAAATATTTTTTAGGTGTGTAATGAAGGGTTTATAGGGGATAAGGGTGGGGAGTGTTTGTAAATAAAAAATTTTAATAATAATTTTTAGATTAAAAAAATATATATTTAAATGGAAAATAAATGTACATTTAAAAAAAGAATTCCATTAAGAGTGGGATTTTGTGGTTATTGGAGTAAGTTTGTGGAGTAACTTTTTAAATTTAAACATTTTTTTAAATAATTATTTAAAATTTATATTTTAACAAAAATGTAATGCTTTTTTTGTTGTTTTTACAGGAGATAAGAGTAGTGATCAAAAAGTAATTAATTTAATTAATTAATATAAATTTTAGGGAGAGGTGTGATGTGTCGAGATGGGATGAGTGTGTCTTGTTTGTGTTGAAAAATGTGTAATAATACATTTAATTTTCAAAATTAAAAAAAATATAACATTTTATTCAATTTGTGCAAGGCTGAATTTTTGAGTTTGTAATTATTAATGTTATCACAAACAAAAGTAAAAATTTGTTGTGATTGTAATTATTTTATAAACATTTTTTTTTTTAAAGTTTGTATTATAATTTATAATTTAGAAAAAGCAAAACTCTGTTCTGGATATGTTTTTAGAAGTGGGGATAGGATACTATATATGTGTAGTGGGTAGCATTTTCTTATGTGTTTATGTGTTTATGTAGTTTGGATTGGGACCATTACATTTTATGAGTTTATTGTCCAGCACCTTCCATATGTTAATGTTCGTTGGAGTTGGAATAAGGCATTATATATGTTTAGTGTCCAGAACCGTACCTGAGTTTTTGTAGTTTGGAATGTGGATATTAAATTATATATGTTTACTGTACAGCACTTTCCCTTAGTTAATATAGTTTGGAGTGAGAATAGTTAATTATATATGTTTAGTGTCCTGCACCTTCTATGAGTTTTTGTAATTTGGAGTGGGAATAGTATATTTTATATGTTTATTGTCTAGCACCTTCCCTGAGTTAATATAGTTTGGAGTGAGAATAGTAAATTATATATGTTTAGTGTCCAGTACCTTGCCCGGGTTTTTGTAGTTTGGAGTGGGAATAGTGTATTTGATATGTTTATTGGCTAGCACTTTCCCTTAGTTCAGTGGTTCCCAAACTGTGCGCCGTGGCTCTCTTGGGAGCCGTCAAACCTAGCCAGGGGAGCCGTGCATCAAGCACTTTAATGCATTTAATGTTGAAGGGGTTGTTGGCTTCAGTTAAACTAATTGGGCTTAACCCTTTTAGGGCTTGTGCCGGCCAATGGCCGACGCAAACACTTCCTCCCTGGTGGAGCGCACGTCCAATGGCCGACACCAGGGAGGGCCCCCTTTGGTTTTTTCCCCTGGAGGAGAAGCGAAAGGCTTTCTGCGTCTCCCCCACCCCCTCAACCGCTAAGCACTCTGAGCAAAGCCCACACGACGTTGTGGGAAAGGGAGAAGTAAGTCCAGGGAGCGCTACCCACCCCGGTACCCCATTGTGGCAGCCAACAGCTTCCTCGTACTGCTCGCAGCTTCCTCATCACACCTCAGCCCTCTTCAATAGACCCGGCCGGGTGTCCCCAGGATCCGCATACTTGGGAACACCTGTTGCCCATTCAATCTGGCCGACAACTAGGCTGCTGCCAAGTGGGTGCAGGCGGGGATCACAACAGCCCACAGCTACCACAATCTTGCTGCAGCTTCTACGCTACACTGCAGCTCCCGCCAGAGTCAGGGAGGCCCTGGAATCCCTGACCTCAAGGAGCACTTTGCATTCTCTGGAGCTGACTACCACCAAATGTGTCGTTAGCTGGGTGCGAGGGATCACATCGCAATCAGTGAGCCCCCCCGGCAGGGAGTACTCCACGGTCAGCGCCGGCAGTGAACCTCCATCCCGGCCCACCTCACACCAGGCCCGCTTAGTACTCAGGGCCTCAGAAGCGCCGCAGACCTCCCAATCAAGCAAAGGGGGTCCCCGCTGGCTGTAGTAAGTCACCGCACCCCACTACAGCCGGTTAGCGACGATGTAAGTGGCAGGATTCTGTAGGTTTAACTGCTTGGCTAGGAGCTCTGTCTAAAGCTGCTGATTGGCCATCAATCTGGCCACACCCCCACAGCCAAGAACATTAAAAGTTTAACACACATACTCCATACTGTACTGGACAGGAATGGCCCTTATATCCATGGTTTTGGAAAAAGCCTTTGATACGCTCAAATGGGCTTACCTCTGGGAGGTTCTCCGCCATATGGGCATAAGACTGGATTTCTGTAAGTGCGTGCATTTGCTTTATCCAGACCCCATGACTAGAGTGAGAATAGGTAGAATTGTATCTGGCAGTTGGAGGGTTGAATGTGAGACTTGACAGGGATGTCCCCTTTCTCCACTGCTTTTCACACTGGCGATTGAGTCGCTGGCTCTGAGATTACGGACAGAGATGGTAGAGTAGGGCACCACAGTTGGGGAGGTTACAGATCTCATCTCCCTTTATACAGATGATGCTTTATTTTATCTACGGCTGCTGCTTGTGTTTGTCCCTGCTAGGGGACCAACTTGAGAAATGTGGGGAGGTCTCGGGCCTACGGGTAAATATATTTTTTTAAGTCTTCTCTTTCCTTTGGGCCCTATGGCATCGCAGCCATCGGACAGGGTTGCCGGACTTGGGTTTGAGAGGGGGAACTGTATAAATTCAGGTACTTGGGCATTGTGGTTGCGCTTACCATGAAGAAACCCTATGAATATAATATGGGATGGGTGTTGAGGGGCCTTTGGACCTCGCTCCCCTTGCCAGTAGCGGGCACATTCTGTAGCCCTCTTAAATTAGACACAATTCAGGACACTTGATAGCTTATTAGATTCCTAGATTGGGTGGGGAAAAGAAGCAGGGTGACCATGGCCCTCTTAAAAACAATACAGCGGATGGAGGCGTAGGGCTACCAGATTTAGAGGCCTACTATTTTCCATCACAACTACAGCACACGGATGGTTGGCCTGCCAAGTAAGACACATGGAAAATAAGCCTCTTGAAGGAAGACATGCCACTTATGGAATTGCTCACAATGGGAGGGAGGATCCTGATAGAATACCCGTACATTGTAAGATTGGTGAGAACAGTCTGGGATCAGGTTTTCCACAGACCACCCTCCGCTAGGGAACTAGGCTTGTGGTTCTTAAAACCCCTCCTGCGCATAGCGGAAGTGATTGCGATGGCCAGATGGTGAGAAGGGGCTCTAAAAAATGAGGGGGTTTATATCCCGTGGTGGCGTTTACCTGCTTATGGGAATCTCAGGAGACCATTATCTAGGGTGACCAACCGTCCGTAAATTTCACGGACTGCCTGTAATTTGGGCCTCTTGTCTGTTGTACGTGAAGATTTTTTTCATGGACACCTTTTGTCCGTAATTTCGGACTTTAGAGCGAGCTGCCCCCTGCAAGCAGCCTGAGAGTTCTGTAACTCTCACTGCAGGAGCCAGCCCGCGCTCCCATTCTGATCAGTGGCCTGCAGCAGCCCCTCCCAGACCTGGCATAGGCTGCTATTGGTCCCTTATCATTCTCTATGTCGGCCTAATTATCACATACAGAATGATAATGGGCCAGTGACAGCATTTGCTTGTCCTCCTCCTGCCAGAGCCCAGGGCATGGCAAACTAATTTTGTTTATGGGCTCCTGTCACCACACCAGGGGCCAAGCTTTGGGGTGGGTGGAGGTTTCATTTGGCACATGTTACCCAGGTGCATCCAATATGCAAACGCAGGTATTTAAGTTTCACCCAGGCACACAACAGAAGCAGTGTAAGGTTCTCTCAACCTAATATAAACGTATTTTGACGTGTGCTTGTGTTGGTTGTCTATTTACCTATGAAATATTGCGCAACCTCCTCTGATGTGTCTGTAAAATTTACCCTTTGTTCCGAATTTTTGTCCTGAATTCTGAACTTCTGTCCTGAATTTTGACATTTTGTCCTGAATTTTTACACTCACTGCCCTGAATTTGCACCCATGCCAGTTGGTCACCCTACCATTATCTGCAATATGCCAAACTGGCAGGAAAGGTGTAGAACCAGCTTTTTGGAGACCTCTGCCCACTAGGAGAGTCAAAGCCAGCGGTGCAGGGGACACCTAGAATCTACGGGTTCTTCTTGCTTAAATCATACATTACCAAAGAGACCAGGACAACCAGCCGTGGAGGGAAGTAAGTTATTTATTAGCTCGAGCTAAGGACAGGGTCCCAGAATGGTACAAAGACAATTCTACGGAGACTGCTGCTTTACTCCGCAGCCTACACATATTTATAGCGCTAGCCACGCCTACTTGCACAGTACAAGTTCCTTATTCAGATAAGTTCCTCATCTGACAAGTTCTTCGTCAGTCTTGTGTGGTGCAATCGTGGCCAGGGGACATCTGTCTCTGATTGCAGAATGTATGCAGCCCCGTGCTTCCTTGTCTAACTGGTGTGGTCATGGGCCACAGCCTTGTGCTTCCTCTATCAGTTGGTGTGGTCACAGTGCACAGCCTCGTGCTTCCTCTATCAGTTGGTGTGGTCACAGGGCACAGCCTCGTGCTTCCTCTATCAGTTGGTGTGGTCACAGGGCAGCTGGTCATGACAGGCTGAGTTACCAACAATGGACAGGATGTGGCTGAGTCTCTGGCACAACTGGGGGGGTGAGGCGCACAGGCCGCTTCTCAGAATCGGCTCTACCACAAGGAGCAGGGAGGGTTGGGTAAGTTTTCATAGGGACGTGGAAAGCAATTCTTCACCAGGTTGCCGAGAGCATGGCAACACAAAATGGAGTCGTGTGGGTCATTTTTAAATGCAGTTCAACAAAAGTACAGGGGATTTGGACAGGGTTCCTAAATGCGCCCACCCCTACAAGGACACTGGAAACAATCCTGCAATGAGGCACGTCACGACACGCAGTAACGCATCTGTACCGACCCTGCAGTCTGATAAGCCAAAGAAGGTCACCACGGGCAGAATTCCGTGAGAGGTAGATATTTGAGAACAACTAGACGATAGACCCTGGGAGGTTGCCGTGCATCAAGCACTTTAATGCATTTAATGTTGAAGGGGTTGTTGGCTTCAGTTAAACTAATTGGGCTTAACCCTTTTAGGGCTTGTGCCGGCCAATGGCCGACGCAAACACTTCCTCCCTGGTGGAGCGCACGTCCAATGGCCGACACCAGGGAGGGCCCCCTTTGGTTTTTTCCCCTGCAGGAGAAGCGAAAGGCTTTCTGCGTCTCCCCGCCCCCTCAACCGCTAAGCACTCTGAGCAAAGCCCACACGACGTTGTGGGAAAGGGAGAAGTAAGTCCAGGGAGCGCGACCCACCCCGGTACCCCATTGTGGCAGCCAACAGCTTCCTCGTACTGCTCGCAGCTTCCTCATCACACCTCAGCCCTCTTCAATAGACCCGGCCGGTACGCCGACACGCAGTAACGCATCTCTACCGACCCTGCAGTCTGATAAGCCAAAGAAGGTCACCACGGGCAGAATTCCGTGAGAGGTAGATATTTGAGAACAACTAGACGATAGACCCTGGGAGGTTGCAAGGGGGCAGGTGCGGGAGGTCTCATGTAATGCATGATTTAAACTGATTCAATGTAACTTTCTGCATTACATGTACCGGACACCGATTGTCCTCAGCAGGATATACCCAGGAATGTATGCTTTCTGTGCTAGGTGCTGGGCGAAAAGAGCTACATTTCTGCCTCTTGCTTAGGACTGTCCCCTCTCCCTCCCCCTCACCTTGTTCTGGAAAATTCCGGAATAAAGTATTTACCACACTGACGACAGGCTTAGGACTGACACTGGAGTTTGGGCCACTGCAGGGCTTGCCAAGAGGGTTCCCCAGAATGAAAGGGAAAAAGTGCATAACACATTGTAAGTCTAGCAATATAGTTGGCACACAAGGAAGTAGCTTTGGCGTGAACGGGAACCAGAGCCCCACGTGTCGTGCACTGGTGCAAAGATCTAATAGGATGGTCCACAGTGGAGGAGCAACACAGTAAGATAACCCAACGACACAGTGATGGAAGATTCATAGACCTGGGGGAGTTCCTAAATCCATTTGTGGATCGGGAGGAACTGTGTGAGGGATCACCCTAGCGGGCGAGAGATAACATATAGAGTGTACATATATACTCCCCCCTCCCTTACAGGGTAAATGTAAGAGGCCTAAGTTACGCAAGAAGGGTAGGGGCAGAGATGGGAGATATGGTCCTACTGCTGAATATTTGCAATGAAAAACTGGAGAGCGGTGGGGAGAGGTACCCCGCCAGTCACATAGAACTATATCCTGAGTTTTTGGCAAATATATTTTCATTTTTATTTTTTTTTATTTTGAAGGTTTTATATAGCGCGAACAAGACTCTTGCGAGTATCAGAGCGCTTTACAAGTCATAAGTAGAATGCAGGATATAATATACAGAGATCTGTGTGAGTATGTTATACATGGAGCATAATCAAAAGAAAAACAGTACTAAGCTAGCGCAAAAAAAAGGACGAATATGACGCGCAGGAACACATCAACTAATAAAATACGGAAAATAGTCATAGTGTTCACGTGAATTTATCCATGGGAATCGCTTTCACTTCTCTTTTGAAGAAGGCAGTGGAAGGGATCATTCTTGTTTCACTGGGTAAAGCGTTCCATATCCTCGGTGCCTTACCGGAAAAGGACCGGTTATACGTTTTTCTTGGCAAAACGTGGAGGTTGTAGGAGAAGAGTCTTAGCACTCCTGGAGGCTCTGCTGCCCGCAGAGAGCACCAGTTTCTGAGCTAGGTAGTGTGGGGTGTTGTGGTATAGGGCTTTGTGCGTCATACAAGCAATTTTTAGATGGATTCTGGCTTCAAACAGTAGCTAGTTGAGGGCTTTCAAGTCTGGGGATATATGGGAGTTTCTCTTAGAACCTGTGATGAGTCTCGCAGCTGAGTTGATCGTGGCTCTTAGAGGGGCTGTCGAAGACCTTGGGAGGCCTCATAAGGTTACTGCCCCATATTCCACGTGGGGGATTACAAGGGCTTGAACTGCTTGTTTGAAATCGTAAGCGGGCAGGAAGGGTTTCAGTTTTCGCAGGGTCCTTAGGTGGAAGTTGGTTCCTTTTGTTGAGGCGCTGATGTGTTTCTGCATCTTTAGGTTGCTGTCCAGCGTTACCCCTAGAGATTTCGCAGAGTCGACTATGAGTGGTTGGCCATTAAGAGCTTACTTTCAGGCTTGCTAATATCCAATTCTCACAAAGCCAAACCCTTCTGTTCCAAGGACAAGGGGATAGATCTCAAACAAACAAAAAAAAGTTAATCACTGAGAAGCAGCAGCATAATACTGCAGTAGAGGCGAAACTAGCTTCAAAGTGGGGTGGCCCTATCTCGCAGCAGTGCTGCATATATACGAGCTGGGAGACTGGTACTTACAAATGGTGCAGCTATTGTACCATTGACTTATGGTACGGGCCCGCACAGGTAAGCTCATATCTGATGCAATCAGAGTCAGACGTGGAACTAGACAGGGATTCCCTTTGTCCCCATTGCTTTTTTCCCTTGCCATGGAGCCCCTGGCGGCTCAGCTGCGAGAAAGTGGAGCAGACTGAAGCATACCCCTGGAAGATGGTCTCCACACGGTGTCCCTATATGCTAATGACCTGTTGCTGTACATGAGAGACTTAAATGATATACCGCTAGCTATATCCGACATATTCCGTAGGTTTGAGGAAATCTCAGGCCTTAAGGTAAATTGGGCCAAATCGGGCACTTATTCTTTCTCCGAGTATGTGGACGCGACTGATATAACGATAAATTGTTACGTGCTTGCCTGGTACCCCGACAATGTTTAGACATCTGGGCATATACATCTATAGATCCCCTGCGGATATAGTGGAGGGCAACTTGGTGCGTGCCATCTCCTCCATAGAGGCGCAGATACAATTTTGGAAGACTCTGCCCCTTAATGTGATGAGTCGCGTCACCCTAACTAAGATGATAGTATTACCCAGGCTATTGTATTATTTTGCAAATTTTCCGGTATATGTCCCAGTGCTGTTTCGGGAGCTGGAAGGTTAATCAGAGGTCTAATATGGAATATGGAATACGGGGAGGCACAGAATAGGGCTGCAGTAATTGTATGCACCACCGGAATGTGGGGGTTTGGCAGTTCCTCACCTAGAATTGTATTACTTAGCTGCGCAGCTACAGTGGGTCGCAAAGTGGCTAAGTGGAAAGAACCTGGAAGACACTGCCACTGAGTCTCATTCGTGGTCACAAACACAAATCTACGGCTTATTTCACCCTCTGGCAAAACTTCCCCTTCCGACACAGCTACATATTGAGTTAGCCCATAGACTTTTTTTGTTTTTTTACATACAAATTATGACATTGGATGTCTGTTGTGTTGTTAGTACTAAATTCAATAAAGAAAACTTTTTAAAAAGTTTGTGTGATTTTGTTTTTGGTAATAACTTTGATGTGTACTTTTAAAATACTGCTGCCTGAATTCTTATTCTTGTTACTTCTCCTGGAACGCTAATGCGGCGTCCGCCATTTTGAGTGGACCCGCTTGAAGATTAGCGCTCCAGTTGTTCTGCTCCTGATCTGTGCTCCCTCCCTCCCTCTGTATAAATACCCAGATGGAACGACTGTAGAGCGGGCGCGCGTAGCGAGCGCGCGTAGCGGGCAGGCCGGTGGCGCACCAAAGGCAAGCCCGTTTGCGCCCGTCAGTGCCCAGAATGCGCCCAGCACTAGGACCCCTGCTCGTTTCACACGAGAACAATTGTTACAGCTTAATCCTGGCTCCTGTGTATCCTCTCGGTTATCACCGAGTGCCATTTTTCCCGTTCCCCTCTGTTGCAATCATTGCGGATGGAGGGCCTGACTTCCACCATCAATGATCGGCAAATGCACATTGAAGTCAACACTAACATTACTTACTATGATAATACTGGTAAGCATATGGCGTATGGTGAGCAAGCTTCTTTTATCTCAACTTTTAATTAAAAAATCATTAAATGCTTTTTACTTAACACACGATCTATGGTGAAACATAAATTCTACTTGGAATGTCTTATTCAACTAGAGGACCCCGATATCGTCTTCTTGACAGAAACCTGGGCTAATGAAACCAGTGATCCTGACTGGCAACTTGCCATACCGACTGGTTATGTCATCACCAACCTTGACAGGAAGGGGGGAAGGGGGGGGGGACAATAGTGATAATTTATCGCGCCCTTTTCACAGTTGTTAAATCCGTTGAGTTCCTAGTTGGCGCAGAAGCTATGTCATTTTTTATAAAATCTAAGAACTCAGAACCCTTTGCAGGCCTACTAATTTACAGGCCTCCTGGCCCTAGATCCCCTTTCTCTATTTCCCTGCAGACATATCTGGAATCGTGCACAGATTCTGATAGTTTTACCATCCTTGGGGACTTTAATCTTCATTTGGAAGATAACAATAATTTAGATACCACCCATTTTCTTGATATTCTTGCCAGTTTTGGACTCAGACAAATTGTGTGTGTACCCACCCATATTGCAGGACATACACTTGACGGAATATGCACCAGCAACTCTAGTATGAAAGTTGACAGGGTTGCCCCTCTCCCTTGGACTGATCATGCTGCGGTATTTTTTACTGCAGTTTTGAAAACAGTAACTAACCAACGGAGGACTAGATCTTTGGCAAGGGGATGTTGTGCCTGGAAGGCAGTAAATCAACATGACCTATTGTCTGGTCTTGATGCTAGGCCGGAGTTCTCTCATGATGCTAATCAAGCAGCCATGGAATTCCATGACTGGCTCCATAAAGCAGCTAATAAGGTAGCCCCAGAAAAAATTCTGAAAATACCACCAAAAAAGGTCTTGTCCCCATGGTATTCTGGATCTTAAAGCAGCCAAAATTAAATGTCGACAAAAAGAGCGTGTCTGGAGACTACAATATGACACTGTACATAAGAAGCTTTATAGTGCAGCGCTTGAGGAATATAGGAATGCTATCATCCAGGCTAAAACTGTTTTCTTCACTGCTAAAATCCAAGAGGCGGCTAATGTTCCCAAGGACTATTTTAGACTCTTACGGCACTAATGACGTGTCCTCGGGATGTGATCTTTTCCCCCGATCAAAATTTCATACATAAATTAGCCAGCTATTTCCAGAACAAGGTTCAATCGGTGTACAATGAACTTTCCAGAGTAGCAGTTGACATGAAAGGAAAAGATCCTGTGCAGTCTTTACTCAGCGTCAGGGAACAAGGCTTTTCCCATTTCTTTACTCTGACAGAAGAAAAAGTAGCGAATTTGTTGCTGCAAATTAAATCCGGCTCCCCGCTGGACCCTGGTCCACCTTCCATATTACATCTGGCGCCAAAGGAAATAAGCTCTGCTTCATCTCCTGTGTTAAATACTATTCTCTCCACAGAAGTCTTTCCTTTACAGTGGAAAAAGGCTTGTATCCGTCCCCTTCTAAAGAAACAAAAACTGGACCCACTGGATGAAAAAACTATCCTCCCATCTCCTGTTTACCGCTCCCTGCCAAACTGCTTAAGAAGGCCATGAATGTGGAGATAACATCATATTTAGAAACGTACAACATTCTGGATAATACCCAACATGGCTTCCGTGCAAATCATTCCACGGAAACTGCTTTGATCATGGCAGCGGAAGAAATTCGCAAGGTGATGGATGGGGGCGGTAGGGCCATACTAGTCCTGCTCGACTTGACAGCAGCCTTTGACACCGTGAGTCATCCGGTGTTTTCAAAGCCTTTAGGACATTGGTATTTCGGGTACTGCTTTTGCTCTACTGTCTTCGTTTCTTTCATCCAGAAAACAAATCATTCATTGGGATGGACTTCAGTTGGAGGAATTCCTGCTTCCGGGAGGATTCCCCCAGGGCTCTGCACTATCTCCTACCCTCTTTAATATCTACGTCGCCCCATTGGCAAAACTAATTAAGAGTTTTGGCCTCACGCTGGTGTCATACGCTGATGACACACTTCTCCTTCCTTGCAGCTAGGCTATGGAACACAATTCCTGTTTACCTGAGAAAGGTAACAAACAGAATGTTGTTCCGGAAAGAAATCAAAACCTGGCTTTTTACCTAACGTTAAGTCTTTCACGCATTATGGTTTGTTTCAGTTTTCGCCAGCGCCAAGACGCCTCGGCAGTAGTGCGCTCTACAAGTATTTTCATTCATTCATTCATGTTGCCACTTAAAATATGTCCTTTTGTGGCTTTCTGTAAATCCATTCAGTAGTTTTTGATGTTATCCTTACAAAAGGGTGTCAGGTGAGCTGGAAAGGTTAACCTTTGTATATTAAATTATGTTGCATTGTTCAGAAACTGCAGTGCTTGCTCATGATTCAGGAGTTACACAGAGACATTGGAAAATGGCCTTGATCAGTGGCTGCTTCTGTAGCATTCTCAAGCCTCAGCATGCTTTAAAAGTATTTTAATTCATCTCCGTTTGAAAAGTTTGTTAATTAAAAAAGCTACAAGATCGTGGTAATGGGCCACAGTGTGTGACCTAAGACCACACCGTTTGCATATGCCATACAATTTGGCTTATTATTATTATTTAGCATTTGTAGAGCGCGTAGCTACCTGGAGGCTTCCCAGCACAAGCGGCCAAACAAGGGGAGGGGCTTACAGTGTCATGGAGGGTACTGGGTTATAGGCAAGAGTGTTGGAAAAGCCATGTCTTGAGGAGTTTTCAGAAGGGCAAAAGATGGGGTTCCATCGGAGGTGTAAGGGCATTGTGTTCCAGAGTCTGGCCACCTTGTAAGTAAAGGATTTTCTTCCGCTTCTTGCTCTCCTGATTTTGGGATTGACTGCAAGGTTAAGGTGGGTCGAGCGAAGACACCTCCCAGGGCGATGGAGGGTGATGAAGGATTTGTTAATGGCTGGGCCCTTTCCCCCTGAACACTTATGGGCTATACATAGTGCCTTGAAGTTAATTCTCTCCAGAACAGGTAGCCAATGTAGATGGATGTGGATGTGGCCGAAGTACTTGCTCTACAGGTTCTGGGATCAATATCTGAGCACAGGCCTTTGAATAAAGCCACAACGTCTGTCCAGAGCCTGCTGAGTATGACCAATGGGTTGCACAATAGGTTCATGAATCAGGGGGACTGGACACAAGGCACTGTCAAAGCCCGTGTCCTGTACAGAGCCCTTTGTTAATAGCCAAAGGTCATGAAAAACAAGTGGAGAGAGCCATCCGTGAAGGCAGCCATAGCAATTGTTTTAATGCTGTGACACAGTAAGGTTACAGTGGTTCACAAACGTGTAAACAACTTGCGAGCAGTGGGACCTGCAGCAGGGAAAACAACTGTCTCAGCCAATGATACAATGCATATATTGTCCACTGCATATCATCTACCACTGAGGAGCATGAGAACCTGTACAATAGTGGTACTGTCACCTCATATGTCCTCAGTGGGACACACCCACCCACTATGCCTCATTCGATTCAGAAGGGACACATAGGTACCAAATGCTGAGGAAACTGAGCTGCGGGACAGTGACTGGTGGCAGGGGCATCATTTAGGGGGTCCAAAGTTTGTGACTGTGATCCACGTGGTCTTATTTGTGACTCACAAGTCTGAGTTTCATCTGCTTCTATTGACAGATTTTAAATGTATTTGTTAACTCTGCACTTTATTTGATGTGCGCATCATCACAAGCTGGGTGATGTGACTACCTTCGTTTTAAGATGAGTCAAAGGACACACATAGGGGCAAATTATGATGGCGGGCGAACTTGGTCCGCCCGCCACCATAGCGGCGGTCCCACCACTGCTATTATGATGCGCCCACCATACTAGCAGGTGCATCCTGGGCCTTTATCATTGCGGGCGGCACCGTCCGCAATGATAAAGGTACATGCACCGCATTTCCCTGCACCACGTGGCAGGCACCACGCGGTGCCTGCCACTTGGTGAATGGCAATGCAGGGGGGTACCATGGGTACCACCCAGTGCAGCGACACCCCCCCATACAACGGGGCCCACAACGGGTCCCCAAAGCCAATCCCCGCCAGCCTTTCCATAGCGACATCGCCGCCATGGAAAGGCCTCCTACAACCCATATCCTAATATGGCAGACGGTGCCTGCTAGGCACCGCCACCATATTAGTGGCCCTGCTCCGCCCGCCAGGCAATCGGTGCGATTGCCACCGGCGGAAAAGAAGAAGACAGACTTTCAGTCCGCCACGGTACCCACCGCAATCCTAATTTGGCGGCAGGTAAATCACCATGTGATGGCGGAAGGACCGCCACCGCCTTCCGCCATCAAAATGAGCCCCGAAGTTACTTCCGGTATTACTTAAATTTTTTGTCAAATAACATCTTAGAATGCGCTCCTTGCCCGTACATACTTGCCTAGGAGGTAATACTGTTTGTTAAGAAAAACATGCGTACATATCTGTTCTAACCTGTACGACACCTGCCGTTCAAGAACAACAGCAGCAAATCATACTAAACTACTCCCGAGATTAAGCATGCCAATCAAGGTAAAGCAAAGATGATATTAGCACTCAGAAAATATCTCGAATATCAAGGTTTTCATGGACATTTTACCGGTTATGACCATTGTGATGAAGATCGGAACTCAAGCAAGTGAATATAAATTTATCCGAATCAAATAAACATTTGAATGTGGAAATGTTGATCAAACCTAAGCTTCACATAGAAAGAGAGTCACAACAGAAACCCTGTCATTTGTTCGTAAAAAATAAGTGTTAGTTCCTCAAATTGAGCGTAGTCTGGAACAAAGTGATTTAAAGACTGATTCTGTCCAACCACGTCTAGTGAGAAAGCTGGTGGGAGCTCGGCACTGATTCAATCCCGACTGTCTGCCAATTTCTTATATGTCGTTTTGAAAAATCTGCCATTCTCTGTGCTGTGTCCAGATATAATCCTTTTGCAAACACTTGGAGCTTGACAGCCTCTGGCACAAAGTTTGTGAGAAAGACAATTGTTTCTTAAAACCCCGGAAGTGTGTGGACTAGTGACAGGGGTAACAGTGAACATAAGCTCCTTAGAATCCTAGCTAGCCAGCTATAAAAATATTTAACAAATCACCTGGGATCAGAGCAGTCTTAAGGAAAGGGCAAAGTAAGCTTTTGTTGACGGCCCAACCTTCCAATGTGGCCCCTGGTCAAGTGATGGGGAGAGTCAGAAATCCCTCTGTAAATCCCTCTGTAATGACTGTGCAAAACAGATTCTTTTTTAACTTGATAAGAAGTTTAGTTTGCATGCCTAGCCTTCCAATACTTAATCCTCGCAGTCTTGCAGCCAGCAGCAATTACATTTAAAAAGTAATATTTTTGTCTCATGTCCCTCTTCTTACTTTACTACATATCTTCACTCTATTTCACCTATCACTACCTCACATCTCTACCAATACACCACACACTGACACTTCTCTCTATCTCTCTCTTTCACGAGCTCACCTCATTCTTTCTGTCACTCAGTGTGCCTACCTCTGCTGCTCCCCACGCCCTACCTACCTCAATTCTCTACCTCTTCCCTCTACCTGCACCTCAATGCTCTGTTTCCATCACACCTCCCGATACCTCTACTTCATCTGCTTCACCTCTTTCTCACTCATCTCTTGCTTTACCTCAACTCTCTCTCCATCTACCTCTTAGGCATTTGTTGATGTATGCTGATCCTTCATTGTGCAGGGCCTTGTAAGTTTGGGTCAGCATCTTGAACTGACATCTCTTCTGGATTGGGAGCCAGTGTAGTTTCTTGAGGTGGGGCGTGATCTGGGTCCTTCTGGGGAGGTCAAGGATGAGTCTTGCAGCTAAGTTTTGTGTTGTTTGGAGCCTCTTCTGGGGATCTGCTGGTGATGAGGCCCACCATTGACTTGTTTCTTCAGAGATATCTTGCTATCCAGGATGATGCCAAAGGTTGCAAGCATGGTCTGTCAGGGTGGGGGATGGACCGAGTTCCACTGGACACCATGCGTTATGTCATGGCGAGGTGTTCTTACCAAAGATGAGGACTTCGATCTTGAGTTTGGAACAGTTGTCCTTCATCCAGTCCATGACATTCATCATGCATCTGTGAGGTTGGCTTTGGGGTGGTGGAGGGGTCTTCGGACAGTGAGAAGATAAGCTGTTGGCGTCAGTGTAGGAGATGATGTTGAGTTTGTGCGATCTGACAGTATCAGCCATGGGGTCATGTAGTTGTTGAAGACAGTGGGGGTGAGGGACACTCTTTGGGGGACTCCACAGATGATCTTCTTGGGCTCTGATGTGAACATTGGAAGATGGATTCTATGGGTTCTACCGGTGAGGTATGAGGCGATCCATTTGAGAATTTTTCCTGGATCCCGATGTGGTGGAGTCCGTTGATGAAGATGTGATGGGAGACGGTGTCAAATGCGGCTGACAGGTCCAGGTGGATGAGGGCTGCCATTTCTCTGTGGTCCTGGTTGGCTTTGATTTAATTGGTGGCTGCAATCAGGGCTGTCTCTGTGCTGTGGTCAGCTCGTAATCCAGATTTGGAGGGGTCCAGGAGGTTGTGGTGTCCTAGGTGTTGGGTAAATTATGGGTTGATCACTTTCTGGGGGACCAATGCTGGACGGTGGAGAGAGAGATGGGCTCGTAGTTCTTTGGTCAGGCTTGGTCTGTGGATGTTGTTTTCAGGATGGGCCTCACTTCAGAGTGTTTCCAGTCCTCAGGGAAAGAGGCCGAGGTGATGGAGGTGTTCAGGACTTTCCTGAGCACATTGCAGATTGTCTTGCTTTTTAGGTTGAAGACCTGATGGGGGTAGGGGTCCATGGGTGTTCCAGAGTGCACTGAGTTCGTGATGGAGATAGTGTCTTGAGTGGTTAGGAGGTCCCAGTGGATGAGCAGCTGTTCAGGGTTTGAGTTTGTGAGTGTGAGCTGGTTGATGGTGTCAGCGGGAGAGGGTTGTTGTTCAAAGTTTTTGTAGATGGCCGAGATCTTGTTGTGGAAGAAGACAGCAAGGTTGTTGCACAGTTCCGTTGATCATGTCCGCACTGGTCCTGTCCCGCCTGGACTACGGGAATGTCCTGTTCAATGGCATCCCTCAGTACAGCTTGCGCAAGCTACAACTGGTGCAGAACCAGGCGGCCCGCCTTGCCTTCGGTCTCCCCAAATTCCATCATACCTCTCCCCTCTTGAAGACCCTTCACTGGCTCCCCGTCCGGGAACGCGCCTTGTTCAAACTAGGCTGCATGGCTTTTCAGGCCAGGACTGGCCTGGCCCCTATCTTCATATCTTCAGCCATCAAAACTTACGTTCCCTGCAGAGACCTTCGTTCCTCGGCCCAACATCTTTTAGTAGTCCCTTGTTACAGGAAAAAAAAACAGGGCGGCTCCAAATTTTCTACCCTCACCCCTGTGTTCTGGAATTCCCTCCCCTTCCACTTTAGGTCCCTCACCCAGTATTCCATTTTCCGCAAATCCCTGAAAACATTTTTATTCACTCAGGCCTTTCTGTCTTAAACCCTTCGTCCCCTGCCTCAGCTTATGTCTTAGCGATTGACTCCGCCAAGTAGGCTGTTTGCTATCTTAGCGCCAAGAAACCGTACAGGTGTATGTTGCGCTCTACAAATACTTTAAACTTAAACTTAAACTTCCTGGGAGGCGCTAATGTCATTTTCAGTGGCTGAGGGATTGTAGATCTCCTTCACTATGGTGAAGAGTTCCTTACTGTGGTTTGAGATGGCTTCAATGCAGTCGGCTAGGGCGTTCTTCTTAGTTTCTTCCAAGAGGCGGTGGTACTGGTTGTGAGCTGTCCTGAAAGCGGTGCAGTCTTCCTTTTTTTGGTGATGCTCCACTTCTTTTCTAGTTGCTGGCAGTTGGACTTGGTAAATTGCAGTTACTTGGTGAACCAGCTGGCTCTGTTGGTTGGTCTATTGGCCTTGGCTTTCTTAGCTGTGGTGAAAGTGTCAGCGGATTCTGTGATCCACTGGGATTGGGTTTTTGGTGCTTGTTCTGGGCAGTAGTAGCAGAGGGTGTGGCTCCTCTAATCTTCTGATATCTTTTTACAGTCTCTGCAAGTGGATCTGAGCGGCTCGGTGCCCGGGTTGGTGAGTCCCGAGATGGTGAAGTAGATGCAGTAGTGGTCAGACCAGGTTAGTTGTGTGGCGTGGTTGTACCTGACACTGTCACTGGAGATGAAGATAGGGTTGACTGTGTGTCCTATGATGTGGGCAAGGGTCAGTGACAAGCTGTTTGAGGCCAATGTTGCTCACTCTGTCCAGGAGGTCAGTGGTGTTGGCATCGCTGGGGTCATTGAGGTGGAAGTTCAGATCCCCTAGGAAGATGTAGTGCTTGCAGTTCATTGCAATCAGGGCGATGAAGTCTGTGATGGCGTTACAAAAGCTGGGACGTGGTCCTTGTGGTCTGTAGGCAAGGGTGCCTCTGATGGTGCTTTTTTTCATCTGCGTGGAGTTGGAAGTTGACGTGTTCCATCATCAGGGTTGGGTCATCTGGGGATGTTGTGAAGTGGGAGTGTCCCTGTAGATGATGACAATTCCACCTCCGTGTTTGTTTGTTCGATCCCGGTGTGTTATCTTGTATTCGGGGATGGCGATGGCCAGGTTTTTGTGAGGAAGATGGCGTCCAGGGTGAGGGATGAGTTCATGTCCCAGACCTCTGTGGCATGTTTGATGAATGTTTATGCATTGAGTAGAAAGCGCTGGAGTTTTGTCATGGTGGTCTCGGTCGTGGTGGATATGGTCTTGTTTGCGATGTCTCTAGTCACCTTGGTTGCTTTGGTGGTGAAGGCGAGGCATCAGTGTAGGCAGAAGAACGGTCATCTTGTGGAAAAGTAAATTCTGCCATGTTCTGTGTCCCTACGCGTTCTCCATCATATGTTATCTGTGCATGATTAATATGCATATGTATTCCCCATGTTCGATTAAAGACGCAATTATAGTTGTGTCCACCTCTAGTATGCCTGTTTCCAGTTCTCGTGAATGATACGAATATCAGGCCTATGTAAAGCTACGTTGCCACGTTTCTCAGTGTGCACGTTATTCCATTGTAAAGTCCCCGTTTCTAGGCCTCAAAAGGGCCTGGATACCAGATTCAGCTCCTGTCTCCTAAGCCCTCGCTGAGGAGCGATACGGCCCCCACCTGTATCCCTGACCCTTCACTTACTTCCTGCCTCGCAGTGCCCGGTTCAGCCTGGCTCTGCCTCTGAGTCTGCCAAGAGTATGTTATGATTCTAGTTATCAGTCCAGCCCTCCTTCTCTGCATTCCTAAAGCTACTGAATCGCATCAATAGTTACCGTCATTGTCTAGCCTTTACGTCTCCATGTTAGAGAAATACTGTATTTAATGGTCATTTAATATTCTTCATCACGCACTACATGTAGAATAATGCATGCACCAGTCTTAGAGTCTGTTAGCCTTTCCCCTCCTGACTTCTAGTTTATATCAACATGTTCTCTAAACATCAGATACTAGATACTGTTTAGGTACATGTCGCCCTGACTCTCCAGACTTCAGTCTCTGCTCCTAGCACAGAGTTCGTAGCCCCCAGCTTCTCCTAGTAATACGTCATTGCCAGTTTGCGCGCACCATTAGGTTAGAGGTCCCGGCTCCTTAGATAGCCCCCTCCATGTTTCCGCCCCATTTATGACATATTCTGTTACGTTTGCATCACATGTCTATGTATACGCCCTGTTACACCTACTTTCACCCTTATCTTTCGCGACTGCTACGCGTCACACCCTTTGCTCCACCCACCGCTCCGCCTATCATATGTACTGTAATGCAACTGTTTTACTATATATATGCCTGTGTATTGTTATTAAACGTTACGCCAGTCCTTTCCCCAGAGCGCGCTCATCCCAGATCCAGCCCCGGCAGCTGCCGGGCCCTGCCATCCTATTCCTATGCAGGTTGTCCTGTTCCTGTCCTTTATGCTGTAATAAACCTGCAAAACTCCTACTACCTCGAATCTTGACTCTTATTTATTGAGCTATCTGTTATTCATTTATCCATTCAAAAATAGAGGTATTATTTATTTATTTACCACATAATGGCGCCCGAATAGGGACTTGCCCTTTCCCCACGCGCCGGTGAAGCCACGCCGGCCCCCTGACCCTCTGCAGCCGTGACGGAACCATACCGTGCACCGGCAGATATTTCTGCTTCAAGTATCCCTCAGGCCCACGGAGGAGACGGAGGTGGCGGTCCAGCATCCAGACGAGGCGGTGGAGGAACGCGGCGAGTCCCGACCAGAGCCCAAGCCGAGAGTCCAAGGTCCGAGGTATCCGGAGGCCCACCCGTAACAGAAGTCCGAAGTTCGTCCGTCCGGCGTCGAAGCAGTCCCGTCCAGTCTGAGGCCTTCCGTTCTTGCTGCCCGGTGAGTACCGTTGCTGGGGTAGTATCTAGACAGGGTCAATCTAAATTGTCTCTGGTCCGATGGGTCTGGGTACGCAGATCTGAAACGAAGTGTTCACCTAGGTGGATACGGGTCTTGATGCGTCCCTTTATGGGACCGGTATGTTCCGTGCTGTTTCAGCAGCGCATCCAGTAATTCTAGCCTGTTCCGTTCTCGAGAAATTCATGTGTTTCTGTTCTCAGTGTTCCAGGTAGTATTCTGTCCGAACTGTTGCTTCATAATGTTATTCAATGTATGTTCAATGTTGTGGTATGCCTGAATTGTTTTCTCAATTGTTATTGTTCCTCGTGTATTGTATTGTGTTCAGATTCAAGTTTGAAATGTCCCTCTTTTCGAGATTACGTCAGTTAAAAACTAGAAAGGGTCTGCTAGAAGAAGCAGTTCCTGTCCCGCCTAGGGACAGTCCAGGTCATTTTATGTATCAGAAACATGGCATAAGCGCCATATTGTATCTAGATTTATGGGTAGAGTATACCAAACAGTTAGAGAAAAAGTATAGATGGCCCGTATCAGGTACGTGGGATGCCGAGTGCATCATGAGAGTAGAAGAAGCATTATGGAAAAAGAAGGCCAGACAGTCACAGAAAGATGCCATTGAGTTATGGCGCAAAGAATCTCATAAAAGAACCGAAAAAGAAATCAGAAAGTCTGAATTAAGTAGAGAATCCTTAGAGCGAGCACAAGAAAAAGAATTAATCGAGATAGGTGAACGAGTTAAAGCCGAACAGTCAGACAGACAGAGGCATGCTCTTATTAAGGGTATGTATCCTCTTCTTGCCGAGGGCTTGCCAAAAGCGACCCCGGAGGCATTCAGTAATTTTCCGCCACCCTTAGTTCCGACCAAGCTACGTCACAAACCGACCGCAGCAGATATTTTCATTTCGTCCTATTTGGACGACACAGTCCCAGAATATGCAAATCCCGCTCCGCCAGTCCCTGTAAATCAGGCACTTCCCGCTCCTCCAGACACCGCAGTACCTGTTACGGTACCCCCGGTCCAGCCCGCCATACAAGTCCAGCCTGCATTTCCATTTCCCACTCTGCCAGGACGAAGAGCATCAGTAGACGACTCTAGTTTAGGGGCCGCAGGGGGAGGTCCTCCAGGAACCCCGCCGCCACACAAGCGTTTAACGTTAGTCGAATTACATGCACAAGCGTCACAGCGTACGCCCAGGTATCAGTCTGTTGCAGAAATAAGAAAAGCCCTTAACGAATGTGGCTATGATCCAGTCCCAGGCGAGGATAATATGGTTTTATATTCATTACGCGTAAGAAAGGTGACCGAGTATCTAGTCACCCTACCAGATATGAAAGGAGATCTAGACAGAATATACCGTTTCATCCGTACAGGGGATGATCCAGAAAGTATTAGTGACGTCATGTGCCAAAGAAAAGTTGAAGTCCAGCTCATGATATTAAAGTTTCTGATTAATTGTCTAATAAGAGAACAAGATTATCCGACCAAAAATCAAGCCGAAATGAAAGTCCTGACAAAGTGGAGTGATAATATAGCCGAGGGTAAGCATAAGACCATCAGCAGTATAGAGAGTATGTATAAGAAAATTCGTAAGGAAATAATAAGGTTACATGATCAACGTAAGGCAGCACAAGTAAGCGAAAAAGAAAATGACTCTGCGGAAGAGGTAGAGGACGAGAATCCCGCCAGAATAGCGTATGTAGGAAAATCTAGATTTCCAGATCGCCATTTACGCCTAGAACACAAGTCAACTTTCCATCACCCGGCACCAGAACAAGGTTCTCTAGAACAAGTATTTCAAGCTACCGATCACATTCTGAAATCACGAATCGGTTATAACGAGTTAAATACTATGCATGAACAAGAACTAGTCCGATCAGCAGTCCGATGGATTACTGATTCTACCACTTTTCCAGACGAAATAGTGGTACAAATGTTTCTGAAATTGCCCCCAGCCGAGCAACGACTGGCGGGTATGTATATGATTCAACACCTCATTACTTTGTATGAGGGTCAACATTCTGATCCAGGTCCGTTACACGATGTCCTGAACGAGTTACTCCAGTATAGATGGAAAGGTTTAGGTACCGATTTAATTAGTGTTATTCTAGAACAGCGCCACAAATATAGTATGTTTCTGAACCCGCATTTTGTTCATGTCTCACCTCCAGAAAATAAGCCCTTTTACATAGACAGACAGAATCCGTTACGAGAAGTGCATCCAGTTAAGACAGACGGTGGTGAAATGCAACGAGTGTTTGTTTACACCCCGATTACAAAGATGGAACTCTTAGAGATGAAAAAGTTAATTCCCTGTCATGATAAAGATCCAGCAGGGTTCCACCGAGAATTAAAAGACATGCTCCGTATGGGAGAATACACGTATCCAGATATTATTAAAATGTTAAAGGTCCTGTTGCCCGCAGGGGTATATGAGAAACTCAAGGAAAAAGAATGGGAGGTGGGAGAGAAAAAGATCGATTGGGCAGTTCTAGAAGCTGAAGACAAGATACGAGTACCAGGTACCGGTCTTGGAGATAAATGTAAAGAATTACCAGAATTATTAATACAAGTTTTGCCTAGATTATTGACAACTAGAAAAGAAGACTGGGATGCAATCTCAGCCTGTAAACAGAAACAAGACGAAGACATTAGTGATTTTTATTCTAGATTTGAGAAATGTTTTACCATAAACAGTGGCCTCAAGACAAGTAGCGAGTCATACCCTCACCTTTTTGTTACTAAATTAGTCGAGAATTCAAGTCCACCAATTAAAAACCGAGTTTTGAAAGTCGAAAGTACCTGGCAAGCTAATACCCCGTCCCAGATGTTACAGATGCTTCAATATCACCAGAATAGAATCAGAGAAGAGCAAGAACACGAGAGAAAGCGTATGAAAGACACGAAAATGAAAGTACTAGTTGCACAATCTGTTCCTCAAGACAGTCAGAAGAGGGGTCCGAATCAAGCCAGTCACCCTGCAGCTCCCGTTAAAGGGAACTGCAATTATTGTAAACAGCCAGGTCATTTTATAAACGAGTGTGCAGTTCTGAAACACAACATAGCTACCGGTAAGACTAAAGAAAGACCACGTCCGCCTAGACAAGAGCAAGTTTCACAGACTTCTCAGCCACAGAATGCACCACAGACAGTTCCAGTACCACAGCCTATTGCTGCAACACAGCATGTTACACAACAGATGTACCAGTATGCGCAGTCAGAGTATCCGGAGTATCAGCCATATTCATGAAACAGCCTAGAGAGGGAGGTAGGCTTGCCTCTCATCGAGATACCTGTAGATCAAGAAGGTCCCTATGTTCACAGTCAAGTACTAGGGAAAGACAGAAAGTTCCTGATTGATACAGGGGCAAGTAGGACCACCATCAGTCACGCCGAAGTTCCAGGGGCTCCGCTCTCAGGCTCTAGAAATGTTTCCCTTGGATTTTCAGGAAAACCTATCGTAAATGAGATATCTCAGCCAGTTACTCTAGAAGTAGGTCCATTGTCCCGCACTACTGATCTGTTACTTACGAAGTCATGTCCAGAAAATTTATTAGGCATTAAAACACTGAAAGAGTTAGGTGCAGTTATATGCTGTTCCCCAGAGGGAATACGATTGTTCCTACGTGACTTCAAGGGTCACTATGTATTACGAGATTTTGATCCCAGATTGTCTAATGTTCCGCAGCATCTATGGGCGCGAGGTCCAACTGATGTTGGCTATATGCAAATCACACCCCATCGTGTGACTCTCAAGCCAGGCGTAGTCCTGCCACGAATCAGACAGTACAGATTGCCACCTGAGGCTGTAGCAGCCTTATCCAAAATTATTGACGAGCTCATGGCTCAAGGAGTAGTGGTAGAAACTGACTCCAATGTATGTAATTCTCCGATCATTCCAGTCATGAAACGTACTGATCCAAATGCACCTCCAGTATATCGATTAGTGATTGACCTTCGAGAACTTAATAAATGCATTATTCCACAGTACCCAGTTGTCCCAGATATCTCTTCCCTATTGACAGCCATTGATTCCGAAGCCTCATTTTTTACGGTCATAGACCTCAAGAACGCGTTCTTCAGTGTCCCCATTCATCCAGACAGCCAGTTTCTTTTCGGATTTTGTTTAAATGGAAGGAGCTATATGTTCACACGCGCTCCTCAAGGTTTCACAGAAAGTCCTAGTATTTACAGTCAAGCACTCAAGAGACAACTAGACAACATTCACATGCCAACTGACACTGCCCTGCTCCAGTATGTCGATGATCTACTGATCACAGCCCGTTCTGAACGTGCTTGCGAGCGAGCATCGCTTACAGTCTTGTATTTCCTTGCCGAGATGGGGCACAAGGTGTCCCCTTCTAAGCTTCAATTCTGTGTCCAGCAAGTAATCTACTTAGGCCACTTGCTGTCCAAGTGGGGTAGGCAGTTGACACCAGACCGTATCCAGTTAATAGCGAGTCTTCCTCAGCCCAAGACCCAGAAGGAGGTACGTGCTTTTATTGGCCTTACTTCTTATTGCAGACAATGGATTCCTCAGTATGCATTTCTAGCTAAGCCACTGATACAGTTAACGACCCAGGAGGCAGCCGTATCGACTGTTCTCCCTTGGACATCTGAACATACACTTAGTTTCAATGAATTAAAGAAAGCCCTATGTCAAGCTCCAGTCCTAGCTACACCGAACTACAGTAAGCCTTTTACACTTTTCGTCACAGAACGTGAAGGTACAGCATTATCTGTTCTCACACAAGATCAAGCAGGACAATACAAGCCTTGTGCTTATTTTTCGAGCACATTAGATCCTGTAGCCCAGGCTCTGCCTGCGTGCCTCAAGTCAGTTGCAGCCACAGCACTAGCTATCAGACAAAGTGATTCCATAGTCTTAGGACACTCCCTGACCGTACAAGTTCCACACTCCGTGGAAGTTCTTTTAAACCGAACACAAACTCAGCACTTGACAATTGCACGTTTAACAGGTTATGAATTGACACTGTTCCAGCCACACATAGAAATCAGACGCTGCAACGTTTTAAATCCTGCTACACTGTTACCATCAGCTAATTCAAATCCTGCCACACACGACTGTGTGGAAGTAGTTAACATTATGACAAAGCCAAGACAAGATCTGACAGATATTCCATTACCAGATCCCGACCTGACACTTTATGTGGATGGTTCATGCATGAGAACCAGTACAGGAGAACTAGTAGCCGCGTATGCAGTGACTACTGACACTGAAGTTATTGAAACACACCGTATTGACACCCTGTCTGCTCAAGCAGCGGAGCTAGTTGCTCTGACACAAGCCTGCATTCACGCCAAGAACCTGAAAGTTAATGTTTACACAGATTCACGCTACGCATTTGGAGTTGTACACGACTTCGGAGTGCTCTGGCAGGAGAGAGGTTTCATGACTTCTCATGGAACCAAGATTCAGCATGGTCTCCTTATTCAAGCTCTGTTAGATGCAATACATTTACCGACATCCATTGCCATCATGAAATGCAAAGCACATACGAAGGTTACTGACACTATTTCTCAAGGTAATGATCTAGCAGATCGTACAGCCAAGCTTACAGCACAGGCTCTAGACATTTCAGTTAAGCCAACACAGACACATACTCCAGATCCGACTACATGTATGACAGTTAAGGACCCTACTCAAGATGTCATAGATATCCAGTTACATGCTACTCCTGAAGAAATCAAGAAATGGTCCGAACAAGGAGGGGTCCAGACAGATCAGGGATGGGTAACGAAGGGTAAAACCACATGGTTTCTCCCCGACTCTATGGTTCAAGTCATTGTTAATACCGCACATAGTCCAGCACATTTAGGAGAAAAAGCTATGTTAGACAGTATCCAGAATATTTGGTTCAACAAGCATTTACGAGCTGCAGCCAAGCAGAAAGTACGTACCTGTATGATATGTTGTCAGTTTAATCCAGGTAAAAGTGTCCCGGTGGAACAAGGTGGATTCCAGCCTCCTGACCACCCTTTTGAAGTCCTCCAGATGGATTACATTCAGATGGAGCGATGTCGAGGTTTCAAGTATGTCCTCGTAGTTGTATGCGCTTTGTCCAGGTGGACAGAGGCATATCCAGTCCCTGATTACACAGCCATGACCACTGCCAAGCAGTTGGTTCGTGAGTTCTTCCCCCGTTATGGACTCCCTAGAGTCGTATATTCTGATAACGGCCACCCATTCTCATCTGAGTTGATGAAACATGTTTCCCTTTTGTTAGGGTACCAGTGGAAGTTCCATTGTGTACGCCATCCTGAAGCAGCCGGTCTCGTAGAGAGACATAATCAGACCCTGAAAATTCGAATTGCAAAGGTTTGTCAAGAGAAAGGTGTAGACTGGCCAGTAGCTCTGCCAGTCGCTTTATTTTATATGCGCATGGTCGCACATTCCAGATCAGGTCTGTCCCCGTATGAGGTCGTTTTCGGCCGCCCCCCTAACATGTGGGGTACACCTAGACCCCGAAGTATTACCGATGTTTCAAGTAATATGCTGACAGATTACCTAGCTTCCTTGATGTCTGCCCTCAACTCTTGTCGTTCACAGGTTGCCGCCGCATTTCCAGACAATACCGAGGTGGCACCGCATGAAATCGTTCCCGGATCCATGGTCCTAGTGCGAAATTTCGATCGTTCAAGTCCGCTGGAGCCTCGCTGGAAGGAGCCCCGACAGGTCCTCCTGGCCACCCGTACAGCCGTGAAGTTGGAGGGACGCAAAGGCTGGGTGCATCTTTCGCACATCAAGAAGTTTTATGGATTGAAACCAGTTTCAAAGAACATTTCCGAGGATTTAAAGGACTGCCAAAGTACTATTCTTAAGGACTGTCCCGCAAAAGACAATGATATTGCACCCTCCCTGTTAGAGACAACTCCGCAACAGGAGTATAAGAAAAAGTTAAGGTCTAGTAAAATAAGTCAGCCAGTTTGATTGTCTAAGTCCTCCCCTAGGTGAAACGGTTAGACCGGTTTCTGACATGTATAAAATAGACCCCCATAGTGAGAGAGTTAGTCAAAACTCAATCCGATGTATCGTTTTTCTAAGTTTCATATTATTTCTCAGCATTATGATTTCCTGCACCAGTTATGCATTTTTCCTGTATTTTCCAGTTTCTCATGAAAATAAGTCTTCTAATGTTACAGTAGAGCACACGTTTAGTGATCTGCCTCCTCATGAACTCTCTTACCGCCTCGCTATGCGTAACAATTCTTTTATCCGCATGTTACATTATTCACACCAGACCAGCAATGCCACTAATTGTTGGGTGTGTGGTCGACTCCCCCCTTTTCAGACACCGAAGGGAGTTCTGCCACTCTTTCCTTATCCATTTTCACATAATGGTTCGTGTGGAGCATGGTCCATGTTAACGTCATCCTTAACAGATATGTCTTCTCTTAACAGTACATGTTTCCCAGACAAGCAAGGTCTTCCCCACAGAACAGGGTTAGATCTAGAAAATGAAGTTTACAATTTAGGTAATTATTCTTCGAATTTCATGGTCCTGAATGTTCAGTCTGATACTACTCCAGACTTACCTGCTATTTCAGTACTACCAGTCAAAGGCGAATTATGTGTCCGAAATAATGGTTCCGTACATGTAGGGCATAGTGATTGTACTACTATTGTCAAGTATAGTGACAGTGGGAAATCTATTTTCAAAGCTTCACGTCATTCTTATTTTATTTGTGGTCAAACCGCATATGTTCGTCTGCCCCTCGATTGGGAGGGAACCTGTTACATTGCCTTCCTACTGCCACCAGTTTTCCTAGCCCCACCTGATTATCATAGGAATTCCCACCTAGTACATACTAGACACAAGAGAAATTTCCCGATTGTCGATTATACTGAAACTGCTCTAGAACAGTATACAGATTTCAATAGAGGTTTCTTCTTCTTTATAGGACCTGTCCAGAATAGTAAGCTAATCCGTAGGTTAACCAGAACCCTTGAAGCTGTAGTAAATGAGACTGCCTCTGCCCTAGGTAATTTGACTGAAGAGCAATCTGCTATGAGATTTGTCGTTTTGCAAAATCGTCTCGTCCTTGACGTCATACTGGCCGATAGGGGCGGGGCATGTAGAGTCATCGGATCTAGTTGCTGCATTTTCATTCCAAATAACGCGCCGTCTGTTTATTCAGCTATAACCAGACTCCATAAAATTGCCCATCTGTTACACCAAGATCCAGGCACCTGGACATGGTCCGGTTGGTTCTGGAATATAATTTCCGTTTGGGGATGGAAAGTCTTGTCCTTTCTAGGTATCGCAGTAGCGATCATATTCAGCTGCTGCCTCTGTATACAATGTGGCCCTGCGATTTGCGGCATTTGTGCTACCTCTTGTATTCCTAGTCCCAAGTCCCGTTCTAAAACCCGTTCCCAGAAAATTCGAGACGAGCAAATGATACTGTATGAAATGATAGATGGTATCATGAATATTGATGTTTCCTGATGGAAACGTAGTGACAAGGAGGGAATGTGGAAAAGTAAATTCTGCCATGTTCTGTGTCCCTACGCGTTCTCCATCATATGTTATCTGTGCATGATTAATATGCATATGTATTCCCCATGTTCGATTAAAGACGCAATTATAGTTGTGTCCACCTCTAGTATGCCTGTTTCCAGTTCTCGTGAATGATACGAATATCAGGCCTATGTAAAGCTACGTTGCCACGTTTCTCAGTGTGCACGTTATTCCATTGTAAAGTCCCCGTTTCTAGGCCTCAAAAGGGCCTGGATACCAGATTCAGCTCCTGTCTCCTAAGCCCTCGCTGAGGAGCGATACGGCCCCCACCTGTATCCCTGACCCTTCACTTACTTCCTGCCTCGCAGTGCCCGGTTCAGCCTGGCTCTGCCTCTGAGTCTGCCAAGAGTATGTTATGATTCTAGTTATCAGTCCAGCCCTCCTTCTCTGCATTCCTAAAGCTACTGAATCGCATCAATAGTTACCGTCATTGTCTAGCCTTTACGTCTCCATGTTAGAGAAATACTGTATTTAATGGTCATTTAATATTCTTCATCACGCACTACATGTAGAATAATGCATGCACCAGTCTTAGAGTCTGTTAGCCTTTCCCCTCCTGACTTCTAGTTTATATCAACATGTTCTCTAAACATCAGATACTAGATACTGTTTAGGTACATGTCGCCCTGACTCTCCAGACTTCAGTCTCTGCTCCTAGCACAGAGTTCGTAGCCCCCAGCTTCTCCTAGTAATACGTCATTGCCAGTTTGCGCGCACCATTAGGTTAGAGGTCCCGGCTCCTTAGATAGCCCCCTCCATGTTTCCGCCCCATTTATGACATATTCTGTTACGTTTGCATCACATGTCTATGTATACGCCCTGTTACACCTACTTTCACCCTTATCTTTCGCGACTGCTACGCGTCACACCCTTTGCTCCACCCACCGCTCCGCCTATCATATGTACTGTAATGCAACTGTTTTACTATATATATGCCTGTGTATTGTTATTAAACGTTACGCCAGTCCTTTCCCCAGAGCGCGCTCATCCCAGATCCAGCCCCGGCAGCTGCCGGGCCCTGCCATCCTATTCCTATGCAGGTTGTCCTGTTCCTGTCCTTTATGCTGTAATAAACCTGCAAAACTCCTACTACCTCGAATCTTGACTCTTATTTATTGAGCTATCTGTTATTCATTTATCCATTCAAAAATAGAGGTATTATTTATTTATTTACCACAATCTGGTGGTGCGTGGGAATGTGCAGCAACAGTCATTGTTGGTGCGTCCGGGGTCTAGTGCTCAGAGGTCTGTGACCATGTAGCCCTGTGGGGTAGAAGGGCCAGGGGTCCTGGTGCTTGTTGTGTTCCAGGCACCGACGGGCAGAGACGGGCTTGTCTTTGCCCACCTTCGGCACGCTGGCGCAACAGCCTTCCTAAGTAGTCCTGGGAGGTGGAAGGGGCTGGCAGGGAGGCAGGATGGTGGGGAGCGGAACCTACAGGAGCGGGAAAATGGCTGGCGGGGGCGGGACTACAAGCCGATCAGGATACCAACAACTGCTTGTTAATTTTGGAAAATACGATATCAATGTATGTCACAATACACGTATGTATAGTGACAAACTCGCATCACCATTGTTGACATCCCTGATGTGACCTCCCCCTCAACCCTGAGTCAGAAGTGCATGGTCAGGCAGGTGCTGTGACCAAGGCCTGAAGCAACTTATCGACCGATCACAAGTGGGGTGACACGTAACTCTTAGACAAACGCATGAACAGGAAAACCCAGTTTGATCCCACAGATAGTCAGAAACACCACAACAATCCCAAGAAATGACCGCCAATAAAACCCGATTGGCTGGAGGGTTGTGCGTATCCAAAACAACATAAAGTCAGATGTTGCACTAAATTTGGAACACTCAACCAATCAGAACACAATATGCACACTACATGCAGTGATCACGCGCTCCCCATGTCGCACATCTGGACATGTCCCAACTAGCTCTACATCTTGTCCATGCAGGGTCAAGACCTACCTGTGCTTCTTAACAAATTACCAGATTTATTGCTCCGGCACTAGGCCCAGATTCCTATTCTTAAAAGAATGCACAACTCCCATTTATTGCACCTTGCGAAATGTAGAAAATGTCTGCCAAAACCAATGTACTTTGATACAGTCTTCTGACCATGACTCTGTTGTGTGCTCTCCCAGCTGCTGCGTTTAATTAAAACAGCTCTTCCTCTTTTGCCAAACGCCTCTTGTCTTTAATTTTTTCAAGGTAAATGCATTTTTGAGCAATATTTTGGTAAACCAAATAGGAGAGATTGGTTCTTCGAGCCTGACTGAAGCCGAAGGAACAGGATCCTGCACGAATGGATTCAAAGCTGCATAGCAAGAATGGTGAGCCGATGCCGCAATTGATTGTAAGTTCTGTGGAATCCACGGGGCAAAGGTCTGTCCTGAAGCCGCCGTCAGTGGGTAAGAGACTACATCTGATCCTTAGTCCCAGCATTTGTTGCATGGCAGACTAGGAAGGAGATCACCTTTTTTTGATAGTCAGCACGCTAGGAGAGGTGAGAGTTGGATTAGTCACTTGGCCCGCTGGGCTTGACACAGAGGGTTCGACTGTCTTTGGGTGTGATACAGGGACTAGTTAGACTGCTGGGTGAGACAGAGATTGTATGCTTGTCTCTGGGTGTGATACAAGGCTGCTTGGACCACTAGGTGTGACACAGATGGTATGCATAGGCTGTGGGTGTGATATAGAGCCAGTATCTTGATCTTAATTTTTTAGTCTAAAGGAGTTTTCTTAGGGATATCAGTTTCTTAACACTGGTAGTATCTGAAAGAAGTGAGAGATGCTATTCACCTCGACCACTGAGCGTGACACAACCAGTACGAATGACCCCAGGGTGTGACATAGGGTGTAATTCAGGGGTTAAAGAAAAATGTGGAACTTGGAGAGTAAGGTGCAGCTTGTGCTTTGCCAAGGAGGGGCTGTAGTTGTCGGGTCGCTCCTTCTTGTCCACATAATTTGTTGCTATCTCTGGCCCCCAAGCTGGTATTGACAGACTTTCGGGATCACTTAGTTCCGTGTACCCCCTGAGCCTCTCCTCTTCATTGAACAGCATGCGCTAGAACGGGGCTAAGGTTTTTAGGACAAAATCATAATTTTTTCCTCTGTCACTTTTTTCTCTTCTACTTTCATTGTGGTTTTCAATTGATGCATTTTTTCTTGATGTTGTGGTGCTAATAAATTATTGGCAACTGTGTTTCATGTTAAATTGTATGTCTCATTAACATTTCTATGTACGTACGAAGAAATTGCCACTTTCATATTTGCTATTCAGCTGCTAAAAGTACAATTCACAATGTTTTGAGCTAATCACTGCATTTTTTGTTAACAGATTGTTAACCTTCATATGAGTTGTTTTATGTATTGTGAAAGTTTGTCAGATGCATCTTTGTCCTAAAACTGAGCTTGTAGTGAAGTAGTTATTGCTGGCATAATCCCTTGTACATATTTTCCCCACAATCGGAGTAGAATTTAGGATTGTGTACAAAGCCTTAAGAAGTTAGAAGTGTACCCGTCCCTTAAAAAGTTCCCAACCCATCATAGAGTCGCTGTTAAACCACATGCAAACTAGGTTCCCCCGCAGGCTAAAAGCTATATAAATTCCGCTGTGAATGGCACGCACACACCAAGACGCATGCGTTCCCCTGGCTAGATTGGGGTACCTTCGACACCAACATAATAGACCACACAAGGACACAAATTCGGACCAAGTACATAGGGCAGAAAAAGGCCAGAAGAGAGCCACTGTTATAACTTTTGGTCTTCTTCGAGATGGCACCAACCTAAAATTCTGACCCAGAGCCTGCAAGCAAGGCATCCGCACCTCCCCCACCATACCCAGGCACAGATGTGCTCTCTCTAACACCTGCCATCTCTGCTGTTCTTGCATTCGGTTACACCAATACGCCAGTCGAGGGGGCGATGGGTCCCCACTGGGCAGTGAGCCACTAGATCTAGGGCAGGGAGGTTGCCAGATCGACAAACCCAGACAATTCTGGCATCATCCTAGTTCAGTGCTAGAGTCCCCCAAAGCTCGACCTTCTGTCTGCGGCGTTTAACCCCTAAAACATGCACTCCATGAACAGCCGATAAGCCCAATCAATTAAAGGTAGATTTACCCCAAATTACTGGGCGTACCAGGCAGGCGGTCACCTGACAGCAGGATCTGACAGCCTTTAGGGTTGTGACCAGCCGCACCGGCAGGATGACATGGCAGCTGAAGCAGCAGGGGGAGCCACGCACAAGACTTAACGGTCAGGGGCTACTCCTCTTTCTTTTCAGACATCTCTCTATCTATCTACCTCACCTCTCTCTCTACCTCTTTCTCTACATCCTTCTACCTCACCTGTGTTTCTGCCTTTCTCTACCTCACCCTTAGTCTACTTCTGTATCAACCCCACCTCTCTTTTTCTACCTCTGCTCTGTCTCTCAACATCACTGCTTCCCTTTCTACTGTTCATCACTTTGTCTATGCTTCACTCCATTCACTACCTTCCTGTCTGTTGTCTAGAAATGCCCTGTCTTTCTCATTATGCAACTCTCTCTACAGTACCACTCACGCTACCTTACACATCTCTATATTCCTCTCACTACTTCAACTCTCTACACTTTTCTAGATATCTTTCTCCACCCTCTCTGTCACCCATCTTTCTACCCTACCTCTCTCCCAACTGGATACCTCTATGTACACCACCTCTCTCCCTCTCTACATTATCTTCTCCACATCTCCTTACCTTCCTCTCTACCACGCTTACCCATCTCTTTACCTCTCTTCACTTACCTCTTCCTCTTTCTGCCTCTCTCTTTCATTTTGGCTACCTCACCTTTCTTTACTTTCTCTTTTACATACCTCACCTATTGCTATATCTCATCTGTAGCTCTCTAATTAACCTCTCTTGCCCTTTTGTTACTTTTACCTCTTGGTCCTTCTCCCATCACTCCCTGACCAGAGAAATGTGAACATTGAACGAGGACAAGGCAGGGAAAAAATAAAGGCAATTGTCACATTATATCCAATGAAATGATGAAAATCCAAGTAAAAGTCCTTCGGTTTTCACTTTTGTAGCAATAATGCCCGTCGTGAAGGAGGACTTTCCTTTTAATACATAATATCCTGCATTTAAAGCTACAATATCGGTCACTTTGTCATAAACCTTGGTTTAATAATATACACTAAAATCTCGACCTGCTGCAAAAATTTCCAAATTAGATGTTCTGGCAAATATGTCTCAGCAGGACTTTTAACGGGGCAGCAAAGGCGCTTAGAAGAGTTGCTGTGGCTTAATGGGGGACGTATTCACACTACTCACCACTGGAGGCTGCTATACCTTTAAAGGGGCAAATGCACTACTTCTCAGCAGGATGAAGAGGATGTGGCCTAACGGGCTAGGGCAGTCGATCTCAAATCTTGGGAACTGGGTTCGGCAATGATGCTCAACATCCTGTGATTCTGGACAGATCAATTAGTCTCCCAAAAAATGAATGTAACTAGGGCTTCTGTAAAGCTCTCGGATCAAGTTTGCCCTGTATGAAACTCTGGAAAAAATGTCATGTGAATTGGGAAGATCCGGTACTTCTTTACAGGATGCCTGGTTTGGAGGTTTAGAGAGAGTTACAGCAGACCCTCTGCACACGTGCCTGGGACACACATAACATAGCGCCTGGGCTCAGTGATAGGAGAGCTTAAAACACAGTTGGGGCCTCTCTAATAACCAGAAGCTATTGTCCCACATGAAACCTGCTGAGGCTTTAGGTACCAGAATCTAGAAATCGGATATTAGCTGGAGAGCTGAACAAACATTTACCTTTCTGCTCCACTGTGCCACTGTGGTCTGACCCTACCCCTGCAGCAAAATTTCCCTTAGTGATCTGGAGAGGGCTGTAGGGTAGGACACAACCATCTCCAACACAAAAAACACATGACCATGACAGTCCTGAACCTTCCCCCTCAGCGATGGGAAGTCTCTTTGAAGTACACAAGGTCCCAGATTCTCAGATTTCTGTTCTCTGTGCTCCCCTGTGCATAGGATAATGGGTACTTTAGAAATTGAAACACACCGCTCTGAAAGTTTCCTAATAAAACTTCCACGGCAGCTCAGTCCGACACAGAAGACTTACCATGCACTGATAACAAAGCTGTTTCTCATAATAAACCATACACCATCATTAACAACTGTAGCATAAAGCAATGCATGCATAAGTTCTCGCTGTAGAGACCCTCCAGAGAAGGCCACACCTGTTACCATCCCAGAGGTAAATGCAGTCTGACGCCGACGTGGCAGCGTCCCTTCAGAACGTGCACCCCTTGGCCCGGAAGTGGTTTGTGGGTAGACTAACCCGCATTGCTGTTGTGCTGGGTAATTCCTGCAGCACTGTCTACACATGATTACCCCAACTTCTGTGCCCCTCACTAAGTAAACGAAGAATAAACTCATGCACGTTGTGATAATAGCCTTGTGCAAAATAACTTTTCCCATATAAGTAAGGATGGTGAGCATGTATTGCAGACTGTGCAACGAAACACCTTGAATACAATACAACTGTTACAAATCAAATGCATCGTTTTAACTGAAGTTTAGAGGAGGAGGCTTCGCACACCACTGCCTGTGTCCTGCCTGCAGAGAATTAAGTCTCACTGTGGTCTACTGGAAGGGGTTTGCAATTATTTCTTTGGGTGTACTTGCATTGAAATAAATATGAAATAAGTAGTCTAAGATAGGCATGTTTAACAAAATAACTTGTTTCTCTACAGCGGTTGATGGCACTCGCTTGTGGATTCCGGATGCTGACTGTAGCTGCTTCCAGCATTATCTGACTCGGTGTGAAGGAAGTGGCCTGATCACTCGCGACCACCTCTCAGCCTTCCAAACAAATGAAGAGTAGGTCAGACAGTAGAGAATGCAAACCAAGTCATTTATTAGTATAGCTCCGCAGCGGAGCCCAGTCTGACCAGCCTCTTGAGATGGCTGCAGAGGGACTGAGTCCCCCCAACATGACATAAGATATTATACATTTCCAAATCTTCTGAGAACACGCACAAACTGGAAAATTCCAGTCCAGGTACTGGCAAACAAAGGGGCACAAAAGGATGAGCTACAGTCCTGGGACCTGGTACATGTTATCTTCACTCCACGGCCACCTCACTCATGCTCACCATTAGAGTGAAGGTGGGAACGAGCCTATCTAACAGCTAAGGTATGCAACAATAGAGAGTACATTCATTAGTGCAGCTGAAGTCGGCCTTGCAGAAACACGAGCAGAGGTGCGGGGAGACAGTTTTCTGCTGAGGCAAGCAGCACGAGGCAGGAGCTTAGCTTCGATCATGAAACAGAATGGCTGTTACTAATAAAATGGCGCCATGAATGCTAACTTAACTCAGAATAAAACATGAGCAATGGGGCGATAACATTTTCAATTCTAACAGGTGTTACACTTTTTGACCCTGGGCTGTGACCTGCAGCATGGGCATATATTTCTTTAGGAGTAGTATTAACCTTCTTCTGCACTGCTGCTCTACCTACATGATCAAAGTTTCTTGATTGCCAGTGGGTACTTGTAGGCGCCACGGAAAATGTTTGTGAGGGGGCATGCCTGCTACAGGATGGCAGAATGGCCGACCAGAGGTTGTGGCAGAAGAGTGTGATACCGTTGGTGATGCAGAGCACAGCGGCCTCAGACGTCTTCAGCATGAGCATTAACCCACCAAGTTAATGTTGAAAAAAAAAGCCACAAAAACTGAGTAGATTATTTTACCAGTTTTGGCCTGTTTCTGCTGATACCATGTGCAAAGCAATGTAAGAGATGTTTTTGTTCGATATGGGGGTTGCAGGGGTCATCAGGAGGTAAGGAGAAAAGGTGGTGGCATGCACAACGTCTCACTTCCAACATACCAGAGATGCTAGTGCAGAGCTCGAGAGGAAGAATGGATGTTTGCCTGTATCAGCGGAATATTGAGGCTTTGACATGAATAGGATACATTATAGCACTGAGTAGTGTGAACTCACATATTCGAAAGTGCTTTATTATGCAATAATGAAGAAAAAAGAGTTGTGATGAAATAAAATATTTGCCTAAGATCACACAATGTAAGCGGGGAAGCCTCGATTTATCCACGTTTGCTGGCTTCACTCTGTACAAATCAGATGGTAAAAGGGTATCTATTCGTATTTCCTTATGTGAGGGCTTTGTTATCACCTCTGAGTGCAGTCTTCTGCAGTTTTAATAATACTGCACAACCTCGTCCCCAAAGGTTTTGGACCGCTTTACATGGGCACCAGTTACATTACGCCAGGTTCCATGCATTGTTTATAGGCATAGGGGGATTAAGTGATTTGGCAGAATCACAGGATGTTGAGCTGAAACTCGAACCAGGTTCTGGAGTTCCACAGTTGGCATCTCTGCTCATAACACCACATCCCTGGTAGAGGGAGGGAGGCAGGAGCACTTTAAAGCTTGGCTCACTATGGGCTTGAGGTTCCAACAAGAGCTAGAGCTGAACCAAAACCAGGCTTCAGGCTTCAACCTGACTCTAGCTTCCTGTCGCTTGCCTACCTCTAGTACTTGCATACAGAGTGGTAGTGGGTGCATTAATTCCCTATTTTGCTAGCTTTTGTGCCCAGTTTCCCCTTTCCATTAAGTGCATTGCCTTACAAGTTGAAAGTTGACGTTTCCAGAGGGGGTAAGGATAAATGTGGGAGGAGGGTTTCACATATTTCGATTTGGATGTCAGAGATGACTCTGTAGGGTCAAAGTATGAGCAGTAAGGAGGATACATTGCCTGAGATTTCTGCAGCAGGTGCATTCACAGGCTATGCTATCTAACCAGCTTACAGAAGGTCTCCACTCTACTCACAGGCTGGTCCGCCCTACTACTAGAAACAGTCCTTTGATTCTGCTCCTAACCTGCATCCCTTGCGCACCACCTATCACCAGAGCCGGACTGGCCATAGCGGGCACCGGGCAAGTTTCCGGTGGGCCAGAGGGGTGGGGTGCGGTTTTGTGGCCGCAGGGGCCGCTTTTCTTACATGGGGCCAGTTTTGCAGCAGTGCGGGAGCGGTGCTTCACGGGCCCCCGGGTCGGGCAGCAACCTGCCAGGGCTGGTTGCTGTTCCTAGTCCGGCACTGCTTATCACTTTTGCTTCCTTTGATTAGCAGGAATGGCTTCATAGGAGGGTGGAAAATAAATGTGTGTTAGAAGCTAGCAGGCAGATACTTGAGAATGAATGCTCCCCCTCCCGTGCTACCAACATGCACTTTCTTTACTTGGTACTGAACCAATGGGCCTAATCACCAGTGCCCGGCTGCAGTGCTAAGAAATCACAATTGTGCTGCACTAAAATTCTTCGTTGCACCAGTTGATCAAACACTGGGACCGGGATATACAAACATTTTGTGCTGAGTTTGCGTCATTAAAGTGATGTAAACCAGTGCAAAATGTTTTCTCTGTTGTTTACTTTCTAGCGCAAAACTTGCTTTGAGCTGGAAAGTTGTCTAAAAATAACGTACCTCAGGGCAAAGCACTGCTTTATGTTACTTTATGCAAAAACAACAGTTGATGGACAGAATGCAGAACAATGTTGTACATTCACCCCAGTACAGAGCTCTGGGCCTAAATCCATCGTTTTTTTGTTCACCATACCATTCCAGTTTGAACCCAGCCATATGCAAATCAGTCTTGACCCTATGCCCCATGGGAACAGTCCAGCCCGAACTGCCAAGTCAGGTTCTCCCTGGACTGGAAACAAGCATTCTAGGACCGGTTTCGGGCTTTCAGCCCTCATCAGCCAGGATAGTGATTCCAGTGGCATGGAGAGCACGGGACTCACGTTTGAGCATACCCATCCCACTCGGGGTGACAAATACAAAAGCAACAGTTGATGGACAGAATGCAGAACAATGCCGTACATTCACCCAAGTACAGAGATCTAGGCCTAAATCCATTGTTTTTTTGCTCACCATGCCATTCCAGTTTGAACCCACCCATATGCAAATCAGTCTTGACCCTGTGCCCCATGGGAACAGTCCAGCCCGAACTGCCAAGTCAGGTTCTCCCTGGACTGGAAACAAGCATTTTAGGACCAGTTTCGGGCTTTCAGCCCTCCTCAGCCAGGATAGCTTGATTCCAGTGGCATGGAGAGCACGGAACTCACGACTGAGCATACCCGTCCCTCTCGGGCTGAAAACTGCGAAAACAACAGTTGGTCCCTTGCTCACTTTGCCACTGGATTCAAGCTAGCCTGACTGATGACGGCTGATTATCCAGAAACCGGTCCCAGGATGTTTGTTTCCGGTTCAGGGAAGACTCTGAACTAGAGTGCTTGCAATGTTCAACACTCCGCCCATCATCCCCTTTGGTTTTGCTTTGTTCGCCCTAAGTTGACAGGGTATGCCCAGATGTGGGTCCCTTGATCACTTTGCCACTGGATTCAAGCTAACCTGGCTGATGACAGCAGATTAGCCAGAAACCGGTCCCAGGATGCTTGTTTCTGGTCCAGGGAAGACACTGAACTGGGGTGGCGGAGTGAGCTAAAGAATGATGATGGATTAAATCCAGATCCGTTGACTGGGGGTGTGCTTGCAATGTTCAACACTCCGTCCATCATCCCCTTTGGTTTTGCTTTGTTCGCCCTAAATTGGCAGGGTATGCCCAGACATGGGTCCCTTGCTCACTTTGCCACTGGAATCAAGCTAACCTGGCCGATGCCGTCTGATTAGCCAGAAACCGGTCCCAGGATGCTTGTTTCCGGTCCAGGGAAGACATGGCTTAGCAGTTCGGGCTGCACCTTCCTGCACAAAACAATCCTATGAGCTTTTTTCGTCTTTCTATATGTGCTGCAGAAAGAGGAAAAAATAAGGAGAAGTAAACATATTTCTCCTCGTTATGCCTCACCTCGGATGGCTTACAAATTTGATGCTTCCCCAGGTTTGCATCACGTTGTAAATCTTGGGCAGTGTCAAATTCCATGGGTGTTGCATGGGAAAACTCACTGCAATGCCCATGGAACGCTTCCAAAAACCGGTCCCAGGATGCTTGTTTCCGGTCCAGGGAAGACTCTGAACTAGGTGAGGTACCAGAATCGATTTCTGATCACGTAGTATTGATAATCGATATGTTAGGATTAGCATGGTGTCCCTAAACTCACACTGTAGACATGCAAAAAGTAGTATTGCGGTATTTACTTTAATTTAGCTTCACACCGCGTTACGCTATATGAATACCATATTATGGCCCTCTTTTGATATCGTGCATGCACAGGCCCTATTCTCACTTAGCTCTAAAGCCTTGCTCCTGGGAAAGAAACCAACTGTTGCAGAAACTGCTGTTTCAGCTCGTTAGACTCGGCAAGGTCATAGTTAGCTGAAGAAGGGCCGATAAGCACATTCCGGGAGGGGTGCAGGGTGGACCGTCTCTGAGAAGACAGAAGGGAGTCACCCGTCTGACCTTGTTGCCTGAGCGAAACCAGGAGCTCTTTGTGTGCCTTATATGGGTTTTCATATTACTGTACTAGCTTGTACCAATTTGTATTTTTACATGTTAGGCAATGATGATGCCAACGCAACTGTATATATGTGATGTGCTGACAATGTGCCAGCAGTCTTCTTGGCGGACCTCGTGGGTTAGGTCGCAAGGAGCTCCTCTGGCAGAGTTTGTGTTTGTGTAATAAACGCTTGAACCTTCTACACTGCCGACCGACTGCTTATTGGTAATGGTAAGGGGATTTTGTAATGTAATGATTATTGTTGGGTGGTGATAATATAATTTTCGGTACATCAGTTGGCGACTCCGCCGGGACTCCGCGTTGGGGTCGTCCCTGTGTAAACACAGGTGACGTTGAAAGGGGTGCTCTCGATTGGGGGGGTTGCAGACCTGATACATAAGAATTCGGGGTTTTGTTCTGCCCTCCCGGTCCGGAGGGCCTCAGCTGCTAGTAGCCCCACGCCGGAGTCCTTCGGGTGCGACCCGAGAACCTGCAGCGTTGGTATTAATAAACGTCGGCAGTGGAGAACGTTCTGGCAGACCTGCGTGCACCAGGTGAGTGTTGTGTCTCGTTGTATGTTAAATTGCATATACAGATCTGGATAGCGGAATTTAAGCATTTGGTGGCTTATGGTCACGGAGGAACTCTGAATTTGCATTTGGGTCATTAGTTGTCACAGAGAGAATTTGGGCAGGGGTCCGACGGGGGCAGTGTGGAACTGCACGTGCGGACGCTCTGGGTATACTAAAGATACGGATTACACGCCTAGGGGAACTGCGGTTCCTGCTCGGCCGGACTGTTCTCGGGAAAGCCGATGGTTGAGATTGGGTAGCACCCGGACAAATCTGGAGCGGCGCTTAAATGCGGGCTCAGCCAGAATAGTTCGGGAAGTGAACCATGAATGCTGTCGGATGGCCTGTAGACCGGTCTGTGGTTTAAAACCTGTGTGACTATCTTTAGGCAGTCTGAGGACGAGACTGTTGTTGGAAGTGTTCTTTGCAGCCTTTTGAATAGTAGCAGAAGGGTTCTCCACAAGTGGGAGCCGACGGGCTCCACTTTTTGATTGCAACTGTTGGAATTTATGTGTTACATTTTACGTTCATATTCTTTGTCAGATTTATAATGAAAGATGGATGGGAGAATGATTGATGACATGGCCATGAGAATGAAAGTACAATGAGGACGTGATATTTAATTTTGTTGAATTTGTACTAACGGAAAAATTCCTTTTCAGCCAAAAACGAGATAATCCAATATGCCGTGCCTTAGCAAGTTGTGCTTTGGTTGTGTCCGTAGTGATGAGGGGAGGTTAGACGAGAGTCAGCCGACCCCCCCGGAGGGGACGCCTAGTCACGATATGTATTGTAAGCATGGTATAGGCCCCCTTATTTTTAACTCCTTGTGGAACAAATACACTAAGGACAATGTAGAATTACAATGGCCGAAAACTGGGTCTTTCGACGAAAAGAAGATCCAGTATTTACAAGAACGCCTTTTTGTTAAGCGCAGTCGACAATCAATGTTCAACACCCTTAACAAATGGCAGAAAGAAGCAAAAAGAAGACGCATTCGGTCTGAAAAATTAATGAAGGTAGAGCAGGGACAGACTATCACTCAGAAGGCCATCGCGTATGACAAAAACAAGATAGAACGAAATATCGAAATTGCAGATAGACAATTTAGGCTTCAAGTAGACCAATGTTATGTAACTAGAGGGGGAACGGAGGATGAGATAGAGGAATTGTTAGACGCGAGGCCTCCCCCGCCATATGCCCCGGAGCGTGTATATCCCGCAATACCTGTCCAGCCCGAAGCTAGGTCACGGGCATCTGCACCAGAGGAACAGGGCTCCGTCACTCCAGGGCGGAATAATGGTGTTCCCTCTCCTCATGGAGGGGCTTTGGTTACGCTTATCCCCGATTCTGCACCAACACTCACATCCCCTCAGTTGCAATTGAGTTTCCCAACGCCGGAGAGACCTTCTCCCCCGGTTTGCATCGCACCTGACGGGTCTGAACAGACCCCGAGGGGGGCGGTTGGGGGACTAGACAGCAAGCGATTGTTCACTAGATCATCTGTGGGATATGGCGAAAAGGAAGTATTAGAAGATCAGGCAGTTAAGTGGATACGGAATGACGTGTACACTACGGCTGACATATGGAGTACGGTGAAGGATTTAGAACCGGTCATGCAACAACATGTGCTACACCAAATGACCAATTCACTTATTTGGTCTTGGGAAACAAGCTTCAGGGATGGGACGGCCCCTCAGATCCTGTATACTATCAGGGATTGGGCTCATAAATTTAGTCTAGCACCGGAGGAAGTATTTAAGAATGTAGACACTTTGGTTCAATATCGAAAACGATTATTCTTGAAGAGTCCGCAGTGGACTACGCAGCACCCTATGCGAGAGGTGCATCCCATCTATCATCCCGAGATCCCCGAGCAACGAGATGATAATCAGGCAGTCATACGGCAAGGGGTAGCGGCTAGGTTTCAGGAACAGTGGGTTTATACTCCATGGAAGAGAAGTGAGGTATTAGCGCTGAAATCCCAACTGCCCGATCCCCGAAAGAATCCTACTGCATATTACAAAGAACTGACTGAGGCAGCCGCTTCCGCTGTAATGACTTTAGCCGATGTTGAATTGTTCTTTGGACTACTAGTACCGGTGGATATATGGCGACAGGTGCACGATTCTAGTCATGTTGAGCTAGGTGGCACATGGGAGGAGCTAAGGGGCTGGGACCAGGATCGCAAACCAGGGGACAAACCAAGAGCGGAAATAACTTCTCTTCCAGCAAAAATAATAACTTTTATGCATACCTTAATCCCACCCCGGAAAGTTGACTGGGACAAACTGTCCGCCTGTAGACAGAAGAAGGACGAAAGTGTGTCCGACTTCTTTTCCAGGTTCGAAGAAGTTTTCATTGATTTTAGCGGGCAAGATTTGGCAACAGAAGGGGGCACGAGGTTGTTCGTTAACAGGTTCGTTACGAACCTGGCCCCGGAAATTTCAGCACGATTGGAGGCGGCAGAGAGTACCTGGACTACCTCTTCCCCGTCTGTAATCCTAAGCATGGCCCAGTACTATGAACATAGAGAAAATGAAAATAAAGATAAAGTGGATAAGAAAGCTAAGGATCTGAAGACTCGAGTACTGTTACAGCAAGTGGTTCGAGGGCAAGGAGGGGGTAGAGGTAGTCGGGGCCCAATGACGAGAGGGGCGGGGACCGGAAGGGGTTCGGGAGGAGTCCCGTCAATAGGCATCAACCAGTGTTCCTATTGTAGAGAGGAGGGACACTGGAAAGCACAGTGTCCGTACTTGGCCGCCCAGAACGGAACGATTCGAGGACGAGGTAGAGGACGAGGGGGCCCCGACCGAAGTGATATGCACAGAGACGACCGGACAGGCAAGTCGGAAAAGAATCATTTCGATGATCCCCAGCATAGACAGTACTACCATGGCGACTATGCAGAAGGGAATAACGATGTATACGCCCCAGCATAGGACAGCCAGGGACAGAGCGGGGGCCAAGTGTCAATTCCGGTCAATCAAAGGGGACCTTATGTGAAAGGGGAAGTATTGGGGACCTCTGAGGATTTTCTAATTGACACAGGAGCAATGAACAGTTCCGTTGCTCGATCATTGGTTCCAGGGGCGGCTCTGTCCGGGCAAAATAATGTTTCGGTGGGTTTCTCCGGAGTCCCAGTCGTAAGCCCCATCTCCAAACCTCTCCCTTTCACGATCGGTCCAGCCACCATTGACACTCCTCTATTATTGACTTCGAATTGTGGGGAAAATTTGTTAGGATTGGATATGCTGAAGAGATTGAATGCAACTATACATTGTTCTGCGGATGGGGTCTATTTAACTATACGTCCCTCTGTGGCCCCCGTTAAACAATGTTTCACGAAAAATGAACGACTCCCACCGGAGTTCGATGACATTCCAATTTCCCTTTGGGCTATAGGAGATGCAGATGTGGGTAAGCTGGACATTCCCCCAGTTCACATCACTTTGAAACAAGGTGCGAAATTACCACGCATCCCGCAGTACAAAATAGCGCCGGCGGGGGAACAGGCTTTATTGCGCATCATTCAGGACCTGATTGACAAAGGGGTAGTAGAAGAAACGAACGCCAATGTTTGCAATAGCCCGATTCTCCCGATTTTGAAGAGGAACCATGATGGTGGGGAGACAGGTGCTGCCTATCGTTTTGTCATTGATTTACGAGCTGTTAACAAGATAGTGGTATCACAGTATCCTGTGGTGACAGATATCACTGCAATTCTCACCATGATCCCGCCGACTGCAAAGTATTTTTCGGTCATCGATCTGAAGAATGCTTTCTTTAGCATTCCTATCCATCCTGATAGTAGGCAGATCTTCGGATTTTCAATATCTGGTCGAAGTTTCCGCTTCTGTCGCACTCCTCAAGGCTATACAGAAAGTCCGAGCATATATAACCAGGCCCTCAAGGCTCTGTTGGATGACCTGGACTTGCCGGAAGGCAACGTCCTCTTGCAATATGTGGATGACTTACTCGTTGCGTCTGATACGGAAGAAGGATGTAAAGAAGCTACGATTAAGTTGTTGCACCATTTGGCTGTTAAGGGGAACAAGGTATCATTATCTAAATTTCAATACTGTCGACAGGAGGTGACCTACTTAGGTCATCTCTTATCGAAGGAGGGTAGACGACTAACACCTGAACGAATTACCACCATTTCTAGCATGTCTGTACCTTGCACGCAACGTGAAGTCCGCGCTTTTCTTGGCATCACATCTTACTGTTGCCAATGGATACCTAATTTTTCACTTCTGGCTAAACCTTTGTTGCATTTGACTACTAAAGACGTGCATGAACCCCTACCCTGGACGGATGAATGTGAGCTCTCTTTTGACTCTTTAAAAACTGCTTTATGCTCCGCTCCTGTTCTGGGTACTCCAGACTATCGTAAACCTTTTGTACTATATGTACACGAGGTCGACGGTTGTTCATTGTCTGTTTTAACGCAGGCCTTTGGAGGTAAGCAAAGACCGTGCGCCTATTTGTCAGCGACATTGGATAATGTTGCAAGAGCACTTCCTAGCTGTCTGAGGGCTACGGCTGCAGTGGCAGTGGCAATCCGGCAGTCAGAAGGACTCGTTTTAAATTCCAATTTGACTGTAATGGTGCCGCATGCAGTGGACACCTTACTAAATAAAACAAAAACGCAGCATCTTACGAGTGCACGTCTTACTGGGTATGAGCTGACCTTATTTGCACCACATATTATGATTACTCGATGCGCAACCCTGAACCCAGCCACATTATTACCGCTCCCTACGAGTGGACAGGACTCTGATTTACATGATTGCATATATCGCACAGAAGAAGAGACCAAGGGTAGGATTGACCTCACGGACACACCCTTAGAACACCCCCAGGGAGAGCTATATGTGGATGGTTCCTGTTTCAAACTAACAGATGGCACAACGACAGCTGCATATGCGATCACGACCCTAAAAACGGTTGTTGAAACACTCCGAGTACCCCACCGATCAGCTCAAGCTGCTGAACTTATGGCCTTGTTGCGAGCCTGTGAGCTGAGTGAGGGACTCGAGGTCAATATCTACACAGACAGCCAATACGCCTTTGGTGTAGCCCATAGTTTTGGGTGACTGTGGAGGGAGAGGGGCTTCCTTACTTCACATGGTCAGAAGATACAGAACGGACAGCTAGTTTTGAGATTGTTAGATGCTCTCACCCTACCCAAGAAAGTGGCTATCATAAAATGTAGTGCTCGCAAAGTAATTGTGGACGAGGTGGGGGAGGGCAATGCTTTTGCAGATCAGGTGGCCAAGCAGACAGCACAGTCACTGATGTCACCCATGTATGTCAACTCCTCTGCTAGATGGGTGGGCGGGGACTCTGGCCTATTTGATAATACTATGGAAAGTGTGAGAATACTGCAGAAGGAAGCCACCTTCGCAGAATTAGAGAGATGGGAACGCGAGGTAGGGAGATTGGATGAAAATGATTGTTGGATTGATTTGACCGACAAACAAAGATGGCTACTGCCTAATGCACTGGTACAGGCCGTGGTAACCATGGCACATGGACCCGCACATATAGGAGCAAAAGGTATTTGTGGGCTTTTGGATCCAGTTTGGAATAACCCAAATATTCAACGGACGGCTGTCCGCTTGGTCCAATATTGCATGGTTTGCTTGCAGCATAATCCAGGAAAGGGAGAGAATGTCTTGAGCGGGAATTTTGCACCACCTACATTGCCCTTTGAAGTGCTCCAGATGGATTATATTCATATGGAACGCGTCAACAATTTGAAGTACGTACTGGTCGTGGTCTGTGCATTTAGTAAATGGGTTGAGGCATACCCTACCAAGGAAAACACAGCTTTGGCAACTGCAAAGGCCCTCCTGAAGGAGTTTGTGCCTCGCTTTGGATTGCCTCGCTTGATCTGGTCGGACAACGGGGGACATTTTCATGGGGCCCTTGTTCAGCATATCTGTGAGGGTCTACACATTAAACAGAAGTTCCACGCTGCCCGACACCCCCAATCAGCAGGGCTTGTGGAGAAGTACAATGGCATTTTAAAATTGAAAATGGCAAAAATACAGGAGAGCACGGGGTTGAAATGGCCTGACACTTTACCCCTAGCCCTTATGTCTTTGCGTGTCACCCCGCACTCCCGATCTGGCCTCTCTCCCTATGAGATACTGTTTGGGAGGCCTGCTAACGTGTGGGGGGTACCTAGACCTCGTTCTTTTGCAGATATTGAATATCCTATGTTGATTGATTATCTTTATGCTTTGACTAAAGACCTTCGTTCTGTTCATCAGCAGGTAGCTTCTGTACTGCAGCGGCTGCCAGAGGGCCCCGGTCATCGTTTACAGCCCGGCCAGTGGGTCCTGGTCAAAAAGTTCGAGCGGGACACCAGCTTGGCTCCTAGATGGTCTGAGCCACGGCAGATTTTGTTGGCCACCCGGACGGCGGTTAAAGTGGATGGACGCAAGCATTGGATACATGTTTCGCATCTCAAACGACTACCACTTCCACTCCCTGGTTAGCGGTCACGTCCAGGGGGGATTCTGACACAGGAAACTGAAAGAGCTGATGCATTTGTGCCCTTTTCTGACGCCTGCGAAATTGAGCGAAGGCTACAGGAGGGATCGGCGAGATCAGATGACTTGGTCTCCACTGAAGTTGCAAGTGAACGTGCAATAGCTTTGAATTCTGTTTCAAGTACCCCAGAAGACGAAACCTCACAAGTACGGAAAGCCCCGGGCGTGCTCTTTTCTGACCCTGAAGTGCCGGGTCACGAGCGATACAATTTCCGGCTCAGGAAGCCGGCACGCGGCGCCTCAGACCCTCTTGCTAGGAGATAGGGAAAGACTTCATTGCATAAGATAAGGCTTGCTAGACTACAGGTCTGGGGCGCTGAGCAAGACACTGGACTGAACACGTTGAGAGCTGGAACTTTTGATCATTGTGCTCTGTTCAGAAAGAAGATTCTGTTAAGCAAGATGGCTTCTACTTTGGGATAGGGATACGAGTCTGCCTGTGAGACTCTGACGGAGGCAGGAAAGAAGAACCCTCTGGCAGGTCGGACTGCTAGGCCTACTTTTGGACTTTTAGCTAGCAATGTACCCTTTTGGTCGCATTATCATAGAAGAAGAGTTTCCTATTGCACCTCGACACGTACCTTTTTATGAACCTATGTTTTCCACATGGACCACGAAGGTCAAAATAGCATTTGTTGTGACTATAACTGTTATAGTAGCTGTGTTCATGGGTCTGTTCGTATACTTAGAACATAAATACCCGTTACAGACGTTTTTGCCTACCACTGTTGCACCCCCTGAACATTTCCTGTTCACCCTAGCACCACACAAAGAAAGACATCGCCAGAAATATGCTAAAAATGTATTCATAGAAATGCTGCACCAAACACACAATGTTACTAACACTACGGATTGTTGGGTTTGTGGGCTCCTGCCATCTGTGGTGCGCAATCATGATCTGTTTCTCTCCCGCCCTCTGTCTTATTTAGGTAGTTGTGAAGCTTGGTACAAACTGTTTCTGGCCATATACCGGCATTGGGGTGAGCATCACAGGGACTTCAATGTCAATGAACATAATATCATTATTGACTATGTTCAAGCACACTATGCCTATAATCGAACGGGAAAGGGGGATCAGGTGAAAATTGACCCACAGGGCTGCATACAGCTGTATTTATCAGTAATGAACAAAACTTGGTTGCAAGATGAACTGTATGACTTTAAGGATTTTAATGCCACATAATACTTTCAGCTTTTCATTGAACGAAATGTTACCAAAGATCGTACTGTACCTATCCCGATTTTGAATGTTTCTGCAGGATTTTGTGTGCAAGGGATGGGTAGGATACAAATGGGGAATAGCATTTGCAATTATACCTATCGACTGCAGAAACGTATTAGCCCCCCTTTGATTACCCCACACAATGTGTATTTTGTGTGTGGGGAGCACGCATACACTTGGTTACCACGGAATTGGGCGGGACGTTGCTATCTATCCTTTCTGTTTCCTCCTGTTTATGTGGCCCCCTCCAACTACCACAAAACGCATCAGTTATACCCGATGCGATCCCATCCTGAGAATACAGCCGCCCCTGTAACAAGTACAGCAGTAGCAAGTTCCGCCGCTGTGATCTCTAGCCATTCCAATATTGCGTTCTTACACAGATCACGTAGACAGTTTGATATGACGGAAGTGGATCAAACAGATACCTCCTTGCAGCAATTTACGGATTTTAGTAAGGGTTTAGTACCCTTTTGGGGGCCTATCTTCAATAGTAGGGAAATTAGGAGATTGTCTAGAATAGTGGAGAATGTTATTAATATCACCACTGATATTTTAACAAACCTCACAGTGGAACTTCAGGCTACTAGACTTGTAGCGCTTCAAAATCGTATGGTTTTAGATGTTATCTTAGCTGATCGGGGTGGGGCATGCCGTGTCATCGGCAGTTCTTGCTGCGTTTATATTCCTGACTCCGCCCCCTCGGTCCATCTAGCCATCCAAAAGCTGCACCGCATTGCCTCTGAGATGCATACTGAAAATGGGTCCTGGACATTGTCAGGTTGGTTTTGGGGACTCTTGTCCACGTGGGGATGGAAGCTGATGTTGATCTTAGGAGGTGCAGCTGGCATCATCTTTACGTGCTGTGTCTTGATGCAGTGTGGTCCAGCCTGCTGTTCTTACTGTGCTTCCCGTATCACCACGCTGTGCGTTCCAACCCCTGTCGCTGTTAAAGCTCAAATGCTGCAGAAGGAGGTGCATGACCTGATGGCTATCGATGAAGAAATATTCGAGGATTAGCTGTTTGTCGTTTTGTTTAGCTCCACCACGCTAAAAGGAGGGTTTGATGTACCAGAATCGATTTCTGATCACGTAGTATTGATAATCGATATGTTAGGATTAGCATGGTGTCCCTAAACTCACACTGTAGACATGTAAAAAGTAGTATTGCGGTATTTACTTTAATTTAGCTTCACACCACGTTACGCTATATGAATACCATATTATGGCCCTCTTTTGATATCGTGCATGCACAGGCCCTATTCTCACTTAGCTCTAAAGCCTTGCTCCTGGGAAAGAAACCAACTGTTGCAGAAACTGCTGTTTCAGCTCGTTAGACTCGGCAAGGTCATAGTTAGCTGAAGAAGGGCCGATAAGCACATTCCGGGAGGGGTGCAGGGTGGACCGTCTCTGAGAAGACAGAAGGGAGTCACCCGTCTGACCTTGTTGCCTGAGCGAAACCAGGAGCTCTTTGTGTGCCTTATATGGGTTTTCCTATTACTGTACTAGCTTGTACCAATTTGTATTTTTCCATGTTAGGCAATGATGATGCCAACGCAACTGTATATATGTGATGTGCTGACAATGTGCCAGCAGTCTTCTTGGCGGACCTCGTGGGTTAGGTCGCAAGGAGCTCCTCTGGCAGAGTTTGTGTTTGTGTAATAAACGCTTGAACCTTCTACACTGCCGACCGACTGCTTATTGGTAATGGTAAGGGGATTTTGTAATGTAATGATTATTGTTGGGTGGTGATAATATAATTTTCGGTACATCATAGGGTCGCGGAGTGAGCTAAAAAATGATGATGGATTACACCCAGACCAGTTGACTGGGGTTGAGTGCTTGCAAATGTTCAACACTCTGCCCATCATCCCCTTTGGTTTTGCTTTGTTCGCCCTAAGTTGACAGGGTATGCCCAGATGTGGGTCCCTTGATCACTTTGCCACTGGATTCAAGCTAACCTGGCTGATGACAGCAGATTAGCCAGAAACCGGTCCCAGGATGCTTGTTTCTGGTCCTTAATTATTTACAAACAGAATGTCAGAAGCGACACAGTGGATCTATCAAGACAGAAACATCGCTTCAATTACAATTTCATTACTTCAATCTTACACAGTTGTATTATATTCCAAACAGGGCCACCCTCATCTTTAAGGCTGTATGCGTTTAGGGGGGGGGCCTGTTATTGGTAAATGCTCCTGATCACTACCGACCCTAGAGCGATTGCGGGGTACATGTCCTATTGACCTGCAAATCTCTGCCTGGCATGACTGAAGTCTCCATTGCCCCGTCCTCAATCTCCTCCATGTGTGAACCTTTAGGGCCGTTTCTGCAGTGTATCTCTGGGAGATATGACAAAACTTAGCACAAGTGATAAAGGTAACTTTTAAATTGAGAGGTCAACAGGATTTACTTAATCTTATCTGAAAAAAACGATCTGGTCTTGTACAAGGTGTAAAACATACACATTTTCTGAGCACTGTTTTAATGAAAACATGTTAGTGTTCCCTTCTCCATAGGAGTGTGTTAAGTCTTAGTAAATTACCTTTTTTAAACTATTTTTTCTAAACATTTTACAAATAAAAGTTTGAGTCATCATACAATATCCATCCAGTTAATACTGTAAGAGTCACTTCCTATATATGCCATATGTTTGTTTATTGCTTTGAATTTACAACATGTTAACCATACAGGGTAGGTGAATAGTGATAATTGCTAACTCTGTTGACCTATTGATACAACCTTTGGGCGATAGCTGCTTTTTCCTTTTTGACACCGGACCCCCCCCGCCTGCCTCCCGCCGTCCCGCTGGTTTCAACATCTAACCGGCGCGATCGCCGAGCGGAGGTTGGGCCGGGGACTACAACTACCGGCAACCTCTGCAGCCCCTGCATCACCCGACAGCGCCAGGAGGCGCATAAAAAATGGTGTAAGCCCCTGACGAGTGTGGTAACTCTGTTGACCTATTGATACAACCTTTGGGCGATAGCTGCTTTTTCCTTTTTGACACCGGACCCCCCCTGCCTGCCTCCCGCCGTCCCGCTGGTTTCAACATCTAACCGGCGCGACCGCCGAGCGGAGGCTGGGCCGGGGACTACAACTACCGGCAACCTCTGTGGCCCCTGCATCACCCGACAGCGCCAGGAGGCGCATAAAAATGGTGTAAGCCCCTGACGAGTGGGGTAACTCTGTTGACCTATTGATACAACCTTTGGGCGATAGCTGCTTTTTCCTTTTTGACACCGGACCCCCCCGCCTGCCTCCCGCCGTCCCGCTGGTTTCAACATCTAACCTGCGCGACCGCCGAGCGGAGGCTGGGCCGGGGACTACAACTACCGGCAACCTCTGCGGCCTCTGCATCACCCGACAGCGCCAGGAGGCGCATAAAAATGGTGTAAGCCCCTGACGAGTGGGGTAACTCTGTTGACCTATTGATACAACCTTTGGGCAATAGCTGCTTTTTCCTTTTTGACACCGGACCCCCCTCCGCCTGCGTCCCGCTGGTTTCAACATCTACCCGGCGCGACCGCCGAGCGGAGGCTGGGCCGGGGACTACAACTACCGGCAACCTCTGCGGCACCTGCATCACCCGACAGCGCCAGGAGGCGCATAAAAATGGTGTAAGCCTCGCCGAGCGGGACGCCGGGCGAAGCCCGGGCAAAGGGTGGGCCCTCTGTAGCCCTCAGGAGCCGAAGGAGGCGGGGATGGGCCTACTGACTGAAATCTTATCCAAGAACAACCGCACTGCAAGGTATTAAGCTTCTTTTATTTTCTTGTGTTCGAGTATCGGCCTGCTAGCCTGCAAGACTCTGGTTGTGCTCCTGCCATCTCGGGGTCATCCCTTAATCTAGGCCTGATCTAGATAATAGCTGCTATGCATCATGACCTCGACCAGCATTAAGGATCTAAGTGACGCAAATAAAGGAACTTTGGACAATTATGTATTCAGGATTTCCTCTGATAGCGAAAGGGAGAGCACACTTGCAGAACGACGAGCTGAGCGACGTCGCTCTGTTGAACTGATTAAAAACAAACGCTTCTCCCCTGGTCGCTCACAGATAGACAGTCCACCACACATTAGCTGCCCTGTTGATAACGAGGACCCTGATATAACCAATAACAGCATTCCAATCCTTTTACCCCTGACACAGTCAATGTATCCCATAGACTAGTCTCACCTCCTCTCTGTAAATCTCCACCGGAAATAGAAGTTATACCTGATACGCCCTTACCTGTAGCAAAGGCCACACGAAAAAAGCCAAAAAAGTTAAATCAACCCACAGCACAGGGTTCACCGCCAAGGAAAAGAAGGAAAAAAGGGAATGAATCACAGAGGAAAAAGATCAGCCACACTGACTTTGGCAAATCCGCTAAAGCCCCTATACCAAACACTACGATGACCCCTGTAGTAGGAACTCCACCACAACGTCTGACACTTGATACTCCCTGTAAGGACTTAATAGGAATAATGGAACATCTAATCAGAGCATCAACATTGTCACTAATAGAGAGACTGAAAACAATTGAAGATCGGCTCAGAACGTTAGAGGAGACATTAGCTACAAACACAGGGTTAACTAACCAAAATGTCAGGCCCGTACCAGTAATTTCGCCTATGGCATTACCCTTAAATTCCATTGCCCAAAAAGATTAAAAAACCACTGAGTAAAAAAAAACCACAACCTCCAAGGCCAGTCACTGATAAACCACTACATCAGGCCGTACAATATGCAGACAGAGAGACCCTTAGGAGAGAGAAAGTGCTTAAGTCAGGAAATCCACAAAGTAAGCCGGCTAGAAAAACCTCAGATAGGATTACAAAGCCTAGGGGGCGTCAAGTGGAATTGCCACCAGAAGCGGTTCCTCTGGTGGTGATCCTTACAGGAGTCCCAATATTAGAAGATGGTAAGAGGGAAAACCACTCCCAGTTAAAAAACAAGACCACGTATTGGCTCACGCAGAACCGTCCTCTTCCTCCAAACTTAAACGGCGAGATATTACACGTTCGCCGTCTCTCATGGCTTGGTAGCAGAACAAAGGACAAAATGGGAGACATAATTGTCATTAATTTCAGGGATCACAGAACAGTCAGTCACATTTTAAACTGGTTTCCAGAAAAGGGCAACGAATCCATCACGCCCTGTGATCTGACTTATTTTTACCCTAGATCTTTAGTGGTTCCCCGATCCAATTTTAGAGCCAACAATTCTAGAGCCGGCAATCACTTCCAGGCCAACCACCTAATACCCCTCCAAAACCGTTATGAGAGTCTTTCTCGCTACTCCATGTTCGAAGGGATGGAAGGAATTGACTGACTGTGTAGTAATCCACCCTGTTGTAACATCAAATGTTCGGGAAAAAATGCTAGGATAGCTAATGACGAGGCAACCTTGTCACCCAGGGAAGGAAGTCTTGGGATAGCGCCGATAGCAGATAAGCCCCCTATTAAAGATAAAGGAGAAAAAGCCTTAGATGCAATCATTAACAAGGTAAACCCAAACACAGGAATTATTAGGATGATTTCCTGGAACATAGCAGGGCTTTTAAAAAATATGTCTAAGCCAGAATGGAATGAATTTATAGAGGGATTTGACATCTTTATGTTCCAAGAAACATGGAGTACATCTCCCCAATATAAATGTGGATATACAACTTACTTTATCCCAGCTATTAGTAGAGGGTGGGTCGGCCTTCTGGGGGCCTACATATTTGGATTAAAATAGCGCTTAACTTGGCTATCACCCCTCACCCATGGCTATCACATGACATATTGCATATTTCTGCCAAGGGCTATAAATCTTTCGAGCTGTTTAATCTGTATGCACGTGGGACTCCGGGAGGCCAAACGTCATCCACCATAGCTCTGCTTGAGGGGGCGTTGGCAGGTATCCGCCCACTATCTAGTATTGTCATCGGGGGAGATTTTAATTGTACTTACGAACCTTTGGCCACAGATGACATCATGTGTATGAATGAGGATGATTGTATGAAGTCTATCCCGCCGCTGACCCTAGCACCAATAAAAAAAGTGGACCCCGAGAGTGATCCAATTAAATGCCCTAACAGTAGAATATAATCTTCGTGCTTTGAACGGGAGAACATTATCTGACCCAAATGGGGCAATGACTTATAACAAACTCAGTTGTCCCTCCCGCATTGATTATATTTTGCTTGATACTAGTTCCTGGAGTAGATTAGTTGATATGGAAGTTGTACAGTCACAGGACAGCGACCATAATCCACTATGTATGGAAATAAAATGGGGGAGGGAGAGGGATCTAGCAGAGATACCATTAATGATAACAAAAGAACTAATCCCGTCTGATGGTAACCGTAAGCTTAAGTAGAACAAAATATCGGGTCAAGAAGATAGTCTGCTTTCTATTAGAGGATTAGTGGAATCACAAACCAGGGAATTGGTCTCTGAAATGATGGCCCCCTATAATGACAATAATAATTTTAGCCTTGAAGATTCTTATAATACCTTAGTGAGGGAAATCGGATCCTTCATTGTAGTTAAAGGCAATGGAGGCCTAACAAGAAAACACCTCCCACAACCCACCACCCCCTGGTATACGGCACAATGTAGGGAGAAGAGAAGGGAAATAGGAATTGCGATTAAGGGGAAAGATAGTGCAGCTGTACGGCTGGCTAGAAGGGAATATAATACCTCCATACAAAAAGCCAAGAGGGATTGGGAGGAGGAATACTGGCAGGAACTAAAGGTGGCAGCAAGCTCAAAAAATACAATACTATTCTGGAACATGATAAATAAGTTAGATAGAAAAGGAGTGGATCCTCTTGCCAATCATATAACTGAACTACAATGGCATACACACTTTTCTTATCTGTATTATTGTGAGGAAGAAGTGGCTCCATCTTGGTGGGGACAAACCTATCCCAACAACAATGGAACTATATCCACTGAGCCCTTCACAGCCCAGGAAGTAGCTGTAGCTATAAGGAATATAACTCCTGCCAAAGCGGCTGGCCAGGATGGGATACCAGGTGATTGGTATTTACATGAACCCAAGCTGTGGTCAACTTAAACCTTGGTGGTCACCCTGTCCCCGACTCCTGGAAGGGAGCAGAAGTAGTTACAATTTACAAGAAAGGTGATAGGGAGGACCCAGCCAACTACAGGCCGATTAGTTTAATCGATGCTATGCAGAAAGTAGTTGGCGATTGTGAATAGAATAGACAGATGGATAGAGGAGGGGAATATACTCTCCCACTTCCAGGCAGGATTTCGCAAAAATGTGGGGACAATGGATCAGGTCTTCAGATTCTGGGCAATCTATTGGAAAACAGTCACCGTTATGAAGGGAAAACTCTGCCTGGCCTTTGTAGACCTTAAAAGTGCGTTTGACCTAGTTCCCCGCGAAAAACTCTGGAGGGTCTTAATGGACATGGGGTTCCCATGCTATCTTCTGCAACTGATAGTTAAGCTCCACGAGGACAGTTATTCTAGGATTAGGTGGGGGAGCCAGGGGCAGCTAACAGGGAGGGTGTCCGTGAATAGGGGTGTACGGCAGGGCTGTGTGATGGCCCAGACACTGTTCTCTCTCTTTGTTAATGGGGTTGTAGACCATTTGAGGGAGGACAGTGCCGATGCCCCGGTCCTGGCGGGGGAGAAAACACCTACCCTCCTCTTCGCGGACGACACCCTACTGTTGGCTAAAACTCCAACGGGCCTGCAAAAATTATTGGATACATTCAGCCTGTTTTGCTATGAACGTGGACTCACCATCAACACGACTAAAACAAAGTTGATGGTGTTACCCCCCCTAAACAGGGAAGGAAACCCCAGATTACCCTTAATGGATCTCCACTCGAGGTGGTGGAGGAATTTGACTATCTGGGAATCAGGATTAATAGTAAAATGAGGTGGGATTCCCATATAGCCAAGATGTTGCTAAACCTTAAGAGAGTCTCGGGTGCCATCCTGAGGAGCCAGCGATTTTCAGTTAGTAGTGTAGTGTAGTTCCTATCATCCCAATAGGCTCTGCGCATTGGAATAATACCTTCAATAGTATAGGCCTAGACCAGACGTTAACTAGGTCTACTACTGTCGATATTAGACTTAAAGTTTTGGGTTTGCCAGCTTAGCTCAGAGTTCACTAGAAACTTTCTCGAATGTTCAGGAAAGAATTAACTCCCCTGATTAGACAAGAAGGGATTTAGTTTCTGACAACCATAGAACATGACAACTTTGCTCTCCCCTAATCAAGAGTGTATCTCGAGAGTCGTGTGAACAAAAGGCAATTTATTTTACTCAGTCAGTACGTGCATTCTTAGTCTCATCAGATTGTAGAGAAAAGGAAGAGACGGGCGTGTTCAATAAAAGGTGTTATTTATTGATCAGTCTCTTTTCTCATACAAGAGAAATGGATCGATATTATTGCAATACTTATAGCTAAGTAAAGTGCATGCATTAAAAGCAGAAGTATAAAATAATACTGTAAAAACATTGATATGGTTTCTAAGCCATATGAAGGTTTAAAATGAATAAAATAGATTACATACATATATACATTTGACTAAACGTACTCAACTGGTGTTTCTAAATACGCCTACCCCGTGTACCTGACCTAAGTCTAATGCGTGGGCGGGAATAGAAAGTTACAGTTTAAGTTACGTTTGTTTTTGCCAAGTGACTGACTAAAGAATTCTCTGTGAGGGGTTATTCAGTTCTGTACCTGGAAGTTAGGATGAATGAGGGATGGTATCTCTCTCTCTGGTCTCGATATTCCAGGCTGCCTGCGAGGGCTACCCGGAAGCGCCGGTGCTGGATTTCTCGGCAGGAGAAAGCAGCGCGTCTCGTTCTCAGCGCGTCAGGAAGGCGGGGCTGCGCCAGCGGGGTCTGCTCTGCTCTGGGCTTCGGCAAGTATGGCTGCTCCGTCTCGTCACCACCGCGTGTGTTTGCATAGGGCAATATCGGTAATATTTATACCTTTAAGGTGCCGAGATTGACGTAAGGATGGACATAGATACGTCAATAAGGATGTCATACGACCAGGTCGTTAGCACATTCTTTTGCTGAAGTTCTCGGTGAAATCAAAACAATGGCCGCAGGGTTTTTCCCAGGTTGTCATAGGTTTGATTTGTTATGAGAACTCCGTATGCCTTATCAGGGGCTGGAGGAATATCGCTTGTCTAATTAGATCGCAAGCGTTATGACCTAATCAGATAACACGTTCCTGTGCCGTAGTGTGGCTTCGTCAGATAACGGTATCTGCATCATGGGGGTTTGCTGCCTCATGGGCTGACTGCTAGTTAACTTGTTGGTTTGTTAACCAGAATAGGGTCAGGAATAGGGGGATCGATTCAGGACCTATAGGAATACATCACACCCACTCCACGCTAACTATGGACATATTTACTAATCTAGGCATAGTAAACATAGTACAACATACTATAGGGTATCGTGTATACCTTACCACCCCAAAATACATAAATGCATTTTGAAATTTTCAAATATACGGAAAAATTGCAGTCACATGTATTGTATGCACTCAAGCTGTAGAATAATGCTAAAGTAATTACGCATTTGTATACATTATTGCTAATTTGTATATGAAAATTTACACATGAAATGGCTCTTAATACAGAAAAAAGGTTCGAGACCACTTCATCACAGAATATAATAACAATGAACATACCAGCGGGCAGCTAATGTCTATAAGGTATCTAAAAATAGAAATCTTAGTTCTCTAAGAATAGTTCTTACTTTAAGCAGAAGATAGTGTCCCGAAAAATATGCAAAAATATTTTGGGGCTGCTGAAAAAATTGCTGTCCGTGAACTGGAGGGAAAATTGTTCATGTGACTTTATTATTAAAGTTGAAGGCCAAATTCAGGGAACGCCGTGTACGAGCTTGTTCAAAAGTCTCTATTTCTGCTCTGATGAGAACATCATATCATTTAGGCTTTCGAAAAAGTTGTCAACAGCTTCCTGGGAGAGTTCCACTAACTCGGAAATAGGTGTAACCATGCATTCATGCGCATGATTGTCTCCATTGACATTCTGATTTGGATTGCTGACAGAAGGTCGTACCTGATCGATGCTGCTTTCATCTTGTACTTCACTACCCCTTAATCGTAGTGGTGAAGCTTCCACGAATGCCGTCATCAGGATTGGTAGCCTTTGAGGGCAGCACAAAGCGTGAGCCTTGATAGGACTCAACAATGTTTCTGCATCCATTGGCGCATCCGATTGTAGCGTCAGACAGGTGTCTAACACGCATTCTTCTCCGCATAGCAGGCACCTTAATACAGGTAAAACACATCGTTGCCACATAGGTCGAAATGATAGAAACCAAGTCATGTTCAGGTCTCTAAGCCGGGATAGTCCCAGGATTTTTGATATCCGGTCCCGGTATCCAATGGCTAGGATTGTTTCTTCCCTTGTCGCAGGTGTTTTGTCTGTGACATGGTTTGCCATAACGAAAAATAATGACTAGGAATAGGATTCCTGCAATCAGTCCTAAAATGAGGGGAAGTCCGCCAAAAATCGAATGGACGAAGTCTGGAAAAATACCCAGTATGGCTTTGAATGGTGTTAATGCCATGGAAAATACTGTCTTAAATACCTTTGAGACCCCAGTGGTATCAGAAATATTTAAGATTTCGTTCAGGATTTCTGCGAAATGTATGGGGGAATTAGTTGATAACAATGAATGTATCTCTGCAGTCGTCCTTGCGAATTGTAGATCATACGTTTCCTTTGATGACGTGAGCCTGGTAGGCGTCTGAAGAAGCACTGTTTTCATTCTGCTTAAAGTATCTATTCGAATAGAAGTAATTTTCAAGTTGGGCCATGCCCTTGCCTCCCTGTCTGGAAAGGAGCTGGGGAACAATGAGTGTCCACAGCACTTGACCTTCGCAGTCGTAGTTACTAGATAAGGAGTCCCGGGTATAAGACTACAGCATGTGCGGTCTACAATTAGAATGTAACTCCCATTATAGAGTCTTTGAAAGAATGGTTCTATCTCTGTTGCAGGTGCGCCTTGCTGGTGACATGAAAGGTTATTTGAATTCCCCTCACAGGCTCCATGCAAACTAATTCCGTTACACAGAAGTGTGCCGCTTAGTGACATCGCACAATTATTGCCACTAAGAAACACTTTCTGTCCTTTATTACTGACACATGCATGTGAATAGGGCAGGTTCCATGTTGTTTTAATGTACCCCTTTCCCAATTTTTCGTACATGCCAGCCTGTATATATTTTTGGCAGTATTGAAACCTGAAGGTTGATATTGGAATATTAATTATCCCGTGTATTATCCATTCACTGACAGGTCGTTCTGACATTGTCACTGGTAATCTCTCAAGTTTCTCAATGCTCAGGATTGTATAATCAGCTCCCTTTTGTGCCATACTGATTTGTCTATCAGTAAGGTTAAAGATTTGGAATAGTGACGTTGTGTTGATTAAACGCCAAGGCACATAGCCTGAACGCAGATTTTGTAACGTCCAGCCAAGCTGTACAATAGAACGCAATTGAGACTGACCGTGTTGTAACAACAGTAAGTCTTGCGATAATATGTCGATTGCTGAAGACACAATGCTGTCCAAAGAAAAAATTCTGGAGGACAGAGTCATTAACCCATTGTCCACTACAGAAAGTGATTTTTCCAAATGAATACGGTCAATTTCCCGTATTCTCTCTGCTGTTTCAATTTGAGTAACCTTCCAGGCCTCATTATATGCTGCATATACAGAGGCTGCTATCAAACGCTTTTGACGCTGTTTGCGTGATCCCATAGTGAAATCACGCAAGTCAGCACCATCAGTAATTAAAGTTAGGTGTTGCTTAATTTCTGCCAGTGTGGAAGTTTGTAGCCATTGAAGGCATAATTTGCCCACACTGTAGGTTGTTATTATCCCTGGGTGATGTCTTTGAGGATATCTAGGGTCTGGCCTGGTCATTTTGAACCCCTGTGTTTTATTCAGGAATCTGTCTTGACAGTTATTAGTATCTGTGGGCCAGATCAACCACTTTTTCCAATCTGGATGTGTTCTGTTTTGATTTAATACATAGTTTACGTCTATCTCTTCATCTGTAGAGCTATTGCTGAACATTGTTGGCTTTGGAATAGACGGTTTATTTAAGTCTTTGATTTTGGCTAGGCCAAGACAGGTGGTTTGTTGAACAGTGTCATTTAAAAATATAATTTGTTCTGGGATCATGCAGGCTCTAAACAAAGATTCTATACCCTGCACTTGCCATTCTTTTGTACCCCAAACACTTTTCAATCCAACATTTTTGTCCCAATAATCAAAACCAAAAGTATTCATTTGTTCGAAGAATGAGTCTGAATATATCAATTTTGTGTTGGTTATCATGGTCTTTGTCCCTGTCTTATTTGACAATTTGAAATAAAATGTTTCAGCATTACTTATGTTAAAACCTGAAAAATATGAATATTTGTCGTAAACGGTTCTTGAGCTTCCTTTTGGAGGGGTTGCACAATGTTCCCATTGATTATGATTTAAAACATTTCTAGGTTGTGCAGATCTATGTAAAAAATGGTTACCATAGTGGTTATAGCAATACATACTATCATAATTTGTAGAACCCTGCAAATAATCATGTTTGGTAAATTTAGCAGACATCACTAAGTCAGACATCATATTATTAATGCTTTCGAAGTCCCAATCATCAGCAAATGAGTTTGGTTTTACAAAGTCACTCAATGAGATCTTAATTTGGTGTGGATATTTCAGGATTTCGACCGGACCATAAATTTCGTAGTCAGTGTTGTCCCATGCTACCCCACCCGGTATAGGATTGGCTGTGAAGTTGACTGAAGAAAGTTCTCTTTTCTCGACGTGTGAAGATGTGTGTGGTTTGAGGATCAAGTTGATTTTCTGACTTGCTGTGTCCATTTTAGCATATTTTCCCTCAATGAAGCGTCCCAAAGTTAGTACCATGATGAGCCAAAGTATGAGGATAAATGCACCAAAACCCACCCAAAATTCAATCCATGGAGAAATCAGATATGTTTCTTTCAGTTGTTTCAAAAGTTCTTTAGCTTTGTCTTTAAAGGTTTTTGATGATGGCTGTGTCTTTGATTCACTGAAGGCTTCAGAGGAATCATCGAAGTTTATGAAGTAGCCGGATGCAGTTCTGTCAATTGTTCCAATTGGTTCAGGATTACTGTTTCTTGCATTTGCACTTGGTACTTCATTATAGATTGGTGTGTCTCTGCTAAATGTTTTTATTTGGGTTTTCAGAGGTCTAAGTTCCATTGCATTGTTGCATAGTCCTTGTTGTTCTTCTGTAGGCGTTTCGAATGTGATGAGCCTCTTAGTTAGGACCTCTGTACTGGTAGCAAACCTTGGTGTTCTGCTACTTATGTGGAGTCCACTTGGCCTACTATTTGTTATCGGCCACATGATTGTGGTTTTACCAGGTCGATGGATACAACTCGGTTCTCCTTTTTACCAGCAAGCGGCGGTAGTACAACTGATCTTGTCCCGTTGACAGACAAGACAGGAACTGCTTTTCTGTAAGAAGGCCCAAATTCCTTCTTTACCGCGATCTTTTCTCTGACTAGATCCCCGACTTTTGGAATCCAGACAGGTCTTGCTGGGACAGGTGGTGGTTCTTCAGTGGTTGTTGGCTGCTGTTTCAACTTTATGTTGCTCAGGTCTTTTCTTGTTTTGTTTAAGTCCTGCAAAATAGCCAAACGGTCTTTGATATCAAAGCTTTTTTCTTTCACCACTGAAGTCTGACTATCAAGGTCAGAGATCAACATCCTAGTTCCAAATAATAATTCGTACGGACTGAATCCCTTCAGAGAATTTCTTGGCAAGTTATTTAGACTACGTTGGACACTTATTAGATGTTTGACCCACCCAGCTCCCGAACCTAATATCCTTTCCGCTATAGATTGCTTTATGGCTTGGTTTTTTCTTTACACCATCCCGTATCCCTCAGGAAGGAAGTGAGAAGATTCCCGCTGTGCTATGCTCATTTGGCCATGTTTCCCCTCAGGCTGGAGGGCTAGAGTGAAAACAATGGGCAAACGTAACATGCTCTTAGCGTATATGCCATTTAGACTCGCAAATCTTTGTATAACAGTCCAGACGTCAGCCGAGTGCTGGTGATCTACATTATAAGTGGAAACTAGCCTGTATATGTTAATCGCAAGCCTTGTTTTTTACTCTTGATTTTTTCTGGAGTGAAACGACGAGGTATTACACTGTTTCTCTCCCCACTGCGATTCCTGTTGCAGTTTGGGCAGTTTTTTACAAACATGGTGTGGTGCAGGCTCATGCCTGGCCACCAGTACCTTGATTGTAATTCTTCCAGAGAATCTTTTAGTTTGAGGTGTCTGAGACCCTCGCCCATATGTGCGTCTGCGATTAACAAGTTTCTCCTGTCCATGTTTGGAATCACTCTATCCCCCACTCCAGGGATTCGAGCAAAAGGGACGGAGTTTGCATCGATTACGTATGTATAATTGAGTGGATAGTTGATCGGTAGCGCTGAGCAGTCGCCTTTTAATGACGTTTTCACCGCCAGTACTGTTTCACCGTCAATGTATTTTAATGTACGCTTTTTTCGAACTACGGAAGCCGATTTAGTTGCTGCCGCTGTGGCTGTTTCAGCCAATGAATTCCCTGCAACGTGAACGCCATCACGTTGATGACTCAGTGAGTGTGTCACGTGAGTCTTTGGTAGTTCTTTTTGTAAAAGAGCTATTTGTTCCCAGAGCAGTTTCTGCTTTATTGTTGCATCTGTGTCATCTTTGTAACCGTTTTGAATCCATGTCTGCAAATCGTTGTTATATGATTTGACGCAGTAATATGAATCGGACACTATAAGTGTCGGGAATTCGCGATCCGCATTATCTAGCGCCATTGTCAATGCCATTATTTCAGTCTGTTGTTCTGAATTAGTTTCTACTGAGTGTGTTTTTGTTAATAGAGGTCTTAGTTTACCTCCGCGCCACACTTCTTTTGTAATCTCACATGTGGGGTTGTATGCTTGTTCTCCCCAAACGGAGGGTTGAGCATGTCCGTCTGTATAGATTACACAAGCGTAGTGTCGTAAGGGCAGAATGTCGATTGGCAGAGGGAATGTTCTTTCATATTCTAGATTTTTTAATTCCTCTAGTTCTGGATCAAAGTAGTAGTATACTTTGTCCGTTGTGATTGAATTCACCCATTGTATCCATTCCGGATTCAATGTTGTTGTTGGTAAATTACATGGGGTTGTTAATGCCTCAAAGGCTGGTTCTGCTGTTCTGACTGTGATATGTCTACCGTCAGCTTGATCTTTTTCTCTAGCTATTGCGGTTTGAACTGCATGAACAATTTTTTCTTTAATGCTGAATTTCTGTTCAGCTTCTGTGTACAAGTGTGATTTGAATGCAATTGGTACCTTTTCTCCCTCATTAGAGGTCAGGTATGTGAATCCGCATCTTCCTGGGATGACTCGAATCACAAGATTGCGTGTGTTATCACGTGTTTCTAATTTTGTTTTAATTAGCATGTCTGTTTGTAATGATCTCAAAATTTCTGTGTGTATTTGAGTCCAATTGGTTCTTTTAAAATCAGGTTTTATTAGATCATAAAGGGGTTTGACCCTTTCTGCGTAATTTGCAATGTATGTTCTTCCGAAATTTAGGAAGCCTAGAATTGACTGTAGATTTTTTAGTGTTCTAGGTGCTTGGAGTACGGCACATTTTTCTAGAAAATTGTCAGCCAGGCTTTTGCCTTCACTTGATAATTCATATACTAGGAACAGGACTGTCAGATGGGCAATTCTGGATTTTTTAAAGTTGAATTTGTAACCCTCTGCAGCGAACCCAAGTATTATGGTGTTCACTCTCTTCAAGTGAGTATCCAAGTCATCATCTGTTAAGTAAATGTCGTCGACATAAGATAATGCTTCATCATCATATATTTGTAGTAATTCTGTTACTCTCGCTGAGAATACTCCCGGGCTGTTCTTGTACCCCTGGGCTAACCGACAGAATTGTTTTTGAGTGCCATTTATTGAGAACGCAGACAAATATCTGCTCTCTGGTGCTATGTTTTGACAAAAGAATCCATTAGAGATGTCTAATGTTGTTTTGTATTTTTTGCGCACTATGTTATTCATTAGTGCAGCACTATGCGAATTTTGCACTGCAAAAGTTTTGCAACATGAGTTAAGGTGTCGGTAATCCAAAACTAGACGGTATGAATTGTCTGGTTTGGAGACCGGAAACAAAGGGTTGTTCATTTGTGAGGTGCAAGTTTCAATCACCCCCTGGTATTCTAGCTGATCTAGTATTTCTTTTACCTGTTTTTTAGCTTCTTGCTTAATTGGGTACTGCCTTTGTGCAGTAGGTTGTGATTTTAACTGGATTTTGTGAGGAGGAGAGTCCTCATCCCATCCTACGTGATTTTTATATAAAGCAGGAGCTTGAGCAACTGCCCACTTTCTAGCAAGTGTGTATTTTTTATGAATTGGGATATGATTTGAGAAGGCAGGCATAATTATTTCTTCGCCATGAGGGCAATCCCTGACAAACTCTGGTGGCCAGTCTTTTTCAGCTAGAAGGATGTCATAGCCCTTGGAGAGATTATCCCAAAATAGTCCCCTTATTTTTCTAGTCTTATCCCCTTCTATACGTAATGTTATTTCGTATATTTTGTGAGGTTTGCTAACTCTGGTGTCTGCAGTTTCCACTTGAAGATATTCATTCGTGTCCACTGTCTCCAGATGATTCATAAGGACTTTGCGAGCTATGCTCACTTCTGCTGCGCTGTCTAGCATTGTCTGAGCCCATTCTCCGTTTTTCAGTTGTGTCCTCAGTATTCTCGGCATTGTTAACTACCTTGATACTGGCTACCTTCTTTTTTGGAAATTGTAATTTCTTTTTTAGATGAGCAGGTTCCTTGTCTTTGGACTTGGCGTGCTCTTCTCTTTGTTCTGATCGTCCTCTTCTTTCCGATTTCTGCGAGGAAGTCTGAAAAGATTGAGAGGGACGTGTATCAATGTATTGATATCTATCAGGCTTTTTTATATTATCCCTATTTCTAAGGTTATATCTTTTCCCAGAGGGGTCACTCTGGGGTGACCTGTGTCTTTGGTTCGGAGATTTTTCTCTTCGCCTAGGAGACCTTCCTCTGGACTGGAATTTCTTTTCTTTAGGATTGGATTGTTTGTTTGCATCCCAGCTCCTTTTCTGTGATGTTGAATTATTATTAAAAAATATTTTTTCTGGACTTTCAATCAGTTGTGGTTTTACTGGTATTCCACCTAAACTATCTCTACCTAGTTCCTCATAGGATTTTTCTATGATTCTGGCAATTTCAGCTGGTTGGTCTGCTATATCTGTCTCCTTTAACCTCTGGCGGATCGCCACGTTTGCTGCTTCTCCCTTTATGTTGGCTAATAATATAGCCGAGACCTGCTTGAAGTCTTTTAGTAATTTCATACCAAGAGTTAAAGCGGGTTCTGGACCATATTCGTCTTGAATTTGTTTTAGCACATCTGGTATTACCGAAATGGATGGAACACCGTGCGTTTTTGTGTAGATGGAAGCAAAGACTGTACCCCAAGTGTCACAGTCCTCAATGTGTGGTGCGATTCCCATTGGAAGACAGATAGTCAGAATCCAGTGTTTTTCTAATGGGGTGGTGTCAGGAAACACCGCCTCTATTTGGGTGATTTTCTGTGCCAACCAGAATGGTATTTGTTCCCGTTTAGCCGGTACTTTACCTAGGCAGGATTGTATGTTCTGTGGTGTAATTTTATTTGTGTTCCCCTGGTGAGGGGTCAGCTGTGGAATTTTAATCGCTGGTTGAATTGTTGAAGTCCGCATCACATACTGGACTAATTGTCTGTGTATTTTTATTAGTTGTTTTAGCTGTGTTAAAAGGTTTGCTGCAGACATCCCATCGATGTCTGGATGTGGTGTGTATCCGGCTAGGACCGGCCACGTTGCTCCTGGTCTACCTAAAGGACCGAGCCTGGTGATGTGATTATTATGTTTTAGGGCGCCATCAAATAAGAGCAGGTGCTCTTGAAATTTGAGTGGTACTTCCACCTCCTCGAAAGGAGTGTACGTTTCAGGAGGTTCCTCTATTTTGTAATAGTGGAAGTACTTTGTTACAGCATTTGCTGCTGGAAAATGTATCCATGAATAGTATACCTCTGTCTGCCGATATTCGTGTGCCTCAATTACGAATATGACTGTGCCACCTCTAGGTGTCAGTCCATTTTCTATAAGTTTTAAGGTTATAGATTTCCTTTTGATGACCGGGATGAGTATTATATCCGGGTCTGCTTCTTGCATAGTAGCATCAGCTGCTGCGAGTTCAGTTGCTATTCTAACTGTCTCTCTTTCTTCATCACTGTCCATTTTACCGACAGGATGGTTATTTTGTTTGTTTGCAGATCAGGTTTCTTATGGAAACAAAGATTAGATGCACAATATTTTGGAACTGTTTATCCTTCAACGTTGACTAAACCAAGTACCATAGATAGGAGTTTCCTCCTGCGAGGTTTGGCGGATATTTACCTTTCACCCACTCCAGACATCTTTGGAGTATTATGGGAGAAAGGGGTCTGAGTGAGAAAGCACGACTGAGTTACTTTAAATGTCTTACGTTAGTTTTATCGCCCTTTCCAAACGCGTTGGGCGCCATGTAGTGTAGTTCCTATCATCCCAATAGGCTCTGCGCATTGGAATAATACCTTCAATAGTATAGGCCTAGACCAGACGTTAACTAGGTCTACTACTGTCGATATTAGACTTAAAGTTTTGGGTTTGCCAGCTTAGCTCAGAGTTCACTAGAAACTTTCTCGAATGTTCAGGAAAGAATTAACTCCCCTGATTAGACAAGAAGGGATTTAGTTTCTGACAACCATAGAACATGACAACTTTGCTCTCCCCTAATCAAGAGTGTATCTCGAGAGTCGTGTGAACAAAAGGCAATTTATTTTACTCAGTCAGTACGTGCATTCTTAGTCTCATCAGATTGTAGAGAAAAGGAAGAGACGGGCGTGTTCAATAAAAGGTGTTATTTATTGATCAGTCTCTTTTTTCATACAAGAGAAATGGATCGATATTATTGCAATACTTATAGCTAAGTAAAGTGCATACATTAAAAGCAGAAGTATAACATAATACTGTAAAAACATTGATATGGTTTCTAAGCCATATGAAGGTTTAAAATGAATAAAATAGATTACATACATATATACATTTGACTAAACGTACTCAACTGGTGTTTCTAAATACGCCTACCCCGTGTACCTGACCTAAGTCTAATGCGTGGGCGGGAATAGAAAGTTACAGTTTAAGTTAAGTTTGTTTTTGCCAAGTGACTGACTAAAGAATTCTCTGTGAGGGATTATTCAGTTCTGTACCTGGAAGTTAGGATGAATGAGGGATGGTATCTCTCTCTCTGGTCTCGATATTCCAGGCTGCCTGCGAGGGCTACCCGGAAGCGCCGGTGCTGGATTTCTCGGCAGGAGAAAGCAGCGCGTCTCGTTCTCAGCGCGTCAGGAAGGAGGGGCTGCGCCAGCGGGGTCTGCTCTGCTCTGGGCTTCGGCAAGTATGGCTGCTCCGTCTCGTCACCACCGCGTGTGTTTGCATAGGGCAATATTGGTAATATTTATACCTTTAAGGTGCCGAGATTGACGTAAGGATGGACATAGATACGTCAATAAGGATGTCATACGACCAGGTCGTTAGCACATTCTTTTGCTGAAGTTCTCGGTGAAATCAAAACAATGGCCGCAGGGTTTTTCCCAGGTTGTCATAGGTTTGATTTGTTATGAGAACTCCGTATGCCTTATCAGGGGCTGGAGGAATATCGCTTGTCTAATTAGATCGCAAGCGTTATGACCTAATCAGATAACACGTTCCTGTGCCGTAGTGTGGCTTCGTCAGATAACGGTATCTGCATCATGGGGTTTGCTGCCTCATGGGCTGACTGCTAGTTAACTTGTTGGTTTGTTAACCAGAATAGGGTCAGGAATAGGGGGATCGATTCAGGACCTATAGGAATACATCACAGTAGACCTATCGCTCCGGCTCTTGCTGTGTATGAAGGAAGGGCACTGCCTTCTGCGACATATGGGGCAGAATTATGGGGTGGAGAAAATGTCCAGGTCTTGGCCAGAGCAGAGAATAAATGTATAAGGGAATTAGTTGCCTTACCGGCCTCAACCCCGCTGAAACCACTGTATCTGGATATGGGCAAACGCTCTATCTCAGATGTAGTTCATTTGCGCCCGTTGCTGTTCTGGGTGCGCCTAAGGAGGACCCCAGAGCTAGCAAACTATGCCCTGGTGTTGGATGAACTGATTACACTGAACACCGGTGGTAAAATACATTGGGTAAACAAACTGAAACAGATGGTTTTGAAGTTGGGTTTGATTGAATCCTGGATTTCCCAGTCCCCACCCCCAAAACAAGTAATAAAGAAAATCCATTGGGAGTGGGTGGAGGCAGAAGAACAGAGGAACCCAAGCTGGGGTACTTTAACCATGCCGTTCATAGAACACAAACCAATTAGGAAGCTGGAACCTTTTTTAGATCTCATCAGAATACCTAGAGACAGAGTGATCTTTCTAAAGATGAGGTATGGAATTTTACCACTTAACTATTTCACTAAAGGTTGGAAAGGCTCAAGGGCCCCGAACGGTGCATGCCCTTGTTGTCCCTGCAAAACAGAATCCCTTCCACACTTCCTGTTTGGCTGTAAAGCTTATAAGAGGGCAAGACATAGATGGCTGAGACCAGTTTGTAGGGAGCTGCGGGTTAGAGATTTCCCGGTTGCCCTCTGAATTATTATAACTAACACGTCTCCCCTTTTTATTGTTTGTGGTGTGGCAAAATACTTATCAAGTGTTTGGCTTATTCGCATGAGGATATGTAATGCTATTAATCCTTAGACCCTCTAGATACGGTTATTAACTAACAACATTTTTAATATTGATATATTTAGTATTGTCATGTAATCTGGTTATGTTTTATGTTTTTAAATGTATATAGTATTTTTAGCAATTTTTAACATGAAATGTACATTTTTAGCTTTAATGTTTTATGAATTAATATACTTTTATGATATGACAATATCGAATAAAGTATCAATCAATCAATCGATAATTGGTATGCAAAATGTATGTTAATCGTTTGAACAAAATAAATACATGTTTTGAAAAAATAAGTGCTTCTAAAGTATCCGTCATTTCTCTGTCTAATAAACCCCACTCAGTTAGGATTCAGTAATTTAGGTGCCACTGTTTTCAATCACCCTGCCTATACCTGCACATTGATAGTGGAATCAGTGTTTAGAACTGCAAACAGCCTATATGACTAACATAGCTTGAGATCTTAATCTGGCTTTAATAGTTGCACTAGAGTAGATTTCATCATCTGCTCTGAGCAGGTGGCAAATATCAGTGGGTGGTGCAGGTCAGGAGGGTAATAGGGGAGGAGCATCTGTGGCCTAAGCTGGAGGGAACATCGTCTGCCCCCCATGGTTCTAGCGGGGTTGGGAGGACTGTGCAGTGCCGTACCCACAGCCATTGCTTCTCTCCAGCTGTGGTTTTACCACATGGGGATTTGATGTTTTTAGAACTGTTAATTTCAGATCCAGAAACACCATACCACTTGAAATGTGGTTGCACAGCATATCCTTTTGGGAATACTGCCCCATCATACTAGTATTGCCGACATAAATGTAGGCGCTTTCTTCCACACTGCAAGGTTTCCTCTTTTTTTTCAAAAAAATAATATACACTATTGTATCATGAATGAATACCTTTTTCATTTGAAATTTCAAGAAAACCTCATGTGTTATGTCCAGCTGACTGTCTAGAATGTTGTGATATTGTAAAATCTATTCAATCAGATCCTTAACATACTTTTCCTAATCTTCTGTCTTGATTTCAGGAGCAATGCCCAAGATCCGTTGTTTATTCGTTCATGATCTATTTTCACAGTCCTTCAGCTTTCCCGGTAGACTTTTTTGTTGAAGTTCTGCATCATGCATTTTAATCGATAGCCCAGATTGTATTTGCAATTGAACAGCTGCTGGGGTTTTAACATTTATTTTTTAATTTCACCAAGCAAAGTATTCAAGTCTTCTTAGTTGTCTTTGTTTCAGATGCATTCTCTTCAATGGCATCTCCACTGAAGGACTCAGAGGACTCTTTTTGTTTAGATCGTGAAGTCCTCTGAGACATGTTGCGTGTTGTAATGGTTCTTTCAAGTTGGGTACACGTTTCTTTTTTCTTCTGAATGAAGGCAGAATTAAAAACAGTTACCGGACCACACTTTTACTGTGTAATCTCACTGCAAGTTGTGCCACATAATATATCAATCTCTATTTTTCAGTATTGCCTCAGGATTGCATCAAAGTAATGTTAGCCTTTGCAAGGCATATACAGCCTTATTCATCAACGGGCCGTTTTGCGAGCCCCTAATAGCGATTCATAGCGAATCGCTATTAAGGACTCGCAAAACGGTATTCATGTAGGAATTGCTAAATAAATAGCTATTCCTACACATTCCTTATTTGCGAGTAGCAAATTGCTAATCGCAAATAAGGAATAACTCCCCATTTATTCCTATGGGCCAAAAGGCCCATAGGAATGAATGGGGAGTATTCCTTATTTGCGATTAGCAATTTGCTACTCGCAAATAAGATAGCGATTTAAAGGGTGCCAGGGGTGTCCAAAGGACACCCTGTAGCACCCCTTAAATGCAAATTGAAACTGGTGTTGCGCACACACATGTCCAAAGGACATGTGTGTGTGCAACATGCAACTTAGAAAAATGCTTTTAAAAGCATTTTTCTACGTTTTTGCTATTTACCGAGAGGTCTGACCTCTCGGTAAATAGCAGCCCGAAATTGAGAATTAGCCATTTAAAAATGGTTGATGAATTGCATTTAAGGAATCTCAAATAGAGATTCCTTAAATGTAATTCCTCGCAATTTAGCGAATTAGCAATTACCGATTTTTGCATTTGGGATGATGAATCCCAAATGCAAAAATTGCGCTCGCAATGGGCCAGATTCTCAGAATCTGGCCCTTTGCGAGCGCAATTCGGCTTGATGAATCAGGCTGTTAGGTCCTTCCTGGATGTGCTATTGAGCGACAATTCTGCACCTTCATTCAACAAACCAGGACATTGAACTGTTCATTATCTGTACCCTTATTGGTTATATTTTCAAATAGGAACAGTGTATGTAATACGCCTTTCCTTTTGAACAGATTGCAGAGAGTTGGAATTATCAGGGCCAGGATAAAATGTAATCCTCATGTGTTGATGCCCTCAGTAAGTTGATCAAACATATTATGTTGAATTAATGTACTCACTGTCTTGTATGACTTGTGTGTATAATGATGATGTGGCTAAATCAGGCTGTTGCGGGACTGCAAGATTCCTTTTTAAATTGACCCCCCCCCAGGACACCACAGATCACAGGCCTCGGTGGTTCTAAAGCCCATGCAGCCTTTTTGCTTAATTAGTTGTGCATTCTATTTGTTTCACTGTGGCCTGTCAGCGGTTCAGTGATGAGGTGGACTGAGCACCCGCCCGCTTGTGCTATTTGCCACCCATTTGTATGACTCAATCTGCTGGGGCTATCTGCTATGCTCCCCATGCAATAGGACCCACACACTAATTTAGCTTCCCTCCCACATAACTTGTTTCCAAGAACTAAGGGGCATATTATCAAGCAGGGCGCTAAATATTATCGCAGTTTTAGCGGCAGAAAACTGACACTAAAGCGGCGATAAAGGCCTTGTGAATTCCAATAGAAACCCATGTTCTGGTGTGAACATGGGCTTCTATTGGAAATCTCCAGGGGATATTATCAAGCTCATTATCGCCGCTTTAGCGGCAGTTTTCTGCCGCTAAAACGGCGATAATTTTAACGCCATGCTTGATAATATGCCCCAAAGCTATTTAGTTAAAAAACAAATCAACCACCTAAGCCCCAATCTCTGGAGTTCACAGGCTGGTAAAAGCTTGCTTGTGATTCCCTGGTGTTGAGGGAACTCTGTCTCCCATATGTTTTCTCAGAGGCATTAGTCCTCAGGTCAGACGGCACGAAGAGTAATCTGGCATTGCCTCTTCTTGCACACAGCTTGCTTTCATCACCAGGCCTGGCAGCCATCTCATATTGACTGAGAGAGTCATCCACATTGTAATACAAGGGTCCAGAAGACAAACACCCTTTTTGTAGAACTTATATGGTAATCTTAAGGAAAGTGAATTCTTCCATGGTGTCCCGGTGGCACTGAATACAAGTCATCTGGACATGGGTAAGAGGTATTTGCTCCTGTGATGATATATGCCTAGATCTAGTAAAGGCTATAAATGGAGCACTGAATATTTCTTGGTTTTTGCACATCACTCTTTCTGATTTGGGCAAAGCACACATGGACTGCCCTCCTAAAGAGATACCACAGTTATTTCTGTAGTCGAGGACAGCTTAATATATGTGGTCTGGAAAATCACCCTTCAACAAATAGCTTCATTTATTTTAAATGTTCTTGCTGAATAAAAATAGACTACTGAGATCACCCTAAGTACTCCATCAAAGACAACCAGATGTTCACATAGGAGAAGACATGAGAGGAAGTTTCCAGAATTAGCAATGAAAATGATATGGAAATGGGAATGCATATATTAAGTGCATTTGGCAAGGCCTTTTTTTAAAATGATTAAGAAATGTAATAATAACTGTTTATCGAAATGATTTCTCCACCTACTACGCGTGCAGTCAAACAATATGTATGTATTCCAAACCAAGAGGCAGATTACAAATAACTGACGCATCTGCATAGATGCGTCAGTGTCCTTGCGCCACCATGGATGCACTGTATTTACAATACAGTGCACCATGGCGCAAGGAATTACAGATGGAGGAAAAGTGACGCATTGTTGAAGTTTGTTACAAAAGTGACGCAACTCTAGCAATGCGCCAGAAAACATAGGTAGGTCCCATGTAAAATGCCCTGCGTCAATCCTTAGGCTTTGTCTGAGAAGGTGTAGGGATTTTGACGCAGTGAAGGCATAGAGTGACGCAGTGAAATCTTGTAAATTTCACTGCGGCAGTTCTATGTGGCTTTTTGCATGAGAACGCCTACCCTGCATACATTATACCTGGTGCAGGTATAATGTGACGCAGGGCTTTACAACGTGGCGCATCTCCCTAGATGTGTCACATTGTAAATAGGCCGCAACTTTTACGCCACCGCTGCACCACAAAAGTGACGCGACAGGGGTGCAGAAGTGACGCAAGGGACTTGTAAATCTGCCCCCAAATCTTTATGTATTAAGAGGTGAGGGTGAGTACATAAAGGACTCAGATATGTGCTGCCATTGTCTCCGTAGGAGTGAAACCCTAACTCATTTCCTACAACACTGTCCATTAAATGAAATACACCAAAGTTTGATTTGTGTTTGTAAAGTTGGGTTTTCAAGTTTGAAATCTGTAGCCAAAAGGAATTTTGACCATAGTGTCATGACGACATGGAAACCTTTGCAGAGTTCCAACTCTCTTCCGTCTGTGTCCTCCCCAGTACTAAACAAGGTTTGCATTGGCAAAGCCACTTCTGAGTCGCTCTCACCAGGTGCGGGCTCTCCCTCCCAGAGTGATGCCGGCTGCCTGACTCTTCTCCTTCTGCCTCGTCACCAAGTGATCTTTCTTCACTTGGAGGTGTTAGTTCCTTTGCCTTCCATGGTGACATTTCAGTGTCTGTGCTTCCTTCCTCCTCATCGTATACCACCTGAAACTCCTTGAAATGGGAGCTATTCCGTGTGATGGAATATGGTCCCACCGCTGCTGTGACTACTGTCCATTTTACATCTGTCACTTTCAGTGGCTGGCTGGAAAAAGGACTGTCTGACTCTCGTGTTTCCGTTGGCGTACAAGGACCAGGTCGGCCGACATGAGTATGGAGGCGGAAGCGTGGCACTGTGTGGCAGCCTGCCTTACATCTTTTCCTTGGCTTGCTGGTCCCACGAGGCAATGACGCCATGCGCTGGCGAGGCCTTGGCCTCCAGCTAAGGAAGACAAATTCTGCTTCTTACCAGGACCAGTTCTAACACCGCCTGTGGACCCATGTAGGGTGTTGTGATAGTCCCAAAGTACTTGTCACAATGTTTGAACAATTGAAATCTGTGCCAGCTTTGTAAGTTGAACTGCCTTTTTGATGTTGCCGATGAAGCGCTCTACCATTCCATTGTCTTGTGGCCGCAGGAGCTTAACTTTCCTATGGTGTATGCCTAGATAGTGCATGAACCGGCAAAATTCTGTTCCTGAGAAAAGCAGTTCATTGTCCGTTTTGAGTGTGAAAGGAGCGCCACAGGCTGCAAATATCTCATCTAGGACTGGCAGTGTAGCTGCTGCTGATGTTGTTGACACTTGGTGCACTATGGGGAAGTGAGAATAGGCATCAATGATTACTAGTAAGTATCCACCAATGTCTAATGTCCCATAAAGGTCCACTGCCAGTGTCGACCACACAGCGTCGGATAGGTCAGACATGCATAGTTACTCTGCTTGGATGGCCTTACTGTGATCTGATAAAGGTGACAGTTTAGAGGGTGCCATGACATGAGGTCGGCAAAGTAGTGCTCCTTCCCTGGTTTGTGGACAGTTTTGAAGTCATAGTCCATTAATCATATACCCATGTGTCGATGCACAGAGGAATTTTTGTGTTTGGGTTACCGTATATCGTGACTAGTGATCTGTCACAATAGTGAAAGACTTCCTTTAAATGCACATATGGTAGTGCTCACAGGCCCACACTACTGCTAGGTTGTCTTTCTCTGGTTGCATGTATGCCCTTCCCACGTCCATCAAGCTTCTGCTTTCATACGCAACAATGTGACTTGGGGAGTCTTGTCATGGCCTATGTTGGGCGAGAACAGCCTCTAACACCAATGTGCTGACGTCCACCATAAGCTCAGTGCATAGGGAAGCATTAAAGTAGGCGAGGTGATCCACGACTGTGACAGCATGCCGGATGTCCATGAATGCCTTGTCACACTCCTAACATCCAGAGGAATGGCTGCCCTTGTTTAGTTAGTTCACAAAGTGGAGTGCTCACTGTTGCAAAATCCTTGATGGAGTGAGCACAGTAGCTTGACAGCCCTAGAAATTAACTCACCTCTGCCACATCCAAAGGGGCCCATGCTTTGTGGAGCGGTTCAACTTTACTGGAGTCTGGTCTCATTCCGTTCCATTGGAAGATGTGCCCAAAGAAGATGAGTTCTCCCTTTCTCAGCTCACATTTGTCCTCATTCAGCATCAGGGCAGCTTTCTCCAACTGGCTGCATACCTCCCTCAGTGCCATATCGTGCTCCTCATTTGTACGGCCAAAAACCAGGATGTCATTGCTGTAGTTCAGATAGTTTTTAACAGACCTTATCACTCTCCAACCCATCTCTTGAAATATTTCAGCTGCAGATGACGCCCCGAAGCTCAATCGCTTGTAACAGAACAGCCCCAAGTGAGTGGGGAATGTGGTAATGTAACGTGACTGCGGGTCAAGTTCGAGCTGATGATAACCTTTGAATAGGTCTAGCTTAGAGAACACAGGGGCTCCAGTCAGGCAACTGATCATTTATTCCGGTGCTGTCCTGGGTGCAATTTTCTTGTGATTTCCATGTTCTGTAGACACATGTTGACGCAGATGCATATTTACTGTGTGTTTTTCTTCAACACAGCCGTAGTGAGGGGCACCCATGGCGTTGATCCTTTCACAGGCTCAATGATGTCCTTTGCTAGAAGGCTCTTTAGTTCTTCCTCTAACTGCGGCTGTAGATGCACTGGAACTCTGCGGTGATGCTGAGCTACCGGTATGACAGCTTTGTTGATATGCTGGGTGACTTGTATGTCCATCAGCATTCCAAGCCCTTTGAGAAGCGCAGGGTACTCTCTCAAGATGTCATCATGCTTATACATGTGATAAGTCATGGCTAGGAGGCCCATTACTTGAGCTGTGACATTTCTGAGTAGACATGGTGCTGGGATATCTCCCTGGAGGACATGTACCTCTTCTTCCACCGACTTTTCATTGTATGTGAGCGTCTCCCCAAATTTCCCTATATATGTCACAAGTTGCTTCGCACCCTACATAAAGACATCGACAATGGAGGGCAACAATGGAGGTTTGTGATTAATTTTTCCACACTCTGACACACACATGATGTTATACGTGATTCCTCTGTCAAGTACATATCGCGTTGTATGGTTTTCCACTTGGATATCCACCATAGCGTCTTCTTAATTTGCTGCTTGTCAATTAGCTGGACATGCTCAGACGGTTGCACTAGTGCCGGGTCATCCGCCATGAGGTATAGGCGTTTGATGGTCTCTCATCAGTGGATAAGCTGTGATTGTATGCTTCTATGTGCCTTGTATGTTTGCTTGAAGTCGTCCGCGGTCAGGCCGATCACCGACTCTCTGACTTGATGTGTCCACCCATGCAGACGCTCGCAAAGTGATTATCTATGTTGCACTTCCGGCATTCCTGTCCCATGACCGGGCAGGCACTGACTTGTGGGTACTCCATACCACAGCAATAGCAGGCCATTGTATGCTCTTTCACTGGCGGAGATGGCTTGTCACATCTGCCATGGCCCCGGCAATGCGATGAGCCTGTTCTATTGTTCCCGTTCTCCCAGTTTCCATGCGGATGGCATGCAATGTGGCCCTTGTATCTGTCCATGCCATGGGTATGTATTTTGTCTAGTGAGTATGTTTCTTTGAGCATTTTCATGTGAAATCCAGTTGAGTGGCATCCTTCAATGATGCACAATCGTATTGTCGCTTCGTTGTCAAATTTGTCTAAATAAAGAGCTCGCATTGGCTGTCGTCGTTACCGCCAGACTTATTGGTATCAATGAGTTCATGGGGATTGCGCATTGTATGATGCCCGTTGCATAGGGGCCGCTGTGTTTCGGCGTATTTGCTGGTATGCTTGTGGGCGTTGTGCAGGTACAGTCCCTTTTACATTTGTTTTATATTTTATTGCTGTGTACAACTGCAGAAAGTGGTAAAAGGAGTGGTGCCTGGATTTAAAATTGCCGCAGTGAAGGGATTGTTTCCATGGTTAATGACTGCCGGAAGTAGTCGAGGTGATGGCCCTTGACTTCAAAATGGCCGCTGTTGCTCCCTCAATGCCCAAAGGACCATCCGCCTGCCTGAAAGATGTCATCCGAGAGTTGCACACTTTTGGGAGATCTTGTTGATGCCGAGATCAACGTGGGAAGTCTGAAGCAAGACAGGGAAATCCTGCAGCACTCACCGCTTCACTTTTGCTTGGTCAGGGTGGGCTCCGTATACCACTTTGACCATGTGGCTGCAGTGCGAGACTGTGGTAAGCTCCCAAGGTTGCATGATGTAGCCAAAAGCACCTGATCATTGTAGTGCACTCAGGACGAGCTCCCGAAACCGTGCTGAAATTTGGTCGACTGCAGGGTCTACTTCTGTGAAAATAAAAAGCATTTACAAGATAAAGAATGTATCATTAGTCAGAGTACTTTTGGGATGCACAGTAGTCCCTCATGCATTGCAATGCATGCACTCCCTAAAAGGAGGAATGATACACTAAGCAGCTGATAAACAGCATGTTGAGAGACATTAAAACTTCTCTGGGTGAGCCAAAGCTCACTCCATGTATATTTTATGTCAAACACTTTTTATTGATTTTGAAACATTTCACAGTACATTGTAGTTCCTCCGAGCACAGTTCACATGTCAAGAGTGACAGATATCTGAAAAGAAACACAGCATTTTCACAAGTTCTCAACATAGTTTATTTAACTTCACGTTTCCCCAGATGGGGTATGGTTGTCCCTACACCATTTCAGTATAAAGCTTATATGTTCCAGGCTGCAACTTTTCATTTGTGCCTGGGGGTTCCTAGATAATGTACATCTTAAAAAAAAAAAAAAAATTCTAAACCAGAAAGAAAAACAGAAACAATACATCTGTTACGTGGTGATATGAATAATTAGTCCAGGAGGGCACATCGGGACCGGGGTCGTATTCCAGAGCCAACAAGTCTCCGGGACTTACCTCCAAGTCCCTAGAGTATCCCACAGCCACCCTATCTGAGGGCCTCCTCAGGCACCGCCGAGTCCAACCACCGAGCAGGGTAAGAAGGAAGCCCAATTCGCTAAATCTGAAAGAGATGTAGGGCTTTCAACCTTGGTTCGTATGCAAACAAGCGTAGACCCTCCAATAGGTAACTTACCAGGGGCTCCAAACATAATCAAAGCCCCTCCATGTGTCTTCAAAAATATCTGTAATTTGCTCAAGGGCTAATGCGCGCCACAGTCAAGCATGCCACTGGGTAAGGGAAGGGGTCTCTTGTTTTTTCCAGGCTGCGGCTATTGCCATCTTGGCCGCCCCAAGCATAGCCACATGATGGATCGGTCCCCTTGGGTTTGATACTTTAGAATTGGGTCCTTCACCCCAGGAGAGTGTGCTCAAAGGTGTTCGGAATTGGGTATCCTAGAATGGTTTTAATTTAGGAGAGTATTTCTTTCCAGAAGGGTTGAATAGAGGGGCAATCCCACCGTATATGGCAAAAGTCTCCCAACATCCCAAAGCCCCGCCAACATTTATCTGAGGTGTTAGGGGAAATCGTGTGCAATTTCTGGGGGTGTAAGTACCATTCATAGATAATTTCAAAGTTACTTTCCCTGAAAAACAGGGAAAGGTTATATTTAGTGATGTCTTTGTACAGGGAGATCCATTGTTTGTTTTCCATGGGGGTGTGGAGTAGGGTGTCCCAAAATCTTCGGTGCTGCGGGGTCAAGTGGGGCCCAATATTAATAAAAGGGAGTAAAGGAATGATATGCAAACCTTAGTATTAGTGCCCGTCTGCATACATTTTTCAATAGGGAGGTGGTCTCTTGTCGCAGCCAAACACACCTGGGGTTGTTGCACCAGTGCCTAAGCTGTAGGTAACGATATTTCTCTGTGGGTGGCAATTTATAAAGGCCGGCACATTCCGCGAACGTAAGCATTTCTCCCTTCTTAAAAAGGTCAGATAACATAAGGCATCCACCCTCTCTCCATGCGTCAAAGGGACCCTCCACGAGAGCCGGGGGGAAAAACCGGGTTAAAATGGATGGGAGTGTAGGAGGATGGAAAGGATGTCAGAGGAAGTAACTTGGTTAAATTATCCCATACCCGAAGTGTGGTGGCTGTGGGGGTGCTGATATATGCAGTGGGCAGTATGTCTTGCTTCCGTTTCAAAGTGAGATCCCATATGGTTCTGCCCATTATTTGCCAATCCATGTTTTTCAGATTCCTTATACCTTATATATCTTAGATTACCTTAATGACCATTCAGCCAGCACCCGGAGTTGGGCAGCTTTATAATAGCCATTAAAATCTGGGAGGGCCAGCCCTCCTCCAATCGTGGTCTGCTTAATAATCGCTGGGATAAGCGGGCTCTTTGGTCCTACCATATAAATTTAGTTGTCATCTTGTTCAGCTCAGAGAACACGTTTTTGTCCACTGCAATGGGAATAGATAAAGGAGCAGCGGTAAAACATTCATCTTGATCGTGTTTATTCTACCTATTCAAGATATAAACGTCGCCCCCCACTTTCTAAAATCTATTTTAAGTTGTCGCAGTGGGGGGGAGTTATCTTTATAGAGGTTCGAAAATTTGGGAGTGATCTTAATGCCTATGTAGGTGATTTCAATGTGGACGCAGGTGAAGGGAGATGTCTCCTCAACCTCCACAATCGTCCCACAGGGTAGCGTTAATTTGAGGAGGAAGGATTCAGATAGATTCACTTTGAATCCAGCTGCCGGTTTGAAGAGAGTGAGTTCAGTTTGTATGGCCAGAAGAGAAGTCAACAGATCAGTGAGGACGTCATCAGCGAAGAGCGAAATTTTTTGCACATTTTGGCCGAACCTGATCCCCCGAATGTTGAGGTCCGTCTGAAGTCTCGCTGCCAACGTCTCAATGCACAGGGCGAAGAGCATATCTGAGAGGGGGCAGCCCTGTCTCGTCCCCCGATCGAGCTGAAAGGAGTCTGAAATCTCCCCATTCACCAGGATTCAAAATCTGGGGGTGTAATAGTTGGCCTGTCCCATACCTATAAAAGAGTCACTAAAGCCGAATCGATGTAGGGTGAGATATAAGAAGGCCCAGTCAATGCAGTTGAAGGCCTCCGCGTCTAAGGAAAGAAGGGCCACCGGGATGTGTTTTTTCTGTGCTTTCTCTTTTAGGTGAAGTGTCCTGTAGAGATTATCATGGGTCTGTCAACCTTTGATGAAGCCGATGATTCAGGATGGATTAGTGTGGGTAATATGTTTTCCAGGTGATTAGCCAATATTTTGTAGTAAAGTTTGGCGTCTAGATTCAAGAGGACTATTGGCCGATATGAGGCGCATCGTTGGGGATCCTTCCCTGCTTTGGGTATTATGGTAATTAAAGCCTTCCCCCATGGTGGAAGCTACCCGACGCATTGCAATTGTATCATTAAAGAGGTTTGCTAAGTGGGAGTTTAGTTCAGTCACAAATGTTCGATAGAAGGGAGTGTTCAGCCCGTCGGGCCCTGGGGCTTTCTGAAGTTTAAAGGCGTCTAATGCTTTTTGGACCTCCTCAGTAGAGATCGGTTTTCTGAGTTCAATGTTGGTGGCGTGAGACACCTGCGGCAGCTCTAGAGGGCCTAAATAAGTAATTTGATCTTTTTCTAGTAGGGAATCCGCAGTGTAAAGTGAGCTGTAAAAGTCACTGAAGGTTCTCATTTTCCCACTTTTGCTAATGTGTGTGACACCAGCGTCATCAATAATTTGTTTATTGTACTCTTTCTCATGCTTTGCTCTAAGCTGGAGTGCCAGGAGCTGACCTATTTTGTTTTCCTCCTCATTTCCTTAGGTTTGGTGAGGCAGGATGTTTTTTTCAGTTCTGTTGGTGTAAATAGCCAGTAACTTCCCGCTTAATGCCGTTATTTTCCACAGAACAAAAGGGGGTGGTCATGGACGGAGCATCTGAACCAATCAAACACTCACACCCAGTCAAAAGATCAGGGTTTGATCCATCACCGTTCTTTAGCCCACTCTGCCACCCCAGTTCAGACATGGCTATATGCAAATCAGTCTGACCCTGTGCCTCATGGGAACAGTCCAGCCCAAACTGCCAAGCCATGCCTTCCCTGGAACGGAAACAAGCTTCCGAGGACCGGTTTCTGGTATCACAGCCGTCTTCAGCCCAGCTTGCTTGAATACAGTGGCAAAGTGAGCAAGGGACTCATGTCTGAGCATACCCTGCCACACTTATGGCGGCCAAAGCGGAACAAAAGGGGGTGGTGATGGACGGAGCATCTGAACCAATCAAACACTCACACCCAGTCAAAAGATCAGGGTTTGATCCATCACCGTTCTTTAGCCCACTCTGCCACCCCAGTTCAGACATGGCTATATGCAAATCAGTCTGACCCTGTGCCTCATGGGAACAGTCCAGCCCGAACTGCCAAGTCTGTGCCGATGGGGTGTTTTTATGTGCCTTTTCTTCCATTTGTCCTTCCCCCTATAAGATCAGTCTCTCTTCAGTTTGCTGTTTCTTTAGTGAGGTGGCTAGGGCTATGCATGTCCCCCTTATAAGTGCCTTAAAGGCGTTACAATTGTTTGCATGGGAGGTATCTATGTGGTCGTTTATGGTAAAGAATTCTTCGATCACACCCCGTAGTTCGTCCCGAATTATCCTATCTCTGCTAAGGGAGTTGGAGAAGTACCATTTTGTGTTTTTTGTGTGCAGGCCGGCTAGTTAAGTGATATCTCCAATGGGGCATGGTACGGAAGGCATATCTGGTGGAAGCAGGTTCCTAGAAGCACTTGGGAGAGTGCCTGACTACTGAAGATATGATCTATGCTGGATTATGTTCTATGGTGTGAGAGAAAAATTAGTAATCGCGGGCTGAGGGATTTTGGGTCCTCCACGTGTCTACCAGGCCCATGCGTAGCAGGGAGGCTTTTAATGATTTACTGAAGGCCCCTCCAGCTGAACTGTGGGGGTGAGTCGTATCCACAGATGGATCCCATATAAGGTTAAAATCCCCTGTCCCCTCTGGCGAATCCCTCGGTGTCGCTATATAGGGATTCCAGCTGTCCTGTGTTGGGCGGATATACCGTACCTATTGTGCATGGTCGACCCCTCAAGTCGCCCCTGACCGTAACAAACCTCCCTGCCCTGTCAGTCTTAGTGCCATAGGGGTGAAAGTGAACCGAGTTGTGGAAGAGAAGGGCAACCCCATTCTATTTCATGGTAGTTGCGGAGCGAAATATTAAGGGATACGTTTGGTGTTTCAGGCAAAGGTCATTGCTTTTTCTCGGGTGAGTTTCTTGCAGCGCTACTATCCCAATATGATGATTTCCCAAAAATTTCCACAGGCGTTGCCTCTTATTGGGGGAGTTAGGAGCCCTTACATTCCAAGACATAATTAACCACCATTTCCCGTGTGATACCCAGTGGCTCTGCGCAGGATGGGCAGCTACAGGGCCGTCCCAGTTGCATATCGTGCTGAAGTATTCTTAAGGCCAAGCAGGTCCGCCGCCTCTTCCAGATCCGTAAAGTGAAGTTGCTTGTTATTGAACCGAAAGGCTATGCCAAAGGGGTAAGTCCATCTGTATTTAATTTGGCATTCCCTTAGAGCATCTGTGACCGGGCGAAATTGTTGTCTTCGGGCCAGTGTTGAATGGGCCCCGTCTTGGAAGAGAGAGCACGTCGCGCCCTGAAAGGCGACCTTGTCACTGCTTCTAGCCTTTTGAAAGACCAGTTCTTTGACTTTAAAGGAGCTAAACTTGGCAAGAATGTCTCTAGGTCGCTTGTTGTCACCCTTTAGTCGTGGGCTAACCCGGTGGACCCGTTCCAGCCGGACCTCTGGGCTTCCATCACCCTGTAGCGTGGAGAAGGGTCCCACCATGAATGCTTCTAAATCGGGTCCTTCACCTTCCTCCTCCAGGCCTCTCACCCTTATGTTGTCTCTACGGGAGCAGTTCTTGAGGTCTTTGCATTTCGGGTGGTGGTGCGGAGTCGGTTGTGCAAGGTAACAGATCTTCGAGGGGAACATTCGCTCCTCTAGTTCTCGGCACTTCGTTTCTAGGTCAAGAGTGTGAGTTCCCACCGAGTCCACATCACCTTGTAGTGCCACCAATCTCGTGCTCATCGCCATTCTGAATGCGTCAAATGAGGCATTTCTGTCAGACTTGATGTCCTCCTGAAGTTCTTTCTAAAAATCTCTCAGCAACGCCATTAGCTCTTCTACAGTGAGAGCCATTGCACTCCCTGTTCGTTCATCGTTCTCTTTTTCCTCGTGGGCATCCGGTGGGGCGAAGTAATTCGAGACCCTATTGCCTTGAGCTTTCTTTGGAGGCATAGGGATGTGGTCCTTAGACCGCATCTTCGGAACTGCTCAGATAAGCGCGGGTTCAGCAAGGGGCCCACCAATGTGCTGCGGGTCGTCACGTGAGCGTCAATATGGTTCTGGTTCACTGGACCCCAGTGTTCGCCCCTGGCTGCTTGCATCAGGGTGGAGGTCTATCTCTCCCCTCCCGGTCCCACTTCTTTGCAGTCTCCACTATTGTTTGACTTGATTCTTCCAGGGTGTCTCATCATGGCCCTTGTGCTCTCTACTCATCAGTTCCAGTCAGTGTCCCTTGTTAGCATTAGGGTTTGTTGGGCGCCATTGAGGTCAGGTAGCTTAGCAGGACCCACGCCCAAGCTCTGTCGGTGCTAAAGTGGTTTTCCTTGGGGGGGCTTCAGGCTTCTCCCTTGCTTCTTTCTTGCTTTCATCTGCTGTAACGTAGGCCCCCTACCCCAGTGCCACAATGCCAGTGGGTCCTCCGTGTTTGTTTTTGCATTAGGGGGAAGCATGTCAGAACGTGTCTCCGCCCTGCTATTTTCCTCTGCTGTGGCCAGGTGAAGGGGAGATGTGCTCTGTGTGCTGCGGCGTGCCATGGCCGGAACCGCGGCGCCGGGCGCACTGTACTCACGTTTCTCCTTACTCTGCAGCCGCAGCAGCCGCCATCTTGGGAGCTGCTCTCCTTCACGGGTGAGTCCGTATTAGAACACGTCTCTCCGCGCTGCTCATTTTCTTTACTGTAGCCGGGTGGAGGAGAGATGTGTTCTGTGTGCTGCTGTGTGCCACAACCGCGGAGCCGAATGCGCCGTGCTCGAGGTCCTTCTTACTTTGCAACCTCGGCGGCCGCCATCTTGGGAGCCGCTCCATGTTGCGGGTCTGTCTTTCCCAAGCGTCACCGTGCCCTCCTAGTGCCGCACATCTTACACCATCGGGCTGTGCGGTTTAGATCGCTTTTCGGGCATTGCGGTGGTCAAATCTCCTAGGCTCAAAGCAGAGCAGTGCAGAGTTACGTCCGTGTGGCTATGTTCGTTGGCACGCCGCCCAATATTTTATAGAATTGGTAACAATGGGGCATATGTAGGTATTCAGCGAATTTCGGCATTTGCGAATCGCAAACGGTGCTTTGGTATGTAGGTGCACATTAGCAAAATAAGGAATCGCAAAAATTGCGATTCCTTATTTTGCTCAAGCGTTTAAGGAATCACAATTTTGCGATTCCTTAAATGCTATGTAGGAGTGAATTTAAAAATGCGATTTTGGCTTAAGGAATCGCAAAATACTACCTACTCCAAGTAGATGGTATTCTGTGATTCCTTTCAAAATGCATTTTTTTTAAAACTTCAAAGTGCCTTGTGGCGCACAGACATGCCCTTAGGCATGTATGTGCGCCACATGTACTTAGAGGCATATTCCAGGGGTGCAACAGGTGTCCTTTGGCCACCCTGGCACCCTTGGAATTGCGATTCTCAAATTGCGATTTTCTCATAAAAATCGCAATTTGAGAATGTATCCCCATTCATTCCTATGGGCCTCTTCGCCCATAGGAATGAATGGGACACTCATTCCTTAATTGCGATTCGCAATTTGCTAATCGCAATTAAGGAATGTTAGAGATTCGCAAAAAAAATTGCTAATTTTTACCTACATTCCATTTTGCTATTCTCAAATAGCGATTCCTTAAAAATCGCTATTTGGGATTCGCAAAATGGAAATTACCTACATATGCCCCAATAAGTGTTACAGACAGCAGCGATGCAAAGCAAGACCTAGATAGACTATGTACGCTGCCTTTGCGTACCTATGCTCGTACAAGATCTTTCCATGACGCTATGTGGTAGCCTTTAAGAAAAGGCTGATACCTACTATTAAACATTGTTTTCTGTTGCGAAAACAAACAAAAGACATTGCTATAAAAAAAGTCCATCTCTTTGTGTTACGATACCTTGTGAAGTGTATTTTGTATTCCAGGGTCCGGCCTTTTATCAGGCACAGCATGGCAACAGCCTAATGTTGTGCACCATGGAGGGCCTAAACAGGACTGAACAACCGTCACACAAAAGGCGCCGCAAAACAATCCTTCCCATGCTGTTTCTGCTGAAACAACGTTGAAGGTCACGAGCTGGGTACAATGCGTTTTTCCAGATAATGCTGCGAGTTAGGAAAACTTGAAATAACAACATTTAAAATATATGGTTATACAATAGTGACATGCTCAACAGACTCTTACTGAGAACTTTCCAAATTATTTTTACAAGGGTAATCCGCAAACCACAACACGAACCTACACACTTGGATGATACGCACTTTAACTTAAAAAAGCGCAGTGCAACCAAAGTTATTGATGTTGCCAGTACTGGACCCGGTACATGTGCCCATTTACTGACGTAGCCATAGTTCCATAAAGTGACCGTATCTAATTTCTGTGCGAGTCACGCCCTTGTATGCAGTTTGTCCTTGTAGCTTCTTTGGCGCTGGTGATATCCCTGCTTTGTATTGTAGGTGCAGTAACCCGTTTTCTCACAAATTTAAAACACGCAGCACACACTAAATAAAAAATAATTAGTCAACAGCTGGAAGGCTGCCTCACAGAGTAAGCACCACAGCTCACTATTGATCCCTCGGTGGATTGACTTTTTAGAGAGGCTTTAATGACCTGAATCCGTCACCTGGAGCTTGAGGTTTGCCTTAATGTGCGTTTACTTCACGCATGCAATACAAAGATTAGGGAGTTTAAAAAAAACTGAAATCACTGCTACATTAGTTACTTTACATGTGGGGGTTTGCTGTAATATTTCTCTACGTCGTCAATAGAAAATAGGCAACGTTTTATTGATAGAGAGCTCTCAATCGGGTGAAGAGACCCCCGTCTTTATGTTCCTGGGCAAACCATGGTTATCCGTGATTTATGCATGGAAAGCCTTAGCCGCCATGTTGGGACTTGTAATGAACCACTGAATTGAGGACTACCCATCATGCAAACATCAATACGTTGTTAGGCTTGCCACCAGTGACTCATATATTCCTTGGGATTTCATGTGTCAGTGGCAAATATGAAATGGCACACCAGTTACGATTTAGTATTCATGTATGTGGTCTTTTTATAGCACTAATCTAGCTGAAAGGCAGCTGAGTGCTGTGCAGGGTAAAAGGCAAAGACACAGGCAATGTGTGATAGTAGGGGTAGTGGTCAGTGGGAAGGAAGAAGGACAGAACTGAATTAGTATATAGTACGTTGTTTATGTTCCAATTTATTGGAGGAGTCTGTAGTCCTGCATGAGTCCATCAAATTCCTTTATTTTGATTTCTCTTTTTTTTCTTCTTTTCTTTTTTTCAATTCAATGGGATTCTTATAGTAAGAATCACAAATTCTGCAAAACAGCCAACATGTGTTTCGCCCCCTTCTTGCCATGCAGGCCTGGGGCTTTCTCAAGACTGATAGTGAGAGCGAAGTGTGAGATGTATAAAATGTTGATTACATTATATTGTGGGACCATCAATAACCCCAAATTACCCCAAGTGTGTGGTAATAAAAGTACAGTGTGAGGGAAGATTGGGGAAGGAGAGGGATAATAACAAGAAAAATACCTAAGTTGCAAACCCAAATCACGATATACAATATGGCATATGTCAAAATTCATCGTAGTCGCACCCAATGTTTTAAACATTAAATGGAATTAATTCATTACATTTATGCAATTTGGCAATTGTATGCAATGTACAAGCCAGATGTAAGTTAAGGTAAGATATATGTAGTGAATATATCAGCTAATAGGGAAAAGTACATACGGATTTCCGGAAGGTGGTCGACGATCAATATGTAAGTCCAGAATGGTCCATGTCATAGTCAGGGGAAAACATATGAGAATTCATTAGGGAGTTGTACCAGTAACCACCTGCGATTGTACCCATGCCACACCCATTAAGCTTGAGGAGATTGGTGAAGAGATACCTGATGTAAGATAGTTGCATGCTCAGGTAAACAAGGAAGATACAATTGAGACAAAGTGTATAGGTGCTGGTGACATAAAAGCACCTGAGCTGAAGGTATTAAGAGTGCAAAGAATTTATATATGACGGTCAGGCAGGGGTGTCCCCAACTCAGAGAGCAAAGATTAGGAAGTAGATCATACAGTGATAGGGGCTACCAAGATCTTACCAATAAAAATAGAAGCAAGTGTGTCTCTGCTGGTAGGGCTATGTCATGAGCAAATGCTGAAGTGGAGTAAGGGTAAAAGAGTAGATTAACTGGGAGGTATTTCTCAGAGGTAAATTCCTACATAAATGGCATGCCCGACGACAGGTTGTGTGGCCAGGATTACCTGTGCTTGGCAGAGTGGTCACATCTCTATTCAGAGCCGTCCGGTGTAAGGAACTGACATACATAGGGTGCAAAATAGTCTAAAAACAGGCAGAAATAAAATTATGTAATTCGCACTCTGAAAGGTCCTAATGACAGTTGTGCATGTTTCCAGGGTGAAAGACGTTATCTCTTGTGGTTGTTCTGAAATAGCCCAACGTGGTACGAGTAGATTAGAAGCTAGGATATAGTCCTGTGATAATCCAAAAGTCAGTGAGGTGGTAGTGCCTCGAAAATTAAAGTCAATGCACTTTCGGAATGAGGAATGATATGCACTACTGAAAGCGGACTCGGCAAAGTGCCGCTGACATGATAGAATGTGTTGGGTAGGACTGCATCCGAACTATATTGAGTGTGAAATGTTGAGGATGGCAAGCGGACTTGGAAAACGTCTGGGGAGTGCACCCTACATGTTGTATTGCACCGCGAGGAAAGGAAATGGGGGATAAGGAGGAAAATGGGGTGTCATATGTGCTGTCTCATTATAGAATTATGGCATGACAAACATGATGTGCAGAGCAAGCTCTATAAGGCTCATGTGAGAATGGAAGTGTCCCATTCTGTTAGAAGAGGCGGGCAATAAGCCGGTTAGAGGGCCATACAATATATAGCGCCTACGATACCTGTGTTCATAGAGAAGGACTTTATAATAGCGTGTGCCAAATGAAAAACCTATGGGTGATTTTTAACAATCCATATGGTCGCACACTGCTCCTCCTTCCAGCGAGTTGACCCCTGGGCATTATGGTAAATGCAGTTCGTTCCAGCGTGTGCGCTTCTGAAAAAATGTTGAGTATATTCACCGTTGTGCTAGCCATCCCTGGACACGTGTTTCGAGGTCGTTACCTCTCATCAGCAGGGAATAGGCGTGTGTATGGGGCTGCTGCGTAGGCTGCCAAAAGTGTTCTCAGGTCTTGATACCTCTCGCGGCGCGCAGGTGCGTAACCCTGAGCTCGTCAGCTCGACCGGCTCAAGGGAGCCTAAATAAACAACAATCCATATGGTCGCACACTGCTCCTCCTACCAGCGAGTTGACCCCTGGGCATTATGGTAAATGCAGTTCGTTCCAGCGTGTGCGCTTCTGAAAAAAAGTCGAGTATATTCACTGTTGTGCTGTCCATCCCTGGAAACGTGTTTCGAGGTCGTTACCTCTCATCAGCAGGGAATAGTCGAGTGTATGGGGCTGCTGCGTAGGCTGCCAAAAGTGTTCTCAGGTCTTGATACCTCTCGCGGCGCGCAGGTGTGTAACCATGAGCTCGTCAGCTCGACCGGCTCAAGGGAGCCTAAATAAACAACAATCCATATGGTCGCACACTGCTCCTCCTACCAGCGAGTTGACCCCTGGGCATTATTGTATTGTATTGTATTGTAATTGCATTTATATAGCGCTTACTACCCCTGACGAGGCGTCAAAGCGCTTTTTCGGCGGGTAGCACTCTACTCCGGAACCCATAGAGCCATTAGTGTTGAATTAGTATAGTGAAACATGCAAGTACATTTTAAGTGGTGGATAGGTTAGTCAGTTATTTGGATTTGGAATGATAGCAGAAGGATAGAGGAGGACAAAGGTTTGTATTTATTTTTCGCTCGCTTGTTGTCGCATGCTATCCAGGAAGCCTATAAAGGATTAGTGGTGAATTAATATGGTGCAATATGAGGTAATTTCAGTGGTGGATATTAGTCTGTTACTTGGAGTGAGAAGGATAGCGGATGGATAAAAGGGGAAGAAAGATTTGCATTCATACAGCACTTGTTACCCCAGATGGGTGTTGAAGCGCTTTTCTGGCGAGTAGCACGCCACTCCGGAACCCATAAAGGATTAGTGTTGAAAATTAGTATGGTATAAATATGAAGTAATTTGAGTAGTAGATATGTTATTCAGTTATTTGGGCAGTATATTAGTATAGTTGAATATGGAATTTGAGAAGTGAACATGTTAGTCTGTTAATTTTTATTGAAAAAGGATAGAGGAGGGATAAAAGAGTAAAGGATTATTTTTTTATTTTTAGGTCTTAGCAGTAGGAAGAGGCTTTTGGATGAGTAAAAAGGCGTTTTGGAGGGAAGGAGTCAGAGGGGAGAGTTTAGAAAGGTTTGTTTTAGGGGATCGGTGTAGTAAAAAGAGGTGTCAGATGATGCAAGGAGGGGTAGAGCAGGAGAGAGTCTAGAAAGGGTTATTTTGGCGATCAGAGTAGTGGTATGGGGTTTGGGATAAATGAGAGAGTGGATGTAGGAGATATATTGATAGATGTGTAGGATGAGAGATAGGGTAGTGCATTAGAAGAGTAGTAGAAAGAAGTTTGAGATGAGTCAGAAGGTTGGGCTAGAAGATATATTGAGCGAAGTATAGGCTGAGAAATAGGCTAGTGCATTGGAAATGCTAAATTAGAAGAAAGTGATAAATATATAGATCCATAAGTACATTGAAAGTATATAGATACATAAAGGAAGTAAGTATATTTAGAAAAAATATATTGATAGAGGCACAGGATGAGAAATAGGGTAGTGCATTGGATATGCTTTTTCAGGAGAAAAGTAAGAGACACACAGATCCAAGTACATGGAAGGTACATAGATGCACAATGGAAGTATATACATGTAGACCAAAGATGATTTTTATTTATTGATGAATATTATTATTTAAAAAAATATATATATTCTCTTAACAACATAATTATTTTACATGTTTTATAAAGTAATACACAAAGATAGGTACATATCTATAGTGAAAACAAATGTTTATATACAGAGGGATATGCTGTAAATTTCTGTTTCCATATGGTGCTTATGTGGGGAAGAGCCAGAACTTGAGTAGTTTTCTGAAGATAAGGTGGTTGTCGGTGGATCTTATGTTGGGGAGTAAAGAGTTCCATAGTTTGGCTGCTTGAACAGAGAAGGATGTGCCACCCATGGTTTTTTTCTTGTATGGTGGGATATTGGGGCGAGATGCTCCTTTAGAGCGGAGGTTCCTTTGTTGAATGTGTTTGGTGATTTTATTCCTGATGAAGAGTGGTCCTATTCCATGTATTGCATTGTGGGTAATTCAAAGCAGCTTGAACGTGGATCTTCTGGCAACCGGTAACCGATGCAGGGCTTTCAAGGCAGGGGAGATGTGGTCTCGTGGTTTGATATGCAAGAGTAGTCTGTCAGCCGAGTTCTGAATCTGTTGTAGTCTTTTCATGGTTGTTAAAGATGATCCGTGGTAGAGGCTATTGGCGTAATCGAGTTTGGATAGAACAAGGGAGATGGTAGCTTGGACCTTGTGTGGACATCCCAAATGAGGGAAAATTCGTCGCAGCGTTTTTATAGTAGCAAAGCTTGATCTTGCTAGTTTATCCACTTGGACATTTTGCATCAGTGAGAAGGTTGTAGATGTGATGCTTGTTTTTAGAGACGGATCGAGCATTTATTAGTAGACAGTGTAGAGAGTGGGCTTTGGTGAAAGTGGGACTTTGTTTTGTAGGAGTGATCAGTATTGTGTGGGCGTGTAGCAGGTGTGCTTTTAGTGCTGGTATTAGCTGTATTAGGATAGCAATCGTGTAGCTGTTCTTTATCGTGTTCCTCATCCAGCATGTTAAGAAGACATTTTGATGGGTCTGCATGTGTATGTGTTGGAGATGGTGTTTAAGAATGAGTTGGAGTGCTGTGTTGCTTTTGTGGTGTAACATTGTTGTGAGGTAGACTTGGGGAAGCAAAGTTGTGAGGTGTGGCATGTTGCTTATATTTTTTGCGTGTGTTTAAGGCGGAAGGTGTATGAGTCAGGGGAGGTGGTGCAGCATGTGGGTCATGTCGTAATGTTCTAAATTGTCCAATGGATGAGAGGCGGTTAGAAGAGAGGTGCTGTATTGCTGGATCTGTGTTAGGTGTGGTGGAAGAGTGAAAGCTTGGCATTGGAGTTTGTTCCTTTGTGTGCTTTGAAAGGTGGTTATATGTATGTATTTTGTGATGGTAAGTATTATGAGGTGTTGCGCTCAAAGATCTTGTTGTGCTGGTGTGTGGGATATGTTTTGCTTTTGAGGTGTGGTGAAAAGGGGTGCTGATGTATATGTTTCATGCACCTGATTTGGTTGTGTAGTATTGTTTGTGAGACGAGGTTGTGACGTAGAGGAGGTGGTGATGTGTTTATGAGTAGAGTGTATGTTGTGTGTAGGAGGGAATGAAGTAGAGGTGAGAGTGTTTATCTTAGACTGGTTTGTTTAGAGTTACAAAGTGTGGTGGGGTGCAGTGTGTGTGTTGTGTGTTAGTGTTATTATGGTAGAAGGGAGAGGAGGGTGTTTGTTGGACAACTGATGGAAGGATCATTATGGTAAATGCAGTTCATTCCAGCGTGTGCGCTTCTGAAAAAAGTCGAGTATATTCACCATTGTGCTGGCCATCCCTGGACACGTGTTTCGAGGTCGTTACCTCTCATCAGCAGGGAATAGGCATGTGTATGGGGCTGCTGCATAGGCTGCCAAAAGTGTTCTCAGGTCTTGATACCTCTCGCGGCGCGCAGGTGCGTAACCATGAGCTCGTCAGCTCGACCGGCTCAAGGGAGCCTAAATAAACAACAATCCGTATGGTCGCATACTGCTCCTCCTGCCAGCGAGTTGACCCCTGGGCATTATGGTAAATGCAGTTCGTTCCAGCGTGTGCGCTTCTGAAAAAATGTCGAGTATATTCACCGTTGTGCTGGCCATCCCTGGACACGTGTTTCGAGGTCGTTACCTCTCATCAGCAGGGAATAGGCGTGTGTATGGGGCTGCTGCGTAGGCTGCCAAAAGTGTTCTCAGGTCTTGATACCTCTCGCGGCGCGCAGGTGCGTAACCAAGAGCTCGTCAGCTCGACCGGCTCAAGGGAGTCTAAATAAACAACAATCCATATGGTTGCACACTGCTCCTCCTACCAGCGAGTTGACCCCTGGGCATTATGGTAAATGCAGTTAGTTCCAGCGTGTGCACTTCTGAAAAAATGTCGAGTATATTCACCGTTGTGCTGGCCATCCCTGGACATGTGTTTCAAGGTCGTTACCTCTCATCGGCAGGGAATAGGTGGGTGTATGGGGCTGCTGCGTAGGCTGCCAAAAGTGTTCTCAGGTCTTGATACCTCTCGCGGCTCAAAGGTGCATAACCATGAGCTCGTCAGCTCGACCGGCTCAAGGGAGCCTAAATAAACAACAATCCATATGGTCGCACACTGCTCCTCCTACCAGCGAGTTGACCCCTGGGCATTATGGTAAATGCAGCTCGTTCCAGCGTGTGCGCTTCTGAAAAAATGTCGAGTATATTCACCGTTGTGCTGGCCATCCCGGGACACGTGTTTCGAGGTCGTTACCTCTCATCAGCAGGGAATAGGCGTGTGTATGGGGCTGCTGCGTAGGCTGCCAAAAGTGTTCTCAGGTCTTGATACCTCTCGCGGCACGCAGGTGCGTAACCATGAGCTCGTCAGCTCGACCGGCTCAAGGGAGCCTAAATAAACAACAATCCATATAGTCGCAACCATGAGCTCATCAACTGACGAGCTTTTGGAGACGCAACTGCGCGCCGAAGAGGCATCGAGGCCTGTGACGGTTACTTGGCGGCCTTCTAATCCACCCCAAATACTTTCTCTACTGATGAGGGAAACTGTACAAAACCCGGGCCATGTCTCGGGTCTAGAGATCTTGGGAACAACAAGTACTTACTTGCACCAACTTTGGTGAACAACTTACGAACTTTGTTTCAACTCTTCAAACTACACGCACTTCACATACCAGAGTGCTTAGGGGCGATCCGGAGGAGAGGCTAGCGGTGTGCGATCCATCGTAGATTTCTATGGGTGATCTGTGTCCCTGATGGATTTTTCAGAGGGGAAACCTAGCAGGGATAATAAGGCTATTGACATGATGGTTGCTCCAAATCAGATGCATTATCACGTACCGAGTACTAATCCCAACAATGAGAGGAGCCACAAAGAAGGAAGCACTTCAGCTGACATTTTTGGGATTTTTTTTTAATTGTTCCAGTCCGGGTCCTCTTTTCTGTGTATGGTGGGCCAAGTGATATCCAAAAGAAGGCCAAACCTATCACTCTGTCATGGTTGCACTGTAAGAGTTTTTGTTCTGATATGGTATATTGGGATGTTCAGTAGCCTGTTGGATGGCCTGTGTATGTGAGGGTCTTCGTATGTTGGAGTATGTCAGAAGGCTGAATATTGTCTGTAGTGGCCTTCTTCCATAGGTCCCCATACTGGAACTTTTGTTGGTCAACATGTCACAGTTTCATTGTCAAAGGTAGGCTAATCGTCATGCAACCAGTAGTGCATTTCTGTGTCTTTACTGAGGCCATTCTTAACAGTGTGATATTTCAGAATGAGTTAACTTTCTTTTCTACATAGTTTCAGTTCTCTATTTCCGCCTCGTGGGATTTTGTGTACAATTCAATGCCTGCAAAGGGAAAGATTTTTTTGTGTGGATGTGAGGTAGGAAGGTGTTCCATCAATGGCCGTCCTGTTGAAAATGTTTTATATTGCAGTAGTGTTCCTGTATTTTGATACGTAGGGGCCTCATGGTACTTCCAATTTATGGTTCATTGCAGGGACAGAAGATGATGTATATGACAAATTTACTCTTGAAGACGATCCATTCAGAGATTTGAATACTCTGTCCAGAGTTCACTATAACTTCTTGTACTTTGTTTAGTCCCAATTTACAAATATTGCTATTGTGGCATGTGTGTAAACCCGCTTGTTGTCACGCCCCAAAAATTGTTTTTGTATTCCGTTTGTCCACAAATTCCGATTTGCACAATATTTGTTTTAGGTTCTGTGCTTGGCAGAAACCAATTTTGGGAGTTTCTTTGAAACTGTCAGAGAGGCATGGATTATTCAGCAGGAGATGCCTATGTCCTTATTTTATGTTGTCCTTTGTGGTAATCTGTTATGAAGCGCAAGGACTCCATGACATCTTGAGAGGCATTGATTTTTGGTTGGAGGGTCCCTCTTCGGCTGGCGCTCGAAACCTCATTCATAATTTTCTTCAGGTGTGTGAGGTGGTACCCTCTATATTTTTGTCTGGTTAGTAGTTCCTGTCCATTCTGTAGGTAGAATTCTTCTTCACTGCAATTGTGTTTGACTCACAGTAAGTCACATATGGGGATGCATTTCGGATGGTAACTGTCAGCATATAAGAATGAATTTACAGCAGTTTCTTTCCAGAAACATTTAATTTGGATTTGATTATTATGTATGATTATTGTGTATGTAGATTGTTAAATCAATAAAATCAATTTCTTTTTTGGAGAAGTTGGAAGTGGCTTTTATATTCCAAAACATTGTGATCGAGTTTGCCCAGGAAGGTCTTGAGTAGGTCAACGTCTCCTTGCTATATACATGTTTCTGGTCCAGGAAACACATGGCTTGGCAGTTCCGGCTGGACTGTGCCCATGAGGCACAGGGTCAAGACTGATTTGCATATATCTGTGTCTGAACTGGGGTGGCAATGTGAGCTAAAGAATGATGATGGATTCAACCCAGATCTGTGACTGGGGGTGAGTGTTTGAAAAGTTTCAGCACTCCGTCCATCATCTCCTTATGTTTGCTTTGTTAGCCCTAAGTTGGCAGTGTATGCCCAGACGTCGGTCTCTTGCTCACTTTGCCATTGGATTCAAGCTAGCCTGGCTGATGAGGGCTGTTAGCCCGCAGCTGGTCCCAGGATGCTTTTTTCCGTACTAGGGAAGACATGTCTTGGCAGTTCGGGCTGGACTGTTCCCATGAGGCAAATGGTCAAGACTGATTTGCATATAACTGTGTCTGAACTGGGGTGGCAATGTGAGCTAAAGAATGATGATGGATTCAACCCAGATCTGTGACTGGGGGTGAGTGTTTGAAAAGTTTCAGCACTCTGTCCATCATCTCCTTGTGTTTGCTTAGTTCACCCTAAGTTGGCAGGGTATGCCCAGACACGGGTCCCTTGCTCACTTTGCCACTGGATTCAAGCTAGCCTGGGGGATGAGGGCTGTTAGCCCGAAACCGGTCCCAGGATGCTTGTTTTCGGTCCAGGGAAGACATGGCTTGGCAGTTCAGGCTGGGCTGTTCCCATGAGGCACAGGGTCAAGACTGATTTGAATATAGCTGTGTCTGAACTGGGGTGGCAATGTGAGCTAAAGAATGATGATGGATTCAACCCAGATCTGTGACCGGGGGTGAGTGCTTGAAAAGTTTCAGCACTTCTTCCATCATCTCCTTGTGTTTGCTTTATATACAGAGAATGTATATGTAGCGACTCTTAAAGTTCATATGTTTAGTGTTGTTGGAGAACTGCTCACCCTAGAGACAAAATCTTTCCACATTGCCCATAAAAATACAGGCAGGTGGTTAGTGGACTGTTACTGCATCAAGATGTAATGCTGTTTAAAGAGGTGAGTTTCCAGCTCTTTCCTAAATTGGAGCAGGGTCGAGGCATCCCTGATGTGTGGGAGGGCATCAATATGATGAGCTTCCTCTGATTTTACATGGCTCTTGTGGTAAGGTGTCTCGAAACACAGTGAGCCATGTCCAGGGTTTTATGCATTTAGCAATTGCAATGCAGTGGACTAATTTTGTTTTGACTGAAATTCCTTGAATGAGGTTCTTATTTTAGTCTTAAGCTGTCACAGTGCTGAGAGAATAAAATCATATTGACCATTTCTGAACAAAATGGTCATTTGGATGGGTCTGTCTCTGAAGCTCTGGCTACAATCAATTGTAATCCCTGGCCTATAGCAACCAACCACCCAGAATTTGAAAGGAGATTTAACTAACTCCTACCTGAGCGCAGATCGCACTACTCTTACTTTGCCCAGAACTTGATGCTCGCTGCTGGCCTGGTTGCTGCTGGAGATGGCTCACCCATCCTATGAATATTCCGCATCAACACTGTGGGAATAGTGATGTTGTCAGTGATGTCACTGACCATGTCATGAGTGATGTAATATGTGAGGTCATAAGCAGTGCATTGCGGGGACGTACGTTATAGATAGCTTAGCTAACTATAACTGCTGAATCTGACTGGTTTTGTACGAGTGAAATCTGAGCCTAACTATAACGTCCCTGTAACCTTTGTTTTTTTTAAGTAAACATAACCACTAACCTTTGACAGTGAGTGTGTGAGTGAGTGTGTAAGTGTCTCAGTTAGTCTGTGAGTGGGCATGTGAGTCACTGAATGGGTCTGTGAGTCGGTGTGTGAGTTTCTGAGTGCTCTCTGTTTTGCCCTTTTCTGCTGTTTCACAATTTCTGCTTGTTTTTCTACTCTTTGTTTTGTCTTTCCTGCTCGTTTTTCTGCTTCTGTTTTGCTTTTCCTGTTAATTTTTCTGCCCTCTTGCCCTCAATTTTGCCTCTTTCTGCTCGTTTTATACCTTCATTTTGCCTATTTTTCCTTGTTTCTCACTTTTATTTTGCCTTTTGCTGCTCGTTGCTGACCTTTATTCTGCCTCTTTCTGTTGTTTCTGACCTTTATTCTGCCTCTTTCTGCTTATTTCTGTCTTTTATTTTGCCTCTTTCTGCAGTTTTTTTTCTCTGGACTGCGGGGGGAGCCTTAAAACCCCTGTGCTCCCAGCCGGCTCCCCACCTCCTGCGGGAGCCAGCATTGCTCCTGCACGGAGGGAGCTGCTGGAAAGACAGCTCCCTCCGTGCAGGAGCAATAGCTTTATCTCTTTCCCTGCCCACATGTCTGCGGGCAGGGAAAGAGATGAAACCTCCACTTCCAGTGGGCGGGAGCACTTTGATGGCTCCCGCCCGCTACTGGAGTGTTTGTTTTTCCTTGGCAGGAGCTGTCAAAGCTCCCACTAAACAAAAGCAAACAGCTATTTCCCGGGTGACATAGCAGGAGCTGGCCCTGGGGGGTGGAGGTCCTCAGGGCCATATATGGCTCCAGGAAGGGGGGAGGGGGGTACCATGGCTCGCTTCCTTTGATTTTCATGGGCCGACCCCAGGGAAATGATGGTACACAGGGTCGTATATTGCCTGGGAGGGGGTCGCGCTGTTCCCCCTCTCCGTTTTTATTATATTATAGGCCCCGGGGATGTAGTGGTCAGCCGGCCGGGGGGTGGTCCACGCTGAACCCCAATTACTTTTAATTTGGACCTGGGGATGTGGTACCCGGGGCTCAAAAGAGCCCATGGAGGGGGTTCCGCATGGCCCCCCTCCATTATATTATAAAAGGCCCGCGGAGGTGGTGGGCCCTGGGGCTTAAAAGAGCCCATGGGGGTGCCACATGGCCCTACTCAATTATATTATAAAAGCACCGGAAGGTGGTGGTCCCTGGGACTTTTAACTGAGCTTCAGGAGGGGGGCTCCGTGCACACCCTTCTTTTTTTAATCCTGCATGCTCCTGGGTCCTGCCCAACCAGGGGGCTAAACAGTAGAGAAGCGCGGGAGCTAGTGCCTCTTTAAAAAAGAAATTGGTGAGAGCCGTAGATTTAGTGCGACTAACGTTGAAAAATACAAAAACATTTTTTTTCCTGCACGGCCCTAGGGGGACCCAGGATCAGAGCTGGGGGTCAGGGATAGTGAATAAATAATAATGCAAAAACACTAAGATTACAATCTTTACTTGGGCTACTCTGCCCCACGGCAGGCTGGAGTTTCTTCCAAAAGGCAACTGATGCCCTTGCTGAAGCTAAGGCTCTGTTGCAATTACCTACTGTGACATCCTCCATTCCATTATACATGCTCAAAATCAAATACTTGAATAAATGTGTTGCTAGTTCAATGCATTGTGTGTCTGAGTTGGTGAGATTTCGGGCACACACATCGGTTATGGGCAAGATATGCAACTTATTTCTGTTGCGGTTGAGACCCAAGATCTTACATAATACTTCTAAGTACGGGAAAGCCATTTGGAGGCTTCTGAGGGCATAATTTAAATATAATTATATATCACCTGCATAGAGCAAGATAATATGTTTTTGGCCCTGCAGCTGCACGCTCATGATACATCCCCTTTTTAACGCATGTAATTTGAAAAGGGTTCCATTGCCATGGGAAAGAATAAGGGCGAATGGGGAAATACTGCCTCGCACCCCTTTGTATATGTTTCTGCTCTGATATTACTTTCAGTGGCACATGCTTACAAGAATAGGATCCACAAGAAAATTCCTTGCTGAATCCTAAAAACCTCAAGACATAAATAACTCAAGCAGAGCATATTACATGGTTTTTCCATGTCTATTGAAATTACTGTTGCATTGGGCGAATCGGGCAGGGCCCAATCCAAAACATGGAACCACCAGCTCATCTATGGCCAAATGTACCTCTCCTATCATGAATGGAGCATCAAGCTCAGCTATATGGCCTGGTGACATGTGGGGCAGTGTAGGACCTTGTATGTACTTGTCTAGTATAACCTGGGCCATTGCTGGCTACTAGGTATATAATTGCTTATAGTATGAATGAATACCACATTTATGTTTGAATAGTTGTGAAAGATGAGGCCATCTTAGTGTTTGATGGCAGAGATGGTCACTTAAGGCACTTAGGGTTGAAGCAACCTAGCTACCTGAGTGTTTCAGACCAGTTTCACCCATGTAATAGTGAGAGCTCAGCTTGACCTGCACCACACTGTGTAATTGTCTTATTTTGCTGAAGGGCAGAAAGATCAGCCTTTGAGACTTAGTTGCTATGTTAGACATTCTTATAAAGCATAACAGCTACCCTTCTGGCGCTGATAACAGGAATTAACTGAGAAATAAAATCAACTAATGAGTAAATCATAATGTGAAAAGGTGAGTCTTAAGTTGTTTCCTAAACCTCAACAGATTGTTGTTCAGCCTGAGTTGAGCAGGAAGAGAGTTCCACAACTTGGCGACAAGGTAAGCAAACCAGCGGCCTCCTCCCCTTGCTCTCTTGATTCTAGGAACATCAAGAAGGGGAGTTCATTTGAACTCAATGCTTTGGGCGCTGTATGTGAAGTAATGCAATGCTGAAGGCTACGTGCAACTAGAGAATATTTTCATCTGTGAGCAATGCATAGGGATTTATATTCATTTTTTGGGGGACCTATTTCCAGAAAGTGCATCTGGGTCTCTAGCATACATAGTTGTTTATGCAGTGCTACCTGTACCTAAGTAGAGGTGTTGATGCAGATATCCTGCATGTAAAGCTTAAAACGGTGGTTCTTAGCCTTTTGATTTCTTTGGACCCCCACTTAATCATTACTGGAATCCTATGAACCCCACAGAATCATTATTGGAATCCAGGGACCCCGCTCAGACATTACTGGAAGCTGGGGACCTCAGCTTATGCAGTTTAATTTTAACTGCTAAACTATGCACAAAATATAGCAGCAAGTATTCATCAAACAAATACATAAGTAATGAAATATTTTATTTCTTTCCCAAGCAAATATTTTAAGAAATCAACATTTGAATTTTAGTTGGAAGATTGAAGCTTTTCTAAATTCAGTTCACACCAGCCATCATTCATACTATATTCTGTTTGGTGCACTTATACGGTATACAACGTTTACAACGCAATTTTTACAACGGACTACCATTACAACGAAACTTTTACAACGCAAAATCCATTACAACGCATGCATTTACAACGCAGTCATTACAACGCATGACACTACAACGCACACCACTACAACGCATACCATTACAGCGCAGTCATTACAACGCATACCATTACAACGCATAACTTACTATCCAACACTTACCCTACTGTTGCACCCCCTGGAGTTAGAATAGTAATTTTAACCCCTACACTATCCAACACTTACCCTACTGTTGCACCCCCTGGAGTTAGAATAGTAATTTAAACCCCTACACTATCCAACAGTTACCTTATATGCAATGTAGTGTAATGCGTTGTAATGGTATGCGTTGTAAATGTACTATGCGTTGTAGTGGAATGCGTTGTAAAGGTAGTTTTAAAGTATTCATTGTAATGGTATGCGTTGTAATGGTGTGCGTTGTGATGGATGTTGCGGTGTAAAAAATGCGTTGTAAAGGTAGGCGTTGTAAAAGTATGCGTTGTAACGTCATACATCCACTTATACTGATCTCACAAATAAATCTGAGGACACCAACCTCATTTGTAGACTCTAGTTTCAAATTCCCTGGCATTTACAGAACATTTTAAGGTTCAAGCTTAGTTTTAGAGAGGTGTGTCTCCTGGAGAAGTACACAATGTGCTAAGCAGCTCTTTAAAAATCAGTGCAGCTGGTATCTTTTAGCTTGATGTCCTAATCCCTGGACATTCCAGGTAATCATTTTGTTCTGACGTATTGTGGCAATAAGTAAAATTGGTGTATTACGTATGTCTGTCTGCCTTTTTCTACAAATGTTTGGAAAGGGTCTAAGGAATGCCTGGTTCACTACATGGCCTGAAGAAAAATACAACTGCTGGTATGTTTCATTAGACTGTTGTGAGCTAGGTTGTATGATTGATGCCTCATGCTGCTATTTAACAGGAAATTAGCTAACACTATCAAGTTCTTCACGGCTAGGGCTGAATGTCTTCTAGAACACATACTGCAAAAGAACAGTGCTGTGAGAAGACGATAGGACAAATCAAGGGGGGTTCAGTTAAAATTAGTCTCCAATTAAAGTGCACTCAGTCCCCTATGCCCATGAGTTTGTCGATCCGTGTTGGCCAATAATGCCTGCATCAGAGTTGTGTCTGTGCCTGTCTAGGACAGCTTTTTCACAAAAGCAACTTACTTAGCATAATATCTCAAGATTATTTTACAAATAATTGCTTCAGGTGATGCATGTGATATCCCGATCTGCCCAACCGCGCCTATGGCTCAGGCTGGGAGATGCGGTGATGATAGACTCATAGTTATCCTCTAATACTCTTTTCTTCTCCCCTACCCTCCAGACCCCACTTTAACACAGCAGTCCAGGTCGATGAACACCACTGTGTACACTACAAGGAGTTGCAAAAGGTTTTCAATATGAAAAAATCTGGGTTTTCATTATTATTTTGGGAATTTCTGTAGATTCAAAATCAATGTGAATAGAGCTGTGAAAGCATCAGATCTGTGGATAGAACTGTTTCAGCGTCATGTGCAGAGGAGTCAATTCATTTGTCAGCTACTTGGACCTCTGAATGTATCTGCAGTCACTAGCACTGGATTTACAATCCTTTTTTTGAGTGGAAGTGGATGAGGTCAGCGGGTAAGAAGATGTTATTGAGCTGCAGTACCTGTGCAGTTGTTTCCTTGATTGGGCCTCCCGCTGTGATTGTGTTCCCTCCTAGTTCAATGTGCCATATTGTTTAACCCAGTACCTTGTGGATCAGGTTCCATAAAAAATAAAGAGTTCTGCCCAGCTGCTCTTCTCAGTTTGGCTGGGTACAGCAGTGTGTAACTGAGGCCCATTTCTCTAAGCATTCGCTTGACCTCTGTGAATACAGTTCTTTGGTGCTGTACTGCCAGGGCTTAGTCTGGAAAAATAAGTGCCTTTGTATCCAATACTTCCTAGGGGCCAGCATTTATGGCTGCCTGCAGGATAGCGTTGCTGTTCTTTAAGAGCATCAGCGTTGCCACCTTGACACCCAGCGTGAGTGAAGCACCATCAATGTATGCACTCTTTTTTAAAAGAAGGATGACAAGCTCTGTGGAGCCGCAAAGTCAGAGGAGCATTTTTTCAAGAATGTCAAGGCATCCATGCCTTCTGTCCTTTCCAGCCTTCCTCATATTCTAATATTATTATGCTGTGCTCTAACTTTAAGGTCCTCACCTGCTCCTTCCAAGAATCATATGTGGCCTGTGAGGTTGCAGCTCAATCGTTGAAGCTCACTGGTTTCAGGTTGGAGCATTTTTATATGTATATGAACATTGGCATCATGACACTATGGCACTATTTAGTGATGAGGAATTTGTGTGTATGCATTATCACTTATATGGGCGCATACTTCATAACATAGCAACCATTCCAAGGTGGCAGATGCCTATGTCAGAGGGCTAATTTGGTTTTAAATGTGCTTGTATATGTACTTTCGCAGAGCATGGGCTATGTAGCAGATTGGTGCTGTTGGGCCATTGAAGAAAAATAAAAGTCCAAAATCGGGGGGCAGGGGAGCAAGAGAGGAAGGGAGCCAAGGGGTATATCAAGTTAATAGCTACCAGCGTGCAGTGGTGGCAGTGAGTAGGCAGGAGTGGGCACTCATCAGAGGGTGAGAGTTCACTAAAAATAAAAGCTGGGCAGGATGAGGAAGGGCAGGGGAAGCAACAGATGAGTTGGGGGATCAAAGAGTCACAAAGAGGCCAGGATTTACTGAAAAATCACACAACGCCGCGCATCAAATAAAGATGCTGTGTTGCATTGCATGGGCAGGATAGAGCAGAATTGTGCCAGAATTGCTAACATGTGGTGCTGTTCTGCTCTCTCCCTGTGCGTGTACACTTTTGGCTACAATGCACCAACACAGACAACCTTCTGCCATACTGCAAGGGTGCCTGTGTTGCGGTAAGTAGACTTTTTGTACAGGAAAGGGTCCCTTCCAGGACAAATGCCATGCTTTAAGCGTTTCCCACTTTTTATGTGTGCTGTAGAATGTGGCACACATGCAAAGAGGGAAAAACAAGCATAAAAGAAAGCATTTTTCCTTGCTGTGCCTGCCTCAAGGAACCACAGGATTTTGGGGCACACCCCTGTCTACAATTCTTTGTAGATTGGAATTCACCTCAGAACTCATGAGTGATTCCTTAGGAACACCTATGCCCCACCCATGGAAAGCTCCCTTGAAACAAAGTAACACGATTTGCGTTGCAGTTTAAATCCCACCACTGCACTTTGTGTCGGATTTGCACTAACAAATTAAAGCAAACCTGACACAAAGAATTTGTAAAGCTGGGCCACAGTGCAGGGAGAAGGGGGGAAGCAGCACACTGGTGGGAGAGAGAGAGAGAGAGAGAGCAAAAAAGCATGTGCCATTCCATGGTGAACTAAATCTGAAAGGAAAAGGGTAGTTACCTACACGTAAGAAGTGGAAGGATACAAGTCAGCAAATCAAAAGGATGGTAAAGAACCCTTGTTACAGGAGAAGGGCAATCACAAGAAAAGGATAGAAAACTATTGAATAAGAAGCAAGAAAATTAGTTTGACAAGAAAGCCAGCCAATGATAAACAATAGACTGACTGAAAGCCCACCATAACTATTAGCATCATCTACAATAAGTCTATGGGGAACACACAGTCAAAGCTTTCTGGCAGCAAAACTTAAAATTGTAAAGCAGAGAAAGTGACTAGATTGTTAATTGCATGAGCCCAGAATTTGACATGCTCAATTACACAGACGGGTCCGAGGAGGCTCGTTTGAGGAGGGAGAACGTTTGCCTGCTGACTGGGACGCCCACGCACCTGACCGCCTCACACCGCTGGTTCCTCCCTGCCGGGACGCGAGAAGCAACAGCGCCGCAGGTAGCAGGAACTAGCATTCCCAGGGGGCACCGCTATCGCGCATAGGAGCGCGTCATCATCTTGCGCCAGGCGGCGCTACAAAGCGGCCCCACGCCCGACCAGAGGGGCGAACTGCTAAATTACACAGACGGGTCCGAGGAGGCTCGTTTGAGGAGGGAGAACGTTTGCCTGCTGACTGGGACGCCCACGCACCTGACCGCCTCACACCGCTGGTTCCTCCCTGCCGGGACGCGAGAAGCAACAGCGCCGCAGGTAGCAGGAACTAGCATTCCCAGGGGGCACCGCTATCGCGCATAGGAGCGCGTCATCATCTTGCGCCAGGCGGCGCTACAAAGCGGCCCCACGCCCGCAACGCGGGACGCGAGCGGGACGCCCGGGGCGAAGCCCGGGCAAAGGGCGGGCCCTCTACGGCCCTCATCGGCTAGAAGAGGCTGGGCTGGGCCAGAGATCCTGGCACAAGGTTTACGTAAGTAACTGTCTCTGTTGTGTGCCCACCTCGTGAACACTCCTCACCATTGAATGGCCGCTGCGGCTACAAGCCCTGCATTAGTGGGGTCGGACAAAAATATCACCAACCGAACACTGGATGATTATTTCCTTAAACCAGCCATAGATGGCAACAAGGAGCTTTTGTTAGCCGAGAGGAGGGCAGACCGCCGTCGTTCCATCGAGCGAATAAAAAACAGAACATTCTCTGAACCTATAATGTCTGTTTCTTTAGACGACGATCTGATTAGCACCCCAGTAGATAACACCTTACTGACTTGCAGCGTACCCTTGCTCCTCCAAGAATGTTTAGCTCCGGCATTGTCACCTACCCATTCTCAAGAAACCACCCCTACAGTGACCATTGAACATAATAACATTTCTAAGATCCTAATATCCCCCACAATAAGGCCTGGTAAAGTTGTACGAGGTAAAAGCCCGAGGCCAGTGACTGATAAAACGCATGGGCCACCTCCACCTAAAAGAAGAAGGAAAACTTTAACAGCTAACAAGCCCAAAACAAGTCACACTGAGTTTGGTAAAAAGAAGAACACTGCTACACTACCTTTAATGGGATCTTCTGATACAAACCAAACTATAACAGTTAGCCCCACTTTACCGTTACCTTTACCCCAAGCACCTACAGACTCTGATACTACCCTTATCCAGATGGAGGAGGACTTGCAACCCGCCACCCCCAAGTCGCTTCTGGACAATATTGAGTTGATCATACGTAGTTACATGCTTGCTCTGTCAGACAGATTTAGGGGGATGGAGGCACGTCTAGGTAAAATTGAGGGGGATCTGACTGTGTTAGGGAATTTTGTACGTTTACAAGGTCAGCCCAAAGTACAGCACCAACAAGTCACCACATTAACCCAACCCCTCTTAAAAAATACTGTGGGTCGCACACCGTCTAAACCTAGTACAAGTAATAGCCAGGCTGTTGTAGCAACTTCAGCCACCCCTAATTCCCTAAATGTGGCACCGAAAGCATATGGCGGTAATACCTGTAAAAACTTTTTAACAACAGCTTCAACTGATATACAGGGTAAACCTACCATCTCATTACCAACTACTTCCGCAAATATTCCATCCAGGGAACCTAGTACTCTCCCGGGAAGATCCCCTAAACCTGAAGGGAAGGAGAATAACTGGGGAAGAGGGGGCCTGTCTAGGGCACCACCAACAGAACTTCCCCCAGAAGCATTACCGTTTGTGGTCATACTCACCGGGGTCCCAGAATTGCCCATTGGTAAAAGAGAGGGATACTCACAGTTAAAAAATAAAATAACGCACTGGCTTTCTCTTTATAGACCCAAACCCATTGCGATTAACGGTGAGATAGTCCATGTCCGGCGCCTGTCCTGGCTGGGGGGCAGAGCAAAGGACATTGGTGGCGATGTTGTGGTAATAAACTTTAGAGACAGGAGAGCCGTACAACATATCCTGAACTGGCCTTACGGAAATGAAAAGAACTGCATAGTACCACGCCCCCTGACATATTTTTACCCCAGATCCACTGTCTTCCCTCCACAACACTATACCAACAATACCTTCTTCTCTTCTCAGTTCCCTAACATCGAGGCTCTGAACCCCGTATACATGCACCAACTGGCTCCACCACCAGCCACACACGGGTGGAATACCATACCCTTTAATCATAAAACTGGTTTCAATGGGAACATGTCAAACCTGTTACCATTTACGCCTCTAGAGCTCTCCAACAGGTTTATGGCCTTTAGCAGCCTAGAGGACTGCGATTGATGGTTAAGGAATGCAGAAGCTACGGGGGATGGGGTAAGTGCTTCATGTAATTTAAGGTCACCTGAGAAGCTAGGGGGTCGCTGTCATGATAAAAATTCACATAGTGTCCAAACCGCCGCTGTTAAAAACAGTAGTCCCCCTAAAGCACTACCCATAGTGTTCCCAGGGGAAAATGAGGTGCCCTTCACACCCCCATCAGATATAAGGCTAGTTACTAGTGATACATCTGAGCTTCGGGAGTCAGATGCAGAGTGTACTGTGGGCCCGGTGGTGGCAGGCGCAATGTCGCCTATTTCAACATCCTCACAATTAATTAGAGAGTCTGTTACTTGTCCTGCCCTCAATGACAGTGCAAAATTAATTTCCTGGAACATTGCAGGTTTGGCAAATAAGCTACGAGACCCAGTATGGCTATCATTTATCAGAAAATTTAGTATTGTGTGTCTCCAAGAGACCTGGATAGAGGAAAATAATGTTCATATGGAGGGTTTCTTAAGCTTCATTACCCCAGCAGTTGCCTCGACCAGGGGTAGAGCCAAGGGTGGCTTGGCCATCTTCATTAGCCAAGATCTGCAATGTAACATAAGCAACTACCATAGTGTAAATCTGAATTTACAGAAGATTGATTTAAAAAATGGGAAGATTGTGATGACACTGGTTAATTTTTACAATGCTAACAGTAATAATGAAACTTGCAATATTGCCTCTTTAAATGATATTCTGAGCAAAAATGTTTACAATGTATCACGGCATTTGTTGATAGCAGGTGATTTTAATGTTCAACCATGTGGTAACCCAGCTAGCACGCCAATGGGGTCTTTAGGGTGTCATAATGAGGAAGGTTTTGACTTCTCCCATGGTAGGGGGGGTAAGAACCTAAACGATCTAACGAACGAGCACAATTTGATTGTAGCTATGTCGTTGGTCCCCGATATAAAAATCTTTGACACCCCAACCTTTAAAGGGCATGGGCAGGGTTCCTTTATTGATCACATATTAATATCTTCAGATGCTGTTCAATGGGTCTTGCATTTTTCTATTCTCACTAGTATATACAGCGATCATAATCCCCTTGTTATAAACTTGGGTGGACCATTTATTGCTAAACGTCAGTCACGTTTCGATCATGGCACGTTAAGGTGCGTAAATGGCAGGCGTCGCATTAAATGGTCAATGGTAAATCAAGACACCTTGTATACTAATATAACCAGCGCATGTGAAGCGGAGCTGTCCGTTTGTCTTTCATCTGACTCAATCCCCTCGAACATTTTGTTTAGGTTCCAGGGGCTGGTCGCTAAAATTGGTTCCATGCTCACAGCGCCAACAAAGGGACATAGTGAGAATAATTCTAAATGGTTTGATCATAACTGCTCAAAGGCAAGCAGGGATCTGAAACTTGCATTAAAAACCAAACCAAGAGATCGTGAACTGATAAAAAATCTTCGCATGGCCTACAGGAAAGTAATAGCCACTAGAAAAAAGGAAATTAAGGCAAACGTTATTGAATCCCTCTTAGACCCATCCGTGTTGGGGAATAGCAGTAAGTTTTGGCAAATAATTAATAAACCTATGTTTGAAAACCCAAATGACACAGCTATTGGAACAAACATCCCAGAGGGGGAGTGGGTGTCCCATTTCAGTACAATTTTTAAGAGCAATGAGCAACGGGAAGTCTCCGACCTTTTAATTCCAACTGCGATTCCACTGTGTTTCACAGTACAAGAGACCGTTAGGGGAATACAGGGTCTAACCACCAACAAGGCCCCGGGTCCGGATGGATTGCCGCCGGACCTGTTTAAGTCTAGTATCCCGTTTTGGGCCCCGGTTCTCACGACTGTAATAAATGCAGCGGTGACAACTGGTTGCCCAAGAACTTGGGGTCTCTCGACTATAGTCCCCATTTTTAAGAAGGGCGATCGCAGTAGCCCGTTATGTTACAGGCCAATTTCTTTACTGAATTCAGTAGTTAAAGTGGTAGGGGGTGTAATTCTTAACAGGTTATCTATCTGGGCTAAAGAAAATAAAATCCTTTCACCCATACAATACGGGTTTAGACCAGATCACTCGACCATTACGCAGTGTCTGAACCTATACCTTATTCTAAGTAAGTATACATTGGCGAGACAAGGCACTGTCTACATGGCCTTTATGGATCTGTCGTCCGCTTTCGACTGCGTAGACAGAAGCCTATTATGGGCCACTTTGCTGAGAATGGGCGTAGAGAGGAACCTTGTTAATTTTCTCGCTGATCTGCATACAGACACAAGGGCGAATGTCCGTTACTCTCAAGACCTTAATGTAACGGATGAATTTAAAATAAATCGGGGTGTCCGACAAGGTTGTATCTTGGCCCCTTTTTTATTTAACCTGTATATTAATGAACTGGAGGAATCTCTCTTACTTGTAGAAGCAGATTACCCCTTAGTTGAGCGCAAAGGGGTACCTGTATTACTCTACGCCGATGACGCTGTTCTTATTTCCAGAACAGCAATCGGTCTCCAGAAACTATTAAATTCCTTCCACAAATTTATGGAGTCACGTGGTTTAAGTATAAATAACTCCAAGTCCTTCGTCATGAAGGCAGGTAAGGGCATTCTGAAACCTGGCCATTTCAGTATAAATGGGGAAAAAATTCCATCAACCAACTCCTTCTCTTACCTCGGGGTCCTGATAGACCATAAGTTATCATGGGGCCCAGCAGTCTCCAAAAAGAAGGGAGAAACTACAAGGGTCAATGCGGCCATCCTTGGCTTTGCAAAAAAAATCGGCAATTGCCCGTTGGCCGCATCGCTTAAATTGTACCAGGCAAAAAGCGTTGCTGTTGCCTGTTATGGGAGCGAGCTCTGGGGCTATCGCAAGGCTAAAGACCTAGAGGTCGCAGAAAATAACTTCCTAAAAAAGATCCTAAGACTACCTAGGAGTATTGGGAATTACTCAGTACATGAGGAGCTGGGGGTCCCCTATCTAGGTGACAGAATAGCAGTAAGCCCAATCACATGTTGGCTGAAATGTTGGCTAAACAATGAAATTCCATTAACACATGCCCTACTGAAAGAAGCTTTACAGCTAGATGGGAGATTTAAGGTACCGTGGGTAAAGTACATAAAGGACAGCTTAACGGCAATTGGCCGACATGATCTGTTTTATGCCCCAAATACAATTAGAAAATCTGATGTGAACCTGGTTAAGAATGCCTTAGTTTTGTTAAGATGTACCGATAGAGAAGAGGCTGAGATACAGAAGGTCAGTATTAGGAAACATCTATTGTTAAAAACATGCTTGCAAATAGAACCTTACCTGACATGGCCTATGTCCAGCTATGATCGGTTTCTGCTAACAAGGTTCCGCTTTGACCTCTATCACCTCCTATTGGCATTCCCAAGTGGCGCTCAGCGGGGCGAAGTGTTGCCAGCTTGTGGCTGCGACGGAAAGTCTCCTCAAGATCTGGCACACTTCCTTTTTATTTGCCCTTATTACTCCACTCCACGGAAATTATACCTTAAACCGTGCCTTAAAAAAATGAGCTTCACACAAATTAAACCCGCACTCTATTACTTACAACTACTGAATATTGACTGTACTTTGTTTATTTGTAATTTTTAAAAAAAAGCCATCTGCTTTAGGAAAAGCATGGATGGCTAACCATGCTGTAAAATTGTGCTGATGCTTTTTAAGTTTACAGTTATTTATATTTTTAACCATATATTGCCCATGCTTTTATTGCCTGATATATTGTACTGTTTACTGTGTCATTTTTTGCCTTTGAAAATGAATTGTGTGTAACCGTTTTTAATTGTGTGTTTTTTAAAATGAACTTTTATGATTGTAAAATTTACAATCGAATAAAGATTTTGAATTGAATTGACATGCTCTAAAATCACAATCCCAACAAATTAGTCTTTTGGGTGTGTGTTTGCTCATGACCATATCAAATGAAACCAGTTCATGGTTATAGCAGTAACATGCTATTACCGGAACTTTCCTTATGGGTGGACATTCCAGAGGACAAACAGATTTCAGACTTCACAGACAACATGGGAGCAAAATAATGCGACTAGGTTGTTTAAGGCCACATACACACCGCTGGCCACGTGCCAGATCTAGGGCTGACACAATCTTTAAACCTCTTAAGTATCTGTTCCAAGCAAGTTGTGCCTCTTCCATCCCAGATTCTGAAATTGCTGCATCGTGTACATCCAACATGCATCAGATAGCCATGGCAACAATGCAGAGAAACCCCTAGCCAAAAATGAATTCCACTAAACATTATGTGCTAGTCCCGCTCTCCAAAGCCTGTGTGAGTCAATGGCAGCTAGGCAATAGTTATCACAAGCTTTGCAGTTATTCTTGGAAACACAGGAGCCAGGTAATACTGGGAGCTGAGAAAATGTCCAAATGGCTGCTCTTTGGATTCTATGTTTCTGGGGCAGTGAGGAAACCAGCCAAGGCTTACAACTGAAAGGGGGTTTGAGCACAATGACTAGTTAGAGAAATATTATCTAGGGATTTCTTCTCTTAATGGCCTGCATCAAAGCTCAATTCAATGGACCATCATCTTATTTTTTTTTAATTGTATTTATAAAGTTTTATATAGCGCAAACAAGATCCCAAGGGATATCAGAGCGCTTTACACATGGATGAAAGGGAGAATGAAACTCCAGTAACGATATCAAGTAAAAATACCAAACAGTTATAGTCCCAATAATCACAGACAAATGGAACACAACGAGTAATAAAATTAACAGGTAAAGGACAGGCTGCTATGGGGGGCACGGCACACCTTACAGCCGAGAGGAGCAGAGAACAGAATAAAGGAAAGAATTACAATCATCGCATTAAGGATGCATACTTTTGCATTGAACTGCAGATTTCCTTGTTTGAGTACTCCTCGTGGCAGCGGAAATGACACGTGAGGACCAGAAAGAGTCATCGAAGGACATGATCATATCTATTAACGTGCGCTCCATCTGCGGTGCTGATAACAGCGCCCTGATCATTGGCAGATCTCTGGGCACGTGCCCGTGAAACAGACGAGACGCTCCTTTCTGTAATAGGCAGAATAGATGCGCTGTGAGCTCACCGTGAGCACGAGACGCGGAGGCGCCCAATATCAAACCGAAATCACTCAAGTGGCACCGCCCAGCTCCCGGGCTCTCTCTATCTTCCATGTCAATAAACTCCTCCGTACAAACAACAGAATGTGATCTCGTGTTGCGTTGCATCATTTCTATACCGCTTTCCTCATACCTCTTGTCGACGTCCCAGGGTGCTTTGCAGGCCAGGGCCAGAGGTTCTGATCTTTAGGTGCATGCATGAGACAAGGGTGGTGGAAGCCGTGCCAGCGATTACAGATGTGTGTTTGCCTGATGCTCCAAATATGCGCTCCAAACTTGACACAACAACGCGTAGTTGCATTTTACGCACTTAACAGAAAGGAAAGACGTGTGAGCATAAACTAGCAAGCGGCATATACAGACTAGGCCTGGATGTACCTGTGTCTTAGACTAAAGGAAGAGCCAGGACTATTTTTTTCGGAATTGCAAATGATTTTTGATGGATCTGTTTTTATTTGGCAATTTATTCCTTAGACTGGTTTGGCTTCCAGGCCGCAAAGTGCATACAGTGCTACATAATTCGCCTTTAGCCGGCCCTTCAAGAAGGCAGGTATTTACTGCCGGACTGTCCTGGATTGTGAAGAAGGAAGGGAATTCATTCCACCAAGAGGCGGATGGAAACCGCTGCAGATCTCTGACGAGAATGATCTACTTTGACATGAAGTGTACAGGTAGATCTCAAGTGTTATCCTCATAGTCACATCAGGGCCACAGGACCCCCGCCCCCGTGATGCCCAAACCCGCAAATAACACACAGACACAAGTGTTAAGTTTGGGAAAATTTGCTGCAGGTTTATTACATACAACATATGTAATGATGGTGGGTTAACTTACGGGCGATCCAAGGGCAGGCCGTATTCTCGCCACCTGCCCGCCTGTTGAGCCAATCAGCACAGTGGCGAACCACCCAACTGCTGCACAATTATTATAATTATTATAATTATACTACACACGCCCCTTGCAGGGCGTGACTAGGCAAACCCCCGGCTGCACAGGCCCACAACCGCCCGAAGGACTACTGGGGCGCCGACACGAGTTCCTGCACCTCCCATGAGGTTACAGGTTAGGCTCTGAGGTTAGGCTCTGGCACCCCTATGTGCCCGCCGAAGTACAGTTTTTGCACCTCTCTTCTTCCGGATCGCCCAGTAACTCCGCCTGCAACGAAAAAAGGAACACATTAAAGCTCCCCCGAAGCCCCCCTCAAGCAGACACTCTGGGTTCGAGGAAGGGCGGGGAAAAGAGTGTCCCAAAGCTGTAGCGCGACGTCCGGAGCGGCAAAGAGGCCTCCATGATGGTGCAAGGGAGTGATAAACCCCCTGAGGCTCCTCCCAGCCGCCCCGGATGTGCGTCAGCAACCCGCCTACCTCTACTGGGCGATACCTGCCCAGGTGAGGAGTGGCTGGCCACAAGGTGGGCGGGGGCAGCCCTCCGTGACTAGGAGCCCGCCCTCCTGATGGCCACTGCGTGGCCTCGGGCAGGCGCATAGTCACATCAGGGCCACAGGACCCCCCGCCCCCGTGATGCCCAAACCCGCAAATAACACACAGACACAAGTGTTAAGTTTGGGAAAATTTGCTGCAGGTTTATTACATACAACATATGTAATGATGGTGGGTTAACTTACGGGCGATCCAAGGGCAGGCCGCATTCTCGCCACCTGCCCGCCTGTTGAGCCAATCAGCACAGTGGCGAACCACCCAACTGCTGCACAATTATTATAATTATTATAATTATACTACACACGCCCCTTGCAGGGCGTGACTAGGCAAACCCCCGGCTGCACAGGCCCACAACCGCCCGAAGGACTACTGGGGCGCCGACACGAGTTCCTGCACCTCCCATGAGGTTACAGGTTAGGCTCTGAGGTTAGGCTCTGGCACCCCTATGTGCCCGCCGAAGTACAGTTTTTGCACCTCTCTTCTTCCGGATCGCCCAGTAACTCCGCCACAGCCCGTGCGGTGGTTCCCGCTGCCGCACGGGCCCCCCACCTCTGCTACTACTCTTTACCTGCAACCTTTGCTCAGAAGTGCTTCCTTCAGATAGAGGAGGACCAGGTCTAAGTCTGGAGGCGTGAGATGAACACCATCTGCCATAAACAAACCCCTGACCCCCAACCTTAGCTCAGCAGAGCTTCTCGTCAGTCCAAAGACAAGACCCAACGACAGGTGCGGGGACCCTTTCTCCCATAAAGAGACCAAATCTCCTGACATGAACCTTACATGCCAGAAGGAGAAACAGGCCCCTCTGCCAAAATCTGCAGATCCCCCCCCGGATCCTTAACCAAATCAAGAAAGTGTGCTTACATAAACGCCTGTGCTGCAAACCTCAAAAGAGCACAGGGGGATTGGAGGGATAAATATATAGACTATATACCTTGGGCGAAGTCCCATCGTATGCTAAATACAGGATTTAACAGGAATTACAACAGGCATCACCTGCCCTCTTGGGTTTTAGTCTGGAAGCAGCTTAGGCCATGCTACCACTAAGTTAGCTAGTCTGTAGGTTGACTTACGACCACCACCAAGGGATAGCTGTGACTAACCAAGAGCCCCTTAAGCTCCTGACCTGCATAAAGGCACGCCTGTAGAAACCAATGCCACTCTGACACTAATCAGCATATCCACCCCGGGAACAATCCCTCTACAGCAATGGTGTAGACTATCCCAGGTACGTGAGGTCATGCCCCTGGCAAGAGACCAGGTGATGAGGGGGCCTCCCCTGCTGATATCCCTCCCCAATCGTACAGAGGGGAACCAGCGCATGTCACTGAGACACACCACACACCTTCACACAAAGCATCGGAAAACTACACCCAATGCAGTAAGACTTCAGCCGAAGCGCAGATCTCTAAATTCGACTCTAACTGCAATGTTTACGCTTGTGCACTAAACTCACAAAGAATACCGAAGTCTACCGCAGTGCGCAAATGCATATATTGGTATAAACTTGCGAGGTGGACTTACATGTGATATACAGGAATACCAAGGTAACAGCCGGAATCACATGCCCCCTAGTTTGGCCTGCAGGCTGCAAGTTCTATGCTACCACGAGGATAGCTTGTCTTTAAGGTTGACATACGACCCCCCTAAGGGATATGATAAACTGTACCAAAGGGGGGGGGGCAAGGTTGGCGACATCAAACGTCAGGCCAGCTTTTCACTATGGGAGGGACATAACGAAAATTTGAAGGTTACTCAGGTAGAGTAGCCGTGTGTCCACCCTGAAAGGAGCCCAACGTGACAACCACCACCCATAAAAGAGAAAACGGGCCAAGGGGGGGGAAGATACCAGATAGAGCGTTCTAAATAAGTCTTCCCGGGGCCCACTACTTAGGGGGGTTATTGGCAATCCAGGCACAGGCTGTGGTTGCCACCGTTGCTCCACTTATACATGAAATGGGTGTTACACTGCAGGCTGCAGACCCCCCCATTCTACTGAGAGGCAGCAGGAGCTCCCGAACTGGAGGCGCAGCGGGTGGGCTGCCTGCGGATACCCGAACCTTGGATGAACAGACAGACAACAGCAGAATTATGGAAGGGGCGAAATGGCTATTGACCTGTGACCTTTCCTACTCAAAGGTAAATAAACCCAGTACCGGTCCCAGGATGTACAGATAACAGGACTAGCTATACCTCTTGGCTAAGGCCCCAGGAGATGATAGCACCAGGGGATATTCCCATTAGTTTAGGGCTGGGCCTAGAACTTGCCAATAATCCTACTATGGCACATCCTCGACTGTCTAGCAGACAGCCAGACCTTGCCATGACAAACAGTCAGATAGAAACACAGATGTGAGGGCCCTTCCCAATAGAGCGCCACAGGAGCAAGCACAGCAGCAAAACTGTAAAGTGTATGAATAATAAGGTGCCAACCCAAATTTCCACACAGCCAATAAAGGGGGTCACATGACGTGTGATTCTATGCAGTGCCTATTCTACTGTATTAGAACCGACCCAAAGACGTCAAATACCTGAAAAGTGACTGTAAATTAACACCTTTTGCACACTGATTCACACAACCAAGGTCAAGTCTGATGACAGTGACTAAAAGACCACCTACTTTCACAAATAAGCGGGACACGTGGAAACTAAATTACTTATTCTAAGAGCAAGTCAGGATGACTGCTGCACTGTTACTTTCCATCTGAATAGACATGCCCTTGCTATTGTTGTAAGGAGCCTCTTAATATAGGATATTACATTTCCCTGGCTCAGGAAGGTCCTCCCAGGGAGTTCAGTTGGTATGGAAGTCTGCCCCAGCAGCCTGTTAAGCAGCATGTTACCTTCTCTCTGAGCTTGGGCCACTACTGGAACTGCGCACTTCACTTCTCTCTTAGAACACCCCACTACCTGCGCATAGTGTGCTCATGCAGCATGCATACCAGACCCTTTCCTCCTGTAAGGGCCCATAAACTCACTCCTGATGTATGCTCAGGGAAACAGGTCTGTACCTAGCTCGACACAGCGGCCCAACCTGGTGGACTTTAGAAAGTGGGAGCAGGGTATCCGAACATCAAGTGACTGTACAGAACGCAGTTTGGCAGTGCCTACCCCCGCCTGTGGAGGAAAGTGCCCCGACACCCTACACATGTATGAGAGGAACCATCAAACAAATAAATACATTTGAGGGAAGGGCTATGGAAAGGTGAGAGGCACTGCACTGTTGGTTTATGATAGTGAGGGGGACAGCGAGGAGCCCCCACCAAGATTGTAAACCCACCTGGCCGTCCAATACTTTCTGCACAAAACAGTTAACTTAAATTAGAGACACCAGCAACTTTTTGACAAGATGAACAACTTTGAATGGAAAGATGGGTACCATTTAATGTCTCTGGTCTTAGTGTCATAAAACACTGGGATGATAAGGGCACTAGAGTATTTTCTTAGCAAAGGCAAACCAAGACTTTTGCACATTGCTGCAGCAGGGAAACCTTCCCTACTACAAAGGATAGGACAGGCGATAGTAGCAGAAAGTATTTAGAAAATAGGTGGTTCTACTTATACCAAGGGGGGGTGTAAAGTCCAAGTATGATGAGCATAAGGTCTGAATAAGAGACGCTGGTATGTGGAGTGAAAATGATTGGGTCAAGTAAAATATTTTCAGAGCAGGTAAATACGGACCCACCAGGGAACACTTTGTTCAAATATTGTGACTTACCCAGTTCCCTTATGGTTAGAGGGTTACTTGCCATTTTTATTCCTGATAATAGCAGAAGAATACAACACTATTCTCTGTCATACATGGGACTAAAGGTAATGTATCAGTAGAAAAAGAAGCAGGGATAGAAGGAAGGATCGTTTTCAAAAGCCTATAATGACCCACTCGCACCCTCCATCGCCAGTGAAACTGTCCTGCTAAACTCCTGATGACGCTGGCAGAATAACCAATATTTATCTTGGGTAATATGATCGTGGGCATGTCATTTGCCACCTAAATGGCAGGCATTGTAATGGAATGGTTGGACAACTTATAGCAAGATACCATTGGGACAGGATGTTTGCGCATTAACATAGACTTCCCCCTATGCCGGGCTCCCAAACCGGACCAAATTGGCGTACAGGGGGACCATGAATTTGAAATATTCATAACATCCTACAAAATGAACAACTGGTGACGTATAAGGCTTGTGCACTCGCACCTGTTCATAGAGACTTGTAGGGAAGGCACAACCGATGCGGGTGAATTTATAATGAAGTAACATGAATTAAGGGTTAGCACCGCACGGCGGATGTATGATGTTACAACGCATACTTTTACCACGCCTACCATTACCACGCAATTTTTACAACGCAGGATCCATTACAACGAAGTACCATTACCACGCATGTATTTACAACGCATATACCTTTACAACGCATACAATTACAACGTAAGTATTGGTAAGTATATAATATTTTTTACAATTTAATTTAATTAAAATTAATATAATGTAATTTAATTTAATTTAATTTAATTAATTTAATTTAATTTAATTTAATTTAATCAATTTAATTTAATGTAATTTAAATTTAATTATATTTAATTTTTACCCTGTACCCTTTTACCCAAAAACCCAAAACTGACCCTGAACCCTAAAAATACCCCTTTACCCAAAAACCCAAAACTGACCCTGAACCCTAAAAATACCCCTTTACCAAAAAACCCAAAACTGACCCTAAACCCTAAAAATACCCCTTTACCCAAAAACCCAAAACTGACCCTGAACCCTAAAAATACCCCTTTACCCAAAAACCCAAAACTGACCCTGAACCCTAAAAATACCCCTTTACCCAAAAACTGAAAACTGACCCTGAACCCTAAAAATACCCCTTTACCCAAAAACTGAAAACTGACCCTCAACCCTAAAAATACCCCTTTACCCAAAAACTGAAAACTGACCCTGAACCCTAAAAATACCCCTTTACCCAAAAACTGAAAACTGACCCTGAACCCTAAAAATACCCCTTTACCCAAAAACTGAAAACTGACCCTAAACCCTAAAAATACCCCTTTACCCAAAAACCCAAAACTGACCCTAAACCCTAAAAATACCCCTTTACCCAAAAACTGAAAACTGACCCTAAACCCTAAAAATACCCCTTTACCCAAAAACTGAAAACTGACCCTGAACCCTAAAAATACCCCTTTACCCAAAAACCCAAAACTTAGCCTGAACCCTAAAAATACCCCTTTGCCCAAAAACCCAAAACTGACCCTGAACCCTAAAAATACCCCTTTACCCAAAAACCCCAAACTGACCCTGAACCCTAAAAATACCCTTTTATCCAAAAACCCAAAACTGACCCTTAACCCTAAAAATACCCCTTTACCCAAAAACTTAAACGTATAATATTTGTAATAAAATGATATACTTACCAATACTTACGTTGTAATGGTATGCGTTGTAAAGGTACCTGCGTTGTAAATACATGCGTGGTAATGGTATGCGTTGTAATGGATCCTGCATTGTAAAAAATGCGTGGTAATGGTAGGTCGTTGTAAAAGTTGCGTGGTAAAGGTTGTATACCCCGCACGGCTGACCCCCATTCAAATCGTATAGTGCCCTCGATGGTGCAAGGGAGTGATAAACCCCCTGAGGCTCCTCCCAGCCGCCCCGGATGTGCGTCAGCGACCCGCCTACCTCTACTGGGCGATACCTGCCCAGGTGAGGAGTGGCTGGCCACAAGGTGGGCGGGGGCAGCCCTCCGTGACTAGGAGCCCGCCCTCCTGATGGCCACTGCGTGGCCTCGGGCAGGCGCATGAATGTAAGATGTGGCAGTCAGCGGAATGTTCTCTGTCGGCGGCTCCTTTAAGGCGGCATGGGCCTGCTTCAGCGGTAATTGCTTCCCTTCCTGACATCTCCCGGGGTTCTCGTTATATCCCGTCCACTGCCACGCGCTCTTCTGCATAACATGACAGGCCGAAATCACAGATTTAACATCACCCAATAGATTTGCATTGCTCAGCCATACGTTGTCTGCTGTTAAACGAAGGCGTATATAATTCTGGTAAAAAAACTAGAATGCACGTATCTGACGAGGTAGGACTGGATAACATCACCTTTGACAGCACTTCAAGAAAACAAGCATTAGCAAAGCCAAAAGGTCTCGCTTTTTGGGCCCTATTGGCTTTGCCAATGGTTTAAGCAATATGATGCTGCATATACATTCCATATTTGACGTACATAAAGACTTTGAATCCGTTAACATGTGTTAACTATCTTTGCTTTAGTGCACTTTTGCATTCTTATTGCAATTCACTATGTATTGACAAAGCCAAAACGTCTCAGCTCTGAAATGCCGAGAAATTGTTTTCCAATGCTTGTGTGGTACATGTGAGCTGAATCGCATTTAGGTCTCTAGATGAGTTCTGGTTGTGGGAAGGGTGTTCATAATGGGACACGATTGAGTGCTCTGGAGCTGAGGCTGAATGCAATGTGAGTCAGCGGGCCATGACAGTGTTCAGATTACATGCCCATCCAAACCGTGGCCTCTTTACAGTGCGCACATAGTAACTGCACATCTGTACCATTTGTGATTCCGAATTCTAAATATTTACAAGAAAATCATTGTTGTTACCCATTTATGTCAAACTGAATAGGAAGCACTCACAAAAGAGTATAATTCTGGCTTATTTTAGCCATACATTTGTTGTTGTGTGACGTAATCGCAGAAAAATCAATACAAGGTACCTTAATGATGGTTAGGCTGCATGTTTTAAGCCACCCCCTTATTTACGTAGGCCACTCCCCCTTTGAAATCCATCCAAGCAATTTAGTCCATAATAGGTGTTTACCTATAGGCAACTAAATGCGGTCTCATAGGTGAGACCATAACATTATTGTGATGTAAAACTGTGGGGTCCTTGGAGTTAAATCTAAAACTTGGGGAGTTTAAAACTGGACCATAGCCTGAAGTGGCAGGCCTGAGATAGTGGGTGGCACAATGAGTACTTCGACCACTAGTAGCATTTAGTTTACAGGCCCTGAGTACAAGTAGTACTGTGTGCTAGGGAACTGCAAGTAAACTAAAGGTGCCACTTAGGTGTAGGTCAATTGTCCCATGTTTGAGGGAGAGAGCACAAGCACTTTAGCCCTGGATAGCAGCGATAAAGTGCACAGAGTCCTAAAGTCATCACAAACTAATTCAGTAAACAGGAGGGGTGAAGTTAAACGGTTTGAGAGACTACCACTCAAGTAAGACATTTCTTAATCTTTTTTTCTTAATTCTGCGTAGTTGGAAGAAGCAGCTGACCCAATCTGCTGTTTTAAAGATAGCTTATCATTGGAGAAGTGTGGCTCACTGGTTAGAGGAGGCAGACCTGGAAGCAGAGATCAGCCCGGGACCAGGGTTCAATTCCCGGCTCGGCGGGGTCTTGAGTCCTAAAATGTCCATGGACTCGACAATTCTTGCTCCGGTGCCTACTCGATTCACGGGTTCACACTCTGCGACTCTGGGCAATAGCTTGCTTAATCTCCACAACGGCCCCTCGCGGCGGGATGCCTGGCTTTCACCTTGCGGATTCCCTGCCGGGGTTATCTCACAGGGGAATACCAGGATGGGTTCCCTAAGCAAGCGCTTAGAAACCGCTTGGTGATTTGCGCTATATAAATTCCTGTACATTTACATTTACATATAATGAAGCCAAGACTTTTTACCGACCTCTTGGGAGATTTTATATATAATATATATAAGTGTGGGCTTAACAAAAATGTTCTGAATACTCCAAAATACATAACAGAACTACCAGTTTGTTGGCTGCAGGAAAGCTCTTTTCATAATATTATTCCATAAGCCTTATCAAAAGGACATGCCTAACAAGCACTAGCGTTATCAGAATGTATATGTAACTCTTAGCTTGATGGAGAAAAAACAATCATGGTGCTGAATCTTTAAGTTAAATTCAACAAAAAAGTAAGATAGTGATTCAGGAAGTCATCATGCCAAGTCTCAAGGGGTAATTTGTCTCCCTAAATCCTTTGGGTCAAAGAAAATAAAAAAACTTTTCTCTACACAAAATATAACCAAAAAATCATCGGGGGAGGTTGAGGGTAAGGCTATGTTTACCCCTTGGTGCCTGCCACACTGTGCATGGTTGTAAGGAGGGGTCCCATGGGTACCCCCACGGGCCCCAACTGTAGACCTCAAGGTGAAGGGGAGCCTGCTACAGGCCCCCAAAGTCAGTTTCCGACAGCCTTTTCGTGTTGGGCAAACCGATTCAGAACGGCTGTCAGAATTGACCATATTAATCACTTGGGGCCAGATGTAGGTAATTCTATTTTACCACTTCTTAAATACCGAATCATACCGATTCGGTATTTAAGAAGTGGTAAAATAGAGGGGGGGGGGTGTAGGTAATACAGACTCGGTAAATACCAAATCGTTAAGATTCGGTATTTACCGATTCTGTAAATACCGATTCGGTAATGCCCATTGATTCCTATGGGCATTGAAGCCCATAGGAATCAATGGGCATTACCGAATCGGTATTTACAGAATCGGTAAATACCGATTACAGCAAGGGTGCAGGGGGTGTCACTTTGACACCCTCTAGCACCCCAAATACAGGCATGTGTGCCATGTGGCACACAGACATGCCCTAAGGGCATGTCTGTCTGTCACATGGCGTAGGTGTGCATGCACACATGTGCATGCACACCTGGATTCGGTATTTTACCACCCAATTGGATTGGGTGGTAAAATACCGATTCTGAAAGGCCTTTGGGACTCAGAAGAGTCCCACCTACATCTGGAAATTACCGAATCGGTAAAAATACCGATTCGGTATTTTACAGATTCGGTAAATTTACCGATTCGGTAAATTTACCGAATCTGTAAAATGATGCTCCTACATCTCAATCACCAAATACCGGTCAGTAACGGCCGAATTCGGCCGTTACCGACCGGTATTTGGGCTCCTACATCTGGCCCTTGGTCGGAAACCGTGTCCATAGAACTGTACGATTGGGCTCTGAACGGGCTGTCCAAATGCAATTTGGAACTGATTCGGACAACCCTAACCGTTTCCCTGCATCATAATCGGTCACTAGGAAATGTATCCGATTCGGTCGGAAACATAGGTTCTGCATCAGATTCGGAGAATCTGAATCCCATTCAGAGCCTTTCCGAACAACATCGTTATTGGCCCCTAATTCATGAAACATCATTAGACATGTGTATCGTAATTTGCCAATTAGTTGACCTCTTAGAGCAGGCTTCGGTCTGTTGTATATGAATTTAGGACCCTAGTGTAATTTTCCCGATTCATGCCCATATATAGGTATAAATCACCCTATCCTTATATAGGCATAGAAATCATAACCATATTTAGACTTAGCCTATGCAGACCAAATACGGCATGGCTACTTCCATTAGTTCCGAAAATCCACAACGATTTCTTGGAAAAACCCGCCTTCAGCAGTCAGGGACTTCCCCTTGCTTGAATATCGATTTATCCAAGAACTCATGGAGTTTTCAAAGAACTGAGTCTTTGATGGCCTTCAAGGTATAAATATGCCCACACTTGCCCAGTCAAACACACGGTGGTTTGGAGCAGTTCGACTATCTACTTGCCTGACGCCCTGCTACAGCAAGTGCCAAAGGAAGCCGATCCTCCAGCAGACGCACTGAGAGAGACGCTGTCTTTTCTCTTGCCGAGAAATCCAGCTCCAGTGTTTCCAAGCTACTCTTGCGGGTTGTTGGGAAATCGAGTCCTGAGAGAGAGATACCAGACCTCCTTCATTCTAAACCAAGGTACGGAGCTGATTAGACCCTTAGAGAATTCTTGGATAGATTCTTGGCAAAGAATACTAAAACTAAGCTACACCTCACCTACTTCTTCCCTTGTACTAGACCTAGGTTAGGTACACCGGGGTAGGCTTATTTTAGAAGCACCAGTTGAGTACCTTTAGTCTTTATTTATTAATGTATGTAGTCTATGTATTTTATGGCTTAGAAACCATATCATGCTTTTACAGTATTATTTTATAATACTCTTCGTACTGTACGCATTGTACTTTGCAACCAGTATTAAGATTGTAGCAGGTCATTTCCTCTGCATGAGAAAGAAGACTGTTCCAATAAATACTTTTTATTGAAAACGCCTGTCTCTCTATTTCTCTGCACCTCTGGTGAAACGAAGCATGCACGATTGACTGAGTGAAAAAACTATCTATTCTTTCTGCGACTCTAGAGATACATTTCTTATTCTTGGGAAACAAAGTTGTCATGTTTATGCGGTTATCAGAAACTAATGCCTTCTTGTGTATTCGAGAACGTTTCTAGTGATCTCTGAGCTAGCTGGCACTCACAATTAAGTCTAGTATATTCGATAGAGACCTAGTAGACCTCAATCCTACGTCAAATCTATAGGATATATTATTCCAATGCGCAGAGCCTAGTGGGAATATTGGAACTACACTACAGGTCCATGGTTTTTATTCTTCTCATTGCAAGTTCTCCATGTGGGGTTTTTGTTCCCGAAACATGTTCAGTGTGGCTAGTCGGTTGGATGATATAGATCATTCCCACTGAGATGGTCCATGTGGGTATACTGACCTACTTACCTTCCTCGAGTGTTTTTTAAAGTGTACAGTGTGTAGTACTATACTTAACCTGTGTCAGCTGTCAGTCACCTGATGCCTATTGATTTCTGATGGTCTTCTTGCAGGCTTGCAGGATTACTGCAATCCTCTAATGAGTATGCCTGGTTAGAGTGAGAGACCACACTGCTATGGTTCATCTTCATGTTTTGTTTCAGGATGTTACATACTTGATGAAGAGATGAACATATCGAAATTTACAGAAACAAAAAGGTACTTCAGATAAAAGAATATTTATTGTTTAGTAAGTTTCTTTACTTGAAGTGAGCACCATGATTACTTTGTTAGAAATTAGGCAGACTGGAGTATTAATTTATTTTACCTGATTTAATAATTTTTGAAGTCTGAAACCTAACATAAAGGACTAATAGAAGTCTCCAAAAATAATGTAACCAATTATCCGTTGCAATGTTTATAAACAAAAAAAGGTTGCAGACCATGATTCAGTTCCCAGCCAAGCTTAAGGTTCTTCGTCTAGGTAAACAATGTGTATTCACAGAGGAAGGAGCAGCTAATATCTTGGTAGAGAGCTTGTGGAGGAGGCAGCCTACCTGACGATGGAGATTTTACATTCAAGGTATTTTAGCAGTCTCTTATTGGGGGAGTGGTGGGGAAACGTTCTTTCTTTTCTTGATGCGGGGCAGGTGGGAGATAGCAGCTGAGTCATCCGGTTTGGTTGCCACAAAATGCTTTCTGTTGTTTATGCCTATTTGTTTGTTTTGTCCTCTTTTGTGGCCTCTTCTTCTGTAGTGTCCAGTTGGGTCGTGATTGGCTTTCCACCTGTTGATTGCTGACAGAGGAGGTACAATGCATGTAAAAGTTGGTAATATTGTTATGTCATAACAAGTAAATTGGGGGAGTGTCAGATGATGCTTTGTGAAAATTGGGGTTGTGGAAATCATCTTCAGGAGATGACTCGGATCCTGTAGGATTTTTTATTTTTTTGTAACAGATTTTTATTAACTTTTCTTCAATCATCCTACAAACATTCGGTACAGTTGGACCATCATTGCAATGGGTCCGTTTTCAGGATGCAAATCAACATTATTCCGTACCCCACATCCCTATCGGAGTCCCCCTCCCACTTCCCCCTCTACTCCCACCCCCATGTCAGTGTGCCTTCAACTATCCCTCCTATGGATTGGCATAAACCCCTCATGCTCCTGCACCCAACTCCTTTCCGAGGTCATACACAACTACATCCATTCAGGAGTCCGGCAACCCCAAGTAAGTGTGCAAGGCATTCCGTGTCTCCCTATCAGGTTCACAGTTCCCCCCGGCCCAAAACGCGGAAACCATCACATGCAGTGAGATTCTAGGTTCTAGTTGGCCCCATCTCCTGTGTGTCGGATCCTGTAGGATGAGTGCTATTTCTCCCCTAGGGCTGTGTGGGTGCTTTCTGTGTGTCTTTGCCCCATAAGGAAGATGGCACCTGCATGTGCACCCCACTGAGATTGCAGTGAGTCGCGGGCGTTGCCTGAAGTCAGGATTAGTAGTATCAAGCCCCAGCTGAGCTGCACCTGAGCTCGAGTTATCTACAAGTCAGAGAGTCACATTCACTGCTGAATATTACAATATGTGAGGGGCAGTCCTAGTGCCAGGCCGCTTGGCATCGTGCCTCTGATTGTATCTGAGTTTCAGCTTCACCTCTGTAGTTCTGAGGCATTCTTCTTCCCTTATTACTATTGCCAGGCCAAGAATCACTGTGGAGTGATCTGAAAACCCTCAAATACATACCAAACCTTAGGGTTGGAGTTTCTGTCTGCAAAGACAAAGTCAATTGCATGGGATGCATGGGTTTAAGACTATAAATATGAAGTCTTTGACTGCTGGGTTCATATTTCCCCGGCAGTCATATAGACACAACTCATTGAAAGCAAGGGAAGCCTTACTATAATGACGGAGGAGCCATCATTTTCCGTCCTGGACCTATCCATAATTAAGTTGAAAGCTGTTGCAAAGCTAAGTTCAACTTGGGCGAATGTACATACTTGGACAAAAACGATTTAATGAAGCCATCCTGGCCATTGGAAGTGAGGTGTAACAATATGCTCAACTCACGTAGGGGTGGTCACTTAAAGTGCTTTAACTTTGAAATTTCATCGTTAGACAAGATCTTCCCTAAGAGGATCAGAAGGATGTTAAGACCAATAAAGAATTTGTTAAACTGTGTCAATGATAATCTGTTCTTTGACCGAAAACCAAAAGTTCATGATCATGCATTGAATGAAGTTTTCACAGAAGTGGAATGCATTGGATTTACAGTGAACCAAACACATCGAGTGAGATAAAAGGAAATGAAAGTCCTTCAGACAGATCTTTCCGAAAATGGGGGCATCCAATTCTGGATATGTTAAGGGTGCACATTAATATGCTCTTTCCTGTGAATGTACGAAACATCAGATAATTTATGGGTGTGGCCTGCTACTGCTGTCATTAAGTTAAAGTTTTTGCCACCATGAGTATTCCCCTCAGGCATCTCATAAAGCAAGGAAGAGAGTTTGATTGCCCCACCATACATCAGCAGTATTTAGAAAGCTAAACAGTGACACTGCATCATCTGATTACTATGTATATCCCTTAACTGTCTTCAGTTAAACTGGGACAAAACTGACATCCTTCTGTTTGGCAAAGTTCAGCTCCACTGAGGGGATGACTAGCGGTCTGCTGAGCTTGGCCAAGCTCTGTCTCCCAGCAAAGCAGCTAGAAACTTGGATATAATTCTGGATGACAACTTATAGATGAAGGACCAGGTTACATCCACATGCGGTACCTGTTTTGTAGCAATGCGCCTCCTTGGGAGGATTTTTCAGTGGCTTTCTTTGAGTTCAAGAAAGACTGTCATTCAAGCATTGATAATCAGCTGCCTTGATTATTGAAATGCTCTTATGTTAGCATCCAATGAATCTCTTCGTTCCAAAATGCAGGTGGCTCAAAACACTGCAGCCAGCCTGGCCAACAAACTGCCACCAGGTGCGCCATCTGCCCCCTCACTCAGAGCCTTTCACTGGCTCCTCATTAGCAAAAGAGCACTGTTAAAAACTACTCTGTCTGACTCACAACGCCCTGATAGGTAAAGGCTTTAAATACTTACAGGAGAAACTCTATCTCTACCACCCTGACAGAAATCTAAGATTGAAAAAAAACAACTTCTTTTATGTCCTCGATGCATCCACAAGTCATAATATGGACCCTGGGCCTTTTCTCATCTTGCTCCCTGGCATTGGTCCAGGTTCCCCTTGTATATTCATAAATGCACTGACTCCACTGGCTTTAAAAATATCTAAAAACGTGGTTATTCTGATCTGCTGCTACTCCATGATTGTTGCCACTTCACATAACATAACATAACATAACATAACTCCTCCAAGCTGTCTACTGAACTTAGTCTGCTAGGACTAGAAGCTAACTTTTTTAACACAGCACATGCATGGCAAACTACAAGGAAAGTAATTAATTTGCCAGCAGAAGTTTGGCATATAGCAAAAGTCCTTACCTGCAGCCATTAAAAGAAGGTCTGGCTCTTGTGTGACCATTGGCATATGTCACAGGAGGAAAAGCATTCACCAATGTGTGTAATCCTCACTTCCTGCTTCTAATATATCGCAATTCTAAAGCAAAAATGTCACACAGAATTAACCAATGGGGAATACAGTTATGAATTCAGAATTGTTCACAGCCTGGGAGCAGCGTCGGATTGGTAATGCGGGCACTCGGGCAATGCCCGAGGGGCAGGTGTCCGAGTCCCAGCCGTGGGCTGCTTTTTTGAGCCATCGGGAGGTGGGAGGGGGGGGGAGATTTAGGGGGTGTCGCTGTTGTTCGGATACAGCCAGCGGCCCAGTGGGTGCCTGAGTGGCCTTTCTGGAGGCAGATGGGCACTCATTACCTCCCGTTAAGCAACAGGCGGAAGTGTCACTCCCTTTCTCTTGCAGGGCCGGCCCCTTAATGTATGCATACCTTGCGGGGCAGGGAGCCTGAGCAGAAGTGGCCTCACTTGTTTTCAGGTGTGTTTCACGGGTGTAAACTAATCAATGCATTTTTTTATCCCCCCCCCCTCTTTTTTTAAATAAAATTTGGCCGAAGAAGTGTTTTGAGGAAAGGCAATATGCAAATGTGGACCACTTTTTTTTAGCGTGCCCTGGCCGATTTTAAATCCCAATCCCACCCTGCCTGAGAGGGAAAAAAGTCAGGCATTATCCTTACTTAGACATATGCACAAGTGTTCGTGCAACATTGAGGGAGGCATTCATTCATTTAAAGGAAGACGTTAGACCAAAACCAGTGGCAAAGAACCAATTGCGTTCAAAACTTGTAAAAGAAGAACTATACCATCAACTCTAAGGAACAATGTCATTGATGTTTGGGTATGAAAGCTGTAGAGGTGTTCTTGCAATCCGAAATATCTCAGAGAAAAGATTTGGTACCCAAGGCTAGGAATCATGGTCAACAGCATCATCAAAGCATTCCATTTCTGTCAATGCACAAGCAAGGCAATGTGCCCAAAACAGCTCAACATGTCTGAGCTACCTGTGAACTCACCAAATGATTTGTCTCTATCAGTGGACTAAGGGTAATATCTATTTGTCATCATTGAGGAATACTCAAGATGTTCATTAATTTGTCGAGAAAAGAATGCAGCCAAAGAAACTTAACAAAGAATCAAGTAATCTGTCAACAAAGCAAAGAGGAGAATTAAGGGGGCTACCGAAAAGAGAAGGTGTTCTACCTGGGTAAATATCACTCCTAGAGGTTGGGGTTGGATTTTGATGTGGTCGGCAAAAGATTAACAAAAAACCTCCACACATTTGGCTGTACACCTGTAAAAGTCATCTAACATAGTGGAAGTTAGATTTCAGCTATATCTGATTGTTGTTCAGTCATCAGCAACATAGCTCACTTCAAGCTTTCATGCATTTCACACCCACGGTGCAGTGTCTCAACTTCAGAGCTCTGCCAATGAATATAGTGCTGAGGTGCTTTCCAGCTACCTTTAAGTAGCACTTGTATTTGCAGTCCAGCCTACTAAATTAGAGGCTTTTGCTTGGTTGAATTAATATATGTATATCAAAATTGACAAGCGTGTCTTCGAGACAAAAATTTGCGCATTTTCAAATCTGATAGGCTAATGTTTGGAGAAAATGTTGAATTTTCATATGAACTTCTATTTGCATTTCCAATTCAACCATTCCAACTATAGAAGTGGGTAACACTTAACGTTATTTCAGCTCCAAGATACCTTTCAGGGTGAACAGATGTTTTACATATGCACATGTTTTGATATTTTTAAATTGCTATTTGAGTGATACATCATGTGGCACTGCGGAGATGCAGGGAATCGATGGCTGTCATACCCATGGAGAGGCACTCAAAATTGATAAAGCCAGTTTTACATTACTATAGGCAACAAGTGATCTATGCACAGATGACCAGTAATGTAAACATGTCTGAAGTTGTCACTATTATTAGACCTAAGTTGTGTAGTCATTTGTAGGTGAGGGAGGGTAGTTTGAAGGTGCCACGTTTCTGAAGGAGCCAATTGAGGTCTCTGAGGTGTTCAGAGAAGTGTGCTTGTGGGGGGAGGTTGAGTGTGAGTCTGGCAGCGGATGGATGGAACAGAAACTTCAGAAGCTGAGAACCTGTGTAAAGGCAACTCTTTCTTGCTGGACACCAAAGGAAAGACATGGTCAGAGCCACTTTGGCGAAGGCCTTTAACAAGGGAGAGGGACTTTAATAGCCGGTATAGCCCAGCTACGAAGGGCTATAAGGCTATTAGAACATTCTTCCACTAGAGGGCAGAATGTTCCAACAAAAAAAAACAAAGCCTTATGGGAGCGTGAGGGGATTGATATCCCCTCAGGTTCCCTGAAGCCTTTGTTGACAGCCAAGCTGTCAACAAAGAAACATTGGAATGTTGGAGCTCCAGGCTTATACCAGCCATTATAAGCCTGGAGCACTCCATTGTTTTCAATGGAGCTCCCAAAATTCCAATGTTCTAATTGTTAGCGAAATGACAGCGATAGATTTTGTCCCACACTGTGTATCCCTGCTGACTGCAATGCTGTCCTACATAGAATCTGTTACGGTTGCACCTGCCTTCCAAGCATGGTTAGGACTTTGAAAACAAACAAGCATTGGCAAAGCCAGTAGTGTTAGCTTTTTTGTCTATCCCTCCACTATCCTTTTTAAACCAAACAACAGACTAACATTGCACCGCTCAAATTAATTTTATATTTCCCGATACTATTTCACCACTAATCCGTTTTGGGTTCCGGTGTGCCTGCTACTCGCCGAAAAAGTGATTCAACGCCTCGTCAGGGGTAGTAAGCACTATATAAATTCTATTAAAATTACAATAAACACAGGTGTTTACACAGGCTGTTTATCACATTAAAGCCTGTTTCTACTGACTTTACAATTGTTGGGATAGGTAGCAAAAAAATGATTGCTTACTGTACAGAATTCACATAGTAGATAATTAATTTAGTGTGATCACAGCGTGATGATTGAGTGTACTTTTCACGGAGGCAACAGTCTCTCAAGCATGCCAATAGAAGCACAATTGATACCCAAAATAGCCAACAGCATGTGGTGAGGTTAGAAAGTGATACTCCTCTGAGTAGACCCTAAGTTCTAACTTTGTATATTTTAAAGAATTGGTAACAAATTGACTTGCAGTGAGTTGCACTGTCAATTCAGATCTAAATAAAGGGTGAATCAGTCTCTCGGGAGTGCGAGGGCTAATCCCAGAATTGCAGCAGCCTTGTTCAGTCACTACCTGTAAATACACCTACAGTGCGACATTGAATCTCACCAATAACATTGAGCAGTATAGTGCTTCCTGGTACATTCAGAAAGAGCCAAAGCCTGTCCTTGCCAGACCTAGAAAAGGTGAAACAGAAGAAATTGACCCATTCTTCCCACCATACGAGGAAATAATCAGGGGTGGTCGGGATTGATCGCGGGGGTGGGGGGGGCGGGCGCAGGGGGAGGTGTGGGGGACGCAGGCTGCTTTAAAAAATAAATAATATAAAATAAAACTTACCTTGCTGCCGCCACCGCCGGGTCCCGCGTCTTCTCTCCTGCTCGCCTGTGTCAGACTCCAGGTCAGAATAGGAAACAGGCAGCTAGTCTCCCAGCCCTAAGCCAATCACAATGTTGCAATGCAGCGTTGTGATTGGTCTGAGCGCTGTGACAAGGCACTCAGCCAGGGGCTGTAGGGGTAGACATATTCTCCATGCAGGCTGTAATGCAGCCTGAATGAAGAACAGGGGAGTGCGCATGACTGTTTTGGGTGACCCGAGAGGGCCGACTAAGTATTCATTGCACACAGGAGTGCTCTATCACTCCTCCCCTGCAGCTCCACCCCACCCCCTCATGCCCTGCCGCAGCAGAAGGAAAAAATAAAATGATAATAATATTCCGTTATTATCATTTTATCCTTAGCGGAGGAGTCATGCACCATAAGTAAGGTTGCCACCTGACCGGTTTTATACCCACACCCAGCGGTGGCCCTCACAGGTAAGCGCAGTGAGGTGGGGCTGGGTGTAGAGGGGTGAAGTCGACACATGACGGAATAGGTATATTTAAAAAAACAAATAATACCTATTCCGTCGTCTGTCGGTCTCCCCCGGCCCCACTGCGTTTACCTGTGCTGGCTGCCGCTGCCCACACCACCTGTATTTTGATGTCCCCACTGGTACAAAAATAAGCAAAATCACAGCAAGCAGGGATTTTTTAGCCTTTATCTGTACATACTTCAAAAAGCAAAAATAAATACAAAGCAAGTTCAAATGTGTTCTAGAGCTGCATTAATGATCCACGATTTCCAATTAAAGTAAGCGAAGACAGAAAATTCATGTCACATTAGAATAAATACGTTTTTGCTTACAGTTCTGTTTAGAATCATGTTTAGGCCTTTGCAGACTCTTGTGACAACAATGGTCGGTATTTCACTCTTGGAAATCGCACTCTTGTAATACTCTACAGGCAGAAATGCAGACAAAACTCGCATTGTTTTACATTGTATTTATTTTCCTGTTTTGCTAAGGCCAGCGTGAAAGCAATCAGGGTAGAATTCTGCAGCCAGGGTAAAAACCAAGCAGGCCACCATGTAACAAATAACAAAAAATCACGGCCCCTTATCAGAATACGCTGACACTTTTCAAACAAAGTGATGACTACGGGCTAATGTGTGCTGCAAACAATGCGTGATATCGCAGATGAATGGCAGCAAAGACACCATTGATCTTCGTTAAGCCGGGCTCTGTATGCATTAATGCTGAACCTCTGAATGCATTATGCAAGCAGCAGAGGCCGGCATTCAGTAATGTGCCTGTGAGCAGCCAGTCACTTATTCCATCGTTCCAAAGAGCTAACAAAGAAGGATTTAAAGCATCACATTTCTTGTAAACACACCACATAAATCTGTTAAATCAAATCCTCTTAGTACAGGCCATTTATATCAAATTAGAACGAGGGATTACTTTTTCCAGCGCTCTCTTATTTTTTTCAAAACTTATCAGGCTTTATCGTATGAAGTAAGCCCTGGAAGTTCTAATTTTAGACAGTCTCTGACGGCTTAATTTTAGCTGAGGGGTTGGAGCAGCGTAGTTTACCACCATAGTAGGCCCTGATTATGAGAGGCCCCTAAACTTCTAAAACCACACACCTTCACAAACCTTCACAGACCACTGTTCTCGCAGCTTTGGATTTGTAAGTTAAGCAAACTTTCTCACACCCAGTAATTACCAGGTGAGACAAAGTCCAACCCTGGAGTTAAATTTCTTCAGGTCAACTCTCTAGGAATTTAAAATCAGAAACAATGCTTGGTAAGCACAAAAATCTGCATGTGACCCCTCCAAAACTCACAACAGGTTGTATTTATTCCACACACTAGTCTCTGACCACAGGATTGTCAGGTTGTATCAGGTGCAATCAGGGCCGAACTGGGAACTGAATACAGTCCTGGCAAATTTTGCCAGACCAGCCCCTGTGTGGCTAGAGAGCGAGATGAGCTAGCCTGACAGCTGCTAGTGGGGATTGGGGAGCTCTTCGTCCAAGAAAGATTTGTAAAAAGAAAGACCAAAACTGTGCATTTCACAACACATTTGTCATTACATATTTAACTGTATTAACTTTCAAAGCATAGTAATTAGTAAGGGCCATATTTATGAGCCATTTCAACCCTTTAATGCTGCCGGTGCGCCACTTTTTGTGACACACCGGCGGTGTAAAAAATGTGCTCTATTACGCGCCATTTACAAAGTGACGCATCTAGGCGGATGCTTCACTTTGTAAACCCTTGTGACACATTATACCTCTGCCAGGTGTAATGTTTGCAGGGTGGGCGTTCCCCCGCATCAAAGCCTTGTAGAAGTGGTGCATTGAAATGCGCAACTTCTAGGACGCCATTGCGTCAAAACCATATGCCTGCAGGCGTAAGGGTGATGCACTGTATTAAGGATAGGCCTACCCCACGCATTGCTGGAGTTGCATCATCCCTGCGACACAACTCCAGCAATACGTGTCTTTAGCGCCGACAGAGACGTCACGATTCCTGATGTAGCTGTCTTTCCTTGCGACATAGAGAGCTGTATATTAAATACGGTGCATCCATGGTGTCGCAAGGAGAGCTCAGTGAAAACTGTTGCATTGCTGTTTTGTTGCAGTGATGCAACAGTTTTCATAAATGAGGTCCTAAATGATGACCTGACATAAGCACCCAGGCCAGAAAGCATGGGAATGTCACAACTAAGCACCCATGCCATAAACTGTGGAAATGTCAGACATAAGCACCCAAGCTAGAACGCATGGAAATGCCACACATAAGCCCTCAGGCCCGAAAGCATGGAAATGTCACACATAAGCACCCAGGCCATAAACCATGGACATGTCAGACAAAAGCACACAGGCCAGAAAGCATGGAAATGTCACACATAAGCACCCATGCCCGAAAACATGGGCATGTCACACATAAGCACCCAGGCCAGTAAGCATGCAAATGTCACACAAAAGCACCCAGGCCATAAAACATGGGAATGACACAAGTGTTAATACTCAAATTTTCCTATTCCGAGCTGCACCCAAAAAAGGCCCAGCTGCTCACAAGCCTTGCACTGTAAAACAAACATTACACTAGGGAACACAACCAAAATTATCACTGGGGTATTATAATAATATGCATATTAAGAGCATAAACACAGTTCAGTCATAACAAAGTCCACCCAGAAAGGTCAAGAAATTCTTCCATTTGTCCATAAACACACATGAAGACATAGAGGTGAGTCTTCAATTCTTTCTTATTCTTCACAGAATAGAAACATCTAGCCCAGCCAAAGCGTTTCGCCCTTCAACAAGGACTGATGTCGGGTCGTCAGTAAAGGAGTGGATGTGCTAGGAAATAGATGTTGATACGGATCATTAATGATCTGCAATCCTGAAACGTATAGAGTGTCGTAGAGTGGAGGGGCGTAGAGGGGCACTGAGTGGAGTAGTTTGGTGAAGACTGAAGTGGCATAGAGTGTCATAGAGTGGAGTAATTTGTAGAGGTTTATAGATTTGGGTGGCGTAGAATGGAATAATGTCATGGAGTTGCATAGAGTGAAGTAGAGTGACCTGAGTAGAGTGGAGTGTTGTGGAGTGGCGTAGAATAGAGAGTAGTGTCGTAGAGCATAATGGGGTAGAGTAAGGTGTCATGGAGTGGCATAGACTGTAGTGGCATAGACTGGAGGGGCACAAAGTGCCTGCCATAGTTTGGAGTAGTGTGTTGTAGAGTGGAGTGGAGTAGAGTGCAGTGACATAGGGGTCTATTATGATGGCGGGCGGACTTTGTCCGCCCCCCATCGCCCGGGGAAATGAGACCGCCCGTTAAGGGTGCGGCGGTCCCGCATGGGCAATTAGGATGACCCGCCACACTGGTGGGCGCATCCCACATTCTTGCATTGAGGCGGGCGGTGCTGTCAGCAGCATCTGCCGCAATACAAAAAAGGCATGTGTGCATTTGCATGCACAACGTGGCAGGCACCGTGCAGTACCTGCCACATCGTCCATGCAAATGCAGAGGGGTACCATAGGTACCCCCCCATGTGCCCCGCTCCACCCTCTCAACCTCCTAGGGGCCCGTAACGGGCCCCCAAATGAGGAAATCGCATGCCTTTCCATGTCGGCAATGCCGCCACGGAAAGGCTGCTTCCCGCTGTCATCATAACCGCCACCATATTCAATCACTTTACGCTCGGTCGACTCATTGACCGGGTGGAAAAGCGGCGGACAGTCTTCCCGTCTGCCGAGGTACCCCCACCATCATAACATGTCGGGGGAAATGGGAGGCAGAAGGGGATGATGTAGAGCGGATCGCCACCGCTATGCGGGCGGTGGCTATCCGCCCGACATCATAGTAGACCCCATAGAGTGGAGTATGCATGGTCTGGTAGTGCACTGCGATTACAGAGAACACATTTTCAACTGAGATTAACATTACATTTGCACAGACATACAGTTTTACTGATAAACCTATTCATCACATATTCGATGATGTGTGGAAATCACCTAGTGTATTAATTTGTTTTGATCATATTAAATTATTTGTTTTTACCACACTAGAGAATTTCACTAAAATGTGCTTCATGTGTGCTTTTTTTATTTTTATAAATTCTGAAAGATTTGTACAGTTCATTTATTGGCATTTACATTTTGTTGTGTGCTAGAAAAAAAGAGCATTCCACAGTGTTTCCTTTCTCATCCCGAGTACACAGCAAGATTGTCACATAAATCCTCTCACTTTGGAGTCAGAGAAAGAACAGTAAACCCCAAACTCCCTGGGAAGACAGAGCCGAACATTTGACCTCTGTCTTTGAAAGCACAGCAAATGTGACAAGCATGGTTATTTTTGAGGGTGAATGAATCCTTTATTGTAAACAAATATTAAAGTATCCATCACAATAAAATAATGTTAAGAATACATATACTAAATGTCAAACTACAGTTAAAAATCCTAAAATATTTTCACTGAATCACGTTTCCTTGAGTCAATAGTAGGAAAGGTCTAAAAATTTAGTCAATTTTCAAATACATTGACTGTCATTTGAAGAGAAACAATAAACAATAGCATTCCTGATAGGACTACTACTAGAAGTAACAGATGCAGACTTCAAATATGTTTACCTCATGTCAAGTAATGCAGGACACAGACATATAAAATGATCAATAGATTCCTCATTATAGCCACATACATTGCAGATTTTAGCTGTAAGCAATTCAAAGTCAAAGAATCTTCAAACTGACAATGGAATAAGCATAAGACAAAATCTTAAATACTTAAGTTTACATGCAGGTACCAATTTACAAGTTAAGCAATCCTGTTTGATCTTGGATTATGAGTCTAGTGTGTAATATGCATATCTATATTTTTCTAATGTTATCAGATCAACTACTTTATCATTATTCCTCATGTCGTAATTTGGCAGCACCTGAGTTAGCATTTAGCTCAGCTACACGAACTTTCAACATTAACTTGACCAAACGTGCGGGGGCCATTTTGTATTTGTCGTCTTCCATTTTGAATGAACATGCGGCCTTGTGGTCAGCATGCCCTTTTGTCCTTCCTCCATGCCAATGACCATTTACCTTGCCCGGTAACAGGCTATTTTTAGCACTGGTCAAGCTCACGCATGCGTACTCGAACATTTGGATTAATGAGTGGTTACCTCTTAGGAATGTTCTCCGAAACTGACCAGTGGTACTAAACTCCTCCCACGAGTTGGCTGTGTTCCAAAAATGCCCTTATATGTACCTAAAACTGTTCAAACGTATACCGCCTACCTTTTTATTACTGTTAAACTTGTATAAAAGAGGTCGCGCACCGATGTTCGGTGTGATACTTCTTGCATTGCCGAAGGGTGCTGTAGGAATGTACCACCACCCCATGGGGTCTTAATAAAATTGTCTTTTGCATTTTCCAGTTTCCGTGCCAACTTCTATTTTATGGTGTTCGAGAGTTTTTGCAGAGTATCTAGACCTGACGAAACCCAATACCACAAATTGGCGACCACGAAGGGACTCATCGGCGACTCGGATGCCCAAAGGAGAGGTCGTGACGAAGGTTTGGAAACTCGCCATGGACGCGTACGCTGCCACTGAGTGACCCGAGTCTTGGCATCCGCGGTGTTTCTTCCTTTCCTTCTGACTCGACCTTCCAGGTGGCGCCGGTCCTCGACTGAGATCCTGATCGGTTGGGTTGTCGTGCAGTGCCTGTTTGGCTGATTCGACTACGGAACTTGGCAGTTGGAACCTGGACGTTTGGAAATATTTGGTAAGCCTGTGATTGGTAAGGTAGTCTATTGACGCTTACTGTGGCTCTTTGAATTTGTTTGAGTTAGCTAACGTTTGGACCTATGATTTGAGTTATATGTGGAGTGCACCTCACATAGACGGGCATGTAGAGATATTTCTCGGACTTTGTATTTGTTTGAACGGCACACCGTGTGTTAAACATATTTAAGTGCCATTTTTGTAATATCGCGTTTTCGTGATATTTTGACATGCCTGTTCTAAGCACACTTCGAGGAATGTGCTGTTTTGGAAATGGTACCAATTATCGATTAAATGAATCTCAGCCGGCTCCCCCAGAGGGAACTCCTAATCGCGAAATGTACATAAAATTTGGCCTTCCTCCCATTATGTATAGTACATTATGGCACAAATATACAAAAACCGATCGTGAATTGCAATGGCCACTACATGGGTCGTTTGATCTGCGAAAGGTTCAGTATGTGGAGCAGTGTTTGTTTCAGCGTAGGTCTAGACAGGATATGTTTGATTGTGTGCGTATGTGGGAGAAAGCGGTGCGTGAACGAATGAAGCGTGAACAAGCCTTGGCGGACAAGGAGCAGCGAAAGGCTGCTCGTGATAAAGCTTTACAGTTGCAGGAAAAAGAATTGCAGGAACAGAAAGAGAGGGAGATTCGAGAACATAATTTGCAAGTTAAGGGTCAGTTTCCTATTCGACGTCCTCTTTATCCTGTCCTTACTAATGAGTCAGATGATTTTTCATTGCTAGATCGTTGCCCACCTCCGTATGTTCCGCCTACGGCCCCGAATGAGGACTCGAGCGAGGATGATCAGGATAATCAGCGTACCAGGTTAACTGCTGAGCGAGCTACAGAATTGCGCTCGTTTGCTCGTAAACTTAATACAAATTCTATAAATGTTTCAGAGATCGATGATCTTATGAGTAAGTGGTCTGAAAAGGAACGATTGTATTTTCTAGATCATTTTGCAGATGAAGTTGTTGAGCGGTTTAGGCGGTATTCTCCTGAGTTGGAACCCAAAGTTATATCAGTTGGTCGTGAGACTTTTCGTAAAGGTCTTTTTGTTCTTGCAGATGCGGATGAGTTTTTCCAGCGTTTGGTTCAGCTACGGGATGAGGCGACACGGCTGCGAGCGGCGAAAAAGGCATCGGGTCCGCCAGCATCTGGATCGACGGAAGTATCCAATGAGTGCCCTATCTTTGGAACAGATAAGAGCGCTGCAGTTAATGTTATGCCTATGCGAGAAGCTGCGCCTTTGTATGTCCCTCCTGAAGGGCAAGGCACGGACGATGATAAGATGTCTAAAGATGCGAAGGGTTATTTTGTATATAATTGGGTTTATACGCCATGGAATAGAGCAGATGTTATGGCACTCAAGAATGCTTTGCCTGACCCCCGTAAAAATCCAGCAGCTTTCTATGAAGGAGTGGAAGGCGCTATTTCTTCGTGCGTTATGACATTAGTTGATATTGATCTTTTCTTTGGGTTGATACTGCCTCCTGATATGTGGAGGGCGATTCGTAAGTTTGATGATCGAACGATTCTAGGTGCAGATTGGAAGGATATAGCTCGAGCTGATCTAGATAGGGAACCCGCGTGTAAACCATGCCAGTTAATTTTAGACCTCCCAGAGGCTGTATTGAATAAATTAAAAACGCTTGTTCCCCCTAAGAAAATTGATTGGACAATGTTGGCGTCTTGTAAACAGAAGCCGGACGAATCGGTCTCTGATTTCTTTTCCCGATTCGAGGAAGCATTCCATGATTACAGTGGGCAATCATTAACAGAAGATACAGGCAGGCATTTGTTCTTTGATAAATATGTGGCTAATCTCCTACCGGAGATTGCAAAACGTTTAAAGACTAGTGAGAGTTCGTGGACCACTGCAACCCCTGCTTCTTTATTAACTATGGCTCAGTATTACGAACGACAGGAATTGGAGGCTAAAGAAAGTAGTGATAAGAAAGCGAAGGACTTAAAGACGAAGGTGATGTTGGCTCAGGTTTATGCTACGCAGTCGAGAGGAAATGATAGGGGTAGACGAGGATTGTATGTTACGTCTCCCCCCGTTCTGATATTTCCGAGGATCAGTGTGCATACTGTAAGCAGTTTGGACATTGGGCTTCGGATTGTCCGGTGCTTCGAGAACAGCGTAATCAGCGTGGTCGAGGAAGTGGAAGGTCGCGGAATAGTTATTCAGGACCGAGGGGTGGAGCGAATGATCGTGGTAGGTTTGAAGCAAGAGGTCGTGGTCAGACTGATTATAATACTTTTGATCGACGGAATCAGTATCAGATAGCTGAAGGAGAGAGTACTGAGTCTCAGGATAATAATTATGCATAGGATTGCGTAGTATGGGGTGTGGAATCGGTTGAAGTACCAGTCGATCAAAGGGGTCCATATATATCAGCACATGTTTTGGGATCTACTGATCAGTTTCTGGTCGATACAGGAGCTACTCGTAGCGCTCTGTCCAAACACTTGGTTCCAAGGGCTCCCCTGTCTGGCGAAACAATTACTGCAATAGGGTTCGATGGAACACCTTCTCTAAGCCCATTGTCTCAACCCCTTCTATTTCACATTGATAATTTCACTGCCCCATGTCCGTTTCTGTTATCTCCAAACACACCAGATAATATTGTGGGACTTGACATGGTGAAACACTTTCGAGAAACCATACGTTGTGCCCCCGAAGGGGTGAGGGGTATTTTGAATGAGAACTACCCAGAGGTTGAGAGATCGTGTCTCATGCAGGAGGCCGATGCGTTAGCTTCTCTTCCAAGTACTTTATGGGCCACTTCTGATACTGATGTGGGACAAATGATTATTCCTCCTGTACGTATTACTGTTACGGAGGGATTGTCTTTGCCTCGTGTCCCACAGTACAAGATCTCCAGAGAAGGCGAAATAGCTTTGACATACATTGTGAATGATTTGATAATGGCAGGGGTGGTGGAGGAAGTTCCCTATAATGTTTGTAACAGCCCAATTCTTCCGATCCTAAAGAACGACACAGACACTAAGATCTATCGTTTCATTATTGATTTGAGAGAAATTAATAAGATTGTTGTACCCCAGTATCCGGTGGTGTCTGATATTACCACTTTACTCACTTTGATTCCACCCACATCTACTACCTTCACGGTAATCGACTTGAAAAACGCTTTCTTCTCGATTCCCATTCACCCGGACAGCCGATATTTGTTCGGCTTCACATTAAATAACAAATCATATAGATTTTGTCGAGTTCCTCAAGGTTACAAAGAAAGCCCTAGTATTTATAGCCAGGCTTTGAAAAGACAGCTTGATTCTTTTGACTTACGGTCTGGGGTGGCTCTTATTCAATATGTTGACGACATTTTGCTTGCAGCAGACACGCAGGAGCAATGTGAGGAGAGTACTCTCTCCCTACTTTCTTTTCTTGCTAAAAACAATCACAAGGTTTCACGGAAGAAGTTGTAATGTTGTAGACCAAAGGTGACCTACCTCGGTCATCTTTTGTCTAAGGAGGGGCGTGCATTGACATCAGACCGAATTCAAGCAATATTAGATACACCAGTCCCTTGCACTCAGAAGGATGTTCGTGCCTTCATAGGTTTGACGTCCTTTTGTAGGCAATGGATATTAGGATTTTCGCACATTGTAAAACCTTTGTTAGCGTTGTTGTCCAAAACTGCACCAATCTCCCTTGAATGGACAGATGAATGTCAGAACGCTTTTGAACAATTGAGACAAGCTCTTTGTTCTGCACCAGTATTAGGTACACCAGATTATGCAAAGCTCTTTACATTATATGTACATGAGAAGGATGGGTGCGCATTGTCAGTCTTAGTGCAGTTACACGGAGATAAACAGAGACCTTGCGCTTATTTTTCGGCAGTACTCGATCCTGTGGCCCGAGGACTGCCTGGATGTTTTCGGGCAGTTGCAGCAACAGCAGTGGCTATACGACAGAGTGAGGGAATAGTTCTGTCACACAAATTGTTGGTGTTAGTTCCCCATGCGGTAGATGCTTTATTGAACCAAACGAAAACACAGCATCTAACCAGTGCCCGTTTAACAGGATACGAGTTAACACTGTTGGCGCCACATATTACACTGAAGAGGTGCGCCACTCTGAACCCTGCTACTTTATTGCCATATCCTGTTACTGAGACCCAGAAGGAAGAACAACATGTTTGTGTTTTTCTGACTGAAGAACAAACAAAGGGTTGTATCGATTTACAGGATACGCCGCTTCTAGATGTAGATGGGGAACTGTGGATTGATGGATCGTGTTTAAAGTTGCCAGATGGTACAACTTCCGCAGCCTATGCGATCACAACACTTAAAACAGTGGTAGAAACAGCACGAATACCGCAGAAATCGGCCCAAGCGGCTGAATTGATAGCCTTAACGAAAGCATGTGAGTTAAGTGCTGGATTATGTGTGAATATCTACACTGATAGCCGTTACGCTTTCGGAGTAGTGCATGATTTTGGCCTACTCTGGAAAGAACGAGGGTTTCTGACCTCACATGGAGCACACATCATGCATGGAGAGTTGGTACGTGATCTCTTGAATGCATTATTATGTCCAAAGAAGGTAGCGATAATTAAATGTAGTGCACACAAGAAGGTGACAGACAAAATAGGACAAGGAAACGCTTTTGCAGATCGCATAGCGAGAGAGACTGCCATGTTACAAAATGTCTCTCCTATGTATGTGGTGAGGTCACAGGCTGAGCGATGGCATGATGCTAGAGAGGAAATATTGGACATTCAGAAGTCAGCATCTGAAGCAGAACTTGCAACATGGGCAACAGAGGGAGTGTTGGATGATGAGGGTTGTTGGCGTAGCAAAGATATGGAGAGATGGAAATTGCCTGCCGCCTATTTGCAAGCAATGGTCCAAATGACACATGGGCTGGCACATGTTGGAGCTCTTGCAATCACTAAATTGCTTACACAAGTTTGGGAGCATCCTGAGATTGCCAGCACGGCCAAGAGAGTAGTGCAGACCTGTCTGATATGCCTACAGTACAATCCTGCTAAAGGGACTTATACTCCTAAAGGAGGGTTCGTTCCACCTACTGCACCATTCGAAGTACTGCAAATGGATTACATCCAGCTTGAGCGATGTAATAACTTCAAATATGTCCTAGTGGTGGTGTGTGCCTTCAGTAAATGGATTGAGGCTTACCCCACGAAGGATAATACAGCATTGACAACAGCTAAGGTGTTACTCAAAGAGTACTTCCCGCGCTTTGGTGTTTGTAAATTTTTGTGGAATGACAATGGTCCTCATTTTGTTGGGAAAGTAGTGGAGCATGTCCTGAAAGGATTGGGAATTAAACAGAGGTTCCACGCTGTATTCCACCCGCACCGCAGTCAGCAGGTCTAGTGGAAAGGTATAATGCAACTCTAAAGCTGAAGCTAGCAAAGATCGTGGCATCCAGGTCTTTGAAATGGCCGGATGCTTTGCCTTTGGAATTACTGTCTATTAGATCAGTACCACATTCCCGATCTGGCCTCACACCCTATGAAGTGGTGTTTGGAAGGCCAATGAACAGTTCTGGCCAGTGTAGCGACACCCGTCTTGAATCTCGGAGAAGAAACCAGCGGCAGCCTCGGTTCTCAGCACTCAATTTTTATTTTTTAGTTTGATTTTTGAAACTTTGTTCTTTGTACTATGGCACCTACGACACTGAGAAATAGAAGAGTTTTGGGTGCAGTTCTTTTTGTTACAACTATAGTGGTAATAGCAGTAATAGCTTGGACTATAGAACGACTGCTTCCTGCACGAAAATATTTACTGCCTACTACTCCAATTCCATCTGAACATTTCCATTTTACTCTGCCTTATCATGAAGAGAGACATAGACAGACTTACTTGAATAACAGCTTCATTCAAATTCTGCATTACACCCACAACATGACGAACACATCAAAAGAGAGGAGGAACTCCGCTTATTCCTCTTCCGTTCTCACATAATGGTTCTTGTAATGCTTGGTACACTCTTCTTTTTACCCTAAGATGGCCAACAAAAGGTGGACTACTCTTTCGATTGAATAAAGTCTGTTACAATGATAGAGATGGTTATCCACAAGCAGAAGGAACTAAATTTGAGTGGGAAGAATATCGAACGGATAATGTATCTACACCTCGTGTTTTCACTAATCAAAGACTTATAAATATGTCTAGTCTACATGTGATTACGGTTATTGATACTAAAGCTGACCGCCCTGACGCTCTCAGTAGCGGTCGCTCCCCAGGCTCCCTGCTCTGATCCTGGCATCGTTCGGCTCCCTGACTCACTCCTGAGATCGCTAGGCTGCGCGCATTGCCATCATTTGATAAGTATAGCTGTGCTGACTGCCGTGTACACTCGCGCTATTTTGCGACAAGCCCTGCCAAACTGCATTTATATTCATATTGTCTGCGCTCGCTGTGTTGCTCGTAGCCATAAGTTCGTGCTGTGAATATTTGTAGCGCTTTACAGAATTGTGCTTTGGAGATTTGCAGCGCTTTGTAGAATAATCGTAGAAGCTGCTTGATTGTAGCCCAGCCTCTCTCTAGTTTCGTTTTTGTGGCTGCTACGGCCATTTTGTTGTTGTTTTGCCTTGAAGACCGTCCCCTACACCTCGCACCCGCCTCCCAGCTGACCCTCCCTCGCCCCTCCCCCTCCACTCCTCCACTTATGACTGAAGCAATTGCGCGCAGCGGACGCGCCCCATGCGCGCCAAAGGCGCACCAAAGGTAAGCCCATCTACGCCCGTCCACGCCTGGACCGCGCCCAGTGCCAGACCCCCTGGCCCCCGCTTACCGCACTCCTCCCGCATAACGTATGACTCCGCCACCCTCCTAGCCCTTAACCCCGGACGCACACCACAATGCTACGAAGCTGCCCCAGGACGTACCCACGGCCCCTTCGCCTGCCACTCCTGCAAATTCACCAGCATCAAGACCCATACCACATCCAGTAACCCCAAACACAGCTCCGACTCTAACCACCTGAAGTGCATCCTGCTGAACACCCGCTCGATCCACAGACACGCTACCGAACTCTGGGATCTACTCGACACTACATCACCGGACGTCGCCTTCCTTACTGAAACATGGATGAACGCATCATCAACACCCGACATCGCCATAGCCATCCCGGACAATTATAAGATCATCCGTAAAGACCGCACCGTCCAAACAGGAGGAGGCATCGCCATCGTCCACAAGAACACCATCAAAATCACGACCAGCTCCGACGATATCCTCGCAACAGCCGAACACCTCCACTTCCAGATCCATACCGACCCTAGGACCACACTCAGAGGCACCCTCATCTACAGGCCTCCAGGAACCTGTAAACAATTCAGTGAAGACATCACTGACTTCATCAGTCCACATGCCCTCGCCTCCGAGAACTACATTCTACTAGGAGACCTCAACTTCCACCTGGAAAAGAAAAACGACAGCAACACCACCACCCTTCTTGACAACCTGGCCAATCTCGGCCTCAAACAACTTGTTGACACCCCCACCCATGTAGCCGGACATACGCTCGACCCAATCTTCACCTCCAGCAAACACATCTCCTTCGATCGCACCACAGCTCTCCACTGGACGGACCACAGTTGTGTTCGCTTCAGCTACAAAACCACCCCGACCCACAACCCCCCACAACCTATCCCCCGAAGAAAATGGAACAAAATAACCACCGACCAACTCCTCACATCACTCAACCAAAACCCACCCGCCCTCTCATCGGACCCAAACCAAGCTGCCATCAAATTCAAACAATGGATCACTCACAGCGCTGACGAATTAGCACCCTTGAAAAACCATCACACCAAACAAGACAGCAAAAAGGCCCCCTGGTTCAACGATGACCTTAAGAAATCCAAAAAGATATGCCGTACTCTCGAGAAAACATGGAGAAAAAACCCAACCACCGACAACATGACCACCTTCAAGGCAGCCACCCGCAAACACCATCAGTTGATTCGATCTACCAAGAAATCATCATTCAAGATTCGTCTCGACAACAACGCCCATAACAGCAAGGAACTATTCAACATCGTCAAAGAATTCACCAACCCCACCGCAGCCTCAAACGACATCACCCCCTCCCAGACCTCTGCGATTCGTTATCCTCCTTCTTCTACAACAAAATTGCCGACATACATAACAGCTTCGAAAACAGTTCCAACAAACAATCCTCCCCACCCCCCCCAGAACCTAAGCCGCCCTCTAACAACCTCAGCACCTGGAACCCTGTCACCACTGAAGACACCATCCGCCTAATGAATTCCATCCACTCTGGCTCGCCAACCGACCCATTTCCCCACCAAATCTTCAACAAAGCAGACTCCATCATCGCACCCCATCTCCGTGATGTCATCAACTGCTCCTTTGTCTCTGCTACCTTCCCAGAAAGCTGGAAACATGCCGAAGTCAGCGCCCTCCTGAAGAAACCCACAGCAGACCCCTCTGAACTTAAAAACTACCGCTCCATATCCCTCCTCCCTTTCCCGGCCAAAGTCATTGAGAAAGCCATCAATAGCCAACTCGCCGCCTTCCTCGAATCCAACAACTCCCTCGATCCCTCACAGTCCGGCTTTCGAGCTAAATACAGCACCGAAACCGCCCTCATCGCAGCAACAGACGACATCCGAACACTACTGGACAACGGAGAAACAGTGGCCCTCATTCTACTCGACCTCTCCGCCGCCTTCGACACTGTCTGTCACAACACCCTCATACAATGCCTCAGCAACATCGGCATAAAAGGAAAAGCCTTGGATTGGATCATCTCGTTCCTAGCTGGGAGAACTCAGAGAGTCCGACTCCCCCCATTCAAATCAGAGGCCACCGAAGTCATCTGCGGTGTACCACAAGGATCATCACTCAGCCCCACCCTCTTCAACGTCTACATGAGTCCACTCGCTTCCATCACGCATCAACACACCCTTAACATCATCTCCTACGCCGACGACACCCAGCTGATCCTTTCCCTCACCAAAGACCCCAACACCGCCAAAACCAATCTTCACGAAGGCATGAAAGAAGTAGCCGTATGGATGAAAAACAGCCGCCTTAAACTTAACTCAGACAAAACGGAAGTGCTCATCCTAGGATCATCCCCCTCTGCCTGGGACGACTCATGGTGGCCTTCGGATCTGGGATCAGCACCCATACCCACAGACCACGCACGTAACCTTGGCTTCATCCTAGACTCCTCACTCTCGATGACCAAACAAGTCAACGCCGTCTCATCCTCCTGCTTCAACGTACTTCGTATGCTCAGAAAAATCTTCCATTGGATCCCCGCCGAGACAAGAAAGACTGTCACCCACGCACTGGTCACTAGCCGACTGGACTATGGAAACACCCTCTACGCCGGAACAACAGCCAAATTACAGAAAAAACTCCAACGCATCCAAAACGCTTCAGCTAGACTTATATTGGACATCCCTCGCCAAGATCACATTACCGGCCACCTGAAAGACCTCCACTGGCTTCCCGTCAACAAGAGAATAACATTCCGTCTCCTCACCCACGCCCACAAGGCCCTCTACAAACTAGGGCCCGAATGCCTCAACACTCGACTATCCTTCTACACTCCCACCCGCCAACTAAGATCCTCCAATCAAGGCCTCGCCGCAGGTCCGCGTATCCAAAGATCCACCATGGGAGGTAGATCCTTCTCCTACTTGGCGGCCAAGACCTGGAACTCACTCCCCACTCACCTCCGCCTTACACATAACCACATCTCCTTCAGAAAAGAACTTAAAACCTGGCTATTCGATAAATAATGAACCCCCTCCCTAAGCGCCTTGAGACTCTCCGGGTGAGTAGCGCGCTATATAAATTCTTGAACCTGAACTTGAACTTATCTTTGTATAAGAAATAAAGGAACAATTCCGGTAGGGAGAAGTGAATGTAATACTACTCTTACATTTGATACACCAAATGGTATTGCTTTTGTAGCCTCACGAAACACTTATTTTATCTGTGGTAATAAAGGATATCATTGTCTACCTCTTGGATGGCTAGGAACCTGCTATATATCTTTTGTACTACCCCCTGTATTTATTGCCCCGCCTATGTACCATAATGATTTTGTACTATGCCATGATTTTATATTAAATAGGGTTAAGAGAACATTAGTGATTGAAAATGTGGACCAAACAGACACCTCCTTACAACAATATGTAGATTTTAATTTAGGCCTGTTTTCCTTTGTTGGTGCTGCCTTAAACAGCAGGAAAATAAGACGGTTAACACGTGTTGTGGAAGCTGTTGCTAATGAAACTGCCTCTGCTCTAGGGAACTTAACTGAGGAACTCCAGATTACGAGAATTGTAACGCTTCAGAACCGAATGGTTCTTGATGTAGTATTGGCTGATCGTGGGGGTGCCTGCCGCATTATCGGAAGTAGTTGTTGTGTTTATGTTCCCGATAAATCGCCTTCTGTGTATGATGCTATTTCCAAATTGCACAAAATTGCTGCTGAAATTCACCCCGAAAATGGCACATGGACATTCTCTAATTGGTTCTGGACTTTGCTTAGCACCTGGGGTTGGAAATTATTGACTATTCTTTGTATGTTTATTGGAGTACTCTTTTTCCTTTGTTTATGTATCCAATGTGGCCCTACTTTATGCTCTGTATGTATTACAGCTAAGCATGGGCGGATTTTGCGGATTGGCAATCCGCGAACTTGCGTATTTACGGATTCGCAATCCGCGAAGATCCGCGAACTCTAGCGGATTTGCGGATTTTTCCGTTTTTTGTGTTGGCGCGTGTTCGCGCCGATTTTGGGACAAGTTCGCAATTGCGAACTTACTTTTCGGCTTGCAACGGCCGCGACTATGTTGTTTCTACGTCTGGTTTATCACAGGTTCACAGCACCCTCTGTTTCACCACTGCCACCCTCTGGGACACCCATGCCACCCTCTAGTACATCCTCACTGGCACCTATTAGGTTTATTTATCACTGTAGATTATGGTGGTTGAAAAAAGCAAGCACACCTGCCCTTCTTCAACTGCCATCAATTAATTTGTGTTTCATTAATGTGTCAGTAATTTTGAAAGTTCCAGTCTGGCTGGCACCTGCTTCCTTCCTTATCTGTAATTTGCTTTTTGTTGCAGTGAAATTTTTTTTTCACAGGACCTTTATGGTGCTATTCTATGAGCCTGCTGTTTGGGTCATAGCAGGGTCATAGAATAGTTGCAAACTCTGGAGGGGCCCATCAGGAAGCACTACCTTGAATGTTACTAATGTTAAGTTTGAACTTTTGCACCTGCTCATTGCTTTCAGTTTAGCTAAAATCGTTTTTTCTGCAATTTCGCGCGTTTTTTGGGGCGCGAATCCGTGCGAGATCGATTTCGGAAGCCGCGAATACGTGCGAATACAAAATTGTTTTTGTTGCGACGTGTATGTTCGCGTGATCTTGCGCGTGTTCGCGAGGCGCTTCTAGCTATACGTTTGCCAAGTTACCCTATCGGTCGTACACGGGCGCGGCCATCTTGTTGGCGTGACGTAATTCCGTTTCCGCCCGCTATGTGTAATCTCGCAAAGTGTGCTGCTCGCTAGTACAATTTCGCGCGTACTCGCAAGGAAAATCTCGCGCGAACTTACCCACGCGGTCGTGAACGGGCGCGGCCATCTTGTTTCTCATTCATTGCTATGGTTCTGGGCATGCTTTCTCTATCCTCTCTCAATCTCTGCCATCCTTTGCTTGTTTGAAGTTTTTTTGATCTAATTTTACTTATTATCTAACCCTCTATTTTTCTAGCTCTATATTTTTGTGTTTTCTGCAGCTTTTAGTTACTTTTAAACTACTTTTTTAAACTCTTTTCTTTTCTTCTTCACTATTCTATTTCTTCTTTATCATTTAAGTTTATTTCTGCCCAGACCATGGTAAAGGGAGCCGGGAAGCACCCTGAGAAGGGGAAGGGTCCCGCACCCCGTGCCCGGCTCCCGTGCGGGCGTTTAAGGGGGGAGCAAGTGGTCCCGAGGGAGATCTTCAGCGCGGAGGAAGTGGCGGCACTGATCTTCCACGTCCAGCGCCGCCTCCCCAAGACGATCCTGGGAGGCGGCAAGATCGCGACCGGCTATGGCATCCGGGAGCGTCGCAAGCGGTGGGAGAAGGTGTGCCGGGCCATGTACAAGATCTCTGGGGTCCGGCGCACATATAACCAGGCCACCCACCGCTGGACCGATGTCATGGACCGGGAGCGGGACTTGCTGGGCGCGCTCGGCGTAGAGGTCCCCGGGCTTGGTGAGTAGTAGTAGTAGTACATTTACTACTCTGTTTTATCCTGCTCTGTTATTTGCAAATCTTTGTTCTTTACCAAGAGCAATAATGCTGCCGATTACATTGAGGTAAATTATATTTCAAAATCTTCTATGCATTTCAGGTGCACTGCTCTCCTTCTCAGTAGCCTTGCTTGCTACTATGCTTCTTTGTTTTGTATGTTGTGTTCAGAAGCATTTCATTGGCCTGAGAAATTATGTATGAGTGTACTGTAAAGAAAAGAACTGCGTAATGCTAGACAGTAAGGGTCATATTTTCAATTACCGGCGCATCCCTGCAAAGTAGCAGGGATGCGGCAGTAATTGTGTGCCATGCCACCACCACCCATTGGCCCAAAACGTCACAGAAGCCTTACGCATCTGTGCCGTAAAGGCAGCGCATTGCTGGAGTTGCGTGCCAACGATGGCGCAGCTCCAGCAATGCTCTGGGGTACCCTATCTCCCCAATGCTGCATCAAGCCGTACGTCGGCTTCAAGCGCGCAGGGTTTGAGTCATGCATCATTGTCCTAAAAGTGACTGATTGACATCTTGTAGATTTCCCTCAGCCACTTTTAGGATTCGTTCCTGCGCAGGTACGCCCTCCCTTGCGCCGGAACGCCCCCTGATGGCGCAGGGCTTTACAACGTGATGCATCGCCCATATGCCCATATGTGTTTTTTTTTTTAATATATACGCCGCACCAACACCATGGCGAGTCTTTTGTTCTGCCGCTGCGTCAGAAAAGGCACGCAACAATGGAGGAAAATCAGCCGCAACTTCCGCAAGGGACTTATAAATCAGCCCCAACAGACTGAAGTCCAGTCCTTCCTTTAGACAGTCACATGGCTATAAGAAGAAATAGTGGCGGTGGTGGCGGGTGGATTGATAGTTTGAGTATTCACTGATCTGCAAGCAGGATGGACTTTGTCTGTCACGTGTTGCGCACTGCTGCCTGCAGTGCCAGGCCTAGGCAAACCTCTTTAGTAGTCTGTTTATTGAGTTACATAGGAACTTTCTAAGTCAACGTTCCGCAAATCAGGCAATACGAATAACGTAGTATACCACATGAGATAGATCCCGTGGAATAGTTGTCTATCTATTTGCTATTTTTCCAAAATATGTTGTTATTGTTCTTTTGAAATGTTTGATTTGGTTGAAAAATCTCATCCATGTTTTCTGGTTTTTCTTTCTTTCATGTTGTACATCAGCTCCCCCCAAGGGCAAGAGGACACAGGAGGAGGGTGCTGAGGATGCAGGCCAGGATCGGGCAGGCGAGGGCTCCTTTGCTGGCCCCAGTAAGTTTACATTTTAATAAACAGTACCTATTTTTTCCTAGCGTTCCTCATTCGATTTTTTCTAAATCGTCTTTGATCTTCTTGTAGACTGGATATAAATTCTTATCCTGCCTCGAATATGACTCCCTGTGGTATTACTAGACTATTCTTATTAGTCTGTCTGTGTAGCTAACTAAGATTGGACATTTGGCAATTCCATTGGACTCCCATTATATTCAGCAATACCTCTATGCACTGTCTCCTTACTGACTAGATAGTGTGGCAGAGTCATTCAGCTCCCGAAGTCACCGATTATAGATCCCCAATGATCTCTAGATTATCGTACGCAGGACAAGAGAGTAGTACGGAGTGACAGCACAGTCAAGAAGTGTCAGAGGCACTCATGCTTGCAAAAATTCCAAAACCTTTAGCTCATCCACTCTAGTCTAGAGGAACAAAAACCACAGAGTCTATTTAAGTTTAAAAGCTTTATTAAAAGTAAACACATTTATTAAAATCTACTTTGTCATAAAACTATTTAACTGTAAACGGAAAAGTGGTTAGTGCTGACGATTAATTGGACACATTTCTTGTGGTCGAGCCGAACTCTCACTTAGTTTGAACTTGATCCTGGTCGTGTTCTTAGGACTCAGGAGTCAAGCTTCTGTCTGTTAGGAGAAAAAGTGGTGCGTGTTAAAAATCAAAAGCAAGCATTCATCAGTTGTGCATAAAAGTGCAGCAAGACAACAGCCTTCCCTGGAAAATGGGACATTTTTACTATGGAGTAGACAGTCACAAATTATTACATTGTATTCTGTTTTTTTAACATTTCTCCTAGACCAAATATTATATAGTAGTGAGTGGTGTATTCTAACATTCTTAAATGTACTTTGTAGGTGTAACATCTGGTGACGGGGCCAGCGCGGAGGTGGCTGTGTTGGACCAGGACTCGGAGGCCTCTGGGGAGGAGGCGGCGGTAGAAGAGCTGGTGGCCGTTCCTGTGGGGGATCAAACGGTGGTGGCGGAAACAGGTAAGCTATATATTCCTTACTTATTGAGATTGAAGACTGCATAGTGTGCTTTCTGCACGGGTGTATTACAATTACAAATCAACCAGGTAGTAGCCTCCTCGAAATGTACTTCGACTTAGCTGTGAAGTTTTTGGTGAGAAGAATCCCAATAAGTTCTTAGACGAACGTGATGGATGGGATGAACGAAAAGCGAAAGAAGGGTGTAAGTAAGTGGGACGCGAACTTGTATGATGGCTGGCAAAGAAGAACGATATGTGTTTGCTTGGACCCAGAGGTGGCTGGGAAGGAAAGAATATGGTATGGTGCATGGCTGGGTCAATGATGTAGCAAGGATGGGTGGAAGGACAGCAGCCTGGGTGGGTGAAACAGAAACTGTATGTGTGCGTATACTTTGACTGAATGGATGCCTGGAGCATGGTATTCTCTGACTCTTACATAGCACATGTGTATCTAGAGAGAGTAGATGGTCGCCAGGTGAAGTAAGTGTTACCTTGAAGAGCATGTACCACCGCACCCGCACGTCCGTCCCAGTGCAGGGAAGGCAAGGAAAAGAAATTGTAAATGTGTCCAATACTACCATGAATAGTAGCAGTACTTTGTATTGCGTTTGCATTCACAGCATATATCTGGTTATTACGGTGGACACTCCGTACCTCTCTTAATAACTTTAGTTTACTTGTAGTACGTCATTCATGTGTGGGTGTATCACTGTTCACTCAATATTAAGCAAAGCAACTAAAGTCATCTCATCTGTCATTAAATACGTCCCATGTGAAGTGATAGATAATCAAATTAGTTAGCTTCTTCAGTTTCCTTTTCTAGTACTCATTTGCACTGTAGGGTGAAAGGTAAATTAATTAAGCAGTAGCCCTTGTAACAGAGTATTCTCAGTGCCACCCGTAATAGAAAAGTAATAGCTTCACCACCTGCATGTACTGGACCGGTACAGTAACGCAAGTCTGTCTCAATCATCATGGTGTGCAACTTTTTTTCTCGGGTGCAACTTCACTGTGCTGTGTCCATGTCATTCTGCCGGCTTGCATAAGATAACGTACCCATTTCCCTAAACAAGAGAGAAGAAGAAGAATAAGACTGGTGTACTGTCATAGTCGACTGTAATGGAAGTCCATAGTGGTCGTAGAATTAGTTCATTAAACTACCACTACTGTTAGAGCAAGGATGCAGAAGTGGGAGGTTACATAGATACTGTCCTCAAGAGTTATGTACTGTGCTTTCAATTTGCTACTTGTACTCTGTGACCCAACTTTCGGCTCAATCACTTTGTGTTATTAATAAGGAGCATTGGTTACAGACTATGTCTTTCTTTCTTCATATAGTTGCTCCTTCCAAATCAACAACAAGGAGGGAGCAGGCTAGATTGGCCCGGCAACGGAGGCTGGAGGCCACAGTCGCCGAGTATCGGCGGCTGGTGGCCCTGGAGGAGGAGGAGGACACGCAGTCGAGCGGGGCAACATCCTCGACTGTGACCACTGCATCCTCCTCCGTGACTAAGCCAGCGGGACCGAGCCGGGCTAAGAAAGCCGACCGCCACCGCCAAGCAACCGAAATACCAGCTGCCCCCCATAGGAGGTGCAAGGAACGCCAACGCCGCCTACGAGTCCGCATGTCCAACCTGGAGCAGGAGGTCCTGAGGTATAAGAACTTGGTTAAGGGCCTCCGCTCCGAGCTTGCCACCCTCCGCAAGGAGTATGATGCCCATGCCGCATCATGCACCAGCACCAGCACCCTCCAGTAGTGGAGTGTCCCTTGCCCTTTTTTTATAGACTTTTGGGGGGTGGGATTTGGGAGTTGGGATCGTTTTGGGACGTTTCAGAGACAATCGTTGGGGTTAGGGTGGGTGAGGGAGATTATTTTGTTAGGGCTAAATAAATATATTTTTCAACTTTATCTGACCATACCTGTTTTTTACTGCTTTTCAGTCTGGTGGGTGGGGGGCGGGGGTGTAACAGTAACTTTGTTTTCCTGAACAGTCGTAGGACTTTAGTAGTACAACCGTCAATCTCTTGTCTACTCCGAAATAATACTCCATTATACTACCTCCCACCAAACGCTTATCTTACCTGTAATTTGTGTTAGAAATTAGGGCTAGGCCCAGGGCTGGCTCCAGGTGAAATGGGGATTAACGTTGTCAATCCTGGGCGGGTGACATTTCCTCATTGCGGTGGTACTAGTGGTGTGACACAGTGGCAGTTGCATGCCTATGGAAAAAAAGAAAACGAAACCTTGTTTGTCCTCCTTACTGTAGCATTACAACGGTTACGGTACGATCGAGAAAATAGCAGGTGACAGTACACTAGAACAGTGCCATAATGTAGCCTAACAAATGGTAAAGTATTTGCTTGCAAGTATAACTAGTACTTGCGTTGAATTTATTTGACATTGGCTACTACTACTAGAAGATATAGTACTGAAGCTGAGTAAGTCTAGAAGATATCCTCGTATTCCTTCACCAGCCTGTTGCTGCTATCACCTTATCCTCCCCAGCAAGTGTGTGGAATTATTGATGTCATTTTAGTCAGACATCAAGCAAAACAACACAGCCCGGGGGAAGAGGGTTAGGGTTTGTAAAATGGATGGGAATGGGGGTTTCTTTTTGGGTAGGTTTTGTTGAGAGAAGAAAAAAAAAGCAGAGCATGGACAAACAATAATTGAAGATACAGAGTTTACAGACAATCTTTGGTTACAAACTAAAGGTAAGCACATGCAGTCACATTCATAGAATAAAAGACAACAATGGATACTGTATCTGTATTGCGTATGTTGTTGGAGTTGTCCTGTTGAAATTGGTAAGTAAGTTGCATGCAGCAAACAATTCCTCTTATTGGCGGCACTCCTCCATTCCAGCTGACGCTTCGTCCATCAATGTGGTGGTGACCACTGACAGAAGAGACACCCTGTCCACTGCCTGCCTGGCGGATGTTGACTGAAACCCGGCCTGTAATTATTGAACGGAAAACAGGAAGTGCTATTACAATACCACTGATAAATAAATAAAAGGTATGTACGCTGTGTGGTTCAAAAAGTGACACTTTGATTTCCCTAATAGACAGTACAATATTTTTGAAATTGCGTGCTCTGTCTGAGTCACCTTTTTAAGGATCAATAAGTATGGCCAAAATATTATAGCGGATCTTTCCCCTCAAGGTGGGTGTACTACTGTGTTTTAGAACAAAATTTGACCTTCCCAGCAATGCTCCCACCAAGACCCTTACTAAAGCCAGTCGCAAAAATGTAGAAGAACCCCAATCATATCTCCAAAAACGATGCCTAGCAGAAAAATGGTTACAAAACGTACTTTGAAAGTAACAGTAGGCCCAAATACAGACCGTGGATTGTATTCAAACCACTTGCAAGCAAGCAAAAGTATCCATAGCCAGCATCGCTCCAACAGTGCTCTACAACAACAGAACCGCGTTGCAATAGAACCCCCCTAAACACATGCAATCCTGCTGCTAGGGCTAACCCTAACGAACCCTAACTTACAACAAGCATTTACAATGCAATGGTTTTGCCTTTGTTAAAGTTAGAGCTATTGGCATTGCTCTTGACATTATATTTATTTATGTTTTTTTAACATAAATAAATGGCATTGCCATTTACAATGCCACTAGCTTTATCTCTCGCAAATGACACACACAAACACACACAGAGCCCCCCCACACACACACCCATACAGAGCCCCCCCACACACACCCACACAGCCCCCCACACACACAGCCACACAAAGCTTCCCACACACACAGCTACACAGAGCCCTCCACACACACCCACACAGCACAAGCAGGCAACAGGGGCACACGGAGTGTAGAAACATTATATTACGTTCTGGACCCCGAAATTCTTCACTGCTCCTCACTGCAGAACAAAGGACGTACGGTGGTTGGATAGCGCGGTAGCACACCCCCAGTATTATTACCCCTATCAGGACATGAGACCAATTAAATTCCTAAATTTGCTAAGCTGTGAACACCTGACAACAAACAACGCTCTGAGCAGGGGTGGGATCCCAAAACTTCATGAACAATGTTTTCTCTCAAAATAATGTACAACATGCACTGTGAGAAAAGTCATCGACTCTGGGCACAGCAGTCAACAAATTAATAAATATCGCTCTTTTCCACAAACAAAGTAAAGATGTGCCGCCCAAAGTCAACCAAATCTTCGCAATGCTGAAATAAAGGATAAAAACGAGAGGAAGGAAGAAACTGACCAACCAAACTTTGTAGTGTAGAACAGAAAGACTGGAACGGCACATCAGAGGGATCTGGGTTGCCAAAAGATCAACCTAGCAGCCTGGTTCTGTACTAGCTGCAGTCTTCTGGTGAGATACAGTGGTATGCCAAAGTATAGAGAATTGGCACAGTCTAAATGAGAGATCACCATGGCTAAGACAGCCTGTATTAGTGCTTCTCTCGTGAGGAGTCTGCTGATCTTCCGAGACATCAGGTTCTGTTCTAATGTGCTACAGATGTTATTGCAACAAACAGGACCTTACTGTGCTCCCACAGCCTGCCTGCCTCTCACCTGGATGGTAGGAGGCCATCTCTTCCCCCGTGATGAATATGTATTTCACCGCGTACATAAAGTTTGCACCAACAGGGAAAGTAATTTATTTTCTATTAACCTCTGTGGTAAAGGTCCAATTTACTGGGAAGCATGGTCGTCCTTCCCTGTTCGAGGGTGATCGCTGCTTGGAGATTACTCAGTCTACAGATCATTCTCAAAATACATCCATCTTTTGATTCTATGGCAACGGTAACAAGTCATCAGGTTAACGCTTTAAAAAGTCCTTGGCACAGCAAAATGAAGAGTAATTCTCGTTCTCGGCGAGAACAGAACAATTACATCGCTGTGTTTCCGATTTCATTGACCACACACGGGCTTTTTCTGCTCACATCCATTCTGGAAAATGATTTCCTTAAAACGCTGCCCCTCGGTGACGTTGGCAAAATGTATCGGTCTATCACGTCAAAATTCTGCAATAAAGTTGCAGCCTGAATATGATGCATATTGATTTTTAGAATAAAGCTCCTCCCTTCGTAATCTCCAAAGCAGTCTAAGAAGCACTATAAAATGTAGAAAATGAATATTCACTGAAGGTATACTCACAAAGCTTTCCCTTCGTTAAACCAGTTATCAACTGGATTAATTTAACTCGTCAACCTTAGTAACGATATTTTTAACGTCAAGAGAAGTGGGTTACATTTATTAGGAAACTGACGATCATACGGGATGATAAATGTTACATACACCTGCCATACATACCACGTGTGTGTACATATATAAGATATAGATATATGTATGTGTGTGTGTGTGGGGGGGGGGGTATATGTGTATATATACAAGAAAATGCACATACATTTATATAAAAAATATAAATACGGTGATATATAGGCATATTTAAACGTGTAGTAAAATATGAGCACAGACATTAATTTCCAGATCGCTTATTAATAGATGATACACCGTTCCCTCCCCTTGTCATGACGATAAGGATTAACAGATGTACAAAGGGCAACAGAATACCAATTTTCACTGAAAGCAATCATTCTATCTGCTGAAGGACAGGGCTGCTCGACTGGAGCCAGGCAGGGTGATTTTCGAAGTTCCCTCCTGCACAGAGAGTGCCCCGGCAGCTACAATCACACACACAAGGTGCCCCTTAACACAACAGAGGAGAGCAGGTCGGCTTACACCCAAAGATGACCTGTCTTTGAAAATTCCACATGAAGGCACACGGCGGAGACGGAGCCACCCGGAATCGAGGCATGCGTCACCTGGGATGTCAAAGCTTTATTTATGGGCCATTACCGGGCACCGAGGTTACATGAAAACAAAATGATGGCCGCGTCAGCAGTACAAATGAGCTTTCTGCAATTTAGTGTTATTGCACGTTTCTGTGCAGTACCAAGGCACAGGCAGCGCGATAAATATTTAAAAATGCCGGAATGTTACCCGGGCTCGATACAGTTAACAAATGGAACAGTTAATAACACCAACCTGTCATTAGCACTGAAAGCAATCATTCTATCTGCTGAAGGACAGGGCTGCTCGACTGGAGCCAGGCAGGGTGATTTTCGAAGTTCCCTCCTGCACAGAGAGTGCCCCGGCAGCTACAATCACACACACAAGGTGCCCCTTAACACAACAGAGGAGAGCAGGTCGGCTTACACCCAAAGATGACCCGTCTTTGAAAATTCCACATGAAGGCACACGGCGGAGACGGAGCCACCCGGAATCGAGGCATGCGTCACCTGGGATGTCAAAGCTTTATTTATGGGCCATTACCGGGCACCGAGGTTACATGAAAACAAAATGATGGCCGCGTCAGCAGTACAAATGAGCTTTCAGCAATTTAGTGTTATTGCACCAGCCAGCGGTGGGACACAAAGCGGACCCCCTCTTCGGTATGTGACCAGCGAGCGCCGGTTCCCAGCTGTAAAACACATCAGCAGAAAGCTGCAGGGGCAATGCGGGCAGCAATAAAAACATTCGAGCAGACTGCAGCCAGCGGTGGGACACAAAGCGGATCCCCTGTATCCCCCCGCAGGGGCTCAAGAGCCTCCGTGGATCTCCCAGGCATCCCGTAACCGGCACACAAAGCCAACACATCAGCAGAAAGCTGCAGGGGCAATGCGGGCAGCAATAAAAACATTCGAGCAGACTGCAGCCAGCGGTGGGACACAAAGCGGACCCCCTGTATCCCCCCGCAGGGGCTCAAGAGCCTCCGTGGATCTCCCAGGCATCCCGTAACCGGCACACAAAGCCCGGCCATGCGGGCGGCCTAGCGCCCCTAAACATAGCCCCGGCCACGAGGAGGAAGACAGGTTGGGGCAGGGGCTCGGAGGGTAGGGGAGGAGGGAAAAAAACAAACAAATAAATCGACTCACCTGCACCTTGCGACGGCGGCACTTCTCGATCGGTCTGGGAGGCGAGCAGCGACAGGCTGGGCAGCCCAGACAGAGCGGCAGGTTGGAGAGGCACTTCTCCGGTCTCCCCGCGGGCGCCGCCATAGTGCTTGCCGTCTTCCTCTCCTTCTTCCCCGGGCTGCGGGGGGCGGGCACTTCCGGCCGGCCGCGCTAGGATTGGCCGGCCGGCCAGTCACGGGGTTAGGAGAGACGCAGAAGTGCCGGCAATGCCGGACCAGACACGGGGGCGTTCCCGGCGTCCCGTGACGTCGGCAAAAGGCAAAGAATGTCAGGAACGCCCCCGTGTCTGGTCCGGCATTGACGGACAGGCCCCTCGTCCAATGGCAAGGCTCCGTTTACGGAGCCAGCCAATCAATGACGAGGGCCGACCCAAAGCACCCTACAGTTCTCAACAGGATTTCGCCTGCGCGAAAAAGCTGCGCAGAGCGCAGCTTTCGCTAGGCAAAACCTAAAAAGTGCCAAAACTGGTGTTTCCTTATGGATTTTGTCCAACAAACTTCTAGCCGGTATTAGACCTTCCCAGGAATGCCCCAGGCAAGACCCGCCAACCCACCCGCAAAAAAACACCCGACACAACACCACCAAACAGCGAAAAAGCTAAATCTCATACTTACAATGTCTCTCGGCCTTCGGTCCAAACGCGGCGCTGTGCAGCTAGGTCGTCATCATCATCAATCATCATAACTCCTGTTTTCCACCACGGATTTCCTGAAAAGCAAATGCAATCAAGATTAGACTGTCGCAGCAGTGCTTCGACAGAGACCCCGGCCGCAACCCACCCACGAACAGCAGGAAGCCCCCCATAACGCTACATTGAGCAAGATGTCTGAAGAAATGGCAAAAAAAAGGCTGTTCCTTATGGATTTTGTCCAAAACACTTGTATCCGGTATTAGACCTTCCCAGGAATGCCCCAGGCAAGACCCGCCAACCCACCCGCAAAAAAACACCCGACACAACACCCCCAAACAGCGAAGAAGCTAAATCTCATACTTACAATGTCTCTCGGCCTTCGGTCCAAACGCGGCGCTGTGCAGCTAGGTCGTCATCATCATCAATCATCATAACTCCTGTTTTCCACCACGGATTTCCTGAAAAGCAAATGCAATCAAGATTAGACTGTCGCAGCAGTGCTTCGACAGAGACCCCGGCCGCAACCCACCCACGAACAGCAGGAAGCCCCCATAACGCTACATTGAGCAAGATGTCTGAAGAAATGGCAAAAAAAAGGCTGTTCCTTATGGATTTTGTCCAAAACACTTGTATCCGGTATTAGACCTTCCCAGGAATGCCCCAGGCAAGACCCGCCAACCCACCCGCAAAAAAACACCCGACACAACACCCCCAAACAGCGAAGAAGCTAAATCTCATACTTACAATGTCTCTCGGCCTTCGGTCCAAACGCGGCGCTGTGCAGCTAGGTCGTCATCATCATCAATCATCATAACTCCTGTTTTCCACCACGGATTTCCTGAAAAGCAAATGCAATCAAGATTAGACTGTCGCAGCAGTGCTTCGACAGAGACCCCGGCCGCAACCCACCCACGAACAGCAGGAAGCCCCCCAAAACGCTACATTGAGCAAGATGTCTGAAGAAATGGCAAAAAAAAGGCTGTTCCTTATGGATTTTGTCCAAAACACTTGTATCCGGTATTAGACCTTCCCAGGAATGCCCCAGGCAAGACCCGCCAACCCACCCGCAAAAAAACACCCGACACAACACCCCCAAACAGCGAAAAAGCTAAATCTCATACTTACAATGTCTCTCGGCCTTCGGTCCAAACGCGGCGCTGTGCAGCTAGGTCGTCATCATCATCAATCATCATAACTCCTGTTTTCCACCACGGATTTCCTGAAAAGCAAATGCAATCAAGATTAGACTGTCGCAGCAGTGCTTCGACAGAGACCCCGGCCGCAACCCACCCACGAACAGCAGGAAGCCCCCCAAAACGCTACATTGAGCAAGATGTCTGAAGAAATGGCAAAAAAAAGGCTGTTCCTTATGGATTTTGTCCAAAACACTTCTATCCGGTATTAGACCTTCCCAGGAATGCCCCAGGCAAGACCCGCCGGCGCCAACCCACCCGCAAAAAACCACCCGACAACACCCCCAAACAGCGAAAAAGCTAAATCTCATACTTACAATATCTCTCGGCCTTCGTTCCAAATGCGGCGCTGTTCAGCTAGGTCATCATCATCAATCATCATAACTCCTGTTTTCCACCACGGATTTCCTGAAAAGCAAATGCAATCAAGATTAGACTGTCGCAGCAGTGCTTCGACAGACACCAAAAATTACACACAAACCCCCGGAACCCCGCCAAAGAGCACCTCAAAGGCAAGCAAGTCAGCAAAAACGGCAAGAAATTTCCACCTCATATTTGGTCCAAAACACTTTTGTCCATTATTAGAGCTTCACAGCAATGGGCCCAAATCCGTCAACTCACCCGCAAAGAAGTACAACACCCCCACAAGTGCTGAGTCTTTCTTCATTGTGCGTAATCCAGCACTCTGCTTGGAGGGAAATCGCAGTCTGGAGGAGGAGGATAGAGGAGCATGTTCTTCAGAACTTGTGAACCTGAGGAATGTAGACTGCGGCACCTTCAAATCAATAAGCAAACAAGTGAAGACAGTTCTGATGATGGTCTTGTTTTTGGGATTAGGTGATTAAAGTTTGAATTAAATTAACTGTGCAAAACAAAGAAAGAGAGACACAAAGCACACAGGAATAAAAGTGAATAAGGACGAAAAAGAAAGTTCTTGATTGATTGTCTCATTTTCAGGGCTCGGTGTCAGGGAATAAGAACAAGATTTCGTCATCATACTCTGCGAATTCAGGCTGGATGAGGTCAGTGGCACCGAACAGAGAAAAAATCCCCTCATCTACGTTGCTGTCCTCCTCGTCTTCATGCGGCGTGCTTTCTCGTACTTTGTAATCTGGTGGTATGAGGTGCTGATTCATCTTGATCATTGTCAGCCGCTCCACATTTTTGGGCGAGAGGCGGCTCCGTTTGGGAGTTACAATGCCACCAGCAGCACTGAAAACACGTTCAGAAGACACACTTGCGAGTGGGCAAGACAAATAGTTTATAGCCAGGTTGAAGAGCTGTGGCCACAATTGTTTTTTGCCATGCCAATACTGCAATGGCTCATCATTAAGGAAGACCTCTGTTGAGTCATTCAGATAGTCCTGCACCATCGACTCAAGGTCATCAACTGTTCCTCCACTTTGCTTACTTTTTGCTGTGCCTGTGACATTTTTTCGAGAACCATACCCCATCAAACTTAGCCAATCCTCCTCCCCAGCCACTGTTAGTGTTGTCATTGTGTGTGGTGCAGATGATCCAGTTGCCGGTGTCTTTAACGGCTGAGAGGTCACTTGTGCCCCAGCCACAGGTGCAGAAGTGGATTCTTGTGACTGCGGATGGCCTGCTGATGCTGATGCTGATGTACTGGCTTCTCCTTCAATAACCTGCCGTTCTTTTTCAAACCTCTTGGCTGACCAGGCTAACCAATGTTTGTACTTTTGAACATCTGCATCAGCGAAAGGAAAGAATGCGTTGTCTGCCAGCGCCTTTTTGTAGCGTGGATCCAGAATAGTAGCACAAATGTAATGCTGATCTGAGTTGATGTTTTGAAGACGTTCATCACCACGTAGGCGATGTAATAATTTCTCAGACAAAATGAAATGTTTTTTTTTTTTTTCATCTTTTTCAAACTCAGAAGAAACCGCCATCAGTTGGTGCTCCAGTATGCACAACAATGGGATAGCTTTTCCCAAATTACAGTCCTCCTGGCTGACTGCACGCGTGAAGAACTCAAAAGGACGAAGCATGTCTGTCAGGCTTTTAACTATGGCCCATTGCGCCTTACTCATCCGCAGGTCCTCCTTCTGAGATGTAGCCTCTGTCAAGAAATAGTGATCGAGTACCGTATACTGCTCATACAGACGCTCAAGCATGTAGAAGGTTGAGTTCCAACGTGTTGCCACCTCCTGGATGAGTGCTTTCACTGGCATTCCACGTTGAAGTAGCAGTCTCCGCAGATGCTTCCGGGCCTTAAAAGAATGGCTGAAATGGTTGCACATTTTGCGGCAGGTGGCCATTACCTCGAACGCTGGACTCTCTTTATCACTCAAGAATTTTTTAACTACCAGGTTGATACAGTGCGCCAAACACGGCACTCTAACATGGTCACCAATGAACATGGCCTTAACTACATTGGCGCCATTATCCGTGGAAACATAACCAATCTTGCGTTTTAGGGGGGATAGCATTGTCAAGACCTTTTTGTCAAACTCTTCCAAAAGGTTTTCTGCTGTGTGACTTTTCTCCAAGCCAAACATGGCTAGTGTTGCATGTTTCCGAGCAGCTTTGAAAACTTGGTCCGGGTCAACACCTGCGTTTAGCTTTGCTTTAACACCTGAAAAAGAGACCCAGTGTGCAGTGATGCACATGTAATCATCGCCTGGGCCACTGGTCCACATGTCTGTTGTCAGATGTATTGTGTGAACAGCACTCTTCTGCAAAGCTGCCCCAATCGCCTGCAGCACATCTTCATGTAGTGCTGGAACCGCAACTCTGGCAAAATAGAACCGGCTCGGAACCTTCCATTTAGGGCAGAGCGTTGCAACTAATTCAAGAAAACCTACCGCTTCTACAAAAGAAAAAGGTAGAAGGTCCACAGCTAGCATTTTAGCCAGCTTAGTGTTATACAGACGCGTCAGTGGGTGGTTGCGTTCATATGGCACGTCTGAAGTAAGCATTGTTCTAATGTTGCCCTGGACCAAGCATTTACGGGCTGATAATGACTTCGTTGACCCAATTTTGCTCGCTGGTGAACTTTTGTGCGTTGGTGTCTCACTCGCTCCAACACTCTTAGTGTGCCTCACATTGGGTGTGCTGCTGACAGGGGTACTGGGTGTAAGGGAAGTGTTTGACACGTCTTCTTCCTGCTCGTCAACATCAGATGAAACATCAACGTTTCCTTGATTTTGGCCTTTCTTGATCGCAGCTAGGTGCGCAAACCATTTGACAGCGTGCTTTCTCTCAAGATGACCACTCTGGCCGCCGGTACCATAGTTGGTACCTGACTTACCACGACTAACTGCAAGCTTACAAAGGGTACAAATGGCAAACTTTGGATTTTTGGGACAAACAGTAAAGAAGTCCCAAACTGGGGACTTGAAGTGTCTGTGGGACCTGGAGGAGGCGGCGATACTGGTGGTGGTGGTCATGAAGCTAATGCCAGATGAAGTGGAGGATCTGGATTGCCCAACTTTTGTACGTTTTCCACTTTCACCGCCACTAATTAAGGTCGAGGTTGACGGAGGTCTCTTCTTGCCAGAAAGAAATATGGAAGCGGGACGAGTTGGTGTACTACTTAACTCCAATGATTGTGGTGTTTCCACTGCCTCCTCATCGACAACATCATCATCATCATCATCACGCGCAGCAGCTCTTCGGGCTAGGGTCAAAATGTCTGTTTGCTGCATGCCCGCTGGGGCTGCAGTGACCTTTATGATGACTGGGTCGTCGTTGGCAGAGTCTTCATCAGCAGCAGTATCCGCCACTTCTTGTTGAGCCTCATCACACTCCATAAGTCTGAGACTTTGGACGAGCTTCCTTTTACGCTTAAGTACCTTTGTTGGATCATGGTGTGCCTCACTCTCAGACGGCTGTGGTGCTGGTTCCCAAGTTTGATCCGTATCATCAGAAGGAGGTGTGCTTGAAGAGGATGTAGACACCACCCTTGATCTCTTCCTTGCTAGGGTTGTGGAAGACAATGAAGGATCATCAGGAGGAGTGGCTTCCTCAAATGATACCTCGCCTTGATTGTCGATTTCCTGATGTGCCCCTACTTCGGGAGGAACAACTATTGTGGGCACTTGTGACCCTCCATGCACCTCTGCTTGCGCATCTCCTTGCGCTGCCTCTCCTTCCACATGTACTTGGGCTTGTACTTGCACATGTGATTGTTGTTGCGGCTGTGGTTGTTCAACACTCGTCAGATGAGCTACAACAACCTGTGTTGATTGAGGGACATTGCTGCTGCTTTCTTGCGATGAGCCAACATCACTGGTCGATGGTGATTGAAGAACTATACTGGCTGCCTCTGCAGCACTCAAGGGCTTGGACTTAAGTTGGCGTGGTGGTGGTGGTGGCACTGAGCCCAATGGAGCGGGGGGGGGTGCTGCCAGCTTGGTCCCCAGCAGATCCCGCTGCTGCTGCTGCAGGCATACTTTTTTTTTTACTCCCAAAAAAAGGGGCGGGCGGCACACCAGTCTCCTTGGTAACTTGCTTCTTCTGCTCCTTACTGGCACCTTTCTTGCTAGAGGAGCTACGGGTTACTTTTTTTGGGGCCATCCTCTTCAGAGCAGGTCATCAGGCAGCAGTTGCACGAGTTGCAGAGGGTTCTGTGTCCAGACGTGACGTCGCGTGACGTTATGCTGCACACACCGCTGCAGGACTTCTTCCTGGCACTGGTGGTTCTCTTGAGTCTTCTTGTGCACCTAAAAGCAATGGAAGACAGAGGAACATCAGTTCAGTTATACACCCCAAAAATTCGACAAAACACAGAAAAATGAGCACAATCCCATGCCATCCTTGATGTTTACATTGAAGACACCCCACAGAAAGACTACGGACATGCAAGTATGCAACACTCACTACCCCTGGGCATAATGGATGAAAAGTAGGCAAAATAAGTGCAGGCCTCAGACACTGCCTCTCCTCAAAATGGCCCCTTACACCCCAGGCACATGTTGCCTGTACCAGCCAGCACTCAAGATGGCCACCACCACCACCCACATGGCCAGTCCACATCAACAGTACACCCCCAAAAAACAGAAAAACAGCCAGAAATCACCACAATCCAACGCCATCCATGATGTTTACATTAAAGAGAGTGAGACCACACCACAGGCACACTCAGTCCATGCACCACCCACCACCCCTGGGCAAAAGGCCACACCAGCAGCCCCCCAAAAACGACAAAAAACAATAAAATAAGCCCAATCCCAGCCCATCCATGGCCTCAATTATGTTTAAATTCAAGAAGACACCCCACAGAAAGACTAGGCCCATGCAACACTCACCACCCCTGGGCAAAGGGCCCCACCAGCAGGCCCAAAAAAACGACAAAAACAATAAAATCAGCACAATCCCAGCCCATCCATGGCCTCAATGGTGTTTAAATTCAAGAAGACACCCCTCAGAAACACTAGGCCCATGCAACACTCACTACCCCTGGGCATAATGGATGAAAAGTAGGCAAAATAAGTGCAGGCCTCAGACACTGCCTCTCCTCAAAATGGCCCCTTACACCCCAGGCACATGTTGCCTGTACCAGCCAGCACTCAAGATGGCCACCACCACCACCCACATGGCCAGTCCACATCAACAGTACACCCCCAAAAAACAGAAAAACAGCCAGAAATCACCACAATCCAACGCCATCCATGATGTTTACATTAAAGAGAGTGAGACCACACCACAGGCACACTCAGTCCATGCACCACCCACCACCCCTGGGCAAAAGGCCACACCAGCAGCCCCCCAAAAACGACAAAAAACAATAAAATAAGCACAATCCCAGCCCATCCATGGCCTCTATTATGTTTAAATTCAAGAAGACACCCCACAGAAAGACTAGGCCCATGCAACACTCACCACCCCTGGGCAAAGTGCCCCACCAGCAGGCCCAAAAAAACGACAAAAAACAATAAAATCAGCACAATCCCAGCCCATCCATGGCCTCAATGGTGTTTAAATTCAAGAAGACACCCCTCAGAAACACACTAGGCCCATGCAACACTCACTACCCCTGGGCATAATGGATGAAAAGTAGGCAAAATAAGTGCAGGCCTCAGACACTGCCTCTCCTCAAAATGGCCCCTTACACCCCAAGCACATGTTGCCTGTAGCAGCCAGCACTCAAGATGGCCACCACCACCACCCACATGACCAGTCCACATCAACAGTACACCCCCAAAAAACAGAAAAACAGCCAGAAATCACCACAATCCAATGCCATCCATGATGTTTACATTAAAGAGAGTGAGACCACACCACAGGCACACTCAGTCCATGCACCACCCACCACCCCTGGGCAAAAGGCCACACCAGCAGCCCCCCAAAAACGACAAAAAACAATAAAATAAGCACAATCCCAGCCCATCCATGGCCTCTATTATGTTTAAATTCAAGAAGACACCCCACAGAAAGACTAGGCCCATGCAACACTCACCACCCCTGGGCAAAGGGCCCCACCAGCAGGCCCAAAAAAACGACAAAAACAATAAAATCAGCACAATCCCAGCCCATCCATGGCCTCAATGGTGTTTAAATTCAAGAAGACACCCCTCAGAAACACTAGGCCCATGCAACACTCACTACCCCTGGGCATAATGGATGAAAAGTAGGCAAAATAAGTGCAGGCCTCAGACACTGCCTCTCCTCAAAATGGCCCCTTACACCCCAGGCACATGTTGCCTGTACCAGCCAGCACTCAAGATGGCCACCACCACCACCCACATGGCCAGTCCACATCAACAGTACACCCCCAAAAAACAGAAAAACAGCCAGAAATCACCACAATCCAATGCCATCCATGATGTTTACATTAAAGAGAGTGAGACCACACCACAGGCACACTCAGTCCATGCACCACCACCCCTGGGCAAAAGGCCACACCAGCAGCCCCCCAAAAACGACAAAAAACAATAAAATAAGCACAATCCCAGCCCATCCATGGCCTCAATTATGTTTAAATTTAAGAAGACACCCCACAGAAAGACTAGGCCCATGCAACACTCACCACCCCTGGGCAAAGGGCCCCACCAGCAGGCCCAAAAAAAGGACAAAAATCAGCACAATCCCAGCCCATCCATGGCCTAAATGGTGTTTAAATTCAACAAAACAGTTGTATCATGCACCCCTAACCAACCCTGGTCCTACTGGATACTGTGGCTACCCACAATATAATTTATTTAATGTTCTGAAAAAGTTCCAAAATTTTACTTGCAGCAACTGTAATGCCCCAAACAAACTTACTTGTGAAAGTTGATTTCTAATCCAAAAGTGCTCCAAAGACAGTCAAAAAGGCCTCAAATCCAAATATCCAGCAGCACCCACAAAAAGTAATCCTTCCAGCTCCAGATCCAAATGAAAGTGACCAGGAGATGGACAAAGCACTGGGAGGAGCCTGCTGGACAGGAACAGGAAGTTGGAGACTGTGGGGCACTTCCTTCCTCCCCCCCCCCCCAAAATGGACTCCTTGCAAAAAAAAGGCCATGCAAATGTCAACCTGAGGAGTGATTCTGATAAAAATCATAATTTTCTGAAGGTTTATCCTGTTTGCTGGTGATTTTCTTGTGCGAAATTGCAAAATCTCTATTTCGCAAGTGCGAGATTGTTCCTTTCCGCCGCAACTACGTGTTCGCAATTGCGAACTCTCGCGAGGTGTGCTGTGCAAGGTGGCAAGCCGCGAGTACGTATTCGCGGGCGCCAAACTTCCGCGGGAATACGCAGCAAGATCTAAAATGGCGCGTCACTCGCAAAGAAAAACAACTCGGCAAACGCTAAATGACGGAAAGTGAACGCCGTGCACCACGCCGCGCGCCGCAACCAAGCAAAAAATCCGCCGCGAGCGGATTCACGGATTTTCGACAAATTCGCGAGCGTTCGCGGATTGCGGATTTGCCGAAAATCCGAAAAATCCGCGAGCGGAGCGGATTTTACGCCCATGCTTAATTACAGCCTGTATCCCATCCAAACGAGCTATTGCTAAAAATGAACAACTGAATAATGTTGAAGTGATGAAGATAATGATGATCGATATTGATGATGAACATCCTGACTATTTCCATTATGAGGTAGCTTCAGCTAAATGCTAAAAGGGCCGTCTGTCGTAATTTGGCAGCACCTGAGTTAGCATTTAGCTCAGCTATACGAACTTTCAACATTAACTTGACCAAACGTGCGGGGGCCATTTTGTATTTGTCGGCTTCCATTTTGAATGAACATGCGGCCTCGTGGTCGGCATGCCCTTTTGTCCTTCCTCCATGCCAATGACCATTTACCTTGCCCGGTAACAGGCTATTTTTAGCACTGGTCAAGCTCACGCATGCGTACTCGAACATTTGGATTAATGAGTGGTCACCTCTTAGGAATGTTCGCCGAAACTGACCAGTGGTACTAAACTCCTCCCACGAGTTGGCTGTGTTCCAAAAATGCCCTTATATGTACCTAAAACTGTTCAAACGTATACCGCCTACCTTTTTATTACTGTTAAACTTGTATAAAAGAGGTCGCGCACCGATGTTCTGTGTGATACTTCTTGCATTGCCGAAGGGTGCTGTAGGAATGTACCACCACCCCATGGGGTCTTAATAAACTTGTCTTTTGCATTTTCCAGTTTCCGTGCCAACTTCTATTTTATGGTGTTCGAGAGTTTTTGCAGAGTATGTAGACCTGGCAAAACCCAATACCACACTCATAAATTGTTTTATTAAACTCTTATGCTCAAACCAAGGCAATGATATAAGGTATGCTAAAAGAGATAAGTTATTTTCAGTAAATGCCATGTTAACAAGTGCAAGACTCAGTCCAGATGAGTAATCACATACATTCATTATTTTCTTGTATGTCAGATGTCTTAAAGAACCTCATCAGCCTTCATGCAATCGCAGATATAATTCAACATGGTTCCCAAATTTCTTTTTATTTCATTTATAAAGTTTTATATAGCGCGAACTTGATCCCGAAGGATATCAGAGCGCTTTACAATTTGAGGCAAAGGTAACAAATCAGAACATTAGTCTAACATGGGGAATCTAATGGGCATTGTAGACTGACTTACAAGCGCACGCACACAGGCATACACTGACTTACAAGCACACACAGGCAAAGACAGGAAACCCTAGAGATCCTAGCAGCGCAAACCTCAAACTGGTGGAGTTCGCTGAGGCTCACGGCCTAATCGACATATGGGGAATCAGGTACCCGACAGTGCAACAATACACATTTCATTCAGGAGTGCATAATAGCCTTTCCAGACTAGATTACATTTTTACATTAGCAACGGGACAGACAGGGGTGACTGAGATCACACGCCTGTCCAGGGGTATATCGGATCACTCTCCAGTGCTCATTACATATAAAGCCTCCACCCCGAGACGGAGCAGGCTGTTTCCTTTACACCCCGGTTACCTTAAACACCACAAGAATAGTAAAGAACTCCTCAAAACGACAAAACTTTTTGCGGAAAACCAGCACTCAGTCCCATCCCTGACAACATTGTGGGAGGCCTACAAAACAGTAATACACGGACAGGCTATCTCACTAGTCACGGCAACATCAGATTGAAACTCTAGAGCGGGATTGCCCCTGGCCGAGGCTGCACATGTTGCCGAAACTGATGAAGACACGATACATAAGGTTCGCCGAGTGCAACAAGAGTGCAAGGCATACACATCTGGGAATACCCATCGAAGTGAAGTCTTCTGCAGACAGTCTTGCACTTAAATTTCTGAACATGCTTCCTTATACAGATACTCTGTATGAAGCTTTACACACAGCTACAAACATAGGGACTAATTTTAAAGAAATACAAGTTTCAGGTAACACTATCTTCAGCACTGTAGACTATTCTAGTTCTGAAGACAAAACGATGCTGTGGGCAGTGTGTCAGGGACTGTCCGGGACTATGTGGGAAACACAGTCAGGGACTTAGGCAAGGACTGGGCACTGGGTAGAAAACGTACACAGGAAGAGGAGTACAGCGCTGCCCAGGATCATACAGGGAGTCAGAGGAGAAAGAAGGATCCAAAGGGGAAGCCTGTGCAAGTGAACAAGATGGGTAAGACTCAGAAAGGAAGGGCACTCACAAGGCATTCAGACTAACTACACCCAGGACGGACGTGCAAGACATATATATAATAAAACATTAACAATAAAGGGGGATGTGGGGTAAAGCACTCAGGAGCTCCACATGGTAAGACTGAAGCTCAGTAAGTTTCTTACCCGCAATTGCTGTTACAGATACTGACTACAAATACCCACATGTAGGGTATGCATGCAAAGGCAGGGTCTGTGGAGCTTATACCTATAGTGATGTTATAAATGTAACTCAAAGTCAAAACTCACAGTTAACAAGAAACACCACCTAGGTAGTCAGCGGAGCCCACGGATCCTGGCGATCAAACAGGAAGGCGCAAGGCAGTAACAGCAAAGGGGTAGAACTAAACACAAGCACAATAGACAAGGAGCTAGCAAGGAGGAGTGCTTAAAAGGAAAGGAAGGAAATGACAGGGCACACTTGGCAGAAAGCAGGTAACAAACATACAAGGTAACAGAAGTAAGACAGCAGAATAGAAAGGCAGCAAACTAGAACTGGAACCAAGGAAATGGGAAGCAAGCAGGGACTGGAAAGGGATATACGAAGGGGAGGCTACAAGGGTATACTAGAATAGTGCAGGTTAAGGAATCAAGAAAACAAAGTAGCATAGAAGGCAGTGCTGGGGCAGGAACAAGAAGTGGGCTAAGGCTCAGGAGTCAAGGCAGCACTACAGACAGGGCTGGTTCAGGAAGAGGGAACTACCAAAGCTTCAGGAGTCAAGGTAGCACTGCAGGCAGTGCTAGTTCAGGAACAGGGAAAATACTAGAGCTCAGGAGTCAAGGTAGCACTGCAAGCAGTGCAAATCAGGAACAAGAAATAGCTAAGCCCAGGAAAAAAGAATAACTATAGCTCAGGAACTCGTGAAACAAGGTAGCTCTGCAGGCAGTGCTAATTCGGGTACAGGGAATAGCTATTGCTCAGGAACTCAGGAAACAAGGTAGCACTGCAAGCAGTGCTAATTCAGGAGAAGGGAAACTGCTGCAGTTCAGGAACAAGGAATACTAAGGCTATGGGGTCAGGTTAGCACTGCAGGCAGTGCTAATTCAGGAATATTGAAAACAGCAGCAGGTCAGGAACAAGGCATAATTAAAGCTCAGGAAATACTGGAAACAAGAATAGCAAAAGCTCAGGGAACTCTGGAAACAAGGATTGGTCTCACCAGTAAACAGTTACAATGACCAACCTTTGCCTGAAGGGAGCTGGGGCTTAAAAGAGCTCACAGTAATCACATGCAGCTGGTGTGAGCAGGCTAGCAGCAGCTAGCCACAGGTGAGCTGAATTCCTCCTCCCATCCTTGGCCTGCAGGGGTGGAGACAAAGCAGTGAGCAGGGAATTCTGGGTAATGGAGTTTCAGGCATGAGTAGGCTGGCTTTAAGTCTAAACAGGCTGGCTTTCATAAAACCCGACATGGATTGGGAATGGATGTCAATTCCCAAATAGTGTCCAAATGGCTGGAAGTCAAGATATGCATGCAGGGGAGTGTCAGGAAGCATATTAGAACACTGGAGAGTCCCACAGTTCAGCCCCCTGGTGGTGGACATGAGAACATAGGGAGCGAATCGTGACACAGTGTGCCTGAGCCGAGACCGAGCTGTGCATCAGCTTGCCCTAGTTCTCAATTAGAGCTTGCTCTAAAAGTGAAGGTAGCGGCTTATGCCGATGACATACTGATAATGACACAACAACCAAAGACCTCAATAGAAGCACTCATGTCAACAATCAGTGAATATGCCGAACTATCAGGGTACAAACTGAATAATGATAAGTCAGAGTGTAAACCACTAAATATTCACTGCTCGAAGGAAGTAGTAACAACAAACATGATTCCAATCTTAGTTTGCTATGCAGAACAGATGAGTGATTATAAATCTGATTTCTTCCCCAGCAGAGCCGCTATCGGACGACAGTGACTAATGTAGGCATAATGACATGGCAGGGTCTTTGCCACAGCACATTCCATCAGAGGGACAAGGAGGGGTTTATGAAGTTTATATTCTCATGTACAATGTTGTGCCACGCTTGAATGAATCTAGATTGATGTTGATGCCCACGAACGAATATTCATTGCTGTATTATATAACTGTTGATTCATAATAAATTGTCAATATATATATATATTTTTTTAAATCTGATTTCTTTAACATATATTTTAGTCAACTCTCTGATGATCTTTTCATGGAAGACTATTGATCGGTATAGTAAAGAAGGAACTCATTTTGCCTCGATCGCCTTCAAAGATTGACAAAAAGCGGGTCCTCCATAGACATTTAAGAATATTTTAACTGACTTTGCAATAACTTGAACCTTAATTTTGGTATCTAAAATGTGGTTTGACCATGTAAGCTTATAATCTACAGTTAAGCTCAAATAAATATAATTTGCAACTTCTTGCAAAAATGTTATTATCAATTTTAAAATGATTCCAACATTTACCAAAAAACATGATTTTCATCTTTCCAGGATTGACTTAAAGATCGTTTGCCAAATTACATTTCTACAAATTGGCTAATAGTGATTGCAGCCCTGACAGAGTCTGAGAGAAAATAGTAATATCATCTGCATAAGCCAAGTAACTGACTGTTGTACCTTCTACCTTTTGAGAGAAAGCATTCCTACAGTTTAAGAATATCCACATATCTGCTATGTACAGTAAAAATAAGAAGTGGGTCTAAGATACAGCCCTGTTTGAGGCCATTTGCTATCGGTATCTTGGCTAAGGATTAACTTTATCAAATGCCGAAGAATATTCTATGTAACATGCATACAAGGTAAGATTTCTCTTTAATGTTTTATTTACTAAAGGTTTTAAGGCTATGATGTTGTCAACTGTTATGCACACAGGTCTAAAACCAAATTGATTAAGATGAATTAATTTAGAGTTCAGCGCCCATGTATACAAATTATCTGAAATACATTTTGCCTAGGTTTTTCCCTCAACACCAAGAAGAGCAGTCAGGCAATAATTGCTTGGATCCCTCTTCAAACGTTTTTTATGCATAGGATGAATAACAACCCCTTTCCATGAAAATTGAATAATGCCTGATTCTAAAATGTGTATAAATAAATTGTAAAGTGAATTGCTCCATAAGTCAAGGTCAGCTTTAATCACGTTGATCAGAATGCCACTAGGGTCAGCAGCTTTTGAAGAGTGATACTTTTTTGTTAACAGCTCGGGTTTCTTTCTCGAAATACGTAGATCAATATTTGAACAATATGAAGTTTCAAATGAGATCAATCTGCTGCTGGCATAAACATTATCTACTTATGATTTCCTAGTCTCATATGATATAAAGTAGTCATTTGTAATCCGTGGGATCCTGTGCACCAACAAACTAGGGAACAAAAACAGCTTAGAGTTACGTGTTTTAATTGAGACGTGCAATTTTGCACAAGATGCATCTTGTGTCCGACAACGAATATCTTGAATTTTGTTCTTTATCATTGCATCTCTCTTTGCGGAACTTTGATTCCCTAAAAGTAATCTCAACTGTTTTCAATGTCTCCTTTTTACTGTACTTAATTAATGGTCCCTATGTTTGAAGTAAGTGATCGATATGTTAATCGAGAGTGTGGAAATAAAGAAAAATAATTTCTGAAGAACCTTTTCCCAGTCGCTACACCTCTTAGTAGAAGAGAAGTGAAAATCGAAATAGGAAATAATAGAATTGTGTTTGTTAATTAAGGACAATTTTGGCATTCCACTTCAATTTTCTTGGATTTGTTGAATGTAGAGCACCTTCTACAGTTCTCCATAAATTATCATTCTTAAACATTGTTATTTGTTGTGGATTGTGATCACTTTACTTCCTTTATACAATTTGATAATCTTTACATAGGGAAAAGGAGGCACAAAAAACAAGGTAAAATCGATAATGCTGATTTAGCAGGAATAAAAGTCGGACTTGCCAGTTAGTCGAAAGGAATCTCCCATTCAGTGCAATGAAGCCAAGATCGAAAAGTAGCTTCCACATATATTAACTTTTAGGCTTAGTATTCACCCACCAATTGGCGGTGAGAGAGGGAGAAATATTCCAACATGAATCTGGGAAATCATCTATTTGACAAATGATTAAGTAGTAAATTACTATAAAAATGTCCAGTAAGGATAATTACACTGGAGGAGATATGGTCCACAATAGATTCCAGTTTATCAAGCAACAGTTGAATCCCGGCTCTACTAATGACAGAGGAAAGTAAACATTAATTATTAAAACGTGTTTTTTGTCTTTTAGAGCCTAAACAGTTACTAGCGTGTTCTCTGATTTAGACTTCACGATGGAACGTTTTACATTTACACTGCTGTGAATTAATATGTGCAACCCCACCCCCCCATCCAGATATCCCAAGAATTTCTGTTTTGTTAAAATTTCATATGAAAAAAACATTGGAAGATTAAAAGGTTTCTTGTGCCACGTTTCCTGCAAGCAGACCACTTGGAGTGTACGTAGAAGGTTTATCAGATCATCTCTGCTTTGTTTGTAATGCCTATTGATTCCAGCTATGTTCCAAGAACAAATAGACTATCAACATTGATGGAGGACTTAACATTTCAATGACCTGGAATGAATTGGGGCTGTCGAATCCTGAAAAGAATGCTGACTCTATGGAATCACCATATTTACATTTATCAAAAAAGATTGCTGTATTAAAAAACAATCACAAACATGATGGCTTGCTGACCTTAGCAGGCCACCATCCCATTTCATACATTTAGAATTCATATTACCAAATAGCGATTCGGAAAAAATCCCTATTTGGGAATGGTTTTTCTAAAGGTACGTAGAGCTGGACCTGTTGTAAACGTATCTAGGACCCTATTTAAATATTCCCAATTCATGCCCTTATGTGGTTATAACAAAACATATCCTTATAAAGGCATAAGAATCCATATTTAGTCATAGCCAATGCAGTCCAAATACGGCAAGGCTACTCCCATAGACTCCTAGAAAGTACAACGCGTTCTTTAAACAAACCAAGCCTCCAGCAGCCCGGGAATTCCCCCTGCTTTTGTTTTGATTTGAACAAGAACTCCTGAAGTCCAGAAAGAACTGTAAGTTCTTAGTGACGTCTTATGTCCAACCTTCCGTCAAACCCGGCACCTTCCAGGTATAAATATACCAGCATCTGCCTTAAGCAAACACATGGTGGTTTGGAGCAGATCGGCTATCTACTTACCCGAAGCCCAGCTGTAACGAGAGCCGAAAGAAGCCGACCCTCCCATTGACGCACTGAGAGAGACGCTGTCTTTTCTCTGCCGAGAAATTCCAGCTCCAGTGTTTCCAGTCACCCATGCGGGTTGCTGGGAGATCGAGTCCTGAGAAAGAGATACAAGACCTCCTTCATTCTATAACCAAGGTACGGAGCTGATTAGATCCTTAGAGAATTCTTGATTCAGATTCTTGGCAAAACTAACTTAACTTAAACTGCAGCTCACTTACTCCTTCCCACGTACTAGGCTTAGGTTAGGTACACCGGGGTAGGCGTATCTTAGAAGCACCAGTTGAGTACGTTTAGTCAATGATTTTATGTATGTATATATTTTATCCGTTTTAAGTATCTTATGGCTTAGAAACCATATAAATGCTTTTACAGTATTATTTCATAATACTCCTTTTACTGTACGCACTTTACTTCATGATAAGTATTGCAATTGTGGCAATTCACTTCTCTTGCATGAGAAAGAGGACTGCTCAATAAATAACACCTTTTATTGAAAACGCCCATCTCTCTATTTCTCTGCACTCTGGTGAAACTAAGCATGCACAATTGACTGAGTGAAATAGCTGTCTATTGTTTTCACACGACTCTGGAGATATATTCCTTGTTCTGGAGGGAGCAAAGTTGTCATGTTTATGCGGTTGTCAGAAACTAATCCCTTCTTGTCTAATCAGGAAAGTTATCTCCTTCCTGTTCATTTGAGAAAGTTTCTAGTGACCTCTGAGCTAGCTGGCATTCATAATTAAGTCTAACATATTCAGTAGAGACCTAGTCGACCTCAGTCCTACGTCTAAACTATCGTTTATTTTATTCCAATGCGCAGAGCCTATTGGGAATATAGAAACTACACTACAGACCTTTGTGTTTACAAATACTTTTCCTTCTCCATTAAATGCCCATTGGTTTGAGCTTGCAAGATACCTGGTCATGGAACGCATAGACTATTGAAATGTGATCTTCACTGACCTCCCAAAAGAAGCTGATTAATAATCTTCGGATGTATGACGTTACAACGCATGCTTTTACCACGCATGCTGTTACAACACAGTTTTTACAACGCAAACCTTTACAACGCATAGCGCTTTGGGGTGCTGAATAGTGAATAGTTTAATTTACTATTCCAACTCCAGTCCCCGTGGACACTAGGGAAGGTGTTGGATAGTAAATTAAATCTATTCCCTATCCTAGAGCGCCCCCCAGCACAATGCGTTGTAATGGTTTTCGTTGTAAAACCTGCGTTGTAAAAGCACTGCGTTGTAAAAGTTTCGTTGTAAAGGATGTTTCCCATAATCTTCAGGCCAGGGCCTCCAAAATCATGCAACAATATGTGCCTTACAAAGGTTTGACCATGCCAAACCAGTCCTGAAATCACTCCTATGGCTTCTACTGATGTCAGGATCAAACACAGCTACTCTGTATTACACTCAAGACATACTGCAACAAAGGCATGACATACCTGCAAAAAATGTTGTTTCAATACAGTTGTTCCCCCTCACAGTGGGCCCCACAACACCCAGGTGTCTAAATCAGGAGGTGGCACCTAAGTAACGATGCTGCACCACTTCCAGGTGACCTGAGGGAAGTGCAGCATGAGGGTGAACAATAACAATGTTCTTTTAACCGACTTTTTGGTGCAGTATTTGTTAAGAGAGTCGAGTTAATTGTAAGTTAGCACAGTCCAGCGAGCAAGTGCATTTTACAAATCACTGTCTTTTTTCAGGAGACATACATTTACACTTGTAAGACTGAAATGCCATCGCCATTTGTAACATGAACTTTATACTGGGGTAGTCGGGAAGAGAAAACCTATGGTTAATGTTCAATGGCCCACAAGGAAGCAAAAATTCCTCACTGGGCGCCCTTTCAAAAGTTTTAAACTATTTTCAATGCTCCATCATTGAATCTGCAAATGAAGCATAGTATTTATATTTGCAGGTCTACGATGAGAAAAAATATGATCATCGTGTGATGCACACACGACTATAACCACTATGATTTTGAATTGTTATTGTTTGTGTATATCCCTTTATGATTGAAATCGACACAATTGCCTGTCCAAAAAATAAGTACATGGTTAGATGCTGTAGACAAATCTATTGCATTATTGGCATGGTTATCAATTATCTTTAATCTTAGAGATCTGTTTGTCAACATTTTATGTCTTGAAATATCAATTTTTCTGCACCCTGGTGTGGTTTTTGTGCTGTGTCTTTTCATGACATGTCATTACTGGAGTCCTTCACCTCTAGTATTGATCGTTAGCTGTATGGGAGGCATTGCCTAGTCTCTGCAGCTGGCACATTGAGATACTAACCTATCATTCCATTAGTTGGCACTCTGCTGATTTTTGATAATTTCCTCTTGGTCTACCAGTCCTCACCAATATGCTTACAGATTGAGTAACTGCGCTAATATTAAGCACACTACCAGAAATGGCCCCCACTCTTTTCAGATGGACTGAGTTGATAGAATTGGAATTCATAAAAGTTAGTCTGACTTTCTCAATGCGTAGGCTAGACCTCTACATGTTCATATGTTACACCTGTCTGGAGAAATCACAACATCTTCCAGTTTCCAGGCATAACTTGGGCTTGTTGAAAGAAAATGGCATAATAGAATAAGGTACCTAGTCTGTGCCCTTCATGCAGTATGAGCAATGAGTGTTAGAAAACTTACATTCTTTTGTTTTAATGCACATTTTTATTTTATTTTAACTCGATGTCTTCTTTGCTTCCATAATAAGCCTCTTTTTCCTAGACAACCATTGTAAAAAAAACGGGGATATCTGATGTGCTTTCATACACATTCCTCCAATGTTATGCCTGGCTCAGTAAGGTATATTTTTGTATGTGCTGGACACATTTATACACACGTGGGTGTTATTTAACATTTGCTTGGGATTATCGAGGCCACTCCTGTGGCAGAACAACAGGAATGCTCACTCATGTAAGCTAGAATGAAAACTGACTGATTAATCTACGCATGAGTAGACTATTTAAGTAAAGTAAATTTGTTATTCATGTTTAATTACTTAAAACCGTTCCATGATAAGAACAGACAAATAAAAGTTGTTAAAATTGTAAGAGAGAGTAATTAAACCAGTGTTTCTTAATAAATCAATTAGAGTATGTGCAAAACTGCAACGCCAAAAAGGTCTGAGTGCTTTGACCTACCTCAGGATTTGATGAATTAACTGACTCTTTTTAAAGCGCTACCCTATGTAGTTTAAAATACTTGGTGGAATGCATCTATGAATACTGAGGTCAAGTGCATCATCCAGACGGGCTACAACTGTCCGAGGTTGCTTTGCAAAGGTGAAAAGTACTCAGGGTTGAAAAACAGTCGGTGGAAGTCGTCTGTAGGGAGAAGCGGGAGCATACGGATGAGGTAGTTAACCATCAGGGTGATCATCATTTTGATAGTCTCGATTCTGCACCACCATGTAATGAATTTTGGTGACCATGATTCCAGGAGGTTCTTTATATTCCCTAGTAGTGTTTTCTTATTCTCCTGTAGTGTATCTATCATGTTGTTACCAAATTCAATGCCTAAGTATTTGATGTATCCTGTTTGCCATGTTTGCCCCGACTCTCCCAGGATATCTCTGGTGCAGTAGCTGTTTAATGGTTTGAGTTCTCATTTCTCTATGCTGAGTTTGTACCCTGAGAGGCTGGAGTATCTAGTTATTGTGTCCATCAGGGCATCAATTGATGCCATTGGTTGTTCTTTTACAATTAGTATGTCGTCTGCGTAGGTGGCAAGTTTTATTTGGACGCCATTGATATCCACCCCCTTAATGTTAGTGTCTGCTTTGATGTTCTAATGCTAGCAAGAATAAGGATGGCGATAGTGGGCAACCCTGTCGGGTACCTTGTTGTAGCGTGAAAGGCTCAGAGAGCGACCCATTAACGACAATACGGGCAGATGGATTTCTATAGAGGGCCATAACCATACATATATGGTCCTTTCCCAGGTTGAAAGATTGCATGCAGTGTTCCAAGAAAGCCCAGGAAACCCTATCGAAGGGCTTCTCAGCATCTAAGGTGATTTCTACTACTGGTTCAGCCTTAACTGCGGCGTGCTCTATGATGTGGCAAAATAGGCGGGTGTTATCGTTAGACATGCGAGTACGGAGGAAGCCTACTTGGGAGTTACTTATTAGTTTTGGAAGAACCGAGTTGAGTCTGACCGCTAGCTTCTTAGCATATATTTTGCAGTCTACGTTAATCAGGGATATAGGCCTATAGTTTTTCGTTGAGAGATGGTCCTTCCCCTCCTTCCGAATGACTATTATGTTAGCTTCCGTCATAGTTTGTGGCGTGGACCCTTTAGCAGGTGTGGGGTAAAAAACTTGTTTCATGGTTGATTTTAGTTGTTCTAGGAAGGTTTTGTAAAAAGAGGCTGTAAACCCGTACGGGCCAGGGTCCTTGTTGTCTTTTAGGGATCTGACTGCCATTTCAATCTCTGTGTAACTAATTTCCTGTCCTAGCTGAGTTTTCTCTTCTCTGTTTAGCTGCAGTCGAGTTTTTCGAGGTATTTGGTACATTCTTCTAAGTTCAGGGGCTGTTCATTCTTATAGAGTTCCTGATAGAACTCTTTGAAGGTTCTAAGGATATCTTTGTGTTTGGTATGTGTTCTGTTGTTAGGCTCTTTAATGGATGAGATAACAAACTGGTTGCGTTTGTGTTTGAGATAGGAAGCGAGCAATTTCCCCACGTTGTTAGCTTCACATAGAGTAAGAGCTCTAAATGTATTAATCCATAGTCCTGCCCTCTCACTTAGGATTTTGTTGTACTCATATTTTTTTTGTGTTAGCTATGCGAGGAGCTCGCTATTCTGTAGAGAAGTAGCGTGGGACTGCTCCAAACTTTTAATCTCCTGTTCTAGCTGGTTTACTCTCAGGTTGGAACTCTTGTTGATTTTTGTCTTTATTCCAATTAATGTACCTCTGATGGTAGCTTTCAGTGCGTCCCCGAGCGTATTAGTGCTAGTGTCCGGAGTGTCACTGTGTTTAAGGTAGTCTATTATAGCCTCCTCGATCTTTTGTTTATCTGCAGGGTCTGAAAGTACATCGCTGTTGAAGCGCCATTTCTTTGGAACAACCTCATTATAACACCCAGCCAGTTTTAGACTAATACACGAGTGGTCCGACACCAGCCTTGGGCTGTGTCTGTGTGTTCGATTAGTCGTGTGTGTGAGCTGGAAATGAGGATATAATCTATCCTGGTGTATGAGTTGTGTGGGTTAGAGTAAAAGGTGTAGTCTCTGGTGCACCACGCGTCCTTGAGGTTATATTTCGAGCATATGTTTTTAAGTACAGCAACAAGCTTGTGGGGTGGTATTGGCAGGTGGATTGTCTATCTGTTATGTGGTCTGAAGGGATGTTGAAATCCCCTGCTTTCACCATGAGGTCGTTTTGGGGGAACCTTTCCAACGTGCTGGACACCATTGACCAGAAGGCTGGATTGTCCGTGTTAGGGCCGTATATGTTTTCTACGTGAATTGACTTCTCCCCTTCTCAGGTGTGTGACCAGGAGTATGCCCTCATTGTCGTGGGTCGGTGAGTCTAGTGAGATGTTGAAGCTTTTCGATATCAGGGTAATTACCCCCCGTTTCTTTTTAACAGCAGGCGAGCAAGCCATCTGTGAGATCCAGTTACCTCTAATGAGTTTTGCATCTTTCCCAGACGGCTTCGTTTCCTGTAGTAGGATTATATCCCCTTTTGTTTTGGCTAGGTAGTCTAGAATTTTCCGGCGTTTGATTGGGTGGTTAAGACCTTTAACGTTTGGGGACACTATGTTGCGGTCAGTTGCCAGGGTGAGTGCGTTATTGCGGGCCACCTGGTGGGATGTTCTGTGGTAGATGCAACAGTTCTATTCCTCATGGACCCCCACATTGCTATCTGGGTCCAATTCCTTTGGCGCAGGAAAAAAGCAAGGATCAGTATCAAAAAACTAAGACTAGAGAAAACACTAGGAGGTGTGAACTTAGCAGATTTCAGACTATATCAGATGGCTTTCCTGGCGAAACAAGGCTCGTACTGGATTACTCCACCTGCCGGTTACACCCCGGCATGGTTAGAGGTTGAGAGGGCCATTCTTAATAATCTAAGCCCCCTAGCACTTCTAACAAATAGATTTTACCCACTTATCTACAAGTTCATTTTTAAAAACACAAAAGTGGAACTACTTAACCTCTTCAGTGCTGCGCGAATTTCGCTGCAGTGCTGAAGGGTAATAAATCATATTGGCTCATGACGGAAATGTTCCGTCATCAGCACCGGAGCACCGACGCTGATGACGGAACCGTTCCGTCATGAGCATGGAAGGGGTTAAGGATGATAAAAAGCTGGAGTCTAAACTGGGATCACTCTGGGCCAATAGCAAGATAATGTACAAAGGCAAAAGCCTAACCCTAGACACATGGATTAAGTAAGGAATACTCTTCCCCCATCAACTAGAAAACAACACATACCCAATTACATGCTCAGCCCTCCAGGCGAGTTATGGCCAAGCGGACATTGACTTCTACAACTTCTTAAAAATTAGATAGGCCCTCACAAAAGCCAAACTATCTACCGCCCAACCGTCACTTTCCTTATTTGTGAAAAATATTAACAAACTGGGCCACCAAGTCTCGCAGATATACAAACTCCTCCGTCTAAAGTCTTCTAGACTTAATGGTAAGCTTATAGCTTTCTGGGGGCTACTGCACCTAGAGCCACCAAAAGAACAGGACTGGCCCTCAATATGGAGATCCGTCTCACGTAACAAGATCTCCCCAGTTCTCTCCCAAACCAAATACTGGATACGACACAAGGCATTTTGGAACCCGGCCTGGTTATTTGCACTAGGGCTTAGAAAGGATGCAACATGCTGGAACTGTAATCGGAGACAGGGGATTTAGCCCACCTTATCTTTCCGTGTTCTGTACTTAAATCGTTTGGGACAAAGTCTTTGCCCTCATAAATGGTGTACTATGGTCAGAGACTCCTTCAACTTGCCCACGGCATGCATAAACACAAACTTGAGAAATTATTTTGACAAAGACCTACTTGACCTGCTACTAACTTCGTAAGTGAAAATGGTTCTTGCCAATTGGAAGGATACGAGTAAGACTGCATACATTAGCTGGATAAACTGGATCATCCATCGCAGAGGGGCGGACACTTTTCTAGACTCTTATGAACCCCCATGAACAAAGCCCTCCCAACAGAAACATAATCGGTGACCTCACTGCCGCTGCACCTGAATTATTGTATGTAAGTGAAATCTTCTTTATTATGCATACTAGAGCGTCAAAATATGTAAAGTTGCCAATAATACTCCCATGTGCCAAAATATGTATCGTCTATCTGTGCCCCCTCCCTCTCTTCTCTAATCCTTTTTCTTTCCTTTTTCTCTTCCTTAGCCTGTCTTTTTCTCTTCTACCAATGGACGCCTGATTGGGCTCATGGTGTCCATAAAGGTGCATTACCCAAATGCTTTATACGCACATGTAAATTTGGACATCCTCGCTTAACCGAATAAATGCTATCTGTATACCTTGTGAAAATCAATAAAGTATTTTGAGAAGAAAAAAAAGAAAAACAGTCAGGAGAGGTGCTTGAGGGGCATCTCTGTTGGTTTATTGAGAGTAGGTATTGATGACCTGCTGGAAGAGAGACACAGTAATCCAATGGTTTCTTGGTCGTTGGAACCAGATTGCGAAGAGTGGAGTTCTGCATGGATAATATTGACAAATTTCCCAAACCTGGCTAAGGTCGCTGGAGTAGTTTGGGAAAAGCCAGGTCCGAGGTCACTTTGCAGGGGTGTGATCCTCGAGCCAGTATGAAAGGCACTAGCAGGCAGCTGAGTAGACTATGTAGATATAATTCATAACACCTGGACAAAATGCTTTCATGAAAGAGGCCCGTGGGTTAATCTGCTTCTGCGAGTAGTACTAATGCGAGAAATACTTTCGGACATAAATGTTGCTCAATCACAACTAGCCTCTCTCTGCCCACATGGACAGCAGAGGTCTGCTGTAAAGCGAGTGTGTCGGTGACTCCTCATTTTATCAAAAGCAGAGCTATAACTGACTCTGTATATTATCACTCGGAGATCATAGTGAATTGTGGTATTATCTGGAGCACAGATCTGAATGACTGAATATTCACAGTGGGCTTCTAAGTCAGTCTGGGTATTAAGATAAAATCTCTGGAGGATTCTGGGTATACAAGAGCAAAGCTCCAATTGACTCCGCATTATCAAGGGCAGAGCTATTTAGGAGTAATAGCGTTGCAGAGACTGACCCTACGGTGATATAACAAACAGGAAAGACCTCAAAACACTGTGGAGCTTATTTACAAGTCTTGCGCCACTGGTGCGTCACTTTTAATATGGGAAAAAGAGACGCACCGGCGGCACAAGGGGCTTGTAAATAAGCCCCTGTTTTTTTAATATGTTCACTGAATTTGCTGGTCTTTATTATAACACTTAGGCGCTTCTTTACAAGACTTTTGCGCTGCCGGTGAGTCACTTTTAATATGGGAAAAAGTGACGTTCCAGCAGCGCAAGGAGCGTGTAAATAAACCCCATAGTTCTCCTTTACAGACACCGCAGTAATTGCAGTGTGGAATTTCTGCACTGGGTGATACTCATACTGTGGTTATTAGTAATAACAGGATGCACAATTACAGTAGGATTAAAAGTAATCCCCACTAGACTATTTATAGAATGTGGCCTGCCATGCAGAAATTGGTGTTTCCCTGACAATTTTCCTGTTATTCTATAATTACGATTTTTTTGTACTTCCAAACTCTTCCAAATTGGACCCAAAGGATTGTTCCTGGTAATTCTGGATGGGTCTCAGTTGCATTCCTCATAACACTGATTTGGACAGAAAGTTCTGCTTCTCTACAAAATCTTTATTAATATGCCAGCCCAGTACTCTGTGGATATGTCCTGGGCCCAACATTTTGAGGATCACTTTTCCATAGCATAGTCTTCTGGTGGGCATTGTTCTACTGCATAGCACTATTGGGGTATTAATATTGCTTTTTCCAGCACAGTATTTCTGCGTGCACCATATTAATAATGGGCAGTAGTTCAACTGTGGCTCAATATTTTCATTTCAGATCGACGTTTTGGCTGTGAAGTAAGACTCTGAGCAGGTTTCACAGTGGTTTCTTGTGTTCACATCTTAACACAAAAACTCAATTCCAAAGGGAAATGTGTTCACCATAACTGACCTGATACGACCTTATTGCATTTACTCATGTATTTGTCAATATGTACTTAACAATGCACCACTGGGTGCTATTTTGTCAATAATATGTTGAGTAACCCTATGCCCACCCACTAAACGAATATGACTTGTTCATAAGTATGGGCGAATTTTGCGGATCTGTGATCCGCAAATTCGCGCGAAATCGGCAAAAAAATCCACGAGTTTGCCGAAAAATCCGCAAACTCGCGGATTTTTAGAGTAGAGTAGAGTAGAGTACTTTCTACTGGCTAATCAGTAAGTGCTACCTCGTTGGGTAAATGTATAGTGCTTTTCCTACACTACAGCTGCGTAAAGTGCCAGAAGAGTTTTCTCCAGTGATCGTGTGTGTTACTATGCCATCGCGCCGAAGGGCGCAGGGGTCCCTTGAGTGAGCTGTCCATCATAGTGGGTAGATGGCGGGAAGACGGTTCACACAGCTAGTGTGTGTGCGGGGCCAAACGGGTGGGCTTCTATTAGAGTTCACATGCCTCTTGTGTGTAAAAAAGGTCAGAGACCGATCAGAGCAGCAGATGAGGAGAAAGAAGCTCCTGGACACAGGAACTGCACGGGGATTGCACTCGTGAAAGTGAAGGATGCAGAGGCCTCTATCCAGCATCACAGCGGGCTTGTATGCGAGTTCACATGTCTCTTGTGTGTAAAAAAGGTCGGAGACCGATCAGAGCAGCAGATGAGGAGAAAGAAGCTCCTGGACACAGGAACTGCACGGGGATTCCACTCGTGAAAGTGAAGGATGCAGAGGCCTCTATCCAGCATCACAGCTAATTTTCGACGGTAGATATGGGGAGAAAGGATAGCACACCTGCCCAGCGCCGGGGTCCCTTGAGTGAGCTGTCCATCATAGTGGGTCAGGGCGGGAAAACGGTGCACACCACTAGTGTGTGGGTGGGGCCAAAGAGCGGGGCTTCCATGCGAGTTCACATGCCTCTTGTGTGTAAAAAAGGTCGGAGTCCGATCAGAGCAGCAGATGAGGAGAAAGAAGCTCCTGGACACAGGTACTGCACGGGGATTGCGCTCGTGAAAGTGAAGGATGCAGAGGCCTCTATCCAGCATCACAGCGGGCTTGTATGCGAGTTCACATGCCTCTTGTGTGTAAAAAAGGTCGGAGACCGATCAGAGCAGCAGATGAGGAGAAAGAAGCTAATTTTCAACGGTAGATATGGGGAGAAAGCACACCTGTCCAGCTTCGACAAAGCTCACGATTGTTTTTGGGCTGATGAATGCGTTACTGAACTTGAGCTTCAACTCGGGCACCTGCTTTATTTATATCTGTAAGTGCTTCCTGTTGAGGTTTAATTTTTGTGACAGTAGCATCGTGCCAGAATGAACCCTGCCCTTCATATTTATCCAAGAAGACGCCATTGTTTTGTGCGATACCTCTACTCAACTGGAGTACTTTCTACTGGCTAATCAGTAAGTGCTACCCCGTTGGGTAAATGTATAGTGCTTTTCCTACACTTCAGCTGCGTAAAGTGCCAGAAGAGTTGTCTCCAGTGACCATGTATGTGTTACTATGCCATCGCGCTGAAGGGCGCAAGGGTCCCTTGAGTGAGCTGGCCATAAAAATAAAAAACAATCCGCCCGCTCGTGAATTTGTGAATTTTCGGCAATTTCACGAGATTCAAGGATCAGGAAATTTGCCGAAAATCCGCAAATTCCGCAAGCGTAACAGATTTTTGGCCCATGCTTACTTGTTCATTGTATTCTCTGCTTGAGTGCCATCATTATTTACTAAAACCCAAGTCCTGATAATGAGCCAACATCTTGTGCTAACTCCCGTATTCTGAACATTTTCAAGTACCACTGGGAACCCTAGCATTGCCAGACTTCAACTATGTCAATGGGCTTTAAACTGGGCTCCTGAGACACCATGACAACACATGATAGATCTAAAATACAACAGGTAGACAAGTGCCAAACCTTAGTCATTGCAACCACATCACCCTTGCCCTCAAGGTGCTCCACTTGTTTCCTGGTGCTTGAGAGATCCTTTTCACAGCTCTCTGTATCGCCTATCCAGCAATCCACAGGACAGGACCCATACTTCTACAATCACACAGTAACCACAGACCCGGATTGTCTCTGACCTGGTTATCCACCCATATGAAGGAATTTATAGGGCGGGCATTTATTACCTGTGCAGCCCTGCAACAGAATATTTTAAATCTCTCCTCTCAAGACATCTTGGCCAATCTGCTTACACTATACACCCCCTCCCGCCAACTCTGGTCTATGGGCCAGGGGTTGTTCCGTGGGTGAGGAGTGCTTGTGCTGGTGGATGCTTCTTCTGTGTATTGGCAGCCAAACTTTGGAATATGCTCCCCATCCCCATTCGCAGTATGAAAAACAACCTGGCTTACCGTAAAGCTATCAAAACGCACCTCTTTCCTCCACTGTAAGCTGCTTCTGTTGTCTATTGTTCTGCAGTTTTCTGCTTCAGCGCTGGGACGCCCCTTTGCCAGGGCAGCTGTGCGCTATATAAAACCGCATAACATAACAAGTTCTGAAACACGCTCCTGAAGAAAATTAAAATAACCAGTAGTTGCTTAGACTTCAGAAGGGCCCTAAAGACCTGGCTGTTGCTTGAAACATAATGAGAACTAGACTGAATATACAAGAAGTTCTGGTTGGTTTATGCTTGCTGTGATTCTCTCACAACCGTTCAGTACATTCCTCATGTACTGCTTTGTTGCCACTGCAACACGACTGGAGGAACCAGCCAATCCTCACGCATAACAGCAAGAGATGCTACTCCGTAGGCAGCACCACAATCAACACCCTTGCAACAATACAAAACAAACAGAGTAGTTTCTTACTTATCCATGCAGCAACACTTAGGGCCTCCAAGGGTAGAAAAGTGCTATACAACTACCAATGCATTGATGTATGTCAGAGAAATCTTCTGCATCAAATCTGATTTAAGACCATGAGAACACATGGAGAGCTCTTCTTGCAGAAATTATTTTGGCCTGAATTTAGAATGAGGAAGTTTGCATTTTTGTTTCTGAACACGTCCAGGCCCGGACTGGCCGTTGGGGGCACTGGGCAATCCCCCGGTGCGCCGCAAGGGTGGGGGACGGTTTTGGGCCCCTGGGCTCCGTTTTTATTACAGGGCCGTTTTTGCAGCATAGCTGCACAATTGGCCCTGTACCAAAATCGGCCGAAAACCGGCCCCGGCAAAGTGCTCGGCGGCATCTCCAAACCCCCCAAGTGGAGAGGGGGGGGGGCGGCTGAGCACTTTGCCAGGACCGGTTGTGGTTCCCAGTCTGGTCCTGAACATGTCATTTATTATTTATTATATGTGCGCTATTAAAAGTCATCGCTGTGGTCTGAGCAATAGTATAAACACAATGGCCCTCTTTGAGGGGTTCTTGGTAATCTAAATTCGGGAATTACTGACTTTTATGTCTGAATTTGGATTGCAAGAAACGTTTTATTTCCGGAGACAGCTTTTGCCAGAGAAAATAGTGAAAACCTTAGTCTTCACTGCCACAGTTAACACCCAGGGGGAGTCCCCCGCCTCCGGAGACAGCTCTCAATCCTCTCATGCTAAAGAAAAATAGAAGACTTTCCTCAGTGTTCCCACCATCGTTCCACACTTTCTTCCATAGAGCTAGTCCTCTGTTTCATCATACTGCTTCATACCAAAGCTAATTTGAGGAATAATGAAAATGACTAGCCACCAGGGAGGGGGGGAAGTAGGACTGTGAAGGGGAGGACTAAGACCCAGGGTAGTGAAGATCAAAGGTAAATACTATGTTCATTACCCTTAAAGTCATCCTCTCCTTGTCCAGATGAAAGATCATCATGGAAGGAATATTTCAGCTTAGTTTGTCCACCTAGTGGTTGTTCTGACCTGGTATATACATAACCAACAAGAAGAGTAGATATACCTCTGCTCAAACACATATTGTCTGAACTCAGGCTACTAGAGACTCCAAACTGTTCCCTCGCCTGTTAGCCTTTAGCTACTTCATTGTCTTTCCAATGAATACTGCTTTCCCTTCGATAAGACCAGCAAATGATTAAAGGTCTTCCATATTGCTGATAGTTCTCTCCAATTCAAAGAATGAGTGACCTCTTTTTGGAACCAATTGTCCATCACCTCCATCTCCCTAAAGTTGCCTTCCAACCCCATTGGCTTCTCTCTGATGTTGTTACAAATGGGATTGGTGGCACCAGGGACACTTAGAAAACTATCTGGGTTCAGCCACCAACTGAGGTCTCGGAACAACACCTAGGAGACTGATATCATTGTTTTGAAATTCATTAAGTTTTGAGACCAGTGTGCTAGTAAGTGGAAGAACACAGGTGTGAGATGGAGGTGAGTCCAAGGAATTTCAGCAGTGGTGACTGCCATTAGACCCTGTACCCTCAAAAACAGTCTCACTGGTGATTGGTCACTTGACACCAGATCCCTCAAAGTTTCTTGTAACGTCTGGACACTTGTTTCTGGTAAAAAAAAACCCTCAAGCTCTCGCTTTATTGAAAAGAACTCAAATAAAGAGTCTTTGCTGGGATGGAATTAGATGTGACTTCTTTAAGTTCAGAATGAATCGTAAATCGAAAGACCCTCTGATACTCTTGCCCCATATGAATGAACCTTAGAAAGTGAAGGAGAAACAATTAACCAATCATCTAGATAAGACATTATTTGAACACCCTCCAATAGTAATAGGACCACTACAGGCACCAGTACCTTTGTGAAAAGTCTCCGAAGGGCAGGGCTTTGAATAAGAAATGCTGACCTCCCACCACTAATCCGAACAGGTTCTGGCTCTTCCAGTGAATCAACACATGGAAGTAGGCCCACTGGAGATCCAGAGTCATCGAGAAATCTCCCTCTCCAATCACTTTGAATGACCTCCTGAAGTGTTGTCATCCTGAAGGGAATGTACTGGATGAACTGGTTTAACCATTTCAAGTCCAAAACTGAATGAAAGGATCGGTCTGATTTTGGAACCCGGAATAGTATTGAATAAACTTCCTGCTTTCTTTGTGGATGAGGTACCTGGATCACCAGTTTTGCTATTAGATTTGAAATACCCGTCAATAAAGCACTCTTTTTTCAGGGGATTGACAGGTAAGGGAGTCTCATGAAACCATGGCTGCCGATGCTCCTTTAACTCTAGAGAATACTATTTTTAATACTGCAAGCATCCATTTGTCCCTGATCATTGGACTTCATGCCTCGTAATGGTTAGCTCCTGCTAATCTCCCCTTAAAGGTCAGGATTTAGGAGGTTGAGATTGAAGGGCCTGAGGTTGAGATTAATCTTACAGTGCAGCCTCCCGACCCGGGGCCTGCCTCAAAAGGGATATTTTGACTGCTAAAAGAATTTCCCTAACTTCCTTTGCATAACACTATTTTCTGCTGAAAAAGCTCAAAAGACTGGATACTCGTCTTCTTCTCTACTGTCTTCTTGACCAAGTCATTAAGCTCTGCAAAAAAACGCTTTTGACTCAAAAAAGGAAGATAGTGAATCAGGGCTTGTTGCGCAGAATCCAGTTTCCACATCTTGAGCCATCACACTTTCATTGGTGCTATAGAGGCCTCTGCATGAGTGGATGAGGACAATCAAGAGTCAAAAGTAATATACAACAAAAACGTTGCCAGCAGTTCCATGTTCCCTAGGATTAATGTTGAATCTTCCCCCTACTGGTTTAACTTACTCCTTTCTTTCAGCGCTATGCTTTTCAAAACATGGTCTAATTCCTGACTTTCATACAGGGAAAATAACACCTCTTCTGACTCCTGAGGAACAAGCTGACACCCTGGAACTTCACTAACATGCACCATCATTGGCTGCAAATGGCACCCCTGCATATATTTCCCGTTAGGGCAAGTTTCTGTTGTATATTTATACTTACTTCAATATGACTACTTGGTGTCTGCTGTGTATCTTAATAAATCTAACTTAATAATCTGAAGATGTGTCCTGCTGCCTACCTAACCTACTTTCAACAGTTTCCTGTTCCTCCTCATTTGTACAGTCCATTAACTGTGTTTTGATTGCTTGCCCATTCAAGGCTGAAACGACATCCACCTGAATCATTGATAATGATTCAGGTAATTACTTCCTACTTCTCCTCATCATCATTAGACCTTTTTTGAGTAAACTTGGAGTGTTCCATAGCCCTCACCCAGCAGTGCACTTCCTGATTAGAGGGGGGTTCTATAGTACCCAGGTACCTTCTTGCGAGACTTCGTCTGCTATAGAAAACCCCTCTGTGCCCAGCCTCACACCATCATGCTATCCCGATACACCGGTCAGGTGTGTGCTCCTCCTCAGCTCTGAATGGCCATCCTACGACCTTATGCGAGGCTGCTGCATCTGACAATACAATTGTAAATACATAGGCCCTTATTTACTGGCATTTGACATAGGGCAGCGCAGCAAGTCACCTTTCTGCGCTGCCCTATGCCAAAGTGAAAGAGCAAGAATGCACTGTATTTATGCAATATGGAGCATTCCTGATCTTTCTCCCTGCGAGGGCGCTGTTTCGGCGGCCTAGCGCCAACACAGGCTCCCTTGCACCATGTTGGCAGGATTTTTTTTGTGGAGGAAGAGGCACACATAGAAATGTAGAATGCAGCACACACAGAAAGAGAAAATAACCAGGACAAATAAATACATTTCTCCTTGTTATGCCTCACCTCGGGAGGCGTGAGGATTGGCGTTTCGCCAGGTTTACATGCTCTTGTAGATCTGGAGCAGCGTCAAAATCCATGGGTGTTGCGTGGGGAAATCCACTGAAACGCCCATGGAACGCTTCCCAAGCGCAGAGTAAGGCAACACAGCGTCTGCCTTGCCTTAGTCCTTCTCTATGAGACCGTTCAAAGCCATATATAGTGATTTTGCATGGCCTCATAGATATGAGTTTGTAATCTGCGCTGTCGGAGCATCACAAAAATCAACAGTTCGGCGGCGCAGGATGCTCGTAAATAAGCCCCATAGTGTTGGGTGGTGATATCTCCACAAGCCCCACCCACTGGTAATGCCTAAGTGCGTGCACGTGCTAGGACTGACTAATATAGCACTGAATACGCCTTTCAATCACTGTGTTATTATTAGGAATTGGCTCTTATGGTTGTAAAAATATAACCATGAAAAGAGCTAAAAAAGTGAAAGATTTGTCTGCCTGTAAGTATTCCGAATGTCTTGGGCGAGGAGGCAGCTGGGTAAGGGCGTATTTTGGGAGATGGCGTCACAGAGCAGCGCCAGCCAGGGACCCTGCCAGGTCTGACAGGCTGTAATTTTATAATGAGGCGTGCTAGTGATAATCACACACTACTCCCTACACCAGTGCAGCGGTGCGGGGCTTATCATCTTGACAATTCACAGACTTTTTTTTTTTTTTTTAATGATTTGGTCTGTGTACTTTAAGCAAAAATAGTAAACGTCTTTTATAGTTTATGTTCAGATATTCAGGGCAAAGCAAAATACAGTAATCATATAACTAGGAATGCTGAGCTTTGCTGGGAATTGGCAGAGAGACAAAAAATGTGACAAATGAACAATTAAGGGGGGGAGATAATGTAACAGCTTCTCTGGAATAATAACTGTATTAGAAAGAAGGATTCAGTCCTGTGGTGTTGGGCTAACTTTAAATCTCCATAAGCAACTAGCTTTGTATTCAACATTTGCAAAGCCGGGTTTAATGTGAAATTACTTTGAACAGGGCGATTATTACAACGAGATTCCTAGATCCGAATTTTCCTGCCTTCTTCACACCTGTTTCTCAAGTCACTACCTGAGCCTCTACAATAGCGGACAACCTCCGTACCGCATAGCATCTTAATTAAAACCTATAATTTAACCATCAAATGTATCCCACAGCAAACGTTTGAATAGCAAACCTTTCTTTTTATGTGTTCTATTCAATACAACTATTTTTTTTACAGTATATATGGATGTATAAGATTTAAAAAACCTTCACAATTTTTTGTTTATTCACCATCATCAATACATTGCAACATCTTCCAAAAATTATTTTAGTTATTTATTTATTTATTTATTTTATTATTTATAAAGTTTTTATATATTAAAGACCAGTAAATTTTTTCTTAGTGGGCCTAATAAATAAAGGAGTACTTTGTTGTGCAAACGTTGTAGATATCTATCATTGTCTTTAATGTATAGACATAATCGCTGGGCCCATACTACTTTTTCTTTTGCCCGTCATGTCGGCTGGCATGTAGGGCAGCAACGAAGGACCTCCACTTCTGTTTGTTTTGAGTACGTTTCTGTACGGCGCTCCGGCTGTGGTTCAGGGTCTTCATTTCTGTTTCCACTGTTCGCCTCCAGGTGTAATTTGGCCTGCCTCTCTTCCATTTACATGTGGTAGGTTCAGTGTAGAACTGTTCTTGTGATGGAGTCTTGTTCTCTTCTGATGGTGTGTCCTATCTATCTCCATCTTCTTCTGATAATAATGGTGTGCATGCTCCCTTGTTTGCATCTGGAGAATAGTTCCTGGCTGGAGATGTTCGCGGCCAACCAGGGACTAGTGCCAGTGTCCACAGTAGACAATTAATGCTTGGAGCGTCTGTTCCAGTTCATGATAGGGGTACAAAATGCAAGTGGTGAAGCCATTGTGATCCATTGCTCTACCAGTCATCCATGGCAGAGATGGTACTTGTAATAAATCTGAAAGTTTTATAAATACTACCTGTAGGTTTGCAGTGCATGCCACTTAATACATTTCTCAAATAGATTGCACATCCAGCCGAAAAATACTATTAAATTCATTAGATCACGCTGTGTCGCACAGTTCCAGAAGGCAGGTTGGAGCTGCAGGAATTCCAACACTAAGAAATCGCAGTTATGTTGAAGTTTGTCAGCTGACTGAATAAAGTTTAAAAATGGCATTTAAAATGTGCTCATTGTGACACGAGATTATCCATTTTCAAACAACTTTTCTTTTTTTGGTTAGATTTAATAACCAAGACTATTGTAAAAAGGCTCAGTATAAATATGTTTTCGACTTTTGTAAGAACTGGAAATAAATATCTTCGTATTTTGATACTTCATGTTCCAAAAGTAACACTCTGCAGTCCCAAAACTGATTTTAGATGAACGAAAATCTGTTTGAAAGTAGGAGAGTGTCACAGCATGAGGACACAGAATCAGGAAGAAACCCAGGCCCAGCAGTAAATAGAATTTCAATTTGGTAGAAGTTTCTATTTTGAAAATTTTCAGATACATTATTTGGTGGCACTGGTGGAGCAAGGATGCCCTTGAACCTAATGCAAGCAAGAAAATGGGCACTTGCGCCTCTCAGGTGTGTTGTAAAAGCTAGCCGTAATTGGGTGTAGTGGGACCCTCACACCATCGGGCCACTTCATCTGTTGCTCTAAGGATAGTTATGCCTTTGTTTCATGGGACGGTACAAAAGGGGGTGGTGATGGACGGAGCATCTGAACCAATCAAACACTCACACCCAGTCAAAAGATCTGGGTTTGACCCATCACCGTTCTTTAGCCCACTCTGCCAGCCCAGTTCAGACATGGCTATATGCAAATCAGTCTGACCCTGTGCCTCATGGGAACAGTCCAGCCCGAACTGCCAAGCCATGTCTTCCCTGGACCGGAAACAAGCTTCCGAGGACCGGTTTCTGGCATTACAGCCGTCTTCAGCCCGGCTTGCTTGAATCCAGTGGCAAAGTGAGCAAGGGACTCACGTCTGAGCATACCCTGCCACACTTATGGCGGCCAAAAGCGGTACAAAAGAGGGTGGTGATGGACGAAGCATCTGAACCTATCAAACACTCACACCCAGTCAAAAGATCTGGGTTTGACCCATCACCGTTCATGAGGCACAGGGTCAGACTGATTTGCATATAGCCATGTCTGAACTGGGGTGGCAGAGTGGGCTAAAGAACGGTGATGGATTCAACCCAGATCTTTTGACTGGGTGTGAGTGTTTGATTGGCTCAGATGCTCCGTCCATCACCACCCCCTTTTGTACCGCTTTGTTTCATGGGACAACATTTTAAATTTACTTCGTTACCTAGCTGTAGAAATTATGTTACTACTTATATGATGGATAAAGCTGTTGTAAGCAAATTAAAGATGTTCAGTCTGGAATTTGATGGCAAGTGTACCAGTTGTCCCCGCCATCCAGACAGGCACATAGATGCACGTTTTGAGGCTAGATTGTGTCATATGTGCCTTAATCAAATGTGAAGGAGAGATTAAGGGCAGTTCTCTTGCACCATTGCACATCATAGTGGGATACTTTATAACACAATATATAACAGTGTGACCATGCACAGCTGAGCTCCTGGTGCACTTTCATATGGTAACAGTCTTTCCCTGCAGTTTCATCTCATACAGTACCTACATGTAATGGGTAATGGCTCCCACATTATACATTGGCTAGCACAGGCCCTTCTCGTACACACACAACGATCCACACAGCCACTACGGGATAAATGGGCGGCTTACCGAGGGAGGGGATGGACCGACAAGGAGTGGACAATGGTATTGGCCAGCCCTGTAAGCATCCCTCGCATCGCACGCTTCAAAATAATACAGTTTTATATCCTACACCAAGCATATTTGTCACCAGATAAGATTAATAAGTATTTCGCGACTACCACCGCTAGCTGCCCCCGATGCACCCTGGCTGGCGCAGACATTCTACATATGCTCTGGAATTGCCCCACTCTAACTACATATTGGAATGAGGTGACGACCCTGTTAACGCAAAGTGCTGGCGCAGGCTTACCCCACACATGGGAAGCATGCATTCTGGGGTTGTATAAAAGGACTACATTGAATAAAGTACCGGCCAGATTCTGGGACTTAGGGCTCATCGCTGCCAAACGCATGCTCACCAAACATTGGAAGAAGGGTGAACCCCCGCTCACTAAATATTGGTGCACTTCCTTCACTAACTGGGCGAGACCGGAAAGCATCACACTACACCGAGAAGAAACTGCAGGGCTAAGGAAGTTTCCAATTGCACAACTTTGGGATGATACCTTGAGATCCTTCCAACAGGCTAGCTTGGCTGAAGGGCTCACTTAGGAGATGGCATACCATAAAGGACGAACACCTATGGGATGAGATACTGCCATATAGCTAGACCGCGCTGCCCCCCTGGCTCCTACGAGCCCCAAGACTTAACACCACAACACCTCCTGGTTAGTGACAGACCAGCCTCCCCTGACCCATTGAGTAATGACTACAACACTCTCAGCATACTAATCACTGACCCGGACACTCGCCTCCACGGCTGCATGTAGACCCACATCACGCCACTGTATATCTAATGACACGACCTATCCCCCCCATTTTTTCTTTCCACTCCACTCAACGATCACTTCATGGTACCGGAGACCCTATCCTTTTTTTCCCTGTTTTTGCCCTGTTTGACCTCTTGTCCTCAAAGGGGTCTTGTTTGGGAGTTACTATGGCAGCCTTAACTGCCATATTTGTTAAATTATTGGATATGTTGAATTGGAGGACTGGCCACGCCCGATATTCGGTACACCAAATTACACACCGCACCTGGTGCTACCATACGCTGGGAGCCAGGACTCAGGTACACATGGAACAAAGCCACAAGTACATGCCACCTCCCACTAAACTTTGCTCGATGACACCCTGAAGATACATTGCCCTGCAAGTAGAATGCTATTACGCCCACTGCAGACAGGATATCTATAAATGTTGTCACAGCCTCTCTAATACGCGAATAGATATGTATGTCAACTGTTTTGATGAGTGCTGCCACTGCATTACATCACTGTACCACCTTTTTATGCAACTGTACGTAAAAAGCTTCCTGTCTTTTTATATTGGCATTGTATTACTGTGTATCAACCAACTACATACCTAAACCAATAAAATATATTCAAACAAAAAAAAAACAGTCTTTCCCTGCAGTTTTAGATGATGTTTTGGGAGCTCCTGCCCCTTGAGTAACGCCTGGGGGTAATTTCCGGCAAAGAAGAGTGTAAGTACCCCTACTAGAGTCCACGCTGATCAGTATCAGACATAGGGCCATATGCATGAACACATTTTCCCATAGACACAGAATGGGCAAAACTCTTTGATCATCTGGCCCATAGTGCCCAACTCTGCCAACCCAAGATGTCTCGTTCTCTCCACAGAAGGCACCTTTCCTACACCACTGGCGACATACACACAGCCCTTTCATTGGGTGTTTCTGTGCCCTCGTTTATGTTGTATATTGAAAAATGTATTTGTGCAAAGTGATTTCCGTAATTTCTATGGGGATTGGCCCATCCAATGCACAGGCTCTGCAAAAACACCTGCATTTTACACATCATATAAGCAGTGCTTAATTTATAGAACAATTAAGTGCCAGGGCCCTTCTCATTGGCCACTGCAGCCTGCACCATGCACTGCCCCTGCCGTGCTGCCAATGACAGTACCAACATAACACCCAGCTATCGCACTCCTACATGTGTGACAATTCACACAATTTCAGGCCACACAAAGCTATAATATTGGTGTTAGAGGCTGCTATTAAACCTTTTCAGCGCCATTTGACTTAATATACACAGCAGTTGTGCTCATCTCAGACTGCGCCTCCATGTGGTGGACTGTCACAAGAGCCGGTGCTGACAATTAAATGCCAGTGCCGAACACCAGTAACCACTGGCTCAAATTACGCACTGCACATTAGAGGGGGAAGGGCCCTTCTATGGTACCTAATTGCACATACACCTCCAGGGTCATTTTAGGAACAAGGTACACCAGACTGTACAGTGCTGGTATCTGACGAGTATATATTTACAACAAGGGGTGGTGAGGGACAGAGTCTCTGAATTAAGCAGAATACTCTCACCCAGTCAAGAGATCAGGGCTAGATCCAACACCGTTTTTTAGCTCATTGCACCATCCCAGTTTCAGAACCTGGCTGTATGCAAATTAGTCTGTCCCTGGCCCAGTGCATCATGGGAACAGGGCAGACCAGACTACAAAAGCCAATTCTTACACTGGGAAGGAAACAAGCTTCCGGGGACCGGTTTCTGGCATTACAGCCGTCTTCGGCCCGGCTTGCTTGAATCCTGATGGTGCAATGAGCAAGGGACTCATGTCTGAGTATACCCTTCCACGCTTAGGGTGGACAAAAATATAATAGGTATCTGACGAGGGCACTTCTAGTTCAAATTAGGTAGGGCTCTATAAAGACCTCTCTAATCTGAAAGTTGTTATCTGGAAGCAGCAGTTGTTATGACTCCTACTCTTTCATAGTAGTTTGCATTTGACATTGTTACACCACTGTTATTGTTTTGTCTATTTTACATTTCCCTTGGTCCCTCCCATTAATCCCACCTCCCTGCCTTTGCTCTTGTGTTCCTCCTGGGATGAAGGTGTATACCTCAGCTTCACCCTTGCAGAAGAATTTATCCTTTTTTAGGCTATTGAGCAAATGTTCATGTTTCCCTGGTGTTAGAACTTGGGTTGTAGGCTGACTGGGGTATGATCCCTAGTCAAGCAGGAGCCACAATCCTAGTCAGAGTAAGAAGCAGGCACACCCTAAATGAACCTGTGCTCACCATCTGGTAGCTTGGTATGGGGCAATCAGGCTTAACTTAGAGGCAATGTGTAAAGTATTTGTTCAACACTTCAAACAGTAAAACAGTGAAAACACCATAAAAAAGATTCCACACCAGGTCCGAACTATAGAACTTAATTTAATAAATAAAACAAGACCAAAACGACAAAAATCCAATAGGAAGACCTAGAGATATGAATTTATAAAGAATAAACTGTAAATTTCCTCTTAAAAGCAATATGCACTTACTTGAGATCTCTGGTCGCGTCGGACTGGGACAAAGTCAGAAGCTCAGGCTGACTGTGATGGAGCATGGGCTGGATACAGGGACCCAGTGAGATCCACTGTACAAAAGTACCTTAATCCTGGCTGCATCTACGGTGAAGATGTAGGGTGCAGCCGAAGGGATGCGTTGGTGCCAATCCACTCAGTGGTGGCGATGTGTCAGTCCTGATTCGTGCAGCAGCGGCGATGTGTCAGCTCCAATGTGCGAAGAGCTGCGATGTGAAGATTTGGCTTCATCAATGAGGATGCCGTCGACTGGAATGTGAATACCTTGCACCATGAAGAGAGTTGCACAAGTGTGGTTCGAAAGGTGATGCGTCGTTGCCAATCGACGCAGCAGAGACTATGCACCAGTTCTTGTCCACACAACAGGAGCAATGCAGCAGTTCAGATCCATGCAGCAGGAGCGATGCGCCTGTTGTGATCCATTCAACAGCGACAATGTGCCTGTTCTGATCCACATTACAGTGGCGATGCGCTGGTTCAACAGAGGATGTGTGGGTTTTGCTGGAGCAAGCACCATAGGGCCATTTCCAAGAGTCCAAGACTAGAGTGGTACCACTTGGCAGGGCAGACTCACAGATGGTAGAGTCCCAGTGCAGAAGCAGGTTGGTTGAAAGTCCTTTATGTCCCTGAGAGTTCAGATCAGGAGGCCAGCCAGCTAGCCCTTGGAATCCTTCTCATCCAGGCAAGAGAAAAGCAGGCAGCAGGGCAGCACAAGAAGGCAAGAGTCCAACAACGCAGCAGTCCAACCGAGTGGCAGTCCTTCAGCAGCAAAGCAGTCCTTCTTCCTGCCAGAGTCTTCACAGGTCCAGAAGTGTACTGAAGTGCTGGAGTCAGAGGTCCAGTACTTATACCCAGCTGAGCCTTTCAAGTAGGGGAGACTTCAAAGACAGGGATTTGAAGTGTACAGAGGTCCTCCCTTCCTGACATGGCTCCAGACTCCCTATAGGGAGTTAGGATTGTAAATTAGGATTCCAGAGACACCAGTCTTGAGGATCGTATCTCTTCGCCAATTAAAAATGACTCACAAAATAAGGTAATCCCACTGTTATCTTATGAGAGAGATAATCTTTGCAGTACTGAAAACGACTTAGGGAGTTTTTCACTACCAGTACATGTAGATCTTAAAAGTGCATGCCCTGCCTCTGATATACATTGCACACTGCCCTCCAGGGCCTTCCTAAGGGGTAACTTATATATATAAAGGGAAGTTGTGGGCCTGGCAAAAGGTTTATTTTGCCAGGTCGACATGGCAATGTAAAACTGCATACACAGGCTCTGCAGCGGCAGGCCCGAGACATGGTTAAAGGGCTACTTCAGTGGGTGGCAAAATCAGTGCTGCAGGCCCACCAGTAGCATTTAATTTACTCGCCCCGGGACAGGGGCTACCACTTTACTAGGGACTTATAAGCAAATTAAATATGCCTATTGGAGATGAACCAATGTTACCATGTTTAGGAGAGAGAGCACAAGCACTTTAGCACTGGTTAGCAGTGGTAAATTGCACAGAGTTCTAAAGCCAGCAAAAATGAGGTCAGAAAAGCTTGAGGAGGTAGGCAAAAAGTTGGGGGGAAGACTACCCTAAGCTGGGGGCTAGTTAAAGTGGGATCCCTTGCTGCACTGGATAAGTTGTGCCTTGCCCTTGTAATCTCTGACACTGTGCCATCTTGCAAACCAGAGAATCAAGTCAGATCTTCTATACGTTTTTCTTTCTCTCTCCTACACGCCTTTTTCCCTTAATTATTAAGTTTTCTTCACTTTCCTTGAGTCGTCATAGGAAGTTTCCAAACCTCAAAGGAGAGATGGCTGGATTGGCCTCGCTGTCCAGTACTCTATATATCCAAGAATCATGACATATTGCCAGACCAATTACAAAGGATACAAAGGCAGTGGCAGCTGCCTCGGAATGGGGGTGGTGGGGCGGGGGGCGGGATGGATTAAAAAAAAAGTACCTTCACCCCACACCGCCATGCACCTCTTGGCCACCGCACACCTCTCCTCTGTCCTCGGTCTGCTGAAAGCAATGGAAAAACGTAGGCAGTAGGGTATATATTTCAAGCACTTTTGAAGCTTTTCCCAGCTAACATGCCTAGCAGTACTGCTGGTACTTTGGACACCGGAAAGAGTAACCACATGTCAGGAGTTTTCTGTCACCAATTGGCTACCACAGGAATTGCGCCACTGGAAGGATTTTACAAAAAATGACTCCTGTTAGTTTCAATTGTTAATGGCACAATGCAAACTGCTATTTTTGGATAACCCCCAACAACTTGTCACAGACTAGGCTACGGTCACCTTTAATATTTCATATCTTTTTTTTTTTTTGTCCTCATTCCACCAAAAGCTGTGCAAATAAACTTTCTCAACCCATTCCGTCGTCGTGGGCACCCTGGGTTGCGTTCTTGCAATAGCCTGGGCATGCCCGCCCTGCCTCTTTATACCGAAGCCTGATGTAATCATAGGAGAGCCAGGCCTTAGACCAGCCTCATTAGTCTTCCCCAGTCTAATAAAGGATCCCATATCGTGCTATTTACTCTTTGTGCCAAACTAAATTCTAACCGTGCAGTGCTGAAAGCCGCCCGTAACCAGTTTTCAGAAGTAGGGGGGTTGGTGTCTTTCCAGAGTTTCCAAATCTCCCTACGCGCTACTATGATAAGATTAAAAAATAAAGCCACTTGTGCCCCCCTTAATAAACTAAGAAGCTGAATATCCATCCCAAAAATTACTCTAACTAAATATAATGTCAAGGACCCTTTTGTTTAAAAATGCCATCTAAGGCCTTCTCAACCATAGACCAAAAGGAACCCAAAGAAGGACAGTCATAAAAAAGATGTATGTCATCTGCTTCCACTAACCCACATCTTGGACACGATAGAGGGTGAGTCACAAACTTTGCAATTTTTTTGGGTGGTAGTGGTTCTTCTTCAGGGAGGCTGATCTGACATATTTATACAAGGTTTTGAGAGATCTATCGTAGAGAGCAACCGATGTCTCCTCCAGCCCCGAGGCATTCCAGATTTGATACATTGGAGGGGACGCTGTTTCCTCCTCCTGCAACATTTTCCCATATCACATTCCCACTTCCTTCTTCATTGGGCAAGGGGATTGAAGTACAGACTCGATATCCCAATTCCCACCGATGTTCTCTCTCTCAGCGGCAAACCAAGAACAGATCTGAATATACTTAAATCTAGAGAAAGAATCCCCTATTTTCGTTCTCAGGACCTCCCATGGGAGAACTCCCTCTGATGTTACTATATCTGCCCATACCATTATACCTGCTCTCCTGATGGGAAGAGAAAGACTGTCCTTCAAGCATGTCGGCAGGCCCGGGGAGTCCCAAATTGGGGCAAGATCTGAGTAGTACTTTATGCACCATCTCCCTTTGACTCTGGTCCATACAAAAAGTGCATGTTCCAGGATCTTGAGACGTACCTTTTTATAACATTTTGGTGCGCCAAATTTATAAATGAAGCCGGGTCCGCCCCCCTCTTGGGCCACCATTGTGTTCAGTATCCGCCCCCAGTTGGAATCATCAGGGCTAGTAAGGAGGCATCTAATGTTTTTCAGTTGGAAGGAAAAAGCATACCAAAGAATGTCAGGGAGCGCAAGACCTCCCTTCAGCAATCTTCTTTTCAGCTTTTTCCAAGAGATCCTTGAGTTTTTATTTGCCCATATGAAGCTACCAATTTTCCCTTGGATTTTGGCTAAGACCTTTTGTGGAAAAGTCAATGGTATCATATTAAAAAGGTATGTTAGTTTCGGTAAAATCACCATTTCGACCATAGATTGTAAGCTGGAGGTTTTGCCACCTCAGAAAAAGGTGGTCGATATCCTTGGCCACTTTTTTTATATTGATCAATGCTAAAGTATTAAGGTCTGGTGTTATTATTATGCCTAAGTATCTAAACTGAGTGTTACGGACTCCCCCCCAATTGTCTACGCCCCAGCACATTATTTCAGTTTTTTGGTTATTTATCAAATACCCAGAGTGTTTACCGAAGTCTTTCATTATCTCTTCCACTCTAGGGAAGACCTCAGCCGGATTGCTTGCGTAGATTAGCAAGTCGTCTGCATATAACGCCACCTTGCAGCTGAAACTTCCGGCGGTGAAGGGTGTAACCTGTTCGTCTAACCGCAGCGCTTGTGCCAGAGGCTCGATGTAGAGATCGAATAGGAGGGGCGAAATAGGGCACCCCTGCCTGGTTCCTCTCTTTGCGCTGAAGCGTGATGTCAACCTGCCATTCAGTAATATTGCGGCGGATGCACATCCCCTCAATGTCTGTATGAAAATTGCGTTGAAGCCCATCGTGCTCAGCACATCCCACATAAAGCCCCAGGTGACGCGGTCGAAAGCCTTCGCCGCGTCATACGCCGCCACTACCAAGGGTTCCGACCGCGTCTTTGCTAAGTCTATGCTTTCAAACAACTGGAGGGTTAAGTCGTGTATGTGTCTTCCTGGCACAAAACCTTTTTGATCAGAGTTGATAAGCTGTGGGATTAGCTTTGCCAATCTCTCTGCCAAAACGCTAGTGAAGATCTTATAGTCCGCGTTTAGCAGGGAGATAGGCCTGAAGGAATCAGCCTTTAAGGGGTCCTTCCCCGGTTTTAAAATTAACACAATTGTGGACTCCTTCCAGGAGGGAGGTATCCTCCCCTCCGGGCTGAATATATAGTTGAACAATTGACAAAGTCGTGACACCAGAGTGTCCTGTAATGTTTTATAGAGCTCCCCGGAGAGGGCATCGGGACCGACGGCTTTAGTGTTCTTTATTTTTTTAATATAAATGCCGATTTCTTCCTCAGTGAATGGACTGTTGAGGATATCTAGACCTTGGTCCGTTAGTCTGGGAAGTGCCTTGTTCTCTAGCCACTGTAAGGTGTTGCCTGAATCAGGTGTGGGGTCTTCCTCGTCATATAATTCAGAGAATAGTGAGAGTAGGTGTCTTTCCATGTCCTCCTGTTGGCAAGATGTTGTTCCCTGATCGTCAATGACTAAACTATTTATATTATTCCTGACCCGGTTCGCTCTGATTTTACTGGCCAGTATAGCCCCAGCCTCCTCTCCGTATTCATAGTTGTCCATTGCATGAACAGCTCATAGTGCCTTCACTTTTGAGTCCAACAGCCCACGATATTCAAGCTGCAGGCATTCTAAGTCTTCTAAAACCTGTGGCAGGCTATCAGTGTTTACTATGTGCCTTCTATTCTCCAACACAGAGATTTTACCTTCCAGGTTTTTAAATTTCAAAGCTTCCTCTTTGTTATTGGAACTAATAAGGCTGTGGATCTGTCCTCTAATATAGGCCTTATATGCGTCCCATACAAATTCTATGGCGGCGGAGACGACATTATCTGTAAAATAGTTATTAGTTGCGTTGATAACTGCATCGACTATGTCTTGGTTGTGCAGTGCCGCCCTTTTTAAAGTCCATCTAGGAACAGGAATATGACTTGTACTCTGGATCGAGGATGTGAACATAATGGGGGCATGAACTGAAAGGATGGTGGGTAGCAATTTGATGTCAGAGATAGCTTCCAATCCCTGTCTATCCACCAATACGTAATCTAGTCTTGAGGCGTGTCCATGTTTTTTACTAAAATACGTAAAACCAGATCTCGCCTCCCCCCCCTTCATTCTCCAAAGATCCATAAGGCCTACCTCGTGCATCATGTTAACCATGGTTCGTCTAGAGCGTGGGGTAGTGACATGCTGGCTATAATTGGCCCACGAGACAGGGGCAATGATGTATGTGTTCGTTTGATGCTAAGGGCGTGGTTTCTCTCTTACAGATTACCGCGGTGAATACCTACCAACTGTCAGCTCATGGGGCATACAACATGCGCCACAGCAGTATGTATCGCAATCTATCATAAACCTGGGTGTGCCTAGTGGGGATTTTAATGAGTGTTTCTAATACTATTACTGGAATTGAAATACGCAAAAATCGGGTCCCTCGTTTTTATCCTTGTGTGGTGCCTATGTGTGCATCGAGTTATGAGTGTGCGTGTGTTGAGATGAAACCAGCCCTAATTGCATGGGGCTACACAATGTTCGGGCAGAAGAAACGAACATTCAGGGGATGGCAGATTGAACCATCTCTCTGTCCATAAAGTCTTAAGTATATTCTTTATCAGTCGGGCGAATATGAATGATAAGTGGGACTTGTGGCGCTAATAATAAGCTGTGCCTAAAGACAAATTACAGTTACAATTGTATACATTTGTGCTTTTCTCTCTTCCCCCTTTTTTTCCCATTTTCTTTACAGAGACCACATTTAGGTCATCTTTTTTGATACATTTTATCTTGCTTCCCTTGGGCCAGCTCATGCCCTGAAGCTAAAACTACCAGTGGATTTTTACTGCTAGTTTTTACGATCATAGGCATATCGTACTTAGAAACTGAGCATTTTCTAGTAGGGGCCATTAGAAGGTCCTGATGAGTAAGCAGTAGGGGACTGCTTACGAAACATGTAGACCAGGTAGCAGCTAATTGCTCTACCTCAAAACCCCCTTCTTAACGTCCCCAGCTAGGGAAGTGAATAAATTGTTTTTTTCCACTAGCCAGAGGATTTTTAGCTTTTTAATTCCCACACATTAATAGGTCCCTACACTTCACTGACACCACTCACCTTGCACTGTCAAATAGCCTTTGTCACCTTACAAGTGCTCCCGCGTAGTTCGTCAGGTCGTAGCACGCCCCGCCCAGTAGAGGGACGGGAAGACCCCAATGATGAAGCATGACACTAAAGGATTTTTTTAGTGTGTGAGGGGTATTTTAACAAGCACATTGTGCTCTCATCTTTACCACCCGAAGAGAGAGTTAATTTTTTTCATCACCCACAAAAATAAATATAAAAAATGTAAATCACCACACATTGATAGAATCTCTTTGTTTATGCATATCGAATTGGAGGGTGATTCTGTCAATACCTCTTCACTTCCTCTATTGTTTTGGTATAATTGGAACGATCCTTCCGAGGATCAAGAAGTACGTTAAAATCCCCTCCTATGATCATGGGGAGGTATTCTCTATTAAGTTAGACTGAACTATAAGTAGCCAGGTGGGATCATCTATATTTGGGCCATAATACGAAACAATAGTCTGTTTGAAGCCACTAAAATCGACTTGTATTAAAACCCATATCCCTGACTGGTCTGTAGATGTTGATTTTATAATCCCCCTGGTTCAGCCTTGATCAGAACTGCAACACCCTTATTTATTCCCGCCTGCCCAGAACAACTAAATGCGCCTATCCATTTTATTTTCCCAAATATCTCTTTGCTTTCAATGGCGCTTAGGTGTGTCTCCTGGAGGAGAATAACTTTGGCCGGTGATTGCTCCAAAAAACACAATATCAGTCTCCTTCTCCTAAGACACCGGAGCCCATTTACATTCCATGAAATGTAAGATATTTTATTATGGGCCATTTATAGTGTCTCTGCCCCCCCTTATTCCTATCCCCCTGTGCCTCCATCTGCACATCTGAAAGTCTCTAGAAATTAAGATGGAATGAGAACTATTTTTTTCCTTTTTTCCCCCTGCAACCCCTCCCGTGCTGTCCTCCCTACCCCTTACCCCTGCCCTTATCTTCTCCCGCCCTCCTTGGGGAGCCCTCCTTTTCTTCTTGGGTATGTGCCCTTAAACGGATGCCCCCCCGTGTGTCTATGTAAAAGGCTTATGGTAAATTCAAAAGAATAAAGATTCAAGCTAAGTTTGCCTTAGGGCAGTGAACTCTGCTTTTCTACCTAATATATGTGCAGTCTCAAGTACTTTTTATTTGCTAAGTCCTTTCCTCTGAGCCTTTCCCTCTTGACAATTTTCTACCAAGCTCAGCCTGCACCCTCTCCTCCTCCCCCTTTATCATCCATCCTGATCTGTTCTATAAGGGAGTCTGCCTCTTCGATCTGTCGTATATTGTACATGTGGTTGTTCCACATTATGCGGCGAGTTGAAGGAAACTTCATCTGAGCACGGGCTCCCAAAGAATTGAATGTTGCAAGCCTCTTGCCCATCTCCCATTGCTTGGTGGCAGTTGTGTGTGAGATATCCGATCAGATTGTAAAGGAATAAATTCTGGAGAACGAGGTTGACTTCATGGGCCCGGTTTTTAGTGCTGCGGACAGGATCCTTTCTTTAATGGAGTATGTCAGAAAGTTCACCAGAATCTTTCTGGGACGCTCTCTCTCTGGATTCCGTCTATATGGATCCCGGTGGGCTCTCTGTATATCCGCTAAGAGGGCTGCATCTTCATCAGTGGAGTCCTTCAAGATTGTAGTTTTAAGTAATGCCACCACGAATTTCTTAATATCACCACCTTCCATATCCTCGGGGACATTCAAGAGTCTTAGGTTATTCTTTCTGGCATGATTTTCAAGCCTCTCGATATCGTCTTTCATTTCCTGATTTTGCTGCGCCAGTTTATTCATACGGGCAGAGGTTGTACTAAGTGCCTCCTTGATTCTGGGCATCTCTGCTTCTAATGCCTCTGTCCGTAGTGAGACCTCCTCCACCTTCTTAGCCAGCACCTCGCAGGAAGCCTGAATAGCGACCTGATTGGACTCTGAAATTGTGAATCTTTTCCCCATTTCTTCGAATCTCTTCCCCATGTCGTCCTTTATCCCCAGCAGAATATCTGCCAAAGAGATGGGGTTAGTTGTTGATGGTGGAATGGTATTTGTGATTGTGTATGCCCCTTCCCTGTTTTTTTGAGAACCATCGACCTCCTCCTTATTCGCATCATCCTGTGCAAGATCTTGTATAGAGTCTTGTATCTCCAAAGTGGAGAAGCTGTTTCAGAGTTCTATTGAGGGATGAACCCTATCGTCCGCCAGAGACATTGAGTGCTGGGGTGATGGGTCTGGCAGGGAAGGGGAAGGGACAATCGCATTATCAACACCGATACTTGGTGGTATACTAGTTGGAGTACTACTGGAAGCCATCTTCCGCGCTTTGTGCGCAGTTGACAATGAAAGAACTTTATAAAATGATTTCAGAGAGGGAGTGACCTTAGAAGCTGCCGATGCAGTATTTTTCATCTCTTTCTTTTTCCCTCTCGCTTTCACCGAAGGACTATGACTGGTTTTATGGTTTGTTCTTCCTGCCCGAGGTGTAGGGAGAATTTATATTACAGATGGGGTAGCCAATAGCTTCTGGGGGGCCGGTGCTATACTAGCAGCTCGATTTCGTAAGGTGTAGCGACTTACTCCTGCTTTAGCAACAGGTATTTTCAGGGGGGGCAGGCATTACTTGCATTTAAACTAGCGTCGTTGATACCCCTCTCCTCCATACAAGATTCCCAAAACTGCTCCTGCTTCCTGCTGCATGAACCTGTGCTCCACCGGGTGGCGTGCTCACAGTCACCAGGCTGGTAACCCCCTCACACTCTGAGTAATCTTTAAAAGCAGCTCGTTCCCCTGTTTGTCCTTTGCTATCTGCGGCGGTAACAATGTTTCCCCCGTTCTTTGTGTCTTTATTGCATTCCCATGCCGTGATCTGTAAGTCTCCGCCCCCACCACGCCAGAGATAGTATCCCACTATTGACGTAGTATGTCCGATCTTACCGGGCAAACGCCTTATCGCCTCACTGTGGGACCGTGTCAGTTGTGTCTCCCATCCAGTGAGAGAGACCCGCCTCGGATCTCTCCGCCACTCCCTGCCTGCACCGATCCCTTGGACCCACGCTGAATTCTCCCCAACCATCCGCGTTCCTCGTTTCGTGCCCCGCGTTTTCGAACAGGAAACCCAGGTCCAAATCAGAGGGAAAGTTATGGAGAGGCTACCTCCGCTGCGGCCAAACGAGGAACCACGGTAAATACAAAGCCCCAAAAAAGTGCGTAGGTAAACTCACTGCTGCTCCGGCTCTAGGATGCTTCTAACGAACCGTGGTAAATATGAAGCCCAGGAAATGCATAAGTGGCCTCACTGCCGCTCCGGCTCTGGCATACTTCTAGCGAACCTACGAACCTGCGAGCTCAAACTGCACACAAACTGCACACAAGGGGTGGAGCTCCGTTATGGCCGCTAGCTTCCGGCCGTCATGCTCCCCCTTCTTGCAGCTAATATTTCATATCTTAGCAAAGATGCTTTCAGATGGACCATTCTGTTGGTACTAAACCAGAACCCATGGCTTTCTAATGTTTCAATGTGCAACAGCTCCTAGCTATTTTGGGGCGCAAGCATACTAAAACAGTGGTTCATGCTCCTTTACTTGCACTTCTAAAGCACTGAATCAAGGCCTTCCCCATAACATTTGTGCTCTGCAGGCAGAATCCACTCCAGTTGAGATACTTGAATCATCAGTGGCAGCACCCCACTGCTTTGCAGCAGTGAAATAAAGGAAAAATAAAATGATAATAACTTGAGGTTATCATCATATCATTTTTTCCCTGCTACGGCAGCTTTGCAGGCGGGGCCAGGCTTGACAGAGCTGGGGAGAAGTGGTTTGCAACCCTAAGTGCGCATGAGTGGCCAGCCATATTGGGCCAGCCAAACAGTCATGCGCCCTTTGCATGTTCTCCACACAGGCTGCATTACAGCCTGGGTGGAGAACATGCCCAGACTCCCATTCCTTGGCTGAGCGCCGAACCACAGCGCTCAGACCACTCACAACGCTGCATTGCAGCAGTGTGATTGACTCAGGGAAGCCTTAGCCTGGGGGCTTTCTGTTCCTGGAACACCGGCAGGGAGAAAAGACGGGCAAATGATGGAGGAGAGGCGCGGCACAGTGAGGGGGTACTTTTTTTACACCACTCTTAGCCCCCCCATCCCCACCCCCAGCGCCGCGCCACCCCCTATCCGTGCCGGCCTAAACCATGAACCATACAAGGATTTCAAAGATGTCATTAGTAAGAAAGGGGCTGAGTAGTTACCACTACACCAGCATTATGATTGTACGATTAGCCTCATCACTGGGGCCAAGATTCACCATTATCGAATGTATCAATTCACAGCGAAAGAGGATAAGGTGATTCCCATCTGTCTACAAGAAATTCTATAGAAAGGATTCATGTTTCATTCTGCCACCAGCAAGTGCCCCACATTATTATCATTCCAAAACCAGGTGGACAATACCTTCCATGTATTAACTACAGAGAATTAAATGCTGTCACAAATAATAACATATATTCTTTTCACTCATCTCTGTACTATTGAACCAGAAAAAGACAGCAAAAATATTATGAAAACTGGACTTAAGAAATGCATGTAATTTAGTTCAGCTCTGTCAGAGTAACGAATGGAAGAACCATTGAATACAAAATACTGTCATTTTCAATATCTAGTAATGGCTTTCGGTCTCTGCATTTGCCACATTTAACATGTTGTCAATGGTATTTTAGAGATATTTTAGATGTATATGTTGTCAGCCACCTGGATGATATTTGGGTATTTTCTGGGTCATTGGGAGAATGAAAAGAACATGTGAGAAATACTCGAAAGGGTACAAAAACACTTTTTGTTTGCAAAGTTTGAGAAGTGCATTTTTTACGCCTCCAACTTACTTTTTGCGGCTTTCTAATATCAGGTCAAGGGCTTCAGAAAGACCAAGATAAGGTCAAACCTGTTCACGACTGGCTCAAGTCAGTGAAAAATATTCAATTTGTTTTAGGTTTTGTCATCTTCCACTGCCATTTTGTACAAGACTTTTCAGACATAGTGCCTCCCATATTCAGACTCACCCAAAAAATAGTGCCATTTCTGTGGGGTGCAGAACACAAAATGGCATTTCAGAAACTAAAGGAAGCATTTACAACAACTGCCATTTTGAAACATCCTAATAGTGATTTGCCATTTTTTGTGGAGATGGGCGCCTCTTCATCTGCCAATGGAGACAGCCTCTCACAAGAAGAACTTGATACCGGGGTGGTGCATCCAAGAACCTACTTCTCATTGACTTTAACATTTTTGGAGGTCAATTAAATTATTTATGATCGGAAACTCCTTGCCATTAGAAAATAATTGCTGTAGTGGTGACAATACCTGGCGAGAGCCCAACATCACTTCACTAGTTAGATAGACCACAAGAACTTATGTTACGTAAGTCCGTGAAATGTATGAACCCTAGACATGCAAGTTGAGCCCTTTTCTTTTCTAATTTCATCTATGAGATCACAAACAAGCCAGGAAACAGGCACTGGAAGGCAGATACTTTGTCATAACAGGGAGAGAAACAAGAACCTGTCATCTGTCCTCTCTCATGGAAGAAGAAGTCTATAAGATGAAGAAACTTTCTTGCTAAGGTTAAGAGAATATTATCAATCAGTCCCTCAGATTGGTTTGCAAAAGATCCTACTCAAAGAAAACTAGAAAAGGATTTCCTTTGGCACAAGAATAAAGTCTTTGGTTCTGATTCACAAAGGGCCTTCGCACTCGTGACAGAGTGCCCGCATTTTTGGGGGAATCTCCGCACTTGGGCGGAATCTCTGCAATGGGAATTCTCATTGCGGCGATTCCTCCTGAGAGCGGAGACACCCTCATGACTGAAGGACCTCCGCCATGAGTGCAGAGGACATTTGTGATTCAGGCCCTTTATTTCTAATCCACTGTTACAAAAACTAATCATAAAAATTGGGCATGAATCTTCAATTGCAGGGCATCCAGGAATACAGAAGACAAGAAAACTAATAACTCAACAATTATGGCGGTCGGAATAAGGGGAGAGATCACAAAAATATGTACAATAGTGTCTCATCTATGTGTAGGTCAAGGTACCCTGGAAGAAGCCAGTCAATTATTATAACCCTTGTGCACGCCTCAATAACCTTAGTCAGTTTTGGGATTTTAGAACGGATCTACCACTATCAGAAGGGAGGACTTTATTGTAAGTGGTGAAAGACTAACGCAGCACATTTCATTTTTTTAGAAAATTATTCCAACAGATCCCTTTACTAGCTGCTTTGTTCCTCAAACAAATTGTTATTTTACACGAGTTCCTACATTTTCATTATCACACATCATGGGTCTCACAGCTAGATTTTGAAAGGCTTTGCTCAAGCAACTTAGGGTTGTAAATTTGTTGGCCATGAACTACCATCCCTAGAAAACGGATAGACTGAAAGGCTCAGCTAGACACTCAAACAATACTTTAGATGTTCAAGGTGAGAAAAAAACGGCCTGGATCTCCACTTATTTATAGGCTTTCCTGGGTCTCGCCATACGTGTTCTTCATGTATGTTGGTCGATTTCCCATCTCAAGCTTGTTACAACATTCTGCACTAGAGTTGAAACTATCCTGTCATTTGGGAATTCAACCTGTATTCTATGTCTCTAAGCTCAAACAGGCTGTCTCCTGTACTTCAGTCATTCATCCTCTGCTCTAGTTGACAGAACAACTGAGTACCAAGTAGAAAAGATTGTGGATTTTCTATGCATTAGAGGTCAACTACAATACTTGGTGGCTTGAACAGATATGATGTATCTGATAACTCCTGGGAGCAAGCATCTTCTGACCATGCCCCAAGATTAGTAATAGCATTTCACAAGCTGTTTCCTATTAAACCCAAGCCCAAAAGAAAGGGGGCACTAGGAGGATGGTTTCTGAGATTAACACATAAGAAAAGGGTTATGAAACAGCACATGAGGAGAATATGGAGAATGGGACAAAGGAAACAGCAATCATGCAGGACAGAGTATCCAGCATTAAATCAGCAACACTGTACACCAGCCACTACAATGCCAGTGTTTGACAAGGAGATTTCCAGGTCGAGTTAGGCAGAGGCCTATAACAACCTTTCTGATCTGAAAGCTTGCGTCTGACACTTGTGATTGTTATGCCTCTTGCTTTCATATTAGTTTGCATCTAATATTGTTTCCTGCACTGTTATTGTTTTTACCCTATTGGTTTCCTTCCTTTGCTCCCAACTGCTTGCTTTTGCTCATGTGTTCCTCCTGGGATGTAGGTGTTACTTGGCTTTACTGGTGCTGTGGAGCTATTACTTTCTTCAGTTCTCCTACAAGTCTCCAGAATTGCCTGGGGGCTAGTTAGAGTGATTCCTCACTGCACGGGCTAAGTTGTGCTTCATCCATTGATCTCCGTCTACCATCGTGCTATCCAGTAAACTAAATACATTAGTCCAAATCTTCGACTATCGAACCATAATAGCAGGTATTTCTTTCTCTCACACTTCCTTCTCCCCTACTGATAATGTTTCCTTCACTTTCCCGGAGTCTTTACCGGAAGTAGATATACTTCCAATGGGAGATGGTAGGATTGACCTTGCTGTCCGGTATTTGATATACCCAGGGGTGTAACAGTCTATTTCCTGGAATCTGGACCGACCACATGGATCCAGGAATACTGGACCAAATTCTGTGGGGCAGATTTACAAGCCCCTTGCGACACTTTTGCGCCACTATTGCGTCACTTTTGTGACGCAGTGACGGACTAATAATTGCGGCCAATTTACACTATGACGCATCCAGGGAGATGCGTCACGTTGTAAAGCCCTGCGTCACATTATACCTGCGTCAGGTATAACGTATGCAGGGTGGGCGTTCCCACGCAGGAAAGCCTCGTAAAAGTGGCCCAGTGAAATCTAGAAGATCTCACTGCATCATTTGTAGGACGCCACTGCATCAAATCCTTACGCCTGCTTGAAGCAGGCGTAAGGATTGACGCAGGGTAGTGGAAATAGGCCTCAAAATGCATTGCTGGAGTTGCGTCGTGCTTGCGACACGACTCCAGCAATGCTTGACTTTTGCCTGAACAGATGCATCAGAAGTTCTGACCCATCTGCCAATCCTTGTGCCATGGTGCGCCGTATTTACAATACTGCGCATCCATGGTGGCGCAAGTGTTTCTCAAGGTGGTGCATGGAAAGTGACGCATCTCTACAGATGCGCCACTTTCTCGTCAATCTGCCCCTGTGTGTTTTACCTCAATTCTTGGAGTACACCACTCTTCCTCCAGAGTTAGCGCTCCTGGTAGGGTAACTCCACACATAATGACGGCCTGAGTCTTTATGTTCTGCTAACGGAATGTTTGATGTAGATGCATGTAATTAATGTTTGCTTTTCAAAGCAATTATTAGTTAGGGCCAAAATGTGTGGTCTATGTACCATCTGTAACACATGGTTATTTTTTTTATGCGAGTGCAACTGAAATGGCATTGATATTGCCTCAATTAATTTCAAATAAACTTTTTATTTTATGCTTTGTACATGGGTCGGATCAGACGCCAAGAACAGATTTCCCATGACTGTCCCACGCCTAAGTAGAAATTACCTAACCTTGATATTACATGATGGGTTAGTGAACAAGCTCAGGTGTCATCCCAGGTAGGAACTCTCCATGGTTTATTATTTTGATTATAGTGTGTGGCATTAACTGGGCACTTGCACTGCAGCTAAGAGATGCCTCAAAGGTTCAATAATGTTTGCCAATGACTGTTTTACACATGTGTTGCTGGGTGGGCTGTGATTGGCAGGAGCCTTGGTAAAAGGGACAGAGACATCCTTACAGTGTTTTCGAAAAGACAGGTAAGTTTTGAGGAAATGCTGTTTCCAGGGTCTAGGTTTGTCGAACTAGTTTATTTATTTTTTAAATCATTTTATTATATTCAATTTTGAACATAAAACAAAAGCTGCAAGTGCACAGGAAATATAGAACGGCTGCCAAGCATAACATACAAATTTAAAAATTACGTTTCAATAATATATTTAATAGATGATACTTAATAATTTTAAAATGCAGCTTAAAAATTGACACATACATAAATTCAAGTCATAAATAGTTTTAAAACCTTTCAAGCAAATACATACAATAAAGAAGTAATCAATATTAGTTAATACATAATAATTTTAAAATGTCGCTTTAAAATTGACAAGTACATAAATACAAACAACAGTTTTAAAAGCTAATACGTGTCGAACTAGTTGTTTATAGCCCAGGACCGGGGGTATTGAAACATATGCACCATAATAGCTTCTTCAGGAAAAGGAACTTTGCTAACAGCTAGATTCATGAAAGGGCCGTTTTGCGAGTCTTTAATAGCGATTCATAAGGAATCGCTATTAAGGACTTGCAAAACGGGATTCATGTAGGAATTGCTAAATAAATTGTGATTCCTACACAATCCTTATTTGCGATTAGCAAATTGCTAATCGCAAATAAGTATGCGATTTCAAGGGTGCCAGGGGTTTCCAAAGGACACCCTGTAGCACCCCTGAAATGCAACATTACACAGGTGTTGCGCACACACATGTCCAAAGGACATGTGTGTGTAACATGCAAAAGAAAAAAATGCACTAAAGTGCTTTAATCTATGTTTTCGCTATTTACCACAAAGTCAGACTTCGTGGTAAATAGCGGCCAAATATTGCGAATTCGCAATTTAAGATTGGTTGATGAATTGCATTTAAGGAATCTCAAATAGAGATTCCTTAAATGCAATTCCTCGCACAATAGCGAATTCTATAATAGCGATTATTGCATTTGGGATGATGAATCCCAAATGCAATAATAGCGCTCGGAATAGGGTCAGATTCTCAGAATCTGGCCCTTTGCGAGCCGATTTTCGTTCCATGAATCTGGCCGTAAATGCTTTATTTAGCCTATTCATTCTCAATCATGTAAAAATCCAGTTGGAAAAATAGAAAACTCCTCACGGATCTTCGTCCCTCATTACATAAATCTAATGCACTCTGAGCTGAAAACACTGGAGTGCAGCACTACAGAGTGTAATTGTTCAGTGGTGAATTAAACAGAAGCATTCCATGGAATGCACAGCGTATGAAACAACAGTCCCCCGTGGCTCGAAGCCTGAGAGCTAAGAAACATTAGTTAAAAATAGAAGTTTCACTGGTATAAATATGGAAAAAACAATCAAAGAAAGTCACTGAAGTCTGCCAAAGCGAAACCGTCCACTTGTGATGAACAATAAACGCAAAAATTATTTTAAAATTGGAACCAGTGACATAAAAAATGTAAGATATGTCAAAATACGCTGTGTGATGAAATACATCTCAAAGAAGAGCTTCTTAAATGCAATACTATCTTGCCAAGTCACGGATAATGGAAGTATAAGAAAAGCATCTGCCATATTTTTTAAAAATGACATTGAATACAGGAAGCGTATATGACCATAGCTGGAAGGTCAATGATGGGGTTTATTATGCTGACATTGACATAAGGAGCACAAACAACTTTGAGACACTGAGGAGCACAGGCCTCTTCAAGATTTCCATGAATATGTAGTGTCTTTGAAAGGCTAACAGAAACCATGGGGATATTGGCATCTCTCACATCTTCTCTCTCTCTCGCTCTCTCTTTCTCTCTCTCTCTTTCTCTCTCTCTCTCTAGAAGAAGAAAAGAAGAAAGAAAGCCGCTGTGAGTACTGTCAGCCATATTACCAAGGCCCATTTTTGTACAGTTCTGAGTTCTGCTCTGTATTTCTCTTAATTGGCCTTGCATCAACAAATACACTGTTGGACGCCACCAAAGTTGTTTTTTATTTCCCGGACAAGGTACTTGCCTCTTCTGAGCAGTGGTGTATGCAAATTATGTTCCTACCAATAATCAAGAAAGATACAGCGTCCTTGCCTAAGACGTTGTTAGCAGTAATTACACAGCCCTGGGTAAAAACCTCTGTACCTGCACCACTGGGAGACGAGTTTAGCAGTCTTCTCTGCAAAGTATGATCAGTGCTCCCATAGTTGGGGTTCATTACTTCAGTGAATGATGTCTGTGTGGTACCTGTGTGTGTGAGTGCTTCTGTGCGGTCCAGGCCACTTTCACAACCTGGCGATTCTCCACACAAGAACTGTTCACGAATGCAGCATTCTTCAGGTGAGTCTGGTAGCGCCTCTAGAAACACCTTTTGTTTTATAAATGATTGGTTCCAATACCCATCCGGTCAGTTGTGACCAATTTCATAATGTTTGCCCTCCACATCCACTTTAGGAAAGGTAACAGAATTTCAACCAAACCTTGCTATTGATTCATCACTGGTTCCCTGTCAGTGCCCCCCAACTTTAGATAACTTGGGAGACATTGAGGTACAAAGACACAAGGGCCTGTTCACATAGGTAAATATTCATGTTTCGATTTACTACAAGTACATTCAATCTTACACTTTTGAGTAACTTTACTACTTTAGGCTATTCACCATTAATGAGTGTAAACTTAATCAAAAGTGTAGACTTACCTACCCCACCCCCCAAAATAGGGGATGGATTAGCTAAAAACATCATATATAAACAGCAAAGTTATTTCTAGTAGTGACTTTACAACTGTGTTTGATGTTGATGCGAAGGCTTGGCAAAGGCTCCAGAGTCAGGCTCCAGAGTCAGGCTCCAGAGTCGGGACAGAGCTCACTCTATGGTAAAGTATAGTTAAAAGTGTTAATGTTTAATTAATTTCAAAGAAAAAAACGTTTACTCGATATTAATGATAAATACTTTTATATCTTTGTGTTAAATGTAGAACAAAAGAATAAATATTACAACATTAATAACACTTTAAAACTATAAATTACTTTTTTTTAGAATATATTACATTAAACTAAAAAACTTTTTCTGAAGTTTAAAAAACATTCCCACCTAAAGTACAAAAATATAGTTTTTATTATGTGTGGAAAGTGATTAAAGTGATGTATAGAATTAATTGAAAGTAATGACATTCTTTGTAATAAAACATAAATACGTGTTCTTTATTAATTCCTCAACATGAAACTAAATGTATTCATATTTTAAAATATTTAATTTAACTTAATATTAGTTTCTTTGGAGTTTTATTTTAAGCCCCACCTCCATTATATTCAATGAGAGGGTGTTGCAGTATCAGTCGTTGGCCATGAGTGCACTATAAAATCACTATCAAAATGTATAATAGGCTGCAGGCTTATTCGTTAAAATTCGAATGGTTAGGAGTAAAGTCAGGCCTAGTCAAACTGAGAGCATGAGAATACAATCAGAGGCTGTTTGTACTGTGAAGATTATTGGTAGTCAGGGAAACGCTTCACATGAGACATTTTGAATCCCTGGAGAGCAAAAGGATGGATGAAGTTCAGCAGAGTTTAGAACAGGTGTGCTCGCAGTGAAAAAATAAAGAGACAGAAATATAAAAGCAGCAGTCAAGAATAACTTTTCATGCAAAGCAGTGTGAAAGAAGTTTTTTGTGTCTCAAATAGGAAGCACTGAAGTTGAAAGAGTTGCTGCTGGAGCTTTTGTGAATAACAAGAGTCTGTGTATTAGAATCTAGAGAAGGATACAGGATGTGTTCAGATGTTAATCCCAGATCTTCTATTAATGAAGTTCCTGTCAGTGGTTGAACACTAACTTGGCATTCCATAGGAGAAACGGGAAAGCTAATGGTGTACAAGGAGTCGGAGTACAGGTGAGCTTCAGATTGGTCAGAAAATCTGAACTCTTTTTAAAAATAATATCTTTATTGACACCTTATATTCAAAAACAGATACAAATTTTTTTAACTGCAATATCAAGCTGAATGGATGCTAAACTACAATTTAACCTTTTACATTCTCTTGTTAACGAATGTGGTCAACTTTCACCAATCGTGATTATTTCATTCTGTTTGTGATTTCTGTAAAATACAATGAAAAAGTGAACGGATAATTAACTTTCTTACCCAAGTGGAGCACGCGGATGTGTATGTAACAATCTAGCAAAACCTCACGCTAGCAGCAAGGTTGTGGGGACAAAAGCGCAGGAGTTAATCACATACATATGCTGCCTATTTCGAAGAAGACATGCCTTACACAGTTATCATCTCAATACATGTGGGAGGTCTTAGGTACATCAACCGCAATCACAAATACAAACAACACTGGGACAACAGTACATCCCGTGTGGGAGTACCTATGTACCAGGTCACCTTCCTGAAATATCTAAGGGGGTTTTTATCTATTTTTGGCTGTACTGCAGACAAAGCAAATAGAGTGGAGGAAAAGAAATTGGCCATGGAGGAAAGGAGAATGGTCCATGAGTCAAGTCTCAATCAGCTAGACATCACAGCCAGACAAGTGAAATCCAGCAACAATGGTGGCAGCATACCTGCAATGTCTGAGGGGAACATGAGAGTCAACATAGCTAACCATCTGGAGCCCAGTTGTCTGGGAGGGGATGAAATTGTTAAGTTTTTTTTCCCTATGAGAAGGCCTTCAAGGGCTAGCCAGCCAAGATGGTGGACGCATCCTAAAGCTGCCCGCACTTCACCCCTATAATCCTGCACAATCCTCGGTAATTGCTACCAATCTGGCCACCATCATGAGCGGCAGCGGTCCCCACTACGAATACCTATGAAACCAGTGTGTGAGATAGTGCTGGGTGGACTGCCTGTGCAGGAACTGGGGGAGCGTTTGCGCCCGATGCGGCGGTGCTGAGGCCGTAAACAAGGAAAGTAGCAGTTGGAGTTGAGAGGCGACAGATGCGACTGAACAGCATAAAAGGGAGAAGGAAACAGGCTTCCAGCCACTGACACAGAGTGTGGAGAACTGAACAGGGTGGTGGACTGACCTGGGTCTGGCTGTGCACGGGCTTCCGGGGCACGCGGCCTAGCCTGGGGGCCAGCCCACACACTGCGAGTCCTCGGGTGCGCTGGGAGCAGGAGCAGCATTGACCCGAGCTGTGGGTGAGACAACAGTGTGCAAACCTGTAACTGTGACGAGCCTAGGTGTCAGAGACTCAACAATATCCTCACATTATTAAAAATGGAAGGAGACGTTGGCAGTCTTGGATTGTGGCATACACAATTGCTGCAGGAGCTGTGAGCTGGAAGACAACGACTACTGACAGAGGCATCACTACACCACCGCAGACTTGAGGTGATACCAGGAGAGAAAGGCGAGCCCAAAGGTGCGTGTTGAGCTATCTGGAGTTGGTGGGTGCTGAATAGGGTTTGGGGGCCCGATCGGGCCTAGGCCCAGGTACGCCGCGTCTCCAACACAGTGGTGGCCGGCATGAGCGTACAAGTGGTGGTGTTGAGTGCACCAGAAGGTGCCCGTGAGTGGGCGAGTCGTGCTCACACGCTCTTCTCAGACACTGCAATGACTGCAAAGCCAAGCACGCCAGAGGGCATGTAAGAGACACCTGAAACCTGGTGCACCCAACACAACACGCGTAAACTGCATGTCGCTTTTGAACACAAGACTCTAATACACAGCAGAAATCGCACGCCCTCGGTGTGCAGACAGGGAAGCAACGCACCCGAGCGGAAATGCCAAAATGAAGCCCTAGCCCAAGGACGCGGCAAGAGGCAGGCCAAGCCACGAACAGCAGGCATCCAGAACTCAAAGCCCACGTACTGACCTTGGCCAGTATGCATGGCTGCGGAGGCTGTGAACTGGAGGACAATGACGTGCTGGCAACAAGAGAGCACTTTGACGCTGAAGACCTGAGGTGAGACCGGGAGAGGAAGATGAGCCCCACGTGCGTGCTGACCTACCTGGGATCAGGGGACGCTGAAAAGGGTCCAAGGTCCGGATTGGGCCCAGGCCCAGGCACACCTTGTCCGACACAGTAGTGGCCAACACGGGTGATTAAGCAGTGGTATTGAGTCCACCAGACGGCGGCTGAGAGTGGCTGGGTTGGGCTCGCCTGCCCTCATCGGATACTGCAATGACTGTCACGCAAAGCACATAATGGAACATGTAAGAGACACCTGAATCCTGGTTTACTCAGCACACAGGAACTGCGGTGAACTGTAAGAGTGAGGTCTCAAAGCGCAACAGAACTTGCACGCCCTCGGTGTGCAGACAAGATAGCAGCGCACCCAAGCAAACGAAGCCTTATCCCAAGAACGCAGCGAGAAGCAGGTCAGGCCACGAACAGCGGGCGCCCAGAATGCAGTATCCATGGACTGAGCTGGATCGTCTCCAATTCACCAGCAGGCCCAATTCTAGAGGGTGGGCTGGGTGGGCCAGACCCACCAGGGGCGTAGCTAGAGCTTCCGGCGCCCGGGGCTATCCCTCAGATTGCCGACCCTGGACGGGGGGCTGGGGAAAAAGGACAGCGAGCAGCTGGGTGGATTGGCAGGGTTCAAGTTACGCTACTCCCTACTCCACTGCAGGTGAAAGCAAAGGTCGGAGTGGAGGTGCTGTGTGGGTCCACCCACAATTTTCACAGTGTGAACGCAGTCCACCCTGCCAAGAAGTTGGACCACACAGAAATATGCTGAACGTGTCCCGGTGTCATTTTCAGACTCCTGGACACGTTCAGCAGCACCTGCACATTGTCTGCTTTTCATTCCCATCAGCAACGTGCTGGAAGCGAGGGGGGCTTTTTTATGTTCACCTCCAGCTGGGCCAGAGATAAAGGTCGAGTTAAGGGGCCATTAGGCCTCCTTTTGATGGAGTGGCCTGGAACCTTACACTATGTAAATGCAACAGAGGGAAACAAAAGCACACAGCTTGTTATATCTTCACAGGTGCTTAAGAGAGGCATGTGTTTGACTTTATTAGGACCCGTTATGTAAGTGCATGAACTGTAAGAATGGCATATGTGTTGGTCTGTCCCAGTATTTACACACAATTTAAATAGCACTATTTTCATGCAAGTGTGTAAATCAGTGTACAAGATGTATTGCATGAGTCAGTGAGGGTTAAAAGGTGCAGCAGTCACATATCCTACATAGCTCACTGTGCAATAGTAAAAGGCTTACAATTTATGAGCTGCAAGGAACGAAAGGATCTGTGTTCAAGGCAGTAACCCACATATCTTGCTACATAATAAAAACATTCTATCACTTGCATATTACATGATGTGCTTTGCAACCACATTAACCTTCTATACTACTTCGAGTCAGATCTGGGACTACACAAAACAGAAATCTCTCCAAGAAATACTTTAACCACCTGGGTTATCTCACCAATTATTTTTCCATGATATATGCTGGGCACCTCTGCAGCAGATGTCTTTCCCCCTAAAAATATTAGAAAACGCAGACTTTGCAAACAATTCAACATAAAAGATCTACCAACATGCTTCTCCTTGCTGCCAATTTCTTTGAGGCAGGCTTTTAGAAAATTTGTAAAATTAGTTGAGGCATCAGGATTGCGCCACTTTTTTTTTAGTACAACCCCAAAGCGAAACCTAATTTGTTAAATCTCATAATGCGCTCAAATGCCCTCATGATATGTGATGTCACTTACTGTAATGCCACGTGTGAGGTCATGCATTCTGACATCACAGGCTGTGATGGCACAGACTATGATGTTACTTGCAAACTGACTAACTAGGTTAGTCCCCCCCACATAATGAGCTGTAAGAAAGTCCATAGCGTAAAAAAATACAATTTACATATTTTTCCCCACAGTGCAGGCAGTTTCATGTTTTCTCATCCACCTGACATGCATTCCAAAAAGGCCTGCCCCGCGCCCTTGCCTCTGGGTAACTTCATGTGGTGTCAGCCAGCACTGCAGTCCAGCAGTCATTCGAGACTCCTTTGAAAAGCACCACCACCGACCCACCTGTGGCCCCCAGGTCAAAACTAGAGATCCTTCCAACTGTCAGTGTCACCCATATCCAGTGATACCTTAAACTGACAGCCGCCCTTATGTTCCTACTGCTGCTGTATAGAACAGAGGAATAAGAATTAAATTGTAATTTATTTTCACTTACCTTATTTAGGCTGTCAGTGTCATAGCTTCCAAGGTTTCAGATTGCTACGTGTGACATTATCAGAATTTCAGTGTAATAATGAGTGACATTTCAAGGACTAGGAGTGACACTTTCTCCCGAGCAAAATCCAGCAAAGAAGAGGGAAATATATTAAATTAAATTAGAGCAACAAGAAAATCGTAAAAACGCTGCAAAGCACTAGAAATGCATTAAGCCTCAGGCTGAGAGACAGATAAGTCCAAGTCTAAGGCATAGCCAGCAGGTAGGGCACTGTAGTGTTTATAATTTTATTAAAAAGTTTCATGCCCGCTTCCAATGCAACCCATGAAGTGACATGTTTTGGGCTGATTGTTTTGGGCTTTTTTGTGGGTGTGTTGGATTTGCTGCACTGGGTTGTACTCTTGATTTTTCTTATATTACCATAAACCTTTCCTGCAGTAAAATCACATATGGACGCTGTCTTCCAGTACACACCCTGAAGTGTAGGTGTGACAGGTTCACTATATGGGCTACATTTTTTGGCATTGAATTCTGGTGCTGTGCAGCAGTTGTAAGATATTATTAGACCTATTGCTCAAATGGGTGTTAATTCTGATATTGGTATGTTTCCCCTGAAGTCTTTGCTTGATTTTTCCCTCGTGAGAAAGCGTCACTCATAGTCATTGAATGCCGCTCATAATTACACTAAAATTATTAAAATGTTAAACAAAAGAAATCTGAAACCTTGGCAGCTGTGCATTATTGCCAGCAAGGACTCTTATTTTATGCCCCTCTTTAACTTCATCATAATTGCTGGGGTGACATTACACCCCAACCCAATGGCACAGCCTTGTTGTGATTTCTTCAAATATTATACCGTCTTTTTAACCCATTTTACTCCAATTAATCTGTTGTTTCACTCTGTTTTTCACTTTAATCCAATATATTCCACACACAGGAAAATGCTATTTTCAAAAGTTTCTCATATTCAAGATGTGCCCATCCGGACCTCTTCTTCAAGAATACACACAAGCGCGTTGTTCATCCAAAGCAGTTTTTATTAAAAACACAATGCAGGTGGCGTGGTCTGGCCACGCAGGAAGATGGCCGCCTGAGGGGAGAGCTCTGCCGAGGGACGGACCCCTGACGAGCTTTCCTGCCTTACCTGCCCACCGGGATCCCGCTCTTCATGTTGCTTTGGCAGCGGTGAACTCACGGCATGCAGCGACGGTCCTCTTTGCAGAGCAGCGCTGAATTTCGCTGATTTATAGCGATTTGAAGTCCTGACTGGCCGCCCAGACGAGTGCACCGAGATGTGCGTGTTCATGACGCAGCGCTTCCTGTCAGGGTAAGCCGCGCCCTCAACAACTCCAGGGCCGGGCTTCCTCCCGCCTTGGGCTGCGCCTCTTCAAACTTCGAGCCTGAGCCCTATTAACTCTTACAATGCTGTGACTAACATTGAGGCTATTCTTAAAACATGGAACATTATTCAAAAGCCATTTCAGAGTTTTTTTCTGAGAATTAAGTGGTGAAAGAGTCTGGTCAAAAGGTTGAAGTTATGCAGTAATACCCCCCCAAAAGAATGGAATAAAAAAATACTAAGGAACACCTTGGACCTTACATTTTTCATGGTACCTTTTATATTTTGGAGGCTTATGTAGTATTTTGGACAGGAGTCTCTATTTTGTCTCAGTTTGTTACCGCTTCTTCATTTTCTCACAGGATCTCAATGTCTCTCATTACCCTGCCTCTGCCTACCAGCTGGTAACATTTTCTCCTCAATCGGATTTTGTTACTCCATTTTCTGCAATACCTCATGACTCTGTTCTTTATTATACTACCTTCTGTGCACTTACTGTACCTTTTGCAAGCGCACCACCTTATTATCATGGCCTTATTGGTCTATTGTTATTTTCCTTTCATGCATATACATGCTTTCTCTCTGAGATAGTTTTGACGCATATGTTTAATTCATATCATATTATACTGGTTTGGTGTAGCAGTACTTGGCGCTTACTTATCTATGTTATAATGCTTATCATTCTCCAGTGTTAATTGCATGCTGCATGTGTTGGTCAGTCATTTATTTCCTCCATTTGCCTCCCTGCCTCTTCTGTCATTTACTACATGGTTGGTTCCATTATTGCCTCCTGTTCTGCTGTTAAGTCAATTCGCTATTGTAGGTCATCTTCTCAACGACGCAATATCATGTCCAATAATAAGAATGAAGGTCGCGGCCCTAAACAGCCACTTTTTACTGAGGTAGTAAAGCAACCTTCTACTTCGACAAACAAAGGTAATGGATCTGCGTCATCTTCCTCCTCACCGGCTTCCTCACTTCAGAGTAACCAGACTCTGTCTGATACTATGCAACGTATTCTACAAGAACTTTCTGGAGTTAACCGTCGCTTGGAAGGTTTGGATATTACCATGACGTCATTGGCTGCGGAAACTAAGTCCATTCGGGCTGAACTTACTACTTTTCTTTCTAGGATTGATGCCATTGACTCTAAAATGTTGGAGATGGAGGGGCGGTTGGACTCTGCTAGAGGCTCGGATCAGGATTTACTCTTTCTCCACAGTAAAATCATTGATTTGGAGGATCGTAGTCGTAGAGACAATATACGTTTTTTCGGATTTCCGGAAAATATTGAAAAGCAGGACGTGAAGAAATTTTTGTGCGACGCTCTCCCCACTTTGACTGGGCTTTCTTTTACCCCTCCTCTTGAGATTCAGCGTGCTCACAGACTTGGTCCACCACGTTCTGGAGCGTCTGCGAGATCCAGACCAATTATTGCCTGTTTTCTTCGGCATGAGCAGACCAGACAGATTTTATCAATGGCTCGCTCACATGGTTCCTTTATCTTCCAAGGTCATACCATTCATATGGCTGCAGATTTTTCTAAAGAGACTAATGACCGGAGGAAGGCATTTCTTTCTCTGCGGCCGAGACTCCGCCAACTGGATATCAAGTACGGTCTATTTGAACCTGCGCGCTTTCGGATTACCTGGAATGGGGAATCTAAAGACTTTTATGATCCTGCTCTGCTTCATCAGTTCCTGGATGATATCAAGTCCACTGACATGGAAACTCAATCTTCTTCCTACACTCAATCTTCTGCATCCAAGGCTTCCTCTACAAACTTGCCACCATCTCACTTGAACGCCTCTCCTGACTTCAGGCAGCGTGGTAGGGATATCACCCGTTTGCCTCGCTCTCAAGAAGAGAGGGACTCAGTTGTACATTCCGTCTCATCTCTTACTAACACGCAGCACAGAGACAAATCCAGATCGCCTCTTAAAAATCCCTCTGATGCTGACTGAATTCCTTTTTGTGTTCTACTGATTTTGTTTTTCCATGAGTTGATGGCCGCTCATGTTGTTGATACTGCTCTGCTACTTGATTTGTCCACTGACACTCCCTAGCACTGCATGATGTGTCTAGATCGCCTCTTAAGACGCCATTTGATGCTGACTGCATTCTCTTAATGCTTTAATGCTTTATTTATTACTTTTCTTATTTTATAAGCTTATTGCAGTGTTTGTTGTTCTCAATGCTTTTGTTGCTCGCTTAGCTCACTGAGATTTTACTGCATGGTGTTTTTCTTAAATGTTGCTTCATGCTCTATTGTTATTTTCTACTCGTTACACATTTTAATGCATGGTATAATTAGATTCACTCTCCTTAGTGTCCTATATAGTATTTTATACACTATTGTTCTTCTGTATTTATTGATAATATGTGATTTACAGTTTACAGTTATTTAATTATTTCAGGTTTTGCTTATTATATACTAGAAGACTGTTCCCATTCCACAAGAGATCTTTCTCTCCTCCTGTTCACTCCCCTAGCTATGGTGTTGTTATTGTTGCCATGCCTATCATCATTTGTTTCATGTATACATTATTCCGGTTTTATTTGCTGTTCTTTGTTTTACTATTTTCTTGGTTTAAACTTGTGCTTGATCACTTTTCCTTGTTTCTTCTCTGTTGTAGGACTTTATGGGGGTTTCTCCTCCTTTTCTTCTACTCTCTATCTCTTTCCCTCCTTTTTCGTGACAATGTTGGTATGTCCCTCATTCCTGTTTGTATCTTATCTCCCCTTTGCTCTATCCTTTTTGCTTCTTTTTACTATTTTCATGTTCTTCCCATGTAATCTTTAGGATGATGGGGGTTTTGATGTGTTGGTTATTCTTCTTATTACATTTCGTGACGGACTCCTGTGGAGACGTTCAGCAGTTGGTCCAGACTTTTATGATGATATTTTATTCTCTTAGGCTTTATGTATTTTATGTTACAATCTATCCTCTAAATCCCCATTCTTCTTTACTCGAAGGGGGTCCGGTTCCCCCTGGCGTTGCTCTAAGTAAGTGCACCCAGACCCGTAGTTAACAGTCCAGGTTCCTCTTTTCTCCTACTGTTCTTACTTATTTTTCCTTTTCTTTTTCCTTCTTTTCTTCTCCTTTTTCCCTCCCAGAGTAACATTTCTCCTTTTTCTCTGTGCTTTTCCTCACTTATTATTAACTTACTCCTATTATCATGCCTTCTATCCATCCGTTGTCTGTGGTTTCTTGGAATGTTCATGGTCTCACCCATTACATAAAACGTAAGAAAGTTCTTTCCTATTTACATTCTAAGCATGTGGATGTGGCTCTATTACAGGAGACTCATTTGGATGATATTGAGTCTAGTAAGCTCAGCAGAGATTGGGTTGGTAAAGTCATTCATAGTTCAGTCTCTGAACCTGATCCCACCAATCCTAATCCTATTCGTAAATGCGGAGTCGCCATTCTTTTTCGGAAGTCTCTTCCTTTCACAATTTTAAAGACATGGTCGGATCCGGAAGGTCGGTATGTTTTTGTTAAATTGAAGCTTGGCAATTCCTTCCTTTGTCTTGGTTCTGTATACGCTCTGCTTGGTTCCAAAAAACAATTTTTCCTTCGACTAAATCGTCTTCTTACGGAAATAAATGCTTCTCAATTTCTCATTGGTGGTGATTGGAATTTAACACTGGATCCTGCTCTTGACAGAACGGGTTGCATTGACACTATCAACGCTTCTGACCGAGCCATTTTAGGTGACATCCTTGCTGACACTGGTCTGATTGACCACTGGAGACTAAGTCATCCACAGGATAAAGAATATACATTTTTTTCCTCTACTCACAGTACGTTTTCGCGCCTTGATTACTTTCTTCTGTCGCAAGATGCTGTCCGACTTGTTACCGATTCTAAGATTTTAGAAGCAGCTATTTCTGATCATTCTCCTGTCCTTCTGTCTCTAGATTTGGGTCTTATGAATCCGGGGCGCAAATCGTGGCGTTTGAATATCAACAAATATAAAACGCCATCGGGTAAACTTCTTTTGCAATCCCACTTACGTGATTATCTTCTCAATAATGCAGATTCGGTTTCTTCTAAACGAACGGTTTGGGCAGCTGCTAAGGCAACCATTAGAGGCCAAGTTATGCAGGACGCTGCTCTTTATAATAAAAAGAATGCTGCCAAGCAGGCTGAATTGGAAAAGGATATTCACCGACTCTCTCAATTATACATTTCGCAACCATCTCTCCAAACCCGAAAGTTATTGGAACAGGCGGGTATGTCTCTCAATACTCTTTTTACTTCTAAGGCGGAATATGCCTTACAAAAAATGAAAGGCCGTCATTATGAACAAGGAGAAAAAGCTGGTCGGTTATTGGCTGCGCAGTTGCGCCAAAGAGAGGCCGCTATGGCGATTCCAGCAATAAGATCAAGTGGTGGTGATATCCTTACTCGACCACAAGAGATAGTTGAGGAATTCGCCTCATTTTATAGATCTTTATACTCCCCAGGCACTCAGGTAGATAAGATAGTGATGTCTAGATTTCTGGATGAAGTTCATCTTCCGCGGCTCTCCGATGATGGCAGGGCTTTACTTGAGGGAAATATCACGAAGGAGGAAATTTCTTCAGCTATCTCTTCCTTACCGTAGCATAAAGCTCCGGGAGATGATGGTTTCCCTCCTGAATTTTTTAAATGGACTGGTCAGAGTATGCTTGATACTCTTCATGCTGCCTTTGAGGAAGCCGTGGAGGAGTCTTCTCTTGGATCTATGTCTAACAAAGCCATCATAGCAGTCTTGCCAAAACCTGGCAAGGATCCTCTATTGTGTGGTAGTTATCGTCCTATATCTCTTTTAAATTCTGATGTTAAGATTCTTGCCAGCATTCTAGCATCACGACTCCGCAAAGTTTTGCCTTCTTTAATACATAATTCCCAAGTAGGTTTTGTTCCCGGTCGCTCCTCCCGCAATCATTTACGTACTCTCTCCCATGCCCTATGGTCCGCTAAAAATCTTGCAGATGATGCCCTCCTTCTTTCTTTAGATGCTGAAAAAGCATTCGATCGCATTGAGTGGGAATACCTTTTTACTATAATGCAAAAATTTGGATTAGGTGATCAGTTCATAGCCAAAGTACGACTACTTTACGATAGCCCATCTGCCCAAGTTAACTGTGGAGGTTTTCTCTCTACTCCATTTCCTATTCGGCGGGGTACCCGTCAAGGTTGTCCACTCTCCCCTCTTCTTTTCCTTTTGGCTATGGAATCTCTGGCTGCTGCCATTCGTCAGTCGGATGCTGTGGTGGGTGTTCCTCTTCCAATTGGTCATTCAAAAATCTATTTATATGCGGACGATATTCTCCTTACACTTACTAATCTTCCGCGATCACTCCCTGCTCTCCTCCGTGTCATTGATGATTTTTCTTCTTTTTCTGGCTATAAGATAAACTCGTATCACAACAAAAAGAGAGACAGGGTAGTGGGATACTCTCGCACCCCAGTGTCAATCTCATAAACAAAACAAGAGTATTCCAAGGAAGGATAGGAGACCATCAATATGGAGCAAGGAACGACTTCACTTAAGGTGTTTTTTTGAAAGAAAGCCCTCACTCACCACCTAGTGATGACATGCTTCATCATCGGGCCCCACAGAGGGAATCTAGCATCCCCTCTGTGTGCTGCAACGCCAGAACTACTGCGGAGCGGGTAGTGGGTAAGGACAGTGATGTGCAAAGAATATTAAGTGAGTGATGTGAGGTTTAAAATCAGTCTGTAGTGTATCAAAACAATTTTATTAGGATCACTAAGGACTTATCAATAAAATGATGTGTCGGAAATGCGTCCACAATTATTCAAGTGGTAGTTTCCTTAAGTCAGTCGACATGTTTCAGCCACGAAAACGGTGTGAATTTACCTGGCATTCTTCAGGACTTTGTGTGAATAAACCCTGGCGGCATGGGCTCGCTAAGGTCCACCCTAACCTAGGGACGTGAAAGTGAAAATAATTAATGAAAAAGTGCAAAAAATTAGAAAGAAAAACTGTCTTTCTAATAACTCCTGGTTTAGGAGGTTTCCGATTTTACGGTTTCTGCACTTTGATAGGGTGATAAATGCACACCATGGGTCACAGGAGGGGGGTGGAGGCGTAATCGGCACACCGCCCTCAACGCTCGGCACCCTCAGTATACCTAAGGCGACCCTCTGCTGGACCCCGAAGTCGTTCCTTGCTCCATATTGATGGTCTCCTATCCTTCCTTGGAATACTCTTGTTTTGTTTATAAGATAAACTCGGACAAAAGCGAAGCCTTACCTATGTCCCTTGGTACTACAAAGGATGCAATCTCTGGTTTTCCATTTCACTGGCAACCTTATCGGCTTAAGTACTTAGGAATACTCCTCAATAGGGGGTTGGATAACGTTGTCACAGACAATTTAACTCCCTTGATTGCACAAATGCAAAGGGACTTCGATAAATGGAAGGCCCTGGGCTTATCCCTTTGGGGACGGGTTCAGGCGATTAAGATGGTCACCTTACCGCGTTTTCTTTATGTTCTGGGTATGCTCCCTTTGACTATTCCTTTGGCTACTCTTCGGTCCATTGATTCCAAAATTAAACTTTTTATATGGGGTACAGTTAAACCGCGTCTCACCTTTGCAAAATTAAAATCCCACCAATTGCAGGGAGGGTTGGGTCTTCCCTCTATTGAGCACTACTCCCTCGCCCTTCATCTTTCCCATCTTTCTTTCTTTTTACCTAAGTCTAAAGACATCCCTCAGTGGGTGCCACTTGAACGCCATTTATTGGCTTCTGGCCCTGGTTTGTCCCTTTTATATGGCAAAGGTTCCAGTTCTCTTGACCCCAAAAATCCTATCTTATCTGCCATGTTTAAGTCTTGGCAAAGAAGTCACCGTCTCCTTAAATCTAATTCGCTGCTTCACTTTAATGCTCCTATATGGTCTGATTCGGCTATTCGAGTTCGAGGTCGAACTATATCCTGGCCTTTATGGCAGGAAGCTGGTATTCATTCCCTGGAACAACTGTTTCATGGTGACAATTTTAAATCCTTTTCCCAATTACATGAGGAATATCATCTACCGCCCACTCAATCCTGTAAATATTCTCATCTTCAGCAAGCTCTCACAAAACATCTAAGTTCCCCACCTGAATTGTTGTCTACTTCTCCTATTTTGTCTTACCTGAATTTATGGGGAACTTTTAAGGGTGTCACTTCTGGTCTTTATAAGACTTTTCTGCACCCTCTATTTTCGCATCCCCTTTCGAAAGCTCTTCAATTGAAATGGCAAACACGCCTCTCGGTGACATGCTCAGATACTCAATGGGATCTCATTTTGGAAGGATTACATAAGGGTGTTCGTGAAGCTCGCCTTAAATTTTGTATTTTTAAAATTCTTCATGAATGGCACTGGTCTCCGGTCAAATTACACCATGCTAAGTTACTCTTGCATTCCTTGTGTTGGAGATGTTCTGCTTCCGGCTGTGACATAACGCACATTATATGTGAGTGCCCTCGTACCAGATCATTTTGGCTTTTTGTACGAAACACTTTGGCTCATTCTATGTCATTGCCCTTACCCTTTACCTCTGCAAACATAATTCTACATGACTTTCGTGGCCTTTCCAAGTTTACTAAACCACAGATCCGTCTCCTCCATACTGCTTTAGCCACGGCAAAAATTTGTATATTGCGTCATTGGAAATCTTCCTTACCTCCTTCTCAGGAGGAATGGTTGGTGGCAATGATACAAACAGCCTCTTATGAACGTATAATTTACAGTCTACAGGACCAAGCTTCCATTTTTCTTCAAGTATGGTCCCCATTCCTGGAAACCACAGTGGATAATGCTTCTGTCTCTACTCCTTCTTCTGCGACTACTCTTCCTTCTTAACTTCACCTTCCTTGTAACATGCTTATTTTCTCTTCCTTCTCTCTCTCCCGCTTCTTATTATTTTTCCTGCTTACATCTCTCTTCACAACTAGTTTGTTACTCTGGGGCTTCCTTTCTCTTTCTTTTTCTTTCCTTTTCCTCTTTTCTTTTCTTTTTTACTCAGAATTTCGCCTTATGAATACTAGAGGATGTGTTGTTTTATGCCTCCTTTGTTATATTTTATGAATAACTTCCTCATTTATACTGTGTTCCATTTCTTCCTCTGCATACATATCTGCATTTGTGACTTATTTGAAATTTTCTTAATAAACAATTTCAACACAAAAAACACAATGCATTTCGGGCTGCTGGGGCCCTTCGTCAGGGGTAACTACAAATAACGATAAAACATGCATTACAGATCCATTAACCAAAATGTATTATGCAATTGAACTAGAAACATTTATATAAAAATTTAGCGTCTAATTAATTAGTCATATTTCTTCATAACAATACTAATAATACCATTGGCACTATAGTTACACCCCGTTATGCAGCAGCAAAAACCTCTGTCAAAGTACAATCTCACTTCTTTGCATCTATTAAATATTCTCGTTACCCTCCCAATAACTCCCACTTTAAATCAACATTGGCCTTAACACACACTCCTCCTCCCAAATTGTACCATCATCCTTTCCTATGTCTGTTAAACCTCCTATTCAGCGCAAAAATACCCTCAAAACTCTCGCCTCGCATGTAAACATTTTCATCTCTCCCTCCTCACTCTATCCCACCTTTCCTTGACCTCCGACACATACCTTCGTTGAACTTATCTAAACTTGTGCGCACCGCGCTGCACATTATCCATCTTCCTGCTGGCCGCTACTTATTTCTCTTTTAAACAGCCACTGTCTATCACACGCTGCTGCAGTGCCAGCCACCTTATTCTTATCCCATCCTCACTTCTATTCACCCCAATTCCAACATTAACTACGCTGCTAGTTGTTTACAAACCCTGGCTCACATACCTGCTAAAAACCATCCATCATGAACCCTCTTCCACAAAAGGATTTCACGTTACTTTTACCCACCGTTATTTAAACCCCACACCTGTGTTCAAAACACTCCCTCTTTGCTGATGACTAATCAACCGCCCTCGTGACCCTCTCTCACTGCGAACCCTTCCCTTAATTCTAAACTACTACAGTTCCCATAATGCAATATTTCATCTCAATGTAACTTCGCAATGCTTTATTAAACATATCGTGACTTTACATGCAACTACCGTATCTCAACCTCGTTCTGAATGTCAAATATAAAATGCAAATGTAATGCCATACATTAGGAACCACTCAATTAAAAAATGCTAGGTGAACTAGACTTCAAGCACACACTTACTTGAAGAAAATTGTAGCTGTGGCCATCTCGAGAGCAGCTCCATTTCACGAGATGCCGACCACCTGGCTTGCCTCTCTCTCCCTGTAGTATCCGGCTGCCCACATCAGGCTCGCTCTAGCTGGCAGGCTCATTTGCACGGGTCATCATGGTGGTGGGACAGGCTGGGTCATCGGGCGCATGTAATGCAGTGAGCCATTTCCGAGTTCAGCTGCTGTCGGAAGGAACGAAAGTGAAAGCAGTGACTCTCGAGTCGACTCGAGGAGTCACTGTAGTAGCGCGTGGGCTGGCCAAACAAAGATCCCCAGGGCCGTCATTGGTAATGATTTTGCGCTGCAAGATTGACGGCCCTGGGAACCACATAAGCAGTACGGCTTACGGCGCACCGGCGCCCCATCACCACTAAGCTAGGTGGTGCAGGTTTTAGTTGCATTTTATTTTCAAAAACACGTGCGAGCACTGGCTGCTCAGCAACAACCACCACACATGTGCCTGCCGCCTCCAAAATTGTGCCGCCTGGGGCAGACCGCCCCCCTCGCCCCCCCTAGCTACACGGGTGGGATGAATCCCGCACCCTCCGCGTGACATCGAACACATCTATCGTTATCTGCCAGACGAAAACGCAACTTGCGAGCGGGCGTGTAATAAAATCGTTGTAAGAATTTGAAGTGAATGATTTTTAGCCTACTGCTAGAAGATATATTAGCCGTGATGGCACAACAATAGTTCCATTGCTCTTCAGTAATTTCGTGGCCCATATCTGCACTCCACAACCGGCGTGCCAGACTCTCAAATCTCACACGCTGCAATCTGATGTTATTATACAGTCTAGATACAAGGTGGCGGCCATCCGACAGCAGCATGGCATGCAATGGTAAAACTACCTCTGGTTCATCCGGGAAGCGTATCAGTACGTCCCTCAACCCCTGCCTCAGTCTGATATAATAAAACACCTCCAGTGGAGTAGGCTGCACTCCCTGAAACAGCTGCTCCCTGGTACGAAATTGCCCATTAAGGAACAGGTCACCCCACGTGGCAATCTTAATACGTTTGCACATTAACTGGAATCCCGTCTCATGCAAGAGGGATAAACAGGGGTGGTATGTGAGTGGCATTATGGGGGAATATAACTGTGGAGCCTTTAGAACTTTCGCCAGTCGACGCCACGCGTCGACAGTACACGTTACCATGGTGGACGGTGTATCTATATCTCCCACCGTGCCCTGTATCATGCCACTGAGGGAAAGAGGTCGTGCAATCCAATCCTCTGCCACAATTTGCGGCATAAAAGGTGTAGGATTTATCCAATGGTATGCATATTGCGCCTGGGCACTGATATAATACAGTTCGAAGTCCGGAACATCAAATCCTCCCTTCTCATAAGGCTGAGTTAAAATTGACCACCTCAACCGCGGCTGTCTGCCCCCCCAAAAGAGGCGAAGACGCTCCGATGTCAAACGTTTAAAAAAATAAGTGCCAGGATAATAAGGAACATTTTGAAATAGATACAGAAACCGCGGCAGCACCACCATCTTTATAAGTGATGCCCTACCTGCCATTGACAACGGCAACGACATCCAGCGTGTGACATTGTCAGCTAGCTTCGTGATGGCCACACCATAATTAAGTCTGAGTGTCTCTTCCTTATTCAGGGTTATCACAATACCCAGGTAGCGAAGATCTGTGTCGCACCAGTCAAGTGGGTAATCCAGCTGGAATTTCATCACCGCACATGTGAGCGGGAAAAATTTTGATTTTTTCCAGTTGATCTGCACACCCGAAATACTCCCAAAGACCAGGAACTCACGCAAAATAGGATTAAGGTTGACCTGAAGATCCTTCACATATAACGTTATGTCATCTGCATATAATGACTCCCCTATCTGGCACTGAAAACAGCTGACGGCACTTGCCCTGTGCAATTGACGAATACGACATGCCAGCGGTTCTATCGCTATCGCAAAAAGTAAAGGGGAAAGAGGGCATCCCTGTCTGGTGCCCCTTGTTATTGGCATCTGAGACGATAGCACGCCATTAACAACCACTCTAGCAACTGGTCTGGTATAAAGCAGCTCTATCCATGCCATAAACAATTTCGTAAAACCCATCCTATGCAATATAGCAAAAAGGTATTTCCATTCAACCGAATCGCTTTAGTTGCATCGAGGTATATGGCAGCGACTGGGAGCTCCGGTGCGATAGTTGGTATCAAGGAAAACAGTGTGCGAAGATTATGAATAGTGGCACGTCCTGGCACAAAGCCAGCCTGATCCGGCAACACTATCCTAGTCATAATTAGTGATAGGCGCGTTGCGAGTACCTTAGCAAGGATCTTTGCATCGCAATTGATGAGAGATAGCGGCCTGTATGAATCAGTGTCCAGCAGGTCCTTGCCCGGTTTCAACAGGAAAGTTATCACTACCTCCCTCATCGATCCCGGCAATTCCCCGACTTCCAATGATTCTTCATAAACTTCCTTCAGGACCGGCGCCATAGTATCTACATGACACTTATAAAACTCTGCGGGCAGTCCATCTAGGCCCGCCGCCTTGCCATTAGCAAGTGTCATAATTGCCTCTTTTATCTCATCAAGCTCTAGTGGAGCACCAAGAAACAACCTGTGTACATCACTTAACCAGCAAAGCGCAATATCATCCAGGAAGTTCCCCATATCCACTACGTCCGTTTGTTGCGATGTATACAACTGCCCATAGTTTGCCAGAAACTCCTTCTGAAACCTCTGTGTATTCTGACAGCACGTGCCCTCTCGTGTGACAATCTCCAGTGTATTAGTACTGAAACGCGGCTTCCTTGTTATAACTGCAAGTACTTTACCCGGCCGTTCCCCTTCGCAGTACCTCCGCGCAGTCCAGTATTTCCCCCTATATTTCACTTCCCTCGCTGCCTCTTCCTCATACTGCGAAAGCTTGTCCCTAAAATTCTTATGTACTCCTGGATCATTCCCCCTTGTCATTGCAGTTTCAAGCTCTCTCAGTTCCTGCTCTAACTTCCCGATTGTCCTTTTAATGTCTCGCAACACCCCTCAGCTCTTGGATATGCAGAACCCTCTAATCGTGACCTTAAATGCTTCCCACACCGCTTCCACACTGGCCACCGAAACTTTGTTCCTGGGGAAAAACGCCTCTATTTCTTCTCCCAACTCCGCCGTGAACACCGTATCTAGTAATATGGAGGGGAACAATCTCCATGGTGGTCGCATTCTATCATGTCCCGGTACAGCCAGTTGTACCAACACTGGGCAGTGATCTGAATATGTCCTGGGCAGATGTGCCACCTTTCCCATGCCTGTACTAAGTCCTCGGGATACGAAGCAGTAGTCAAGACGAGCCCATGTGTTGGCATGTGTGGTAAAATGCGTTCCCTCCCTATGTGCAGGGTGAGTGAATCTCCAACTGTCTACCAACCCAGCTTCCTCTATTATGCCCATTAGTACATCTCTCGCTTGTCTGTTATATTGTCCACTTCCATCTGATCTGTCCGCTACAGGAACCAATGCAACATTAAAATCACCCCCCCCCCAAATGATATGGGTAGCTCCCACTCCCAGCACATGCCCCCAAAGTGTCGTGAAGAAGTCCGGAGTATCCACATTAGGAGCATAACAACTCACTATCACAACAACATCAGTGCCTAGCCTGCCCCACAATATCACATAGCGCCCGTTAGGGTCCAGGATCTCCCCTAGCTCCTGAAATGTAAGTGATTTCTTGATCAACACTGCAGCCCCTCTAGCATACGAGGAATATGATGAAAATTTCCTAATCGTCGCCCATTTACTCGCAAACTTGGGGTCAGATCGTGGGTGTATATGTGTCTCCTGTAATAAGGCTATATGCACATTGTGCCTATCCAAGTATGCAACCACACTCCTACCCTTTCTGGCATCATTGAGACCTCGTACATTCCAGGACATTATTGATAGTTTACTCACCACTCCATCAGCCATTTTTCCTAGTGTTGCCCTTGCAAATAGCTGTTTCTACCTGCACCGACCATCGCTCATCTGCACCATAGCAAAACTTCCAATGAATTTGCAACCTCATTCGTAACCATATTCCACTGTAACCACACTCCCCATCCCCTCCCCCACCCACTGACATCCCCCAACCATGTCAGACATTCCCCATTCCCCCCCTCCTCCCAGCACTTACAGTAACACATACCCATAACAACCTCCACCCCACAATTATCAAGGTTATTACAACCTGCATATGGCCTACCCCCACCCAGCACACCCACCCTGCAGCATCCCCAACTTGCCAGTGCCACGGTCAACCCACCCACCCTGCAAAGTAACAACCCACAGTGCAATAACCAAAATCGACAAAAATAAGTCAATAGTTCGATACCAGGGGGAATACCAGTTGAGGGAACCATCAAGTGGGTCACACTGCCACCTCCCCCCCCCAGCCCGTCGACCATGTGTTCCTCTGGGCTGTGACAGGGGGGGGGGGGGGGGGGGGGGATTACTTTACCACCGGAACCATCGAAGTACAGCGCTGTCCAAGTGCCAATTGTCCTTCGCCCTCAGCTCAGTGGGCCTGTAGCGCTCCATTCAGCAAACCTCCCAACTCCAAGTAGTCCCGTTGTGCGCATGTTCAGTGCATGCTCAGGATTCATCCTCCGGATCTGGTGTCCTTGCTCTTTCCGCCGGTCCTTCACCGCTCTGTCCTCTGTGATCCAGCCGCAGCGATTTCAAATAGTCCTCAGCTTGTTGCGGATTATTGAAGAATTTCTGCTTTCCTTGATGAGTCACCCAGAGTTTAGCCGGATACAACAAAGCATAGTCTATCTGAGCAGCCCTCATCTTCTTTTTTACCGCGATAAACTTACGCCTTTCCTCTTGGACCATCGGTGTAAAATCCGGGTACATTGAAAAGGCTATACCATCATAGTTCAGCGTTTGTTTGGTGCGAGCTACTCGAAGCGCCACATCCCTGTCCCTATAGTTGAGCAATCTCGCTATTATTGGCCTCGGAGGGGTGCCTGGCTTCGGTACCGGCCCAAGTGATCTGTGAGCCCTTTCAACTATAAATTGGGTAGAGAATGCATCAGCACCGATTGCAGATGTGAGCATTTTTTCAACATACTCCTCCATACGACCCGTATTGGTGGATTCCGGCACAGCTGTGATACGTATGTTATTTCGCCTACTGCGGGCTTCTAAGTCCTCATTTTTGGCTGCTATGATCCGCAGGAGGTTTTCCATTCTGGTTAGGTGCGTTGTATGCCCTGCAGTAACATCAACATTGTCCGAGATGCGCCGCTCCGTTTCGACAATGCGCTCTTCATGTTGATCCATCTTGTGGACTATGGCATTCATACGAGACGACATCCTATCCACTTTCTCCACAACAGTTGCGAACCCTTGTCTGATCTCTTGTCGAAGACTTTGTGTATTCATGTCTACAGTGGATGGTTCCCCAGACATTCAATCACCACCCTGCGATAGGTTCTTATCCTGACTGGCATTTGAACCTTTTTTCGAGTTATCAAATGTTATTTTCGGCTGTCGTGCATCCGGTCGGCCCATCATGCCACCCTCGTTGTCTTGTTGGATCAACTTCGAATTCTGTTATCTCTTCTTACCTCAGTCGCAGCCACCAGCACTAGGCCGCAACGCGAACACACGTGTCCTCTGTGCCTGCACACCTCTGCACCACAGACTCCAGCTATGCCCTTGTGTCACCAGTCCATCCCCAATGCTCGTTCTCAGCCAACATACATATGGTTGAATGCCACTCCTTAATTATCTTCTACCAGGATTTAGCCAGCAACGAAGTAGTAATTAAGACCTACTCTTTTGTGTCTGCCACGTATTTCCCTGTACTGCACAACTCTTCAATGAACTCGTCGTCAGGTCACAAAATGGCGGCTGTGATGAATCCTCACTCCTGTTCCAAACGAACCCGCAACTTCGCAATAGGGGCTTTGCAGGACATCAGCAACATCAATGCAGGGCCGCTCTATATGTCCACTGCGACAGCGGCGCACCAAAATCAGCTTTGCATTACACCGTGCCTTGCGATAATACCGTTTTGCTATATTCTCAGTCTTTGCTCACTTTACTCGCACTGCTCCACGCGCTTGCCTTCCTGCTTCCAAGATCCCAGCGAGCAAAGCCCCGCTGACTGACAGAGATCAGGCCTCCCTCAAATGTTCGTTTCACAATATCGACGGACGTACAGAATACAAAGGGACGGCGTCTGCCATTAACCCCTTCTTCATTAGATCTCCAGCAATCTCTCAGCAGTCAGCCTTCCTCTCACGCGTGGCATCCGTGCACCTCCTCTCGCCACTAATCACCAGCAATCGAGCGACTCGCCCCGCTGCAGTCAATCGTACTGTTCCCTCAGTAAATTGTAGCTGCGCTACGTCTTCCACAGCCCTGAAGCCCTGTCTCACGTACTGGCAATCGGCCGCCGGCTATGAGCTTCTCCGGCACTAAGTAATGAGATGCCCCGACACTCGTTCCCGCCTGCAATCACCAGAGGTCGGACTTAGCTCTGCCGATATCCTTCGAGTTTCATCGGGCGTCTCACCAGACAGCAGGGTTCCCGCCGAGGCAAGGTGCAGTCTCTCGGCTCACAGTCCTTGGGCCCGTGCGCCTCGTGTGCAGCCACGGTGTTTCCCAGTCACTGCACCCGGATCAGCGCGCCGCGACTCTCCGGCACAGTTCCCGATGGAGTCTATCGATAGCTGTAACTTCTCGCCACCAAGTGATAAGCACTCCAAACTTTCACCGAGGGCAGATATGATATTGAGCCACACTCTCTCCCAGTTTCAGCGCTTTTCGACGGTGGTGAAGAAGGATAATTGAAGGATTACGTCCCAGGCTACAGGAGCCTCACCGTTAGGCGGCCATACTGTAGTGCGCCCTCTAGCGCCCCCCCGTGGAACACCACAAGTTGGCAGACAAAGTCTGCACCAATGAGAACACTTTAGCTGAGCAACAGCCAACAACACATGCAAACACAACTGCACTGCAGAATCTGCTAGATAAGGTGAACACTCTAGAAGATGCAGAAGCCATTATAAAGCCATTATAAACTAATGGGGTAACCCAATCACTGTCTGTGGACCTGGGTATTATATAGTACAGATAAACATTGGTCCTGGACTAATTCAGCATGTTCATAGGTCAAAAAAATGATCTTTCAATTTGTAATAATCTAGGCTTGCATGAAGTCAGCCCAGTGTACCAAATACATAAAAACACTTTTAGATGTGCACCACTCTTTTCACTTTCTTTTCTGAATATGTTTCTGTGAATAAAACAGTTGCTTGAAGAATCGATGGGTTTATGTATAGTGTTTTCTGTTTGAAGGTGCACATCTAAAAGTGTTTTCATGTTTTAAATCGAAAAATCATTTTTTGGACCTATGACCATGCTGAATTAGTCCAGGACCAACTTTTTTTCTGTACTAGAAGACACAGAAGGGCATATCCATCAGAACAATTTAACAGTGGTGGTCCTTTCGGAAGGGGAGGAATGCCAGGACTGGGTGGCTTTTGTTGAACATTGGATAAGAGACCTGTTGCCTGAAAATGTGCTGTCACCCCAATTCGTAGTAGAACACGCGTACAGAGTTCCAGCTCGCAACCCGTTTCCGGGCGTGAATTCCAGACCATTGTTGTTCCAGTAATTGAACTATAGGGACAGGGATACCGTACTGAGAGAAGCTCGCAAGCTGAATGAATTCAAGGTCCAAAATGCTCAAATCATGCTCTTACCTGATTACAAGGTGCAAGTATAGGGACGATGGAGCTCCTTCCAAGCCGTGAAGCGCCATTTCTGAGAAATAGACTTGTACTATTCTCTGCTGTTCCCAGCCCAGCTACGGCGAGTGGCATAGGGCATCGCCCATTTCTTTCACTCACCATCATGCATGGGATTGGCTGTAAAGTGCTGGTCCCGCAGAAGGGCACACGCCACCAAGGAGCAAGTCAAAAACAAGCCGTGAGAAGAAAAATCAATGCCGGAGCAGAAAAAGGGGAGCAGGCCACTCTAGTCCACCATCTGCTGTTCCAAACCTAGAGCAAATCATCATGGAAAGGAGAGAAGCTCTCCATGTAGCAGCAGCAAACTGAGACCTAAATCAGATCTCTGACCAAGATGTGGAGTCCACCCAGTCTCAACATGAAGAAAACTACATTCATGTATGAACCAGACGACCAACCTCGCCGGGTCTGCCCATTGTCACGCCGCAGACCCATATGATTATATCATATGATTGAACGTGGGGAGATATGAGCCCAACCAGCTGCCTTACACAACCACTTAGAAAGATGACGGATGATCCCATTATAGCTGAGCCTAGCTCCTCTATTAAAGAGATCATAGAAGAATCATTGTGCGTACTAAGCCGTGAAGCCTACGAGGGGCCACATAGTCATGTCATCACAACCCGCATAACAACATTACATTTAAAAAGGCACAGTTAGCATAGTACACGAGACACCATAGGGGTGATCAGGGGCTAAAACCTCATCGCATGCAACCCTGGACCTGACACTAGTACACTTGGCAGTTGCCACAGTTACGCGATATAATATGGACAGACCCACGGTATGGATCAACTCTCATGATGTTATATATGTTCCAGTTCAGGACCCCAGTTCCTATTTTCTTTTTAAATCTTTGGAGCGACTGTTGAGCACCGGATACCTTATCACAAGCCAGCGCTGATGCATTAATACACGCTCTGAAAGCGCATTCTTTGGGAACACCACACGCATTGAAAATCTTTCACCATGGCACGTATTGACACTATAACATGGAATGTGAGAGGCATACATACACCGGCATGCCGCTATTCCATATATTTCATATACTCATATCTGCAGCGCAGATCCACCAATATAGCGCGCCTTCAAGAAACTCATTTAAAGCATGTGGAGGCTGAATGCCGCCAAAGGTGCTGGGAAGGGCAAGTGTTTAGCACTAACTACTCAACCCTGGCACGGGGAGTGCTGATGTGGGTAAAAACAGGGACCCCATACATAGTAGAGGAGGTGCAGGTAGATGAGGGGGTCGATATGTGTTCACGAAGGGTAGATTCAACGGTTGTAACATCCTTCTGGGCCGGGTTATGCCCCTAACACTGATCAAGCCTCATTTCTGCGCAAGCTGACCAATGTTCTGTCCCAATGGAGCGGGATCCCTTGGTTAATAGAAGGTAACTTCAACTTGGTACTTGACGTTACTCTGGATAGATCATTCCCACCTCTGACATGCACTACAGCATTGTCGAACACATAGACATTGACTACCTGGTCAGCCTATTGGTCACTGACAGACATATAGCATGCCCGTAACCCTGAAACACAGATATACTAATTTTACTCCCTGGTACATAGACTACACGTCAGATTAGATCGTATGGTGGGGTCGCCATTGCTACTTCCCTTGATTGGGTTCATCGAAAACTTAGGGTGCACACACTCGGAACACAACCCACAGTACATGTAGCTCAAATGCAGCTCAAACCCGCCACATATTCCCACTTGGCGCCTCCAACCAGCAGCATGGAGGACTCAGCTTTTCATTCATCACTGGGGGGTAGCAGTAGTGGAGTATTTTGAAACTAACGAAGGTTCCACTAAAAGCACCTTAACAGAGTGGGACGCCTTTAAAGTCATCATCAGAGGACATAATCTTGGACTCACATGGAATATTCGCAAACCATTAAAGGACACCGTTAGCAGGGTCAAACGCAAGCTCTTACATCATGAGACAGATGCGGTGGCAAGTACTGGTGGCATGCAACAACTAGATACAGCACGCAGCAAGCACATCAAACTACTAGAGAGACTTTGATGTCTGAACTATGCAACACACTCTGCGCATGCACATGCAACGTCAGGCAGAACTGGTCAGTGATTGGCATAGCTGCTGCGTCAGGTGCAGCCTCGGCACCCCATACACACTCTGCATACGAACACGGGACTTATGGTATACACCCAGCATGAAATCCATATGAAGATGATGTGACATTATGCCATTATGCAGTGCTATATGAGCCCACAGTCCAGCATGATCCAACGCGACTAGATACCTTCCTGAACACAATAAGACTGCCTGTGATCACCTTTGAACAGCGAGAGGAGCTCAATGCATGGATTGCCCTTGAGGAGGTCTGTGCAGCCATCACGGCACTAGCAACAGGCAAGATCCCCGGACCCTATGGGCTACCTACTGAATACTACATGGCGTATGCCGCAACTTTGGCCCTACGGCTGCACATTTTATACACTGTGGCCCTGGAAGAATCAACCCTCCCCCGTCGCTCCACGAAGTGTGCCTGGTCTCAGTACCGAAACAAGATAGCGATCCCACTGAATTAGTGTTGTATCGGTCTCTGGTGCTACTAAATGTCGGTTACAAAACTCTAGTGAAAATCCTAGCTGATCGACTGGCACCTCTGATACCAGCCCTGGTCCATACCGATCAAAACAGATTTGTGCCTGCGAGCAGCACCTCACTAAACTTGAGGCACTTTTTCAGAGTACCCAGGTACTTGACAGATCAGTGGCCTTACTCGGGTGCTTGATACTGGATCTCGAGAAGGCCTTCGACTCTCTGGACTGGGGATATTTATTTGCCACACTGCCATGATATGGGTTCGGAAGGACCTTCACTTGCATCGTTAAACTACTATACAGGGAATCAACAGCGTAAGTGCGGATAGGACCTTGCATCTCTGCTCCGATAAAAGTGGGGCAAGGAACCCGGCAGGGATGCCCATTATCCTCATTACTATTCTCATTGGCTATGGAACCGCTGGTGGAGGCTATCAGACAGAGGGGAATGGAAGTGGGCATTCAGTTGGGGATGGGGTGCACACAATCTCATTGTACGCAGATGACCTGCTCATATATATCAGGAACATCAGGGAAGATCCTCCTTCTCTGGCACACACCCAGGACAGTTCGCTGCCCTGTCAGGGCTGAACGTGAAAGCAGCGAAATCCTGCCTCTACCCCTTTCATCGTACGTACTCGGAACCCCCTATATGGACTTACCGAATTCGTATTGAGTGGCGAGTATATGCTTTCTACTATCTAGGGGTGCATTTATCACCAACAAGCGGACCTCGTGGAAAGCAACCTAGACAGGGCAGTGACATCTATCAGGTACCAGATGTCTTTTTGGAGCACGCTCCTGCTGACGATCATGGGCCAAGACTTCTGTATTACTTCACTAATTTGCCCTTACACACCCCTCTCCCTTCTTCTGTGTCCTGGAGAGCACCATCAGGGAATTCCTATGGGGGAATTCTCACTGCTGAGTAGCTGGCAAAAAGCTATACCTACACTCCAACCGGCGTCGCCTGGCATTATCTAACATGCAACAATATTATCTTGCTGTGCAGCTGCAATGGGTGGCCCGCTGGCTGGCAAGCCACAACCTATCTGACACGCCCACTATCACCCCGCCTTGGTCCCTGAACATCATCAGCAAGTTATTCCATCCCGGTGTATAGGGTAAACCTCTGGCTCCCATACTGCTTGACAAGGCATATCACTGCTTCCGTAGGTACTGTATATTACCCAAATTGCAAGGCCATATGCGCCTTTTCTGCCGTTACTGGGCAAGCCAGAAAAGGCGCAGTCACAACAGTGACGGAATTACACCCATGGGGGCAGTGGGGACCCTTGACATGGAGGACTTATACAGGGAGGACACCTAATACCGTATGCCCCACTGATGGCTGAAGAAGAGTTCCCAGGACAATTTCTGTTACCTCGCTCAACACTGGCAGTTTTAACTAGCTAATGGGACGACATGACAACTGAGCCTCCTACACACCTAACAATCCAATACTTGTATGTTATGGGGCAGGGCAAGCATCTTACGAAGTGGTTTGCAGCCTCACTTAGACACTACACCTCAATAGTGTTATCATCACTGAGACAGCGGTGGGAAGAAGGCCTGGACAGACTATTTATTTATTTTATTTATTTATTTAAAATTTATAATGCGCAACAGCTACCCGCAGTGGGTTTCCCGGCGCAAGGGATAGACTGAAGAAGAAAACTGACATCAGACACAGCTGAATTTAGCAACAAGAGCTACAGGGAATTAGTTTAAAAGAGTAGGGTCTTCAGTTTTTTTCGAAAACAGAGCATGTTGGTCTCGGTCTTCAGGGCAACGGGCAGGGCATTCCAATACTTGGGGCCAAGATGGGAGAAGGATCTTCCACCCATCTTCACTAGCTTAAATCTGGGGATAACATAATCACAATTGGCCGATGATCTCAAAGTACGCTGGGGCCTATAGGGTTGGACTAAACTTTGTAGATACAATGGGGCAGAACCCTGTTTGATTTTAAAAAGATAGCATAAGGCTTTGAATTTAATTCGACTCGAGATCTTGAGCCAATGGAGATCGCGAAGAGCCTGCACAGCCGAAGACCTCCTCGGAATATTACAAAGGAGACGAGCTGATGAATTTTGTACGACCTGTAATTTTTTGACAGTCGCGGCATCTGCGCCAAGATAGAGAACATTACCGTAGTCCAGGCGAGATGTTACTAACGCCTGGACTACGGTTCTCCTAGCGGCATGAGGCAACATCCAGAGAATTTTTGGGAGCCATCGTAAGGTAGTAAAACAGATGGCCGCCACCTTGGTGGCTTGTTGCCTCATAGACAGTCTATCATCTATGAGAAAACCCAGGTTACGTACCACCTGGACTGGTAGAGGGGTAGGACCCATAGTGCTGGGCCAGTGTTGAGGGCCCCAGAGATCTTTCTGTTTCCCCAAAATAATGATCTCGGTTTTATCACCGTTAAGCTTGAGGAGATGCCTCTGCATCCACTCAGCCACAAGTGACAAACCAATTTTCAAACCAGACACGCTGTTATCTTCAGTGCTGGAGAGGGAAAAAACGATTTGCGTGTCATCGGCGTATGAAAAAATAGTCAGCCCGGCTTCCTCTGCGATGGTAGCGAGAGGTTTGATGTAGATATTAAATAGCAGCGGGCTGAGAATAGACCCCTGAGGGACACCATACGCCGATGAACATATCGTGGATGCAGCTTTCTGAGAGAAAACTTGGAATGTGCGCTCACTTAAAAAGGAGGCAAACCAAGCAAGTGCGGGGCCATCTATTCCAAGGGAACGGAGAGAATTTAATAAGATGGAATGGGACACGGTATCGAACGCTGCGCTCAGATCCAGAAGGATGAGAGCAGAAGTTTCACCGCGATCGATACCGTGCCGAAGTCTCTCCGTTACCCCTAGTAATGCAGTCTCAGTAGAATAGTGAGCTCGAAAACCGGACTGGGATGGATGTAAAAGGCCCTGATTTTCAATAAAAAGAGAAAGCTGCGTGTTAACATGCCTCTCCAGTATCTTTGAGAAGATAGGCAGCAAAGAAATAGGTCTGAAGTTGGCAAGGTTTGATGTGTCCGCACCAGCCTTTTTCAGAAGTGGGACCACCATCGCATGCTTCCAGTCCTGTGGCACACGAGACTCACTAAGGGAGGTATTAAGAAGTCTCATAAGAGGGCGCCGACACTCAAAATCGAGCAACTAAAGGATTTTAGCAGGCACCGGATCACGCGGTGAACCAGATCTTACACTGTTCAGGCAGGCGAGGAACGAGTCATCATCAAACAGAAGCCAGTTAGTTATCTTTGCCCCTAGAGACAGAGGTACAGTCATAGTCGCACACCCCAGTTGAGACTGAGTTGCTGTGTTAGAGGCACTCATGGAGTTGTTAATACGCTCAACTTTGGCGATAAAAAATTCCGCAATGGAATTACATTGGGCTTCTTCCAAGACTGGGGGGGTCGGTAAAGTATCAGCACCAGTCAATTTTTTAACCACTGCAAATAGAGTGCGAGGGCAATTCTGAGCTTGCGACACTATATTTGTCGTGTATGTAGCTCTTGCCTCTTTACACCTAGAATGGTAACCCTTCAATGCTTCTTTGTAAGCGATCTTTCGAGAAGCAGAGTAAGTGCGCCTCCATTTCCTTTCCAAGGCCTTACAATTAGTTCTCTGAACCTTTAAATCGGGCGAGAACCATGGGGCCGGACATCGATGGAGTTTGGAAAGTCTCGGAGTAGGGGGAAGCACGATGTTTACAGCATTCGTGAGCCAAGATGTAACTGCCAAATTCAGGTCTTTAAGAGGGGCTTCGTCATTTAAAGGACGAGTATCAAAGAGATGTTGGTTAAACTTCGAAATATCTAGTTTACCCCATCTATGGACTAGTTCGCCCTTGCCCTGTCTATTCAAAATAGGCAGTTTGATGTCAGATAGGGCGAAGTGGACTGCGAAATGATCAGTCCAGTCCAAAGGACGAGCACTCTGTGAGCAGTCAAAGGAAAGATTGGAAAGAATTGGATCCAATTGATGCCCCGCCGAGTGAGTGGGACCCGAATTGCACAACATCAGGCTCAATACCTCTAAATCACTTAAAAAACTCTTACTTAAGGCGCAAGAAGTGTCATCAAGATGTAAATTTAAATCGCCAAGAATAGTAAAATTTGCGGCTTTAAGAAGTAGAGGAGCTATAGAGTTGGTGAGCACGGATATCCAGGTATGGGCATTGCCGGGAGGGCGATATATCAAAAGGCCAGATAAAGTAAATTGTGGGTTAATAGCAAGTTTAAAAAGCGCTGCCTCACAACCAGGAAGAGGGAAAGTTTCAAGTTTGCAAAGGTAACAAGACTTGAAAATTATAGCAATACCTCCTCCTTTCCCAGAGTCTCTGTCCTGTCTCAATATGACATAATTGCTAGGGACGGCACACGCAATATCCGGGCCGGAACTACCATGAAGCCAGGTTTCCGTTAGGAACAGAGCATCAGGTTTCTCAGCGACCAAAAAATCAAAAATATTTGATTTATGTTTAGGTAGCGACCGGCAATTAATATTCCAGAACTGGAGAATAGGATGTTTAGCAGGAGGTACCTTTGTCCTTCTGCGACCACGCGAATGGACCGGTTTCATGGCCTTACAGGTAGACATTTTACCCGTACGAAAAGTACAACCTCCACAGTTGAAATTATGGGTCGGTAAGGAACAACAAGAGCAGGATAAATTAGAAGGAGGGCGTAGTGATCGCAAAAACTCACCCGTATAGGACATCATAGGTACAGCCTGAGGTGCAGGAGTAGGCATAGCTGTAAATCAGAGTCCCTAAGCGCAGTCTGGCCCGGTCTGACGCGGACGGGCGCAGACGGGCAGGACTCTGGCATGACTCAGGCTACGCGAGAGGCGATCCCGCTGCGCGATCCCGCTGCGCTAGGCAGGGAGCTTTAAATAGGCATCCCCTGTGTGCTTCTGCGCACTAAAGCGCTCCCTGAAGATGGCGCCCGAGCAGACAAACACCAACTACCCCACTCCGAGATGTCTGCTGCTGAAAGAGCCCACCCCGGGAACCGGACCCGCTCGAATAGCGGTGGTTAACAATTAGGATGCAGGTGAGAGGGCAGAGATTAAAATCAAGGCAAATAACTGAGGAAGACTACAGACAAGGAGTGGGAGGCTGTGCAGGAGAGCCCAACGTACGTTCCTAGGAACATGTGTTTCTGGCTAATACAGAACTACATCATGCATAGGGCGTACCTTGCACTGTTTTACCACACAACAACATATGAGAAAGCGACCTTTACCAAATAGTCGGATTTCCATAAACTGCCAAGAGAGGCCAGTGTCATCACTTGGATATCCTTCCTTCCTGCCACAGCACCTCTTGATCACAGAGGGGAATCATGTGGTTCAGATTTCGTACAGATCACTGAAATCTCAACAAGAGGAAGTATAGAAAATGGGTGAAAAGAATGACCAGCTTAGTCACTTATTTCAAAGATGTAAACATAGGAAATCTATTTGATTGGGTGATGCATAATATTTGTGCAGTGCAAGTGAGTGAGGACTAAAAAGGATATGGAAGAAAAAACGACTTTTATTACAATATCTCTCCCAATCCTATTAAAATAATGCAGACGCGGCTTTTAACAAATAGGCCACTTTCCAAAATGGTCGACTAGTTTCAGCCTGGTGGGCCACTTGCCCAGGTTTTCTTCCGGACCTAAGCTTTAGATAGCTACTGCATTCTTAAATTCATACAAATATGCTTATAGTTGTTAAATAAATACAACATTGGACATAATACCTCAATACAAGCCGAGTGGTCTTCACACCTGTCTTGTATGAGGTACAAGCCTCACCTCACCTGGTAGCCACTCAGGTATATGAGAACCCGCCCTCTCCGTCGGTTCCTCTGGCGTCTCCTGAGGCCTACCTCTCTCAAAGGATAACATTGGGCTACCTTAATAGGAGTAGGTAGGAATACTGAGTTTGATGTCTAAAGAGTTATACTTTAAACCCCTCTTTAATGGTAAAGTCAGGTTTTAAGTGACAATTCCGAAAATGACAATTTTAGAAAGTTGGCATATTTTTTCCCAACCGTATGGTGCCTGTATCTTGGGTCACACAACCAAGTGTAGTTGGCAGTTGGTCTTTGTGTATTGCTCCCGGACAGTGAGACAAAAGGGGAATAGGTGTATGCAGGATGGGCCATCTATAACTTGAAATGGGGGAGCAGCTGTCATCTACCACATTTGCATATCACAAAGCTTCTGCCTCAGCACACTCACAAAGGGATTCACACTAGGCTTTTGTGCCCTAGTCTGGGCGGGGCCTGCGCAGGGAGGCAGGAAATTCCAAACACCTCTGGGGGTGGAAACCTTGAAAACCTTCTACTTCAATGCTGGTACCAGGTATAAATAGTAGACCCTCAGACCCAACTCTTCAGATCACTTTTGGACCTATGGACTTTGCCAGGAAGAAGGACTGCCCAGCTGTGAAAGCCGCCATGGGGACCTGCTTGTCGACTAAGGACCGCTGTTGCTGTACCAGGACTCTTCTATGCTGTGAGCTGCCTTGCTGAATCTAGCTTGCTTGTGTACCAAGAACTCCAGTACATCTCCAAGGGTCAGCTGGCTGGCCCCCTGTTCAAAGCCACAGGGACATAACAGGCTTTTTCATTGTTGATGCATTTACACACATTTTAACTCAGCACAATGCAGCCCGCCATCGATTTCAGCCCACCGCGACACAGACCGTCCTTGATACCAATGCATCTCATCACAAGTCCTTGCAAGCACCAGCAGCTTCTTCGATGCCGACTGTCAAAGACTAAAAGTGAACTCTTACCACGGCTTGCACAGGAGCAGCTAGTTGCTGGTTTCCCGACTCCACCTCAAGAATACTCAGGGTCAACTATTGGTAACTTGACCCTCAAGGACTCTAAGAGGGGAAGGGGGGAATTGGATAAAATAATAAACAAGAAGAGACTGCTCAAGAACTATTCTTTCTGCTTCTCTTGTCTTTTCTGTTGAATGATTGAAGCCTTGAAGTCCTAATACACCAAGAGAAATAGATTGATTAACGTCCCTTTCTTTTCTCTCTAGTCTCTAACCTATCTTTATTGGTGGTATTTATTCTTACCTATTATTCCTGAGACTAGTGCTACTCTTCATCTTATATCTTTGTTTTTCTTTAGGGACCTTACTTCCAGAGATTATACCTGTAATTACATATAGGTTAGACTATATCTACTCTGATTCTACAATGCTCTCCCTTTTCTTTTCTCTACTCTTACCTTCTCTAGGAATTGGTCACTCTTTACTAAGAATTCCTCTTGCGAAATCTTCTGGCCTTGGTGGTGTTTTACTAGTTGCACTTAATATTTATTCTAACTTCTTTTGTCTTTCAGGTTTTTGTTCTCTCAAACTGACGTTCTGTGGAAACTGACTGGGTAAGTATTATCGACAAATTCACTAACTGTATCTGTATAATTCCTTATTAGTTAATGAACATAGTCTATTTTACAGTTCTATCATAACATGCTCTCGTCTTCTCGAATGCGCAGGAATCACTTATCTGTTCGTTTTTCTTTCTTTTCTCTCCGACTCTGTAGATGCCTCCGAATTCCGACTACTAGACTCTCCGAATATGCGAGGTACGTTGATACTCCGATTGCTCCTTTTCTTTAATATTGTCGCACTAACTCTGACTGGGAAATTCGGTATGGGAGAAAAAATAAGGGGAAAGGAAAAGGGAAGGTCCGACTTCTATTTCGGACACTAGGGTCAACGCGATGCAAACGGGGGAAGGAAAAATAAGGGGCAAGATCGGGAGCTGCTATAGTCACTACCGTCTCTCCTTTCTAAACAGTGTTGTTTAAATTGTCTACTATGTTCATAAATGTTATGTATTGTCTTTGTTAAATTGTGATTTTGTAGAACGTATATTTTCTTTTTGCTAATTTTTTCTTGTTGTCTTTGCCTGTATATTTTTTTGTTGAGACATGTACCTTGATTAAGCAGATTGCTTCGTCCATACTTGGGGCTCCCCTGTATCAAATGAATTTTGGAGTCACACAGAATTGAGTGTATATGTATTTATTGAAAAGTAACTGAATAGTAATTGAATGAAATAGATGAGTATTTTGATAATAAAAACAAAACAATTTTATATTTCTATGAAAATGTGTTACTTTCTTTGTTGGACAGTTTTGAGTTATATATATATATATATATATATATATATATATATATATATATATATATATATATATATATATATATATATATATATATATTCACTGAAAAAAACATAGGTTTCACACCAGTTATAGTTAGCTGAACATTTTACTCATACAAAACCATTGAAATTCCCACGTTATAGTTAGTTGGACTCACTATAACTCGCGCGCCCGCAATCCACTGCTGATGATGTCACATATTACATTATTCATGACATGGTCAGTGACATCACTGATGACATCTCAAATGACATCACTGATGACATCACCGATGACATCTCAAATGACATCACTGATGACATCACTGATGACATCATCCAGTGACTGTGTGTTTCTGTAAAGTTTAAATATGTTTTACATATTGAAGAATGAGTGGATGTATAAGTGTCTGGATGAAGGATTTAGTAGGTGCGTGACTGACTGTATGAGTGAGTTATTAAATGTTTCTTACTGAATGCATGGATTAGTGAGTAAATTGTCTGAATGTGTGCATCATTATGTCTGTTGTTGTGTAAGCTGCTGCATGTGTTGATCAGTACCTATATTAGTGGCTATATGGGTTATTGATTGGTTGCCCTTGTATTTGTATGTGAGGCTGAGTGTGTGTGTTGGTGGCTGGGAGTTGTGTGACTCTGTGCATAGATGTGTGAGCAGTTGCTTCACTTGGTGTATGGGTTGAAGAGTGCATGAGGAAACAACTGTATTGGCGGTTGACTGTGTGCATGGGTGTGTTGGTGTATGAATGGATATCTCAGTGCTACATGTCCAAGTAAGTACATATGTAAAACACAGTGCATGTGAGAGTTGGCATATATAAATGACTATACATGAGAGCCTGTGATTGCGTAAGTGGCTGTATGGATCAATGTGTACTTGTATCAGTGATTGTAAAAGAGAGTAAGTATGTGTTAGTATATGTTTGTATATTTGAGGTGCTGTCTGTATAACTGTATAGATGAGGAAAAGGGAGTGTGATTGATTCTTTGCATGACTGACTAGGTGTGTGAGTAACTCCATGGATGAGTGGCAGTGTGTGAGTGTCTGTATAGGTGTATAAGTGCATATGATAGTGTTGTATTGATGAGTGTCTGTATGTATGAGTGATTGTATGGGTGAATGAGTGAATGTGTGTGTAGACCTAGGAATCAGTGAGTGCGTATGTAGCAACTGGTATTGGTGTGTCAATAATTTCAGGAATGGTAGTTTGTATTTAACACTGGGTGTATCAAAGGTTAGATTAGAGTGTGAGGAGGTGCATCGTTTTATCACATGGATGATGTCATCAGTGATGTCATTTGAGATGTCATCAGTGATGTCATTTGAGATGTCATCAGTGATGTCACTGACCATGCCATGAATGATGTAATATGTGACATCATCAGCAGTGGATTGCGGGCGCGCGAGTTATAGTGAGTCCAACTAACTATAACGTAGGAATTTCAATGGTTTTGTATGAGTAAAATGTTCAGCTAACTATAACTGGTGTGAAACCTATGGTTTTTTCAGTGAATTTCAAAGGTTTTTTAAATGCTAATTCCGAACTATAACGAGTGTCAAACCTATGGTTTTTTCTGTGAAATTCAGCCTGTTTTTTCGGACATAACAATTCGTTGTAAGCAGTGTGACAAACTGCTTTGTTATGGGGAGCAGAGTATTCTACTAATTGTTCGTTCATCCCTAATTTTTCCCCTTTTTTTTGCTCCTGTTGAGCAGTTTGGCATTCCCTAGTTTTGTTTTTGTTCTGAAAAAAATACCCAAAAAAATTAAAAACGTTCGGAAAAAGTACAAAAAAAAATAAAAAATAAAAAAGAAGAAAAAAAACAGTTCTTTTTAGAACTACCTCCAATTCTCCAAAAAGAGCTATACTCTTTACATATTCTAAAGGAGTGAGTGAAGTGGAGTACAGTCAGAGAGGAAAGGAAAATGAGTGAGGGAGCAAAGTAAGGGGCGAGAGGGGAAGGGAAGTGAAGTAGGGGGACTGAAAGAAGGTGAGTGTGGGAGGTGAGTGAGGGGAAGGGGAGTGAACTTTGGGAATGAGGATAAGTGAGGAAAGCGGAGTAAAGGAAGGGGGGTGAGGAAGGGTAAGAGAAGTGAGGTTGAGGAAAGAGTGGTGATAGAGGGTGGATAAAGGCAAGTGAGCGTGAGACAAGGGGAGTGAGGGAGTGAGGAGACAGAGGGAGTGAAGGAAAGAGTGAGAGAAGAGGACTGAGTGAGGGAGCATAGAAAGATAAGTGAGAAAGTGTAGGTGAGTTATAGGGAGTAAGCGTGACGGAAGAGGAGTGAGAGAGTGAGGGGACAGAGGTAGTGAAGCTAAGAGAGAGGGAGTGAGGGAAGGAGAATGAAGATGTGACAGGACAGAGGTAGTGAGAGAAAGAGTGAGTGAAGTGGAGTAAGGTGAGTGAGGAAAGGGCAATGAGTGAGTGAGCGAAGGAAGGGAATAAAGGGGAAGAGGACTGAAGCATAGGTACTGAGAGAAGGTGAGAGGGGGATGAAAGTAAAGGGAAAAGGAGAGAAAGATAGGGAATGAGGGGTAGTGAGGGAACCAGACTAAGAGAACGGGAGTGAAAGAACGGCAGAGAGCATGAGTAAAGAGGGATGAAAGAGGGTGGATAAAAGTGAGTAAGGGTAAGACAAAGGGAGTGAGGAAGTGAGGGGATAGAGGTACTGAAGGAAAGAGGCCTAACAGACATGCTGCCTAAGGTGCCCTACTAGTACATATCCTAAAGCCTAACTGACTTCAAGAATACATGTATTCTCATATTTTTAAACACATCAACTAATCAAATTATTCACCCAGATCCATTTAAAATCAAGCTTGACTCACAGTGTGATCTTAGGCACATGAGACACATGTCATGACACACACACAAAGAGAGAAATGACACACAGAAAGAGAGAGCTTGGGCAGGTACAAAGTGACATGAGACAGAGGCACAGAATACCCTTTAAGCTAAGAGAGGCAAACTGTCAGCAGACACAGGTGACATTATTGAAAAATGTGAAAATATAGTTCCTTATTTCACACAGACACTCAGTGTAATCCTTGACCAAAATGTAAAAGCCAGACATTTTACCAGAAAACATTTTCCATAGTAAATCGTTTTTGACACAAAGCACAGCCCGTTTAAATGACCACTACAAAACAAGGCAGAAACCTAACTCATTTCCAAAATACATTTCAAATATGCACCTTTAAATTTTTTAACAGCATTACAAAAAAAATGACACACAATGCAAGAATAAAGAAGCACAATATGCTTCTTAATCTTCCCCATAGTGCATACAGCAGTCTATCTTTATTTTAAAAAATCATAACTCATCTTTAAAAGTGCTTTGGAAGATTTAGAACAGTGTCAGTCACACACACCAGATTTTCTTAAGCAGAATCTCTGAAGTGCTCCTGAAACACTGCAACCACAAATGGCCCTGATTCCCTGTAATTCTTCACACATATCCCTGGACTTAACCAATTAAAATTCTTCCCACACTATTTCAAAACCAAACTAACATTTTAATTGGTTCTACATTTCAACACTTTGAAACTCACATAATATTCACCCATCCTCCCAGTGCTCATTCACCCTGTTACCATGGTAACTCCCACCTAACTCAGCACACAGTTGAAAAGTTCATCTTACTATGTTGCAAAAGAATCCAGCAAGGGTGTTTGACCTCTCAATGTAGTAGCTAATCATGTGCAATGTTTCTTTCAATGACTTTTTCTCAACGACTAAAATGACTTCTTTAAAAAAAAAGCATGCACCCTAATTTTCAGTGGTGAATTTTAAGAAACCACCAATCATTTCTTGTTTTTCAAGTGCACTGAATCTCATCCACTTTTTTTTCATAACTCCTACTTTCAAACTGCCATTTCATTTCCACAACTCATCTGAATACAAGCACATCTACCTTCAAGATGCCAAAAGTCTGGTTTGTGGGTCATAGCTTTGTTTACTGGAGTGAAAAATATGCTAGTAACAGAGGTATTTCCAACCTTGATTTACCAAATGTGGAAATTGTGTGGATTGGACAGAGAGGATTGAGAAGTCACCAATTGATACCATTGGTAAAATCCTTTATGCATCTACCACACCCTGACCTCATAATTGTGCACTGTGGTGGCAATGACCTGGGCACTTTGACTGGGGTAGGTCTGGAAATGCTTTTAAAGGACATCTTTGGCCAATTGATGTCATTTTTTCTAAAAACTGCCTTGGTATTTTCTAATATATGCCAAAGGCAAAAATGGAACTGGTCCAACCAATTTTGTCCACAGATTGAGAAAGCAAGGAAACATGTAAATAAATCTGTTTCTGCTTTCCTCAGAGACTATGGTATGGGTTCCATATACCACAACAACTTGTGTTACAACATGCAAGGCATCTATAGGAGAGATGGTGTACATTTTACAGATGAGGGGAATAGAGTCTTCCTCTTGAACTTGAGACTCTGCATCGGTACCTACTTGTAGGTACAAAAAACACCCACATAACACAACAGCTCTTTTCAGAGCAACCCTACCTCTAAGCACTCTAAATCATTTTTTTACTCTAATTTTTTACACTGTTTTTCCCCGTGGTGTGCTCAGGGTACGCGTACCTGTAAGCGTACATGGGAACGCACCCAGCGCTTACCCCACGAAAATTAAAAAAAACAAAACGTTTTTTTGACCTTAATGGTCCTTCTAGGCTCCCCTCAGAAAACCTAGGGGGTCAGTGGGTGTCTACCCTGCCCCCTTTTAATCATTACCGCCAGTAGGTAATATATATATATATATATATATATATATATATATATATATATATATATATATATATATATATATATATATATATATATATATATATATATGATGTGAATATGTTATAAGGGGTTTAGCGCTGTATATTTGGTTGTTTTTCCCTGGTTTTCCCCTTCATATTCGCTCTACAGGGACCCTCTTGTGTATATTTGTCATGAACACGTCCTAAGAAACCCATGGTTATTATACATTAAAAACAGTCTCACCTCCCTTGGTTTAGGTCGGTTATTTACATCTCCTTTTAACTGCACTACAGTATCAAAAAAAGAAATAAAAATATTATTTTTTAACCAAAGGGCTTTGGAGCGTTCTTAACTAAATTCCTCGAAAGCATCTGTAAAACTATATCTAGAGTGCCCTATTGAACAGGATGTGAACAACAAAAATGTCCCAACCCCAATTACTTCAAATCAGCTTGAATGGATGGAAAAATAACTATTCATTCCAAACCAGGCAAATCTTTTATTGCCATTTACTTCATACTTTTTAAACAATGTTTAAGTTATACTAGCAAAAAACAAACACTGTACATTCAATATTCACTATTTACAAACATCACACAAAATTATGAATAAATTGAGACAGCATCAAAGCAAGCTACAGAAAATACAAAAAATGACAACAAATACATATAAACACCAACAAAGGAATTCTCAAAAATGTGCGTGGAACTTGTGCCAAATAAATGGCAAATACTACAAATCGCTGAACTGATAGTTCTAGTTGTTGTTACAAATCAATATATTCCATCAAACACAAAGCCGACGCGTTTCAAGGCCAGGACGATTGTCCCTGGTCTCTCATCAGGGCTTTAATTCTTTATTATCTGTAGGGTATAAAGAAAAAAGACCATTTACTGGACTTGAAATAAATAGATTGCTTCTCCTAGTTTCTCCGGGTGTAGTTACCGACTATACATACCGGGATTGTGGTCATGTACCAAGGGCGTCGCGTTCTTTATAACTCTGAGACACCGAGGGCTTTATTAAGAGGAGGGGTACCTGATAACACCAAAAAGAAGCGCATGTAACTATTGCGCCCAAAACAAAACGTGCTAAATAAAAGCTAAAACAGATGGAACTGACCTTAACTGTGCCGTCTCCCGGCCAAACTGCAAATAAATTGTCACCATGTGCCGTTGTTCTATATAAAAAACATTTGGAAAATTAAGTAAGTCTTAGTTCACACGCCGCTGTTCGTCCAAATAAAAGAACGAAAAACGGGCGCCTACCTGTCTTTGTAACTTCACTGGCCCGAAAACTTTCAATAATTACTGCGCACGCCTGGACCTGACGGGATGCAAAAAGGAAACCATTTCTAGTTAGCTTCTGGCCAACTTGTAGCCGTATTATTCACCGGTAATGCGTGAGGGGGAAACCGCTTACCGTTTTGCTCCGTGACCTCTCCAACCCGTGGGAATTCACAAATGATTCAAAGATGGCCGGCGGGCTCTCTGTGATTGGATATACTACTTCCAGAACCAGTGCATTCTGGACTTGGTAGTTTTTAGAAAATAAGCGAGGATGAAAATTACATACACAATGTTTGAAAGTTGTGCAGGTGACGCATTGGTAGTCTCTTAACTGGCTAGCACATGGTTGAATTTACAAACCATAAAGGATATAAAAATTCTAAATAAAATAGGGGGAATTTTAAATGATTATATTGGACCCACAGCCCTCAGGGTGTCATTTTATTCAAAAGAATATGAGGAAACAGGCACTTAGACCACCCACGGGTGCCACATGAAAACACCAAGTCACTCATTACAATGCTATTATTACAAGCGTGTGATCTCAGACAAGTTGTTTAATCCACTCTGGGCACTATTAAATTTCAAAATTAAGTATGCTTCTTTTTGAAGCAAGACACGATCAATGTCTTGGAGATTCTTGTTAGAATTAACTACGTGCAGCACGGACCATCTGAAGTCTTGCTCAGTATGGCCCTTTTCTAGGAAGTGTTGCACCATGGGTGCCACCGTCACTTTCTTTTTGATTCGAGAACGATGTTGACTGATTCGATGGTTGATCTGTTGGTTCGTCTTGCCGACGTAAATCTTTGAACAAGGACACTGTATTACGTATACAACAATCTTTGTGCGACAATTGGAAAAATCCTTATGCGACCATTTGGAACCTTGGTGAATGAATTCTTTACCCTCAATCGTGTTGGAACAAGCTACACAGTTTCCACACTTGTGGTGACCCTCAATCGGTTTGAGTTTCCACTGAGCCATCAAGTCACTTCTGGGTTTTGGAAGAGCAACATCCGCTCGAACCAGCTGTTGGCCAATGCTTCGGTTTTTTTTGTATGCAAAAATGGGCTTCGGAAAAGGACATTCAAGTCCTTCCAGAAGGTGCCAATTTTTAAGTACAGCCTGCCGGAGTTTGTGCGTGTCAGGGCAAAATGTCGTGACACAGACAAGCCTATCCAGTGGGGGACGTTGTTTAACTTGCAATAAGCATTCTCGAGGTGTGTATTTTGCTCTCTTAAAGGAATGCTTAAGAAGTTTTTTAGGGTACCCCCGTTGGCGCATGTCAGAGCAGAAATGCTGACCATGTTTACCGTAATCGTTCATTTCGGAGCAATTACGTCGAATTCGAAGCAGTTGGCCAAAGGGCAAATTGGCTTTCAGATTTCTTGGATGGGCACTATTATGATGTAAAATAGTGTTCCTATCAGTAGGTTTTTTAAAAAGGGAAACTTTCAGTTGTCCTTGGGCACATGTGAGTTCTACATCCAAGAATGTCATTCGATTGGTACTATGTTCGATGGAAAACTGTATGTCGCTATGTCTGGAATTTAGCCTAGAGTGGAACAGCATTAAATCGGTCTGGCTCCCCTGCCACAGGAGCCAGACGTCATCAATGTACCTGTACCACTGTTTGATGTGGTCCTTAAAAGGGTTATTCACCTCCACAAATTTTTCTTCATATTGTGCCATATAGAGGACTGCCATTTCTGGGGCATAAGGACACCCCATGGCAGTCCCCTTGATCTGCATGAAGAATTCACCATTGAAGGTGAAATAGTTCTTTTTCAACGCTATTGTCGCTAATTCAAGAATAATCAAAGTGGGAACCCGGTGGGGTCTTGGTCTCTTATCAAGGTAAATTTGCATCACCTCCAGAGCCTCTTCCTGAGGGATCTGGGTGTAGAGGGACGTGACGTCCATGGTTACCATTATTTGGCATTGTACATCAAATGGAGTACCTTCCACTTTAAGAAGGAAGTCTGTCGTATCCCTGAGGTAAGATCTTACTTCTCTTATAAAAGGTTTAAGAAAGAAATCCACGTAACGTGCAATTGGTTCTAAACAAGAGTCGCAGCCCGAGACTATCGGGCGACCCGGTGGGTCATGCAGGCGCTTGTGAATCTTCGGGAGAAGATAAAGAACCGGGGTCCTAGGAAATTTCTTAAGCAAATAGTCATGTTCTTTGGTGCCCAAAAAGCCACTTTGTTTACCAATTTCCAAGACTTGGGAGATTAATCCCTGAATCTGCTTGACCGGATCTTCTGAAAGTGCACGGTACCAAGTGGTATTTCTAATGTGTTTCTCTCCTTCAGATAAATACATAGGGCGGGGCCAGATGACTACCGCCCCGCCTTTATCTGCTTGTTTTATGACAATAGACGGATCGTCTTTGAGGGATCTGATTGCCTCACGTTGATGAAGGCTAATATTTTGATGAGTAAATCTTCTGTTCTTTTCTAGTTTGATGATAGAGGATAGCAAAACCTGCTCGAACGCTATGATCTGTTTGGGAATGTTGTTATAAGGTGTAAAGCTAGACTTATTACGCAAGCCTGTCGGCTCATTATTCTCAATTGTTGGTGTGTTAGAAAAAAAGGCTTTGAGCCTTACTTTCCGACAGAACTCCATAGCTTCCATTTTAAGCTTGGTATAATCTGTTCTCAAGCTGGGAACAAATTTGAGACCTAAATCAAGGACTGCCTCTTCATCAGCAGATAATTGTCTAGATGACAAATTGACAACTGTACTGGGGCCGCCTATGATTTGTAGTGGCTGCTTCGTGTTCTCATTTCCCATGGTACCTTGTACCTGGGTTTGGATTGTTTGCCCTGTTCTAAAAAAGACACCCCCTTCTTCTTATTTCTATTGTCTGGGCCAGAAGAATCAGACGATGATGTACTGGAGAACGTTGTAAACCTAGTTCTGGATCTTCCTTGGAAATTCGACAGAGCCTGTCGTGAATCTGGCTGCAAGTAGTATTCGTCTCGTAGAAAGGGATAGACTTGGTCTATTTTAAAAGCCTTAATATACCTTTCGTATTTGTTAGTTTTATCATTAATCGTGTAATCCTTAAATGCCTGTATCTCTTTTTCGATCTTTTCTAAGAGTGACTTGGCATCCGTGACCACCTGGCTGGTCTCTAAGGCCTTAATTAAATCCTCAATTTCTTCTTCCTCTTTTTTACATAACCTCTGTGCAGTCTCCATTGTGTGGACCATAAGGTCCCGACTACACTTGGTATTTATAAAACTGAAGCCTTTCCTGTATTCTTGGTCTTCAGTGAAAATGACGGGAATATTTTTTACCTGGAGACCCCAGGGAATTGTACCTCCCTTCAAGTGCTTCAAGAGGAAATAACCATGCAATTCGGTTCTTACGTGCTTTTTACGAAGTCTGATTAATTTGTCAGACTCATTTTGTTGCTTAGCACTAGTGCTAAGTGCAACAGTGGAGAAAGGAGAAGAGGCAATCAAGTCCTGTATGTGGCTTTCAGAGAAAGACAAAGTGTCGTTTTCTGCCATAACTCAGAGAGACCCAAAAAGATCTCTCTACCTCTTACTTGTGTATCTAATCGAGGACTTCTTTGTTTTGTCCTATTACTCTCGCTGGTGAAAACCAGCCCAAACGTTGTTTCCCTAAGGAGTTAGGTCCTTACCAGGGATTGAGACTAGACCTTATACTTATGTGAACAACAAAAATGTCCCAACCCCAATTACTTCAAATCAGCTTGAATGGATGGAAAAATAACTATTCATTCGATTATACCAAGCTTAAAATGGAAGCTATGGAGTTCTGTTGGAAAGTAAGGCTCAAAGCCTTTTTTTCTAACACACCAACAATTGAGAATAATGAGCCGACAGGCTTGCGTAATAAGTCTAGCTTTACACCTTATAACAACATTCCCAAACAGGTCATAGCGTTCGAGGAGGTTTTGCTATCCTCTATCAGCAAACTAGAAAAGAACAGAAGATTTACTCATCAAAATATTAGCCTTCATCAACGTGAGGCAATCAGATCCCTCAAAGACGATCCGTCTATTGTCATAAAACAAGCAGATAAAGGCGGGGCGGTAGTCATCTGGCCCCGCCCTATGTATTTATCTGAAGGAGAGAAACACATTAGAAATACCACTTGGTACCGTGCACTTTCAGAAGATCCGGTCAAGCAGATTCAGGGATTAATCTCCCAAGTCTTGGAAATTGGTAAACAAAGTGGCTTTTTGGGCACCAAAGAACATGACTATTTGCTTAAGAAATTTCCTAGGACCCCGGTTCTTTATCTTCTCCCGAAGATTCACAAGCGCCTGCATGACCCACCGGGTCGCCCGATAGTCTCGGGCTGCGACTCTTGTTTAGAACCAATTGCACGTTACGTGGATTTCTTTCTTAAACCTTTTATAAGAGAAGTAAGATCTTACCTCAGGGATACAACAGACTTCCTTCTTAAAGTGGAAGGTACTCCATTTGATGTACAATGCCAAATAATGGTAACCATGGACGTCACGTCCCTCTACACCCAGATCCCTCAGGAAGAGGCTCTGGAGGTGATGCACATTTACCTTGATAAGAGACCAAGACCCCACCGGGTTCCCACGTCGTTTATTCTTGAATTAGCGACAATAGCGTTGAAAAAGAACTATTTCACCTTCAATGGTGAATTCTTCATGCAGATCAAGGGGACTGCCATGGGGTGTCCTTATGCCCCAGAAATGGCAGTCCTCTATATGGCACAATATGAAGAAAAATTTGTGGAGGTGAATAACCCTTTTAAGGACCACATCAAACAGTGGTACAGGTACATTGATGACGTCTGGCTCCTGTGGCAGGGGAGCCAGACCGATTTAATGCTGTTCCACTCTTGGCTAAATTCCAGACATAGCGACATACAGTTTTCCATCGAACATAGTACCAATCGAAAGACATTCTTGGATGTAGAACTCACATGTGCCCAAGGACAACTGAAAGTTTCCCTTTTTAAAAAACCTACTTATAGGAACACTATTTTACATCATAATAGTGCCCATCCAAGAAATCTGAAAGCCAATTTGCCCTTTGGCCAACTGCTTCGAATTCGACGTAATTGCTCCGAAATGAACGATTACGATAAACATGGTCAGCATTTCTGCTCTGACATGCGCCAACGGGGGTACCCTAAAAAACTTCTTAAGCATTCCTTTAAGAGAGCAAAATACACACCTCGAGAATGCTTATTGCAAGTTAAACAACGTCCCCCACTGGTTAGGCTTGTCTGTGTCACGACATTTTGCCCTGACACGCACAAACTCCGGCAGGCTGTACTTAAAAATTGGCACCTTCTGGAAGGACTTGAATGTCCTTTTCCGATGCCCATTTTTGCATACAAAAAAAACCGAAGCATTGGCCAACAGCTGGTTCGAGCGGATGTTGCTCTTCCAAAACCCAGAAGTGACTTGATGGCTCAGTGGAAACTCAAACCGATTGAGGGTCACCACAAGTGTGGAAACTGTGTCGCTTGTTCCAACATGATTGAGGGTAAAGAATTCATTCACCAAGGTTCCAAATGGTCGCATAAGGATTTTTCCAATTGTCGCACAAAGAATGTTGTATACGTAATACAGTGTCCTTGTTCAAAGATTTACGTCGGCAAGACGAACCAACAGATCAACCATCGAATCAGTCAACATCGTTCTCGAATCAAAAAGAAAGTGACGGTGGCACCCATGGTGCAACACTTCCTAGAAAAGGGCCATACTGAGCAAGACTTCAGATGGTCCGTGCTGCACGTAGTTAATTCTAACAAGAATCTCCAAGACATTGATTGTGTCTTGCTTCAAAAAGAAGCATACTTAATTTTGAAATTTAATAGTGCCCAGAGTGGATTAAACAACTTGTCTGAGATCACACGCCTGTAATAATAGCATTGTAATGAGTGACTTGGTGTTTTCATGTGGCACCCGTGGGTGGTCTAAGTGCCTGTTTCCTCATATTCTTTTGAATAAAATGACACCCTGAGGGCTGTGGGTCCAATATAATCATTTAAAATTCCCCCTATTTTATTTAGAATTTTTATATCCTTTATGGTTTGTAAATTCAACCATGTGCTAGCCAGTTAAGAGACTACCAATGCGTCACCTGCACAACTTTCAAACATTGTGTATGTAATTTTCATGCTCGCTTATTTTCTAAAAACTACCAAGTCCAGAATGCACTGGTTCTGGAAGTAGTATATCCAATCACAGAGAGCCCGCCGGCCATCTTTGAATCATTTGTGAATTCCCACGGGTTGGAGAGGTCACGGAGCAAAACGGTAAGCGGTTTCCCCCTCGCGCGTTACCGGTGAATAATACGGCTACAAGTTGGCCAGAAGCTAACTAGAAATGGTTTCCTTTTTGCATCCCGTCAGGTCCAGGCGTGCGCAGTAATTATTGAAAGTTTTCGGGCCAGTGAAGTTACAAAGACAGGTAGGCGCCCGTTTTTCGTTCTTTTATTTGGACGAACAGCGGCGTGTGAACTAAGACTTACTTAATTTTCCAAATGTTTTTTATATAGAACAACGGCACATGGTGACAATTTATTTGCAGTTTGGCCGGGAGACGGCACAGTTAAGGTCAGTTCCATCTGTTTTAGCTTTTATTTAGCACGTTTTGTTTTGGGCGCAATAGTTACATGCGCTTCTTTTTGCTGTTATCAGTTACCCCTCCTCTTAATAAAGCCCTCGGTGTCTCAGAGTTATAAAGAACGCGACGCCCTTGGTACATGACCACAATCCCGGTATGTATAGTCGGTAACTACACCCGGAGAAACTAGGAGAAGCAATCTATTTATTTCAAGTCCAGTAAATGGTCTTTTTTCTTTATACCCTACAGATAATAAAGAATTAAAGCCCTGATGAGAGACCAGGGACAATTGTCCTGGCCTTGAAACGCGTCGGCTTTGTGTTTGATGGAATATATTGATTTGTAACAACAACTAGAACTATCAGTTCAGCGATTTGTAGTATTTGCCATTTATTTGGCACAAGTTCCACGCACATTTTTGAGAATTCCTTTGTTGGTGTTTATATGTATTTGTTGTAATTTTTTGTATTTTCTGTAGCTTGCTTTGATGCTGTCTCAATTTATTCATAATTTTGTGTGATGTTTGTAAATAGTGAATATTGAATGTACAGTGTTTGTTTTTTGCTAGTATAACTTAAAAATTGTTTAACAAGTATGAAGTAAATGGCAATAAAAGATTTGCCTGGTTTGGAATGAATAGTTATTTTTCCATCCATTCAAGCTGATTTGAAGTAATTGGGGTTGGGACATTTTTGTTGTTCACATAAGTATAAGGTCTAGTCTCAATCCCTGATAAGGACCTAACTCCTTAGGGAAACAACTATTGAACAGGATGGCGCCCCAGGATAGTTATTCCTTGTGACTAACGTGCGCCATTGATTAATTTTGGTACGGTTTCATCTTAACCTAATTCATTCCATGTTTTCCTATCCAGCTGGCACCTATTCCTTAGTCGACCTGCCGCCCTGTTCGTATGATGGTTCCTCCACCCAATCAAATTTACATATCATATTCTTCTGTAAATTTTATAAAGCTCACCGCCAAAGATTTATCTGGCCGCTAATACGTAAATATTATTTTACTCAATGTCGTCCAGCTCTGTATTTTTTACAATCACTACCCAATGAATTAGTATGTTATACTGTGGCTTTATATCTACTTCTTTCATGGAAGACTAGGAGGCTGGACCACTCTGTTCATGAATTACTAAATGTGTATTTTAATCCTGTTTTTAAATGTAATGTCTGTCATCAAATTACTGTTACTACTTTTACCGCAAAAGCTGTATTTTTATTCTTTTTAACTATATATTGTGCATTTTTTACTTTTATGATCCTAAAACATGTAAGAATCGAATAAAGTGATTTGACTGTCTGAGTCAGATGTGACTTTGGCATGTTGACAGTGAACCTCACTGAATGCAGGAGATTTGCCCTAGTCTGGTGTTGGGTGATGACTGTCTGTGGCAAGCCTGCTTTCAGCAGCCAGTCATAAAGGAAGGGGAAGACCGAAAACCCTGACCTCCAAAGATGTACTGCAACCACCTCCTTCACTTTTGGTACACCCAAGGGACACTGGTGAGGCCAAATGGGAGCACATCAAACTGAAAATGCTCCTGGTCCACTGTGAACCGCAGATAACACTTCCGGTCCTGCAGGATAGGAAAACATTCATCCCAAGTCACAAAGATCTGGGTTTAATTCATTGTTCTTTTACTCACACCTCGACTCCACTTTGAACCCAGCCATATGCAAATCAGTCTTGACCCTGTTCCTCATGGAAACAGTCCATCCCGAACTTCCAAGCCAGGTCCTCCCTGGACAGGAAACAAGCATCTTAGGACCGGTTTCGGGGCATTACCCTTCATCAGCCAGGCTAGCTTGAATCCAGTGGCGCAGTGAGCACGAGACCCATGTCTGGGCATGCCCTTCCCACTTTGTCCATCAATTGTTCTTTTTGCACCATCCATTTCAAGGAAGACCAGACGTGTGCCAGGTTAACCTTTTAAATTTCTTCTAATAAAGCAAGGCCTTGAGAGGGCAAAGATCTAGGATAGGGGACAGACCTCCATCCGTTTTCAGCACCAGAAAGTAGTGGGAATAGCAACCACATACTACTTCTGGTGCTGGCACCCTCTTGATGGCTCCTTTGTCTAAAAGAGCCTTTGCCCCTGAGGCTGCTTGTGTAGTAAGGAGAGGTAGTCCTCTGTCAGCTGATATGATGACTGCAGCATGGGCAGCAGGTTTTCAAGGAATAGAAGGACATAACCCTGTTGGACGATTTGGAGTACCCACTTGTCGAGGATATTACTTGTCATTTAGGCAGGTGATGCCTTATCCTGCTGCCAACGGGGTAGGTGGGCTACGTTGAGGGCATGCTAAAAGGTATGGAGGCTGCGGCAGCCAGAGGGGCAGGGGACAGGACAGCCCACTGGCTTTGGGTCCCTCAGCCCCTGTGATATCAGTCACAAAAGGGCTGGGAAGCACGTGGGTTTGAAGGTAAGGTTAGTACTGCGAACGCAGCTGGAAGTCCCAACCATAGGCACAGAAAGGATGAAAGGAGGGGGGCGTGGCTTGGCGCCCGGTGTGGATGGCAGCTCCGACATGAGCGCTCCGTGCCGGCCGGGGGATTTACCAGCTCTCGTCTTTCACAGGTGCTCTAACAGAGCAGAATGAATTACCGGAGAGTGGAGGGAGCATCGCAGAATTGATTTCAGGCTTCTTTCGGCAATTTTGACCGCTTTTCCGACGCGGGACTCAGCGGCCGCGGCTTCATGACGGCCGCAACCGCCATTTTGTGCTCCTGACGCGCGTCCAGCGCGCTGCCTTCTCTTGGTCCTGCCGGCCTCCTGCGCTGATTCTGGCCTCTCAGAATGCTCATGGTGAGCTAATATTTGATTATTTTGGCTGCTGCTGCCATTAGACCTGTTTTTTCAGCTTTTCATGAGTGTCGCCCTCAGCTGTTCCGACTTTAGCGGCCATTTTACCTTCACCTGTGTCACTCGTGGCAGCAACTCATGCAGGCTTTTCGCTACACTTTATTTAGCTCTACTGCACTCTCTGATTACTGGATTACCTTTATACCTGCAGTTCCTCACACCACATGGGCCTTTTCTTTGGTGCGCATTTACCCCAGGATGCCTTCAATGACTATGCTGCCGTGACTTTTCTTTTTCCTCCATTGGATGTTTCCTCTTCTGCTGTTTGCCAATTTGCTATTCCTCATCTCAACGGCCACTTTGTGCTTTGCATCCTTATATGAGGGCTTCATAGCTTGACCAGCTGGACATTTCTCTGCGACCTTGTGTGAATTCTTGTTATTCTCATGCCACTCTGAAGTGTCTTTCTTTAGATATCTCAACTTTCCTCCTGCGTGCTCCTGCAGGCTCTGCTGTCCTTCCGTCCATCTGTTGATTTTCACAAGAATGGAGCACTCCAAGTGCTAGCTTTTTTCTTTGGAGATGATACTCATCTTATGGATAGGGGTGCAACAGGTCGTGCTTCTAAGACTCCACGACGCATCTTCATTAAAAATTCAAAAGTGTTTTCTGCGCTGGCTCATTTGGAAGCCTCTCAGGCGTCTGTTGTCCCCATGTCGCAGTCCAATGCGGAACATTCAGTTCAACCCTCAGGGAAGGCTACAACGAAACGCCTCAAAAAGGATCCTCCATCACCGACGGGCTCTTCCTCAGCTGTATCTTTGGAGCTATTGTTGGAAGAGATACGCGCCCTTCGGCCCTTCATGGAGGAAACCAATACCAAGTTATAGGTTTTAACTGATAATTGGTCACAGATGGATGCAAGAGTCACGACGATGGAGCGAAGTGTTTCCTCTCTCCAGGAATCATCCTCCAAGGTTACGCACATGCAGTCGCAGATTTCTTCTCTCCAGAAGCAGGTCGAGGAGCCCGAAAATCGTAATCGACGCAACAACCTACGCATTTACGGCCTGGCCGAGAATTGTGAGGGGAGTGACCCCATTGCTTTCTTCAAATCCTTCCTTCCTAAGCTCCTTCACTTACCAGAAAGTACCGTGCTTAACATCCAACGGGCACATAGGCTTGGTCGCATCTCTTCATCTGCCTCCACCTCTTCAAGACCAAGAGGCGTCATCATGTATTTCCTGGAATATACTGATCTTCTTAAATTCCTCTCAGCAGCCAGGGCCTCTCCTCGCCTCACATGGTCAGGTTCCACCTTGTTCTTCGCGCAGGATTATGCTAGAGCTACAGCCAACCGTCGTAAAGCTTTTTTGGATATGAGGCCAGAACTTAGTTCCATTGGCGCCAGATATGGCCTTTTCCATCCTTGCCTCTTCAGAGTCACTCATAACAACAAGACGACGACCTACGATGATCCTGTTCGCCTTCGGAGCTTCCTAAATTCTTGTCAAACATCTGACATGGACCTTTCCGGCTCCTCATCTGCTTTCCCTCCATGACTTTCCTGAGTTGCTATTGCTTTTTATTTGGTTCACACAGTTCATGTTGACTTTGTCATGCTTGTCACGCTAACTTTCTCCTTATATGAATTCCCTTGTTTTTTGTTCCCTCATATTTATATGACCTGTTCATACGTTTTTCACCCTTGTTTGGTACTATGTTTCCGTTGATTCGTCTCTTGATGTTCCCCTCTCCTCATGTTTTTTTTTTTTTTCACAGAATCCACTTTTCATTGCGTGCTGTTCCCCCCGGCCTGATGGTCCGCTCGCACTTGATGTCTTGCCTCCTCCAGTTGGCGCTACCCCCCTCAGTTTTCTCGTTTGTTCTCCATCTTGATTGTCCTCCCCTGGTTCCACCCCTCGTAAGTACGTTCTCCTTCCTCCCTTTAATGTTTGCCTTCCCCTTTTTTCCCCTTTTCCTGCTTCTTTTCCAATTTCAACTTTGTTCAAAGGTGTCTCCTTTTCCCTGCTTTCATCAACCTTTTTGCCCTTTCTCTTTTTATGTCTCTTTATCTGTCACTTGCATTTGTCTCCTTTGTCTACTTATTCTAATGATTTTCTCTATCATCTTTTTTACCTACACTTTCTCCTTCTCCTTATATTCCTTTCTCTCCTTTTTCCCTCCTCCTTTTTCCTATGTTTTTTTATTTATTGATTTACATCTGTTCTGGACTTTGATCTCTTTTATTTTAGATCACCTTTCTTCATTTTTTCTTACACTTTCACTACTTATCTCGCTACCTCACTCGCAATTCCTCTTCTCTATTTTTCTACCTCATATCATATTCTTTATCCTCTTATCTCAAGACCATTATTCTCTCTCTTGCTTGTTTTCTCCTCTGGGCTCTTTTTTTGACTTTCTTTTTTTGCTACTCTCAATCTACCTTTTATATTATGTCGTTAAAAATAGTTACATGGAATGTTAAGGGCATTAATTCTCCAATCAAAAGACAGAGAATTTTGTCTCACCTTGCTCGTTTAAATGATGATGTTGCATTTTTTAAAGAAACTCATTTGTCTGATGTAGAATCTGCTAAACTAAAAAAAGGATGGGTGGGTGAAGTTTACTATTCCCAAGGCGATGGTAAGCGTAATGGAGTGGCTATTTTATGTCGCAAAACTTTATCCCACTCTTTGCTTGCTCAGGAGTCGGATGCTGAAGGTCGTTGGACGTATGTTAAACTGTCTCTTAAGGATGTTCCAATTTCCTTTCTTAATGTTTATGCCCCCACTGGTGGTGACCCCGCTTTTTGGCATACATTCTCCCATCATATCACCAGATTTATTGATGATAACTTCATCCTAGCGGGGGATTGCAATCAGCCCCTTGATCCCTTCCTTGATAGACACTCCAAAGTCCATTATGTTCCAAACAAGTCCCATAAACTTTTCTCCCAAGCCATTTCCCAACATAAGCTCACCGATGCTTGGCGCTTGTGCAATCCGGATGCACGAGAATTTACTTTTTATTCTCCATGCCACCATTCCCAATCCCGGATTGATTACATTTTTGTTACTCATAATATTGCCCAGACCCTTGTTCATGCCGAGATTGGCTCGATTCTACTCTCAGATCACGCCCTCACTTCAGTTCAACTTGACATCCTTCCTAAATCAGCTGGACCCAAGCGTTGGCGCTTTGATAACACCCTTCTCTTGGATCCCAAGTTTACTACCTCCTTTACTGTATTTTTTGTTCAATGATACCCCTTCTATCCCCAAGCATACCATTTGGGATGCTTTCAAAGCTGCGGCGAGAGATTTCATAATTGGTTATGTGGCTAAGAAACGGAAAACTGCCCGCAAATTCACGGCCGATCTTCTCCTTGATATTAAGAAATTGGAGCACTCTTATTTCACCTCTCATTCGCAAGACAGTTTAACAGCCCTGATTAATGCCAAAATGACATTTAACAAGAAATCTACAGAAGATGCTTCCCTATATTTATTAAAATCGAGTGCAAAGTTTTATGGAGGCAAAAATAAGGCTGGGAAGGTATTAGCTAATTATTTGAAAGTCAAGGATAACAAATTAAATATTGGGGCCGAAGATGTGGAATGCTCTTCCGCTGGCGCTAAAAATGGAGACTAATCTTTTTGTTTTTCGCAAAAAACTGAAAACTTTGTTGTTTAACTGATCACGGCTCTGTGTATTCTTTATTCAGCAATCACCTGTCTTTTCTTCTTTAGTCTGTCCCTGGCGCCGGGAAACCCATTACGGGTAGCTGTGCGCAATATAAATTTAATAATAAATAAAATAAATAAAAATAAATCCATCTTTGATACACACTCTGTTCTTAAACATAAGGATACGGACATTCTCACTGAATTCTCTGCTTTCTACAAAACCTTGTACTCCTCCGAAACCCAACCCTCCTCAGTCCCTAGACTGCTTTTTCTCCCTGCCCACTTCCCTCTTGACCTCTCTCACTTAGAGCTTGATATTTCTCAACAAGAATTACTTACAGGGAGGAGGAGCCAAGATGGCGATCGGGATGGCTGCATAAACGCTTGGCTCCGTGAGCCCTCCCGCCCCGCACATATATCCTGGCGATTAACCTGAACAGTATTTGCTGATCTAAGTAGGTGGAGGGAAGCATTCACTTACCGTCTACTTCTGAGGCTCCACCGTGCAGTAGACCCGAAGAAATGTCCCCGATTGTTTGGCGGCCTTCGAGGTGCTGAGACCGGGATCTCGAGTGCAGAGAGTGTCCGGCCGTGACTGCAACACCGATGGCCTTTGGTTGCGCTGGGAAGCCGTACGGAGAGAACCTGTGAGCTGAGAGCCGGAAGAGATGTTGCCAACCCACTCCCAATAGTGGGCTGCCCTGTGGGAGGTGCGATATAGCTGGGCCGGAGAGAGTCCATGGTGCCCAGTTCCCCTTCGGTGTGCTACCCGGCCGTGTTAACAGTCCCCTCCGGGAACCGGTGGGTGCCTCCCGGGGAGCAGCAGGGAGCTTGTTTAGCCTTTTGGTGACTCTCCTTTTTGTTGCCTGCCCCGACTATTGAGATCCCGCTGTGAATCCTGCTGATTCTGGAGGTTGGACTCGATCCTGAGGCGCGGTGGAGGAGAAAGAGACCGTGACGGCTGAAATGGCAGATGCTGCCTTCTTGCGCGCCCCTCATCCGGGCAGAGAAACTGGTGCACAAGAGAGTCCCGGGGTTTGGCTCCGCGAGAAAACACCCACACCCAGAAATGTACTGGCTGCACTAACAACCCTGCAGACTACCCTGATCCGGGAGGCCGAGAACTGGGGAAAAGGATGGCCGCCATTGTTGACCCGCCATTTTGTAACGGCATGTATCGCCCTCAAGGAGGCGCCGATGTGTCCGCCTCTGATTCATTGACATATTCCCCGGCTGAGTCTACTTTTTTGGTGACGCGGATGGCTCTGGTTCGTGGGCTTGCTGAAGATACACCTGTTGCACATGTGATTGTCTCACCGGAGCCTTTCTCTGATCGGCGAGTGGGGGAACTGCATCGATCCACGGTTTGGGCGGCCCGACAGGGTTTCGGCGCTTCCCGCATCGTATGATTCCTTTTCCATGTCAGGGGGGACTGTGTTCGGACTCGAGACTGTTGGCGGTGGTGCTATTGTCACGCTTAAACCTCCGCCGTGCATCGTCGGCGAGATTTCGGTGGCTGGGACTCTATGTAACGAAGACATTGCCTGATCCTCCCGGTGCAATCGGACCCTTTGTGCTACCTTGTATCCCGTCTGAGGGATGGTTCAACGTTGGTACTATTGACAGAAGAGGCCAGGGGTGAATTCGCTTGGGGCATGGAGGGACTCATAGATGGTTAATGGTGATTTAAGGGGTGCTTAGCGGGGATGTAATTGATTGCGTTGTACGTGATTGCTGTTATTTGTACTCCTTTTACCGTTGCTGTTTTGACGTTTTTTGCACGTGGAGGTGGGAGGGGCCGGATAACCAGATCGAGGGCCCTCCTCCTGTATTTTTTCTCTTTCTTTTTCTCTTTTTCTTCTCTGTATTTCGGGTCTCTTATTTAGGGCGACAGGCACGCTGCTGGGGGGGTAGGCCGTAGCCTTCTGCAGGGGTGCAGGGTTGGGGGTTGGGGGATGGGTCTGTTATTTTGTTCTCTCTTTGTTTCTATGGCCCTTTGCCCTTTTTCCTTTTCGATGTCGTCGTCTTCCATGTCTCCTATAGTGTGTTTCGCCTCGAGGGGTGGGGCTAGTTCGCCATGATTGCTATGTGCTTATTGCATCTATCCTGACTCTTGTACCCCTTCTCCCGTCACTCATAATCTATGTACATCACTGGCGTACAACTTTTTGCTTTTAGTTAGCTGGAATAGGGGCGTGTGTGGCTGTGCGACATTGATTTTTACTTTATTTTTCGTTCTTGTAAAATGAACCGTCTCAGATCCTTATTATTGCATGGTAATTTCAATGTATGTCATATCCTGGATGCTAATCAGCCTTTGAATTCCGGACCGCTGTATATTTTTTACACTTCGTTACTCTTTACCCGATTTGAATAGCGGCTGGCCAGATTGGTTGTAGGCCCATGTATGTATTTCCGTGCTAAGCAAATAAAGGTTCTTAAAAAAAAAAAAAAAAAAGAATTACTTACAGCACTCCAAAATCTCAAAAAAGATAAAGCCCCTGGGCCAGATGGCTTTACTGTTGAATTCTTCGTTCATTTTTCGAAGCTTCTCATCCCAAAACTACACTCCCTCATAGATACATTTCTCACTTTAGGTGCCTCCTTAGGTTCTTTCTCTGACACGCACATTTGTCTGATACCTAAGGAAGGGAAAGACGCTCAATATTGCAAAAATTATAGACCAATCTCTTTGGTCAATATTGACTATAAAATATTTGCTAAATCTCTTGCAGCACGCCTTGACCTTCTTCTCCCAGACCTTCTGGGTGAGGAATAATCAGGTTTCGTCAAGGGTCGATTTATCACTGACAACACCAGACTTTTATTTAATGTTTTATCCAAATCTCATCCCTTACCCCATCCCCTTGCAGCGATTGCCTTAGACGCTGAGAAAGCATTTGATAGGGTTGAATGGACTTATCTTTTTCATACCCTTAAATGGTTTGGTTTTGGTTCTAAATTTATTTCTTTAATTTCTTTACTATATTCTAATCCCCGTGCAGCGGTTTGTGTTCTCATGACCAAGTTTCCTCCTTTTTCACTTTGGGGAGAGGGGTCCGTCAAGGTTGTCCCTTATCTCCTTTTCTTTTTAATTTGGCTTTAGAACCCTTTTTATCTAAACTCCGTCAAAATCCTAATATTCATGGCTTTCAAATATCAGATTCCCAAATTAAGCTGGCCGCTTATGCGGACGATATCCTACTCTTTATCTCTAATCCCACTGAATCTATACCCGCCTTCCTTGCTGAAGTGAGTGATTATTCCCAAATATCTGGCTACAAACTTAATAATGATAAGTGTGAGATCTTACCCTTGACGAAGTTCACATTTAAACCTGATTTTACTGCTTCTAATTTCACATGGAGCTCCTCACATATTAAATATCTTGGTCTGCATGTTACCCCTTCTATTTCAGACACTGTTTCCCTTTGTTTATCTAAATGTACTCAAAAATTGTTGGACTTAACGTCCAGGTGGCACCCTCTTTACTTATCCTGGTGGGGTCGCCTCGACACTATTAAAATGATGTTGTCCCCCATTGTCCTCTATACTATCTCTAACATTCCAATATCCATTCCTTCTAAATTTTTCAAAAAGATTAACTCCATTTTGATGTCCTTTCTTTGGAATAACAAAAAATCTAGAATATCCCTCGCACGATTGATTCGCCCCAAATCAGAAGGCCGGGTCAATTTCCCAGATTTCCCTGCCTACCACAAAGCGTTCCTGTTACGACAAGCTTCCTTCTGGTAGCAAGATCCCAGCTCTCCTTATCCTTTATGGGCTAAATTTGAGCGCCTTCTTCTCTCTCCTTTTTCTTTTGCTGAATATCTTTCTTTCTCACGTAAACCCTCTTCCATTCCTACTCCCATTCACAAATTCACTACTAAATTGCTCTTATCTTTTTCTCCCACCTCCCCTACGACTGTTGCTGATTTTCTCTCCTCTATCATTTGGCATAATACCGCCCTCCTTATTCGTAACAAACCCTTCTTTTGGAAGACATGGCACCGAAGGGGGCTGATATGGATTTCCCAACTTTTCTCCCAATCTTCCTTCATACCTTTCACTACTCTTCGCTCCCTGTATGGTCTACCTACTTCCTTTACCCGTAATTACCTCTTACTTAAGGAAGCCGCACTGACAACTTACATTCGCCTTTCTCAGATGCATTTCTCTCCTATCTCTCCCACCCCTACCTCATCACTCCACTTCTTTTTACGCACTACTCCCAGGGCTTCCTCCATTACAAATATCTTCATACTAATGACTCCGTTAGGCCCAAATCTAAAGTGGAGGAGTGTTGGGAACATGATTTCACCACATCCTGGCCAATTTCTTTATGGGACAAGAATTGGACTAAGATCCGCAAATCCTCAAGAGCGGCGACCTTAACACAGTCCCTGTTCTTCATCTACAACAGGCTTCTTTTTACACCCTCTGACCTTCATAACACTCCTCATACATGCTGGTCTTGCTCCTCCCCACAGGCGACTTTGTTTCATATGTTGTTCTTATGTAAATCTGTTCATGATTTCTGGTTGCAGGTTTGGGCTCAAATTAATGTAATTTTTCATACTTGTATTCCTTTTTCTCATACTAACGTTTTTCTAGGAAGTCTTTCCCCTTGTTGGGAAGATGTTGAACTAAAACCTCAGATTATTGATTTATTGCTAGCTGCTGCATTTCAACAGATCACAGCCAATTCGAAGAACTTTTCCAATATTTCCTTTAAGGCGTGGTGGTATAACGTTTGCCATAATCACAGACTTGATACTGCTTTTGTTTTCCCAGCTCACATGGCTGCAAAACGTATGGACTTATGGTTTCCTGTCACGCTTTACTTTGATGTTTGTGCTAATCGCTTGTTTCACCCGCTGCCCTCGCAGCAAGAAGTCCCTAAACCCCCTTAAATGCTCATTACATTCCTTCTTTTCATTATTTTACCACTTTCATACTCTTCCTGTGTACTTCCATGTTTATATAACTAATGTTTTTCTTTTCCTTTCTTTAGCATTATTGCCCGGATTTTCTTCTTCTTATTATTTATAACTTTATTGCTCGCATTGTTTACCACTGTTTTGAATATTTTATACTTTTTTTTTTTTTGTATTTTGTATTGACACCTTGTTTTCCTCTTATATCAATGAAAATTTTTCTTGAACTTAAAAAAGAAAGGATGAAAGGAGGAGTGTGATTGGCATGGGGGCCAGGAGCGACCCAATGACATGGCGGTGACCAAATTCTTCTTGAAGTACTCAAGCAATGTATCTGCCTAGCTGACGAAAAGGCGGGAACCATCGAAAGGCATGTCCATCAGAAACTACTGGACATCTCCAGGGAAATCAGTTGATCTGAACCAGGCATGATGGTGAAGTGCTACCCTGGAGGCAATTGCCCTACACAGCAACTCAGTGGTGTCCAGTCCACACCAGTCATCCAGTATCACCTGGTTCAAAATGACTTGGGACCATGGTCAGCACTTTTAAAACTAAGTCCCTCGGCATGTGGGTATGCAGGCCTAAGAGGCATGTCGTGTTCACAGACCACAGTGCTAGACTGGTGAAAGAAAAAATCCTCTTCTCGAAAGTGTTCAGCCTCTTGGATTCATTCTACAGTAGTGCGGTAGTGAACACACTAGGGTGGACTTTAGCAGTCGAGGCGTGCATCACTAGTCTCTCAGGGGAGGGGTGCTGGGAGAGGATGGCTGGGCCTCCAGGTGTGCAGGAAGTGGTGGCAGGCCTGGGTATGAGCACCCCTGTGCAGGATTTGGTGATGGCTTTATTAATGGGGAGGAGGGGCTCCACAGAGCTTAGTCCTGGTTGATGCAAAAAGACCAATTGATGGACAGAATGCAGAACAATGTCATACATTCACCCCAGTACGGTATACAACCTTTACCACGCAACTTTTACCACGACCTACCTTTACCACGCAACTTTTACAACGCAGGACCCTTTACCACGCATACCATTACAATGCAGGTATTTACAATGCAGATACCTTTACAACGCATACCATTACAACGTAAGTATTGGTAAGTATATTATTTTATTTAAAATATTTTAGGTTTGGGTTTTGGGTAAATGGGTATTTTTAAGGTTCAGGGTCAGTTTTCAGTTTTTGGGTAAAGGGGTATTTTTAGGGTTCAGGGTCAGTTTTCAGTTTTTGGGGTACAGGGGTATTTTTAGGGTTCAGGGTCAGTTTTCAGTTTTTGGGTAAAGGGGTATTTTTAGGGTTCAGGGTCAGTTTTCAGTTTTGGGTAAAGGGGTATTTTTAGGGTTCAGGGTCAGTTTTCAGTTTTTGGGTAAAGGGGTATTTTTAAGGTTCAGGGTCAGTTTTCAGTTTTTGGGGTACAGGGGTATTTTTAGGGTTCAGGGCTGGGTTTGGGTTTTGGGGTACAGGGGTATTTTTAGGTTTCAGGGTTGGGTTTGGGTTTTGGGGTACAGGGGTATTTTTAGGTTTCAGGGCTGGGTTTGGGTTTTGGGGTTCAGGGGTATTTTTAGGTTTCAGGGCTGGGTTTGGGTTTTGGGGTACAGGGGTATTTTTAACATATATATTTAAAAATTAATAAATAAATATTAATATAAATAATTAAAATATTAAATATTAAAATAATAATTTATTAATTAAAAAAAATATTATTAATAATTACATTATTTTACCATATTATTTACTTACCTATACTTACGTTGTAATGGTATGCGTTGTAATAGTACCTGCGTTGTAGTGTATTGCGTTGTAAAGGTATTCGTGGTAAAGGGTCCTGCGTTGTAAAAAATGCGTGGTAATGGTCTGCGTGGTAAAAGAACGCGTGGTAACGTCATATATCCCCCCAGTACAGAGATCTGGGCCTAAATCCATAGTTTTTTTGCTCCACATGCCATTCCAGTTTGAACCCAGCCATATGTAAATCAGTCTTGACCATGCACCCAATGGGAATAGTCCAGCCTGAAGTACCAGACTCCTTGTGTTTGCTTTGTTTGCCCTAAGTTGGCAGGGTATGCCCAGACGGGGGTCCCTTGCTCACTTTGCCACTGGATTCAAGCTAGCCTAGCTGATGAGGTGTGTTACCCCGAAACCGGTCCCGGGATGCTTGTTTCCGGTCTAAGGAAGATTTGGCTTGGCAGCTCAGTGTGGACTGTTCTCATGAGGCACAGGGTCACGGCTAATTTGCATATGACTGGGTCTGAACTGGGTTGGCGAATTGAGCTAAAGAACGATGATGGATTCAACTCAGATGTGTGACTGGGGTTGAGTGTCTGAAAAATTTCAGTGCTCCGTCATCTCCTTTGTTCGCCCTAATTTGGCAGGGTATGCCCAGACGTGGGTCCCTTGCTCACTTTGCTACTGGATTCAAGCTAGCCTGGCTGTTGAGGGGTGTTACCCTGAAAATGGTCCCAGGAGGCCTGTTTCTGGTCCAGGGGGGACCTGGCTTCGCAGTTCGGTCTGAACTGTTCCCCTGAGGCACAGGGTCAAGACTGATTTGCACATGGCTTGGTCTAAACTGGGGTGGCATGGTAGGCAAAAGAACAATGGATTTAACCCAGATCTCTTGACTGTGGGTGAATGTATGATTTATTCAGCATTCCGTCCATCATTTGTTTGTGTAGCACATTAGTCCCGGTTGAAGCACCTCTGTCATGAGGTTAGTCCTCAATAGAGGGAAGCTGCAGGTTGAGAACCTCCACTGCCCTTCTCACCGCCATGGCGAAGGATGTGCCTTCCTAATTGGCAGAGCGAAACCAAAGGGGATGATGGATGGAGTGTTAAACATTGCAAGCACTCACCCCCAATCAACTGACCTGGGTTAAATCCATCGTCATTCTTTAGCTCACGCCGCCACTCCAGTTCAGACATGGCCATATGCAAATCAGTCTGACCCTGTGCCTCATGGGAACAGTCCAGCCCGAACTGCCAAGCCATGTCTTCCCTGGACTGGAAACAAGCATCCTGGGACCGGTTTCTGGCTAATCAGCTGTCAACAACCAGGCTAGCTTGACTACAGTGGCAAAGTGAGCAAGGGACCCACGTCTGGGCATACCCTGCCAACTTAGGGCGAACAAAGCGAAACCAATGGGGCACAGGGTCAAGACTGATTTGCATATGGCTGGGTTCAAACTGGAATGGCATGGTGAGCAAAAAAACGATGGATTTAGGCCCAGATCTCTGTACTGTGGTGATTGTATGACATTGTTCTGCATTCTGTCCATCAACTGTTGTTTTTGCATTTTTCCTAATTGGCAGGTCACAGAGGAGAGACCAAGCCAGAATCTGGAGGTATGTCCAGTCACTGGCATCATCTAGCTCCTCATACCAGATGTCCTCATGGTAGGATTAGGCTAGTTCATCAACTGGGTCCAGAAACCTGTAGCCGCGTCATAATCACCACCTCCAAAATCACAATGTCTACTGGGTCTATCAAAGGACAGAGACAATGTGTCCAAACCAGACCTTTGGCTTGGGCTAGTCAGTGCCGATGTCGGGGTAGCGCCTATACATGTACCGCGCACGTCACATCCAGAGCAGATGTCAGTGGACAGCCATGCAGCGCCACCTAACGGTGCGCAGATGGTCTGCTCAAAATGTTCTGGATCCAATCTGATACCTGGAGAATATGGTTAGAAGTCTTTATTAGAAACTGGTATCTCAGCTCTGGTTCACCTCTGCAGATCTGGTTTCTGGTGGGTGCCTGGACTTCTATGCCATAGCTACGGCCCATTTGGCAAGTATCAGTCCTAAATCGATAAATCTAGTTGTGTGTCTGTGTGCCTTTGGGCTATGTATCTGGCCCAAAATACAGGTCAGTGTGGTTTAGGGTATTTCTTTATCAGATACCTTTGATAAGATTGATACAATCTGGGCCCAGTATTGTGCAATTTTTGTACTTCCCCACATAATGCGCATGAAATCCAGGCTTCTCTTTAACAGATGACCAATGGACCTACTGCTGCCAGCAGACAGGGAACATATCTGCTAGTAGCAAATTGCGAATTATCCACTACAAATATTTGCACCGCCTCTACTATTCACCCGCGAAACTCATGCGCTTTCACCTTAGAGACACAGACTGTTGCGATAGATGTGGGAAGAAGGGGGCGTACTTTCAACTCCTGGCCTGGGACTGCGCCCCTGTTCGACAATACTGGACAGAAATACTAGAGGTGCTTCACCAGATGACTGGCCTGCACATCCCAGACACCTGCTAGTCACAATATTAGGCTACACCAAGGAGCTAGACGTCCGCTACAGGAGGCATATAGCATATATAAATGGAGCTCCTGTCTGATAGCCACACGCAGAGTGGCATGAAGATGGGGGAGAGTAAGGGCGCCCAAATTTAAAGAATGGTTGCAGGACCTCACATTTTGCCAAGTACAACTGAACACATATGCCGAGCTTATGCCGCCATCGTCTCGCCCACGAGACATCTGGAGTCCCTTACAACAGTACCTACTGGCGCAATTAGAAGCTGTTGAGGCAGAGACAACTGAAACTGGTAGTAATTGATTGTGGGACCCTGAGGGAGGCGCACATAGTCTCTGGGCACTTTCAGTTTATTGGGAGTGCAGTACTGTGTTAACTCATTGCGATTGGGCACTCATAATGTAATGGTCAACTACTGGTCATTCCTCGTGTGATATTCTGCATATGTGGCATGTGGTTGTTTTACAATGTTATGTGAAGACTTATCTCACAGTGTGTTTTCTTTCCATCTGTAAACCAATAAAAAGAGATTAAAAGAAAAATGTGCATGAAATTCGCACAGGGTTCTCAGAATCTGGGACACCTATCTGTAGAGCCTCGAAAAATCTGCAATAGTCTTTCAGGAGACAAATATGCCTGGTGTAAATAATTGAACTGTGTGTACTTAAAGCGTGGGTTTCTTGTGATCGTCTTAGTGTATTGTAGTATCTTCTCTTGTTCTGTGTCTGAACCAACAGTCCCTCTTGATGTGTTCTTACTGTCAAAGTAAGAATGTCTGGAGAAAGTACCATATGTAAGTGTTCATACGAAAAATGCACACCACATGTACCATAATTAAGCACCCCAGTCACCAAGTTTAACAACCTTTCAGTAAAAAATGCGCTGTTGAATCTCAGGACCATCAGGAATCAGTCCATCAGCTCAGGAAAAGAACAAGCACTGTGGTGTTGAACAATGAAATAAGGTATAACTAACTAAGGGGCTCATTAGGATTGTGGATAATCCGCATCCTCCAGGCCGGCGGAAGCCACCGCCGGCCCGGAGGATGCGGAGTATCCGCTGCGGACTGGAAAAAGACCCCCCACCAGATTAGGATGGCTGGGGGATATTTTTTCAGTCCGCAGCTTTTCCGCCACGGTCGCCATCCGACCGCGGCGGAAAAGCTCTAACATGGCTGGCGGTGTCTATCAGACACCGCCAGGCACATTAGGATGTTGGCGGTCCTATGCCTTTCCACAGCGGCATTTCCGCCGTGGAAAGGCATATGGTCTTTTCTTTGGGGGCCCGTTGCAGGCCCCCAGGGGTGAAGGGGGGGTGGGGGTTGCACATGGGGGGACCCCCCTACCTTTGCGTGCACGAAGTGGCAGGCACCACGCGGTGCCTGCAGCTTCGTGCACGCAAAGGAAAACATGTTTTTTTTAACATTGCGGCGTGTGCTGCTTCAAGCAGCACCCGCCGCAATGTTAAAAATACAAGGTGTGACCGCCAGGGTGGCGGTCACATCCTAATTAGCACGGAGGGACCACCGCTGCCCCTGCGGACGGTCCCTCCTCCTCTGGGGTGGCGAACGGATGCAGGTCCGTCCGCCATCCTAATCAGCCCCTAAGTATAGTAGAGGGTAGATAACTGGTAAATAGATTATTTAGTCCCTCTAGAGGCTCAGGCATGGTATGAGTGCCAAAGCAAGATGGTGGTCTAAGAGAGAGCTCCCACTGACACTGACTTATTCTGGCCTGATTTGAGGCATAAAAATAACTCATATCCACATCAGCCTCAGCGACAGAGACAGAGTGTGACACGTGGGACCTGTTGCATTTTTCCATGGCCCCATGAAAGCCCAAGAAGTTAGAGTTCCCCATGCCATGAGCATCTGAGATCCGTTGGGCTAGAACAAGCCAGCAACCTGGCACCAGCACACAATGCAGGCAGACGCGGGGAACGGATCAGAGGAGAAGAGACACTGTGGCTCCTGAGGAGGCGGGCAGGTCAGCTTAGAGAAGGAGGTAACCTCGCCCGGTAAGAGAGGCCGAGAGGCGGGCTGTAGTCGGCCGGATGCATAAGCTGCCGGTCAGTAATAGGTGCCTTCGGTCCAAGTGAGACCAGAGGTAGGCCATGGTACACCAAGCAATTGTAGTATTGGAGCTGACCTCTCCCCCTATCATGAGCCCTACCCACAAACAAGAGACAATCAGACTCACCTGGGCTATAAATGGTAGTGAAAATCACTAGAAACTGTTGGCCACATACAAGATATTGGACGGGGGGCGCCCCTCTGTACTTTGCTTACATAAGGAGATTATTAATGAAGGGGAATTGTAAGGAGGACCAAACTCACATATGTGCTGACACCTGCACAGCCACTTGTCACACAGACAAGGTTAACTTGGACTGAGGGGGGGGGGGCACTGACGCTGCCCAGGACACTAAAGTAGATTAAGAGATGAACAGCAGGCAGGCACAAGCTCTAAGGAGTTGTATACCTGGTGCTAGGGTAAGCTACAACTCATCACATACATAAGTCACTCAATTGCAAGATAAAGGAGGCAAGTCAGCAATTTCTAATGAACTGGAGAAATATTCATTTAGTAGTGGAAATACGACTGACAGTATGACAACACTGAGGCACTCCTAACTGACCCTAAAGGGGAGTTGGGTGAGCCGTCATTGCAAAAGATGCTGGTGGCAGCCCGGGTGTCCCCATTCAGCACTAGAACAGAAGATAGATTCAGTAGTCATAGATATTGACTTAGTATACATTGACATGAAAACAATTGCTCAGAAAACAGTATTAGCATTTCAAACAATAGTAGACCACTCTACATGGATCATTGAAATGAAGGTGGAAATTAGCCACCTTACCACTATCTTTCCAGAGCTGATGACACTGAGGGGAGATACAGATGAACAACATTCACCGGATCAGGTACTTTGAGAGAGCGGAAGGTGCCTCACCAGAATCGTTTGTGGAGGCCTTGATCAAATAATCTGTGTGGCCGGATGACTTGTCAGCCATATTTGTGATGGGATGAACTCACCGGATTCCAGGATGACCCCTAAAGCCAGGAGCAAATTCAAGATGAATCATAGCAAGAATCCTGAACTACCAGGACCGATCTCGATTCTAAAACTAGCCAGACTGAAGGGCCTTCACTGTTTTCATACCACAAACATTGAAGTAGTCCTGGATTACACCCGGGAGGTGCAGGCTGAAGGGAGGTCCTTTGATAAAGTTAAAGCAGAACTTCGTAAGAGTGGCAGTAAATACATAATGCGCTTTCCTGCGTGGCTACGAGTTGTGTCAGACGGCAAGACCTGGCTGTTTGAAAACTGGAGGATGCTTGGGACTACCTAGACGCTCGGATAAAGGCTGGCAAATGGAAACAGAACCTGTCAAAACGATCCACTAGAGAAGGCCCTCAGACTGTGTCAGAGAACATAACAGAGGAAAGCTAACCATATGAAGTGCTGAATGTACCAGTGTTAAAAATGGGACTAATCAGTCTAAAGGGCAAGATCTACAAAACAAATGGACAGGATGAACTCAGCAAAGGGGGATGTGAGAGAGGAGGACACACCCCTTTCCCCCCCCCCCCTTCACTTTTTTCTTCTCATATTCTACTGATCACTGTCTTACTAGAGCTAGGGTTGAGGAGAACGGAATTAACAGTGGTAATACCATGAAAGATATTGAGTTAATTGTTGGCTGGGTGGAGGAGACTACAGGTGCCTCAAGCATTAGGAGGCGTGTTGTTATGGTCTCATCACTCGAGGTCATACGGAGGGGGTTGGGAAGGGCAGGGAAGTAATACAGGTTACGTGAGATAGTTTGGGTGGTAATAGATGTTGGAGTTGGAAAACCCCGACATGTAAGGAATGGACATCAGAATAGCCATTTCATTGCTGACCAATGCAGCAAGAGAGGGCCTTACAGTCATGGCCTGGAACAAAAACGGCCTGGTTAATACGTTCAAGCAGGGAGGGGTGGCCCAATTCATGGCCAGACATGGACTAGACCTGGTACTTCTCTAGGAGATCCATTTAAAGGGTAATATATGGGAATTTCTAGACAGGAGCAGATATAGTCCATCCATTCGGTGTTGACAATGGGCTCCCTGTGGCATGGGATCCATGGCATGTGGGACCCTTCCACTGGTAGTGGGGCACACATGGACTGACCTGAACGAATACTATGCTGGAGTGGGGAAGGGAGATGGAATAGTAAAGCCACCACAATTCTTTCAGTGAATTTTGACGTCACCCTGTGGGAGGCCTACAAACCTTTCATTAGGGGTCAAGCCACTTCAGCTGTAGCAGGATGTCAAAAAAGGGGAAACAAGCAGTGAGGGATCTAGAAAATACATAATTGGATCGGGAAGGGGAGCACCGGGCAAACCCCACAGAGGATACAGACCACCACGTTGACTAGCTTTAAAGGAAATATAAATACCTGATAGTGTGAGAGGCAAGGCTGGAGTATGGGCTGTGACAGTACCATTTGTACAAAGTAGGGAACAAGGCAGGAAGACAATTGCATGGCTGGCCAAACGAGATGAGATTCAGAGGTGGGTGGGTGCCATCCACATGAAAGAAGGGTATAGAGGAGGGGAACAAAATAGCCTCTGCATTTGCACGTCATCTGGCATTATTGTATACGTCTAGGGTTTGTTTACCAAATTGTGAGCTCGAAAATGTCATTATTGATATCCCAACACCACACCTTGCTCCAGATGGGAGTGAGCAACTAGATTAGGAGAATAGTGTTGAGGAACTCTCAGAGGGATAAGTCAACTTAAAACCAGAAGTTCCCTTGGATGTGACGGACTTGCAGCCAAATGTTTTTAAAGACTGAAGTGTTTGATACATAATAGGCACATGTTTTACACAACTAGGATGGAGGCAGACTCCCGTTGGACCTTTAGAGGGTGGAAATAGTGATGATACATATAAACGGGTAAAGCTGCTGAGGATTGCACCTCTTTAAGCCAAATTTCCATCTTAAATATTGAAACAAAATTACAAGCAAAAGTCTTGGCAAATCAGCTGTATCCTGTGATGCACTAATTGATCCATGCAGACTAACTGTGCTTAATGCATCAGAGGGCAAGTAGGCACAACCAAAGACACCTCTAGGGATGCCAAGTGAGGAGCCTCATGATTCGGGGGCTGTCAGTACTACTAGCCCTAGACGCTGAAAAAAGCATTTGGTGCAGTGGACTGGCCTTTCCTACTGTGCATCTTATGAAAGATAGGATCCAGCCTGGAATTCAGGTCTTGGATGACCCAGTGGTTAGGTTAAGGGTAAATCGCTCCCTATCAGACCCATTCTCAGTTGGGAAGGGTATAAGGCAGAGCTGAAACTGGTATATTTCCACATTTATTTAACCAATAAATATGGCAGTCATGCTTGAATGCCTGCCAGGTTTCAGTGATATGAACACCCACAGAAGATAAATCAATGCATTTATATGAAACTATGCACCTTCCAGTATCAGCCTTGTGCATATCTACTGCTGTTTAAGCCTCTTTACTAAAATTTCTATCTTTTTTTAACCCCCTTACTTATCAATCCACAGAGTTATTTGCCAGGTAGTCATGGCAAAGTATATTTAGAATCACTCACAAAGCACCCAATTTCCATTTTTATCCACATTTAAAAATAAATACAGACAGGAAAATATATGTTTTTCTGTCTGTATTTATCTGTAAAAATCAGTAAAAACGGAAAACAAGGGGCCTTAATAACAAAGGACCCAGATGAGTTTATCCCACAAAATCTCATGTTCCTGGTAGACACCTGAAAAAAAGACACAGCACAGTGGAGGGGGCTCTCACTCTCGATCTGCAGCAGAGCTACCGTCTAACAAGATGATATCTTCCTTAAATTCTCTAAATTAATAAGCAATCTTCGACTCCTTTAAGAAGGTTGGTGAAATTACCAGATCACTCCTGTGAGATGGGAAGATTAGGACTAATGGAGGAGGCAGACTGAGAGGAGGAATATGGGTATCCTTGGGCGGTGGCGATAAAAGCTAGTTTTAAGCTTGTCCAGCCTAAACTTCTTCATAGATGACTGCACACACTTCCCTTTGGAGAAAATCGGATTGATGTGCAATGACAGATGCTTGAGGAAATGAGGACAGGAGGTTACTTACTTCCAAATATCCATTGGGTTGTCTGTATCGACAGCCATTTTGGTGGGATGTACGCCAATGAATTGCGAACATACCGCAGAGGAGCCTGATCTTGGTACTATCCTGGCACTGCTGGGATTGAGGGAAAGTCTGGTGGCAATATCAAAATACACTCAAATGTTTTACAACCTGGTCCTTGAGGTGGCCAGACGGGACATAGTCCAACTATGGGGCAGTGGGACTGCACTGGAAAAGAAATTATGACTGGTACACGCGGGCCAAAGAAACAATATTTAAGGCAGGAGGTGCCCCAAAGAAATTCAAGAACATTTGGTCCTCCTGGAGGGCACTTAGAAATGTGGTGCAAGAAACAACATGATGTACAGTGCATAAAACTGACACTGTAGGGGGCTGTTATCGCCTATGCCCAAATTCCTTGAATGTTCAAGGGGGGAGAAGGCCTATGTTTAAAATGGATTATGACTATTGTCAGATGGGAAGACGAGAGAAGTGGAGTTCCTATTGAACAATATCCTGCAAATCCAAAAAACACCCAGAAGTTGTACTCACATTGCTGTGTTTTGGTGAGACTCAATAAAAACATTAAAAGAAAAAAGTCTCTCTACAGTTTAATCCCACCGAATCATGGGGGAAACACAACAAAAGTACAGGCAGGGCAACAAGTAAGGGAACACAGCGACTGGTAGCCCTTCAACAGGCCTATCGTGGTATGCACCTGTATCTCCTCACTTGCATTGTTATATAGCCCAAAGGTTCTAGAGTATTCTCACACTCTGTGCCCCAGCCACTAAGGGCAGGCAAATCCCTAGTGTGACCTTGTTCACATTGTGCCCCAGCCGCCAGGTTGCTTTCTGATTGTGCCTCAGCTGGTCGTCTTCTCACTGTGCAATCACCACTAAGCTCCAGCAATGCCACAGAACACAGTAAACAACTAAGAACTGAATCATTACTAATGCTACCTATTAACGGCATAGCAAAAATATATTTATATTTACATATTGATTGAAAGGTGAACCACGCAGGAGCTGACACATTTTTTATTTAGGTATTATAGGCACAAAGATTAGTATACATCATTGAAAGCAGGCTTCTCAAATGATTAGCTTGTGAGCTCTCCAGCTACCTGTTAGTAGCTCCCCTGTGTGCAGCCAGCCTACTAAATTAGAAGCTTTTGATTGGTTGGAATCAATATATGTATTAATAAATGTATATCAACACTGAAAATTATGTATGTGAGATGAAAATGTGTGTTTTTTCACATATCCTGAGGTGATGTTTGGAGAAAAATGTCTGAATTAAAAATATATATTGCAGCTGATATTTCAGTGATAAACCATACGGTGTTGGAAAGACTTAATACTAATATTATTTCCTTTTGTCATACATTACTGCTGGCAACCGTGCCTGATGCACCAAGGTGATCACTGCTGGTAATCTTACATATGCTGGTGACTAATATTATCTAATGTGGTCATTATTGCAATACTTATAACATTAGGAGCTCGGATGATTTTCATTGAAAATATGTGGCTCTTATTACAGAGAAGGTTTGAGACGCCTGATTTAGAGGCATTCTTTATTTGAGAAGTTATATGATTTTATCCAGTTTATCCAGTAGAATTAGAAATTGCATGCACGTTTAAAAAACGTTATGCACGTTGGTTGGTGTACATGCCACCAGAGTGACGGAAATTTCTGTGTGGTTAATCCGATCTACTAGAGCACATATAAAGCATTCTTGAGTGGTAATTTGCACTCCTAAATGAAGGGATGTTTGCACTTCATTAACTATATAATCGGATAGACCTTATTTTTCAGAACCATTTTTTAATAATAACTTGTTTTCAAAGTAGTGCTTTTTACAACACTTCTGCTTTTCGAATGGCTGTAAACAACAGATGTTACTATGGGCCATATGTATCAAGGTACCAATTAGCGATTCTGTAATAGCGATTTTTAAGAAATCGCTATTTCAGAATCGCTAATTGGTATGTATCAAGAAAATTGCAATTTTTTAGCGATTTCTTGATATTCCTTCGAATTCGCAATTAAGGAATACTTTCCCGGGAGGCCCATAGGAAGGAATGGGAATTTATTCTCAATTTGCGATTCGCAATTTGCTAATCGCAAATTGAGAATAATTTCAAGGGTGCAGAGGTGTCCAAAGGACACCCTGTTGCACCCTTGAAATAAGCATGGGTGCACATGTGGTGCGTCACAAGGGACATTGAAAAATGCAAAAATGGGCATTTTTCAGGAAATTCGCAAATTACCACCAACTTGAAGTTGGTGGTAATTTGCGATTCCTTAGGGACAATTAGCAATTCTTTTTATTTCCATACATTGCATTAAAGGAATCGCAAAATTTGCGATTCCTTAAATGTATTGCAAAATAAGGAATCGCAAATTTTGCAATTCCTTATTTTGCACCGGATTTTCATTCATACATCCCATTTAGCAAATTCGCATTGCGAATGCGAATTTGTATGATACATATGGCCCTATGACTCTATTTAATGGTACTGAATTTACCCACCTCTGTATGATGGATGGGGAATCTGCATTGCCGGATACTACGGCAGACAACGTATGGTTCCCCTACACATTAACTACACTGAAGCCCCTGCCTGCAATAAGTCATACTGGCCAGCATGTAGTGAGCCCCATCTAACTTTATAAAAGAGAAACACAAATTACAACCTGCATAACATACTGTTTAAAATTAAGTGATTTAACAGTGCCTAATCTTTCAAAATGTCCTGCCAATCACAAGAATAGCCCTATGCCAGGAAACCTTTCAGGGCCGACAGGCCTGTCATTTTATTCTGAGACCTGTTGGTGCTAATCACCCTGGCATTATTCACATCTCCAGGCAAGTGGGGGAAAGCCTTGACTTAAAGCAAATATTATCTTTTCACCACCGCCCTGCATTTTGTGGTTTCTGCAGCCAAGCCAAAAAAGAAAAAATACTTGAATTCTTTGTTTTTTCAGGTATTTGGCCAAACCATAATAGAGCGATCTTATATAAAAAAAAATGCAGCCTCCTATGGGACTAGGGCAGAAACAGAGGGAGAGTGCCTGCCAACGAAGGGCCATTGCAATGGAAAGGAAGAGTTTAGTGGTATACATCAGGTTATACCGCATATGAGTGGCAACAGTATTGCAGTGAAAGCTGTCAGCAGTAATTTATCAGCAGTAAATCACACTGTGCTAGTTCTTAGCACCAGTGTACACCACATAATGTATTTTTCATTTTTCATTGCTGTCGGCATAATTTCAATATATTATCTGTTTTATGGTAGTGTTTAGTATGCTGTCTTTTTGATGTTTTATTGTTTATTCCTGGTATTTGAATCTGAATGTAGAACTTCTAAGCATGTTCTGGAATTGGGGATTAGTTGGAAGTGGCATGTGTTGAGTTTTTCCTGGCAGCTGCTCCAATGCAGTACTTTTAACTAAACAATAAACAGACTTAAGGTTCTGGAACTAGAATGAACAAAAACCCATGTTAGCCCTTGAACAGCAGTGATCTTCCTTTTTTCATTGCTGCTCCTAAACAGATAAGTAATCCATTTTCTCTTCTTTGGCTGTTTAAGCTTTAATGCATTGTGTTTATTTGATTGGTTGCCTGATTGTGCATTTCCAATTTATGGGATTTTGTTTGTTGGGTTTAACTAGACAAAAGAAAGCGTTGGATAATTGAATAGAAAAAATATGAGTCGGAAATTTCCACAATTCAGGCGCTTGGGAGGTCTCTACTAGTTTGTGTGCCTTCCATTGGGTTCGGCATCTGCAAAAGTGTCAAGGCCAATTGCAGCGTTTCAAAGAGAGTGGGTTTTATATGATTATGTACCTTGATGACTTCTTTGTTTAGGTCACAGAGTCGTACAGAGTTGGAAACCCAATTATTGACAGTTGATGAGTTTTTGGGAGAGTGTTGGGTTCCTACTAAACAGAGAGAAGTCAGTTTGGGTACCAAAGAAGGAGATGCATTTCTGCTATATCAATTGGATACCTTGAAGTGCATTCTACATCTGCCGATAAGAAAGGTCAAAACGACAAAGGCAGAGGGGAGAGGTATTTTGAAGAAGGCAGTTTGATGTTGAGGTCTCATGCACAAATCATTGGCCTTTTTGATCTGCATTCACACAGTTTTTCCAGGTCCTCTTCATTACAGGGCACTTCAGAGTTGAAAAGCAACATATCTGAGGAACGAATTGTGGTATGGGTAGCCAACATATCTCTCAGAGGAAGAAAGAGAGAAGCTAACCTGGTGGCTACAGAATTTAGATGCCTTTTATGGACTAGTAATTTGTTGTATAATGCTGGATTTTGTCTCAGAAACATGTCAGCTGTGGCTTTGAGAAGATTTGAATATGCAGAATGATAGTCTTCAGCCTAGACATGAAATGTTGATTCTCCAAATAAGTTTAAAGAGAGAATCTGGATTTCATTAAAGATGCAGAGGCTAGCATTATCCCTCCCATCACTCCATATCCTGGGATAGCTGTTTTGTGGAATTCTTAATGCTCATACAGTTGAGTTTGTTAACAGTAAAATGTAGTTCTTTAGTTTTTGTCAGCTATATTTTTAAAGAGCCTACAATATTGTTATATTGATTTGTTTTTCTCTTTCTTGTTTGGCAGAAAATCATTGATGTTATTTTGCTGTCTAGGATTGGAATATTGGGCTTTTAAAGACCACGCTGTTTGGTCTCATGTTGATAATGGGATAAGAGTCTCGAAGCAGACAAGGAGAAAGATGACTGCTGTCCAAGTGCTAATATGGGCATGTTGTTTATTTTAATTCTAGGGTATGGAGTCTCATTATTGCTTGCGATTCCTGCATTGGCGTAGCAATAAAAGGTTATATGCGTAATGGTAGCCTCCATGTCTGTCATGAAATCCAGATTCTCCCTTTACGCTTATTTGGGGAATCTACATTCTACTCAGTTTGTGCTACATATTTCAAGTGTAGCATTTCCATTGAGAAATCTTATTAGGAAGAAAGACAGATTAGTGTGGGGTGATGCATGTGAGCAAGTCTTACAGTGCATGAAATCTGCAATGTTTTGTTTGCCTGCTTTACAGGGGTTTGAGCCTAAGGAAGATAGCATCGTCACTACTGATGCAAGTGAAAGTGAGTAGGAGCAATTGTAACTCAGGTTATGGGTGTGTGGTTGAGATTGCTTATCAGTCTTTATCCCTGGCGCAGGATTGGTAATCTGGTATAGAGAGAGAAAACTTGCTGTGTATAGGGTGTAAGTCAGTTCAAACAGTACGTATGGGAGACTAGCAAACTAAGAAGTGTTCATAAACTCCAAACATGACTGCTAACAACAGAAGGCTTGTATTAAGCATTTAAGCATTTGGAAGAATTGGATGACTGTTGTTAAAATTACAGTAATAGTCATACAATATAGTGTAGGATGCAAGGTATAAAGCATCTAATTGCTGACTTCCTATTTAGGATGCTTGGTTCCTTTGGAAGAGAATGAGGGTGGTGACTGGAATGATTATGCAGTTGCAAGTATTGTGGGTTAACAGCAGTGTGGCTCTATGCAAGGAGGACTAGCAGAGGGGCAGTGAGGATGATGCTTTGTTGGGGAATCTGAGGATCTTTGTTCATAATGGCTGGCCAAGGAAGAATATGCTTGAGCCAGGAGTTAAGACATTCTGGAAATAAATTGAGGTATGAATTAACAGTGGAATGTATTTTCCTTGTATGTAAAGATAAAACAATTCATCCAAAGAGTTTGAGGAGGCACATTGTAATGTAAAGATTAACACACCATCATAGAGATAAATAGGTAGTTTAATCATGCCCAACAGGGAGGCAAGTCGTTCAGTGCCAGGTCCATGTTACAAGTGACAAACCCTCAAAACATCACATTCCAACCCATGACCTAGTTACATTCCTAGCAAGGAATGTACACCATTAAAGGTAAAAATACAACACATTGTTATGATATGTCATGATGGACATCCAGGTATTGTTTGTACTAGAAGAAGGGTGAAGGACAGTTTTGTGGTGGCCAAGTGTGAATACTGCGGTTGAGATGTTAGTTAGGAACTGTGTGGCATGTGGAAACACTGTTAACGGTTGGAAAGTGTAGAGGCCACTGCATTGATATATGGGACCTACTCAGAGTGGTAGAATGATGGACTGTGGTACTCTTGGATTATTTTTTGAAATGGCCAAAATTGGAAATTGTGAACAATGTGTGTGTAGATATGGTTTTGAGTGTGTTAAAAGCAGTTTTCAAGAGAGAGTGCACCGGCTATTTTATTGAGTCATAATGGCGTAAAATTCAAGTCAGGAAAGGTTGAGTCGTGGCTGAAGTAGTTGGGTGTTGGAATATAAGTGTACATCAGTGCACCACTCAAGTGCAATGGAGGCGTTGAGCGATTGGACAGGGTTATTAAAGATACTGCAGTACTTGGACAAAATATCGAAACAGAAATATTGTGGGGCAGACTATCCTATCAAAAATATTGAGGACAAGTATATCGTGTAGGTAATTTCCTATGGGTTAGTAAAGTTGGACACTATTTTTTTTTTTTTAAAAGACCTTTATTGCACACTGCAGCAAGAACACAGCATAATGCCTACAACCCAAAGGGGCCGGCCGCGAAGTTCACAACTACTCGGTATACCAGTCACCATGACACAGCCCTTCAGCCGACAACCAATGGTCCGGCGGCGTAGCGGCAAAGATGGAGCGTGCTCAGATTCTGTAACATGCATGCGGAGACAATGCCAGCCCTTCATTTTACATACAGCAAAAAAAAACAACGTATACCCAAATACCTCCCCCCCTTCCCCTAGAAACCCCAGGATCCTAGCATGGCGACTCCCAAGCGCAAATAGTACCAAGTACCACTGTCAAGCAAAGCATATTATCCACTCAGTTCCAGGTAGAGCCAGAACAGCGCAATCATGCTGTTCATATACAAACCAGCATTCAACAAGAAAAGATGGAGTATAGGTGCAATGAAGTGGCATCGACAGACATCTGAGGACCAGGAGCAGCTCTACTCGCCGCCCCAGGACCAAGCACCAACCGCAGTCCTGCAGATACTTGGGTAAGACCACTCCAACAGGATGTGTCCAGTAAATTCCAATGCAACAGTAGGCAGAGACTAAAGACAGGGCAATACTGGCATAAGTAGCGCTAAACACTAGTCATCAGGGAGTTTGGACAGCATGTAAGTCGTATATGGGCCCCAAATATCCCTCGGGCGCGAGGCAACAGGTAATTCTTCATAATAGCAGGTCAACTGATCACGACAGTACGCTAGCCCCTATAACCAGGCTTTAGCAGCTGGAGCATGTCTCCCCCCCAGCAGACTGCCACCCTTCGCTTGGCTAGTTGTAAGGCTATTACTACTAAGAGCCGCACTCCAACCGGCACTCCAGAAACAATCCCAAGCAAACACACACGCGGGTCAGCAGCAATGTCCACCGACGTCATTTCAGACAATACCGATGTCACCGTTGTCCAAAACTCAAACAGCCGAGGGCACCCCCAGGACAGATGCATAAAGTCAGCCCCATCCAGTCCACACCGCAGGCAAGCATCCGATTCTCGAAGACCATATTTCGTAAGTTGCACCGGTGTATAGTACCACTGGTGCAAGAATTTGTAGTGTATGAGTCTAAAGTTACCGTTCACCGTAAAATTGCCAGTCATAGTACAGCACTCATTCCATTCATCATCCGTCAGTGGGTCCAGCAGACACGCATCCCAACGGGCTCTCGCTACCCCACTCTGACCTCCCTCATCTTCCTGCGATGCGTGGTATAACCACGAGATCAACTTCACTCGAGACGTCGCCGTATACATCAACTGTAGAGCTCTCAGCACAGGTGGTTCAAGGGGATAAGAGAGATAGAGGTCGCGTATCGCCGCACGCAGTCTAGCATAAATAAAAGTAGCCATAGTACTGTTAGACGCACTATCCAGTAAGGTCTGTAATGCAATAAAGTGGCCCGCCGGGAACACAGCGCCCATAGTTAGTATCCCAGCGTCTCTCAGCACCTGTAAAGCTCCCACCTCAGACGACACCGAGACGTTAGCATGATGCAATAAAGGTAGGGCTGGGGCATATAGTGGCAGTCTGTCGGAGCGCCTCCCCAATTCCTTCCAAGCTGTAGCAGTACGTTGCACCGTATCCACCTTATCTTGTTCATACACCGAATGAGGGTTCACCACCATCGCCTGTAAGGGTAGCGGAAACACCGCTCCAGCCTCAACTGCCACGTGAGGACTGTATAGCGGCGCTGTAATCCAGTAGGAGGCAAAGTGTGCCTGGGCGCATAGGAAGTACAAACGCATGCCCGTTACTGCAAACCCTCCCAACTCATAAGGCTTGGTCAGTGTGTCCCACTTCACACGTGGCTTCTTTCCCCCCACACCAGGGTGATTAAAAGAGATTGGAGCGTGGCAAAAAAATGCGATTTCAAGACAATGGGGATGTTAACAAAATAATATAGGAATTTAGGGAGTACCACCATCTTGATTATTGCAACCCTATCAGCAAATGAGAGGGGGAGACGTATCCAACGACCCACCTGGTCTTCCAGCTTTGAAATCGCCACTCCGTAATTAGCACGGATCACTTCATGGGTGTCCCTATGCACCCAGATCCCCAAGTACCGAACAGGGTCAGTGGCCCACTCCAAGGGGAATTCTAACTGAAACGGCCGTGTAATGTCAGTCAGAGGCAACACTATGGATTTATCCCAGTTTATCGCTAAACCAGAGAAGCGCTCAAACCTTATATACTCTCGAATCACCCCATCCAGATATCTATCAGGCTCCCGCACATACAACACCATGTCATCGGCATACATGGATACCGCAAGCGATTGGAGATGAAACCGTAATGCCGATGCCACGTGACGTTGTCTCAAGATACAGGCCAAGGGCTCTAACACGATGGTAAAAAGTAAGGGTGAGAGGGGGCACCCCTGCCTCGTACCTCTCCTTATAGAAAAAGTTGCCGACACTCAACCATTCACCGCACTCGCGCCATTGGCTCAGTATAAAGTAAGGAAATCCAGGATGTATAAATATAAGGCACCCCCATGCGATGTAATACTGCTATCATATATCGCCAGGCTACAGAATCAAACGCTTTGGCAGCGTCCAGAAGGACCGCCACCGCAGCAAGTTCTGGCTTTAAAAGATGAAGTACCGCAAACAAGGTCCTCAAGTTATGTGTCGTGGAACGCATGGGCACAAAGCCCGATTGGTCTGGTAATATCATAACCGGCAATAACAATCGCAGGCGCGTAGCCAATACTTTGGCGAAGATCTTTACATCGGTATTCATCAGAGATAAGGGACGATACGACTCACACCGGTCCTGAGGCTTACCGGGTTTTGGAAGGGCCATCAGGAGGGCCTCTCTCATTGTCGCTGGAAGTTTCCCCTGATCTAGTGCCTCCTCCCACACTGTAGCCAGATGAGGCAGAAGCAAGTCCACATACTCTTTATAAAATTCAGACGGCAATCCATCAGTGCCTGCCGCCTTACTGTAAAACCTAGGGTCGGGGACAATCGATATTTGCCCGGCGGTATTGCCTCTGTAACCCACGAATTATTAATCAATGAAGAGGCAGGCGCTGGAGACTGGAAAGCAGGAAACAAGGTTTTATTCTCTCCGGAGGAGAACACAACAAAACAGACAGCAGGTATCGTCATGAGGTGCTCTAACTTCCCTCTGAGGCCTGGCCCCTTATATACAGGTTTCATGGCTTTTATGACAGTTTACATATTCATGGCAATGCTTTGATGTACGGAAAGACATTCCCGGGATCTCCCCTTCGGGCCCGTTCCCACACACATTTACAGTAGAAGTCCCCACCCCGGTCACAACAGGTGATGGTTATCGCGCAGCTGGATATTCCGCCGATTCATGGAATGTGGGAGGTTCGATTGGATCTCGAGGGGTGGGGGCTTTGATCAACTCGGGGGTCCTTTGATGAGGGAAGCTTCCTACTGTACGGAGAGGGGCGAGGAATAGTATCGGCAGAGCTAGGTGTTGGCCTGGGAGCAAGGAAGACAAACGGGCACAGGAAAAGGGGGGGGGGGGTTTGTATCAAAGGGCCGGGGACTATAAAAAGAATGAAGGGAGGGGTCGCGCTGGGAACAGGATGGGGCTTTGAGGCAGAGCTGCGCTGAAGAGGGGTTTATGACTCAAAAGCATGTGCGAGCGAGGGGGGGTTGGTCAGCGTGCAGGCTTGGTGAGGGCGAAGGGCTATGTCGGGGGCCAGTGGCATGCAAAAGGGATGGTCCTGATCGAGGCACCTAAAATGGCGGGCGCGCACGACAAAAGTGTGGCATCAGGGGAAAAGGCAAGATGGCGCAGATAATGTTCACCAAACCGTACTAATTTTCCACAGTCCTCCCTTTAACATATTCAAGACATCTTGCTGATCTATTTCCTATTCAAGTCTATTATGGTGGGCATAAGAAAAAGCAGTAGGAACCCAGGTGAAGGAGTCGTAAACATTACATTTAAGATCTCTAGTTTTTTTTTTAGGAGGCGGGTCTATTGAAAAACTTTGATAAACTTGTTAGCAGGAAAGTAATACAAAAAATGATTCTGTAGCGGGCAGTGAGTACATTGCATACAGGTTATTATATACGGGCTCTATATATCTTTGGTTGGAGCATAATCAATACAATGGTGGCTGGGAGAGAAACGAGACGTAGCAAAAACGATGATTGAGGGTGTCAATGTTCGAAGTTAATGAGTTCTCAGTACTGTTTGTCGTCCTTTGTTGGCGCTGTGGAGCACCGGCGGTGGAGCTAAAGGTCCAGCTCTATTCTAGGTCCCGTGTTGCAGGGCACGACCTTTTCCTCTCATTTCTGGTCAAAAAGGTCCTTTTCGCCCTGTGTCCTTTGGAGTCGATAGTCAAAAAGTTCAGATGGAAGAAGAGTGTAAAAATAGTCCATAGGGTAGGTCGGAGAAAAAGGGGGATGGAGCAAAGGCCAGACCGAGAACAGACTAGGGGAACGGAAAATTTCAGGTTGGCGGGCTCATGACCGAGTTTAGGGAGCGGGTACCTTTCGGCACACATTTGAACATTAGGCAGGGGCATCAGGTTAGCCCTTTCCTCTCACTTTGTCGGAAATAGTGCCTCGTCCTGCAGCTCCTTTCTGTCGCGGTCTCGCCTCGGCCAACGTCGCAGGTGTTCCAAGATCTGTAGTCAGGCCACGTGCTCCCACATCCGGTCCTTCTTTCCTCCGACAGTCGTACCCTTAAATGAGTTCGAAAAGACAGTCTTTAGAGAATTGGCAGAGGAAGGTAATCACATAAGTCTATTTCTCTCCCAGCTCCAGGTAAATGAGAATAGAAACGTCCATTATATTAGGGTTCACAACTGACATATAAATGATCGATGGTGGGCCTGCTGGATTTACTACGACTTTCCTTCACAACTATTTATTACAGTCACAACAGTTCATCTGATGGAGACCCACCTTCGTAATACAAGCCTGACAAAGCTATACCATTCTCTAGGGGTTTATATTTACAAAGGGTGTTGCGAGCTATCAACATGGTACTAATAGGTATCTCGCTGAGGGACGAACATAGGCTAAACATCTTTCATCTTATCAATGCATCCTGCCTTTTAACTAAACATTTTCGCTTTTCAACAAGGTTCATTGTAATGGTCTTCTTCGCTTAGGTCTAGTCTTTAACTTTGTAAAACATCATTCTGGTTCCTATGCAGCCTCTCACGGCCTGATTACTAAATTAGAAAAGACGGGGGTCTCATGGGAAGAACAACTAGGGGCATAGAAAACTGCAGTGAGGGACTATCATCTTGCTTTGTGTTATGAGGGCATTATTTAGCAGAAGGCCACAGTTCGGTTGGTAAGCGTTCAGTGATATTTTTCGAATTCCCAACTCTGTAGTTCGCTCATCAACAAATTATTCCTAGGAACAATGGCTGGCCTGCGTTAGTCGTAAATTGACCCATCTCTTACAACCGGGGGTGAGGGACAGTAAAAATCTCATCTAGGGCAGCTGATACAAAACTGGGTGCGTCCTGGGAAGATGGGAAGGTTTCGATTACCTTTACGGTTTGGGGATTGCAACAATTCAGAACGGGGAAGGTCGCGTTATCTGGGGCACTCTATTCCATCAGGGGAGCCGCTGACATGTAGTTCCCTTATTACGGGTCAGATTAGGGAACCTCAGTCGTCTTACCTGTCCTTTCCCTTATGGTCAATTCTTGGTTTCGTCAATTTAGCAGAAAGGAGAGGTAGTGACACGGTCTCATGGTGATTTTATTACAGACAAGTTTTGTGCAAATACTGGCGGTATTTGGAGCCAATTGGGTGGTGCGCTAGGGGTGGCAGTACGCCAATTTCGGAGCTAATCGCTCGGAAGAGTGGGAGTGTGAAGGAGAGAGAGAGAGAGAGAGAGAGAGAGAGAGAGAGAGAGAGAGAGAGAGAGAGAGAGAGAGCAACAGCAGGCTAAATAGTACACGTGCGACATGGAAAGTGGCAGTGTATTTAAGAAAGGCTATTTAATGCATTACACAGCAAAGGGCATTTACGGGTCTGCGTTAGAATCTTGAAAGCATGCAGTTTGAGGCGGACGAGCATTAGACAGGGTAGAGGGGACATGCTTTGAGAAAGAGGAAAAAAGGGTACCACTGTGTCGCATTTTCTTGCATTCTTGGTCCTTCGACCAGTTGAGTCAACGCTTCAGTCACACACACACATTCTCTCATAGTTTCGAACATACGTGACATGGGTTCATTCGTGCAGCATGGGTTAAGGGTGATCATTTTTCATCAGATCATACTAAATTTATGGGCTCGTTAGCTACGTGAGTAGTTTGTGGGCGTGCTTAGGCGCCACCTTGCAGCGTTGGTCCGCTTCGCGTATCGGACGGGGCGAGGCTTCAGATCCTCGCCATACCTCGGTTGCAGCCCCTGATGTAACCTGTAGAGGGAGGGAAAAGAGGGGAATGGAGGGGGACAACATTCGCGCATATCAAATGCATGTATTCGAGAGTCCTTTACTTACCTCATACTCGTCTTTCCTCCTCGGGGTAGAATCCCTGGGGTATGGTTTCTGGAGTCGGGGGGGGGGGGCCAGTGTGTCCTTATAGGTCGTGTGCAGGGAAACGTAAAAAGGAAACCAGAGGTACCTAGTGCGAGGTATCTAGTTCGTAGATGTATCTCACTATCGGGGTCCTTAGATCTCCTTCAATGCTGTGACGTTCTAAGGTTCTTCAGTTCTTTGGTCAGCTCTGTTCCCTAATACCTTTGAGCGTCGTACTTTATAACATTTACATCGTTTTATTTTACCCTTCTTTTACATTCCATCATTTATACCGTTTCGTTTTACCCATCCTCAGAAGTCGAGGTCTTTCTCCACGCGAGAGTTCATGAGTCAGTCGCGTACCTTGAAGGCAGAGTATCGTGTCGTAGATCCGATCCTTCCTCCGGGGCTGGGCAACCATCTTCTAATAACCTTAAAGAGAGAGCAGAGTAGGGTGCACAGAAAAGAACTCTCCCGCCGATCCCACATTTTTAAATAAAGCATGCAGTACCCGTTCATAATTTCGAAAACCTTTATTTTGCAAAATCATTTCAGCACGTGGATTTATGAGGGTGCAATCGTATTTGGCCGGACACGGCAATGGCTAAAGTGCGTACAGTGGGGGTGTTGTTTTGCAGCAATAAAAACATTCTATCAAGTGGTTGGGGGATCGGGGGCATTTTATTTCATAATAGTCAGACTAGTGGCAATCAGATTTCTTATATGCATACCGTGTGCGTGCGTCATAAGCGAGGTTATACATCAGCTATAAAAATATAATACATCGTACATTTGTAATCAACATTTTTAACGGGGTCCTTTTACATGTTCGTCGAGTGAACTCTCCTCCTTTCTCGTCAAGTGTACAAAGGATCATATACATGTCTCAGAACATCAAGTTTTTTTATTTAGCAAAAAGAAACACCACGAGGTGTTCGTAAGTTCCTATTGATACCGGCGCCATTTGGCCGGGGCCGGGTCAGTCCGGAAGTAGCATCAGGAAAAAGTTTCCTACAACCGGCGGTTGGACCAGAGTCCTTTTCGGCAGTTCTAGAATTCATGCTAACAGAAGGAGTGGCAATGTCATGTTTATTTCGCTGGTGATCAAGGCAGTTGTCCCTTACCGGAAGCCTGCAGGGGCCGAGGGCTCCGTCGGGGACCTTCGTAGACTCTTCAAGGCTGTGGAGATGCTGTCGGAGGTGGGAGCTCGTGCTCCGGTGGGCAAGCGACCGAGTTACATTGCCGTTCAAAGTTACTCTAGCGGCCGAGGCCCGCCTTCTAGCGGACCCAGACGCCATTTTGAGGCCCTGCAGTAGTCCCCTCTCGTCGAGTCTGCAAGAGTGGAAGAGACCTTCCTGAGGACAAAATAGGGAACGGAACTCTGTGTCGTGGAAGCGGGATGTTCGGCTGGGGTGCAGCTGTGATGCCCCCACTTGGGGGGCGAGGGAGACTCGTTCGCGCCGTCTCCTTCTCCCGGTGCACTCCAGGCCGTTCTCTTTCATGGGCATGCACGATGGTCTCTCCACACCCTGTGCTCCACAAGGCCCATGCCCAGTGCTACGGAGGTATGGCCACCTGCGGCTCACATTCGGTGCTGCGCAAGTATCGGTGCAGTCATTGCATATTCGGTGCTCCGAAAATATGGGCACCGTTGCATGTTCGGTGCTGCGCAAGTACTGGGGCGCCACCATGGTATGTTCGGTGCTACGCAGGTATTGGCACCGCCGCCTGGCTGGGGGAGTTCGGCGTTGGGCCGGGGGCTGGGAGACCTCCTATCTATGGAGGTGGGAGAGGCTCGTCCGCGTCGCCTCTCCCTCCCAGCCCAACTTGGACTAAATTCCATGGAGGTACGAACAGGACATCCCGCCGTCCAGAGTTGCCGCGGCCATGGTTCATAACAGAAGTGGCGCCCGGCGTGTTGCTGCTGCCACAACGGAGGAGAAAAGGAAGAGGTGTCTCGTCCTTCTCTGGGCCGGGCTTCCTTAGGTTATCGGCTGCAGCCGGATCCAGCTGGCCCCGGTCCCTGGCCATGGGTGGTCGGACCGGGGGGGGGGACATGTGGCGGGACTGCCTGCAACTATCCAGGGCCGCTGTGGCTGGGCCAGGGAGGCATGTGGCGGGACTGCCTGCAGCTACCCAGGGCCGCTGCGGCCGGACTCCGCTGGCCCCTGCCTCTCCTCCGGCTCCCCCATATGTTAAGATTTCCTGACCGAGTGTTGGCAGCGGGGCCCGCCTTATATGGGTTGCCGCCGGTTGGGCGTAGCCGTAACCCTGCCCTACTTTGGAAGGTTCCAGAATGTGGGGGGGGCGAATGTTCTGTTGACTTTCATTTTCTACAGTTTACCGTTCTTGTTTCTAGCGTTATTGTTTCTTGCTTGTTATGTTAAAATAAAAGTTTGTGTTCATCAGTGGCTTACTGATTTCGTTTCCCATTCCTTTCTTTCCAGGTTGTTTCAGGCTAAAATTTCTGTTAACAGAGTTTATGTAACACGGAAGCACGTGCAGAGGGATGACGCAGATTCATACATTACGTACACACAAACTCAGACGGGGAGACAGTAAAAGTATGACATACAAGATCCAAAGACAAGCATAAAAACAGTTATTGGCCATAATTATCTTTTTCCGTCTGTTAATTTAGAGCTAGGCTGGGTTCCCGTCTTTACATTGTCCGACCTAGGAAAACTCGAACATGTCGCTGAAATTGTTCTGGCGAAATCTGTGCCATCGGGCATAATCGAACGTGGTGGTTCTATCTGGTCTGTCCATGTGAGTCTGATTCTTCTTTGTCTCGCGCCTTTTCCCTTTCTGTCGGCCTGTTACTCCTATCGGCCCTCTGCCCCTACTCACGCTCAGTAGAGTCGGGCATTGGGCTTTCCAGTGTCCGACATATCTACAAAAAGCACATTGGTCTGGCCCTAAGTCTGGCCGTCCTGTGCGTAGTGTCGGGGGATAACCTTCGGGTCGTGGTGTCCAGGGGTTGTCCTGTTGATATGTTTCTCTACCTGCTCTGTCCTCGTCTTTTTTCTGTCGTTGCATTGCCTCTTTTCGCCACATACCGAGACTGTCGAGCATAATAGGCGTTGTCTTATTATTACGAAGGGCTATTTCTAACGTTTCTATTTTATCAAGGTCGAAGGATCCTACCAGTGGCCACTGTTTGTCTTGACTTTCCTTGGTATACCTGTGCCACAATTTATTATAGGCTATGGTGACTAATCCATAGTTTATGAACATGTCCTTATTAGGGGTACCTTCCAGCGGAGCTAGATGATCCACCTCTAATAAACGGTCCGGGCTGAACCAATTATCAATCAGTGGGGAGAAGACAGACATGACGGCTCGCAACGAGGGACAAAAAGTCAGCACTGCCTATCTTATCACTGTGTGCAAAGACTAGACAGAATATTTCTATTCTTCGTTGTTTGCAGGCAGTGAATACCTCATGAACCAATAACAAAGAATAACCAATAACAAAGAACAACCAATAATAAAGAACAACCAATAATAAAGAACAATCAATAATAAAGAATAACCAATAATAAATAACTAGAATATAATCAATGGGGAGAGTAAGCAGGGGCGCAAAAGTCTGCGTCCTCTACCCTTTCACTATCCGTAAAGAGGAATCTGTTATTTCCTGTTTGCAGACAGAGAATCTCCAGAAGACAATCCGTGAACAGTAGTTCGGGGTCAAAGAACCCAGTTAATCAGTGTGGGAGAGGGAATCTCCTGAAAACCGTTAATAAATAATAGAATCAGTGGGGGAGAAAAATAGGCACGACGGCTGCGTTACCTATCCTTCACTGTTTGCAAAAGGGAAAGAGCCTACTGTTTCTCCGCGTGCAGACAGTGAATCTCCAAATAAGTTAACAAAGAGTAATACTAGTATTTTCCGAACGATCAATCAATTATTTTGCAGTTTGTCGTGCTTACACGACCTTACCCGGACCGTATGGACAGTTTCTTGTCTTCCGAATCCAGCGCCCGTTCGTCCTCTTCTTCTCGTATTTCTCACGGCACTCCTAATGGTTCCCAGTCAGGACCGTAGATCACTCGAGAGAGGTCTGTTCGGAACTAGTGAAGTTCGGATGATCGGCTGCCAGACGAGGGTCTATTGGGCAAGAGCTCTCCCGATCGTTGCAGTCGTTCACTCTGTCGTCGGGACCTCTCCCACTGGATCCACGAGTCGCTGATGGGCCCCACGCTTGGGACGCCAATTGTAAAACCTAGGGTCGGGGACAATCGATATTTGCCCGGCGGTATTGCCTCTGTAACCCACGAATTATTAATCAATAAAGAGGCAGGCGCTGGAGACTGGAAAGCAGGAAACAAGGTTTTATTCTCTCCGGAGGAGAACACAACAAAACAGACAGCAGGTATCGTCATGAGGTGCTCTAACTTCCCTCTGAGGCCTGGCCCCTTATATACAGGTTTCATGGCTTTTATGACAGTTTACATATTCATGGCAATGCTTTGATGTACGGAAAGACATTCCCGGGATCTCCCCTTCGGGCCCGTTCCCACACACATTTACAGTAGAAGTCCCCACCCCGGTCACAACAGGTGATGGTTATCGCGCAGCTGGATATTCCGCCGATTCATGGAATGTGGGAGGTTCGATTGGATCTCGAGGGGTGGGGGCTTTGATCAACTCGGGGGTCCTTTGATGAGGGAAGCTTCCTACTGTACGGAGAGGGGCGAGGAATAGTATCGGCAGAGCTAGGTGTTGGCCTGGGAGCAAGGAAGACAAACGGGCACAGGAAAAGGGGGGGGGGTTTTGTATCAAAGGGCCGGGGACTATAAAAAGAATGAAGGGAGGGGTCGCGCTGGGAACAGGATGGGGCTTTGAGGCAGAGCTGCGCTGAAGAGGGGTTTATGACTCAAAAGCATGTGCGAGCGAGGGGGGGTTGGTCAGCGTGCAGGCTTGGTGAGGGCGAAGGGCTATGTCGGGGGCCAGTGGCATGCAAAAGGGATGGTCCTGATCGAGGCACCTAAAATGGCGGGCGCGCACGACAAAAGTGTGGCATCAGGGGAAAAGGCAAGATGGCGCAGATAATGTTCACCAAACCGTACTAATTTTCCACATTACCGTTAGGCAAAGCCGCAATCGCCTCCCTGAGTTCCCCCTCTGTTATATGATGCATTAAAAAATCCTGTTGCCCCTTCGAGAGCCAAACTAACGCTATATCGTCCAAATATTGCCTTCACCCGCCGTGTCCCTGTGCTCATACATTTGTGCATAATATTGTACAAAACAGTTTAATATACCATCCGCGTCAGTCACTACACCATCCCCATCCTTAATTTCTTGCACACCGCAATGTCTGGCCCACGGGGTTTTGATTCTGTCTGCAAGCCCGCGCCCCGGTCGTCTGCCCTCCCCATAGTACCGCGCTCTAGAGCGTTTAGATAGAAATTTGACCTCCTGCTCCACCAATTCATTATATTCTGAAACTTTCAAGCGTATGTCAGCTAACAGGGAGTCCACCGGTTGTTGATCATATTGACGTTCCAGACCCAATATCTCCCGCTCCAACTTGTCCATGGAGCCCCTCAGTGACTTGAGTACGCCAGCCTGCATACCAATACACGCCCCGCGTATCGTCACCTTGAAGGCTTCCGATACAACACACATATAATCCACTGACCCCACATTCCTGACAAAATAGTCCTCAACCACCTCTCGCAAACTGTCACGCGTCACCTGATCCAGCAAAGCCCCAGGCGGTAGGCGCCACGTAAAAGGTGCAGGTACATGCGATGGCAACCACATTTCCATATGCACTGGTGCATGGTCCGAGAGTGTGCAGGGCAGAGCCCAAGGGTGCAGCCGAAGTCCAGGCCAGGCAGCACCCAACAGCACACACAGCAGCGCAGCTCCGCAAAAGCACACTATGGCTTACCGCCAATGCCAGGCCCAGCACGCCAGATATATCGGCAGGCTATGATCCGGCTTCAGGAATCCACGTCACTCACCCAAGCTCCTGCGCTCCCACGATGTGGAAAGTCAGTATGGGAGCAGGCCGTCACACACCACGCTGACCCCAGTAGCCCGACAGCGTACCTCAGCAAATGCCAATGCCTGCGGCTCCCGTGCACCAGCACACCACAAATCCCCGGGGTCCGCAGCAGCAGACGATCAGTCCAGAGGGAGAGGGTACAGCTCGTCACCCAGGCCTGGCTCCCTATCCCCAGCAGCACTCTCAGCAATAAAGCTCTTCCTAAGGCCGCAGCGTCGTTCCACCCGATCCAGCAGCCTCAGGCCAGAGACCAGGGCAGTGTATGTCCTATCACCAGGGGCAGTCACCACTCGCAGAGCCTCTGCCGATCCACGTTGTATAAGGCCGTAACTATCAGGCCTCCTCGATCTCTGCCGTCCCCAGCCACCCGGCAGTCGGCAACAGGCCCAAGCTGATCCAGACTCTCCAATACTTTCCGGGAGCGATCCAAGTCACGAGTCCCGCTGCCCGCCTGCACACTATACCCTCCAGGGTCCGCTAGCTCAATCAATCTCTCCGGGCCCCCCTACCCTCGCCTGCCTCAGAGCGCACAGCCGGGTCCAGCGAGTCCGTACGCCACCTCCGCAGCCTAGGCCACAGCCCCACTCACCGCAGCCAGCTCAGGCAGAGTCGGAGACCCCCGCTGGTAGCCGATGCCTTCCTGGAATCCCGGGCAGACGTCCACAGTATCGCCGTGTGCAGTCCCCTGCTCCGACAATCACCGCTGTTCAACGTGCAGCCCCGCCCCACGAGGGCCGCTCTTAGTCCACCAGGCTCCCAGTGTGCTCCGGTCGCCGCAGGCCGCGCCAGCCACCATGCGGTGTCCGTTACCGTCAGACAGTCGGGACTCCTGCGCACGAATCCGGAGGCCACAGCCACTCGAGAACGGCTCAATTCTACTCCACAGAGTGCGGGACACTCGGTACCACCATTAAATGCTGTAGCAGACGCTGGATGTAGCAGATATTAAGCGGATTTTAGCTCGGTCCGGCGGACCCTCACATAGGTGCGGCCATCTTGCCGTGCGCCCTCTCAGTAAAGTTTGACACTATATAACTCCACATATATGTACCTTGACGGTATGTATATCTTCAAAGTACATAGATCTGGAGTTAAGAATAGTAAATGTATACTTACCTATTTGCACTTACCTTCTAAATATTCTTGTCCTCAATATTTGTGACACAATATTCTCTCCACGCCATATTTGTGTTTCCGATGTTCTGTTACTGATATGATACTGCTCATATTGCGATCTAATGCAACTTGAATTGGTAGGCAGAATGTCAAACAACATTGTGGCCGCATAGGGTAACTTAATTAAAAAACACGGTATAGTCCATTTAGTGTAATGAGAGATAGAACACCCTATTCCAAAGTGATGCCAGGGTGGATGAGCCACTCTAAAGTTGTACACTGGTCTCAGGATGTTGTCAAGAACAAAACAATATGTGCAGAGGATTGTCACAAGGTTTATCATGAGAGTGGACAGACAGCAAGGGTAAGAAATAGTGTAAAGATGATGAAAGGTGATATCTAGTTTTCAGTGTCTTTAAGGCTCCTTGGGGTATTGTGTAAATCAGCAAAGCTGGAAGATAGTAAGATTTAACATAAGGGACGTGTTGTTCTGTGCAAAAGAGGGGTTGGTATTGTTTGTAGTGAAAGTAGTTCCAAATTTGAAAAGAGCTGTGCTGCATAGATGACGAGTATGACACTTGGTTTGCTTTGTGATGAGCCTGATTAGAAGCATTGTGTGGTGGATGATGAATCAGAGATTGGGAATGCAGGAGACAGTAATTGCTGTTGTCAAGAAGCATATGATTGTGAGGAAACAAAGGGACACATTTATCAAAACCTTGCAGCACTGTGCTGCGTGATAGGGTAAGGGCAGAAACGTGGCATACTTAACATTATACTGTGCATTCCTGTCTTTTACCTGTGCTGGCGCACAATGTGCTGTCCAGTGCCAATGCAGGCACCCTTGCACCATGGTGGAAGGGTGTCTGCATTGTAAGGATTATTTGTGTGCATTGTAAATGAAATTAGTATAGCTTTGTTGAAGGCATAATTATAAAGATTGTATGTTTAAAAAAAATGGTTGTATACATTATATTTGTTTCTTTGTATCATCTTGATGGATCATTGAACCTGAGTAAATAAATAAACAGATAAGTGGATATTGAATAGCTGAGTGTGCCAACGGATGCATCCGCAGTCTGAAAACATGTCTGACATTGTTCTACTCCATCATGATGTTCGCCCATCCCACTCTGAAGGCAGACAACTGTAAATATAGTGGACGGATGTACGCCATACAGCAGCGGCTGCTCCATTAGAGCGGAGGAGCGCTGCGACAATAAAATGGGTTTTAAACCTGTTTTATTTTAGTCCCCTGGACCCGCCCCAGGACACTGACGAGTTTTGAGGGCTGGTCCAGGGGATGACACTGCTAGTGGGGAGGGGTGGGCACTCCCTTCACTGCACATGAGGTGTTTGACCGGCCGTCTCAGGCTGGCCAAACCCTCATGCGCAGTGAAGTTCTCTCCAGCCCCATCTGCGTTACTGGGGCTGGAGAGAACAGGTACAGGCTCCCAGTCTGCCTGGGAGCTCAAGTTGCCGATGCTCAACCCAATCCCGAAGCTGCTTTCATGCAGCGTCAGGATTGGCCGCAGTGCATTCTGGGAGCCTGTGCCCAGAATCAGGAAGAGCGCGATGCAGCAGGAAATGGCGGCAGCGTTAAGGTAAGGTTTTTTAATTTATTTATTTTTGTCCCTCCGCCCCACCTTTCTCCCCCGGCCCGGCCCACCCCGCCACTTTGGCAGGGGGCGGGCCGCTACTGACGGCCTACCAACATTTATGGAGTGGTATCTGTTGACAGTGGACTGGGAAACCAACAGAGTACTGAATACCAGGTGATGTACCCTACTCCAATATGACGGACGACCGTCCTTCATCACACATTTGAATATGGAGGAGGATATTCCAACAGCCTGACTGATATATCAATTCCTCTGTGACAGCGGAATGATATTCCGTACTCCAAAGTCTAAATCATGCCCTTAGCATGGGCCATGGGGAACACAGCATGCAGCCCAAGGCTTTAAGTGGGCCGGTGGCAGGTCTAAAAACCAGGTTCTGAGACTGGTCCCTCTCGGACTCTCTATATTTATCCTCACCCTCAAAGTGAAAAAAAGCTCAACTCTGCAGCAGTACCACCCTTCACTTGGCTTTAAAGTTACTTCAAAGAGACTCGGTATAGTTATTTTAGATCTCATCATTTCAGAATTGAAGCAGTTTCAACATTATATGTAACAAATTCATTGCTGCTACTTATTTATCCTATGCAACTAACAACCATAGACCAAGCCAATAGTCCTGGCTTGTTTTAAGTGTAATGTCAGATGCTGTATTGTATCTGGATGCAACAACAGAAAGAGGCAGCGAAATACCACTCAAGCAGCACTATATGCTCAGCACAGATATTTAGCTTATGTGTTAAAGCCACACCCTTAATTATAAGCCCATGCCCTTTTGGGGCACCCCACTCCCAGTTTATATTATCTTACTTAAAGACCTGATGCAACCATATAATAACCAGTGACTGAGATACATTCAAGCATTCCATCCATCAGAGTTTTGTTTTAATTTGCTCAATGATGAGGGCAGGGACTTATTAAGGTTAAACTCCCCCCATCAACCTCCACAGCAGTTTGTTCTTTTCACTTTTCACTTTACAATTTTTTATTGAGTTTCCAATTATGCACATTTCATCAAGAGTACAGTTTACTTAACAATTAAGCATAAACATGTGTACATCACTTTTGTTACTCATCTCTTTTGGGAAACAACCTTTACAACGCAGTCATTACATCGCACTACCTTTTCAATGCAGTCCTTACATCGCAACATCCTTTACATCGCATGTCATTACAATGCAGCCATTACATCGCATGTCACTACAACGCATGTCATTACAACGCATGTCACTACAACGCAGGCATTATATCGCAAGTTAGTACAACGCATACCATTACAACGCATAGTACCCTTACACTATCCGACACTTACCCTACTGTTGTACTCACTGGAGTTAGAATAGTAATTTTTACCCCTACACTATCCAACGTTTACCTTAAATGGGATGTAATGGTATGCGTTGTAATGGTATGTGTTATAATGGTATAATGTGATGTAATGGAATCCGTTGTAAAGGTAGTTTCTAAAAATGCGATGTAATGGCATGCGATGTAAAAGAATACGTTGTAAAGGATCTTGCGGTATAAAAACTGCGTTGTAAAGACATGCGTTATAAATGTATGCGTTGTAACGTCATACATTCATCTCTTTCATGGTGGAGATGTGATATAGTTATTTCGCTTTCATTAGCACTGGGAATAAGCAACTGGAAAACGTAACTTAAACAAAAACCTAAACAAAGAACAAGCCTCTTGGGCAGATGTGATGCACACACGAGAGCAGTGTGAGGGGTTGACACTTGTGGGCAGTGGTACTGGTGATCTAGCACCGACTCTCGAGCAGGGTGAATAGTTAGCACTGGTGGCCTGGACAGGGAGGAGCCTGCACAGATAGACAGTATTTGGAGCTGTCATTGGTGGGCTCTGAGGTGCAGCCAATAGTGGGTAGCAAAAAGAATGACATCATCTTTTTACAGATTAAATCGTTGGCTTCTACATTCTTCCCAAATTCTTTGAGATTTTCACTTTCCCTGCCATCAGTTAAGAAGATATCTTCCTTTGGTTTTACTGATCACATAACTTAACACGTGTACAATTGTTTTAGAAATAAAAAGTTTGCCAGTAGTTGTGGGGTATATTTCAACCGACCTTCAATTTACCATAATGCAAATTTTACTGATATTATTGGGAAGTTTTTTTAACGCTAGTGTAGTCCCGTCTCTATATCACATGCCAACGTTTTCTGTTACATCATGCAAGGTGGACCCCTGTTTACATGTTTACATATAGGTTATTCGATTTGGACCTGGCAATAGAGATACTGTAAAGTTGATGGCTCTTTTTTTAAGGTCTGATTGTCAACAGTAGATATTTAACTGTTCTTTGGTCTGACGTCTGTTTAAAGATTTGCACTAATCTTCCTTCATGCTCACGCGGATGTACATCCAATCTGATATTTGACATTACCTCTCACTTCGAAGGCCCATTTTCTTGTTCATCTCAATGTAATAAATGTATTTATACTACAGTTTTCCCAAGGGTTCGTGTAGTAGTTTGTTTCTTGTTAATATTGGCTGCTGTTGAATAAAGTGAAGAGAGAAGGCATAATCATCGCCTCCAGTCCTGGCATAGAATGTATTTTAGCCAAACAAACCTTTTTTAGCAACATCGGGATAATGAAAGACTGGGAAAAAACCATAACTTCCTAATCTGTACCATGCAGTTTGCATGCAGCTCTTTGATGGCAGTTCATAGCTCACTGTGCTATATTACAATTGTAAGTTATACACTGCACAGTAGCAAAAGAATCTCTGTGACAAAAGCCATAATCCACTGAGCTTTGCACAGAAAATACTGCTCTTTGATCTGCATGGTACATGTTCTGTGCAGCAGGCATATTAACCCTCTGCACTACCTTAGATGAGTCAAAACTGCCACTAGACAAAACTTCTATCTCTCTCCAGAAGGTATATTAATCACCAGAGTTATCTTGATACTTTTATTGTTACCCAAAAACTACTGTATATACAGGAAATTTGTAGTGCTATTAAAAGTGCTACAATGCTACAAAACTGACCCCACTAACAAAACCGTCCCTCACCCTTCCAGCCTCCTGGGGAAATGCCCCATGCCCCGTATGGACAATCCAGCCTTGCTCACAAAAATCTTTGACATAGCCAAGGAGGCTAAACAATCTGGCTCCCTCATTCTGATGGGTAAACTATTGAGGGGGGCGCAGAGGGCCAACCTTTTTCGGGGAACGCTATTGTGCCCTATCTATTGAGCCCCGTCATTCTCACCTCATAAAGGCGGATCCTAAATTAAGAGATGTGGAGATTTCTGAAGCGGGCAAATACCGCAAGGAGGGATGTTTGGTGGCCAGTTAATTGAAGAGCGTATTTAATTCGTGTCCGTATTTACATCCTTTGAAAAGGAGCAGGCCTCTATGAAGACGTTATTCAACCCTAAGGTTTTGGCTGGGGCCAGCATGGTAGGGGGTGCTGCTCAACCGGTCGCTTCCTCTCTCAAGCCCTGCAAAGAGATCATGACCCAATCAGGTTTGGCGTATTTTTTCCATCCAGAGAATTTCAGAAGTCACACTGTCCACTGGAACAAATCCATTAAACTAATTCAGATGAGAGTTCTCCCTTCTTCCCAACAAGGGGTGGGGGGTTGCTTGGCACTCTTCCTTCACAACTGGAGGGCTGTGACCTCAGACATATGGGTCCTGCAGATGATACAGCGATTCCACATAGCAGTCTATAGTACCCTGTTTCAGCCTTGCTGCCCGTGGCCTCTTTTACTCTTAGAAAGAGACGCTATCCTCATAGACCAGGTGGTGTCAGGCCTTTTAGTGAAAGGTGTGATCTCTCCGACCAAAATCCATTCCTTTGATTTCCTGCGCAACTTCTATCTGGTAGACAAGAGAGAGATGTGAGTCAGAGACTGATTATAATCCTTTGATAATTCAACGAGTAGTTGATTTATTGCCACTTCAAAATGTAGGGCATTCATCTCCTGAAAGACCTGCTGTCACGACATCCAGGTGCTCCAACGCTTCGCAGAGGCAGTACTGACGAATGTCCCGATCACCCCTCCACCGGTACCCTCGCTTCAAGAGCAAGTCCACCAGCAGTAGGGGAAGGGGAAGTGGACAGAGAAGAGAATACCTGTACTTCGACTGGCACCCTACTTCTAGTGACTGCTATTCCTCACGCTGCCATTTCTGTAGGTGCCTAATACAAAGAAGGGGAAAAGAGAGAGAATATACCACAACCTTCTTATACTGTGCTGACTTTTCGTAAATGATAAAAGAAACTTGTCCTACCAGTTTCTGCCCAGGTATTTGCCTCTCTTCTATATTTAGGAATGTTATCTGACTGAACTTCCTGCAGTGAAGACATATACGAACATTAGTGTTTCTACCCAGATTATTTCTACACTCGCACTCACTCTCTCTATCAACCTGAATTGTACCTGGGAAGTTCTTCGTCAGGCTTTGTCTTGGGGGTTCTGTGCAAGATATCCTCTGGTCAAAGGTGCCAACAAAGTTCACAGAATCTCTGAAGCACGCAAAAAGGATAAAGGAAGGTACAAGGGGAAGGAAAGGCAAGGAGAAGCGCAAGGGGGAATGTCCTGCGGGGAAATGCGAGTGGAAGCAATACAGTTTGGATATTTGCTGATTTGACGAGAAGATGTAACACCTTACTTGTAGAGTTTAAGTTTCTCTTCAGCTGAATACTCCACTACGTCGTGTCTGATCAAATCCTCCTCAACACTCGCCTTCTCCTGAAGAACCACAGGGTATTGGGATGACAGCTGTCACAGCCCTGAGACAGCGACTGGGAACTTCGTCAGACCAAGGTGCCTCTCTGAGCAGTGAGAGCGCACGACAAGGATTACTCTCATGAAAGGCTCTGAAAACTCTAATACTATGATACTTAGAACGCCTTTGATAATTGTTGTTATTCTCCCGTCATGAATTGTTGACGCGGAGCAGCAACCGGAACAAGCTTCTCGAACGGAATCTTAGTTGAAGTGCGCAGTTAGGAGCGCGCGCCTTCCAGACGTCCACTAGAGGGCGCATCTATCGAATACAGTAAATGGAACATTGAGCGGCCATCTTAGGGAGGGGAAATATATACAGTCTTAACAGTACTTTCGTTCAATGACTCGGATTACCTCTGGAATCTCTCAGTCTGCCAGAGGAACAAGGAAACCACACATTAGATCGTGCTGAACGGGGCCAGGACAGGGAGCTGACCAACAGTCTTGAGGTAGTTACAGTGGCTACTCGGTGAATCCTGACAGTACCCCCTCTCAAGGACCGATTCATCGGTCCTGGTTTGTGTGGAAATCTGGAGTGAAAACGTTTCAACAGTTGTGGAGCGTGAAGGTTGCTAACCGGTTCCCAAGACCTTTCTTCTGGGCCAAACCCTTTCCAATCCACTAAATACTTCAATTTCCCTTTTACATACTTAGAATCTAAAATATCCTTAACCTCATATTCAGGATGCCCTTGAACATTAAGTGGATCTGGAGGATTTGTAAGCCGTATAGGCGATTGAACCTTTTTTAGCAAGGATACATGGAAAACTGGATGTACACCTATCTTGGCCGGGAGTTTCAGTCTTACAGTAACTGGTCCTAACACCTTTTCGATAGTATAGGGACCCACAAATCTGGGTTGGAACTTTCTGTTTCCCTTCAAATGTAAATTTTTAGTGGACAACCACACCTGATCTCCTGCTTGATACTGTGGGGGCTTTTTCCTATGTGAATCTGCAAACTTTTTATAGGACGCCTTAGCTTTCTCTAGATTCTTTTTAGCTGATTGATGCAAAGAACTCAGATCTAAAAGGGCCCTCTTGGCTGCGGGGACATCTAACTCCTCTTGTAACACCATAAAGTTAGCATGTCTACCAAGGTTCAAATAAAACGGAGAGTAACCAGTAGATGCACTCTTCGCATTATTGCAAGCGAACTCAGCCATCCACAACTTTTCGGACCATTCCCCACCCTGCTCCAATAGGAATAACCTCAAGTACTGTTCTAATTCTTGATTGGTCCTCTCTGTCTGCCCATCGGATTCTGGGTGGTAACTAGTGGACAGTCTCCCCTCTATCCCCATTCCCTTTAGGAAGGCCTTCCAGAAGTGGGAAATAAATTGGGGACCTCGGTCTGAGACCACTATCTTAGGGATACCATGAATTTTGACAATATTTTCGCTGAATACTCTAGCTAATTGGACTGCCGTGGGAATTCCTGACAACGGGACGAAATGACTCATCTTCGTGAATGTATCTACCACCACCAAGATGGTATCAAATCCCTTGCTCAATGGTAGGTCTACGATGAGATCTAAGGAGATGGTATGCCAAGGAGAAGGGGGAGTGGGCAAAGGCTGTAACAAGCCTTGGGGAGCCTGTCTAGTGGGTTTACTCCGAGCACAAGACTCGCAAGACTGAACATACTTTTTGATCTGATCGGACATTCCAGGCCACCAAAAATAACGTTGCACCAATTCTTGAGTCTTGGCTATTCCTTTGTGACCGGCTAGAGGATGGTCATGACAGTTTCGCAAAGCCTTCTCCTGAAGCTCAAGGGTTGGAAGGTATAAGGCTTCGTTGACATATGGTAACTGCTGTCGACACTGACGCTCTTCTCCTAGTAGCACCCACTGTTGAATTTCTTCTGAGGTTAAACTCTTACGGACCTCATCTTTGAAATTGTCCAATGTAAGCGCCCCCACGATCTTTGTCTCTGGAATGATTGGTTTCGCTTCTACGATGTGCTCAGATTCTTCGGTCTGTAATCGAGACAGCGCATCTGCTTTCCCGTTCTTGGGGCCAGGTCGGTATGTAATCACGAAGTCGAAGTCAGCAAAGTAAAGGGACCAGCGCAACTGACGAGGAGTCAAGGTCTTAGCCGTCTTCAAAAACTGCAGATTCTTGTGATCAGAATAGACGGTGACTGTGTGTCGTGCCCCCAACAGATAGTGCCTCCAGTTCTCAAAAGCATCCTTTACTGCCAATAGCTCTTTCTCTGTGATGGTATAATTTATTTCAGCAGCGTTCAATTTTCTGGAGCGGTACGCCACAGGATGCAACTGTCCAGTCTTTGGATGGCGTTGAGAGAGAACTCCACCGATGGCCTGATCTGAAGCATCAGCTTCCACGTAAAACGGTTCGGCAGGATCCGCATGCAGTAAGATGGGGGCCGAGGTGAATTGTTTCTTCAGATTCAAGAAAGCGGAGTTTGACTCATCTGTCCACTCAAACTTTACTCCTTTCTTCAAGAGACCTGTGATGGGAGTTATCAATTGTGAAAATCCTTGAATAAATCGCCGATAGAAATTGGCAAACCCCAGAAATCTTTGAATTTCTTTCACATTCTTGGGGGCTGGCCAATCTTCCACTGCTTGCACTTTTCCTGGGTCCATGGTCACTCCTTGAGGTGAAATAACGAATCCCAAAAATTCCACTTGTGACACATGAAAAACACACTTTTCCAATTTAACAAATAGCTGGTTTGCTTGCAATCGTTCTAGGACCAAACGTACATGTTGGGTGTGTTCCTGAGGATTCTGCGAGTAAATCAAAATATCATCCAGGTAGATGATGGCGATCTTATCCATTAATTCGCTCATTATGTCGTTGATAAAGTGTTGAAACACTGCAGGAGCATTACAAAGACCGAATGGCATGACACAATACTCGAAAAGACCAAACTTGGTTCGAAAGGCGGTCTTCCACTCATGCCCTTCTTTCATTCGAACCAAGTGATACGCTCCTCGTAAATCCAGTTTGGTGAAAATTTGTGCTTCTTTAATCTGATCCAAAAGAACAGAAATCAACGGCAATGGATACCTATTTTTTGTGGTGACCTGATTTAAAGCACGATAGTCTATGCAAGTTCTGAGACTACCTTCTTGCTTCTTCGGTATGAAGAACAGAGGTGAAGAAACTGGGGACTGCGATGGCCGGATAAATCCATTCGCCAGATAACGATCCAGGTATGCTTTTAAATGCACATTTTCAGCTTCAGTCAACGCATAAATTCGACTACAAGGAAGAGCGGCTCCCGGTTCCAAGTCGATGGTGCAATCATAAGCACGGTGGGGAGGCAATACTTCAGCTTCCTGTTCACTGAACACCGTCTTGAGATCTCGGTACTCCGGAGGAATTTCTTCCGTCACTATCGCTCCAATGGACTGTCCGCCAAACGACAACAACATGGAGGGCGTAGGTTCCTTCTCAATATTCTTAGTACCATAACAGTGGGACTGGCAAAACTCTGAATGCAGACTGACTGTCCGGTTTTCCCAATCTATAGTCGGGTTGTGGAGGGTTAACCAGGGCAGTCCCAGGATCAGTTCAAATTGGGGGGCATCGATTAAATTGAACTGCAACACTTCTCGATGTCCCTCTCCCTGAGTAATTTCCAATTCTTCGGTATGACTAGTAATTGGTCCGGAGGTCAAATTGGTCCCATCTACGGCACGTACAGGTTCGGGATGATTTTTTGCGATTGCCTTAATTCCCATCTGTTTAGCATAGCGGATATCACAGAAGTTTCCAGTAGCACCGGAATCGAGCATAATGGCCACTCCACCAATCTGATGTTCACGGAATTGCATGGTTACATGAAGGATTACATGAGGAGTCATGGTCTGCAGCGTATTTAAAATCAAATGGGACTTTGGAGTCGTCTTATCTTCTTTTACCACCAGAGCGACCCCGGCTACTGGCGGTTCACCTCGTTTCCCTTAAACGGAGTCTTGGGACGCTTCAAACAATCTTTTACAAAATGGCCGGCAGTACCACAATACAAACATAACTTCTTTTGTCTCCGTTGTTCTTTTTCTTCGTTGCTTAAAGGGCCTCGAACTGTCCCAATTTGCATGGGTTCCGACTCTGAATTCCCTCCGGGTCCTTTTTCGCTCTTCGCTCTGTCAAAGCGCGGGAAATTTATCTTCCAATCTTTCTTCTTCTCACCTTTGCGCTCTGAGTTCCGAAAATCCAATTCCAAAACCAAATCTACCAAAGCAGGCAACCCGGTGGGTCGATTGGGAATCTGAGCCAGGGTGTCCTTGATTTCATCTCTTAAACCCCGATAAAACAAGGCAGCTCTCTTTTCTTCTGGCCAGCTAGTCTCCAAAATCAGTTTATTAAACTGTGTGAGGTAAGTAATCAAATCTTTAGATCCTTGACGCAGCTCCAATAATTCGTTATCGGTGGCCTGAGATATCCTTCTCCGATCAAAAATTCTAAGAAACTCAGCCTTGAATTTAGTGAAATCACTAAGCAAAGGATCATCCTCACTAACTAAAGGCATGGCCCAATTGGCAGCATCTCCACTTAAATATGACAGGATAAATGCTACTCGAGATTGGGCGTCTGGGAACAATGTGGGTCGGCACATGAAATGAAGGGAACATTGGGTCAAAAAATATTGAGCCTTTTGAGGATCTCCCGAAAACCTTTCAGGAGTTGCCAATGGGATCAACGGGGATACCGAATGAATTACCTGAGCTACAGACTTTGGATCCACAGCGGCACCACTAGTGACTGGTACCGTTGAACTCTGTACAGGATTCCCCATAACGAACCCATCTACCTTTTGTGCTAACAACCTAGCCTCTTGACGGGAAGCCACTAACTCTGACCTTAAACTTTGGTTTTCATCTCGAACGGCTCCCAAATCTCTCTGAATCCCTACTAAGATTGCGCCTAATTCCTTCAAGTCCATCCCCTCAGCCATACTGCCCGGGCGAAGGTAAAATACGTGGGCACTTCCAACTGTCACGACATCCAGGTGCTCCAACGCTTCGCAGAGGCAGTACTGACGAATGTCCCGATCACCCCTCCACCGGTACCCTCGCTTCAAGAGCAAGTCCACCAGCAGTAGGGGAAGGGGAAGTGGACAGAGAAGAGAATACCTGTACTTCGACTGGCACCCTACTTCTAGTGACTGCTATTCCTCACGCTGCCATTTCTGTAGGTGCCTAATACAAAGAAGGGGAAAAGAGAGAGAATATACCACAACCTTCTTATACTGTGCTGACTTTTCGTAAATGATAAAAGAAACTTGTCCTACCAGTTTCTGCCCAGGTATTTGCCTCTCTTCTATATTTAGGAATGTTATCTGACTGAACTTCCTGCAGTGAAGACATATACGAACATTAGTGTTTCTACCCAGATTATTTCTACACTCGCACTCACTCTCTCTATCAACCTGAATTGTACCTGGGAAGTTCTTCGTCAGGCTTTGTCTTGGGGGTTCTGTGCAAGATATCCTCTGGTCAAAGGTGCCAACAAAGTTCACAGAATCTCTGAAGCACGCAAAAAGGATAAAGGAAGGTACAAGGGGAAGGAAAGGCAAGGAGAAGCGCAAGGGGGAATGTCCTGCGGGGAAATGCGAGTGGAAGCAATACAGTTTGGATATTTGCTGATTTGACGAGAAGATGTAACACCTTACTTGTAGAGTTTAAGTTTCTCTTCAGCTGAATACTCCACTACGTCGTGTCTGATCAAATCCTCCTCAACACTCGCCTTCTCCTGAAGAACCACAGGGTATTGGGATGACAGCTGTCACAGCCCTGAGACAGCGACTGGGAACTTCGTCAGACCAAGGTGCCTCTCTGAGCAGTGAGAGCGCACGACAAGGATTACTCTCATGAAAGGCTCTGAAAACTCTAATACTATGATACTTAGAACGCCTTTGATAATTGTTGTTATTCTCCCGTCATGAATTGTTGACGCGGAGCAGCAACCGGAACAAGCTTCTCGAACGGAATCTTAGTTGAAGTGCGCAGTTAGGAGCGCGCGCCTTCCAGACGTCCACTAGAGGGCGCATCTATCGAATACAGTAAATGGAACATTGAGCGGCCATCTTAGGGAGGGGAAATATATACAGTCTTAACAGTACTTTCGTTCAATGACTCGGATTACCTCTGGAATCTCTCAGTCTGCCAGAGGAACAAGGAAACCACACATTAGATCGTGCTGAACGGGGCCAGGACAGGGAGCTGACCAACAGTCTTGAGGTAGTTACAGTGGCTACTCGGTGAATCCTGACACCTGCTCTCGCTCGATGCCTGGATGACTCGACAAGACCACTAGGATGCGTACCCTATGGTCTCCATTTACTTGCCCCCGCAAATTTCAGCAATTCTGTTGGAGGGCTCAAGTCAGCCTGTTCTTGGCACCATGGTTTTTCAAGAAGGTTCTGAAACAAGTTGTAAAGTTTCTAAGTGTTATGGGGCTTTTCCTAATCATACACCTGTACAGCATATAGCGGATGGATCAATGTCCCAGAAGACTATCAAACAACTTTGAATAGCAGTAAACCTGCTGGAGAACTTGGGGTTTGCCATCAACGAGAAGAAGTCCCTTCTAACTCCGGTTCAACATACTATGTTCCTAGGTTTTGTTTTCAACTCCAGGATAAAGATGGTGAGCCTTACCTTGCCGAAGGTAGCATATATTTGACAGGAATTGTGCAAAACGTTCTTGAAGCAATCCACGTCCTTGAGATAGATTGACTGCATAGTCAGTCTTCTATCCTCCTCAATATAAGAAAACTTTTCAGGCCTGCTTCATTACAGGGCCCTGTACAGACTCAGGGCCTATAATCTATGCAGAGGTCTGAAGTACCTAGAGATGGTACCTCTAATAGAAGAGGTGAAAGAAGAGATGAGATGGTGGCTCGAGCATATAGGGGCATTGAACGGGAGAGAGATCTTCGGTTTGTATCCGGACATCATAATAGAATCCAAATCCAGTCAAACCGGCTTAGGAGCGCAATATGGGGAATCCTATACAGGAGGAAAATGGTCAGCTCAAGAACAACAACTACATATAAACTGATTGGAGCTGATGGCCGGCTCCTTCACCGTACAAGGCTGGACCAAGGATAAGGTTCAATGTTGCGTCCTGTTAAAGATGTACAATATCTCTGCAGTTACTTGACATCAAGCATTCAGTAGGATTGAGATTGATGATCCTAGCAGACCTGCCCAGAGATTTTTGGATGTTCTGTTTGGTGAACAATGGGTCGGTTATGGCGGAATACCTTCCAGGCAAAACTAAAGAGTAGTAGACTGGTGCTCCAGGGAATGGCAAGACATGAGCCTCTGGAACCTGGACCCAGCGGTCATCTCAGCAATAGAGAACAGATGGGTGCCATTCATAGTGGATCTTTTTGCATCGAGGCTGGGTCATCAAGTAAAACAGCACTTCAGCTGGAAACCCGATCCACAAGCAGCGACGATGGACACCTTCCTACAGGATTATGCCTCCCCCCGTTTGCAATAATCATGCGGTTGTTGGCACAAGTGTAGAGACAGTTGGCAACCCTAGTGTTGGTTGCGAAGATATGAAGATCATAAATTTGGTTCCCAGTTCTAATGGAACTTTTCTGAATTTTCCAATCGATCTACCCCTATCACATCTTTTTCTCCGGGACCCTTGCAGGGACCTTCATCAATCACCCCACCAGCTCAGCCATTTCGGTGTGCCACTTCCCAATGGATGGATACTTCATCGGTGAACACCTCTTGGTAAGTAAACTGATGAGGGATATTCGATTGTCGTTGCTTCTGGAGTCATAGTACTCCTCCTTGTGGGATTTTAATAGGGTACTGAATCTCTTCCTATTGTGTACAAGGTACCCATGTTTTGTGCTTGGTTTCATGTAGAAGAGTATCCTATGTTCAAGTTCCAGACATAACAGGTGGAGTAGTTATCCGGACAGGCTGAGATTCCATATTTACAGGAGTATGTTATGCAACTCTGAAGTGGTTTCATACTCAGCTTTGGACAATACACCCAAATTGTATGCCGTCCGAAGCCTTAGGGCCTATAAAAATATGATGGAGAGGTTTAGGCCGCCAGGAGAAAGGCAATTCCTAATTCCTCCTAGGAAAGCCCTTCAAGGTGGTGTTCTCTCCAACCACAGCCAGGTGGGGGGGTGCGTTGGACATGCAGGATGCTGGCATTAATATTTCACGGTTTGGTGCCGACTCCAACCGTGAAGAGATGGCTTCCAAAGCTTTATCCCTGGGAGCGAGGCTAGAGGATATAATTAACACAGTGGCCTGGTCCTCAGATTCTATATTTCATAGATTTTACTTTAAGCCAGTCTTAGATATGGCATAATTGATGGTGGACAAGCTTTGAACAAGCCTCTGGTCCTGACATAGAAAGTAAAATTCTATTTGTAACAGAATGTTCCAATGCTATTAGGGGAGCAGAGGCCAGGGTTTTTCTCACCTGACAATCTGAGGGACCGCTCCCTTTCCTGGATCTCAGGCTGACTAGGGGCAATACACATATAGCACACATGGGCAGGAATTCTGTATGGTATAATTATCATATTTTGTTTTTCATGACTAAATAGAATGTTGATTTTCAGTTGTTGTGTTAAAAACTGACACTTGATCAGCTTTGGAGTTCGATATTAAAATAATTGGGTAGGATAAGATATTGATATGCAGTTTTTGTTCTAGGGAAGGAGAATTCAAAGCAACAGTGAAGAACTGGAGTCTTTGGCCACTGTCACACAAAGAAGGAGGGGCTTAGACGAAGACATGGAACTATATGGGACTTGCTGATTGACTGAGTTTTTCTGTTCCATTCCTGAGGTTTCATGGGAAAGGTGCTTTAGTAAATGTTGAAGTCTGTTAGCGATAAATAAAGTTAAGAAATGTTGAGCATAATCTTTGCCTTTGCATCTTTAATACAATTGAAACTTTCCTTTGCGAAAGCCAGGACATTTTACAATAGTTTCCTTAGTGGAAGTATTCATTAAGAATGGCAAGACATAAATAATTAAGAAACCTTGGAAATAATGTCTTTTAGATGTGTAAAATATTTCATTCTGGAGCAAGCCACCACCTGCTTGTCAGATGTTAGGAGGATAGTTTTGCAAATAAATGTTTGTCCATATTCAGATACAGAAGCAAATATTCAACCCTATGGAAATTTAGCAATAATAAAACAATATCCTGTCAATCTACATTCACAAAGTACTCCCAGTTGAAATGACACTCTTCTGCATGAGCTGTATGGCAGACTATCGAGCAGACGGTTATTGTGCTACCATAATATGGTAGCCTAAATATCGACTGCCAAAATATTGTGAAGGGAAATAATTATGGATAAATATAGATCTACGAGTCTTAACTCCATATCTATGTATTATGACAATACATGTATAGTCAGGGTACATACATCTGGAGTTAAATATAGTACACCTACAGTTACCTTACATAATACCTTCATAATATTTAGTGATTAATATTTTGGTAGCATTCAAAGTAAAATAGTTAGGTCGTATTCTTCTATATGTGTGAGTCCTAGTGTGTAAGAGGAGATGGCAGGGACAGGACATGCATAGTTTTTTTAATTTAGTTTTGGAACAGAGACTGATTTCTGTTCTGTGGTACACCAGACTTTTGAGGCACATTCCCTTAGTTTTCCAAAAAGTAATAACCTCTCACAGAGATTTAATGTATTTACCTATTTTTGGCTGAAACCTGTAAGCTATTTTAGAACATATTTGTATACAGAAGACAAGTATGTCAAGATAAGAAAGAAGTTGTTTCTATCATTTATTATAATTATAGTTCATGTCAATTTTCAGTCTTGCCCTCTTTTTTAATGAATTGCTGTTCTTAAGAGCTCTCCGACAATGTTGTTCTATCCCATGGTCTTTATCATTTGCAGTTTCTCTTTCCAGGTAAGTAGAATGGCAACTTGCTCCTCTTTTCATTCCGACTTGTCGCGTTTGCTCTCACAGGAAAGAACATTTTCTTTTTTTATGTGCATAGTTCATTCATTTGTTCCTTCTGTTTGAGTAGATTTGCAGCAGTGCACTACCACCAACCCCACCAGTGCAACTTTTTCATCTTTCTTATTATAAGAGACAAGATTCGTTCTTTAGAAGAATCTCTTCCATGCAGTCATTTAGTGCCTTGTTAGGTAAAATACAGTGTCAATGAGAAAACCGTGGCCTACCGCTGGTAGCACTGCACAAGCAGGAGACTCGTCCACAGAGAATGTGGGTTCAATATTTATGCAGCATCAAAGCAACAGTGAAATCAAGAAACCAGTTAGTAATATTCCTAAGCCAATTTCGTAAAATAAAACATAATGTAATGATTAAATCAAGATCAAAATGAGAAAATGTGCACAAGTGAATGAGGAATTAGGAATTCTTGAAAAAATATAAAAAATACATTTGGTTCGTTTTCCTCTGTTCCTTTCCAGGTCATGTTGTGTACTAGTCGTCGGAAGCCATTTTTTTGTGGTCACTAACTAGTGATTGGTGCTGTGTTAACCACATCTCTGGGGTGGAGGGAGTAGACCTGGTAGCCAGCAGAAGGATGACAAGTGTTCAGTCCCTTGCCCAAACAGGGTCATTTCCGTTTTGTCTGCATTGCATTGCAGATCTCTTGTGCTCAACCAATACAAGACATCCAACAGACATACCGATGGAAATGGGTCAAAAGTAAGAAGCGACTGGTTATCATCGGCATAAGAGATGGTCCCCGAACCACAGGATTCAATTAAGTTAGCTAAGGGGGTTATGTACATATTAAATAACTTTGGGGTGAGGAAGAAGCCCCGCGGCACCCCAAAACCTAGCCACTTGCTGGATGAAAAATGGGGATCAAGCCCAATGTCTTGCTCTCTCCCCTCCAAAAAGGATTTCAACCAGCACCAAGCAGTGCCTCCTATGCCTAACTCTGACATGCGCTGGAGCAAAATGACAAAAGTATCAAATACCACAGACGGTAAACATTGTTTAACGCGAAAACCTTTCCCTGCAGGGAATTACAACGCGGTTGTTACAAAGACCGCTTTGTAACCACGCATACCATTACTCCGCAAGTCGTTGGGGGCAGAAGGTGTTGGATTTGAAATCCAACACCTTCCCTACTGTTGCACAGACTGGAGTTGGAATAGTAAATTGTACTATTCCAACATCCAGCGCCCCCCCCTCCGCAAGTCATTGTCACGACTTGCAGGTAATGGTATGCGTGGTTACAACGCAGTCTTTGTAACGACCGCGTTGTATTTCCCTGCGGGGAAAAAGAAAGCGTGAACAAATTGTATATTCGCCACAGACTGATCCAACAGAATAAAAGTGTCACTTTTACAAGCTTTAAAAGCAAAATGAAACACCCTACAATCTCAAAAAGGGCTGTTTCTCTGCTATGCTGTAGACAAAGCCCCACTGAGTACGATGCAGTAGAGTGTATTGGATTCATCCAAATTGGTGGACAACTGGGTATTAACCAGTGTTTCCAGCATTTTAGCTAAGACAATGAAATTGGGCGGAAGTTACACAAAATAGATGGACTAGAAGATGATTTTTTTAGACGAGCGATGCCTGTGGCCCTTTTCCAGCAGGAAGGGACTATGGATGACTCAAGCAAAGTGTTGAGAAGTTGACTGCATATGTCCACCAATAATACTCCAGAAAACAGGGCGGTTGAGACCCTTCTTGTGAAGTGTGCTATAATAGGCCTTTGACTCGGTCTACTGTTTTTGGATTACAGTAAGTTACTGCTGCTGCGACCCAGCATGCTATACGCTGTTTAGAAATGGATTCTGCAGATTTCCAAATGCCACCAGGAAATGATCAGACTTTATAAAGTCTCTGGTTCTTTAATGGTAGAACTTAAGGCAACTTTTGATATCCAAATTATGCACTGCTCTTTCTGCCACATTTGAAGGATTTTGAAAGAATGTCTTCAATACTGCCGGTTATTAAGATGCAAGTCTCTAGGAACTCTGAGGATAAAATAAGAGTTATTCTTAAAGTAACCTTGTTCTAGCAAAACTGGAGGATGGATTCCTTAACTGCAAAATCTTGGATTTCGCTGACCCTTCTTTTAGATGTCAATGCTAAAAGAAATCCAACTTTCCAAGACCAATATTTAATTTCTGTCTTATGAATTTGTTCAAATAGGCTTCTTGTTAGGTGCGAGACAATTGTATTTAGTTGCCATAGAACTGGGAGTCGCCTTATTGGTGGAAAAGCTCTAAAGAAACCTTAATATATTCTCTTGTCAATGTGGAGTGGTGGTTTATTTGATTCTCTTCTAAAACGAGAAACCTCAGCAAAATTAACTTTGATTGACACATGGGAAGGTACTCTCTCTGCTAAATTCAATGGATATGGAATAGTAAGCTGTGTGAATATCAATAGTGGGTGAACATCATGTTCTCTACAACATATACAGAATCTCTTTCACTTTGCACTGCATATTTTATTAGCTGATAAAGCTCTAGCTAGTGCAAATGTTGCTCTACACTCATCCAAAATCTTTCAATTGTAGTGTTCACTGTATTCAGGAGCCATGCATACAATTTCCTTGATGCTGGATATGATGAAGAATCTGGCCTTTGGATCAGGATAGTAGATGCACTGATGGTGTTATATGTATTGATGCGATTTCCAATAGAAGTAAAAGTTCCATGAACTGAACAGTCTGGGCCAATCAAGTTCTCTCTATCTTGGTCAGAACTCTTGGATGAGGGAAAGCAGTTGAAATGCATAAGCAAAGGCCCTTGATAATGCTATTGAAGACACATTCCCACATAATCCCGTTTATGTTCATAGCAAAGAGATGGAACTTTAGCTTGGTCCATCTTTAAAAACCTTGTCACGGTAGTGTTGGTTCAACTCCCATTTGTGACCGTTTTACACGCAACTGCTGAACTTGTCTGTCCAGTCCTTGCCTTTCTGTCGCACGTGTTCCACTTGGTGCTGAATGGACCTATTTTATACATTCTGTGCCTCTTTTTTTATAAAAGTCTTGATCTTGTCCCTCCCTTTTTGTTCATTAAAATGTTGCTATTGGTATGAACACGTATTGATGGGTTTATTCTTGGGAGAAAGGATTGCAATCCCAGTCGCACTGCTCAAAGCGCTAATGTATTTGTGTGCAGTGCTGTTCTTTTTTGGACCACTTGTCATTAATAGTTAATTCATCGAAATGCTCTCCCCATCCCGCATTTAATGCAGCTGTTGCCATTATGAAATTTGTCTGATCGAGATGATACTGGAGTTCTATATTTATGTTGTGACTTTGTGTCCACCAAGGCAGTGCTTCGTTCATTCTTGATGTTATTCTCATTTGGCCTCACATCTCCCTGTTGCTCGGGTCCATTGGCTATCTAATTATTCTTGTAGTGGTCTCAAGTGCAATCGATACAATTATATCAAGAAATACATGAGGACATCATTCCTAACAGGCATTTGAACTGATGAACTGTCACTACAATTTCGTTTTGTAGACAACTGGCTTCATGGAAATGAAATGCTTTCCTAGCCCTGTGTCAAGAACTGATCCAAAAAATTGTATCCTTTTGTAAAGCATCATAGATGACTGTTCTTTGAGTGTGGTCTCTGGACTGGAATACGGCTGTGTGACCCTTAAAGGTCTTCCCAAGTTGAGAACGGCTCCGCTCAAGGCGACCGTCAACGCAGCAGCCAGACTGATTATAGGCATGATATGCTTTGACCAAACAGCAATAATTCTGTCTAGTGATTTTACTGCTAACTTGAAGTCTGGTGGTAGCAGGAATGGTTGATATCTTCAGAAGGTTGAGTTGGAAAGATGCGCTGCACATGTTTGCACTGGTGAGTGCTTGCATGTTAAAGATTTTTATCCAGTGTTATTCCGAGGAACTTAGTTGATTCTATATTGGAAAGTTTGCTCATGAGGGCGTCTATGTGGTTAATCCATTCTTTGATGGGTGGAGAGCTTTTATGAGGGAAGATGAGTAGGAATTCTGTTTTCAGAGAGTTCAGCTTGAGGTTGTTTGGAGACAGCCATGTTGGGTTTTAATAGAGTGTAGGTGGGTCTGATGACATCTTCCATGGAGGATATCTTTAAGTATAGTTGTGCATCATCCGTATACATGTGGTATGCAAGGTTTGATTGTTTGAGGATTTCTGTCAGGAGTTTCATATAGAGGTTGAAGAGCATTGGGGAGATGGTCAACTCTTGAAGGACTCCGCGTCTCACTGGGGAAGCATTTGATAATGATTTACCTTATTTGATTAGTTGTGTGTGGTTCTGTAAGAAAGATGTAAACCAGTTGAGTACGTTACCTGATAGCCCCATTCTGCTTTCCAGTAGTACTAACAGGCTGTTGTAATTGACCATATCAAATGCTGATAAGAGGTCTAGAAGGATGATTAAGCAGGAATCATTGCAGTCTAGCACCTTGAGGGCGTCGTTCATGATGTGTCTAATGACTCTTTCGGTGCTGTGTCCTGGTCTGAATCCTGTTTGAAATGTGTTGGGTAAATGCAACTGTTCAGTGTGCGGACACCGTTGGTTGTGTACTAATGTTTCCAACAATATGGTGAGAAAGGGGGTGTTTGACACTGGATGAACATTTTTCAGAGCTGTTGGGTCCACACAAGCTTTTTTCACGGAAGGTGTCATTTGCCCTATATTTAGGCAGTCCAGGATTATACCTTGTCTTATAGATGAGCTTACAATCATCATCAACAGGGGGGAGAAAGGCTGAGTTCCTTTACTATTGTGTAGAGGTTTGGATCATTGAAATGTGTAGCTGGTTTCAGGGATAATTAGATCTTGCAGACTTCATCTTCATTTAGTATTTTGAACTTGCTCAAGGTTGCATGGTTTTTAGTCTTTGGTGGATGGTTTGTAATTTGGTCCTCCTCTGGGGATGGATATTCACCTTTGGAAATATGATTGTTGCCGATAGTGGCGTGTAAACTTTCTCCATCACTAGTGATGCTTTTTCAATTTCTAACACTAAAACTTTTTCTACGAAAAAGTTTGAGAGCTTCACAGTTCTTCTTTTAGTTGCTGATAATCCTGGTTGCATAGTTTCTCCCTGTTTGTTTTTGACAATTTCAAAAGGTTTACCTGGTCAGTGTCTTGTGTTGTTGAGTTGGGTTCTAATGTATGCTGCTTTTGTGTTCCAAATATGGCGTTTGTAGCTATCCCATCATTCACATAGTTTGATTAGATAGAATGTCTAGGGTTCATGTTTCCATCTACGCGTAGCACGTCTAAGACTCCTTTAATCGTTTAGGTTTTGATTGTACAAAGAGTCTGCATTATGTTTATCACTGTTTGGATACAATGCTCCGTAAAGTTGGGAACATTCCTCATTTCAGTTAGGGGGGTGAGGTTTCTCAGGCAATGAGTGGCCAGCTCCTCCCTGTTCATGTTTCTTGTATCTTCTACCACCGTGCTTAGTTTGATTTCTTGCCCTTTAGTTCTCGGAATGTGTGCAGTTAGGTGAAATAAGATTGAGTGATTATCAGAACAGTCGTTCGGCGTGACTGAGTCATTTGTCAGGGCTCCTTCTTTGGATATGATTAGGTTGAGCTTTGGTCTTTTGGTATGTGTCGAGTTTGTGCAGGATTGGGACAGGTTTTGATCTGCGAGTGTTTTAGAGTGAGTCCAGTGTGTTATTCTCTTCATTCCATTGTATATTAAAATCTCTTTGAAAGATGGCATTGGGATGTAGCATGGAGTGCAGCAGCGGCCTGTGTTTGGGACGAGTGGCAGGGTGCGCGGGAAATCAGTTAGAGGTGAGGGGGACATAGGGGTCGCGAAGGGAGGGGGGCAACATAAAAAGTAATCATTTTTTTTAAACGTACATTTTACCGGCTGCGTCATGCTCCTCTACTCCTCTGCTTCAGGCACAGGCTCCCAGAGTGCCCTGCGGCCAATCCTGAAGCTGCTTTCAAATGAGAGCCGCTTCAGAATTGGCCTGAGCACCCTCGATTGATGCTCCAGGACAGACTGTGAGTCTGTGCCTGCTCTCTTGAATCTCAACAATGCAGCTGGGGTTGGAGAGAGGTCCACTGCGCATGATGGTTTGGCAGGCCTGAGACGGCCGGCCAAAGCATCATGCAAAGAGAAGGGAGTGCACTACCACTTCCCTCAGTGCCGTCACCCCATAGGCCCCGCCCCCAAGACTCGGAAGGAAAGGAGAAATATAACGAGTGTCGTGTTTTTTGAGGGGGCGTTCCTCCGCCATAGCAGAGGAGCTGCCGCTGATGGAGTGTACTTTAATTGTTTCTATTATTTGTTCAATGAATAGCTGGTTGTCTCCTAGGGGGTGGTAAATGAGGTGTAGTTCAGCTAGGGGTCTGCCTGCTGTGAGGATTTCAGCACCCATGTATTCACAGAATGTGAGACTGTCCACTGGAATTTTCGTGAATGATTGCAGTCCCCCAGCCTTGTCATTGTGGAAGGTCATTCACAGTAGAATTAGAAGAAGTTCAAATAGGAGAATTAGACAATGGTGCAATTTAATCATCCCATTCAGCACTTTCTGGGGTGAAAAGCATCTTTTGGGCTTTTCCTATTCTCCTGGTTATCATCTGTAATGTATCCATTCCAACAAGGAGACAAAAGTGCAGGATGTGTATGTGTTGATACATTTATTGCAAACACTGCTGGAGAGTGTGTTTGCAAAGGTAATACCTCCAGTGACGCAGCAGTTGGTGTTTGTTCTAGTGTTGGTGGTCTTGGCATTGTTAACTTTCTTTGTTTCTCAGGGAATAATTTATAATAGTCAAAGATCATCATTTTCAGATCCCTGACCAATGCTTTAGGGATCTGTATAATTGATTGACCGTTCCATTGCTCCTCTCACTAACATAGCTCATAAGACGTATTATAAGTGCCACTGAGCAGATTCTGGATCTTAATAGAACAGCACGTAGGACCTAGTATGCTCACCTTTTTCAAGTAGCTGATGCATAGGCACTGTAATGTGAAATTCCTTGTTATATTGTATTCCTGCTATTTTACCTTAAGTTGTGTAGGTCTGCATTCCTGGCCTTTGTCTTCAGATCCCTCAGTATGTAATATTCTTGCTGGTGGTTTAAAATGGACCATATTCGGCAATGTATGTTCATAGACAACATTTGATGGAACTCCAGTTTCCGTTATTACATTTATTTGTATTGTTAACTGTATTTTCCTTGTCGTCAATAACCTCATTGAGGGTGTTGTTGGCGAGTTAAATAGTCATTAACGTTGACCTCATCGATGGTGATCCAATCATCAATGGATGTCCAGGCACTGCTGTCTTTCCTGTTCTCAATGGTACCTTACTTGTTAAGGATGCCTCCATTATTTAAGTCCTGAACTGTTTCTTTGTCGTTGACAGTAGTACCTAAAATTGGCAGCAATCTAACTAAGAATTTAACAAAGTCCTGGAGGACAAAGTCTTCCAGGGTCATAAGTGTACCTACGAGTATTGTATAAAGGACTCTCCTGAAGACCCTTATTAAGGAAGGCCTTGCAAGAATTGACTGTAACTCAAGAACTCACAAGCGGATATTGATGAAAGCTTTCTTGTCACCGATAACTCAATCCTTATAGCCTTTCAGGAACATTTATCTTTTAATACAATAGAGTAGCTTGTCACCAAAGAAACATGTTTCTCTAGAAAACACTAACAATATCTTAGACAATGCACACATAATAGATGTGCGAGGGGGACCTACATTATCGCCTAAGATTCTTAAAGCTCTTTAAACTTTCAATCAGACAAGCTTCAAGTACAGACTGATTCCCTGTCTACTATTGCCACTCCTATTGCGGGCATTGAAATAAAGCGAGACGGCTAAACAAGTTACTCCCCAATACAAAAGCAGTGGCTTCTAATTTACCCAAAATGTGCCCGTGCTCTCCGCTTGCAAATAGGCTGGAATCGCTCGCTAACCTTTTAAACGAATTGGCTAAGGAACTCAAATCATTAAAACCTCAGTGTGAGCCTCATTGTCTTCCAGCAGCAAGCAAAGAATTGGGAGAACGGATTTTACAACTTTCACTTGGCAAGCTGTAAGCAGACTTAAACAAAAAAGGTTGACAAATTTGGCCCAACTTTGCGATTATCTTTAACAACTATTGAGAAGCCTAAACTCATATTGTTCTTGTCCACAATTCAGCAGAAAATGAGAAACTCTCCCTTATAAAAACTCCAAACGAAATAAATACGTCTCAAACAGGATAATCAGTTACATCAAAAGGCCAGAATCATCAAAGATTTAAATCACAAACCTTTCTCTAAACGAGAAAGAATAACATTGAGAAAGGCTAAAAACAACCTTCCAGGTAATAAAAATCAAGCCCAAAGAAAGACTAAAGATATGGTTAAAATGCGTCCCATCTTGGAAAGAGTAGGAAAAAATACAGTGATCTCGGCTAGCTTCATGCCGGAAGTTATTCCAGCAGAATCAAAATTATAATCCACTCTGACATAACCACCAACAGCAAACTGGAAGGATTTTCAGACTACTATCATATCACATAAAGGAATTACTCAAGGTAACCTCAAGTTAAAACAGGTTATTACTCTGCAGAGTAGACCATTCCAGTAAATCTTGTTATCAAAATCAAGCTTTAATCAACCAATACTTTGTCAAGGAACCTTGCAATCTGCACAACCGAAAGCCACTATGTCGGTGATAATAAAAAGTCTTTCTAAAATCCTGATACCACAGCTTCACAGGCTCCATTGTCGCACCAGTTAACCGGATGTTAAGAATTACCAATTGGAGAGGCCGTACCCACCGAATTCTGGTAACAACGATAAAACAATATCTAAAAAGTTATCTTTTTACCAATTGAATAAATCTGAAGGGACATTTGATATACTGGACAGTGGAAACATTCTCAAACTACTGTGGTCGCTTGAAAAGTTAGAACAGCTAACATCAGCAAATATTTCAGAAATGTAGTTTATCCCACGCGATCAAAGCCATGAAAATGAAACTACGCTGATCACCCGGGACTCTATTGGAACCGCCCAACTGGTTATGAAAGAAAAACAATAATTTACCAGATAGAGGACTATAGTGTCTGCTGGATACTCGGTTCCTTACCAGTCCCAGGTATTTTAATACCACCACATTCCGACAGCTCTATTGGGTCTATCACAACGATTGGTGGTTTAAGAATGAATCATGCCCAGCAACTGTGGGGGCATTAAAAAGTGCTGTTGGTGCGATTGACAAACCATATGAAGAAAGTCAAAACTTGGATTTAAACATATGTCTTTCACGTGACACAGGCAGAAGCTGTAGAGTAGCTGACGGTGTGGAAGAGGAGTGAGACTGTACTTGGATAGCATCAGCTTGAGTAAATAATGGATAATACTGAGCAAAAAAGGTTTTGCTGCTCTTAACATTTATTCCTGGAAAGTGAACGGTCTGGTGAATATGCCAAGAGATGTGGGAGCTGTAAAATTGTATAAATCCTTAGATGTTGTTTTTCAAGAACCATAATGTGAAGGGGCATTTGCACTTATATGTTTTATTGAGCATCATCAATTAGCTACAAGATCATTTGCAAAAGGAAGGACCAAGGGAGAATGATCTCTTTATGTTGCAGTAAGCACAAATCTTAGCACTGCACTGCTGCATTTGAAGCAAATCTGCTTAAATGGAATATTTATTTATAACTGAGAAAGCCAGAAAGCAGATTCACTTACTGTCCTTAATATTTATATAAGCCCAGAAAAAAAGCTAAAAAAAGGTTATGATATAGCAATTTGAATACATTGTTTGGGAGTTGATAACTATGCATGCTAGTGCCAGCTAGCTGCTTTCTGATGACTTTAACACCAGTTTATTCTTTCTGTACCCATATTCAGAACAAGTTAATATTTCGAATGTTCTATGGAAAATTCCTCCACAATTAGATGCACATTGTAAAAAAGAAAACAAGTTTAAAGAGTCCTTGTAGGACATTTTGCATCAATTTGACTTGCGCATACTGAACAAGGGGCCAAAAAGATATTATCCAGCAGCTCTCACTAGAATTACGTTTAAATTGCATTTATTATTGGATTATATTCTTGTAAATCTGAGCATCGTTCATACAGTAACCAGCTTTTAAATTGATCCAAGGCCAGAGAAGCACTACTTTCTGCAGATAATTAATCTATTGCAGTGGTGGCTCCTCTGCTAAGGCGGAGGAGCGTTGCCCCACAGGAAAAATAAAATGATAATAACACTGTTATTTACATTTTATTTTTCACTATTGTCTGGTGCTGTAAAGGTGTGGGCAGGGGGGACTGTGCTGGGCGCAGAGCAGGGGAAAGAGTGCAGAGCACACTCTAAAGTGTGCATGACTGTTTATCCGGTCGTCTTGGGCAGGCCTAACAGTCATGCGCACTTTGCAATTTCCCCATCAGCCTGCATTACACAGCCTGGTGGGGAACATGCCCGGGCTCCCAGTCCCCGTCTGAGTGCTGAACCTAGGCACGCAGACTAATCACAACACGGCTATAAGACAGCGTTGTGATTGTCTTGGGGAGCCTGGGGGCTTACGGTTCCTGGACATGGATGAAGAGTACGGAGGAGAGCCCGCCGCCGGGAAGGTGAGTGCATTTTTCTTTGATTTTTTCCCCCTCTTTTCTTTTTTTAAACACCCCGCCCCCCACCTCATCAGTATTCACTGGTAGCAGCCGCTACTGATCTATTGGTACACAGTAGCACTAAGATTCATGAGAAGGCTCCTGTAACTCAAGCGTATGCCTATTCCTTAAACTAAGGTGGAAAGAATTAAATCTGGGCCATATTGGAGTAAGGCCTTGCAAGTGACCAAGATGGCCACATGACTCTGAAACTCCGGGGACACCACCCAAAAAATGGCAGAAATGAGCCCTAAGTCCCATCCTTTTTGATTGGGCATTTACATGCTTCCAGCCGCGATCCCCTGAAGCTGATGGGACTGAGAGTACCGCTCTGCGTTTGGCACAGCCCTACCTCAGAGGCCCTGCGGGAGCGGCCGAAGGATAGCCTGACGTATAAAGGCCACCGTGCCTCGCTGGATTCTTGCCAGTCCCGCAAACCGCCAGAAGGACCCTGCTTGTTTTCCCGGTCCACACGCCACCCGCTTGCTGCCACCAGATACTATGGCTCTTGCCCCACTGCGCTGGCACACACTGCCTGCCGCGGCCTCCCTCGCAACCTGGCCCAGCTACTCCCCTCCTGGCATGATCCATGGTGCCTGCCCCTTGATGGAGGCGTGCATCGATCGCACCCTCCCTCCTACCTTCATCGTTGACTGCTGCAACGCCCGCCGGGTCGTCACCAGTGCCACTCACCACCGGGCCTACCCACACGCCTTGCGACCCCTGCGTGGGCCCAGTTTGACTTGGAGAGTGGAGTCTTTTGTTTGTGCCAGGGAGGGCGATCAGTGACAAGGCAGCGGGTGATCATCCTTTGTGGCGCTCGGGGGTGGGTGCTTGGTGCCAGGGCCTGCCCCTGATCGAAGATTTGGAGAACCACTGGGGACTCTGTAAGATGGCAGGGGCCCTGTGGAGGGTCTACACACAGCCACCATCTAAATACCTCTGCCTGATGCGCCCTTCTATTGCCACTGTATTGAGCACCCTCACCTCCTGAACCACGCAGGCCTGCCTTCATCCTTGGCACTGCGGATTTACGTCTTGGTGGTGGCTGCAGGATATACCCGAGTACTGCACACCTACTGGGCGCTGCCCTGTTGACTCTGTGGGCCCCTTTACACCCTCCCGAACGTCCATCATGAATTACACAATATCGCTGCGGCGGCTGGCTGCTGCAGCGTGCTGCTTAAATGCTCCCTGCCTTTGCCGATGCCCACCTGCTCCCTCCCACTAAGCTGTGCTCACGCATCCACTGGGGTGCCTTCAGTGGGACACCCCATACCACAATGTGTTCCCCCCGTCAGGCCTCAGCAATGTTACGTGGGGATCCCAAACAGAGAAAACTTGCATTCGATGAACACATACAAGCGGACCCTATATACCCAGCACCTCTTCCGGACGGGGGAGCCACAAAGGACCCGACACCCGGTCAGTTGACTGGCACAGACGCATAATGGCAGAGCTTGTAGCTGGTTTCAAAGCTATTGATGGCAGGTTCAGTGCCCTTGTGGGACACCTTGACACCATGGGTGAGCTCTTGAACAGACATACCGCCAGACTTGGCACCACGGAGGAGCGGGTCTCGAGGACGGGGCGGCACAAACCACGAACTGCCTAGAAACGCTGGAAAAATTGTTAAAGTCCATGGCTATGAAGAATGAAGACCTGGAGGCCAGAGGTAGGCACAAACATCTACGCATTCTTGGAGTGGCGGAATCCACCAACACTGGCCACATGTATCTCGTTTTTGAGCAGTTTTTGCAAATGTGCTCGGCCAGCAAAATGTCATGTCTACATTTGTTGTGGAAAACGCCCATCTTTCTCTGGGCCCTCGCCCCAATCCTGGGTGCTCCCCACACCGATCATCACCAGGCTGCTAAACTTTTGGGATTGTGGCACAGCTCTCAGACTGGCACAGGAAACTGACCTGTTACAATGCCTAGAATTGAAGATGTCTCTATTTCCTGCCTTTACCATAGCAGTGCAAGAGGTTTGTCGTAAAGTCAATGATGTCAAGGCCACCCATCGCAAGATGGGCCTCCTCTACAGCATGCTGGACCCCGTGCATCTCAGAGTGGACGTGGGAAATAAACCCCGACAGCCACACAGAACTTTTGTAAACAATGCTCAAAAGCCAACACCTTGTGGCACTCCACTCCTGACAGTTTTCACCAGAGATTCACTCCAATGCCAGCGCTGACTTCTTCCTTTCTGGATGATGACTATTGGCCCCCGTGACTATGATCATACTCACTGACGAAGTAGACAGCGACGTTTCTTTTCTCATAGTCCTGGTCTGCACTGTAATCTCCGTAACCCAAATCTGTTATTCTTCTTCAAAACACTGCCTCTTTTCACTACTTACCAGACTTAATGCAGCTTCAGATGGGCTGCCGCCATAGTGTTGCCAGCCCCCAAGTAGTATACACAGTAATGTTGATTGTGTCTTCTTTTTGCATTCATGGGATTGAGTATTTAGGGAGTCACTTCGCTTTCTGTTGCCTAGTGTGTGCGGTGGGAGGGTGTTTTGGGTTTCAGACCTTTATGTTTGTTATTGTTGCCCTCACACACATGCTGCTCCGCACCTCTGTCCTATACACACTTAGCCATATTGATTTCCACACCTTCCATGATGGCACCAACACACCCTCCTAAGTCATGCTCAGTTGAGACCACGATAATGTCATGGAACATAAGAGGCCTTAACAACCCGCGCAAAGGTAAGCAGGTACTGCAATACCTTGCACAGCATGGCACCCAAATTGCATTTCTACAAGAGACGCACCTCCCATTGGGAAGACCACACATGTTCGCTTTTACCTGGGGGTCTCACCACCACTATTACTCAAGCTACAGTATGTACTCAAGGGGGGTCTGCATACTAATCCACAAAAATGTGCCACTGTGCCCCACAGCCTCTATGTTTGATGCTGGTGGAAGATATGCACTTGTGATGGGGATCCTGGCAGGACACCTGTAAATGTCCAGTATTTGTAAAGCGCGAACAATTACCCGAAGGTGTCAAGGCGCTGGGGGCTGTCGGAAAGATTAAGCGAGCTATTGCCACACCTCTTCCACCTCATTTTGCTGGTCATTGTCTATGCCCCCTAATGTGGAGACCCACAAATTGGTTTCGAACTCTGCATTTCCAGATTCAGCGACTCGACTTCGACCACATAATTCTAGGGTAGACCTCAATCTACTCATGGATACGTCCTGAGACACAACGGCAGGCTCCGCAGCTAGCAAAACCAGATCTCACTGCATCCTGCGAGATATTATCAATGCCAATGCATTTAAATATGCCTGGTGTATAAGAGGCTCCACTCCACTGGCTTACACCCATTACTCAGCTCCCCACAACTCCTGGGCTTGCATTGACTATTATTTCATTTGTATGACCCTGGGCCCATAGCTTGACATGGTCCAGTGCCTACCACGCACGCTTTCGGACCACATGCCAGTATGCACCACATTTTGCTTACCGCTTGGAGGCCCCCAGGAGAGAATATGGTGATTACCCCCTTTGGCACTGCAGGAGACACTCTTTTGCCTTGAACTGCACCAAGCAGTTGTGGAGTATTTCCAGCTTAATGTTGGATCGGTGAATACTCAATCCACTCTGTGGAATGCATTCAAAGTGTACATCAGGGTATATGTATTGCTACGCACTCTGGTGTACTACTAGACATCTGTATAGGTCTCACACACATTGAAGACAGTTGGACTGCAAATGATTTGGTTACCCCTCAGTAACATGAAAATATGCATTCACTTAAGAGGGCTGCACTTCTGGTAGACTGCTGTGACCTTGCAGATCGTAAGTTGTTATTTTTGAAGAAATATGCCAGAGAGCACAGATATGGGGAGGGAGAATGCCCGGGTACTACATTAGCCAGGCTCCTCTGCCCCCCTAGGGGCTCCTACTTTATTGGGGGGTCCAAGACAACCTCCAACACAGATGTTCTGGTGACCCTCCTTCATTATTACACAAGTCTATACACCACTAGACTCTCTGGTGAAGCCACAGCCCAGACTGAATATCTAGGGGAGATCTCCATGGTGTGGCTCACCACAGCCCAACATCAATTCCTCAGTGAGCCCATCACCACTGAGGAGATTGTACAGACCATAGACTCCCTGGATGGTTCCAAGGCCCTTGGCTTGGACAGGCTCATCAGGGAGTTTTTAAGACACTTCCAACACATTCTAGCGCCACATCTTCTGCCCATACATGTGGGATCGCTTGATACCGGTATTCTCCACCCTTCACTGGGAGAAACAGCTGTCACTTTTAAATTTCAATATAACAACCTGGCCAAGGTATTCTCTAACCCTCTGGTCCTCTTGATGGAACAAATAATATCTCCAACCTGATCCACATCTTTAAATTGGTGAATAGTATTCTCGGTCCTTAACAGGAGAGTCCCCGATGTCCCAACCACAGTGGCCCTGCTCGATGCAGACAGAAGACCTTTGACACCATTTAGTGGCCTTTCCCTCATCCCACTCTGTGCAAATTAGGTGTCCCCGATGGCTTCTAATCCCTGATCAATTTGTTATATACCAAACCCAATGGCACGCATTAGGGCTAATTTGTCTCTTATCAAACCCTTCTCAGTTACTCGTGCACCCAGCAGGGTTGTACCTTGTCCCTATTGCTATTTATAATAGCCATGGACCCATTGGTTAGACATCTCCAGAAAGATCACTTACATCAAGGACTTCATTTCAAACCAGAGCCCATCCTTGTGTCTCTCTATGCCGATTATGTTCTTCTGTTCGTATGGTGACCAGAGGAAAATCTCGCCCGTTCCTTCGTGAGGTGGTCCGTTTTGGCGGCCATTCTGGTCTCATGATTAACTGGTATGAATCAGAAATTGTCCCCCTCATGGAGTCTACTACCCCTTTTACTTGTAAATTCCCACTGGCCTGGTATGATGGTCCGACCAAATACCCGGGTATCTATTTGCACCGGGATGCAGAACAGGTAATAAGATTGAGCTACGGCCCAGTCATTGATTTACTGACCCGACAGAAGGAGCGATGGACCCAGCTACCACTATCAAAGGTGGGGCGCATTCCAATAATTGAAATGGTGGTTCTCCCCCAGTTCTCATACCTTTTTCAAAATATCCTCATCCCACTCACCAACTATTTCTTCATCACACTATGCAGCTTTCTCCTGAAACTCATTTGGTCCAGTAAGCACCCCCAAGTCAGTTGGGACATATTAGTTCTCCCATATGGAAGAGATGGGTTCAAGGTACCTCTTTCAATTTGTTTTATCTGGCAGTGAATGCCAGTTTGCACATCACTTGTTTCATTCAAATGCCTGGCTCCCATACACCACACTTGAACTGAATCAGGGTGAGCCAATACCACTGATTTCTATCCTACCGAAAGGGATCCCATAGGGTCCCAATGACATTCAGACACTATCTACCATGTGATGGGCCTTGTGTAAACTTCAATGGATGCTGGGAGATTCATCACTTGACTCACCCTCACTGATTTTATTGGAAAACCCAGGGATCCCCCTCACCTGCGAGAACCTGGTCAAGCGCACCCTGCCACAATATGGCCTTCAAGCATTCAGAGACTTATTTCCAGATGGACACATGATATCACATTCCACAGGCCCTCGATTCACCACGGCCTCTACCATGGACCGTTAAATACTTTTTACCCTCCAGCACACGCTGTCACAAGATTCCACAAATACTTTTGTTCATCTGTTCTTTATTTTCTGTTAGGTTCTTAGCCAACACATTTCGTCGCCTCTGGGAATCAATCCCGCAACTTCATCAGAGCTGTAGATATCTATCTCGGTTTATCTTATCTTATCGCCGGATATACTTCCGTCCCGGCCTCTATTTATATGTATCTCCTTAAGAAGTAGGTAAAATTCATGCTTTCATTGTTAGTTTAAGAACTGTGGGCTTCATTTATGAGGCTGTGCGTCACTTTTACGCTGCCGGTGCGTCACTTTTTGTGACGCACCAGTGGCGTAAAAAATGTGCCTTGTTGCGCCATATTTATAAAGTGACGCATCTAGGTAGATGCGTCACTTTGTAAACCCTTGCACCACATTATACCTGCGCCAGGTATAATGTATGCAAGGGGGGCGTATTGACGCAAGAAAGGGTTGTAAAAGTGACGCAGCGAAATCTATGAGATTTCACTGCGTCACTTCTAGGACGCAAATGCGTCAATATCTTACGCCTGCCTCACAGCAGGCGTAAGACTGACGCAGGCCCTTTCACATGGGGCTTGCCCCATGTGAAAGGACACATTGCTGGAGTTGCATCACTTTTGTGACACACTCCAGCAATGCGTCACTTTTGCGCCATACAGATACGTCAGAAATACTGACGTATCTGTAACTCCTTGCGACATGATGCGTCATATTATAAATATGACGCATCAATCATGACGCAAGTAGGGCGCACTGAGAAGTGACGCATCGCTGCTTTCACGCAGCAATGCGTCACTTCTCATGAGGCCCTGTATTACGTACTCCCTGCGTGTCCGCAGTAAACGCCACTGCTATCCTCCCGCTGCTCGCGTGTACGCTCCGGTTTTAAAACCCTGATGAAGTCACAAAATTGAATCCCAGAGGCGACAAAACACGTCTTGGCTAACCTAACAGAAAATAATGAACAGATGAACAAAAGAATTTGTGGAATCTTGTTACATTACTGTCAAATAACTATATGTGGATATTAGCGTGTGCTGGAGGATAACAAAATATCTAACTGTTGACCTAGGTCACACATGGGGAGGAGCGTGATCTCCTTACCTATAAATAGCTTCTGTCATTGACCGCTTTGTGCTCTACCATTTGCACGGTACAAAAGGGGGTGGTGATGGACGGAGCATCTGAACCAATCAAACACTCACACCCAGTCAAAAGATCTGGGTTTAATCCATCACCGTTCTTTAGCCCACTCTGCCACCCCAGTTCAGACATGGCTATATGCAAATCAGTCTGACCCTGTGCCGCATGGGAACAGTCCAGCCCGAACTGCCAAGCCATGCCTTCCCTGGACCGGAAACAAGCTTCAGAGGACCGGTTTCTGGCATTACAGCCTTCTTCAGCCCGGCTTGCTTGAATCCAGTGGCAAAGTGAGCAAGGGACTCACGCCTGAGCATACCCTGCCACACTTATGGCGGCCTAAGTGGTACAAAAGGGGGTGGTGATGGACGGAGCATCTGAACCAATCAAACACTCACACCCAGTCAAAAGATCTGGGTTTAATCCATCACAGGCGGTGATGGACGGAGCTTGTTTCCGGTCCAGGGAAGACATGGCGTGGCAGTTCGGGCGGACTGTTCCCATGAGGCACAGGGTCAGACTGATTTGCATATAGCCATGTCTGAACTGGGGTGGCAGAGTGGGCTAAAGAACGGTGATGGATTAAACCCAGATCTTTTGACTGGGTGTGAGTGTTTGATTGGTTCAGATGCCCTGTCCATCACCACCCCCTTTTGTACCTAACCTACCATTTGTACAGTGCACTTCGGGCACAACTTCTGACATACCTGTTAGTACCCGTTAGTGCTTCTCTGACACTGGTGATTAACAACGACAGCGGCCCACAACTAGTGTTGAAGCTGTACTACGCCAGTGTGGCCTTACTACCTGCCCATGATTCACATTTTTGAGACGCTTGGGTAAAAGATCTAGGACGCCAGCCGACGAGTCTGTGGGCTGCCTGCTGCACACAGACACATTCAATACCACCTAAACACTGTCACAAACGAATCCATTTTAGTTGTGTTACTCCCAAGGATCAGCACAAATATGACCCTACGAGATCTCCTGAGTTTCCCAAATGCCATACCTCCGGGGCAGATTTCCAGCATATGGTATGGACCTGCAGCCACATAGTGCCATTTAGGAGAGAGGTATTCTTCTGACTGGCCCAAATAATTGAAACCGACCCAGATCCACTGATGGCATTGCTAGGTCATGTGTAGGATCTTCTGAAGGGTGTTTGATGCTTCACAGCGATGGCCCTCCTTCTGGGCAAGCGTGAGGTGGCATTGCATTGTGGAAGAGGACATATCCCCACCATCAAACAATGGCTCACTAGTTTGGTTTATTGTGATGCTATCCAACCCCCATCTTCCAGACCAAAGGATATCTGGCAACATCTTCGCTCCTACCTACTATCGGTGAGCAACGATTCCCAGGGCACCGAACCCTCCTGTTCCAATGGGTCTTCATTGGACACAGATTCCCCCCACTATCATTGATATTGCCGTAGCATTGAGCACACTTAGCACACTCCCACCTTCTCCCCCTCCCCACCCTTTTCTCCTCTCTCCCCACCCCTTTCTCCCCCTCGCCCCTCACTTTTTTACCTGATTTATAGATCTTTATATTTTTGGTGCACGGTTACTAGCAACACCATGTCCCCCTATTACACGTAGGACAACAGAGTTTGCCTTCATTTTTTGTTTCCAGTCAGTTTATTGAGCTTTTAGCACTGTATTTGCACCACATATTGTTACTGTCATCGGATTTATAGTCACCTGAACTATCATGCCGTACGTGTAACTTTATATTCATTTTGTATAAGTAACAATATCCTGCAGCAACGCACTTGATGTATCATCTGTACCGCGTAATGATTGCTATATATCAGTAAATATGTGTACTGTAATTAAAAAACCTAATAGAAACATGTTCAAGAACTCTTCTAAAAATTATTTCTGGGCCTTATTAAACACAACTTATACAGACTTGGACAACAAGGAAGGATTCCCCATTGATCTTTGGTAAACGACTGGATCATATTTATTTCAAAATTACTGGAAACGTTTACAGTGCTATCTATTCTTAAGACGAAAAGTCTGCAACCTCAAGTGAAAACAAATGATGGGTTCACCAAAGCATTAATTGGAGAAAAGTGTAAAGTAAATAAAGAAATATGAGCCTTTAGGAAACTTCCAATAGCTACAAGACAATCCTAACTCCATAAAATAAGGATAATCAGGTCATCCTACAAGAAAGCAATTTTAAAAGCTGAATCAGACTATATAAGCCACAACTGGATAACAATACAACACATTTTCAGGAAGGGAGACAAAACCTTTCTGGCAGTATATTAATAATCTGATTTATGGGGAGCACAATGCATATGTTGTGAATATTCCTGAATTGGTCCTGCTCAAACACATAGTAAAATTATATGTTACTAACACTTCATCGGATCGACTGCCAGACAATTCAAAGTAATGCTTAATGTCAAACATCTTAGCTCAACTCAACTGAAGAAGTCATTGAATAGGTCAAAACAGATGGGCTTCTGGCCCAAACGGCCTTCCATCTGCAGTATTCAAAGCTGGGTCTGAGTTCTAATCTGCTCAAACAGCTTAAGTATTTTATTCAATAACTTTCTGGCTGGTACGGTAATTCCAGAGTCTTAGAGATACACCGCACTTCATCCTATTTAAAAGAGCGGCAAAAGAGATGAGCCAACAAAATACAGGCAAATTGCCTTAATTGATATTGAGGCAACGTTTTTTTCTAGAAGATCTAAAAGATCTTGAGAACTGGCCTGCCCTAAAGTCCCTAATGCCATTAAATGAAATAGGCTTTCGAAAAGAGTACCGATACTGTAATAAACCTTATGGTCCTCCCAGTAGTTATTGAGGGCTCTTTTAGAAGCAAATCCTCTATCAATTCCTGTTTTGTAGATCTGAATTCTGCCTTTGATAAGACCCCATGCAAGGTTTTATAGACAAAATTAACTCAATGGGTAAACCCCCGTTTTGCTTCATCTCATTCAGCTTTTTTAATATAATACATGGGTGAAAGTAAAACTGGGAGATGGCTCAACTACTACAAAAATGATTTATACAAGTGACTGTCTAAAAAAGGACCGCGTCCATGTCCCTTTTTTATTTAATGTATTTATCTCAGACCTTAATTGTAGTCTCAGTATGATAAACACTGAAGCACCGTGGTTACCCCAGAATCCTCTGGTTAGACTTCAATATGTGGATGACAAAGACCCAATTACTAAGACACCTATTGGACTACAGCGATTAATAACCGCTCTTATGGCATATACCAGAAGGAATGGGCAGGAAATTAACATCAAGAAAACAAAAGTTATGGTTTTTGGAAGCCAGCAGAGGAAACAAGACTTTGCCTGGCACTTGAATGGAAAATTTGAAATAACCAAGACGCATACGTACCTAGGAATTACTTTTGATTAGCGACTTAACTTTAAGCTACATTCCCAAGTCTTAAAACAAAAAGCAAATTCGCTTTTATCTGCATGTAAATCGTTGCAGACTAAGCTGAGAAGCCCATCATTGCTTCCCATTCTCAACACAATTGAGGCTAAATGTATACAATCTCTTATCTGAGTATCAGAAATAATGCGAAGGTGGGATTTAAAGTTGCTAGAGACACACCCAGCCTACATTTATAGACGTCAATTCAGACTACAGCCCAACACCTCCCTGGCACAGGTTTGCCTGGAATTTAACCCAGTGAAAGAAGTTTTGACGAGACAAGGCACTTTTATTAAATTTTGCAAAAAACTTCATCAAGCAGGCAAACCTTCCTTAGCCTCTCTCTTATGGTTTGAAATTGGAAGTGGTAAAAAACCTTATCTGTGGGGGAGATAATCTATGCCCCGCTCTGTGCAGGGCCTTTTCCCTTTGGGCCTGTGACGTCTCAGGTTCTTACTTTTTAGTCAGGAAGACTTTCTTCCCATTTGAAGGACAAGAACCAATTTGCAAAGAAAGCTCACTCATGGATGGTTATAAATTCTTATGACTGCCCAAACCCACAGCTATTTTTGAATACTTCTTATTCATGATTTAAAGTTCATGAGGTTAAGAATGGGTTGCTTACCCACAAAAGACTTGACATCTTACTGGAAGCATTTGTGGCCACCACAAACCTTTCTCCTATGTGGGAATAAACAAGAATCTTTAATACACATTCTGTGTGTTTGCCCAAAGTTGACTGAAAAACATGGACACTTTTTGTGTAAGTACATTAACACATTGCAAATGTAGTGTAGTATTGGTTGAATGTTTTAGTGGGCCTTTCCCACAACTATCATGCAATTTTGTCAAATTTTTGGAGTCTGAGTCGGCCTGTTTGCTATTGTATTGAAACATATAGACGCACAAAAGTGATAGGAACTTATATAAATTGAAAAAGCATATGAAGTATGTGTCTGCTTGTATGTTAGAATACTGTAACAAACACTTGGATAACAGATGTCTATATACAGATACATTTATACATATTTTACACAGATTTACACTGGTAGTTGTTTATAAGCTGTATGTTTTGTGACAAATATAGTTTTATTGGAATGTTTTATTAGAAAGTAAAAGCTGAATACTTTGGTGCAAATATATAGTTAATTATTTAACTTATTCACTCACTCTTTGATATTAGAACTTTCATATAGATTTAATATCTAATGGTTTTCATTAACTCATGCACAAATAAATAAAACTGAAACAGAAGTACTATAGACGCCATCGTCAACGGTATCTTTGCGGTAGGCAAAGGGTCCTGAGCAATTGGTTTTGTTATTGACGAGTCCTTTGTCGATGAAGATAACGTAACCGCGAATGATAGGAAGGCTGAAGGAGAGAAAGGTAGTTTCTGTGTCTCAGAATGATGAGGAGGAGGCCGAGATTGGAAATCTGACTTCGTTGGAGGAGTTGTTATTGTCAACTGCTGTCACGCCTTTATTGCCTCATGACTTGCCTCTGGGCATGAACCCCGCTGTCTGACAGGTCACTTTTATATTTTCTTTGACTGCTTTATTGGTGGTTCTCATAAAGTTGATGGAACCGCCTCGTCCAAAACTGTTTCAGGGACTTATTTTTCTCCAGCATTAGGCTTTTTTCTGGGTCTAGTGGAGGAGTTTAGATTCATTGTCTGAGGCAGTAGTGATCTTGACTTTTGACTTTTGTAGCCATAGAAACAGTCTCCCTTCCATGTCCTTGAGAGTTCTGTAGTGGAATATTCAGTGTAAATCTTTCAGCCCTTCGTCATATGCAGAGTATAAACAATAGATGCATCATTTGTGAGGTTCATCACAACAAGTCTTCCCACAGGAACCACGAGAAGAAGATTCAGACATTGTTGAAAGTCAATTTAAATCAAATCTCCAATTATAAATAAGCCATTGATCTGTATCTAAGAAAATGTGAGCAGAGCTCCTTTGGACCCCCTTCACACATGATGTGTGGTTTAACTATGAGGAATGGTACCCTGTGCAGGATGTGAAATTCAAACAGTGCACACCTCATTGGTTGGAGTTTGGTTTTCTTATATGATTGGAATAGGTTACTCAACGTAAGACAGCTACTGTAATGAGACAGTGGGACTCCCAGGTTAACGACAGGGGTCAAGAAGAAAAGGTTTCTTCATTGTACAGGATTTAGGTAGAAATTAGCACTTTTTATAAACCTATCCTTGGAGTATACTCACAAAATTTATATTCACAATTGAATCAGCTTTTTGATAAATATTCTAACGGTGTTCAGATGGCTTCTGTAGCTGCTCCCTAAGTTAGCCTAAGAAAAAGTTCAAGTGGGCATTTACAATAGGGATATGGTACCAGAGCCTGTGCAGTGAAAGTGCATTTTTAATCTAGTCACCGCAGGCACGGAATGTCTTAGCTAAAGTTGAAAGTGGACTTTCCACTTGTAAACAACTGTTTTTCTCAGGTTACTATGTTATGGCTGCAGCATCTGGCATCCGCTGTGATGGTGTAGCCAAAGCGGCAGAGGTAAAAAAAAAAGTGCTGCCATCTTCCAATAAAAACTCATTTTGAATGTGGTATCCCTCTGCACATAACTTCCAACCCCTCTGAAGAAATCACAACAAAAGCATTACAGGTAACGGCTGAAAATGCCCTTCTTTGGCTTCCAAACTGTTCTCAAGCGAAACGTTTATCTGGTCCCGTTTCTTTTTGCATTCTGGTACTAGTATCCCTACATTTAGAAGGGAGAAGTACTACCAAGTAGCCGAGTACAAGTACAAACTGGACTGAATAAGCTACTTAAGTCTTGCATCACCATGCTCACACATATTCACACATCAGCCTGTGTGTCAGGCCTTGTATACATTAAGTTCATGTAATACCTCGCTATAAATTGCCTTGTACGCTCTAGATGTTTAGAGGAAGCTGGTGTAGTATTTCTTCTTACAAGCTAGTCTCATGAGAACGGCTTCCATTACACAACCCTGGCGAGTAAGATGGTTGCTTATCTTTGGCATTTGCCTGCTGTTTTACTAGGATTTTCAAGACTTGAAGCATCCCCTTCTCAGTAATTCAAGCTGCTTCCTGTCCCAGCAGAAGGTTGCAGTATTTCAGCACTGGCGGGGTTGAATTCTTTCATTCACCGCATCCCTGTCTGAATGAACTTTTTCTTGGCTTACACTGATGTAGTTTTCATTAGTAACTCCAGTAAAGGTTTTGGGGAGTATTTTTGCCTTCATGAGACCAGGGTCTAATAGACAGAAAATAGGCTACTTGAAGTTAGTTAAAAAAAAATGACCCATGTTTGCAAATTGAGGCGATTTTGAACGAGTAAAGACAGGATACATAAGTGATTTGCAAGGCATGGAAGACTGCATGGATTTGAACTTGCTGCTGGTAATGTTTGTTTTAATATCAAAGAAATTAACAGTCAAAACCGACCAAACAGACCACAAACAGTGAAACAAACCTTGGCAAAGTTAATAGGTCTGGCGCTGGCACACATCCTTCTAGCACTTTTTTTGCCATGGTTTTAACAGAACTTAATTTTTATTGTTTGTGAATATGCTGGGCCCTCACCAACCTACAAGAAAAGTATTTGCTGCAGGCAAAACATTACTTTGTGGTCTCAAAAAACCCAAACATTACCATAGTACTCCCTGGCACTCAAGGGAACTACTTTGTGTGTGGATGTGTTCCTTGTGTAAGGACGGCATGGCGTAACTTATAGTGAAGTCAGCCAATGGCTGAAATGAAATGGCTGAAGTGAACTGATACATTGCCCCTTAAAGTAGGTGGAAGAAAAATTTGAAAGATGCTACCCACATACTAATGGATGAAGTCTGGCTGAAACCCCTCTTAGTAGCTATGTTTTACACATCATTTTTGTAAAATCAAAAGGTGTTGGCTAACACAGACCTAAAAAAGTCAAGCAATCTGGCATTGGCTGCAAGCTTTGTACCTTTGAGAAAGAAAGAAAGAAAGAAAGAAAGAAAGTAGGAAAGAAAAAGATAACTTATTACAGAACAGTTTCAAATGGACACAACCTGGTGTGCTGTGAAATAGCAGCAGTCAGAAAAGCAAAACACTCTTAAAAGAATTCACAACAGCATTGGCTGGAGATGGGATCTTATAAAGATGGAATGTGTATCAGAAGCCTCCTGCTATCACATCACACTCTAAACACAAAGACAGCACTAACATAATTATGAAGTGAAAATAAAAAACTGGTAGTGAAGGGGACTAGCTTGTGTGTGGATGTGCTCCTTGTGAGAGAGCAAAAAGCAGTCACTCAAAGGAAAGTTAACCAGTGGCTTAAGTAGAATGACCCACTTCCCCATGATATATGCCGTAGTGGGCAAAAACAAAATGTGAATGACACAACAACAGACCAATGGATGAATAGAGGTGGCGGAAAGCCCTTTGTCTAAGTATGGTATACATATTTTAATAAAATCAAAAGGTCTTGATTACCGGCGACCTAAAAACAGCCCACACACAGACCAGTCAGACCAGTCCGTTGGGCAATACCGATTGCCTCATAGGCCAATCTGACCCTGCATGAGATATGGGGCGGCCTTAGGCATGTGCAAGCTGTGCACCTGCACAGGGCCACCAAACCCCAGAGGCCACAACGCCAATATATATCCTTAATATATTAATCCTCTGAGGATGGATACATATTTGCGTGGCGTCCCCTGGCAGGGATTTGGTGGCCTCCGGCTCTGTTCCACTTCCAAACATCCTGACCCCCCTCTTCACTGGCCTCCGTGCTCCGTCCCGCCCGGACTCCCTCTTCTGGGGCCCCCTACCTACACTCCCTGCCCAGGGCCACTATGAGCCTAAAGCCGCCCCTGATGAGATGTTGACACAACTCTTGCTATAGTGGCTTGTCACAGTAGGTGTGAATTTGATTTTCTTTTTAAAGCAACATATGATATCCTACTTGCCATCCAACATTCGTATAACCGGTATTACTAAAAGTAAGGCCAGATGTACGTTGGTAATCATTTGCGATTGCAAATAGCAAATGTTTGTGATCCACTATTTGGTAATCGCAAGCACCAATGTTTTTGTACAAAAAATGCAGCCTGTTTCCCTTAAAGGAAATGGAATGTGTTTCAAAAAGAAAAATGAAAAGTTTTCTTTCCATTTTTTAAGAGCAGGCAGTGGTCAGTGGAACCTCTGCCTGCCCTCAAAAAAATTTATTCTCAAACATTCACAAAGAGGACCCCTTCCATTTATGAATGGGTTATCACCTACTTGAAGTAGGTGGCAAAACGCAAATGTTTTGAGACTGCATTTCGGATGCAAAACATGCACACATGCCACTGTGATTCGGTATTAAGAAGGGATGCCCTAAACCCGCCCCTGCCTAATTCTAAATCGCAAACCCAATTTGAGATTTGGTAATAGGTTACCGAATCGCAAATTACCCTTTGTAAATTGAAAAATGCCTTTTTTCGTTTGCAAATGGTCCGATTCTGCGAACTGGGCCATTTCCATTTGTGATTAAAAAAAAGCTTTGTACATGTTGCCGCTAGTTTCTTCTGAGAGAGGTACTGTCCCGAGTACCCATCGCACGAAGTAACCCATAAGTGGCTTCTTATCATGAAATGATTCCTATTCTTGCTGTTCTCTGTGTTTATTATCTTTAAACTATTAGCTAGCTCAGCAAGGAATATTAATTTCCTTTATTGGCCTTCTGCTGTGTGGTAACAAGTCTAGGAGACAGTCTTCTACAGACATTTATATTTACTTTTTAATGAAGAGACAGATACTCCGTAGAGATGTCTTCTGGAAAAAAAGGTAGATTCTTATTTTTCTGAGCATGTTTTTTGTAGAGATACAGGGCCCTATTCACAGAACTAACTTAAGACAAAATCCTAAACTTACTACTTTTGGTATTCACAGAAGTTAGGATTTTGTCTTAAGTTTGTCTTAAGACAGACTTAAGACAGACTTAAGTTAGGATTTTGTCTTAAGTCTGTCTTAAGTCTGTCTTAAGACAAACTTAAGACAAAATCCTAACTTTTGTGAATACCAAAAGTAGTAAGTTTAGGATTTAGTCTTAAGTTAGTTCTGTGAATCGGGCCCACAGTTTACACGATGTAGTGAATAGAATACTCATTCTTTTCGATGTTGTCTACAATCTCAGAAAGAAGAGTTCACAGAGAAAGTAAATACAGTTTTATAATTAAGGTAGTAAAAGTAGGGTTAATTGAGAATGTGATTAGACTATGGGGAAGAAGTGAAATACCGAATAAATGTTGCTTCTCTCTCCATAGGAAACCTGAGAGCAGCGGGAGACCAGACACGCCAAATACGACCTAAACAGATAAGCAACTAGTGGTTAAGAGGCTTTCCGTCTCTATATCCCAGGGGTCACCAACCTTTTCTGTAATAAGAGCTACTTATGTTCAATGAAACTCATTGAGCTACTATTATTAGTAGTATTAAAATAGTGACCACATCAGTCAAGATTACATTAGTGGGCACGATATTGAAGATTACTGCCAGCGATCACCTCAGTCCATCAGGCATGGTTGCAAACTGCAAAGTATAAAAAGCTTTATCAGTATATAATACCTTTACATGGGTATACATAACAGCTATAACTGCAATGCCTTGGGTACCAAGGTAATAACATTTCTAAAACGTTTTCCCAATGTAACATGGTTTATTACTAAAATATCAACCTTAAATATACTTTGGAAGAAGCCTGCTCTATCCTATTCTCCTCCCACCATCCCCGCTCGCATGGTTGTCATTCATTTCCAAGGTGGTGCCTGAGTCAAAGAAAGGACGGACAGGCTGGATCCAAAACATTTCTGTAAGAGTGCAGCAGTCATATATAAGGTCAGAGTCTGCCATATTTGTTTACCTAGTCTTATAACTCTTGACGCTTTGACTCGATGCCCTATTCCCCTCCCCCTATTGTGCATCACACACTGTTCGGCGAGGCACACTGTCCTCCCCTCATGCAAATCCCCCATGATTCCCTTGATGCACACCATCTAGTGCGCCATGAGGCATATTCTCAAGGATTTATCGCCAAGTTATCGGCACTTTATCAAAGCAAAAGTGGCAATACATTTATCCCCCCCCATTCACAAGCTGGTGCAAACAGCCGATATCACCAGTTTACCTGCGATAGCAGCCGCCAAAAACATCGCCAGGGATGACCCCGGCAACTATCTCTAATGAGATGCAGAGTAGGCGTTCCCGTGCAAAAAGCCACGACAACACTACTCTGAAACATTCTCAATGACCAGCCAGATCGGCGATAAGATCCCAAAACAGGCGAAAAGGCGCGTTAGCAGCAGAAAATTAACACCTGCTCTGACCTGGTGTAAAGTCGGACGACAACCTGCACCAGAAAAGGGAGCCCAGACCAGAGTCACACCTGAGGAACAACAGATGCCATGGAGCTACTGGCCATGCAGCCTGGAGCCCCAAGAGGGCCACAACACCCACCACCACCACACCCAGGCTGCCCACCCTCAGACCCTCCCCGCACCCCTTCCAGACTACCATAGAGGCATTGCAGACCAAGACAATGGACCTTCAGAAAACGCACCAGCCTCACAGACCCAACACAAAGGATGTCATTGCCCACTACTTGCTCAAAAGGACAACCATCCTCTGCATCCTGAACATCATAGCCCACAGGCTGACGGTACCCACACAGTGGACAACCAACATCCCTCCGCAGACAAAGCAGCTGGCTGTGCTGCATCTGTTGACCTCAGGTACCTTCCAACCAACAACTGCCAGAGTCAGAGGTGTCTCACAGCCAGCCCTATCAAAGTTCATCACAACTGTCTTGGATGCCATCAGCAGCTTCATACCCCAGCATCTTCACTTCCCCCACACTGCGCAGGAACAGCTGGAGACCAAGCAAGGCAACTACGCCATAGCTGGCTTCCCACACGTGTTAGGGGCAATTGACTGCACGCATGTCCTACTTGTGCCTCCTGCAACACTGTATACAATTCCCGCAACAGGAAGAACACAGATTCCATCAATGTGCAGGCAATTGTGGACCACCGGGGACTCTTCACCAATGTTGTCGCCAACAACCCAGGCAGTGTGCATGATACCTACATCTTCCAATAGAGTCCAACATCAACCAGGGCTTCCCGGATGGCACCTATGGAAATGCTATGCTTTTTGGTAAGTACCAAATGAACACACCACACACCCCAACTCCACAATCATGCAACTCACAACTCTGGGAAAGCACACATTACAAACTCATACACAGCATGCCAAACAAAATGGCCACCCACCAGACATGACAGCACAACTTACTTTGGCAACGTGGGCTAGCCATGCACATGAGCCATCAACGGCATGGCACCTCAGCCACACAATAGTAGAATGTGTGTTGAAAGTTAGGCTGAAACCGTCAACATTATCGGCGCCCTCTTGCTCTCCTTAACCTTTTTGTGCGCGTAAAACAGCCGCCATTTTTGAACACCATGGCTTCCCTGCTCCCGCCGAGAGCCAGCGCGCCTCTCTCCCATTCCTAACTTCGCCGGCATCCCTCCTAGCTTCACTGGCAACCCCCTGCTTGCACCTGCCTTGAGTCATAAACCCCTCTTCGGCGCTGCTCTCTCCCAGGCCCTCATCCTGTTCCCAACGCGACACCTCCCTGCCTCCCTTTCATGATCTCCGGCCCTTTGACGAAAACCCCTTTTCCCCGAGTGCCCGATTGTCTTCCCCGTTCCCAGGCCGACACCTAGCTCTGCCGATACCAACCCCTTGCCCCTCCCCATACAATAGAAAGCTTCCCTCCTCAAAGGACCCCCGAGATGATCAAAGCCCCCCATCCCACGAGATCCGATCGAAACCCGCACACTCCGTGAATCGGCGGAATACCCAGCTGTGCGATGATCATCACCTTTTGTGAACGGGGCGGGGACTTCCACTGTAACCTTGCGTGGGAACGGGCTGGGAAGGGAGGATTCTGAGGATGTCTTTCCGTACATCAAAGTATCAACGAGAATGTGTTACATGTAATAAAGAGATAAACTTGTGTATAAGAGGCCAGGCCTCGGGGATGCAGTTAGAGCACCTCAGAACGATACCTTCTGTCCGTTTTCGTTGTGTTCTCCTCCGGAGCGAATAAAAACCTTGTTTCCTGCCTTCCAGTCTCCAGCGCCTGCCTCTTCAATAGTTTAACTTCTTTGTGGGTTCAAGAGGCGACACCGCCGGGCAATAATTAAGGATCTTATATTCTGATTGGTAGTGCCCCCCAGTTAGATTTTTCCACAATTGGCGTCCCAAGCGTGGGGCCCATCAGCGACCCATGGATCCAGTGGGAGAGGTCCTGACGACAAAGTGAACGACTGCAACGATCGGGAACGCGTCTGTCCGATAGACCCTCGTCTGACAGCCGATCATCCGAACTTCACTGGTTCCGAACAGACCTCTCTCGAGTGATCTACGGTCCTGACTGGGAACCATCAGGAGTGCCGCGAGGATAACGGAGAAGAGAGGACGATCGGGCGCTGGATTCGGAAGACAGGAAACTGTCCATGCGGTCCGGGTAAGGTCGTGTAACCACGACAAGTCACGAAATAATTGTTTGATTGCCTGTTTGTTTAAAAAAATACTAGTATTGCTCTTTTTGTTTATTTGGAGATTCACTGTCTGCAAACGGAGAAGCAACGGTCTCTCTCTTTGCAAGCAGTGGAGGATAGGTAGGGCAGCAGCCGTGCTTATTTTCTCCCCCACTCAATAATCACTTGAAACTGAACTGTTGTTCACAAACTATTGTTTCCTGGAGATTCCCTGTCTGCAAACAGGGAAGAGACCACCCTTTTTGCAGATAGTGAAAAAGGTAGGTAACGCAGATCTTTGCGGACCTACTCATTCTCCCCATTGTTATTTATCGGTCTTTTGTTATCTTGATCTATGAGGGATTCACTGTCTGCAAACGGAGAAACAACGGGCTCTCTCTTTGCAAACAGTGGAGGATAGGTAGGGCAGCAGCCGTGCTTATTTTTTCCCTCCCACTCAATAATCTCTTGAAATTGAACTGTTGTTCGCAAACTATTGTTTCCTGGAGATTCCCTGTCTGCAAACAGGGAAGAGACCACCCTTTTTGCAGATAGTGAAAAGGGTAGGTAACGCAAATCTTTGCGGACCTGCTCATTCTCCCCATTGTTATTTATTGGTCTTTGGTTTTTTGATCCATGAGGTATTCACTGCCTGCAAACAACGTAGAATAGAAATATTCTGTCCAGTCTTTGCACCTAGTGATAAGATAGGCAGTGCTGACTTTTTAGTCCCTCGTTACGAGCCGTCATGTCTGTCTTCTCCCCACTGATTAGTAGCCTGTTTAGCCCGGACCGCTTATTAGAGATGGACCATCCAGCCCCACTGGAAGGCACCCCTAATAAGGACATGTTCATGGTGCATGGATTGACCGCTATTGCCTATAGTAAACTATGGCATAAATATACAAAACAGGGTCAAGAAAGTCAATGGCCCCTGATAGGATCCTTCGATGATGATAAAATAAAAACGCTAGAAACTGCCCTGGGTAAAAACAAGACAACACCTACTATGCTTGATAGCTTCGGCATGTGGCGAAAAGAAACTGAACAGCGTAAAAAGAAAACTGAGAGTAGGTTGGAAAAAGAGCTGCAAAAAGCAGCCCACCTAGCTGCTCAGAAACTAAAAAAGGAGATAGAGGAAAGAGAGAAAGCTAAACAGAAACTAGAAAGGGAAACGCCAAGCCAGTGTCCGGTTAGAACCCCCTCCATGCTCTACCCTGATTTACCCTCGAAACGACAAGCCAATGAGGACCTGCTGTTAGGTCCTCCTATCATCTACATGCCCCCTCCATATGCCCCTTCTCAACCCTTGGCGCAGCACGCGCCACCCCCAGGTACAAACAAAGGTACCGCCACAGCGTCGGCCCCAATGGCCTCTGTGCCGGCCGAACCCCTTATATTAAAACCCGCATCAACAACGACGTTAGACGACCATGAGACTCGAGGGACTGGCCCTGCAAGAACAAACAGGCTAGACAAAGATGAGCGAGCGGGGATCGACAAAATAGCAAGGACACTGGTAGAAAGGAAGGATGATGAAGAGTACATCACAGATATGTTCAGCTCGTATACAGGGAGTCACAGACGACATTTTACCGTACGACTGTGTTATCATGTCTTGAATGCATACGAGGACCGATATCGAGACAAAGGTCCCGAGAGCCTAAGGACTCTGTACCGGAAGGTCGATATCGGGGATGAGGGCGAGTGTGATGTGTCGGACCTCCTTACGCGTATGCTTGAGGTTTTCCGCCACCTCACTGAACGAAAGCCGGGAGCTAAATCCGCAGCCCCCGTAGTGACCGAACCACCAACCGAGCAATCTAACACCATGATGCCGATACGTGAGGCTGCCCCTTACTGGGTTCCTCCTCGGGGTACAGGGACTCACGATGATGCAAACAACCAAGATGCGAAGGGAAGGGTAGTATACAACTGGGTCTACCAGCCATGGGACCGGCAAGAGATACTGACATTCCGGAAATCTCTACCCGACCTACGTAAAAACCCCACTGCCTTCTATACTGAATTGGGTACAGCCCTGGGTTCAACTATCATGACCCTGGCTGACATCGACTTGTTCTTCGGGTTATGTCTACCAGCTGATGTGTGGAAGCAAATCCGGAAAGTCGACCACCTTGAGCTGTTCGGACATACCTGGTCACAACTCGATGAACTGGACAAACAACGGGGACCAGGACAAAAGCCGTTGAAATCCATTCTAGACCTCCCAGATAAAATCGTAGAGAAATTAAAAACCCAAATCCCAGAAAAGAAAGTGGACTGGTCGATAGTAACAGCCTGTCGCCAAAAACCCCAGGAGGACGTATCGGAGTACTTCTCCCGGTTTGAAACGGTGTTCTCCGATTACAGCGGCCAGGACATGACCACTGCAACCGGACACCATCTGTTTGTCCAGAATTATGTTAAGGGCCTATCATTGGAAATCTCCCAGAAACTACAGGCCAGCGAGAGTAGTTGGGCAGCCTCCAAACCTACAGCGATTCTCCAAATGGCCCAATATTATGAGCATCAGAAAAATGAAAACGATAGGGCGACAGAGAGAAAGAAGAAAGACTTAAAAGAGAGGGTGATGATTGCCAAACTGCAAGGGGTGACTATAGGACGAGACCAATACCGGGGAAACTACCAGACAAACGTCCCTAAGACTACATTTCCCCAGGACCGCACTCTGACTCCCTACAGTGGACGCACAGACCTTAGAGAAGACCAGTGCGCTTTCTGCAAAGGGACTGGCCATTGGAAATCCCAGTGCCCAGTTCTTCTGGAAATGACCAGAAGCAAAGACCCCAGGGATGTGACAAACGGACAGAGACCTAGGGGACAACAACGAGGGCCCCCAAATGACGCGACTAATGACAGATCAAGCAGACCAAATACGTTCGATCGACCCAGACAGAACCAATATCAACAATCTGACTATGACGACACTCACACCTTTGCATAGGACAGCCAAGGGCGAGGGAGGGATCCAGTCGAGCTCTATGTTGACCAGCAGGGCCCTTATGTCACCGCTAAGGTCCTGGGTACCAAGTCTCCATTTCTGGTAGACACTGGCGCAACACGTAGTGCGTTATCTAAACGACTGATTCCAAGGGCACCCTTGTCTGGCTCACTCATAACATCGACAGGTTTCGATGGAACGCCCTCCACCAACCCTTTGTCTGCCCCGATTCTCTTTGACGTAGAAAACAACACCACCGACACCACGTTCTTGCTTTCCTCCAATAGCCCTGACGCCATTATGGGACTTGACTTACTGAAACACTTCCGAGCGACGATTAGGTGTTCTCAAGATGGAGTTCGAGTGTTTCTTTACGACAACCCCGTTCTGCTTAGACATTGTTCCCCCCGGCACATGTTTTCCATCACCGACGTTGACGCGTCCCTGCTTGACACTCTACCTCCGTATCTGTGGGCCAAAGCGGATTCGGACGTAGGGCGTATGTTAATTGACCCAGTGCACATTACTGTCCGACCAGACGCAACACTCCCAAAACTCCCACAATATCGGATATCGCCAGAGGGCGAGAAGGCATTGGTAATGATTATCCAGTCACTGATAGACGCAGGAGTGGTAGAGGAAGTGGTTAGCAACGTTTGCAACAGCCCTATCTTGCCCATTATCAAGAAGCAGGGAGAGGGAGATGAGAAAGCATACCGTTTCATCATCGACCTCCGAGAGATCAACAAAGTGGTGGTACCCCAGTACCCTGTGGTCTCAGACATCACCACCATCCTGACCTTGATTCCATCCACTGCCACCACCTTTTCCGTCATCGACCTCAAGAACGCATTCTTCTCCATCCCCATCCACCCAGACAGCCGGTATCTCTTCGGCTTTACCCTAAAATCCCGCTCATATAGGTTTTGCCGAGCTCCTCAAGGCTACACGGAGAGCCCTAGCATCTACAGCCAGGCCCTCAAAAGACAACTAGACCAAGTCCGGTTACCCGACGGGGTGGTGTTGGTACAATATGTCGATGACATCCTTTTGGCAGCCGACACCACCCCTCTAGCGGTTACCGCCACCATTCAACTCTTGCACTTCCTTGCGGAAAATGGCCACAAGGTCTCCAAGAAGAAGTTGCAATTCTGCCTACCCCAGGTCACTTACCTGGGCCACCTTCTGTCCAAAGATGGAAGGAAACTCACCCCTGATCGAATCCAAACCATTCTAGATACCCCTGTCCCTAAAACCCAGAAGCAGGTTCGCTCCCTATTGGGCCTCACCTCCTTCTGCCGACAATGGTTGCCAAACTTCAGCCTCGTTGTAAAACCACTGCTTTCTCTGCTAAACAAAGACGTCCCTTTCCCACTCCCTTGGACTCCTGAGTGTCAAACTTCCTTCACAGAACTACGAGATGCCCTTTGCTCAGCCCCTGTCCTGGGTACCCCTGATTACAGAAAGCCCTTCTCCCTTTACACTCACGAAAGGGAGGGGTGCGCTTTATCTGTCCTGACCCAGGCCATCGGTCCTAAGCAACGACCGTGCGCTTACTTCTCTGCCACTCTTGACCCTGTCGCCAGAGCCTTGCCTGCCTGCCTTCGAGCTGTAGCTGCTGCTGCAGTCTCTATCCGACAGAGTGAGGGGATTGTACTCTCGAATTCCCTCACGGTACTGGTACCCCATGCAGTCGACACCCTCCTGAACCAAACCAAGACGCAACATCTGACGAGTGCACGACTGACTGGATACGAACTAACCTTGCTTGCCCCCCATATCACCCTGAAAAGATGCACCACACTGAACCCAGCAACTCTGTTACCCTTGCCAGAGAACGATCCCAATGTGCACCCCGTACATGACTGCGTGACTCTTACGGACGAACAGACCAGGAGTAGGGTCGATCTCAGAGACACAGCTTTCCCTGACCCCGACGGGGAGTTGTGGGTGGACGGTTCTTGCATCAAACTCTCCGATGGTACCACTTCCGCTGCCTATGCAGTCACCACGGCTCGAACTGTAGTAGAAACAGCCCGCATCACCCAGCGATCTGCCCAGGCAGCGGAACTGATTGCTTTGACGCGAGCCTGCATCCTGGCAACAGGAACCACAGCGAACATTTACACCGACAGCCAGTATGCCTTCGGGGTGGTTCACCATTTTGGGCTCCTCTGGAGGGAGAGAGGATACTTGACCTCACATGGCACACCCATTTTGCACGGAGATTTAGTCTCCGCCTTAATCGAAGCTGTCCTCCTCCCCAACAGACTTGCCGTTATCAAATGCCAGGCACACAAGAAAGTGACAGACATTATTGGACAGGGAAATGCACTAGCTGACATCACCGCCCGAACGACAGCTGAAAATAGAACAACAACACATATGTACGTGACCAGGTCACAAGCAGAAAACTGGACTGACGCCAAGGACACAATTAGAGACATACAAACGACTAGCACACAACACGAATTGACTGAATGGACACGGGTAGGATTGAAAGACGATGAAGGCTGCTGGCGGACAAAAGACACGAACAGATGGTTGCTACCTGATTCGTACTTGATTCCCATATTAACCATGGCACACTCCCCTGCCCACATAGGATCAGCCCCCATGATTGAACTTGTCTCCAGGGTTTGGCACAATGACAAGATCCCAGATTCCGCCAAACGCCTGGTCCAACAATGCTTAATATGCCTGCAACACAACCCCGGGAAAGGAACTGTAGTACCCCGGGGGGGATTTGGGGTCCCAAACCACCCATTTGAAGTCCTGCAGATGGACTACATCCAGCTAGACAGATGCCAAGGCCTGAAATATGTACTTGTCGTGGTGTGCGCATTTAGCAAATGGGTGGAAGCATATCCAACCCGTGACAACACCGCTATGGCCACTGCAAAGGTCCTGTTAAAGGAGTTTTTCCCCCGTTATGGCCTCTGTCGTGTTTTATGGAGTGATAATGGCCCCCACTTTGTAGCCAACGTTATCCAGCTCATCCTAAATGGGCTGGGTATTAAACAGAAATTCCACGCAGTCTTCCACCCTCAATCTGCTGGGCTTGTCGAACGACACAATGCCACACTCAAGCTTAAACTGGCCAAAATAGTGGCTACGACGGGCCTGAAATGGCCAGACGCCCTCCCACTGGCATTGCTATCGATGCGCTCCACCCCCACCCGACATCACTTAACCCCTTATGAAGTTGTCTTCGGCCGACCCATGAGCGTCTGGTCTGCCCCGAAACCAACTTCCATTCATGACGTTCCGGATGTCCTAATGTCTGATTATCTGTACAAATTGACTGAAACTTTGTCTGTCCTTCATCAGCAGGTGCAGCAGGCCATCCCCGATGCTTCCAGGGGTCCGGGCCACGCCATCCAGCCGGGGGACTTCGTGCTGATCCGAAATTTTCAGCGATCAAAGAGTTTGGAACCCCGGTGGACGGGCCCCTGGCAAGTGCTGATCACCACTCGGACCGCACTTCGAGTGGAGGGGAAGAAACATTGGCTGCACGCCCATCACTGCAAAAAGGTCTCTCCAACCCTGGCCACGACAGACACCGTCAACACCCAAGAAGAGCTCCTGAACCAGGACCGACCATCGTTGAACTGCTATCCTGACACAGAGACACTTGAACTTTCAAAACATCCTGACCCCACTGTGCCATCTCGAGAAGGGTATTTCCTGCGTCGAAAGGAGGGAGCTTCGGCTAAGTAGGCCACGGACTAGGTTAAAGGATCTCAGAACGGTGACCCAAACTACCAAGGGTTACCTGGAGAGAGGCTGAAACTAAGTCTGTGGTCCTGCCCACTACCGAGCACCTTGAAGACGAAGATGATGGAAGCGCCAGATAAGAAGATGATGGAAGCGCCAAACAAGAAGCCGACTGAGACAACAGGAAATACCCACTACAGAAATCCGAGAACAGACAGACTCCATAGCTCAAAGACAATTGCACTCTTCATCGTAATCCTCCTCTGTTTTCTCCTCATGACTACGCTCTGGATTATGGAAGAACACGCACCTGCTCACGAAACATTCCTAACCACTGCTCAGCCTACCACCATGAAGGAACATTATCTAATTTCGCTCTCTCCCCAACTAAGAGAGAGGCGAAAGGAGTTTTGGAACAACTCCTTCGTGCAGCTACTTCACCAGCACAATCTTGCCACCAACGCCACCAACTGTTGGATCTGTGGGTTGCTACCCCATGCCACTGGACATTCAATACCATTCATCCCTTCACCCTTCTCCGTCCACGGCTCCTGCCTTGCCTGGCTGATCCTCCTGCAAGAGAGCTATACGGGAAATGCCACCTCCAGCAGAACTGCAGCACATTCTTCTCATGGGGCCGGGCGAAACAAGACAAAGACACACTTCTGCCCGCTGACCCCCAGCGACTCGATCCAAATGGACATCCCGGCCAAAGAACGAATCGAAATGCAGGTGTTCAACAATCCGACCAGACCCACCTTCTCCTATCTGCGGAAACGAACGGCTGCCACTCTGACTGTGGCCCTGACGGTCATCAACGTCACAGGCCACATGTGTGTAGAAGGACTTGGGACACAGCTGGTGGGTCGCAGCGCTTGCCGCTTTACCAGCACTCTGGATTCCACGGATCCGCCTTCCTTTGTGTCATCTCCAAACATGTATTTCATCTGCGGCACGAAGGCCTACACCTGGCTCCCCAAAGGCTGGGGGGGCACTTGCTACATCTCCTTCGTCCTTCCTCCAACTTATGTGGCTCCAGCGAATCACCACAGGCAAAAACGAGCCAAAGACGTTGAGCAAGCCGACTCAACAGGGGCACAGTTCCTCGATGCTATGAAAGGACTCGTCCCCCTCTGGGGCCCGATGGCAAACAGCCGTGCCATCCGACATTTGACTCAGGCAGTCGAGACAACCATGAACATCACAGCGGGCATCTTTGCCAACAACACTGCCGAGCTCCAAGCGGTCCGTTTGGTGGCTCTGCAGAACCGCCTCATTCTAGATGTGGTTCTGGCGGACCGTGGAGGAGCATGCCGCATTATTGGGGCCAGCTGTTGTACATACATACCGGACAACTCACCCTCAGTGTACAAAGCCATCGAACATCTTCACAGACTCTCATCGGAAGTTCACCAAGAGCAAGAAGAATGGTCGCTTGGTGGTTGGTTCTGGGACACCGTCAAAAGCTGGGGCTGGAGACTGCTCACCATTATCCTGATTCCCGTAGTTGTAATATGTGGCCTATGCTTAGGAATTCAATGTTTGCCACCTATGTGTTCTTTATGTGCGAGTTGCATTTTTCCCAAAACTGTGGACATTGGAAGCGAACATATGAGAGCATTGTATGATACCGAAGTTAGGAATTTGATGAAAATTGACATTGAGTAAGCAAGTTGGCTAGATATGTTGAAAAGGGAGGACTGTTGAAAGTTAGGCTGAAACCGTCAACATTATCGGCGCCCTCTTGCTCTCCTTAACCTTTTTGTGCGCGTAAAACAGCCGCCATTTTTGAACACCATGGCTTCCCTGCTCCCGCCGAGAGCCAGCGCGCCTCTCTCCCATTCCTAACTTCGCCGGCATCCCTCCTAGCTTCACTGGCAACCCCCTGCTTGCACCTGCCTTGAGTCATAAACCCCTCTTCGGCGCTGCTCTCTCCCAGGCCCTCATCCTGTTCCCAACGCGACACCTCCCTGCCTCCCTTTCATGATCTCCGGCCCTTTGACGAAAACCCCTTTTCCCCGAGTGCCCGATTGTCTTCCCCGTTCCCAGGCCGACACCTAGCTCTGCCGATACCAACCCCTTGCCCCTCCCCATACAATAGAAAGCTTCCCTCCTCAAAGGACCCCCGAGATGATCAAAGCCCCCCATCCCACGAGATCCGATCGAAACCCGCACACTCCGTGAATCGGCGGAATACCCAGCTGTGCGATGATCATCACCTTTTGTGAACGGGGCGGGGACTTCCACTGTAACCTTGCGTGGGAACGGGCTGGGAAGGGAGGATTCTGAGGATGTCTTTCCGTACATCAAAGTATCAACGAGAATGTGTTACATGTAATAAAGAGATAAACTTGTGTATAAGAGGCCAGGCCTCGGGGATGCAGTTAGAGCACCTCAGAACGATACCTTCTGTCCGTTTTCGTTGTGTTCTCCTCCGGAGCGAATAAAAACCTTGTTTCCTGCCTTCCAGTCTCCAGCGCCTGCCTCTTCAATAGTTTAACTTCTTTGTGGGTTCAAGAGGCGACACCGCCGGGCAATAATTAAGGATCTTATATTCTGATTGGTAGTGCCCCCCAGTTAGATTTTTCCACATGTGGGGAGAGGTGGGAACCAGGCATGTGCGAAAGAGGCAAGTGACCCATGAATGAGAAGGTACACAATGCCAAGTGAGGTGTGGATGTGCTAGACAGACTGCAGTATGCAGACCACAGACATATCCATGTCAACATACACTGCTGCTGTTTGGAATGTAGTGAACAGTGGATACAAACATGTCATCCCAGCCAGTGCGGAAGACTGTTTAAATCTGGCTTGTGACGTACCCCCCTGTAAGCATGAGCGGAGTTGGCTGGCGCGGCGTACACCAGGCTAGCGTAGGGGCGTGAATAAAAAGCATGTAGCTCTGGGCGTGGTTCTCTTCCGGAATGCCCAACGTGTCTGCCAGGGCGCGCCTCTCATCCCACCATGAGACCGACACCGTCACCGTGAGCGGTGTTGCCTGCGATCCTGTGCGCCTTCTGCACCCTGGGCCGCTGGTCCCCGAACCCGTCTTGCCCGCCCCTGCGCACCGAGGCCTCACTGCTCACCTGCGACAGCGGCGTGTCTCCAAGAGGGCACACCACGTGTCATGTAAGCTCCAAGCCTTAGGCCTGCGACCTTGGCAGCCGCCTCCGACCATCACTGCCTCCGCGACACAGGCCTGCAGTACTCCAGTCTCGTTGACGTACTCCACCACTGCCTCCGGCTTACAACACGGTCGAATAGGTCACACATTTGGAACTGAGTCTTGATATCCTGATGGCCAAGTTCATATCATTGCACGCAAGGAGAGGTGTAAGAGGAAGACGCGTTGGAGTCTGGAGGAAAAAAGGATCATCGTTACGGAGGTGATCAAACACTGGCAACAACTGCTCTGGTGCCACTAACTCTGTGCATCGTGAGCCAACGACACGTGGCTGTGGGCCCTTGCTGACTGCTGCCTCAGGCCTACACTGCGGTCGAGTAGGTCACACATTTAGGACTCAGTCTTGATTTATTATGGCAGAGTTTATATCATTGTACAGGCCTCATCACAGACTGCAGCCCCTTTCAGCTCCGGTGCCACTAAGGCTGTGCCCTGACATTCATGGACACGTTCTGGTTGAACTTGGGTGGCAAATGAGTCTATGGACTGGGGGTTGTCTTCATTATCATGTAGCTAACACTGACTTGGTGGTAAAAACAAGGCTGAGCATTCCACTCCTTTATTTTCCGCTTCCTGCTGGCTTCTGCCCTCTGCACATGCCCTGGAGGACACCTTCTATTATCCCCCGCAACCCTCCACTACATTCATCTCGACATCGACGGGGACCCACTCAGCTCGCGTGGCCCTACCTCAGTGCACCGCATGTCACCACCCGTGGCGGTGTGCCTGTGCCGGCCGCAGTGCATCCGGGGCCACTAATCCTGTGCTGCTCAAGTCATGGACCCTGTCTGATAGAATATTGGATGGCCTCTGGCTCGATGGACTGGGTGTCATCAACGTCCTGTGTCTGTGGTCCTGCGCTGTCCGCTGCCTCCGGCCTCAACTGCGGTCCACCTGAGCTCACACATCAAATCGAGTGTTCTGATTAACTCAGATACTCTGTCCATCACCACCCCCTTTTTGAAATTATTTTGGCCACCATGAGTGTGGAAGGGTATGCTCAGACATGAGTCCCTTGCTCATTGCACCATCAGGATTCAAGCAAGCCGGGCCGAAGACGGCTGTAATGCCAGAAACCGGTCCCCGGAAGCTTGTTTCCTTTCCAGTGAAGAATTGGCTTGGTAGTTTGGTCTGCCCTGTTCCCATGATGCACTGGGCCAGGGACAGACTAATTTGCGTATAGCCAGGTTCTGAACTGGGATGGTGCAGTGAGCTAAAAAACGGTGATGGATCAAGCCCTGATCTGTTGACTGGGTAGGAGTGTTCTGATTAACTCAGATACTCTGTCCATCACCACCCCCTTTTTGAAATTATTTTGGCCACCATGAGTGTGGAAGGGTATGCTCAGACATGAGTCCCTTGCTCATTGCACCATCAGGATTCAAGCAAGCCGGGCCGAAGACGGCTGTAATGCCAGAAACCGGTCCCCGGAAGCTTGTTTCCTTTCCAGTGAAGAATTGGCTTGGTAGTTTGGTCTGCCCTGTTCCCATGATGCACTGGGCCAGGGACAGACTAATTTGCGTATAGCCAGGTTCTGAACTGGGATGGTGCAGTGAGCTAAAAAACGGTGATGGATCAAGCCCTGATCTGTTGACTGGGTAGGAGTGTTCTGATTAACTCAGATACTCTGTCCATCACCACCCCCTTTTTGAAATTATTTTGGCCACCATGAGTGTGGAAGGGTATGCTCAGACATGAGTCCCTTGCTCATTGCACCATCAGGATTCAAGCAAGCCGGGCCGAAGACGGCTGTAATGCCAGAAACCGGTCCCCGGAAGCTTGTTTCCTTTCCAGTGAAGAATTGGCTTGGTAGTTTGGTCTGCCCTGTTCCCATGATGCACTGGGCCAGGGACAGACTAATTTGCGTATAGCCAGGTTCTGAACTGGGATGGTGCAGTGAGCTAAAAAACGGTGATGGATCAAGCCCTGATCTGTTGACTGGGTAGGAGTGTTCTGATTAACTCAGATACTCTGTCCATCACCACCCCCTTTTTGAAATTATTTTGGCCACCATGAGTGTGGAAGGGTATGCTCAGACATGAGTCCCTTGCTCATTGCACCATCAGGATTCAAGCAAGCCGGGCCGAAGACGGCTGTAATGCCAGAAACCGGTCCCCGGAAGCTTGTTTCCTTTCCAGTGAAGAATTGGCTTGGTAGTTTGGTCTGCCCTGTTCCCATGATGCACTGGGCCAGGGACAGACTAATTTGCGTATAGCCAGGTTCTGAACTGGGATGTGCAGTGAGCTAAAAAACGGTGATGGATCAAGCCCTGATCTGTTGACTGGGTAGGAGTGTTCTGATTAACTCAGATACTCTGTCCATCACCACCCCCTTTTTGAAATTATTTTGGCCACCATGAGTGTGGAAGGGTATGCTCAGACATGAGTCCCTTGCTCATTGCACCATCAGGATTCAAGCAAGCCGGGCCGAAGACGGCTGTAATGCCAGAAACCGGTCCCCGGAAGCTTGTTTCCTTTCCAGTGAAGAATTGGCTTGGTAGTTTGGTCTGCCCTGTTCCCATGATGCACTGGGCCAGGGACAGACTAATTTGCGTATAGCCAGGTTCTGAACTGGGATGGTGCAGTGAGCTAAAAAACGGTGATGGATCAAGCCCTGATCTGTTGACTGGGTAGGAGTGTTCTGATTAACTCAGATACTCTGTCCATCACCACCCCCTTTTTGAAATTATTTTGGCCACCATGAGTGTGGAAGGGTATGCTCAGACATGAGTCCCTTGCTCATTGCACCATCAGGATTCAAGCAAGCCGGGCCGAAGACGGCTGTAATGCCAGAAACCGGTCCCCGGAAGCTTGTTTCCTTTCCAGTGAAGAATTGGCTTGGTAGTTTGGTCTGCCCTGTTCCCATGATGCACTGGGCCAGGGACAGACTAATTTGCGTATAGCCAGGTTCTGAACTGGGATGGTGCAGTGAGCTAAAAAACGGTGATGGATCAAGCCCTGATCTGTTGACTGGGTAGGAGTGTTCTGATTAACTCAGATACTCTGTCCATCACCACCCCCTTTTTGAAATTATTTTGGCCACCATGAGTGTGGAAGGGTATGCTCAGACATGAGTCCCTTGCTCATTGCACCATCAGGATTCAAGCAAGCCGGGCCGAAGACGGCTGTAATGCCAGAAACCGGTCCCCGGAAGCTTGTTTCCTTTCCAGTGAAGAATTGGCTTGGTAGTTTGGTCTGCCCTGTTCCCATGATGCACTGGGCCAGGGACAGACTAATTTGCGTATAGCCAGGTTCTGAACTGGGATGGTGCAGTGAGCTAAAAAACGGTGATGGATCAAGCCCTGATCTGTTGACTGGGTAGGAGTGTTCTGATTAACTCAGATACTCTGTCCATCACCACCCCCTTTTTGAAATTATTTTGGCCACCATGAGTGTGGAAGGGTATGCTCAGACATGAGTCCCTTGCTCATTGCACCATCAGGATTCAAGCAAGCCGGGCCGAAGACGGCTGTAATGCCAGAAACCGGTCCCCGGAAGCTTGTTTCCTTTCCAGTGAAGAATTGGCTTGGCAGTTTGGTCTGCCCTGTTCCCATGATGCACTGGGCCAGGGACAGACTAATTTGCGTATAGCCAGGTTCTGAACTGGGATGGTGCAGTGAGCTAAAAAACGGTGATGGATCAAGCCCTGATCTGTTGACTGGGTAGGAGTGTTCTGATTAACTCAGATACTCTGTCCATCACCACCCCCTTTTTGAAATTATTTTGGCCACCATGAGTGTGGAAGGGTATGCTCAGACATGAGTCCCTTGCTCATTGCACCATCAGGATTCAAGCAAGCCGGGCCGAAGACGGCTGTAATGCCAGAAACCGGTCCCCGGAAGCTTGTTTCCTTTCCAGTGAAGAATTGGCTTGGTAGTTTGGTCTGCCCTGTTCCCATGATGCACTGGGCCAGGGACAGACTAATTTGCGTATAGCCAGGTTCTGAACTGGGATGGTGCAGTGAGCTAAAAAACGGTGATGGATCAAGCCCTGATCTGTTGACTGGGTAGGAGTGTTCTGATTAACTCAGATACTCTGTCCATCACCACCCCCTTTTTGAAATTTTTTTCACACATCAAATCGAGTCCTGACCTGCCCAGACGTCACATTACCGCAGGATGCACACGCCACCACCGCCAGGACCAACTCCAAACAACAGGTGCCAGAGTCGGAAGTGTCTTACTGCCAGACTTTCAGAGTTCCTCGCACCTGTCATGAGTGCCATCATCACCTTGATACCCTGCTCAGCTCTTCAGGTGCCATTAACTCAGTGCACCACAGCTCATGGTCCATTTCAAGTTGAGTTCTGTGCTGTGGACAGCTCACACAACAATGTCACCCTCAGGCAGTGTGGAAGACCTGGGACGATTATGAGGTAGATGATGCCGGTGTAACACACCCCACTGCAGCAGGAATATCCCGAAAGGACACAATGCTAGACAATTTGGTCACAAGCGCACGCTCAGCTCTGGTGTCCCAACCTCAGTGCACTGCAGCTCACGGACCCTTCTGATTGCATAATGGGTGACCTCTGTACTTGCTCTGGGTACCACCATGATGCTTCGCAGTTGTTTCTGTTATGCTGCTGTTTTCGGTTTCCGCTTTAATTGTGATCACTGTTCAAGTTGTTGCCAGCACCAACTACTCCATGAGGGCTGGCTTACACTCACCCAACACACATTCAGCACAGGCGTCACTGTACATGTTACCCTGGCAATAGAGGTGCCAGGCGCACGTGCCAGTAGCCAGTTCCACTAACTATCTGAGTGTGTCCGTGTGGTCAGAATGTATGCATGAGGGCCCTGCGCCCTACAACATTACATTGTTCTGTGTACAGTGGACGAAAACATGTCACCGCAGGCAGTGAGTAAGACCTTGGACATGTAGCTTTGTCTTCCCCAATCAGTACGTAAGAGGAGTGGACTGGGCCGGCATACTTAAGTCCAGCATGGGGGTGTGAATGATTATCCCAGGGCTCTGGGCGTCTCCGTTGGGGAGTGTAAGTGGTCCCTGATGGGACTTACACACCAACCTATGGGATCTAGTTCGGGTTCCATGAGGTCGAACCCCACCCCCACCTGTTCAGCCACCTCCTTCTGGCAGTCTGACACCTGGCCTTGGAATGGGATGTGTGCTTCGGTGGGGTGCTGGGAGCCAGCCGTGGAGGTGGGTGCTTCCAGCTGTGTGGTCTGTGCAGGGGGTGGGGTTTCCTCGATGCAGCTGGACTGCCCTGCTCCTGGAGGTGGATTGCCTAAGATGTCCATGAACTGTTGTAGGGCGTCGGTGTTGAGGGTGTGCAGGTCCTCTTCAGCATTACAGATGATTTGTCTGGTCGGCTCTGCTTGAGGTATTGTTTGTCCCTCTGCAATGTGTAGGAGAGATGCATTTTGACATTGTGTTGACATGTATGTTGACGCATTGTTCATGCTTACATACGGACTGCATGACAATGTACATTGTGACTGTTTGGGAGGAGGGGACTATGTGATGTGGGACACATGGATATTTGGACTACATCACGCATGTGAAGTTGTACAAGTACATTTTCATCTCACAGTTTCCTGCTATGTCAGGTGTGATTGGCCAGTTTCAACGCACAAGCGGACCCAGTTGTGTCCTCTGTTCTGCAGTGTATGTGTTGCACTTTGTACCACATTGTCATCAATGTTGATGTGCTGTTATTGCTATGTGTGTGTGCTGCATTGTGGAGGATTCGCCCCTGCAGCAGTGATTTTGCTGCCCATTATCCCTTTCAGGAGGTGTGTCTTTGACTTTTGTGCTTTTACTGTGCTGAGATGTTGGCAATTTGGGTAATTTGTGCTCTTGGACGGATTTTGTTTTCCTGTGCATTGTCTGCAGATGTATTGTTGACATCAGGGGTTGTTTGTGCATGAGGATGTGTCAGAGTGTGACCTGCTCCTTTCCGGATGTGGTCCACACTCAGCCACCTCAGTGTTGTGGCGTGCACCATGTCATGATGATTGTATCGCAGCCATGCTGATCGTCATGTAGTGTCACTTGCATTGTCAGTGTGGCTCACAAATACACATCTTTGCTGTGTTTCGCACGTGTGCATGTGTTGGTTGTGAGATTGGTGATGTGTGGGGTGGGACCCCTTTGGGCACATGGTGGACGAGGGCCTACTTGGTGTTTGTATGTGTGCTGCAGTGTGCCACGTGGATCAGGGACATGATCCAGGGTCATTGTGGGTGTGCAGTGTGCTACACATGATCATGCATGTGTGCCATTGTGCCCTTTTCCCCCCGTCCCCCCAGTCCATGGTCATTACTCACCCTGTTGATGTTGTGTCAGGTCATATAGAGCTGTGTCCAGACTCCCAACTCCTTGCACCGTCTCCCCACTGATGACTGTGACCACCATTTCCTCCAGCTCCTCCTGTGGCGCAGGACTCCCACCTCCAGTCGCCGTGGCTGCCTTCCTGTTGGCAGGGGGTTTCTGCTTGGTTTGGCTTTTCACATCATGCCAGCGCCTCTTGACCTCCTCAGCAGTCCGACTGCATTCACGTTGTTCACGATGGACTGGCATGTTTCCGTTTGTGTTGCCAATAACACAGTGGAGGTGACGAACAGTTGTTGTTAGTGTTCTATCTCCTCCGTGACAAATATCTGGTTCTCCTGCATACTGCACCCCGCGTTCCTCTTCTCCTTGGCCTTCCCCGACCTCGGGGTACCTTGCTGGTGGTCTGTGGGGCTTGTGGGGCTTGTGGGGTTCGCGTTGGCCTCTGCACTCGGTCCGAGTGCATCCATGGTGTAAGCGGTTGCTTTTTTTCTCCCTTTTTTTCTGCACTTTTCGGGTGCATTTTCCCGCATGACGCGTGGGAACTGCAGGCCTGTCGCTGGTTTTCGCAGATTTTTGTATTGTGGTTTGGGACATCGCTACGATTTTTGGCATTCGTGTTTTGCGTTTTTGCAGCGTTGCGTTGATTTTAACACAATGTTATTTGACGTGTTATCATGAGACTATCACATGATACCGTCATGTTGAGAATACCACGTTAACATGGCGTTATTTTCTCGCGATGGACTGCGATGTGAGGAGTTGCGTTAAGCTAATTTTGCGATAATTATCACACGTTCTTGAGAATATCCCCCCATGTGTTTTTCTGGTGCACATCACCAGGTGTTAACCTGCTTCACTCAAGCCTTTTCTTCCCTGCTGCACATCCTCGTGTGTGCTCCTTCTCCTTTTCAACCCACACCTCACAACTGTGTTTAAATGCACATGGCCATGTGCTCTTCTCTGCGCAGGGCTAGTGTATGTCTACTGGTCTGTGTGAACAGGGGCAGTTGTGTCTTGTTTTGGGTGCATGGTGAGCCTAGATGAAATGGTACTTGTGCATGGATACCTGGTTAAATTCTGTCAGTGTTCACGGGTGCCAATACATGCTTTTCTGTGTCAGCAGGTGCTTGTACCTCACGTTTCTGTGGACATCACAGCCTATGTGCACAGGGCTCTGCTTGAACGAGCATCTGCAGGTCTGTGTTTATTTTTGTGTGCTCTGTGTGTATGTTAGCTCACCTGTCCACTGCTGTTTGACTCTGCCTATGTTTCCCTTGAAGCTTTGTGATGCTTTGACTTGACCAAAAGTGATAGATATTAATATATCCAGCTGTGACACTGGTTGGTTCGGAAGCCATGAGGTCTTGCCTGCACTGAACATATCTTAACACAGAAATTTGTCTGATGCCTACCTCCGCCTCCTTCAACACCGTACATGCAAGAGTGACCCACAACAGCACATGGATACAGGACAAATTAGGTGGCAAAATTACCCAAAGAAATTCCTGATGAGTCGTGGGGTAACATTTGTTCCAGAGCAGGGAGACCCTCAAGTTTCTCTCAACATTAATAAACAATAGACAAACTCCGCTTTGGTGTACACTATGCCAGAATAGCAATGAAAAAAATACTGACTGATATAAATATTATAAGCCAGGGGATGAAAAAAACTGGGGGGGGGTATCTCAAAGGGGCGTGGCCGATGTAACTTAGGGCGTGGCTTAAAAACAGGTAAGTACAAAATCTGTGCCTTAGCATCGTGTGCCGCCCAACTGGTATTTTTCTGCTTCCGTCATTGCATCCAGATAAATACAAGTAACATTACACTACAGCAAGCCAGGGCTATTGGCTTTGTCAATAGGTGTTAGTTGCATATAATAAATAAGCAAGGACTATGGCTTTGTTGTATATAATATTGAAAATGCTTCAGTTCTGAAATGATGAGACTGTGAAAGAGTCTCTATTGAAGTTACATCGAAATCTTTGAGCAGTGGCACTACTGCAGAGTTAAGATTTTCTTCTCCAACGTGAGGGTGAGGGCAGAAATGGAGTGCCCGATTGGGACTCCTCTCTGCACCTGCATTTAAGAACTGCCGGTGCTCAGCACCAGCGGGACCCGGCCCACTTAAAGCCCTGATTATAGCCTATCTCGTATTACCTCCAATTGAGCGATTTGAGACACAATACTTTGGTCAGCCATATTTGGGCATTGATATTCTGGTACCATACATCTCTGTTGTGGTTTTTTTAAGTCCGATAAAACCAGGATTCCTTTTTTAGCGGCGATTTATCAGGCAGAATGGTAACGTTCAACTGAGGTTGGGACCCATTGCACGCGAGGCAACCGCATGTAGGAACTAACGCTGCTCCTCCGCCTGTGAAACGGATTTGTTACTATTGTTGAAAGTGATTTTGTCATTCCCAATGCTCATTTAAGTTGCCTCTAATAAAGAATGGTTTCTGCCCACTTTCTCCGGATGGGTTGCCCGTAAACATTGTGCGCCCCATAGAAATTCCTAAACACATTTGTTAAAAATGCTGCGTGTTGTCATCACCTTGTTCTTTTTGAAGAGCCAAAAGTTATAGACAATAAAAGTATTCATTCTGAACACGTGATTCGTTGTTAAAAACTATCTTGCAGTTCATGTTTGGTTTTAGTGTTTGGCATTTCCACTTTTGAAAGAAAGATGCTGGCCCTGTTTCCAGCTTCGAATAGTATGTGCGGTCATGCATGGGACATGCGCCTACATTGTCCCAAAAGTGAACTCAAGCCAGTCTTTTGCGGAACAGCTCCGTGTAAGCCGGAGCTCGTGCTGTTGCCACGACAACGCATCCTTCTGGCTGATTCCAAAGCAGTAGCGGCCTATTGGGCGGCACTTTGTAAGCCTCTGGGCCGCCATTTTCAGGGATGTAAAACTTAGTTGCATTAGTCACCGAGTTGAATAAGCCTTGTAGGTATTCTGCTTTGCTTTGCACTGTCCATTGTAAGATAACGAGGATTCAGCAGGACCTGTTAGCGGCTTTGCCCGCTGATGATTCCGCGGCTGAGGTGTGTTTCACACTTAGTCCCGGTTCCGGACAACAGTTGTTGAACTTTGTGCGAGTTGAGGAAGGTGCTATCCTGCCTCTCCTCCAATCATTGAAATCTGGTTCCCCCGCCGACCCGTGCCCGGCCCGTGTGCTTTCAGAAGTGGCAGATACAATCTGCACCGAGATCACGCAGATTGTTAATCTCTCTCTGGCCTCGGGCAAGGTGCCCATAGGCTGGAAACGAGCAAAACTTCTGCCGCTTTTGAAAAAGCCGGGATTGGACGCTATGGCCCTTGGGAACTACCGTCCTATATCGCTCTTGCCAGCACTTTCGAAAATTTGCGAGAAGGTGGCCTTCCAACAGTTGGAGCACTTTGTTGAAACCTCCAGTGCCCTTCATACTGCCCAATCAGGCTTTAGGGCTGCATATAGCACTGAGACAGCACTGGTGGAGATGACCGAGGCAATCCGGGACTGTTTAGACGGAGGCGGCAGAGCGGTCCTCATTTTATTGGACCTCTCTGCCGCGTTCGATACGGTTCCCCACGATCTTCTCCTTGCCAGGCTGTCTGCTATTGGTATTGGGGGAGTTGTGCTAGCCTGGCTGTCTTCTTTTCTCTCTGACAGGTCCCAGCAGGTCTGGATCCCCCCATATGCATCCGAACCTAAGCCACTTGCTACAGGGGTTCCCCAGGGCTCTACTCTTAGTCCCATACTGTTCAATATTTACATCACTCCTTTGGTTTATCTAGCGGAACGGTGTGGGGCTAAGATTATAGGGTATGCCGATGACACCCAGCTGCTGTTCACATGGCCCGACAGTAATCTGGATGTGTCGGCAGTGCATCTATGTTTGTCCTCTGTATTTCGCTGGCTCACACGGGCCCAGCTGAAGTGCAATGAGGACAAATCTGAGGTGCTTTTTTACGGTTCCTTTCCCTCCTCGTTTAAAAACACACTGTGGCCCCCCAACATTCCTAGCCCAGGAGAGATGGGGAGACCAGCAAAAAACCTTGGCATCTGGTTTTCAGAGGATCTTAGATTCGAAGATCACATAAAAAAATTGACCGGCACCTCCTTTGCCACATTGAGAATGCTCCGCAAATTTTTTCCACTGCTCCCTAGGGTGGCAAAGGAGACAGTTGCTCGGGCTCTCATACTGGCAAAGCTAGATTACGCGAATGCACTGTTTAGTGGCATTCCGGCCTATTTGGTGAAGCGCCTGCAAATCATCCAGAATGCGACTGCCCGCTTGATATTCAGTATCCCGAGATGGAAGAGTGTGCGCACTGAAATGCGCACCCTCCATTGGCTTCCTGTTGCGCAGCGCATTCTGTTCAAATCCCTGGTGCTGGCTTTTAGAGCCATCCACGATCAAGGTCCTCACTACTTACGGAAAAGGTTTATCTGTTATACCCCTTCACGTAACCTCAGGTCAGCTGCTATGTTTAAACTGACTCTCCCACGTTTTAAATGAGCAAGGCTTGGTGGACAATCAATTTCGGTGACTGTAGCCCGAGCTTGGAATGCCCTTCCTTTCGACCTGCGCTCTATGCACACTGTGGCCTTATTTAAGAAAAATTTAAAAACACATCTTTTTTCGAGTACTATTTAGAGTGTTCTTTGGCTGATTTCTGTTCTTTGTCTTTCCCACACCGCACCAGGATACTCACCAGTAATGGAGCGCGCTATAAAATGGTTTATACATACATACATACATACATTGTCCAAGTAATGGCTGCCAAGTCTACAAAGGCTAATTTCATGGATGACAGAGAACACTCGCAGCTTGTTTGTTAAATAAATAATTTCGTTTTGCTAACACAGCCCTTATTAGAGAGGGCATTCTTAACATTTTATACATGTCTTAATTCAGGAACAAAAAAAAATTGGCATCTCTTGGGATGGGCATGTACCCCTTTCCTGAGTTCCCAACTGGACTGGGTCCTGATGCAGATTTTTTGTCATAGGTAAACATGGATCATGCGTGTGCACCATGACAAAGGCTTGTTCCACGGATTGTGGTCTTGTTGGACCGGGAGGGGCATCCAAAGCTCTACCCTCTTCATATAAGAAGGCTTCTGCCTTCACCAGGAGTTAAGTAGCACACGTGTGGGGGTGGCAGCATACGGTGTTGTGATCAGTAGTTGTGAACAGGTCCTTTTTACCCTGTGTCACTAGAGTGAGGCCTACAAGCTCACTCACCTTTTAAAAAGTTCAGTTTCTGTGTGCTTAACTTTCTCTTGGTCTACATCAGGTAGATATGGAGTGCTGTGCAGCACAGGAGTACTAACTCTGTCCTGGATGTATGAGTGACAGGGAAGGGTGCAGTATAAGGATAGAATAATGCTGTGTAAAACATGTGGCTTGCCTGCGAGGAATACATTACATGAAAGATGTAGTACTGTGCAGTAGGTGCATGGAAGCATGTGCAGGGTGTATGTGTGCCTGTGTTAGGTACAATACACAAAGGGTGAAGTGTTGTACAGCGTGTGAGTGTGTTCTCGCAGTGTGTGAGTGTGTTTATAGCTAACACACCCAGGTACAATATATACAAGATTCAGTGCTGAACAGTACACGCAGACTGAATGTGCGCACTAAATGTATGTTTACTTGTAATGGTACAATGCATGGAAGAAACAGTTCTGGACAGGAAGTGTGCTGTGATAGCACCCCAAGTGTGTGTGCCTGCAGTGACCCCGTACATGGAGGACTCTGGGCTTCAGTTTGGGAAGTTTAGGCCTGCCTGGTGAAGACATGAAGAGTGCTGGAATCCCCTCAGACAGATATGTGTATTGGTGCATTCCTGTGAGTTGGGTGGGACACACTGGAGGAAGGGACCCCCCCCACCACCACCCTTACGCTTCAAAAGGGCTGCTCTTTGATTCTGTGATAGATCACAAGCATGGGCTCATCTCAGGACAGGAGATGGGGCTGATAAGGAATCATGAAGAGTAGGGCTGGGAGCCTGGGGTTAACCTTTTGATGCACATATCACTGTGGCTGACATCTAGGTGTGAACTCTGGTCCCTCCTATGAGTTTTGTTCTGGGTCAGTCAGTGAAGGAAAGTGCTTCTTTTTGACATGGTCACCCCCACTTTTTGCCTAGTAATTTATGCAATTTTGACAGACGTGCACTGGGTTCCTGTTATCCAGGTCTCCAGTGCCTGATCTCTTTCCCTAAAACTGGGTAATTGTTTCCCCATTTGGCAATATCTTTATCACCCTTGTAAGTTCCTAGTAAATGGTAGCCCTGGTAAGTAGTACATGGGCACTAAAGAGGGTACCTCAGGGCTGCAGCATGTTTTGTGCCACCCTAAGGAACCCTTCACCACCCTCATGCAAACTGCAATTTCAGGCTGCGTGACATGGTGCAGACAAAAGTGAAGACACAACATGACACACCTCTTGTGTGCCATGTTTGTAAACACTACATGCAATATATGTAAGTAACCCCTACAGCAGTCCTTACAGCCCTGAGGCAGGGTGCATTATATTACATGTGAGGACATATCTGCATGAGCAGATATGCCCCTGTGACGTCCTAGTCGATTCTTGGACATTGACAGTGAACAGGGAAGCCATCTTGAGTATATGTACTGGGTGCTGGTGATTATGAGTTCCCTAGTTACATGATGGCTTCACTGAAACTAAAGACATTTGGCATCAAACGTCTCATTAGTAAACACAGACTGAATCAAGTAATGGCATTAGTTATACATGCACCTAGAGGGTACCTTAGAGGTACCTCCTGAAACCTACTAGTCCACTAGTGGCCACAGACACATTTCTGACCCCCTAAGATGTGAAAGTCCCACTCTCAGAGGCCAACTACAATGCCTGCTTGGCAGGAGGTGTCACACCCCTAAGGTAAGCCGCTGATATGCTTCACTCTAGGAAAACTCTGTCGTTTTGGTGATGGCAGAATTTACAAAACTGGGACAGGGTTATGCCCTCTTCCCGCAGGAAGTGTTCATATAAAGGGCATGGTAATGTTATGTTACATTAAATATTACATTTATTTAAGAGCATTAATATTGAAAACGTTCATTAGTGATGAATTTACATTTTATGCATTTAATATTTCATCCAAACACGTACAATTACAATGTTAATTCTTTGTCTTACATGAGAAAAATGCCTAACACTACACTTACATGAACATTTAACGTTGCACGCCAGTTCCTGCATTAGCGAACTCGATTCACCTTTCCCTCACCTTTTTGTATACAACAATAAATGTAAAAAAATGAAACTTAAAAAAAAAAACAGGGGGCGTGGCTTGACACCCAAGGAGTATGGCGGCACCCGAGTAAGGCTACTCGGTGTGGCGCGGCTGTTTCGTGCTATTTGTTCTCAGAAGAGGAATAAATCAAATTTTTGGGCTGCGGAGGGTGCATAGATTGTGAAATGGATTTGCTACCTTGCCCTGGGCCTAGGTTTTACCGTTGGACTTGGTCCCTCTTTTCAAAGTCAAAGTCCCCAATTAGGGCAAAACTGGAAGCGGTGGCAAGGCAGGACTCCTCGAGGCTGGACACCTATACTGACAAGTTTTCACCACAGCAAAAAGCTCTTGGTTGCCTTTATGCAAGCTTCCTGGTCAAGCCTCAGCACCTTGTCCGGTCCTCTAAAGTTGGAAAATAATTAAGTCCCACTTTTCTCTAACTACTGAGAAAGTTCCTTCTAATCAGTACTACTGCCCCCTACTCTTCAGGGCAGGCTTTTAAGCACCAGATCACTCTCCATTCAGGTCCCCAGCATTGATCTTATTTACAAATGCTCTTTTATCTCTTCACCTATCCACTCACTCATGGCTCATTGTGAGATGTTATTATGAATTACTGGATTAATGTTTCTCCTGTGTGGTGATCTATGATTCTAGCTGTATTGTACTTGATGAGCATTCACAATTTTCTTAAGAATTAGATAAAAGCAAGTTGATAAGTAACCAGATTTTGTCATTATTAATATCCTTTTGATTATAGTGTTTGAATTATTTCTTGTTCTGGTCCTCATATGGTTAGGATTCTGTCACTGACTTTAAACAGTTCGAAAGTCGATATGAGCATGAATGTGAGTAGATTAAAAGCAGATTTAGAGTAAATATCAGGAGGAAGAGTTATTTTTGTGTAAGAATATTATAATGAGAGCGAAGAGTCTTCATGAGAGATTTGCTGAAGTTACACAGACGTATGGTGCTGACATAAAAAAATCAAAAGCTTTACAGAGAACATATAGATTGGATTTTAGTGATAAGGATTTGGAGAGTTTGAATGCTTCAGGAAAGTGACTGCAAATTAAGGAGCTGATTAATACATTGAGACGACGGGGTGCATTGGAACATTGGAAAGGTATATGGACTAAAAAGAAAGAAGAAATGATTGCAAATCAAGGGGCTTCATCAGTGTTTCTGGTAAGAGAGACAGGTACAGAGACAATGACTGAAATGATATATCCAATGAGAGAGGTGCCAGGAGTTGGATACGTTCATGTCCCTTGGTCAAAGCACGATATACTGTCTTTTATGAATGTGTTCCCCAGATTGAGAGAAAAACCAGTTGAGTAGTATAAACAAGTAGAGAGGTTAGTAAAGGTTTCAGAGGTGTGGGGAACGATTTAGATGTTTTTTTTATATTGTGGTTCCAGCTGATTTGTGGGTTGAGTGTAAGATTGCTGTAGATTGGCTAAAAGAAGAATATCCCAGAGATGCAAAGATTGGAGAACAATCAGAGGAGTGATGAAAAAATATACTCAGGTCGTTACCTATTTAAAGGGAAAGATTTCACCAAAGGAAACGATTGGGTAAAACAAGATAGAACAACTCAGGAAACAAAAGAAACACTGGATGCTTATTATGAAAGACTTTTACAAGTGTTTAAATAGTACAGTGTTTTGAGAACATTACTGATAAAGGTATAGGACATTTTGTATACAGGTTTGTGTTTGGATTAAAACCGGAGATTAGTAATATGATTCAACAGCATTTGATTTTGTTGGCAAAATAAAAGTGTAGACGAGATACTGCAGTATGCAAAATATTGTAGTGATGATATCGAGACAAGACACAAAAAGTTGAAAGATAAATTAATGTGGGCTCAGATGTAAGCGGCACAGAAAGTTAGTAATTTTGTAGATTTATCTCAAACAGGTTTTAAAGAAAACAGTCCGAATCAGAATGTTCAAGATGGTCAGATTACTGCCATGGGAGGTTTCATGGTGAATGATGGTGTGCTTACACAAAGAAAGGGAAGAGACAGAGGTAATAAGGAGGATATGAAAAACAAATATCATGTTATGCGTGCAGCAAGTTGGGACACTGGAAGCGCGAGTGTAGGCCTTTTTAGGGAATAATGAGATGATTCAGAACTATCAACAGATGCAGGTCGAAATGAATAAGAATTAACAACAACCAGTGATAACACAGGTTCAAATACCACAAGGCCTGATGCCAAATGAAAATGTGAATGCTCAGGTGCAAAGATACAGTGCAAATGTGGGTTTTACTACGGGTGAATCAGTTAATAAACATTTACAAATGGTTTCACAATATTGGTTGAAGTGGCAGGAAAGTGATTCAGATACATCTCAATGACGGTGCCTGAGGGGGGAGGAAGAGTGCTTGCTTGGCGCATCTCTAAAGGTAAATCAGTGTGGTCCCTTTGTGGATGGATATGTAGAAGGTAATGTGATGTCTTAGCTAAAGTTGAAAGTGGACTTTCCACTTGTAAACAACTGTTTTTTTCAGGTTACTATGTTATGGCTGCAGCATCTGGCATCCGCTGTGATGGTGTAGCCAAAGCGGCAGAGGTAAAAAAGAAAGTGCTGCCATCTTCCAATAAAAACTCATTTTGAATGTGGTATCCCTCTGCACATAACTTCCAACCCCTCTGAAGAAATCACAACAAAAGCATTACAGGTAACGGCTGAAAATGCCCTTCTTTGGCTTCCAAACTGTTCTCAAGCGAAACGTTTATCTGGTCCCGTTTCTTTTTGCATTCTGGTACTAGTATCCCTACATTTAGAAGGGAGAAGTACTACCAAGTAGCCGAGTACAAGTACAAACTGGACTGAATAAGCTACTTAAGTCTTGCATCACCATGCTCACACATATTCACACATCAGCCTGTGTGTCAGGCCTTGTATACATTAAGTTCATGTAATACCTCGCTATAAATTGCCTTGTACGCTCTAGATGTTTAGAGGAAGCTGGTGTAGTATTTCTTCTTACAAGCTAGTCTCATGAGAACGGCTTCCATTACACAACCCTGGCGAGTAAGATGGTTGCTTATCTTTGGCATTTGCCTGCTGTTTTACTAGGATTTTCAAGACTTGAAGCATCCCCTTCTCAGTAATTCAAGCTGCTTCCTGTCCCAGCAGAAGGTTGCAGTATTTCAGCACTGGCGGGGTTGAATTCTTTCATTCACCGCATCCCTGTCTGAATGAACTTTTTCTTGGCTTACACTGATGTAGTTTTCATTAGTAACTCCAGTAAAGGTTTTGGGGAGTATTTTTGCCTTCATGAGACCAGGGTCTAATAGACAGAAAATAGGCTACTTGAAGTTAGTTAAAAAAAATGACCCATGTTTGCAAATTGAGGCGATTTTGAACAAGTAAAGACAGGATACATAAGTGATTTGCAAGGCATGGAAGACTGCATGGATTTGAACTTGCTGCTGGTCATGTTTGTTTTAATATCAAAGAAATTAACAGTCAAAACCGACCAAACAGACCACAAACAGTGAAACAAACCTTGGCAAAGTTAATAGGTCTGGCGCTGGCACACATCCTTCTAGCACTTTTTTTGCCATGGTTTTAACAGAACTTAAGTTTTATTGTTTGTGAATATGCTGGGCCCTCACCAACCTACAAGAAAAGTATTTGCTGCAGGCAAAACATTACTTTGTGGTCTCAAAAAACCCAAATATTACCATAGTACTCCCTGGCACTCAAGGGAACTACTTTGTGTGTGGATGTGTTCCTTGTGTAAGGACGGCATGGCGTAACTTATAGTGAAGTCAGCCAATGGCTGAAATGAAATGGCTGAAGTGAACTGATACATTGCCCCTTAAAGTAGGTGGAAGAAAAATTTGAAAGATGCTACCCACATACTAATGGATGAAGTCTGGCTGAAACCCCTCTTAGTAGCTATGTTTTACACATAATTTTTGTAAAATCAAAAGGTCTTGGCTAACACAGACCTAAAAAAAGTCAAGCAATCTGGCATTGGCTGCAAGCTTTGTACCTTTGAGAAAGAAAGAAAGAAAGAAAGAAAGAAAGAAAGAAAGAAAGAAAGAAAGAAAGAAAGAAAGAAAGAAAGAAAGAAAGAAAGTAGGAAAGAAAAAGATAACTTATTACAGAACAGTTTCAAATGGACACAACCTGGTGTGCTGTGAAATAGCAGCAGTCAGAAAAGCAAAACACTCTTAAAAGAATTCACAACAGCATTGGCTGGAGATGGGATCTTATAAAGATGGAATGTGTATCAGAAGCCTCCTGCTATCACATCACACTCTAAACACAAAGACAGCACTAACATAATTATGAAGTGAAAATAAAAAACTGGTAGTGAAGGGGAATAGCTTGTGTGTGGATGTGCTCCTTGTGAGAGAGCAAAAAGCAGTCACTCAAAGTAAAGTTAACCAGTGGCTTAAGTAGAATGACCCACTTCCCCATGATATATGCCGTAGTGGGCAAAAACAGAATGTGAATGACACAACAACAGACCAATGGATGAATAGAGGTGGCGGAAAGCCCTTTGTCCAAGTATGGTATACATATTTTAATAAAATCAAAAGGTCTTGATTACCGGCGACCTAAAAACAGCCCACACACAGACCAGTCAGACCAGTCCGTTGGGCAATACCGATTGCCTCATAGGCCAATCTGACCCTGCATGAGATATGGGGCGGCCTTAGGCATGTGCAAGCTGTGCACCTGCACAGGGCCACCAAACCCCAGAGGCCACAACGCCAATATATATCCTTAATATATTAATCCTCTGAGGATGGATACATATTTGCGTGGCGTCCCCTGGCAGGGATTTGGTGGCCTCCGGCTCTGTTCCACTTCCAAACATCCTGACCCCCCCTCTTCACTGGCCTCCGTGCTCCGTCCCGCCCGGACTCCCTCTTCTGGGGCCCCCTACCTACACTCCCTGCCCAGGGCCACTATGAGCCTAAAGCCGCCCCTGATGAGATGTTGACACAACTCTTGCTATAGTGGCTTGTCACAGTAGGTGTGAATTTGATTTTCTTTTTAAAGCAACATATGATATCCTACTTGCCATCCAACATTCGTATAACCGGTATTACTAAAAGTAAGGCCAGATGTACGTTGGTAATCATTTGCGATTGCAAATAGCAAATGTTTGTGATCCACTATTTGGTAATCGCAAGCACCAATGTTTTTGTACAAAAAATGCAGCCTGTTTCCCTTAAAGGAAATGGAATGTGTTTTAAAAAGAAAAATGAAAAGTTTTCTTTCCATTTTTTAAGAGCAGGCAGTGGTCAGTGGAACCTCTGCCTGCTCTCAAAAAAATTTATTCTCAAACATTCACAAAGAGGACCCCTTCCATTTATGAATGGGTTATCACCTACTTGAAGTAGGTGGCAAAACGCAAATGTTTTGAGACTGCATTTCGGATGCAAAACATGCACACATGCCACTGTGATTCGGTATTAAGAAGGGATGCCCTAAACCCGCCCCTGCCTAATTCTAAATCGCAAACCCAATTTGAGATTTGGTAATAGGTTACCGAATCGCAAATTACCCTTTGTAAATTGAAAAATGCCTTTTTTCGTTTGCAAATGGTCCGATTCTGCGAACGGGGCCATTTCCATTTGTGATTAAAAAAAAGCTTTGTACATGTTGCCGCTAGTTTCTTCTGAGAGAGGTACTGTCCCGAGTACCCATCGCACGAAGTAACCCATAAGTGGCTTCTTATCATGAAATGATTCCTATTCTTGCTGTTCTCTGTGTTTATTATCTTTAAACTATTAGCTAGCTCAGCAAGGAATATTAATTTCCTTTATTGGCCTTCTGCTGTGTGGTAACAAGTCTAGGAGACAGTCTTCTACAGACATTTATATTTACTTTTTAATGAAGAGACAGATACTCCGTAGAGATGTCTTCTGGAAAAAAAGGTAGATTCTTATTTTTCTGAGCATGTTTTTTGTAGAGATACAGGGCCCTATTCACAGAACTAACTTAAGACAAAATCCTAAACTTACTACTTTTGGTATTCACAGAAGTTAGGATTTTGTCTTAAGTTTGTCTTAAGACAGACTTAAGTTAGGATTTTGTCTTAAGTCTGTCTTAAGTCTGTCTTAAGACAAACTTAAGACAAAATCCTAACTTTTGTGAATACCAAAAGTAGTAAGTTTAGGATTTAGTCTTAAGTTAGTTCTGTGAATCGGGCCCACAGTTTACACGATGTAGTGAATAGAATACTCATTCTTTTCGATGTTGTCTACAATCTCAGAAAGAAGAGTTCACAGAGAAAGTAAATACAGTTTTATAATTAAGGTAGTAAAAGTAGGGTTAATTGAGAATGTGATTAGACTATGGGGAAGAAGTGAAATACCGAATAAATGTTGCTTCTCTCTCCATAGGAAACCTGAGAGCAGCGGGAGACCAGACACGCCAAATACGACCTAAACAGATAAGCAACTAGTGGTTAAGAGGCTTTCCGTCTCTATATCCCAGGGGTCTCCAACCTTTTCTGTAATAAGAGCTACTTATGTTCAATGAAACTCATTGAGCTACTATTATTAGTAGCATTAAAATAGTGACCACATCAGTCAAGATTACATTAGTGGGCACGATATTGAAGATTACTGCCAGCGATCACCTCAGTCCATCAGGCATGGTTGCAAACTGCAAAGTATAAAAAGCTTTATCAGTATATAATACCTTTACATGGGTATACATAACAGCTATAACTGCAATGCCTTGGGTACCAAGGTAATAACATTTCTAAAACGTTTTCCCAATGTAACATGGTTTATTACTAAAATATCAACCTTAAATATACTTTGGAAGAAGCCTGCTCTATCCTATTCTCCTCCCACCATCCCCGCTCGCATGGTTGTCATTCATTTCCAAGGTGGTGCCTGAGTCAAAGAAAGGACGGACAGGCTGGATCCAAAACATTTCTGTAAGAGTGCAGCAGTCATATATAAGGTCAGAGTCTGCCATATTTGTTTACCTAGTCTTATAACTCTTGACGCTTTGACTCGATGCCCTATTCCCCTCCCCCTATTGTGCATCACACACTGTTCGGCGAGGCACACTGTCCTCCCCTCATGCAAATCCCCCATGATTCCCTTGATGCACACCATCTAGTGCGCCATGAGGCATATTCTCAAGGATTTATCGCCAAGTTATCGGCACTTTATCAAAGCAAAAGTGGCAATACATTTATCCCCCCCATTCACAAGCTGGTGCAAACAGCCGATATCACCAGTTTACCTGCGATAGCAGCCGCCAAAAACATCGCCAGGGATGACCCCGGCAACTATCTCTAATGAGATGCAGAGTAGGCGTTCCCGTGCAAAAAGCCACGACAACATTACTCTGAAACATTCTCAATGACCAGCCAGATCGGCGATAAGATCCCAAAACAGGCGAAAAGGCGCATTAGCAGCAGAAAATTAACACCTGCTCTGACCTGGTGTAAAGTCGGACGACAACCTGCACCAGAAAAGGGAGCCCAGACCAGAGCCACACCTGAGGAACAACAGATGCCATGGAGCTACTGGCCATGCAGCCTGGAGCCCCAAGAGGGCCACAACACCCACCACCACCACACCCAGGCTGCCCACCCTCAGACCCTCCCCGCACCCCTTCCAGACTACCATAGAGGCATTGCAGACCAAGACAATGGACCTTCAGAAAACGCACCAGCCTCACAGACCCAACACAAAGGATGTCATTGCCCACTACTTGCTCAAAAGGACAACCATCCTCTGCATCCTGAACATCATAGCCCACAGGCTGACGGTACCCACACAGTGGACAACCAACATCCCTCCGCAGACAAAGCAGCTGGCTGTGCTGCATCTGTTGACCTCAGGTACCTTCCAACCAACAACTGCCAGAGTCAGAGGTGTCTCACAGCCAGCCCTATCAAAGTTCATCACAACTGTCTTGGATGCCATCAGCAGCTTCATACCCCAGCATCTTTACTTCCCCCACACTGCGCAGGAACAGCTGGAGACCAAGCAAGGCAACTACGCCATAGCTGGCTTCCCACACGTGTTAGGGGCAATTGACTGCACGCATGTCCTACTTGTGCCTCCTGCGACACTGTATACAATTCCCGCAACAGGAAGAACACAGATTCCATCAATGTGCAGGCAATTGTGGACCACCGGGGACTCTTCACCAATGTTGTCGCCAACAACCCAGGCAGTGTGCATGATACCTACATCTTCCAATAGAGTCCAACATCAACCAGGGCTTCCCGGAAGGCACCTATGGAAATGCTATGCTTTTTGGTAAGTACCAAATGAACACACCACACACCCCAACTCCACAATCATGCAACTCACAACTCTGGGAAAGCACACATTACAAACTCATACACAGCATGCCAAACAAAATGGCCACCCACCAGACATGACAGCACAACTTACTTTGGCAACGTGGGCTAGCCATGCACATGAGCCATCAACGGCATGGCACCTCAGCCACACAATAGTAGAATGTGGGGAGAGGTGGGAACCAGGCATGTGCGAAAGAGGCAAGTGACCCATGAATGAGAAGGTACACAATGCCAAGTGAGGTGTGGATGTGCTAGACAGACTGCAGTATGCAGACCACAGACATATCCATGTCAACATACACTGCTGCTGTTTGGAATGTAGTAAACAGTGGATACAAACATGTCATCCCAGCCAGTGCGGAAGACTGTGGAAATCTGGCTTGTGACGTACCCCCCTGTAAGCATGAGCGGAGTTGGCTGGCGTGGCGTACACCAGGCTAGCGTAGGGGCGTGAATAAAAAGCATGTAGCTCTGGGCGTGGTTCTCTTCCGGAATGTCCAACATGTCTGCCAGGGCGCGCCTCTCATCCCATGAGCCCGACACCGTCACCGTGAGCGGTGTTGCCTGCGATCCTGTGCGCCTTCTGCACCCTGGGCCGCTGGTCCCCGAACCCGTCTTGCCCGCCCCTGCGCACCGAGGCCTCACTGCTCACCTGCGACAGCGGCGTGTCTCCAAGAGGGCACACCACGTGTCATGTAAGCTCCAAGCCTTAGGCCTGCGACCTTGGCAGCCGCCTCCGACCATCACTGCCTCCGCGACACAGGCCTGCAGTACTCCAGTCTCGTTGACGTACTCCACCACTGCCTCCGGCTTACAACACGGTCGAATAGGTCACACATTTGGAACTGAGTCTTGATATCCTGATGGCCAAGTTCATATCATTGCACGCAAGGAGAGGTGTTAGAGGAAGACGCGTTTGAGTCTGGAGGAAAAAAGGATCATCGTTACGGAGGTGATCAAACACTGGCAACAACTGCTCTGGTGCCACTAACTCTGTGCATCGTGAGCCAACGACAGGTGGCTGTGGGCCCTTGCTGACTGCTGCCTCAGGCCTACACTGCGGTCGAGTAGGTCACACATTTAGGACTCAGTCTTGATTTATTATGGCAGAGTTTATATCATTGTACAGGCCTCATCACAGACTGCAGCCCCTTTCAGCTCCGGTGCCACTAAGGCTGTGCCCTGACATTCATGGACACGTTCTGGTTGAACTTGGGTGGCAAATGAGTCTATGGACTGGGGGTTGTCTTCATTATCATGTAGCTAACACTGACTTGGTGGTAAAAACAAGGCTGAGCATTCCACTCCTTTATTTTCCGCTTCCTGCTGGCTTCTGCCCTCTGCACATGCCCTGGAGGACACCTTCTATTATCCCCCGCAACCCTCCACTACATTCATTTCGACATCGACGGGGACCCACTCAGCTCGCGTGGCCCTACCTCAGTGCACCGCATGTCACCACCCGTGGCGGTGTGCCTGTGCCGGCCGCAGTGCATCCGGGGCCACTAATCCTGTGCTGCTCAAGTCATGGACCCTGTCTGATAGAATATTGGATGGCCTCTGGCTCGATGGACTGGGTGTCATCAACGTCCTATGTCTGTGGTCCTGCGCTGTCCGCTGCCTCCGGCCTCAACTGCGGTCCACCTGAGCTCACACATCAAATCGAGTCCTGACCTGCCCAGACGTCACATTACCGCAGGATGCACACGCCACCACCGCCAGGACCAACACCAAACAACAGGTGCCAGAGTCGGAAGTGTCTTACTGCCAGACTATCAGAGTTCCTCGCACCTGTCATGAGTGCCATCATCACCTTGATACCCTGCTCAGCTCTTCAGGTGCCATTAACTCAGTGCACCACAGCTCATGGTCCATTTCAAGTTGAGTTCTGTGCTGTGGACAGCTCACGCAACAATGTCACCCTCAGGCAGTGTGGAAGACCTGGGACGATTATGAGGTAGATTATGCCGGTATAACACACCCCACTGCAGCAGGAATATCCCGAAAGGACACAATGCTAGACAATTTGGTCACAAGCGCACGCTCAGCTCTGGTGTCCCAACCTCAGTGCACTGCAGCTCACGGACCCTTCTGATTGCATAATGGGTGACCTCTGTACTTGCTCTGGGTACCACCATGATGCTTCGCAGTTGTTTCTGTTATGCTGCTGTTTTCGGTTTCCGCTTTAATTGTGATCACTGTTCAAGTTGTTGCCAGCACCAACTACTCCATGAGGGCTGGCTTACACTCACCCAACACACATTCAGCACAGGCGTCACTGTACATGTTACCCTGGCAATAAAGGTGCCAGGCGCACGTGCCAGTAGCCAGTTCCACTAACTATCTGAGTGTGTCCGTGTGGTCAGAATGTATGCATGAGGGCCCCGCGCCCTACAACATTACATTGTTCTGTGTACAGTGGACGAAAACATGTCACCGCAGGCAGTGAGTAAGACCTTGGACATGTAGCTTTGTCTTCCCCAATCAGTACGTAAGAGGAGTGGACTGGGCCGGCATACGTAAGTCCAGCATGGGGGTGTGAATGATTATCCCAGGGCTCTGGGCGTCTCCGTTGGGGAGTGTAAGTGGTCCCTGACGGGACTTACACACCAACCTATGGGATCTAGTTTGGGTTCCATGAGGTCGAACCCCACCCCCACCTGTTCGGCCACCTCCTTCTGGCAGTCTGACACCTGGCCTTGGAATGGGATATGTGCTTCGGTGGGGTGCTGGGAGCCAGCCGTGGTGGTGGGTGCTTCCAGCTGTGTGGTCTGTGCAGGGGGTGGGGTTTCCTCGATGCAGCTGGACTGCCCTGCTCCTGGAGGTGGATTGCCTAAGATGTCCATGAACTGTTGTAGGGCGTCGGTGTTGAGGGTGTGCAGGTCCTCTTCAGCATTACAGATGATTTGTCTGGTCGGCTCTGCTTGAGGTATTGTTTGTCCCTCTGCAATGTGTAGGAGAGATGCATTTTGACATTGTGTTGACATGTATGTTGACGCATTGGTCATGCTTACATACGGACTGCTTGACAATGTACATTGTGACTGTTTGGGAGGAGGGGACTATGTGATGTGGGACACATGGATATTTGGACTACATCATGCATGTGAGGTTGTACAAGTACATTTTCATCTCACAGTTTCCTGCTATGTCAGGTGTGATTGGCCAGTTTCAACGCACAAGCGGACCCAGTTGTGTCCTCTGTTCTGCAGTGTATGTGTTGCACTTTGTACCACATTGTCATCAATGTTGATGTGCTGTTATTGCTATGTGTGTGTGCTGCATTGTGGAGGATTTGCCCCTGCAGCAGTGATTTTGCTGCCCATTATCCCTTCCAGGAGGTGTGTCTTTGACTTTTGTGCTTTTACTGTGCTGAGATGTTGGCAATTTGGGTAATTTGTGCTCTTGGACGGATTTTGTTTTCCTGTGCATTGTCTGCAGATGTATTGTTGACATCAGGGGTTGTTTGTGCATGAGGATGTGTCAGAGTGTGACCTGCTCCTTTCCGGATGTGGTCCACACTCAGCCACCTCAGTGTTGTGGCGTGCACCATGTCATGATGATTGTATCGCAGCCATGCTGATCGTCATGTAGTGTCACTTGCATTGTCAGTGTGGCTCACAAATACGCATCTTTGCTGTGTTTCACACGTGTGCATGTGTTGGTTGTGAGATTGGTGATGTGTGGGGTGGGACCCCTTTGGGCACATGGTGGACGAGGGCCTACTTGGTGTTTGTATGTGTGCTGCAGTGTGCCACGTGGATCAGGGACATGATCCAGGGTCATTGTGGGTGTGCAGTGTGCTACACATGATCATGCATGTGTGCCATTGTGCCCTTTTCCCCCCGTCCCCCCAGTCCATGGTCATTACTCACCCTGTTGATGTTGTGTCAGGTCATATAGAGCTGTGTCCAGACTCCCAACTCCTTGCACCGTCTCCCCACTGATGACTGTGACCACCATTTCCTCCAGCTCCTCCTGTGGCGCAGGACTCCCACCTCCAGTCGCCGTGGCTGCCTTCCTGTTGGCAGGGGGTTTCTGCTTGGTTTGGCTTTTCACATCATGCCAGCGCCTCTTGACCTCCTCAGCAGTCCGACTGCATTCACGTTGTTCACGATGGACTGGCATGTTTCCGTTTGTGTTGCCAATAACACAGTGGAGGTGACGAACAGTTGTTGTTAGTGTTCTATCTCCTCCGTGACAAATATCTGGTTCTCCTGCATACTGCACCCCGCGTTCCTCTTCTCCTTGGCCTTCCCCGACCTCGGGGTACCTTGCTGGTGGTCTGTGGGGCTTGTGGGGCTTGTGGGGTTCGCGTTGGCCTCTGCACTCGGTCCGAGTGCATCCATGGTGTAAGCGGTTGCTTTTTTTCTCCCTTTTTTTCTGCACTTTTCGGGTGCATTTTCCCGCATGACGCGTGGGAACTGCAGGCCTGTCGCTGATTTTCGCAGATTTTTGTATTGTGGTTTGGGACATCGCTACGATTTTTGGCATTCGTGTTTTGCGTTTTTGCAGCGTTGCGTTGATTTTAACACAATGTTATTTGACGTGTTATCATGAGACTATCACATGATACCGTCATGTTGAGAATACCACGTTAACATGGCGTTATTTTCTCGCGATGGACTGCGATGTGAGGAGTTGCGTTAAGCTAATTTTGCGATAATTATCACACGTTCTTGAGAATATCCCCCCATGTGTTTTTCTGGTGCACATCACCAGGTGTTAACCTGCTTCACTCAAGCCTTTTCTTCCCTGCTGCACATCCTCGTGTGTGCTCCTTCTCCTTTTCAACCCACACCTCACAACTGTGTTTAAATGCACATGGCCATGTGCTCTTCTCTGCGCAGGGCTAGTGTATGTCTACTGGTCTGTGTGAACAGGGGCAGTTGTGTCTTGTTTTGGGTGCATGGTGAGCCTAGATGAAATGGTACTTGTGCATGGATACCTGGTTAAATTCTGTCAGTGTTCACGGGTGCCAATACATGCTTTTCTGTGTCAGCAGGTGCTTGTACCTCACGTTTCTGTGGACATCACAGCCTATGTGCACAGGGCTCTGCTTGAACGAGCATCTGCAGGTCTGTGTTTATTTTTGTGTGCTCTGTGTGTATGTTAGCTCACCTGTCCACTGCTGTTTGACTCTGCCTATGTTTCCCTTGAAGCTTTGTGATGCTTTGACTTGACCAAAAGTGATAGATATTAATATATCCAGCTGTGACACTGGTTGGTTCGGAAGCCATGAGGTCTTGCCTGCACTGAACATATCTTAACACAGAAATTTGTCTGATGCCTACCTCCGCCTCCTTCAACACCGTACATGCAAGAGTGACCCACAACAGCACATGATTACAGGAGAAATTAGGTGGCAAAATTACCCAAAGAAATTCCTGATGAGTCGTGGGGTAACATTTGTTCCAGAGCAGGGAGACCCTCAAGTTTCTCTCAACATTAATAAACAACAGACAAACTCCGCTTTGGTGTACACTATGCCAGAATAGCAACGAAAAAAATACTGACTGATATAAATATTATAGCCAGGGCTTTCAGTGGGATGAAAAAACTGGGGGGGGGGGGGGGGTATCTCAAAGGGGCGTGGCCGATGTAACTTAGGGCGTGGCTTAAAAACAGGTAAGTACAAAATCTGTGCCTTAGCATCGTGTGCCGCCCAACTGGTATTTTTCTGCTTCCGTCATTGCATCCAGATAAATACAAGTAACATTACACTACAGCAAGCCAGGGCTATTGGCTTTGTCAATAGGTGTTAGTTGCATATAATAAATAAGCAAGGACTATGGCTTTGTTGTATATAATATTGAAAATGCTTCAGTTCTGAAATGATGAGACTGTGAAAGAGTCTCTATTGAAGTTACATCGAAATCTTTGAGCAGTGGCACTACTGCAGAGTTAAGATTTTCTTCTCCAACGTGAGGGTGAGGGCAGAAATGGAGTGCCCGATTGGGACTCCTCTCTGCACCTGCATTTAAGAACTGCCGGTGCTCAGCACCAGCGGGACCCGGCCCACTTAAAGCCCTGATTATAGCCTATCTCGTATTACCTCCAATTGAGCGATTTGAGACACAATACTTTGGTCAGCCATATTTGGGCATTGATATTCTGGTACCATACATCTCTGTTGTGGTTTTTTTAAGTCCGATAAAACCAGGATTCCTCTTTTAGCGGCGATTTATCAGGCAGAATGGTAACGTTCAACTGAGGTTGGGACCCATTGCACGCGAGGCAACCGCATGTAGGAACTAACGCTGCTCCTCCGCCTGTGAAACGGATTTGTTACTATTGTTGAAAGTGATTTTGTCATTCCCAATGCTCATCTAAGTTGCCTCTAATAAAGAATGGTTTCTGCCCACTTTCTCCGGATGGGTTGCCCGTAAACATTGTGCGCCCCATAGAAATTCCTAAACACATTTGTTAAAAATGCTGCGTGTTGTCATCACCTTGTTCTTTTTGAAGAGCCAAAAGTTATAGACAATAAAAGTATTCATTCTGAACACGTGATTCGTTGTTAAAAACTATCTTGCAGTTCATGTTTGGTTTTAGTGTTTGGCATTTCCACTTTTGAAAGAAAGATGCTGGCCCTGTTTCCAGCTTCGAATAGTATGTGCGGCCATGCATGGGACATGCGCCTACATTGTCCCAAAAGTGAACTCAAGCCAGTCTTTTGCGGAACAGCTCCGTGTAAGCCGGAGCTCGTGCTGTTGCCACGACAACGCATCCTTCTGGCTGATTCCAAAGCAGTAGCGGCCTATTGGGCGGCACTTTGTAAGCCTCTGGGCCGCCATTTTCAGGGATGTAAAACTTAGTTGCATTAGTCACCGAGTTGAATAAGCCTTGTAGGTATTCTGCTTTGCTTTGCACTGTCCATTGTCCAAGTAATGGCTGCCAAGTCTACAAAGGCTAATTTCATGGATGACAGAGAACACTCGCAGCTTGTTTGTTAAATAAATAATTTCGTTTTGCTAACACAGCCCTTATTAGAGAGGGCATTCTTAACATTTTATACATGTCTTAATTCAGGAACAAAAAAAAATTGGCATCTCTTGGGATGGGCATGTACCCCTTTCCTGAGTTCCCAACTGGACTGGGTCCTGATGCAGATTTTTTGTCATAGGTAAACATGGATCATGCGTGTGCACCATGACAAAGGCTTGTTCCACGGATTGTGGTCTTGTTGGACCGGGAGGGGCATCCAAAGCTCTACCCTCTTCATATAAGAAGGCTTCTGCCTTCACCAGGAGTTAAGTAGCACACGTGTGGGGGTGGCAGCATACGGTGTTGTGATCAGTAGTTGTGAACAGGTCCTTTTTACCCTGTGTCACTAGAGTGAGGCCTACAAGCTCACTCACCTTTTAAAAAGTTCAGTTTCTGTGTGCTTAACTTTCTCTTGGTCTACATCAGGTAGATATGGAGTGCTGTGCAGCACAGGAGTACTAACTCTGTCCTGGATGTATGAGTGACAGGGAAGGGTGCAGTATAAGGATAGAACAATGCTGTGTAAAACATGTGGCTTGCCTGCGAGGAATACATTACATGAAAGATGTAGTGCTGTGCAGTAGGTGCATGGAAGCATGTGCAGGGTGTATGTGTGCCTGTGTTAGGTACAATACACAAAGGGTGAAGTGTTGTACAGTGTGTGAGTGTGTGCTCGCAGTGTGTGAGTGTGTTTATAGCTAACACACCCAGGTACAATTTCTTCAAGATTCAGTGCTGAACAGTACACGCAGACTGAATGTGCGCACTAAATGTATGTTTACTTGTAATGGTACAATGCATGGAAGAAACAGTTCTGGACAGGAAGTGTGCTGTGATAGCACCCCAAGTGTGTGTGCCTGCAGTGACCCCGTACATGGAGGACTCTGGGCTTCAGTTTGGGAAGTTTAGGCCTGCCTGGTGAAGACATGAAGAGTGCTGGAATCCCCTCAGACAGATATGTGTATTGGTGCATTCCTGTGAGTTGGGTGGGACACACTGGAGTAAGGGAAACCCACCCCCACAACCACCCTTACGCTTCAAAAGGGCTGCTCTTTGATTCTGTGATAGATCACAAGCATGGGCTCATCTCAGGACAGGAGATGGGGCTGATAAGGAATCATGAAGAGTAGGGCTGGGAGCCTGGGGTTAACCTTTTGATGCACATATCACTGTGGCTGACATCTAGGTGTGAACTCTGGTCCCTCCTATGAGTTTTGTTCTGGGTCAGTCAGTAAAGGAAAGTGCCCCTTTTTGACATGGTCACCCCCACTTTTTGCCTAGTAATTTATGCAATTTTGACAGACGTGCACTGGGTTCCTGTTATCCAGGTCTCCAGTGCCTGATCTCTTTCCCTAAAACTGGGTAATTGTTTCCCCATTTGGCAATATCTTTATCACCCTTGTAAGTTCCTAGTAAATGGTAACCCTGGTAAGTAGTACATGGGCACTAAAGAGGGTACCTCAGGGCTGCAGCATGTTTTGTGCCACCCTAAGGAACCCTTCACCACCCTCATGCAAACTGCAATTTCAGGCTGCGTGACATGGTGCAGACAAAAGTGAAGACACAACATGGCACACCTCTTGTGTGCCATGTTTGTAAACACTACATGCAATATATGTAAGTAACCCCTACAGCAGGCCTTACAGCCCTGAGGCAGGGTGCATTATATTACATGTGAGGACATATCTGCATGAGCAGATATGCCCCTGTGACGTCCTAGTCGATTCTTGGACATTGACAGTGAACAGGGAAGCCATCTTGAGTATATGTACTGGGTGCTGGTGATTATGAGTTCCCTAGTTACATGATGGCTTCACTGAAACTAAAGACATTTGGCATCAAACGTCTCATTAGTAAACACAGAATGAATCAAGTAATGGCATTAGTTATACATGCACCTAGAGGGTACCTTAGAGGTACCTCCTGAAACCTACTAGTCTACTAGTGGCCACAGACACATTTCTGACCCCCTAAGATGTGAAAGTCCCACTCTCAGAGGCCAACTACAATGCCTGCTTGGCAGGAGGTGTCACACCCCTAAGGTAAGCCGCTGATATGCTTCACTCTAGGAAAACTCTGTCGTTTTGGTGATGGCAGAATTTACAAAACTGGGACAGGGTTATGCCCTCTTCCCGCAGGAAGTGTTCATATAAAGGGCATGGTAATGTTATGTTACATTAAATATTACATTTATTTAAGAGCATTAATATTGAAAACGTTCATTAGTGATGAATTTACATTTTATGCATTTAATATTTCATCCAAACACGTACAATTACAATGTTAATTCTTTGTCTTACATGAGAAAAATGCCTAACACTACACTTACATGAACATTTAACGTTGCACGCCAGTTCCTGCATTAGCGAACTCGATTCACCTTTCCCTCACCTTTTTGTATACAACAATAAATGTAAAAAAATGAAACTTGAAAAAAAAAAACAGGGGGCGTGGCTTGACACCCAAGGAGTATGGCGGCACCCGAGTAAGGCTACTCGGTGTGGCGCGGCTGTTTCGTGCTATTTGTTCTCAGAAGAGGAATAAATCAAATTTTTGGGCTGCGGAGGGTGCATAGATTGTGAAATGGATTTGCTACCTTGCCCTGGGCCTAGGTTTTACCGTTGGACTTGGTCCCTCTTTTCAAAGTCAAAGTCCCCAATTAGGGCAAAACTGGAAGCGGTGGCAAGGCAGGACTCCTCGAGGCTGGACACCTATACTGACAAGTTTTCACCACAGCAAAAAGCTCTTGGTTGCCTTTATGCAAGCTTCCTGGGCAAGCCTCAGCACCTTGTCCGGTCCTCTAAAGTTGGAAAATAATTAAGTCCCACTTTTCTCTAACTACTGAGAAAGTTCCTTCTAATCAGTACTACTGCCCCCTACTCTTCAGGGCAGGCTTTTAAGCACCAGATCACTCTCCATTCAGGTCCCCAGCATTGATCTTATTTACAAATGCTCTTTTATCTCTTCACCTATCCACTCACTCATGGCTCATTGTGAGATGTTATTATGAATTACCGGATTAATGTTTCTCCTGTGTGGTGATCTATGATTCTAGCTGTAATGTACTTGATGAGCATTCACAATTTTCTTAAGAATTAGATAAAAGCAAGTTGATAAGTAACCAGATTTTGTCATTATTAATATCCTTTTGATTATAGTGTTTGAATTATTTCTTGTTCTGGTCCTCATATGGTTAGGATTCTGTCACTGACTTTAAACAGTTCGAAAGTCGATATGAGCATGAATGTGAGTAGATTAAAAGCAGATTTAGAGTAAATATCAGGAGGAAGAGTTATTTTTGTGTAAGAATATTATAATGAGAGCGAAGAGTCTTCATGAGAGATTTGCTGAAGTTACACAGACGTATGGTGCTGACATAAAAAAATCAAAAGCTTTACAGAGAACATATAGATTGGATTTTAGTGATAAGGATTTGGAGAGTTTGAATGCTTCAGGAAAGTGACTGCAAATTAAGGAGCTGATTAATACATTGAGACGACGGGGTGAATTGGAACATTGGAAAGGTATATGGACTAAAAAGAAAGAAGAAATGATTGCAAATCAAGGGGCTTCATCAGTGTTTCTGGTAAGAGAGACAGGTATAGAGACAATGACTGAAATGATATATCCAATGAGAGAGGTGCCAGGAGTTGGATACGTTCATGTCCCTTGGTCAAAGCACGATATACTGTCTTTTATGAATGTGTTCCCCAGATTGAGAGAAAAACCAGTTGAGTAGTATAAACAAGTAGAGAGGTTAGTAAAGGTTTCAGAGGTGTGGGGAACGATTTAGATGTTTTTTTTATATTGTGGTTCCAGCTGATTTGTGGGTTGAGTGTAAGATTGCTGTAGATTGGCTAAAAGAAGAATATCCCAGAGATGCAAAGATTGGAGAACAATCAGAGGAGTGATGAAAAAATATAATCAGGTCGTTACCTATTTAAAGGGAAAGATTTCACCAAAGGAAACGATTGGGTAAAACAAGATAGAACAACTCAGGAAACAAAAGAAACACTGGATGCTTATTATGAAAGACTTTTACAAGTGTTTAAATAGTACAGTGTTTTGAGAACATTACTGATAAAGGTATAGGACATTTTGTATATAGGTTTGTGTTTGGATTAAAACCGGAGATTAGTAATATGATTCAACAGCATTTGATTTTGTTGGCAAAATAAAAGTGTAGACGAGATACTGCAGTATGCAAAATATTGTAGTGATGATATCGAGACAAGACACAAAAAGTTGAAAGATAAATTAATGTGGGCTCAGATGTAAGCGGCACAGAAAGTTAGTAATTTTGTAGATTTATCTCAAACAGGTTTTAAAGAAAACAGTCCGAATCAGAATGTTCAAGATGGTCAGATTACTGCCATGGGAGGTTTCATGGTGAATGATGGTGTGCTTACACAAAGAAAGGGAAGAGACAGAGGTAATAAGGAGGATATGAAAAACAAATATCATGTTATGCGTGCGGCAAGTTGGGACACTGGAAGCGCGAGTGTAGACCTTTTTAGGGAATAATGAGATGATTCAGAACTATCAACAGATGCAGGTCGAAATGAATAAGAATTAACAACAACCAGTGATAACACAGGTTCAAATACCACAAGGCCTGATGCCAAATGAAAATGTGAATGCTCAGGTGCAAAGATACAGTGCAAATGTGGGTTTTACTACGGGTGAATCAGTTAATAAACATTTACAAATGGTTTCACAATATTGGTTGAAGTGGCAGGAAAGTGATTCAGATACATCTCAATGACGGTGCCTGAGGGGGGAGGAAGAGTGCTTGCTTGGCGCATCTCTAAAGGTAAATCAGTGTGGTCCCTTTGTGGATGCATATGTAGAAGGTAATGTGATTACATTCCTTGTAGACTGTGGTGCTACCTGTTCCACTGTGAGAACTGTGAAAATCCCTAACCTACCCCTCTCGGGTGATACTATCCAAGTCATAGGTGTTGCAAGTCAATTGATCAAAACTCCAGGGACAAAAACCAATGAAGGTACAAACTGGAGATTTTCAAGACTTGCATCGTTTTGTGGTGTGTGATACAAGTCTAGTTAACCTGCTAGGGAGAGATTTACTATGCAAGATGAATTGCACCATCTGTTGTACACTGGATGGAATAGCATTTCATACGCAGGATGAGGATGTGGTGTTCAAAATGATGATGGCCATGGACAGAGGTGAAGAATTTGTATTGTTTATTTACAGCAAAGGATTTGCCTGATGAGCTGAGAGACACAGTGTTGACTGATGTGTGGGATTTTTCAAGGAAAGACATTGGACAAATGAAAGGAGTTGATCCTAATCAGATTTCAGTCAAACAAGGTGAAGAATTTCCTAAAACACCACAATACAAAATGAGTCCTAAGACCATTGCAGGAGTGACACCTGTAACCGAATTGATAATTGAACAGGGTATTCAGAGACTGATACTAGGGAGTTCTTGTAGTTCATCTATTATGGGGATTAAGAAAGCAAGCGGTAAGTACAGAATAGTTCACTATTTGAGGTAGATTAATAAGATAGTAGTACCCTGTTTTCCAATAGTGCCAAACCCCACAGTGATTCTTTACCAAATTCCACGTGATGCGGAGTGGTTTACAGTGATTGATTTATGCCAAGCATTTTTCTCAATACCCTTGCATCCGGATAGCCAAAGTTTGTTTGCGTTCCGGTTCGGAGACCATGTTTTGGCATGGTACCGAGTTCCTCAAGGGTATACAGAGAGTCCGTCAATCATCAATCAGATTTTGAAGAGGGTTTAGAGTAATTGATAATGCCAGAAGACTCAGTTTTGGTGCAATATATTCACGATTTGCTTGTGGCATCACAGACTAGGGAAGCATGTATGACAGATACTATTGCTTTACTGAACCATTTGGCAGTAGGTGGGTGAAGTAAATAAATCCACAACGCAGGACGGTAGACTGGTAGACTGGCACAGAAGCAGGACACAGGGGTGGAAACCTCAGCTGCCCCCTACACAGCAGTAAGAACTCCTCACCAAAATGAAGTAAATAAATCCACAACGCAGGATTTATGGAAGGTAAGTTGGGTTTATTGCATAATAGAGGTTTCCCAACTAACGCTCCTCAGCTTCTGAACCCAACATTCTATCATGCACCCTCAAGGGTTCCAGGGTGGAACCATGGCCCAAGAAACTAGGGGAGGAGCATACCAGTTGCATAAAAAGGTAACAAGGGGGGAAAACTGAATTACCATAAAAGTTAAAAGATAACAGTGTGGAGTATATATTTATAACACACCTCCCTTGTCACAAAAGCTGGAAAAAAAGGAAGTAGAGTGGGATGCAGGATGAAGTGAGGAGGAAGTGGAAGAAAATAAGAGAGAAGGAAGAGTGGAATGAGAAAAAGGCAGGAGAGAAGGAAGGAAAGAAAAGAAGTGCAAAAGAATGGAGGACAAGGGATGAAAGGGAGAAAAACAGCACAAAAGGGTAGCCTGAAAGAACAGAGTTATTTCATAACTTAATCCCCTTGCCATTTGGGTACATAAAGTTTTCTTCGACTGCTATTGATTTTTGCCGTGGTACATGTTTCCTTTGCACAATCATTATTCCTGATATCATCGTCTTGCACTAAACATGGAAACAACCCATCCATGCTCCACATGTGCCCATCTGCCATGACAACAACATGTTTCTTTATTTCTTGTATTCTTTCTGGACCAAAGTATTTATTATACCTGTTTTGGCTAAGGCCAGGTTTCTTGATCCAGACGCATTGTCCCACTGCGATGAATGGCACCCCATTTGTTGTTGTAGCTTTGTTTGTATTTCTTTTGATGACACTATATTTTCTTCTTGACCACTTGTTCATCTAAAACAAAAGAGTTGTTTTCAAATAACCAGCTGGTGTAAGTTTAGAGCCAGGTTTGCGCCCTCTCAATAAACAAAAAGGAGAATAATTGGTCACACTGTTTGGAGTAATATGATATGGTGATAACATGTCCTTAATAGACTGAACAATGGGCTTCTGAGCTACCTTTGCTAATTGCAAAGCATCTTTGATAAGTCTATTACAGTGTTCCACCAACCCATTTGCAATTGGGCAATATAAGGGAGTGGAAATATGTCTGATGGCCAGACTGGTAAGGAATTCCTTCATTTCCTCTGACAATAATTGGACACCATTGTCAGTTATAAGAGTGTGGGGTATACCTCTGTTGGCAAACACCTCAGACAGAAAACAAATTATACTTTTAGTGTCTACTTTATTAACAAACTTAATGGTAATCCATTTGGAAAAAGTGTCCACCAAAACTAAAATGAATCTTTCCTGTAGATCTGAGATTTGTAGGGGACCAGTAATGGCAAATCCTAGTTTTTCCCAGGCTTTAATAGGAATCTGCACCAGTTCAAGAGGAACCTTTCTAGTGCTTTCGGACAATTTTTTACTAATTCCTCAGTCATTGTGTCCATATAGGGCATGGCTATTCACAAACTTTCTCTCGGGAGCCAAATTTACAGTGTGGTTTGTGTCCGAGGGCCGCACCGGTGGGGGCGGGGTCAGTGGGGAAGGGGGCGGGGCTAGAGCAAAAAAAACATGTGACCATGAGGTTGATCACAGGTCCCTGCAGCGGACGCCTTTGTCCACTGAGCCACCAGACCCGGCATACACACATCTCTCTCTCTCTCTCTCTCTCTCTCTCTCTCTCTATCTCTCTCTCTCTCTCTTTTTCTCCCTCTCCCTCCCTCTCTTTCTCCCTCTCCCTCCCTCTCTCTCCCTCCCTCTCTCTCCCTCTCTCTCCCTCCCTCTCTCTCCCTCTCTGTCTCTGTCTCTCTGTCTCCCTCTGTCTCACTCACTCTGACTCTCTCACTCCCTCTCTCCATCTCTCCCTCTGTCTCATTCACTCTGACTGTCTCACTCCCTCTCTTCCTCTGTCTCACTCACCCTGACTGTCTCACTCTCTCTCTCTCTCTCTCTCTGTCTCCCTCTCTCTCTGTTTCCTTCTCCCTCACTCTATTTCCCTCTCCGTCACTCTATTTCCCTCTCTCTCCTTCCCTCTGTCTCACTCTCTCTCCTTCCCTCTGTCTCACTCTCTCTCCTTCCCTCTCCCTCACTTTGAGGTCTCCCTCACTCTGAGGTCTCCCTCTCTCTCCTTCCCTCTCCCTCACTCTGAGTTCTCCCACTCTCTCCTTCCCTCCACCTCACTCTGAGCTCTCCCTCTCTCTGAGGTCTCCCTCTCTCTCCTTCCCTCTCCCTCACTCTGAGGTCTCCCCCCTCTGTCTTCCTCCCTCTGTCTCCCTCACTCTGAGGTCTCCCTCTCTCTCGTTCCCTCCCCCTGACTCTGAGGTCTCCCTCTCTCTGAGGTCTCCCTCTCTCTCCTTCACTCTCCCTCACTCTGTCTCCCTCCCTCTGTCTCCCTCCCTCTCTCTCCTTCCCTCTGTCTCCCTCACTCTGAGGTCTCCCTCTCTCTCGTTCCTCCCCCTCACTCTGAGGTCTCCCTCACTCTGAGGTCTCCCTCTCTCTGAGGTCTCCCTCTCTCTCCTTCTGTCTCCCTCGCTCTGTCTCCCTCGCTCTGTCACCCTCGCTCTGTCTCCCTCGCTCTGTGTCCCACCCTCGCTCTCCCTCCCTCCCTCCCTCCCTCGCTCTCCCTCCCTCATACTCCCTCCCTCCCTCTGCCCCCTCCCTCTCCCCCCTCTCTTGCTCTCCCTCCCTCGCTCTCCCTCGCTCTCCCTCCCTCGCTCTCCCTCCCTCCCTCGCTCTCCCTCTCTCCCTCTCTCCCTCGCTCTCCCTCCCTCCCTCGCTCCCTCTCTCTCGCTCTCCCTCGCTCCCTCACTTGCTTTCCCTCCCTCCCTTGCTCTCCCTCCCTCGTGCTCCCTTCCTCGTGCTCCCTCTCCCTCCCTCCCTTGCTCTCCCTCCCTTGCTCTCCATTCCTCCCTCTCTCTCCCTTCGTCTCCCTCACTCTCCGTCGCTCGCTCTCCCTCGCTCGCTCTCCCTCCCTCCCTCTCCCTCCCTTGCTCTCCCTCCCTCCCTCGCTTGCTCTCCCTCCCTCGCTCTCTCTCCCTCCCTCGCTTGCTCTCCCTCCCTCGCTCTCCCTCCCTCGCTCTCCCTCGCTTGCTCTCCCTCCCTCGCTTGCTCTCCCTCGCTTGCTCTCCCTTGCTTGCTCTCTCTCCCTTGCTTGCTCCTTCGCTTGCTCTCCCTCCCTCGCTTGCTTGCCCTCGCTCTCCCTCCCTCCCTCGCTTGCTCTACCTCCCTCGCTCTCCCTCGCTCTCCCTCCCACCCTCCCTCTCTCTCCCTCCCTCGCTCTCCCTCCCTTGCTCTCCCTCGCTTGCTCTCCCTCCCTCCCTCGCTTGCTCTCCCTCCCTCCCTCCCTCGCTCTCCCTCGCTCCCTCTCCCTCCCTCACTCTCCCTCGCTTGCTCTCCCTCCCTCGCTTGCCCTCCCTCCCTCACTCTCCCTCCTCACCCTGCCTGTGACAGCTTCCAGACGCACACACAGCCGCACCCAAGCACTTCACAGGTCTTTAAAAGACCATTGGCATGTTAATGAGGCTTTGTTTACCTCTCAGCGCACCTGCAGCCCCACTCTGACTATGGCGGAAATCGCCCATCCCCGCAGAACAGCAGAGTCTGAGTCGCGCCCTGGTTGCAGACACTCTTAATAAAAAAAAATTAAAAATCGGGTACGATGTCTGCAAGGTCCGCGGGTCGCCAGGGAAGGCTTGCCGGGCCGCCACCGGCCCACGGGCCGTACTCTGAGTACCCCTGATATAGGGGAACCAATAACCAGAACGTAACTTGCTTTTAGTAAGGTTTCTTCCAAGATGACCCCCATGAGCTATATCAGAAATGTGCCCTTTGAGATTCTCTGGGGGAATGATCTTGTCAGACTTATATACATTGATCCCAACAATGGACAGTTCCTCCCTTACATTCCAAAATGGCTGTATTTCACAAGGAAGATCACCACATTTCTTGGGCCATCCTTTTCTTATAAATTCAGTAACCACTCTTAATGTGGCATCCCCTGACATGTGGCTTTCCCAATCTTCTTTTAAAATGGCAAAGATGGTAACCTGTAACACTTCAAAATCTTCAACAGTATCCTCCTCCTGCTTATTTACAGGAAGCCGAGAAAGGAAATCTGCTACTTGATTCTTAACACCAGGTACATATTCCATTTTAAAGTTGAAGCACTGTAAAGACACCAACCACTTGCTGATTCTGGGCGTAGTTTTTTCAATGTCTTTTGAGGTAAACAAGGGAACTAATGGTTTATGATCCATTTTGAGAACAAAAGGTATTCCCCACAAAAAGTACTTGAAGTGGTTAGTGGCCCAAAAATATGACAGAGCCTCTTTCTCAATAGTGGAATAGCTGATTTCGGCTTCTTTCAAAGTTCTAGAGGCAAAAGCTATTTCTTTTTCTTTGCCCCCTTGTATTTGAGGAAGGGTTGCTCCAATGCCCTTATTGCTGGCATCTGTCCATAGTGCTATCAAAATTTCCAATGCACAGAGCCGAAGCAATGGCTTTTTTATATCCCTGAACGCATGATTGTGGACAGGTGACCAACTAAAGTCAGACCCTTTTTTTAAGAGATCTCTTATGGGTTGTACAACTTCTGATTTTTTTTAATGAATTTCAACATATACTCTGTTAAACCCAAAAAGGATTTCACTTCTTCTTTGTTGTTGGGGCTTCCAAAACTGATTCTATCAGGTTCAGTTTAGGTTTCATGCCTTCACTGGATAAAGTGTGGCCTAGATAGGCCACAGAGGCCAAACCAATTTTACATTTTTCTTTCCTAATAGTAAAACCAGCTTCTCTGAGTTTCGCACAAACTTACCTAAAATTTTTGTTGTGATCTTCTTCATCTGAACCATAAATGAGAATATAATCCTGAAAACAATTAGTTTTTTCCACTCCTCCCAGCACATGCTGCATAATTCTCTGGAAAGCTGAAGCAGCTGAAGCCAAACCAAGTACCGAAAGGAGTGGTAAAAGCCATAAGGACTTGAGACTCCGGATGCACAGAAGCAGGAAACAGGGGTGGAAACCTCAGCTGCCCCCAACACAGCAGTAAGAACTCCTCGCCAAAATGAATTAAATAAATCCACAACGCAGGATGTATGGAAGGTAAGTTGGGTTTATTGCATAAGAGAGGTTTCCCAACTGCCAGTCTAACGCTCCTCAGCTTTTGAACCCAATATTCTATCATGCACTCCCAAGTGTTCCAGGGTGGAACCATGGTCCAAGAAACTAGGGGAAGAGCATACAATTTGCATAAAAAGGTAGCAAGGGGGGAAACTGAATTACCATTAAAGTTAAAAGATAACAGTGTGGAGTACATATTTATAACAGTGCGCATAAAGTGTCACCAGCAAAACTGCAATTTTATCAAAAAGAAGTTCTATATTTGGGACACAAAATTGAGAAAGGAGTCAGAAAAGTATCACAAGATCGAATACCTGCAATCTTGTAAATGATTCCACCCAAAACATAGAAAGAAGTCAGAATGTTTTTGGGAATGGTTGGATACTGCAGACAATGGATCAGTGTTTTTTCACTAAAGGCCAAGCCATTACAAAGATTGACACATAAAGATGGCGATCGATCCAATTCAATTGAATCAGGAGTGCATGAAGGCAATTGTGGAATTGAGAGACAGCCTATGTTGAGCACCCGCATTAGGAATGCCAGGTTACAACAAGGATTTTGCTTTATTCTGCTGTGAAAGAGACAGTTGTGCACTTTCAGTTCTAACGCAAATACGTGGAACGGCAAGTCGTCTAGTGGCATATTTCTCTACAGCACTAGATTCAGTGGCTGCAGCTTTACCAGTATGTTTGGAAACAGTTGCTGCTACTTGTGCGAGTTTAGAACAGATTGAGACGATATAGGACATAAAAAAAGTGGTGGTAAACATGCAGAAAAGGTGAATTCACTACATACAGATGCTAGGGATAATGGAAGGACTGCAAGTTCTTAACTTGGTGGGGAGTACTACAAATCCAAACATCAGAAATGGGTGATATGAGATCAAACTAAACAATAATAAAAACAGTATGTAAGTCAGAAGGAGAGTGCAAAGAAATCAGTATTCCATTGTGATTTAATGCATTATTAGTTCTTGATACCACAGAACAGCCATGTGGAGTGAAGCCAACTCATGTTAGGACTTTATCAAGGCTTGTATCTAATTGCAGCTTGGATGACTTAAGTAGATGGTTGACTAATGGTGGAAGAAACCAGCTAGAAATGGTTCTCAGTTGTTTATTGTGAGGTTGATGCCTGTGTTATAAAGATGTCTTTACTTGTTTCCAAAGTAAAGGATCAGAATGTTTAACAGGATAGAAGAGTAGATATGGAGATATACAAAAGAAGGGGGTTCCCCGTGGGTTACTTAAAGATGTAGGCAGGCCATAGGGGGGAAAAAACTGTGAATAGAACAAAAGAAAACACCCTGCCTAGGGATATAGTAGCCCTTGCTAGAGGGTCCAAAAGGTATATAAAACGGGGTGATTAAACCAGAAGCTGACACTGCACACAACAAACACAAGGTCAATCCAAGTAGACTCTACAAAACATATTAGAAATATATATGTTTTTATTTTTCTTAGAATTAAAGTATCAAAAAATTTTTTGGGGTAAAAAGTAAATTGTACTTTAGTTTTACATGATATATTTAGAGCATAAAAAAGACAAAGACTGATATGAAAACCACAATGAAATTTTTGGAAAATAATACTACTACATTAAGACCTACCCAGTATCAACCACACTTCAACCACACAACCACACTTACTTATATATATTCTCACTCTATCTCATTCTACCATTCAACTTTCATTCTTCCATTCATTCTTCTAATCCTGGCGTGTGCAACACATAGAATATCAATATGTTGCATGAATCGGGATGTTATTCCAGGCAGATGACTTTTACTGCGGTTCCTGATGTATTTAGGACACAGAACCGTCTTCCTGGAAACATGAGCCGACGCGCGTTTCGGTGACAGGCCGATAGGGCCACACCTTCGTCAGGGCTAGGGGCAGTGTACTGGGAGGGACACAATCATAAAATCTGAAAAAATAGAAAGCAGAATGGTCTCAATTTTCCGTTCTATATACATATAATATCAATCAAACAAACATATATGTACAACATATATTTTTCATTGTTACCAATTCATTTGAACATTTTAATCACATATTGAGTATAGGGGCAATGCTCATGATATTGACCCTTTGTAGCTGTGCAATGTCTAACTTCATAGAGACACTCCCTGGGGTAGATTCCCTGTTCCGTGGAATCTATGTATATAGAACGGAAAATTGAGACCATTCTGCTTTCTATTTTTTCAGATTTTATGATTACCTTAATACATACATGACTCTACAGACACATCTAAAACAAACAATGTTCTATCTTGCTGCACACCTTTAATGGTTCTGTCTTTCTTTCTGATGTAAAAAAGGTACAAGTACTTTAGTTGATAGTGTACAACGTTCAAGTCTCTTTGCTATGTTCATTCCCTTTGTGCTTCAATCTTTGAATTGCTGCAAGCTAAAGGACACTCCTGTATCTTCTTCAATGCACATTTAAACACAAATTGATCGCTCAGAAAGGTGCCTGCACTGTCGCCAAATTCACATTCAGTCGCTAAAATCCTAGATAAGAAATCTATTCCTTAAACGTTTTCTGTGTTATTTCATTTTTAGGTTTTGCCTTAGCCATGCGTACGAAGTACGCATGCGCTAGCAAAACCTCTTGATTTCTATGTGGGGTGATGACCCGCCTCTGCCTATCATTGGCTAGCTCCATAAATGGAGGCTAGCCATTGGGAGGCAGAGGCTGTCAATCGCGCTTTCTCTCGAAAACGCGATTCGGGGGCGTTTCTGGTGCTTTTTTTAAGCCCCGCCCCTTTGTCCCGGGCCGCGCTGCCATTGGCTGCCGGCCCGGGACACCCCCGTGACGTCATTCCCGGGCCGCGCTGTGATTGGCTGCCGGCCCGGGACACCCCCGTGACGTCAGCCAATCACAGCGCGGCCCGGGACCTGACTTGTTTTTAGGTAGAAGGCCTAAAAGGCTGCGTTTGTGCCGTGCATTTGCCCCGCTCCTTGGCGATTTTCGGGTCCCCTGGCAGGTGCCCACCCTGCCAGGGACTTCGCTGTTTAATTTAAGGCCGGTGCCCACCCGGCATTGCCAAAGACTTCACCGCCGGGCCCGGGATTCCCACACGCTGCACCCGCCTTCCTGCTCGGGGCCGTGCTGCTAGACAGGCAAGCGGAGAGAGGACGGAGGCCGGCCTACAAGCAAGCCGGAAGTCCCTCTGCGGAGGAGAAGGAGCCAGCCGCCGTCCCATCTGTGAGCAAAGGGCTGGTCTGTGACTTTTGCAGCCGGTTGTTTTCTGCCAGGGATTAGTGTAACTGCCCGATGCTGCGAGACGTTCTGACCCGTGCGGGAAGCCGCCCGGGTCCTCTCTGTGCCCTGAGCTCTAGTGGTCGCCTCTACCTCCGCCGCCCCCTGCATCCTGCTCCTATCTACCCCCCCCTCCTATCTGCCCCCCACGCCGATTAGTGTAACTGCCCGATGCTGCGAGACGTTCTGACCCGTGCGGGAAGCCGCCCGGGTCCTCTCTGTGCCCTGAGCTCCAGTGGTCGCCTCTACCTCCGCCGCCCCCTGCATCCCGCTCCTATCTGCCCCCCCCTCCTATCTGCCCCCCACGCCGATTAGTGTAACTGCCCGATGCTGCGAGACGTTCTGACCCGTGCGGGAAGCCGCCCAGGTCCTCTCTGTGCCCTGAGCTCCAGTGGTCGCCTCTACCTCCGCCGCCCCCTGCATCCCGCTCCTATCTGCCCCCCCCCCTCCTATCTGCCCCCCCCCTCCTATCTGTCCCCCGCTCCAGCAGCTTCAAGTGACGCTGGCGCAGTGTCCACCGCCGCAGACCGGGCACCGGCGCAGCCTGCGAGCGGAGCTGTGCATGGCAGCGGGCCTTCGCTGCTAACCTGGATCCGGAGCCAGCCTGGTGTGGAATTCGTGCAAAATTGTTAAGGGAGGAGAGACCATGCCTGCGAGGGATGGGGTTGGTTGGCCGTGACTATTCTCTTACACTGTGGTCTGCACCCCCGCCCCTAACGCGTGGCACTACCTGCCAGTGGTCGCCTCTACCTCCGCCGCCCCCTGCATCCTGCTCCTATCTACCCCCCCCTCCTATCTGCCCCCCACGCCGATTAGTGTAACTGCCCGATGCTGCGAGACGTTCTGACCCGTGCGGGAAGCCGCCCGGGTCCTCTCTGTGCCCTGAGCTCCAGTGGTCGCCTCTACCTCCGCCGCCCCCTGCATCCCGCTCCTATCTGCCCCCCCTCCTATCTGCCCCCCACGCCGATTAGTGTAACTGCCCGATGCTGCGAGACGTTCTGACCCGTGCGGGAAGCCGCCCAGGTCCTCTCTGTGCCCTGAGCTCCAGTGGTCGCCTCTACCTCCGCCGCCCCCTGCATCCCGCTCCTATCTGCCCCCCCCCCTCCTATCTGCCCCCCCCCCCCCTCCTATCTGTCCCCCGCTCCAGCAGCTTCAAGTGACGCTGGCGCAGTGTCCACCGCCTGCAGACCGGGCACCGGCGCAGCCTGCGAGCGGAGCTGTGCATGGCAGCGGGCCTTCGCTGCTAACCTGGATCCGGAGCCAGCCTGGTGTGGAATTCGTGCAAAATTGTTAAGGGAGGAGAGACCATGCCTGCGAGGGATGGGGTTGGTTGGCCGTGACTATTCTCTTACACTGTGGTCTGCACCCCCGCCCCTAACGCGTGGCACTACCTGCTGCTGCATTGTGTGACTAGCATTGAAAGCAGCAGCGCGGATCCGCGGACATGTAACTAACGTCACCACTTGTTTTTGAAATAATGACTCACTTTCAGTTTTGCGAGAGGCAAAGTAAGAGCCTCGGATCACCCATTTTCCCGCAAAAAGAAACGCAAATCCGATTAATAAAATTCGCGCACAAATGACTGATAGATCAAGCGTTTGTCACATTTCAAAGAGTGGAAACGGTGGCTTTGCCCTCGGATGTCTGTGGGGCTCGGGCATGGCCGCCACCAAGGGACCGCCTTACTGCTTCCTGGCACTCAGTAACACCTCAGCAGTGCTGCGTGAGAAGGCCACTTGCAGCTCGCTGTGAGCATTTGTAAGGTGCCTCACAAAGCGTTGAGGGCAGCTGCGGTTGCCACGGCCTCTCATGCAATGTTTAATTTGTGATAATAATACTGCACGTAGGGCCTCAGCGCTATCCCTATGAGCCTGTCCCAGGTGCTACGAACCTCCAGGCTGTCGAGTCTTCTGTCTCATACTTCCTTTTCCGCACCGTTATACAGTTCTTGGCTCTAGCAGGTTATTTTCCATCCATGCCGCCTTCTTTTGATCTTCTGTTTTTGATTCTTTCTCCTCTACATATGCCTCGTTCTCACTTGCTCTGCGTGAAGACTGATGATGAAAAATACGTCTCTGTTCCCTAAAATGAGTGCCGGTGCCGGATGAGCGACTCATAAGGAATGTGACAGTTTCACCAGAGAAACGGGATACCAAAGATTTGGTATACTGACTGTTGTCCTCTCTCAGGCTACTAGCGCCACAATGCCAGTCGTTTGATTTGCAATTGCCGGTCTTTGTGCGAGAGTCTCTGTCAAATGACCCACTTTGCAGATCTACTCCGTTTTAAGTGGACAGCTGTCAAAGCAGTGTGAACCATACTCGGCTATCCACGTCACGTCATGAATTTTATTCTTTCCCAGTTAAGGTTTTACCAGCAAGACTTCCTTCTGTGAAACACTCTGTGTTGGGTTAACTGGGAAATAAATACACGATGTGACGTATAAAGCAGAGGCCACAGTTGTTTTAAAGTGGGATAAAGAAGGCACGTTCTGGATGACGTCAAAATTGCTCGTCTCATGTTGGATGTGACAGTAATAGGCTGGCTGAACTGGTTGAACCATATGTGAGATTCTAAAGCGGGGTGGGATTCGTTGACCATGTTGCCATCTGTAGTACCAGAAAGATTGTGCCACAGTCACAGCTGAGCTGCCTCAATTGTTCAAACGAAGTGCCTCTAGGCACCGAGGCAAGTTCTCCCTCTCTATCTGCCTCTATCCTCTTTTTAAGACGCATGGAGCCCTAAACAAATGGAGTTGGAAGGCTAGAATTTTGCTATATATAAATATATTTTTTTAAAACCTCTTCAATATAAAGGAGATTCAGTTATCAGAATGGAAGTTGTTTTGGTAAAATGTATGTTTCGACCAGCCTACATTTTACCAAAACAACTTCCATTCTGATAAATGTATCTCCTTTATATTCAAGAGGTTTAAAAATATATATATATATCGCCTGGGGCCTGTGTGTGTGTGCGGCGGTGGAGGGGAGGGAGGGGGAGTTGTAAGAGAACATGAAATGATGTTTAGAAATTGCTGCCTTAAGCAATCATGTTCCGGACAAGGCTAATGCGTAAGGTATGGCATGCCATTTGGAAAAGTGGGGAGGGTATCTTCCCAACTTTGGCATCTCATCCTGGCAGACCCCCTAATGAGCGCTTACTAACTGCTGAATAGCGAAATAACAGCTTACAGACATCCACACACTCTGAGGTGGATGCCATTTGTGCATTATACAATTGTGCTGCTGATGCGTTAATTATGAATCAGCCGCACATGCCACTTAATCCATCCTCTGCGCATAATCGGCAGATTTTAACAGAAATATTGTTTTCAACCGAAACGGTTCAAAAGAAACTAAACATGCAGCAACTTGAGGCTGCCTTTGGAAGGCTCTTTGTGAAGGTTGACTGTTCACCTTTATTTCGCTTATTCCTATATTTGGTTGCTGAACTTGTACAAATGAGTTGCAACCTATGCATGGACTGTGTTAACAAGTGCAAAAATGACAAATTAATGAATAAATACTAAGACGTCGCAATGACAGCGCTAGCCATTACATCGCATTACAGTACAAAAGCCATTACATCGCATTACAGTACAAAAGCCATTACATCGCATTACAGTACAAAAGCCATTACATTGCATTACAGTGCAAAAGTGCTGTTTCACCACACGGGAAAATGCACGCAACGCATGACAGTGCAAAAGTGCACGATCACGAAAGTAAAATGCAAGATATCATATTAAACCAATCAGAAAGTAAAATGCACGATATAATAGGAAAAATGCACGATATAATAACAAACGCTCACCATATATTCCAGAAACGGTGGAATATTCATAAGGGATGTAATATCGACAGTGCACAACAAAACGGAAATTAAACTAAAAAGGATCTCAGAAACCTATTCAACAAAACGGAAAGTAAACTTACGGAAATTAAAAAAAATTTATCTCAGAAACGATGTCATATTCATGTGCGAGGGCCCCAAATACTAGAAATGATTCACGACCACATAACGGAAAACTATGTGGTCTGAGGGCAACGCTGCCAACTTTGGTGCTGGGAACTAATGTTCGAACCTCCTGTCACGTCCCCCCAAAAAATAAATCACCATGTATATTTTTTTTGTTGTGGGAAACAATCCTAAAATATATTAATTTTGATACACTGCGTGCGAGAATCCCAAATATACCCTTACTAAATTAATTGTGAAAACCTTTTAATATCATCCTTGTAATTTGAATGTGTATAATGTTTTATATGAACGTATGCCTTGATGCCTCCTTCTCACTTGCTCTGCGTCAAAGACTGATGATGAAAAATACGTCTCTGTTCCCTAAAATGAGTGCCGGTGCCCACCATATGAAAGCACCGGCATAAATTAAGCACTATCTCATGTTGAACGGTTGTGTTCTTCAGTTAGGTATGAAAACTCTGTGCCCCTCCCCCCACGTGTTATCAAAGCTGTGCTGCGAGGCTCTCTAGATGGGAGGGAGCCATTCATGATGTAATGTCAAGGTGTTGCTGCACAAGCTTCTAGAAACTCTATCCACCTTCAATACACTTTACTCTGAATGTATCTCACGATGCCTAGAAGGCGTAAGTATAAGTGATTCAAGCAGATTTTCTAATCTCTGTCAGAAAACACTACCAAGTGTCCTCTTTACATGACTCAGTTACATTTGTTCAGACTTACTTTTGCATATTGAGATCGGGTTCATTTTGCTCCATTTTAATCTAGTAAATTAGCTTTGTCCCTCGTGGCCTTTTTCATGATAGGCGACCATGACTCCCTGTGCCAGTTGTTCACATAACCAAATCATCAGCGACCACTGGAGTATAATGTTGTGCGGCTGAAATTTGACAACTATCCGTCCGTACTGACGCAGGGGCCATTTTGGTAGCAGGTACCTGTAACCGTGTAACTTGAAGAGACGTTGTATTGTAATGCATGGGCAATATAGATCATTGTGCACGCAGTGTCCATAATAGTCCAACAGCCCAGTCCTCACCATGTTGGTATTTTGCGGCAAAGCATTACCAGAACCGGTCCTTACGGGCTCCCACAATAAAACAGAGGTGTCGGTGAGATCAACTTTACAGCTGCATAAGAGACAAGATAACTGAGAAAACGCTACAATACTTTCGCATTTTTTCCGCATTGATTCATGTAATTGATAGAGTGAAAATGTAGTTTGAGGGCAACCAGGACCAGTTACACCTTGCGCACCGAAAAGCCTGTTGCATATTGGCGAGGTTGAAATTATGCCAAAAGGGCAAAAGCGGGTGAAAGCAGCTATTGTGTAACTCCTGTGACGAGTTATGTTGCCACTCACCTCGTACCTTCTGTTTGTTAGACGCTTTTTACGTTGATATTATTCCTTCTCTATCTCACTCCGTAAGCCCCTTATAGAATCGCCTCACCGACGTGATGCACTTTTAGTTACCAAGCGCTTTATAAAGGAGAGCTTAAGTTCTGTTTACTTGGACAATGCACTGTATGGGCAAACCCTCGGGTCACAGCAGTAACTGAGGTGCAAGTCCAGCATGTTAGTGGGGGTCGATATCATTTAAAAGCAGGGGGTCTGTGTGGTGGGTGGGTGCGTGTGGCTCTGTGTGTGTGTGTGGGTGTGTGTGGCTCTGTGTGTGGGTGCAAATGCAATAGGTCACGCATTTGCGAGAGATTAAGCTATTGGCATTGTAAATGACTGCCATTTATTTATCTGTTTTCAAAAACAACACATAAATAAAATGTTTGTCATTTACATGCCAATAGCTCTAACTTTTGCAAAGGCGAAACCGTTGCATTGTAAATGCTTGTTTTATTATGTCGCTTCAATATGACACTTGCCTCTCCTGTGAAACAATTTTCTAATAGTGGAACAACATCTTTAAATTCATCCCATAGAACAAATTGTCTGGCAGGAGTATTAACTCCAGGTAAGTTATCAAAATGTTTCTAGCCAACATCACAAAATATGCTTCAGTGCGAAGCCCTAAGTGTGATAGGTATGCCTAGATATGGGTTCCCTGGACATTGTGCCACTGGAACAGAGCTGTACCCAACTGAATAGCCCTAATCAGGGCGAAACTGGTCGTGGGGTGCTTGTGTTCTGGTTCATGGAGGACCAGGCTCAGCAGTTTGAAATGAACTGTTCCTATTGGAACAGGAACAAGACCGATTTGAATATGGCTGGGGCCAAACTGATGTGCTATGGGGTGCAAAATAACATTGTACTAGGATGTACCCACAAGGCTAAATATTAGACCTTTCTTACTCTCCACAGAAAGTTTTTTTTTATAATGAATAGCTATAAGATAATTTCCAAAACAACGAAAACACTGTTTGAATTTCAATTTAGTTTTTTAGGAATTTGAAGATATAAACTTGGTTTCCAAAGTTTTTGTCAGACTCTCTGTAAAGTTGAATTTCTAGACAAAACAAGTAGAGTGCAACGTTAGCCTCTTTAGTGTGAAGGACAAACCAAGGACTACCTCTGTAATGCAAAAAATGTCAACAGGTCATCCCGGCACTGAAAAAAGAAAATGCTTCTCTTTTATAAAGCAGGAGAATTTTCTTTTTCAAAATCCAAGTGGAGACATGAGGGAACTGCTTCCTTCTTATCCAGAGTTAATTTTTTTGCATGACTCTTTAATGTCACAGTAACACTGATGTGAAATTGAACCACGCTAAAGATGCAGTCTGCTTTCACTTTTGCATAACTCCGCACCCCAAGCACTGATCTCTGTGGGAGAGGCATGCCGGAAATGGGAGAATGTTCCCTTTCCAGCATTTTCTCCCTAGAGGTTTCTGCTTATGAATTTCACTGGGGACACAATCCCCAAGTAGGGATCCACTCCATTAGACTGATCCAGCGAAAGGCCAGGATAAACATTTCACAATCAATATATTATTCATAATGGGCCCATATGCATATTCAGGTTTCCTGACTGTTTCGCTTAATTCTTAATTAGTCAAATGTCTAACTAATCTTCACAGATCAACACTATTCCTTTGGTCAATGGACCATTAGTCGAGTAGTTGATGATGATATTAACAAATGTATTAACCTATCTTATCCTCACTTTAATCATCCCACTCAAACGGATCTGTTGTTTTTTTCGTGTTAATCTTTTTAAAGGTTTGGCCAACAGTGAAAATCCACGTATCCATTGACGACAATATCCAACCACTCCCAAAAACATTCCCACTTCCTTTTTAGTCTTAGGCTTACTCATTTGTCAAATCACCTTTATTCTTTCTGGTGTCACCTTTCTGACTCCTTTCTCTATCTTTTGTCCAAGATATTGAACTTCCTGTTTACAAAATTGCAATTTCTCTGGGGACACCTTGTGTTCTCCTTCAGCCAAATGGTTCAGTAAAGCGATTGTGTCGGTGACAGAAGCTTCTCTTGTCTTTGATGCCACCAATAGGTCATCAATGTACTGAACCAAGACTGAGTTTCCTGGCATTACCAATGTCTCTAAACATGTTTTCAAAATCTGATTGAATATCAACAGCATTTCTGTGTACCCTTGAGGAACTCTGCACCATGCCAAAACACGGTCTCCAAACCGGAAAGCAAAAAGATATTGACTATCCGTATGTAGTGGGATTGAAAAGAATGCTTGGCACAAATCAATCACAGTATGCCAATGAGCATCCCATGGAATCTGATAAAGAATTACTGCAGGGTTTGATACTACAGGACAACAGGGTTCTACTATTTTATTGATTTTCCTCAAATCTTGCACTATTCTATATTTTCCACTAGGCTTCTTAAGTCCCATGATTGGCGAATTACAAGGACTACCCAATATTTCCTTTAAAATTCCTTGTTCAATCATTTGGTCAATTACTAGGGAAGCTCATGTATTTACTTCAGGGCTCATTCTGTATTGTGGAGTATTTGGGTACATTGCACCTTCCGTTACCATAACTTTGATGGGGTCTACCTTTGCCATTAGGCCAACTTCTTTTCCTGTAAAATTCTGCACATCTGACCTTAATGTATCTCTTAATTCATCAGGCAAGTAATTTTCAGTAAGGAGTGAAAGCATCTCATCCACTTCTGTTCCCTGCTTAGCTAGTAACATTTTGAAAGCTACATCTTCATCCGGAGTTTGGAAAGCCACACCATGAGGCGTACAAAAGATGGTGCAATTCATCTTGCACAACAAGTCCCTACCTAATAGGTTTACTGGACTCGAGTCGCATACCACAAATCTATGCATATCTCTGAAATTTCCAATATTCACTTCTATTGGTTTTGTGATCGGGGTCCTAATCTGCTTATTTGAGACTCCTACAACTTGGATAGTTTCTCCCGAGAGGGGTAGGTTTGGGATTTCTGCTGTTCTTACAGTAGAACGGGTAGCACCAGTATCCACTAGGAAAGTATTATCATTGCTCTCAACCTTCCCATCAATACATGGACCTGCCTGATCTACTGCCAAGAATGTGCGAAGTACGCACTCCTTCTCTCCCCTCATGCACCGTCATTGCGACATCCTCAATTCATCCGCATCCCTCTGCATCCAATATTGTTGAACAGTCTGTGCATTCTTACCACTTTCTCCTCGGAATCAGGTGTTCACACTGTATCGCTGCACCTGAGCATTCACATTGTAAAGGGGCTTGAGGCACCTGTGACTGAGGAGTAACTATCTTCTGCTGTTGCTGTTGATTCACAACTACCCCATTCTGCATCTGTGGATTTAAAATGGGATTTTCCCCATTAATCTGTTGAATGTTTCTACACTCATTCTTCCAATGTCCAAACTTTCCACACCCATGACAAGGATATTTCTTTCTTGCTTCTTCTCTACTCATTCTTCCTTTTCCTTTACTTTCATTCAAAACTTGACCATTCTGATTCTGTCCTTTCATCAGATTATCAATTTCAGAACCTAAATTTGCTTCTTGGAGTTCTGCTATCTTCACTTGTGCCCACATCATTTTCTCTTTTAACTTTTTATGCTTTGCATCAATGTCATCACTGCAGTATTTTGCATACTTCAGAATGTCATTGTTCGGCTTGCTTTGCTAACAAAGCATATGCTGCTGAATCATCTGGCTAATCTCTGATCTTAACCCATATCACATCTATATACAAAATGTCCCATATCTTTATCACCAATGTTTTCAAATCCACTATACTGTTTAAACACTTGTAGTAACCTTTCGTAATATGCATGCACTGACTCCTTAGGTTCTTGAGTTGTTCTATCTAGTTTAACCCAATCAGTTTCTTTAGGGGGAATTTTCCCTTTCAGAAAAGTAATCACCTGATTATAGTTCTTTATTACCTCCTCTGGAGGTGCACCTGTTCTTGCATCTCTAGGATATTCTTTGGCCAATCAACTGTAATTTTACATTCTGTCCATAAATACGTTGGTACCACTATATCAAACAGACCATCCAAATATTTCAACAAAACCTTTGAGACCTTGACAAATCTCTCCACCTGCTTGTACCATTCAATGGGTTTCTCTCTCAACTTTGGGAAGTCATTTGTAAAAGACAAAATATCTAGTCTGCTCTATGGAACACGAACATATCCACCACCTGGAACTTCTCCCATCGGACACATCCTTTTAACCTTTTCCACTTCTCTCAACGGAAATGCAGATAACTCTTTGGCAACTGCCTCCTCTCTTTTCTTAGTCCATCTACTTCTCCATTGATCTACATCTCCCCATTTCTTCAAAAGGTGTATCAATACCTTTATTTGCACTCTCCTTTCTTACGCATTCAAACTTTCTAAGTATTTTTCAGAAAATTCTGCTCTATAGTGTTTTTGTAACACTTTTGACCCTTCTGTATCTATTCCAAATTCTAATGCTACTTCCGCTATTTCCTCATGCAAATTCTTTGTCCTCCAGGTTATACTTCTGCACAGAAACAACAATTCTTCATCTTCATATGAACCTAGTCTATCAAGACTTACTGTACCAATGATCATTTCTTCTAAATCCACCCTTAACTTGCTTACATCTATAGTTTTGGGTTTCTTCTTTTCTAATCTTTTTGTCCATTCCGGAGACAATCCAGCAGAACCTCCTGCCACTGGAGTGACAGCTGGTACTTTTCTTCTCACAATTATGGGCGAAATTCTCTTTGGGGTTTCATTCACAGCCTCAATATTTGGGAGATCCATTCGACTCACACTCACTAACTTGATCCTCTACCATGGCTTTCTCCTTTCTAGCTCTACTCTGTGAAGCTGCCACATTTTGGGGCTTTGGTGTACCTCGTTTATCACCATACAATGGAATAACAGGACCAATCGTTACAGGTACTGTCAGTGCTTCCGCATTTAAGCCTAAGTGATTTATTTTCTGAATTATCTCTTCTTTGGTTTTGTTAAATGCATCCCTTTCTTTTTCCTGTGATGCTCGAATTACTTTTGGATCATATAGAACTTGTGGAACCAATGGAGTTCCCATTATGGGGGCACTTGGAGTTGTATCTCTAGCATTTTCCTGGTAAGGCAGAGGTCTCTTTATCAAAATGTCTTCTAACAATTCATCATCAGATTCATTACACCCTATCCCTGTCGCACCTATGTGTTTTGTTTTCTCCTTACATTTGCTCCCTTCTGGATCATCAGCCAACAACACTGGATACAAACCCTCTGTTACTACAGCCCTTCTCCATCTTTTCATTTGATCTCCTCCAGTGTCATATGGGTATCTTGGGAAAAAATCCTCTAGTAATTCTCATACCTCCTCTGTATTTCTCACGCTCAAATGCCTCAACTTCCCATTCTTCCAAAGCCTCATAATGTGTTAACCTGGGATTTGGTTCTAATGTATTCATCCTGTTACATTAAATGTACCATGTTATGGGAAAGCTAAGACACCATCATCTCTTGTATACTCCACCCAATTTTCCAACCATACACACGTATGATATCACCTTTGAATCATCATATAGGAAGCCGGTGTATTAGGAGGTGGCATAAGAATTCCCTCCCTAGTTATTATGCGCTTGTCCTTCTTAAAGAAATTCTTGATCTTATTAATTAACATCATTAATTTGTTATTGTTCTCTTATTTAATTCACTCGACAAAATCCAAAACTCTTCTGTTTTCACTAAACCTATCATTCAACACTCGTCCAATGCCTGCGCGACTCACACTAACAAACCAATTAGACCTAACTACGTATTTTCTCCTCCACCCAATAACAGCACACTACCAATCTATTGACCAATCAGACCTTTCAACACACCTACTTGTCTGACCAATGCCAGCGCGGTTCTTTTGACGTCAGTATTACTCCTTCTACTGACCCTCCCTTTACAATCTGCAGTTTTCTCACGCCCGCTGCTTCAACCAATACCAGCGCGGCTCTCTGTGATGTCAGTATTACTCCTGCTACTGACCCTCCCTTTACAAGGTAATACAGCAATGTATTTTCCGTCTTTCATTATAAAACTCTTGTTAGTAACAACTTAAACACAGCGCTTCTCTGTCTGCTCCACTAAACCAAAAATAGTTTCTCCACGCGCTTCAAAGAGAAAATTCCTTCCTGTCACTGCGAGTAAAAAACACTGTTTACCCTTCACTTAAGCTCGGGGAGGACCTGCTACTCCTCTAGTTATACTCCTGCTTTGGGTAAGGCCAAAGTGTCAAAGGTGGGCCCTCTGCTATCATTCACACTCTACTCTTATACAATATAGTCCCTAATATAATACTGCCAGCCCTGCGTAGCTTCTCAGTATTATAACAACTGACAAGTAACCTTCTGCAGTGAGATTTCCATTCACCACACTCTTCTAAAATCCGTTCCTGGGATTCCCAGGTATCGCTGTACCTGTGCTTCCAGACAACATAAAACGCAACACTAACTCTTTGTGATAAACATCTAGTCAATTAGTTGGAACATTAGTCAATAATCAATGATCAATAATAACCAAACGAATCAATAATAACCATCCTCTGCAACCAGAAAGCTAATCCAGTGAAAGGCCAGGATAAACATTTAACAATCAATATATTATTCACAATGGGCCCATATTCATATTCAGGTTTCCTGATTGTTTCACTGGGGGTCAAGTTTTATTTCACTTTGATCTGAATTAGTCAAATGTCTAACTAATCTTACCAGATCAACACTCTTCCTTTGGTCAATGGACCATTAGTCGAGTAGTTGATGGTGATAGTAACAAATGTATTAACCTATCTTAACTCTTTCAATACATTAATCACAGACTCCAAGTAAGATCCAATAGATTTGATCTAATAATTCATTCAAAATGAACACTCATTTGTACAGATTCACAGTGCAAACTCCAGCATCTTTCATGGGAGAGAAAAATTCATTTATCAAATTGCATTTGGATACACAGACACATTCAACAACTTCAATGCATTAAGAGTGATAGATGAACAAACAATAGACACAATAAATCGTATTTTGCAAAAGGTATGCACATTCAAGACAGAAATATAATTACCTACTGGTGAAATGGGGAAACCCAACCCCTGGCCAAAAGGATTGGTGGAGGTCCCCTGATAAAGAGTCAGGAGACAAATACTATAGGACAGGTGCAGGATAGGATTATACTTACTACACTTCTCTAGAACCTGACGCACCGGAGCGCATCCCTCTCTTACACTCTCTCCCTCCTCGATATTCTTCCGCAAATCTTCAATCTAATCAGGCTGTCTCTCAGAATTGAATCTTCCCAGTATGTTCTTTTCCAGCAGCAGCTCTCGCCCACTCCTCAGTCAGCATTGATGTCGTCTTCTACTACTCCCTAACCTTAAGTCATTCAAGTTATACCCTTCAATTCTGCATGTCCCACCGTCAGAAGTTGCAAGTATTCGTGAATCATGGATTGTGATTGGGCAGAGGCAGGGGAGTTATCATCACCTGATGCTGTCATTCTTGGTTTCTTAACTAATTCTGAAATCCCACAAGGTGCAATAGAAAGTTGTGTGTGCTTGTTTTTTTGGAGGTGGGAGTGGCCCCCACCTTGAGCATGGGCCTGTACTACCCCCCTTACCATGGGCACAACTGTCTTTATGCTGCTCCTGGGGGGAAGATAGGGGAGGTTTTAACTTTCTCTGCTCCCTCAGGGGTGTGGGGGGGCACGTAGCCTGCTAGACATTAGTATTGTTTTACTGGTGGTTTGAAGAGAGCGTCCCCCACAAGGACATTGGCCTGTGGATCCCCTCAACTGTGCAAGACAAACTTTCTGCCTCTGTGGTGCAGCTAGGGGTGTTTACAAAGCCCACTACGTACCAGGGAAAGTTGTGTGTGTATTTTGTAGGTGGGGGATGGCCCATCTAAGCCTCAACCTGTGTTCCCCCTTATCATGGAAACGCCAATCGTTCTGCTTTCCCGGGTGGGGAAGATAAGAGCGTTTACCCTCAATGAGGGGCAGAAAGCCCACTAAGTACTGGGGACAAAAGGCAGAAATTAGGGGTGTGGGTGGCCCCCACACACATTGACCTCTGCTCCCACCCCACAACAGGCCCATCAGTCTTTCTATAACCCTGTGGGCAAAGTGGCAGAGTTTACTCTCCAATCTGCCCACTCCTCAGTAGCAAAAAAAACAACTTGGGATTTTTTTTGTTTCTTTTCGAAAACAAATATGGGATGTGTACCTATTCCCCACCTCTGAAGCACCAACAGACTTTCTGCCTGTCTGGGGAGCAGAGAATCGAAATAGCAAGCAAGAGAATATTTGGATTCTTTTGGGCATATCTGTGACATATCAACCAGAAGAGAGGGTGTACATCCATATTTCCTCTTACTTGCTATGCTAAATGGCTGCATTATGTGATGCTGTGCTTGGCCGCCACCAAGGGAAATCTTCTATTCTCAGAAACTTCAGGGGTGGCCATTGTGGGGTAATTTATGTGGATTCCATGGAAGTTCCTTTTCCATAATGCATGGCAAACCTCAAATCTTGCCTAAAATCACACATTTTACACACAAACTGTGACCTAAACTTCCTAAAGCTGTGGGGATCCACAACATTCCTACAACCCTGCTTTCCCATACTTTATTGAATAACAACACTACCCCACTTGTGTGACTCGTCTAAGCACCCGTAATAACACAGAACTCCCCACAATGCAACGTGGAGGCATCAGCAATAGTGTCACTGCAGTATTTTGACCCATGCTCGGCCACCACCCAGGGAACCCTACGAAATCTAGACAATTTTGAAAACTAAACACCAAGAGGAGTAGAGGTGGTGTGCCTTGCATGGATCCCTCAAAATTTTCTTTCTCACAATGCCCTTCTAACCTCAAACTTTGTGAAGGAATAAGGTTGTGCTTTCCAATGTTGATGCAAATGCTCTTCAAAAAAGAGAAGAGCCTTGAAGTGGCCGAAGTAGTACTACTATGCTGAACTCTTATGTAAATGAAGCGGAAAAAATACACCCATACCATTACTATGACCCTGCGATGAATTTAAAATAAGGAAAAGTGATTCTACTTGGCCCACAGTCACCCACACACTCTTATCTACTACTCCAAAACAACATTGTACCCAAAAACTGTGTGAAAGGAAACACACACTCATGAAAACTCGTAGAAATCTAAAACGTTTAGTGGAAAAACTATCCTCCAAGCATCAAAAATATTCTAAGTGCAGTTGGCCATTCAACGGACCATCACTCCACCATCTGATTAGTCAGAGCATGGATAATGCTAATTTGTATACATTTTTACATTACTTACATACAATTGTTCTCAATGCAATAAGCAGAGGGAAGCATGTGGTTAAACAGAAACCCCAGATACACTAACGAGCAGGCTCCAGGCTCTTCTCGTTGAAAGTGTGTGAGAAGGCCTTGAAAAAAGGATACAACAAGCAATGCTAAAAGACTGCCTTCTCTAAATCTGCAGTTCTCGCTTCGTTGTGCTAATTTCAGAATGAAGCTATACTTTTTTGAAAAGTCAGACTAAATATGCAATGTAGAACACCGGATAACAAGATGGAAGGGCATTTAAAATATGTATAACTGTGCAATAATGTTAAGGTTCTCATCGATTTTTAAGTAGATATAAATCTGAATTTACAAATGTTACTAAATCCGCTGAGTAGACACTGCTATTACTATTTCAAAAAGTGCCATTCCCTATTTCCCAAATAATTAAGTTATCCAAGACCAGATGAGCACCCGTTTAAGTCTTAGCCCTTTTTAATCTCATGCAATTTTCTTATGCTGTTCTTGATCTGTCTGTTTGTGGATACTAAGGGCCATATGTATCAAGCTCCCCTTTTGCGATTCTCAATTTGCGATTTTTCGCGAATCGCAATTTGAGAATCGCAAAACGTTATGTATGTAAAAAATCGCAAAAAAATAGCGATTGTGTTAAAATCGCTATTTTCATTGCGACACCCCAAATTGCGATTCCTTAACGGAAAAAATCGCAATTGTGCGAATTTCGCAAATCTGAGAATCGGAAACTCAGGTGCAGCTTGATGACATCACAACCAGGAAGTGTGACTACCCATGCTGCACCTGAGTTTCTGAAGCACAGTCAGAGAGAAGGAGTGGTGGAGAGGGAACTCTGCAGTGCTGCAAACAATGGAAGACACAGGAGACATGGTCAGCCAGGACACACAGCTGCCGCAGCAGGGTGAAACACAGAGGAAAAGAAAGCAAAAGTTCTCTGAAGCTGAGTTGGAGGTCCTGATACAAGAAATGGTGATAAGGCATGAGCACAACTTTGGGAAGAAATCACTCCGGGTGCCTGAGACACGCAAGCGGCGTATATGGTCTGAAATCCAGCGCAAAGTGAACGCTGTTGGTGTCACACACAGGAGTTTTAAGAAAGCGCGGGTATGATATGCGCCAGCGCTCCAAGGAGAAGGTGGCTGCCAGGTTGGAGCAGGCCAGGAAGACTGGTGGAGGGACCTCCACTGCCACTGACCTCTAGAGGAACTGGTTGAGGGGACCCTGCTTCCAGAAAGTGTAATGGGCGTGGCTGACCTTGACAGCTCCGACCCCCGGTACCAGGACAAGGTAAGAAGCATGCCATCACACCCCTGACACCCCCCAACTACCCCCACACTCCCAGCAGCGACCCTGGGGCAGGACAATACTAGAAGTCCAGTGCAGGTGCACAAGCACACACAGCAATGCATTATGGGAGATGTAGTCACATGCACATTACAGTGGTGCATTTAAACCCAGCCAGTCCTCAATAGCATGTGCACAGCAGGAAAGGCAAATACAAGACACATGTAATCCCAAACAGTGAAATTTATTACATGACAAGTGCAAGTAAGAACAGTAAATAAATGTGTGCTTTTACGTCCACAGCACCATCTGGAACACAGGCAACGGGCAGTGGAAGACAGGACGATTCCCCTAACACACAAGCAGCAGGGCAAGAGGAGGAAACAGAGGAGGAGGACATCTCAGTAAACCCTCCAAAGCGCCGCAGGAGGAATGTAGTTCCACCACTGCCCCCATTGGAGGACGAGGGCCAGGACACCGATGGCGATGTCCAACCTGTGCCAACACAGCCAGAGCCACGTGCTGATCTGATACCAACAGTTCCAACCAGGCCCAGGTCCAGTGCATCCAGCAGTGCTGCTGAGCCAGGAGATGACACAGTGTTCGGCGGACTGGAGATGCACATGTTGCAAGTGCAGCGCCTGCAGGCCAAAAACATTAAATTATTACAGAGGGAAGTCAGGGTAGGCTTCAGGGGCATGCCGGGTGCCCTGGAGGTACTCTGTGCGAAACTTAAACCCACCGTGCTGCTAGGCGCAGGGAAATGCAGCGCCTAGATCTGTGCACACGCACGGTGAACCGCCTCTCCTCTGCTACAAATGTGCTATCAAGGTGCAGCATCTGTATGCAGCGTAAGGTGGCACACAAAAGCCAGGACGTTGCAAGGGCCCTAGTACAAGTCACATCTGCTGTTGATGAGCTGTGGGCAGCTCGCACTACTGGGCCAGGAGTCCTAACACCCACAGATGAGGACGCACAATCAGGAAGAAGCAGCATCACCCCCCCTACCCCCATGGATAGGCGCCGTAGTGGGCGTACCAGTAGGCATAGTGGGCCAAGTGAAGAGGGCACTATGCAACCCCAAACAGGGGCTTCATCTCGACAGCGCCGCATTTGAGGTGCACTAAATAGGACCACTGGATGGGTGCAGCTACTCACTTTACATGGACACTTGCTCCTGATGAAACAATTGCACTGTGACAGTAACATGTGTTGGACATTGGGAGATACATTGTCTGTCACTCAGGCTGTGTGTCGTCATTCGTCCTGATGTTAAGGAAATAAAACACAGTCTCATATTTTCTTACCTAGTAATAGTTGCGTGTAATCTCATCTCGCCTCTGACGCCCAGCAGCTGCACCAACTACACCGGCTGGCATGCGTCCTGGAGCTGGCCCCTCCACATCTGATGAATCCGATTCACTGAGCTCCACCGGTGGCGATGTTGTGCAGCATGGCACATGCTACCACTATCTTGCAACAGGTCTGGGGGCTGTATTGTAGTGCCCCTCCAGTCTTATGTAGACATCTGAATTTGCTCTTGAGTATCCCGAAGGTCTGCTCAATGGTGCCTCTGGTTACTATGTGGGCGCCGTTGTGCTGCCGCTCCCCAGCGTTGGCTGGATTCAGGTAGGGAGTCAGTATGAACTCATGGACCGCATACGCACTGTCACCTGTGGGATGGGAGGAATATGGTTAAACACTGTCCTGCACATGCTATCCTTAACTAGTGTGGCCTCTGTACAAATGCATTTACCTAGTAGATATCCCTCACCAAACTCCCCACTTGTGAGTCACGGTGTATCCCACTTTGGCAGAAGATGAAAGCGTTGTGCATGCTGCCTGGGTATTTTGCGACAATGTCGGTGATGATGTGTTATACTGTAGGAAAAACCCAGATATCTATCTGGGGGATACCCGGTGCACTACAGGGTGATGATGTGTTTGGCATCACACAGAACCTGTATGTTCAGGGAATGGTAGGATTTGCGATTCCTGAACACGTACTCATTCTGGGAGGGGGGGATATTGCGACATGTGTCCCATCTATGCATCCAATGACATGGGGAAATCGGGCTATTTGATAGAACTCCTGCTTGGTCTGGTCTAGTGCCTGTGGGGTGCTTGGGAAGTGAATGTGATGATACCATGGCATCAAGTAACGCCTGGAAAAAGCGCAACAATGCACTCTGTGACACCCCTCCTGCTGAGGCTATCACCCCCTGGAAACTACGTGACGCCAAGAAGTGCAGTGAGCACAGGACCTGGATGTGGGTGGGGATGGAGTGTGGCCTGCATGTGGGGTGTTCAAAAATGGGTTTGAGTTCCTCAATTAAATCAAGGACGCTCTCATCATCCAGCCTGAATTGTGTATGGATGTCCTCCTCAGTCCACTGGAACAGGGTAATGCGCGTACGGAATATCCTCCTCTGTGCAGCAGCTCTGAGTCGCAGCCTCCTGGCTATCACGTACAGCCCAGCCATTGTGGAAAAAGTATGTTGCATTGTGGGACTCCTTAATTAGTTTGCACCTGGTTACCACCTGCTCATACTTGGTGTTAATTGCGATTCTCTAAATTGCGAATTTCGTGAATTTGCTATTTGCGATTTTTTCATGCATTGCATAGCGATTTCTTAATTTGCAATATCCCCTTTGTGATTTTGCAAACTGAGAAAATCGCAAACTAAGAAATCGCTAGGGAATTCGCAGAATTCTGGATCTCGCAACGTAAGGAATCGCTATATTTGCGATTTCTCATTTTGCAATGCGATTGTGCATCATACATAGGAAATAGTGAATTTTTAATCGCAAACGCTGTTTTTTGCGAATCGCTGTGTTTGCGAGTAAAAATTAGGTTGATACATATGGCCCTAACACAGGTGTTAGGGATGTGAGGGAAACATTCTGACCCTCTTATGGCACACACCTCTACCCCTTTGGTTGTAAGGACATAATCAAGTGTAATTCTATTCTTCAAAAGCATGGATTTCTAAGTATCTAGCTGGTCCGTTATCATGCCTCACAAAATGGCATTGGCTACTTCTATTATTTTGCCATTGTGTCTAGTTTTCTAATGGTTTGCCCTACCCCATAGTTGGGAAACAAAATGGAGAAGAATTGAGTTTTGCACTGGCTTTGGCCAACAAATATGCTCCAGTAGTCGCCTGCTGTTTACAAAACTCTATCCATTCTGAGTAAGCAAGATGTGGAAAGCCAGACAAGCTGGCATGGTTGTTAAATCTTCTAGATCCAGTTGAGATTCAGAAGAGGAACATGCATATTTAGGCAGATGGTTCACATGGCAGAATAGATCAAGGCAATTTTCATTTTTGCTGAGAGGCACTCCACTCAAAGGCACCCCGCTACTTCAAGATGTCAGTGGGCAAGTGAGGCAAATCAAGAAGGAAGAAAGATTTACTGCATAGAAATATTTCTCAAGACAACAGCAAGTAGGAGGTGTTGCCATACACAGAATGGCAGCTCCTGTCAAGGATAGGTGCAGTACAGTTTGTTTTGCAGTGAACTCCCCATTTAACAGCCATAAGATATCCCAAGAAGAGCCAGAGGCTGAGAGTTGTATCAGCAGGCAGGGAACCAATTTTGCCCCTGTCTGCGGCACATTGTGGTAGACTTCTTTGGGTGTACTGAAAACAGTATGGTTCAATTTACACACAATATCATGACCCCTTAGATGAGATAGTGAGGTAGGACTTAAAAAGAAAGCAAGCTTGACCAGAGGATATAGAAGCAGCATTTAGAAATGTGATGTGAAAAACGTTGATTTGAAATACAAGCTGTGTCTATGGCCAAGCCCAAGAGAGGTAGTGAGGGGAACTTAGGAGTTTTCAGGGCAAAACGACTTGCATCAGGATCAATAAGGCAAAGGATGGGCTTTCTGTTTATCATACTATCAAAATAAGAACCTTTCTGATCTGAGGAAATAAGGCTGTTCAAACTACAGTCGGCACCTCTAGGCTGTTCTGGTATTCAGGATATGGATTTTGTGTAACCTCAATAAATTTGGGTGTGTCATTGAGACGAAATGCATTTGATACTGCATTAGGGCTATCTCTCTTCCAGTGTGTCAATTGCCCGCAGGCAAAACATGGTCCTTCGGCACCGCAGGCTTCTCCTCTGCCTTTCCCGTTTCATCCCCTTATCTGCCTGCACTCTAGCCCCCTCCTTGTTGCCTGCTGTGGGGCTCTATGTCCTCTACCCTTCATATTCTATTGCATTTCTGCAGTTTCAAAGAAACCAGTTAAGAATCAACAGATTTGTTCTTTCATTCTTGTTATGCCACCAATGGTTTGCTACCTTTATTAATTCAGCAAGCATTTTAGATTGCCATCCAGTACAAATAGACTTCAATTGATTTTGCAAATTTTGTAACAACCCCTGCGAAAAAGCGGTATCTACAACTTCCTCAGCCATCGTCATCACACAATGCGTGAATACATTTCAAACTAATTCTGTCAATTCTTCTTCTACTTACAATTCAAAATCTTAGTCCAATGTGTTTTCACTGGGAACACACCTGAAACTGTATTCAACAAGCATCCTTTGCATTCTTTGCCATGTTCAGGGCCCCATCGTTTCTGGGGCCCTATTTCGCGACCGAGACTTCTTAACTAATCGATCTCTCACTTTACTTGGCACCACCAGTTGCAATGAATGATTTACATCAGCCCAATTACGTCTGGACACATCAAACACACTTTCCAATTCTTCACAGAACTGGGTAGGGGTTTCTCTACTCTTGGGGAATTGTTTTTTAATGCTCATTAAATCAGAAGTAGTCCAAGGGAAATTAACAGTGGCTTTACCCTAGGGCAGGGTAATCTCTTAGTGGAAGGAAGGAGTTGGCAACTGGTAAAGTGGGGTCTTTGCCATCTGCACTGATAGAGTGCCAGCAGGCCTCTACCCTTTCTCTTTGAACCCTGTTGCTAGTAAGTTGATATGCTGTTCGTCCTAAACTAACTGTCTCTGGTAAGTGACAAGTCAAGGATGTCAAGGACTTGACATAACTGACTTGCTGGGCAGTGCAATTTAATCACCAGTGGCACTTAGACACCATGTTTGACTGAGAACCCCTGGATTTTCGGTGGATGTCCAAGCTTCACTTGTGGACATGCCCTTTGATGGCTCCTGCCTCTTTCGTGAGCAGAGAGACTTAGCACTGACGCACTTTAAAGACAGCAGAGCTACGGCTAGGTCCTTTAGCCTATTCAAGGCCCTACGCCAACCCCAGTCTGCCTTTAGCCCCTTATTTGGCTCTGGTAGGGGCTACTAACATCCCTTCCTGCCCAGAACCAAGGCCAACGGGATTCCCAGCCTTTTTGTGGCCACGGACACAGTTCCCACAAGCCACGTTGGACCACCTGTTACAGGTCAGTCAGTACTCCACCCCCTACCCTCCAGCCTTCAAACCTCCTTAGTTTGCCCATATACCAGCACGAACACCTAATGGGAGGAAGGATCTTCCATCACTCACCCCACTGGCAGTCCATAACATTGGACAAGTGGGTTTAACGAAAGTTTCCAGAGGGGCTACTCCATCCCCTTTTGAAGACCCCTCACCCATGCCACCCACCTATGACTGAGTGACTGAGGACTATCTCTCTTTGCTCCACCAGGAAGTGTCGGCCCTTTAGGCCAAAGGAGCCACAGAGAGGGTGCCAGCAAGTAGGTTGTGGTCTCTATTCCTGCTACTTTCTGTTGCCCAAAAAGGATGGACACTTCAGTCCTACCCTAGACCTCTGCCTTCTCAACTTCTTCCTGAAAAAGGAGAAGTTCATAATGCTCATCTAAGCTCAGGTCCGGTCTGACCTGGACCCGGAAGACTGAATGGTAGCATTGGACTTGAAGGAAGCATATTTCCACATCCCTGTCCTGCATACCCACAGGCACTACCTCATTTCACAGTGGGCCAAGAGCACTTTCAGTTGGCTGTGTTCCCCTTTGATCTCACCAGCACCCCTCAGGTGTTCACTAAGGTGATGGCAGTGGTGGCAGCACATCTGCGGAGGTCAGGGGTTCCAGTCTTCCCCTACCTGGATGATTGGCTGTTGAAGATGTGCTCCAACAAGGCTCTCGTCTCCCACCTCCTGACTACAGCGGACTTCCTGCATGTGCTGAAGTCACACCTGACTTACTCTCAGACGCTCCCTTTCATTGAGGCCATTCTGGACACAGTGCAGTTTCAGGCCTATCCTCTGAATGGAGAGTCCGGATATACCGTCTTTGATATTGATGCTTCAGCCTCTATCCTGGATTTCAGTGAGACTGACTCTGAGGCTGCTGGGCCTCCTGCATCCTTCTAGTGACACATGCCCATTGGGATACAAAGGATCTGCAGGGGGATCTAAAGACCCAGTGGGCACAGCATAAGGAGACCCTCTCCGACATGGTCCATATCTTGAAGAGAACTGCAATAGACCTGTAGTGGTGGCAGACAAACAATGATTGGGTCAGCGGCAGACTCCTCTCCCTTCCCAAACCAGAGTTAACTGTGTTGAGAGATGCATCTCTCCTGGGCTGGGAAGGCCATTTGAGAGAGGTGGAGATCAGAGGACTCTGGTCTCCAGTGGAGTCCGGCCTTCACATAAACCCATTGGAGCTCCGGCTGATCCGGTTGGCAGTGAAAGCCTTTCTTCCTTCGATCAAGGGATGGCTAGATTAAGTCTTCATGGAAAACAACACTGCCATGTGGTGCTGCAGTAAATAGGATAACTGGGGTTGTGGACCCTGAGTCATGAGGCCCTGTGTCTCAGGACATGGCTAGAATGTCAGGGCATTTCCCTCGTGGTTTAACACCTGGAGGGCTCTCTGAATGCCAGGCCAGAGAAACTCAGTTGTCGATGACTAATGGATCACGAGTGCCTTCCCCATCTGGAGGATGTGCAAGATATCTTTCAAGAGTGGGGAGATCCTTGGTTAAATCTGTTCACCACCACCGAGAATGTGCAATGTCAGTATTTTTGCACGTTGGATTTTCCAAGGGTTCTCTTGCTCCAATAACACTCCTGCCCAGTGATCTCAAGAAGATCAGGAATGACTGAGTCAATCTTGTGGCTGTGGATTGGCAAGGATAGTCAGGTATCTCAAGCTCCTGAGCATAACCATCAGTCCTCCATTCAAGCTGCCCCTTCATGCCCCTTTGGGAGAATATTCTACCGCAACAACAGGGCAGAGTCCTTGCAGCCCAAGATGGAAGTCGCCTAAGCCACGAGCTCCAGGCCAGGAGTGTTAGAATCCGTAAATTCTCCTTCTAACTGCTAGGGGCATACCTACTGGTGACTCTGCAAGACACGGCTGATGGTGCTGGAACAACTATACTGTGGTCCGGAAGGGCGGAGGTGCCACGCACGCTGAGTATTGCCCGCTACGGTTTCCAGCTACGTGGCAGGCCTGCGACGTGGGAAAGGCCTCTGGGGCACCAGGCTGCAGTGCAATCCGCCAGGCCGACTGGTACCCGAAGGCGGTGGGCTTCCGTACGCGACACCCTGATTCAGGCCTAGAGAGCTGAGTGCCACGGCAGAGATGGAGGTACCTGGCAGGGCATGAATATACATGAGGCATCCGGTGGCGGAGCTGTGGTGCATTATAGCAGATGAGAGGCTGAAAGGAAGGTCCTCCGATGACACATGGGTTATTTTGGCCCCCCTTTTGCCTCTGCTGACCTTCCTTTGTCGGACCTTGGGTGACTGCACCGGGGACAGATTCCACCGAATGTGCCTGTGTGCGATGAAGGGACGCTTGAGCCCCCCCAAGGGCTTCATTGACTTGCGGTGAGTGCCCCCTCCCCCTGAACTGGCTAGCCATCGGGGGTGTATGGGGGTGTACTGGCCGCACCGGATCCGCGCTCTCCTGCGGGTGGCCCAGCGCTGGACTATTGTGGACCTGGTTCAACCCTGTTTGGAGTTTGGGGGACCTGAGATGCTTCCATTCCTTGATACCTGGAATCTTTCTCCCCCTTTTCCCCTGACTGAGCGCAGCATTGCAGAGCCAAGATTCAGCCGCACAGGGACCGTTACGTAGCTGGAGGGGGCTCTGCGTTACCTGGCCGCCTGGTGCTGCAGCGTTGGGTTCGGTGGCTGGGGACGGCCACCAGGATTGCCTGGGACTGCGGGTTTGGGAGACTACTCTGACTGAACTCTTATCGACGACATCCTTTATTGCACGTGAACTGTTGTGCAATTGTCCTGGAGTGCGGGTAGGACCGATGGTGCTACCACAGGATGGCTGCTCTCCCCTGTCAGCATCCTGACTGGGACAGCACACTGAACTTTGGCTGCGGACTCAGGCCCTGAGCGTCCTGACCCCTGCGGGAAGATCACAACAGAATTGGACCTCCTGGTGCATATAGCAGATCCCTTGTCAAGGTGCTAGGAGTGTGGCTGGGACTGGACACGTCTTATAAACAATGGAGAGAGAAAGGGTGGTTCGACCTTCAGGTCAAGTAGGAACTCCTGGTCCCCTTGGGTATAGTAATTAAACAAATGGAGGAGTAACCACTAAGGGTACTAAATACCTGTATAGTTAATACGGTATTTGGGGTGCATGCCCTGCGACCCAGTCTGGGACAATCCTTTGTCCTTAGAAGACCCCTCACTCACCAACCTAGTTGGTGACATGCTTCATCATCGGGGTCCCACCCGGACGGCCGAATGCCATCCAGGTGTGCTGCGACACCTGATTACAGTGAAGCGGGTTATTCTTTTTTATATGTGATAAAGGTAGAAAAATGTGTTTAAAAGTTGTCTCAACACTACCCACTCGAAGACTTTATTCTGGAGTGGTTGGACAACTATTAAAATTATATACAATAGTATTTACATGGGTCACCTTTGCCTTATTAGGTAGGCTGCGGTGTCGAAAAGACGTAGAGAAAATTAAAAGGGGAGGTCTACATGTTTCAACCTATGTGTAATTATGGAGGTTTTCATCAGGACCAGTGTATCTTAGGCTGGGTGGTCTACACACGCTAAGGTGTATCCTGCCCTCGCCTAATAGTGTAGGTGAAATCACAAACAGGTGAATTCTAAAAAGTGTTGTTCTCCGTGTTGTTTGGATTAAAAACCTGTGGAAAGAACGGGGAGAAGGGATGTGGTGAGGGCATGTTAATCCAGTGCAAGCATACAGATAATATGTGAATGGTGCACTATGTGGGGATGTGCCCGTTCTCGGGCTCGAACAATCGTAACTTGAGCAGACTTACGTGCTGTTTGTGAAAAACCGCACGCGTTCACTGCCATCAGGGTGTTGCGTTACATTCTGAACTGTGATGTATCGTCACAATGTAAAAATACAATTGCCGCTGTACCAGTGAGTGCCAAAGAAAGGAGTGAGTATGACTCACGTGAAAGTAGCAGTGTCTAAGCTCCAGTGATGGAGCATGCCGTGCTCGAATAATAATTGAGTAAAGTGATGCGGCGCAAAAAGAGATCTAAAGTGCTGATAATTATAGATCTCATTAAAAACCACCCACACACGCATACAGGCAGCACAAGCAGTCATTCTCATACGAGCAGATTGACAGAATATTCTTACGCGAAGCACGCTGATTTAGGGCTTCATGAGCTCCCCGACCCTGCTTTTTCGTACAACCACCATCTAGAAATGGAAAGTGGTGAGGGAGTGAGAGGACCGTAAAGGTTCCGTCGAACCACGACCCATCGGATTGGGCTATATCAGGACTTACTTGTGGCTTCTGGAAATCAGGCTGATTAACCTAGCAGTGATTCCGTCGGGAGCTCTGTGGGAGTGAGGTGCGGGTTCTGGAGTGCAGCTAGAAATTGACTTCCGTGTTTGCCGACCGGGCGGGGCGGGGCATAGTCACGTGGGGCCCCGTTGCCAGGGAGACTAAAGCTTGAGTCAGAGGCTAAATTGGCGCAGTCGCAGATGGTTGCGCTGCCAGAAGGCGTCGAAAACTCGTGATTTAAATAGAATGAAAGTGTGGAAGGGGACGCTCGTCAGCGTAGTGATGGATACAACATAGTAATGGGAACTCGAGTTATCAGACAGGGGCGATCATTTGACGGTCCAGGGGGCTAAACCTGGTAACAGAACAATTATTACATGGACTTAAAGGAGGTCAGATCAGTGATATTAACTAGTGAGCACTGAATTCCACGGAATATTGTCGTTGAGACCTATACTTTGGGTGGACAATCTATATATCCAACGTTGCTCTTTTTCATAGAGTCGTTGGGATAGTTTGTCGCCCGGTGTTAGTTGTTCTATGACAGTCCATGTCATATCGTTGGGCGTATGGTTCATGGAAAGGTAGTGCTCAGTCAGTTTGGTCATAGATTTCTTGCACCGGATGGTGCTTCTGTGCTCGCCAATTCTTTGCTTGACCTTCCTGCTGGTCATGCCTACGTAGCGAAGGTTACACGGACAGATGATAAGGTACACAACATTTGTGCTGTTGCAGTTGCTGTGGGACCTGATGGTCCAGATTTTCCCTGGTTCCATCGAAAGAGTTTTTGTGTTCTCCGTCAGGTGGCACACGCTGCAGTTGCCGCACTTGTAGTGCCCGGTGATGTTAGGGAGGCCCCACACATTGAGGACTGTGGGAGATGGTGTACCCAGATTTTTTGGTCTAGTATTAACGACCGCGTCCTTTATGTTCCTGGCCCGTTTGAAAGAAAAAAGGGGTTTCTCCCATTTTAGATTGACCGTGTTGAGTATCTTCCATTGTTTCTGGATGGTTTTGGTCACATTGTTTGATGCCGGGCTGTAAGTGGTCACACAGGTCAGTGGAATTTGATTGTTGGTCTTTGTGACATCTTCCAGAAGTACCTCTCGCTGCTGGTTTCTGGCTCTTTTCTGGCTTTGGTTCAGAATCCTTTTTGGGTAACCTCTAGACTCTAATTTCGAAGTGAGGTCTCTTGCTTGGTCTCGGTAATCATTCAGGTTGCTACAATTCCTACGTATTCTAAGGATTTGCCCATATGCCCATGTGCCCAAGTTATTACGACGTTCATATATACTGATTTTGATTCCACAGAATGCTCTGAGACTCATAATGCTGTACCACAAATTGTTAATAAACAACAGAAGATGCTTGTGCTAGTCAATTAAACGAAAAAACCCTTTTTATCCAAAACATTGGAATCAGTCTTTTTTCAATGGCTATTAACAGTCTGTCTGTTAATAGCCATTGAAAAAAGACTGAACAAACTAAAGGATTAAATCATAGATTGAATTTTCTCTTTTGAGATAACAGATGTTATATGGCTTTGCTGTGAATATTATAATTCCAGTTGTATTTTTATCTGTAATGGTATGAGTGGAGTATGTTTGAAAGTCTGAATGATTTTGTTGGTAATTTGTTTTGTAAATATTAATGGTTAGGTTTTGTACATAAGGTCCGAAAAATTGAAAAGTTTGCGAAATGTAAAACAATAATATGTGGAAAAGAAACACTGAGCAAAAATAAATGAACAAAAATAAAATAAAAACAAAAAACATTAGGTTTGATTCCAATGTTTTGGAGAAAAAAGGTTTTTTCGTTTAATTGACTAGCACAAGCATCTTCTGTTGTTTATTAGTAATTTGTGGCTAAGCTGTGCTATTGGGAGCCCAGACCCAGTGGTGTTGTTTTGGTAACACAAATTGTAGCAAACCTAAAAAACTAATACAACTCTGTGTTAAAAAAAAACCCAAAGAAGAGTCTTTCACCAGAACCCGTGCACGCTCCGCCTTTGCGCGTGGAGTTCAAGCAGCGACAGCTGACAGCTTTCGACCTGATTTCCGAAGGCTGTGATGTTATTCGAGCAGCCAGGCGTCCCTCCACCAAGATCCTATATATGCCTGCTGTTGGAACAACTTTGTGGCATGGTGTGCATCCAAGGATATTGATCCTCTTTCTGCACTCATGTCCCAGATTCTATTGTTTGTTCTTTCTCTGGCGCAGCATGGCTCTGCTCTGCGCACTGTTAAAGGTTACTTGTGTGTTATTTCAGCGTTCTTGCAGTTGCAGAATTAACTTTCTTTTTTCCAGTCATCTGTTGTGACTAAATTCCTCAAAGCTCTCCAATACATTTCTCCCAGGCCATTCATCATGCCCCCATAGAATCTTAACCTGGTCCTGACTTTTCTTATGTGCACACATTTTGAGGCTTTGCACAATTGCCCACTTCTCCTGCTTACGATAAAGACTGCTTTTCTAGTGGACAGGACATCAGCCAGGAGGGTCAGTACAATGCATGCACTCTCTGTGCACCCTCCTCAAACCACCTTTTTACCTTTTACCCAGACAAGCAGTTTCTGAGGACCCATGCTTACTTTCTCCTAAAGTTTGTGACACCTTTTTATGTAGATCAAAACATCACCTTGCCTACCTTCTTTGCTCCGCCTCACCCTTCTAAAGAAGAGGATATAGATAGCACAGAAGAGTTCCTAGTGGATGATGGACTCTTTGTAGGGTATGTCTGGGCTTTGAGAGAGAAGACTGTGCAGAAAAGGGTCATCGAATGATGGATAGTTCGCTACATAAAAATCTGTTATGCGTTGACCAAAAAGCAACACCCTGAGAGCTTGTGTGCTTACTCTACCAGAGCCAAGGCTGCGATCATTGCATTAGCATGCTGATTGCCTGTCCGGACCATCTGTTACACACCAAATTGGGCATCTTTGCACACATTTGCCAACTATTACTGCCTCGATGGTTAGGTCTGCTGTGACTTTGTTTAATCGGTTTTGGAGACCCACCTCTAGGGAGGTAATGCTTGGGTATCTATTCTAAGGTAAGGAATCTGCGGAAAGAAGTCTCATCAGATGACCAAGTTACTCACCTTTGGTAATGTCTTATCTGGTAAAGACACTATCTAGCCGGAAATTCTTTACCGACCCTCCTTGCTCTAAGCACTAATTCATAGGTTCACCCTTCTAGGAGCCTTAGCAATACACATCAGTGTGTCCGCATTCTTTGTGGCTCTATGCTTCTGGTGTAGAAAGTTGTGAAAATAAACTGCATCAGCATGGTGGGGTGGCACCTATGTAGGCACTGTGCACATCACTTCGGGTGCTGATGATGCCAACCAGGAGTCGAACGACACCACCTAATGGCGCACAGGGGTACTGCTTGAAAAGTTCTGGATCCAGTCTGATGTCTGGGGAATAATCAAAGGTAAGGAATCTGCGGCTAGAAAGAGTCTCTACCAGACAAGACGTACTGAAGGTTCGAACGTTTTTTGTTTATTTTGTACATTTGCTTGTGTAATATATATCAGCATTCCAATACCTCTGGTACTTCATGGACTAAAACGTTTACTGGTCGACCTTGTTACTTTTTGAGAGTCAAATGTACAAAGGTTTAGCCAACTGGAGTGTAATAGGCCGTGCCCGAGGCTACTTGACACCGGTGACAGATAACTAAAGTACCCATTGAGGATACCGAACAGCAACTGCTGGTTGTGTCCCCCCCCCCCCCCGACCAAAGGCAAAACTCAAAATGGCTAGACATGTCAAGCACAAACTTGATACACCCAAAACACAATTGTAATAAGTCATGGTCTTGCTGCGCTCAAGGCCAACTCATGAAAACAGTAGTACATTGAACTGATCCTTTTGCAGCCATGGTTGCAAGTACAAGGGTGTGTGGCTATGTGGCGAAAGCTGATGACATTTGAAGCTATTGCAAATCATGAGGGCTCTGATAGCACCATTCAGCAGTATGGAAGCCAGACATGAGATGCATTAATGGATAAATAGACTTTTACTCACTTTATTTTGTTTGATGAATGCATTTATTCTAAAACACTTGTCTAATGGCACTTTCATTTGTTGCCATAGCAGTCAAAAGTCTCATCAGTCAAAATGTTTGCAATGCAGTGTAAATCAAACATATTCCAATTTTGCATATTTCACTTTTTTAAATGGAAAAGCCATCATGTGATGTCTTAAAACGTCATTTAGGGGTCGCAGCTGCTCCTCCTAACCCATGGTACTGCCTTCGAGAACACGTTGTAAAGGCAGTGCCAAGAGCAGAATGTATTTGTTCTGATGAGTATTGTTTACTTTCTGCAGCAGCTGGGAGCTAGGACAGTGAATTTTCTGATATGTCAAGCAAACTCAATAGTGCAATTCACACTTCTATTATTAAATAAAATTGGAAACAAGTGAAAAAACATTTTCTATTTATAGACAAGGCATTTATTAAGGCTACATGAAATGTATATGTTGAAACACAATATTCCCCTTTCCGCTTCCTCTGTGCTAGTGTGTCACAACGGAGCATTAATCAAATGTTATTGACAATAATGAATAATTTAAACAGTATAATTTACATTCAGCTTATGGGGGGCTGATTCACAAAAACATTTAGTAAACTACACTGTGATTTTTAGAATCTATTGCCAAGTACAGATTTACTACTTTTTGGAATTCATACATTCCGATTAGAATCAACGTGGAGAGCTACACCTGGTGCAAGTTTCCTTGCAGATGCCTTAGGTAATCATGAAACTCATTCCCACTGTACAGTTGTCTTCTTGGCAGAAAACTCTAATAGTCTTACCCATAGAAAAACCCATTCCCCTATACCAACTTCCCATTCACACATTAAACGACTTGCACCAGCTTTTGGCTGGAGTAAAAATATGACTCTTTCCAGGCTGAAAAAGAGAATAATAGAAGTTGGTGAATGCCCACAAACGTACTAGTTTGTGGGCTTTAACACACTTTAAAGCAAACCACATCTTGTAACGCCAAGGATTGACGCCAACCCAACACCCAGTGGGATTTACAGGTGCTGAGATCTCGCACCTATCAAAGCGCTTACATCTGCCAAGAGTCCCTCTGCTGTATCGTCACATGTGTATTTTCTAATGTAAATAGGCTCAGTGGTTCATGTCAATTTTTATAGGTTCAAATAAGTACTTTTTAAAAAAATCTCTTTTTTTGACTCTCCCTATGATTTATCATTGCATTACCAAATTGAGGTGTAAACTGGACAACCATTAAATCATGAAAGTGGGTGACAGAAATAATTTAGATTCCCAGCATTGTTCTGTGTTTTATAGCCCTGAAACTCGTCTTCAAAAAACATATATTTTTTCATGTGAGGCAAAGAGATATTGATAATATTCTATTGACATACATTGTCGGCAGCTTACTTAAAATATAGGTGGTATCAAAAAGGGAGATTTATCTGTGTTATGTTGCTATATTAATTATGCAGTAATGGAACTTTACCTATGTCAATTATTGTCATGAAGTCATGTGCCATCATATCCTGGGAAGATTCACGGTCAAATGGCACTACATCACTCCCGTGATGCCACTGAGGTCAAAGGGTGTGTGATGTCACTTTTGTCACCCTAGCATGTTGGTGAAACAAAGCCCAATTTAAAATGCCTGAGATATAATACTGTATGCTCTCAGTAAAAGAGGGAATATTGGCTAGCAACAGCTCTTTAGAACTGACACATGACTATTTTAACTGTAAAAGTGAGCAATTTAAAAATGGAAAGAAAAAGGCTTCACTGCTGAAAGGTTTGTAATTCTTGACATGATATTAACATTTTTTTGTTGCAAACGTAACGTTTGTCAATTATTGAAATCTGTTGGGAAAACAGATAACAATAATAAAAAAAAATAATGACAGGCAACACTGCAATTCCCAGAGGATGCCAATGTTAAAGTGGTTTGAGAATTCAGGAGGGGAAGCTGCCACGCCAGTATTTTATAATTTGCTTTCACAAGTTCATGCCATAATAAGTGTAACTTAGATAACAAAACAGAGCAAAACAGGCAGAAACATGGCTATGTGAACATTTTTTCCAACAGGGGTGTCCAGGGCAGGTCCCAATGTGCCTGTTGATCATGGCAGCTTTTCAGGGTAATCACGGTCTATATCAATAATTTCCATTTTCATTCATTGTGTGTCATTCTTTCTTACAGGGATATCTTTCCTGAACATCTGGAATGGCTCTACCCCTTCTGGACCTACGAGACCCACCCCGGATGTACATAAAATATTAAACGACCAATGCGGTTACTGCCAGCACATTTAGGCACAATTCGAATCTTAGAGGTCAATCGTAAATCGGTGCAAAAATTTAGGAATCCGAGTTGAGATAAAATTAATACGTGCTCATACCTCGCACAAACCCAACCAAGCTTTTTTCTTAATTAATTTGTGTGTGAATAAAAAAAGATAGAAAACGTGGAGCCTATAAACTTATTCCACTGGTTGGTTATTCCTCATTCTGACTGCTGGTACTGGGATTCGGACATGGCTGTAGAATACTGCAGGGTGTGGTATCCCTATTTCCCCTGGGGTATCACCGCACTGTAATTCGGTAATATTGGAATGAGACCCTTCATGTTTAAAAGCACCAACACGTAATGCTGCGGTTTTCCAGTTACAGTGGATGGGCGCTGCTTTACTATGCTATTCGATAAAGCTTGATAAAGTAGTGCGACGCAGAGATGGGGCATTCTTTCATTGTGCTGAGGACCTTTCCTCTCAGTATCTGGTGCCGAAGCCTTTGAACTCAAGTTTGGTGATGTCTTTCTCTTGCGAGAACTCGGTCCGGTCAATTCGGGAACTTGGGCTCCCCACCTTCCGCAGCCAGGCCTTCCTGCAAAAAAACCAATCACATTTATATTAAATTCTATCAACCGAAACCGACCATGATGGTAAGAATTACATATCTTTCAGTAACCTAGAAATAGAATTCAGCCTTTCCAAACCATAGCAGGTACAGAGTAGCAAAAACACTTTGAGCATACTTCAAGCCATTTGAAGTTAGTTAATAGTTATGCAGATTATAAGTAATTTAACACAGTGATATAGTGTACCACCATACTGCCTATGAAGTGAACACATGTTGAGAAGCATACGGTAGTATGTACACAATAATGATGGCTTTCTGAACGGAGTTAACGATGTAACTATAATGGAAGAACATGAAATGCTCAATGCTTTCTTTCGGCTTCTGAACCTGAAACCGCGAGCTGCGGGAGTACTGTTGTGAGTACACGTGCATGAATTGCTACTACTACTAAGAAATAATGCCCTTGGGCACGGTGCCCGGCCCTACATATGGGGATATCGCACAAGTTTCTCTAGAACTGCAGTCGAGAGACAATTGGCTTTTTAGCCCCCATACTTGGAATGTTGTGACCTAAAATTAAAACATTTTTTGTTAAAAAACAATTCTTGGAAAAGCCCAACCCTGCACATAACAGCATTGGTTCTCGGCAACATGGAGCTAATAAAAAAACATTTTTATAGCTGCTCCAAGCTTCCAGTCCAACCCAGATAGCTGTTCGTTCTACAACACAAGATGTTGGGAAAAGGAGCTGTCCACTTTAATAAAATTCACCAGTACTTGATGATGTTGTACAAAGGCGCTAAACATCTCTGAGCACTGAACCCGTAGACCAGTTTGGACTGTAGTATGTAAACAGCAATGAGAGTGAGAGCGCCCTCCCTGCTGGAGGCCTTGGCCTGAGATCCGCAGAAGATGGTGAGGGATGGAGGGACTTATGACCAAATCGCTGCACTCCCTAATCCGACCATTCTCCCCACTGACTTGTCTCACCATCTCACCGAGGTCGACATCTATTGACTGCGCACTCTTCTAGCCGCTCCACAACTCCGCAACTGGATAAAGCTTGACTCTACTACTTGCACTACTCTTGGTTCATGCTGTTGTTTTGTCCGCTGCTTACCCTCGTTTCACCTAATTATTACTTTACCTCTTGTGCCTGCTTTATACTCAGGGGCCTCATACCTGCTTATGTGATAGTGGCTCATGTCTTGCTCTGATTTAACGATTTCTCTTGGAATGATGGTGTTTGTTCCCTTTTTAGGTCGAGGACCGTCGCACTGTGTAGCAGTGGGCGGAGCCGAAGATTTTATGTTTCTTAAAGGGGGCTTGGAACCCGCCCCTCTTCTCCATTGGCTGACCTAGTAAATGCTGGCCAGGCATTGGAGGAGAGGGGCGTCACTCGGTTCAAGCCCCGTCTTTTTCGGATTCGGGGGTGTGTTTTTTGCGTTCTTTCTATCTGTGACGTCATCCGTCACTCAGCAAAAAACACGCCCCGATTCCGAAAATTTCGGACCTTTGCGGCAGCCATATTTTTTTGTTGTTGTTGTCGTCAGAAACAGCCCCGCTGCTATTCCAGGTAAGTTTTTATTTTTTTCTTGTTAACATAATCATGGTGGATGCCGGCATGAGATGAAACAAATAGGCATACCTTTTAAAATCTATTTGCGTAGTCACGAAAACATCTCTAAAAGGTAAACAATTCATTTAGTGCTTTTCCTTTTAAGAAAAAAAAAGCAGAGGATCACACAATGGCTTGGGTGTAGAGAAAGACTGCGCGAGACTTCAAAGTCTTCGGGGGAGGGGTGGCTTTACACACGCGCCTTCTGTCACCTATAGGAGCATTTATCTAAAAGTGGCCTGACCACTCCGGCACTCGCGCTACTGGGCACCAGAAGTCACCCTTTCCTGGCGTCCAGGTTTTATACACACGAACAGGAGCAGCGGATTTGTATCCGGTAGACTCCATGCATGTCCCCGCCAGACCTTCGGTATGCGTCCGGCTTCGTTCCAAGCAGGCCACCCATCCAGACTTACAAGAGCGCGCGTATTATCCACGAATAACCATGCACGGGACGTGAGCTCCGCACTGGTCACACAGACTGGCTCTTTTAACACTGACAGGAACGGGGGTCATATGTCGATGTATGAGGACAAATGAGCACGGTTCGATTCTCAACAACATCGGCTCAGCCTTTTTTTGCTGTTTTATATTGTGCGAACTCGACCCGAAGGTATCAACTCTTATTTACAGCGTTTAGAAGTGGAAAAAACAGTCCGGCGTGGGGCACTGTATATCACAGCATTATTACTTTCACTAGATAGTGCCTATTGCGTGTCGAATTCCCAGACTTCCCACAACGCCCCCGTTTCTGAATCCTCCGTAGCAGATTACGCTCCTCATGTGACCCCCGTAACCCGTCAGACGAGTTGGCACACGGTGCAGACAAGAAATTCTTACAAACTGTTCAATGCATGTAATTTTACAACACTCCCTAGCACACAGAAGCCCATTGTGAGCCGCACTCGGTCAGGTGCAGAGCCCCCGCGCAAAAGCCTTTAAACTAGCAAATCAGGGAACACTTGTGCAGCCTGATTGGTTTTCACATTTTTACGGCTTTGGAATTGTTGGGCTTGCCGGGGGCATCCGGTTCTCTTCAAATTCATTGCTGCTTTAAGTATGCGTTTGTGGAACAGGAAACACCACGTGCTATCAGTCATGGTATCAATCTGCTGAACAAGGTATGTATTATCTGACTGAATTACCAGAGCTGGGAGCGCGGGCGGGGGGAAGTCTGCGCAGGAAGACATCATCAAGCAGCTCGCGACATCTGCAGCTATCCGAGTACGGCTTCTTTCTGTTGATTCTGCTCCGGGCTAACGTAAACATCTGCGATTCCTTCCAGTGTGCACATACCAAATCAGATGATATATCAAAAAAAAAAAAAAATGAGTTCGGCATTTGCAAATAAAATAAATCCGGCTCTGGCGATAGGTTCTGTTCCGAAAAAAACAGAGTACCCCAGGTTAAAATGTAAATCTGGATCACTTATTACAGCAAAAAGAAGCAGAGCGTTTCTGTTGGTTGAATAGCTACAGAGCCAGAGGATGAACAATCTGTTTTGCTCCTGCCCAGACTGCCTCGTGTTATTAAAGGGCATGTGTCTGTCTGGCACACTCAGTCAGCCCCGCGGTTCTCAAGGCCCTACTTGTAATGGGAAACAAATCTCAGGTAATTGCGTGTCAGGCATGACTAGAGTATCCATGTCTGCTTTGCACATTGTATTGTGGGAACTGTAGTGCTGCGTGCATAATGAAAAGCAAAAACTACTTGCTCTAGAAGGCACGCAATAAAGCCTGGACCAGAAATCTAGTTGCATGTTAAAATTGTGAGAACATTGCAATTGTATTCATATAGCACTTACTACCCCCGACACTGATTCATTGTACTGGATGTAAATATTTAGGCTCATTTGTGCTCGCTCGCGTTGTATATAACACGTGGGCGTGAACAGTAACTCTTCCTTGACAACAAACGCTTTCTGAATTGTTCATGTAACAAAGACTTAAAAAAAATAAAACATATTTTCAAAAATACAGGCTGACATCTTGAGTTAACCATATCGCATTATAGAATTGTAGCTTGAATTCACCCAGTCATGTCTAAGCTAGTTTGGCACTGGGCTCTAGCCATTTTGAGGGCAGGTCTAAATCTGTAGCGAGTTAGTTTGGTCGAGATGCTGACTGTTTACAGCAAGTCTTCGCATGCCACGTTCTGGACTGTACGCATCGTGTGTAGGTGGGTCTTTGTGTATGCATGTGTGTGGCTTGTGTGTATGTGTGTGTGTGGGTGGCTCTATGTGAATGACTCTGTGTGGGTGGCTCTGTGTGGGTGGCTCTGTGTGGGTGGCTCTGTGTGTGTGTGTGTGGGTGGCTTTGTGTGGGTGGCTCTGTGTGTAGGTGGGTCTGTGTGAGGGTCGCTCTGTGTGTGTTTGGGTGGCTCTATGTGAATGACTCTGTGTGGGTGGCTCTGTGTGTGTGTGTGGGTGGCTTTGTGTGGGTGGCTCTGTGTGGGGTGCTCTGTGTGTATGTGTGTGGCTCGCTGTGTGTATGTGGCTCGCTGTGTGTGTGTGGCTCGCTGTGTGTGTGTGTGTGTGGCTCGCTGTGTGTGTGTGTGGCTCGCTGTGTGTGTGTGGGGGGCTCGCTGTGTGTGTGTGTGGCTCTCTGTGTGTGGCTCTCTGTGTGTGTGGCTCTGTGTCCGCGAATACTCTCTACTACTCTCTAATGCTCACCTATTGCCATTGTAAATGACAATACCATTTATTTATGTTTTTTTTTTTAAATGAAAAAAATGTCATGAGCAATGCCAATAGCTCTACCTTTAATAATGCAGAGACCATTGCATTGTAAATGCTTGTTTTTTCTTTCCCTCTTGTCTCTTACCTCTCTTACGATGCTCACGAGGTTATGTTTCTCATTGTTTTATGTGCTCCCTGCCTCTTTGTTCTCTGGGCTCAGGGACTTCTCGAGCCAATCTCTTGGGCCTTCCACAGGGGCTAACGATAATAGGAGGCGCTTTCAATGCCATGGCTTAGTCAGACCAGGATAGCACTAGTACCCCCTTGGCATTCAGACGGGCTAACGCCCATTGTCTCACTAACTGGACCAAAGCCCTGGGTCTCTGCGACTTGTGGAGATCCTGGCATCCTCTGCAGCGGCACTTCACACACACATCGGTGGCCCACCACGCCCACTCTTGAATAAATCTCGTTTTACTACATGCCCTGGATTGTCAGTTATTGACCCAGATTCTGACCCACGGAATTTCAGACTATTCCTCTTTGTTTCTCCATCTTGTGCACCCGCTTCCGGGACAGCTTTCCATGTGGAGTTTGAATGCCTGGTTGTTCCAGGACAAGAAATTTGTCCTCTTCCTTGGGTCCGAACACCGGTAATTATTTCCGCAATAACGAGGGCTCGGTTACACACACGGGCACCCTATGCGCCGCAAGTGCGCATATCACTCAAAAGTTAGGTCTCATCCACAAGGACATTCACTGCACTCTCTCGAGGCAGCCAAGCACCTCTGGTGAGCCACGACAGCTCGGATATACGGCTGGGAGAACAAAAACAGGAAATTACTCTACTGGTTGGTCTCCCGTCAACAGGCCAACAGGATTGTTCCCGAGGCCTTGTATGGGGCTGGCCGTCCCAAGCAGACCTTCGTTGAGATAGCCCCAGTCTTTGCTCACTATTATTACACACTGTATTTAGACCAGCAGACAGGAACATGGCTGTGCCTAGATTGTTCCTTGACTCGGTCTCCCTTCCCAGGTTGCCTATATCAGAGGCCGTCTGCAAGACAAGCCTCTTGCGGTGGAGTAAATTGGAGAGGCATTTTCTGGTATGACACCAGATAAAGCCCGAGCCCGGATGGCTTTCCCATGAAATATTACACTGCATTTCAAGAGACCCTTATCCCTTACATTCTGTTGCTATACAAAGAGGTTTGCCACACCAGGGTTTTCCCGTTGGAGCTGGCTTCGGCCACCATAGTAGTAATACCCAAGATGCAACCTCCATCCATGTCATGAGTAGCCTATCAGCCAATCTTGCTCCTTAACTGCAAGGTTAACATTTTTCCGTCCATATTAGCTAACAGGCTCAACTTGTCCTATATGAGTTGATGTAACCAGACCAATGTGGCTTTATGCCATCCCGGAGCACGAGACACTGTGTCCATCGGCTCCTCGTGGCCCTGGCCCACCATCATCGGCTGCCATCAGATCTTGCCCTGTTTCTTATCAACTTTGAGAAGGCTTTCGATACAGTGGACTGGGATTACCTCCAGTTGGTGCTGACTCATACTGGCCTCGGGCCGAAGTTTCAGAGCATGGTCCGAGCTTTCTACTCCAACCTCACCGTTCGGGTCAGGGTTAACAGGATCATCTCTGACGCCTTTGCCATAGAGCGAGGGATTCAGCAGGGCTGCCCCCTGTCTCTCCTCCTCTGTGCCTTGGTGATTGAGCCCCTGGCCCAACATATACAAATAGACCCACAATATGCGGGTTGGGCCTGGAGGGGGGACATGAAGGTCGTATCGCACTATACACAGACGATGTACTGCTCTATCTTGCGCGCCCAGCTGTGAGTTGGCCCAGATGTCTCCAGATAATGGAACTCTTCAAAAGAGCATCAGGCCTACGGATGAACCCTTCTAAGTCAGTATTGGTCTCTCTGGGGCTGTCCAGAGAACGCTTTGACCGGCAGATGGCCATCCCTCTCTGCCACCTCTGTTTTGGGCATGTGGGTTGCTCTACACACGGTGCTCACTTGGGCCCTCAACCTCCAACCCCTGGTCAAGAAAGAGAAATCGGAACTTGTCAAGTGGTTCCCTCACCTCAATGTCCTGGGACGTATTGCCCTCTTCAAGATGATGATGATGATCCTCCACGTTTTCTCTATGTCTTTTAGAAACTACCTCTTCACTTGCCTCGAAAGTGGTTTTCTGCTCTAGACTATCAAGACTTCCTGTGGCATCTAATAACCTTTACACACTGTCAACAGGGACCCTATGATGGTAGGTTAGGGATGACTATTCTCCACCTCTATTATTTATCTTTCCATGTCCTTGTCCTCAATTATTGGTTCAATGGGGGATGGTCTGATCTCGCCGACAGCTTGGAACTCTCATTAATGGGTTTCCCTCAGCTACAGGCTATTCTCTATGGGTCTCTGGTGTCTCGCCCCCTGCCCCTGGTAACTCGGTGGTGTTCCATGCATGGCATTCTGCGTTATGGCATTTACGATGGGAAGCCAGGCTTACTCAACACACACCGCTCTGGCATGACACCTGGTGGAAAGAAATAGCCTTACTCCGCGGCTTCCACTCTTGGGATCTTATTGGTATCACACGACTTGGGGGGATGTATGGTCGGGGAGGCAGTTGCACTTCTTTCAAGACCTTTGTCAGAGCTACAACCTTGGATGCACATGCACTCCTTACAAGACCTTTTACAGAACTACAACTTTACACGTAGCCAATTTTACAAATATCTCTAACTCAGACATGCTCTCCAAGCGCATTCCCTGCCCACAGATACACTCCCAGAGTTCTGTCCCTTGGAAGCCAAGCTACTCATAGGCAGCCTAGGGCGTGGCAGAATATCCCAGATCTACCACACACTTGTAATCAATTTCCCTGGTTCACTTGACTACCTCAGAACCCGTTAGGAGAGATGGGTGGGACCTGTAGAGGATAAAGACTGGTGAGACGCCCTGATGGCCCCCGCAAACTTACCACCTCCTCCAGACTGTGACTTGTTCAATCTCATTACATTTACTTTGCATATCTCTCCCCAACTCGCTTATGCTGAGCTGGCTTGCGCCACACCCCTGCATGCCCTCGGTACTGAATCCACCAAGCAGATTTCTACCACACGGTATGGTCATATGCAATGATACTTTAGTACTGGACCAAGGTGACACATGAAATGTCGGGGTGCTGGGATGGGAACTTCCCCTCTCCCCCTGTTGATTGCCTTGGGGGTGTTCAAGGGATCTGGGGGTACAATGGAGGAAAGAGCGCTCCTGGGTCTAGCCCTCCGGGTGGCGAAACAGGACATCGCAGCGCAATGGTTGTCCCCTGAGCCTCCTATCCTGTTAAAGTGGATACAGAGCACTAACTAGTGTGCACAGCAAGTGCAAGTGGTTTTTGAAGCCTTCGGCTGCCATCAGGAACATGGGCTGGTGTGGGGAAAGTGAATGGGTCAGCTTGTTTAACTGCATATGAATCTGTACTTGTAGTCATTCTCCATGTGTATTGCGAGATACTTATGAGATGTTTCCGTCCAGAGTGGTGTATATAACATTTTCTGCTATGTGTGAGCCATGGTGTGAGCCATGTGTTCACCTTGGCCAGCTTTGCTTGCTGGAAATTCAATAAAGTTTGTTATTAAAAAAAAATGTGGGACCTACTTAAGAAAGAGTTTGGGCTGCCAGAAGAGAACCGTTTTATCTACGAGTCGGATACTGGATACTACAGACAGTTACGAAACCTCCCTCTTTTTAGATATTTTTACTGAGCTATGACAAAGAAGGCCACCATGGTTCTTCAATGCTCCAATGACAGATGACAGATGACATTTCTTTATCAAATGGCATTGGAGAACAACTCGGGATAAAACCAGACAGAAAACAATAGGGAGATATATTAGGAAGAGCAAATAACTTTGCAAGTAATGTGGGAGGGAAGAGAATGTGGTACATTGTATAAGTGAAAAGATATTGTGTTTTGTTGATACTAAAAGACCAATAAAAACATATAGAAACCCAAAAGGAACTCGATTCATGAAAGTTGTGTGGTTGTTGTTTAATTGTTCTGCCCAGACTCACACAAATCCATTTCTATCTGTGCTCTGCATCACTTTAGACCAGTATAAGCACATTTTCCTCGAATTTGTAACTACCTTTGAAATTCCTGTCATGTGGGTTTCTTACTAGACTGAAAACCTCCTTACTCAATCTCAATTTCCCTGCAGGAGTCTGATATTTTAGAGATCTTACACAGCAACTGACAGTGGGGTTAATGCCGAGTGTGGTTTTAAAGGGGCTCCAAATTGAAGTCTTCCTTAGGGGTGTTCCTACTCCCTTTGAGTTGCTATGCTTTATTTTCCATATCTACCCCCATCTGGACTCCTGTTCTGCCTGGGGGAGCCCCTTCAGAGAAAGATATAGTCTTAATCAGGGTACCGGTGAAATTATATCTGAAACTCTCCTGAACTTTGCTATGTTGCCTTCTAGTACCTAGTATCCAACATAACTACGGCATATGTGAAAATATCATCCAAACTAATTGCCTAAGGGGAAACAGTTTTGGAATTCCACTGTCCTAATACTAGGAGCCAGACGTATGACCCATTTTGCGACCCGTTTGCGCATGCAAAAATACCAATGGGCTATGTACAAACCCTATTTAGGAATTCAGAATTTATTTACGACCCGCTAAATAGGATTTGTGACTTACTATTAGGAAGGGGCGTTCCAAGGGCGTCCCTTCCTAATAGCGACTCGCTACCCTATGTAAGAATGTTTTGCGACGGCAATTGCGGTCGCAAAACACTTCCAATTTATCGTCCTCTTCAAGAGAGACCCCTTCCCCTTTGTGAATGCAGAGGAAAATATTTTTTAGGGGCAGGCAGTGGTCCAAGGGACCACTACCTGCACGTAAAAAATTAAACCAAAACGTTTCATTTTTCTTTTTTTAAATGCATTCCATATTCCTTTAAGAAAAACAGGCTGCATTTAAAAAAAACTGCTTTATTTAACAGCGGTCCCAGACATGGAGGTCTGCTGAGCCCAGCAGGACACATTACCAAACCTTAAACCTTAGTTACATTTATAGTTTATGCAGGAACATAAGATAAGAAGATTTTTTTTTCTATTGAGAACAGCTGGTCAGATCAGTCCTTGGAAAATGGAAACGTTTGCTTTTTAGGTCTCGCCTGAGCCAGTGTGCATGCGCTGTCTACGAGGCTTCTAGTAAGTACTTCCAACTCGGACCACACGCTATTGGCCTTTGCGTGTGTTTTTCCAAGAAAGACAGCACGCAATTGGCCAAAGGCGAGTGCATGTCTCGCCTTCTCTCTCCCCTGGCCTAGGGAGCTCGGGAGAGAGAAGCCGCCCGCACTGTGCCTGCAGCATTCCTTAAATTCTTTGCAGTACGTGTGCGCGCTCCCTTTGCGGGCATTTTTAAAAATTCCTTTTAGCGCGCGCACCACTCCCAGGCTTGTTTTTGTGGTGGTCCTCTCATTGGAGTTTGTCGTGAGGAAAGTCGTTTCCAAAACAGTAGTCAAAGAAACACAGGGCTTCCCTTCCAGAGGAGTGGCAGCAAGGAAACATTTAATGCCGAGTGTTACCTGATCTAAGAGCTGCTGACAAAAAGAGCCTCTCGGCTGCCACCTTGAAGATCATTACACTCAGATTCGACATCTGCAACACATAAAAGAGAAAACACAAAGACGTGTTTTTTTTCTTTTGAAACTCGCCTGGTCATCGTGTAGCCGAAGCTCTTAGCTAGGATCTCGCCATCAAGATGTCCAACGCCTCTGTGCCCCCAGACATAGTAAGCACCTCTGCCTCAGATCTGCACATAGTCCTTTAACACTGCTGTCTTTTACTGCTGTCGAGGGGGGGGGGGGTAGGGGGAGTGCAGGGTTGGATCTTATTTATTTGATCTGGCTTGTCAATGTTCCTCTGTGACGAAGTTTGAAGACATTCTTTGCCCGGAATTCTCGAATATTGTAATGTATCGTTATAATTGAAATACGCATGATTGGGGCATTACCAAGGGCACTTGGGTGGTGGGTCTTGCCACACAGTTATTCTGCTCAAGTGCTGGGTGTCTGTTCTTCTTTTGACGCATTCTAGAGTCCGAGCAAATGCTGTCCTGCAGAAGTGGTTCCTGTTTCAGTTGAACTCAGGCATTAGTCAGTAAAGGTTTTCTAGCAGTGTTTGACATTTTGATCCAGAAAAATGCCAGCTTGTTCTCTGTATGTTCAGTTGACACTACGCTGATCCGCGTGTGTGCACGGCTCCGGAGGCCTTGCTGTAGACGTCCTTGTGTGCATTTGCACTATGTTTTCATGATTTTAGCTTGTTGTCTCGCCGATTGTTTGTCTCCAACATACACATTTCTGCAGTAAGCACCCATCATATGCCACAGACCATGTTCTTTCCCGGAATCTTTTCATGTTTCCCGGACTAACAACGGTGCCTGCTGTTTGGGAAACAAATAGAAGGTCCACACTGAGACAAGCATTTGCAATACAGTAGGTCTCGCATTTACGTGAGTTTAAGCTATTGGCATTGTAAATGGCAATGCCTTTTATTTTTTGCTTTAAAAACCAAAACATAAAAAAAGGCATTCTCATTTACAATGCCAATAGCTCAAACTTGCATAAATTCGAGACCTATTGCATTGCAAATGCTTGTTAAAGAATGTGTTTGTCATTTATGTGACTTCACTACATACTACACAAATCAGGGGCATAACTAGACCCAAACTTCGGGAGGGGGCTAAGAATCCCAGCCAGAGCTGGCCCTAGCACTGGTGGCGCACAGTCAGTCTTTTTTTGGTGCCCCTCCCCCATTTCCTCCTTCTTCATGAATTCCCTAACTGCCACTTACCAACAATGCACCTCATTTCCCTATAGCCGATTTCTGACAAACATGTAATTTTTTTATAGGGCTCCTCGTAGTTTACTAATACTCAGTTCTGTGATCCGCATGGTACGGGAAACATCCTTTACAACGCAACTTTTACCACGCATTGCTTTTACATCGCAACTTTTACAACCCAAACCATTACAATGCATTGCGCTGGGGGGCGCTCTAGGATAGGGAATAGATTTAATTTACTATCCAACACCTTCCCTAGTGTCCACGGGGACTGGAGTTGGAATAGTAAATTAAACTATTCACTATCCAGCACCCCAAAGCGCTATGCGTAGTAAAGGTTTGCGTTGTAAAAACTGCGTTGTAACAGCATGCGTGGTAAAAGCATGTGTTGTAACGTCATACATCCGCATGGTACACATTCTTTGTAGCAGGCGCATTAACCCTCTGCACTGTGTAGGTGACAGGAGTGCCCATGTGAGTGCACGGTGATATAACAGTGTGAGAGCAGGGTGAGAGGAGTGACTGCAGGGTGAGTGAGGTGACCATATGAATATGGGTGCGGATGTAAGTGCAGAGTGGGACAAATGAATGCATGGTTAGTGGTGGGCTAGTTTGAGTTCGGTTTCATAGTGAGCAGTGAGCAGCGAGGGGGAAAGGTGAGTAAAGTGTCACATGAGTGCAGCAGTGGCGGCTCCTCCGCTAAGGTGGATGAACGTCACCCATATGCTTGACAGGAAAAATAAAATGATAATAGCGCATTGTTATTATCATTTTATTTTCCCTATTGAAGTCAGTGGTGGGGCAGGGCGGGGCTGCAAACATAAATAGAAAACATTTTTAATTGTGTTCTAGGGCTGCCTGAATGAGCTATGACTGATAATTAAAGGGAACAAAGACAGAAAAGTGACATTACAAATGAATGCATACTATTTTGTTTATATCCCTATCATTGTCAAGCGGATGCCTTTGCAGGCTCTTTACACAACAAATGGCTGGTATTTTTCTTTTGCCAACCCTACTTTATATTCCTTTTCATGAAATGCATTCTCACACTACGGCAGTATAAGTTAAATACAAATGTAAGGAATAGGAAGAGTGAGGGCCCAGGGGGTACTCGAACCAGAAAAAAAAAATAAGCCTCAGTAACCAGTTTAAAGGCCTGTGAAAAACTCGGGCATGCCCGAGATAAGACTCCAGACACTGCCCAGCCGAGCCCACAGCAGTTGGAGTTGCAGTAGCACCCGGGCTGAGACAAACGACGGGGGGGGGGGGGGGGTTGGGGGGGGTGAAGCCCTTTCAGCCCTATGAGCATGGCACGCCTTACACAAATCATGTTCTATTTGTGTTTCCAGCCCTGTTTGAAGCTAGAGCTAAATTATTTGGCCAGCTACTTCTTAAATGCAAAGTCAAAACTTCCAAATAAAATACTTTAGTGTTTTTCAATTGTTTTACATTTTATTGTTGATGACAAGACATGAAATGTAATGATTGCATCTTTTCTGTGATTAACTTTTACTAAAGTGTCAAGGAGCAGTGGAATTCCAAAGGTTTGGAGGGAATATGAAGGAGAAGCAGGAAGTGCAAGAAGATTAGTGTTACAATAAGCAAAATAAAAGATAATAAAGCAGTGTAGCATTCATTTGTCGTTTGATGGTGAAGGGGGAGTTAGAGTAAAAAAGTAACTGAAGTCAAGGGCCCAGAATGTAAATGAGGCTCGGGGTGGAAAAAACATCCTGCACGAGGGGTGGAGAGGCTGAGGAGGAAGCAATGTGAACAACCGGAGAGTCCTGCCAGCATTCCGAGTCTACCAGAAATAATGGAGGTTCTGCTGAAACCCATCTCAGCGCTCCATTGCGCTTAAGCCTGAAAAAAGGAATATTGGAAAAGTGGTGAAAGCGGTGCTAGGTAGTGGTGGATGTGAAGAATGAAGACTAGACAATGGGTTAAGTGGAAGTGTGAACTTGGGTGTTTTGGAAGAATTTAAGGGTGACATGAAACGCCCCAATGGGTAAGAAAGGGTTTAAAAGGTGTACCAGAATGAGTGTACTAAACAGGAAAGTCAAGTTAGAGTGGCAAAAGAATCTGAGAAGAAGGTCCAGGGTACAGGTCATGGGGATTCCACCATCAATTCCAGAGGAGAATTTGTTAGCAGTATGGAATGAGTGATCAGAAAACCGGGGGGGGGGGGGGCTAGGGGGCGGTTGAGGGACAAAAAGAGGTTCAACTCCTGCTGATGAACTGCACATGAAGGATTCTAATGATAGCACTAAAAGTGCTGCAAACCATCATGGTGTACTGTACTATGATTGTTTTTATACAGCACTTAATACTCTGTTGCCGGAGAGTGCTCGGTTGGAAGAATGTTATACTTACTGGGAGCCCATTTGGGAAGTATGAGTTCCTCTTTGTTGAGGATGTTGGTGATGTTAGAGTTCCCACCGGAACTGATTCTCTGTCACTGAGCGCTATTCGCAGAGGCACATTGCCAGGACTCCTGCTCCCCTGCACAGACTCGCTGCTTGTCATCAGCCCTATTCCGGTAAGCCTTGAATACGAGACCGCCACACATGCTTTTATCACCCGCTCACCGCTCCTACTCACCCCGGTCTTTCCTCTGTACCCGCAGGTTCCCCTCCAATTTCATCTGGAACTCCGGTTGTCTTCCCTCAATACACCGACCAAGCCCGTTGCCGGACGTGATATCCAGTCACCATAGTACGCCGGATCATTGGCTTGATTGGACTCCGATTTTCATCGTTACCTTTGTTCCATCACGATCCAATCACCGGTAAGTGCTGGTAATTTACCTCATGCGTTCACCCCAGACCCCCGCCGATCCCTGCACACTCACCTCCCTCCCCGTGCTTTTAGGCTGCCTGATTCCTGGTCATTGAGATTGACCCCTGCAAGCACGCTGCTTCCAACCGTGGGTAAGCCTCAACCTTAGTACCCCCTCTGTATTTCTCCTCAATTTGTTCTGACTAATTTTCCTCGCGCGCGCTGCCTCCACTCTATCACGCTTTACATATCATCATCACGCAGATTGGAGATTACTGCTCTCTTGGTTTTATATGCGAACAGCAATTCTGACTCTTAGCTGGTTACACCACGTAATTAACTCAAACCTTCAACTTTGGAAATTCTTCAGTAATTTCCCCTTCTTCATTTTTTCCTCCCACCCTATTCTCATTCCTATAAGCGTGTGTATGTAGGGTTCTATGTAGCTTTAAGTGTGAGATTCTCAAGTCTCCAAACTGATGGTAGTGAACATACCTTTATTATTTTTAACTCCCTCCTCCTTATTTTCTCCTTCTCCTTTTTTTCTCACCTACCCAGGCAACTTCCCAGGCATCTGTTCTATATTTAGTCCTGCTGATGATCCCAGAATTTCCCTTGGGATCGAAACGTTGTCGACACCTGCATCTTAACTCTATACCTTAATTCATTATTTATGTGGAGTACAAGATGCATTTCTCATTGTGACTTTTGCATATTTACATTGTTTCTTCATAAAAGTAACTTTTAAAGACGCTTGCCTGTGGTAAGGAAATCGGCTGATTTCCCATTACCCTGTCACGTCTAGCTCACTCACTTTGTACATTTTGCTTTGTGTTTCATTATATGTGAATAAATATCTTGATATTGTCAATGAAGACATAAACAGAGCCAATCTCTATTGTGATCATTTGGCTACAATTGTTCTGATTTTCAAACTTAAAGGGACCGCTGCCTCTTACAATTAATACTACCCTTCGTCCCTTTTCGACCTTTGGGTTTTCCTTGTTTTTATGTTTGTACACATCTTCACAAAGCATTACTGTCTAGATGGTCAAGTCCTACATGAAGGGCACTTTGCACATTTGGACTTGCAAGACATTTTGCTTTAATCTGTATCGCAGGCCCACCTCCGGGTAGCTATTGCTTTGGTATCTATTCTAAGGTAAGGAATCTGTGGCTAGAATTCTCTATCAGATGAACAAGTTACTTATCTTCGGTAACGCGTTATCTGTTAGAGACTATCTAGCCGCAGATTCCTTACTGACCCTCCCATTCCCCTCACTTTGCGAACTGATTCGTAGGGTTGCCATTCTAATGGCCTTTGCAATCCACATCAGTGTTTCAGCATTCTTCTTGGCTCTGGGCTTCTGGCGTAGAAATTCGTGAAGAAAAGCTGACATGAGAACGCTGTGGTAGAGCCTATAAAGGCACCGCACTCATCACTCACTTCTGGTGGGGATGAATCTGATGCCTGGGGAATATCCTACGGTAAGGAATCTGTGGCTATATACAGTCTCTACCAGATAAGGTGTTACTGAATGTAAGTAACTTGTCAAATTAAGCCACAGTCATGTGCACTAACCTAGCTGTCGCATCTAAACCCAGGGAGGCACAAAATCCTGCCTGGAAAGAAATGAAGGAATAATGTTCTCTGCCGCTAACACACATTCAAGCATGGTAATAAGAAATTCCCAGAGTTTTCCTAATTTTGCTTGACTGCTGTATTTAGAACCCAGTGGACATGGAAGCTACCTGGAAGCCCTCTGGAAGCAGAGATGCCAGTAATTTTCTGCTTTGTGGCTCGGAACATTCAGTAAGCCCTCAAGTTCTATTGCAAATGGCTCAGACAAAAGTGTAGTAGGAGCTGTCTTGTGCTGCATGGGTTGAACTTGTCAGGGTGGAATGGATCGAGATTGAATGATAGGTGTGTAATCGGATGCAGGAATGGAATGTGCAGAGGCAGTAGGAGGAAGATGGTTGAAGAGGACGCAGAGCAAGAAGCTAGCAGTGTTGCTCACTTACCTGCATCCCTAAGAACGGAGTACCATCATCAATTAGACCCGCATTCTTGTTTGCAACAAAAACGGAAGAGTGTTCTTTATATGAATGAACAAAACCTAAGCGGAAGAGCCACTCCCTTAAAGCAGAGTTCTAAAGGCACCACAGGGCAGCATCCTCCCTAGCACTCCTTATCACATACCCCCACATGCATCATTGTTGGTATTTGCGATTCCTAAATTGCGAAAATTAAGGAATCGCAATTTAGGAATCGCAAATACCTATACATTAAAAATTCGCAATTCTTTTTGCGATTCCTTATTTTTCCTTATTTGCGATTCCCAATTTTGCGAATCGCAAATAAGGAATCCCTTTACATTGATTCCTATGGGCCTAGAGGCCCATAGGAATCAATTGGAAGGCATTCTCATTTTGCGATTCGCAATTAAGGAATCGCAAAATGAGAATGCAATTTCAAGGGTGCAGGGGGGTCCAAAGGACCCCCCCTGCACCCCTGAAATGTACCTGAAAGTGATTTTTTCACACACATGCATGTGTGTGTTTAAAATGAAACTTTCAAAAATGCACTTTAGTGCATTTTTGAAAGTTTTCTGAAATTACCATGAAGGTTAACTTCATGTTAATTTACCAGTTCTAATTTGCGAATTCGCAATTTTTTAAAAATCATGCATTGCATTTAAGAAATCGCAAAATTGCGATTTCTTAAATGCAATCGCAATTTGAGAAATCTCAAAAAAATTGCGATTTCTTAAATTGCGAAAATAGCAAAAAGCTTCATGCATCCCAAAAACCGGATTTGCATTCGCAAACGGCCGAATTGTGTGTTTCGCACCGTTTGCGAATGCAAAAACCCTTGATGCATGTGAGCAAAAGTCCCGTCATCAATTTATATTTAACTATTCTCGTCCCTTCTATTGTGGATTACAGTAGCAGCAGTCACAGAAGAACAGTAAGAGCAGTAACAACATCTCTATATATATTTATTTTTATGATTTAATTCATAAAAAGGGCAGAGTACAGATACGTTTGTAAGGGAACACTTCAGAACAGCTGGTAGTATGTAAGGCGAATTTAAATAACATAGTGAGCTTAAGCTCCGTGAAATTAAAACAGTTGATACCTGACTACAGTAACCCTTAAGTACCATTATTTCTTGTTCTGCTAACTCTGCTCATCGGATGTGCAGCTATGTAAAGTGATCTGCTCCTTGGCACTCGAAACTTAGATTTATACAAACCAGCTCGCTCACCCCAACCTGTTTATAATATTGATACTTGTGAATGCCATTTACTATGTCTCAAGAAACCCCTATACTTTTGGTGACTCATCATCATCATAAAATCTTTATTCGGCTGTGGCCAGCCATAAAAGAACACATCATTACATAATAATAAAACACAGTACAAGAATACAATATAAATGCCATGAGCAAGGAGACGACTATAAACGTAACACACATCAGTAGCACAATTAATGAGTACGTTTAAAAAATAATCACTGTGGGAAAAATAAATAGGATAAAAAGTCATTTTCCAATGATATTTTGTGTCTGAACTGCGGAAGAAATATATTTATAAACCATTAAACAGGTGTACTCATCATTTAAAAGCTGAAGATGACTCAGGGCAGCCCGAAATTTTCTAATATCTAGAAATTTTAACAGTGGTTTTAGAAAGGCACGTCTTTCATTAATATACAGATTACAAATAAACATAACGTGCAATGTGCTCTGTGCTGATTCTGAGTCACACTGGCATAAGTCCAAATCGGCATCAGAATATACATCTCGGGGATATGAAACCAACAGATGGGAGATTCCAAACCTGAACCTAATGAGATAATACAATTTGGAGTGACTAAGGTGAAGGGATAAATAATACTCCATACCTGGAGAGCAGACTAGAAGTGAATTGTCTACAACCCTTTTCTTTGCTGTTTCCTGTCTGTCTCTCAAACAATATGAATTAGTTAAAAAATCCCTTTTCAACTTTGCCCTTGATATTTTGGCAATATTCCCGGGATTCTCAAAACAATCCAACAATCCCAGAGTCTCCAGTTGCTCCCTAACATAAGAGAACCATGGGATTTTACTCATCCAATCCAATTTTAAGCAGTCTGTGATGATGTCAAGATTTACGACTGCCGCTTCCTTTGCCCAAATGTTATGCCACAACAACAAAGGAGCCAAATGTATACGAAAGGACAGAGGAATCACCCCAAGCTCGCTATGACAGATGGTAGCAGTGGTGGATTTAGGGACGCTCAGTAATCGTTTCATAAACCTATTCTCGGCTCCCTGCTGGCATTCAACTTTACAAGAGCCCCAACCTCCAGCACCATACATGGTGACAGCACACGTACGTGCTTTATAAATTTCAGTCATTACCTTAATAGGTCGAGAGCCTAGTTTTTTTGTAAACCTAAAAATAGCCTCCAAGCTTTGATTAAAACCGATAATCCTCTAATAGGTGGGACCAGGTGTTATTTGATTAAAAAATTATTCCCAGGTAGGAAAAAGTGGGCACATAACACAATTTCTCATTATTTATAAGACATGTCTTTAACGTTGCAGGGGGTTTACCCACCACCATGATATTGGATTTAGTTACGTTTGTCTTCAGGCCAAGGTCATCCATGAAATTGTTAAAACTGGTTAAAAGCCTCTGCAACCCCACTCCCGTTCTAGACATTAAGACGCAGTCGTCTGCATATAGTAGGGCTGGTAACAACCTGCCACCTATTTGGGGGACAAGCACGTTCCCAGTTTTAATAAGGCTCTCTAGGTTGTTTATATACTGACAGAATAAAAAAGGAGTGAGCATGCAACCCTGGCGTACCCCGCGGTTCATCTTAATTGAGGCTGAAAGTTCCCCATCTGCTCCATAGCGTACCCTCCCTGTAACATCCCAATGCATTGCTGCTAGGAAGTGTACAATGGGCGGTTCAATGCCCATTTGCAACATCTACTCCCAGAGCCCTCCTCAGTGCATCCAATCAAAGGCGGACGTCAGGTCCATAAACCCTAGATAAAGGGATCCAGGCTTGGCTACGGTGGATTTACCTATGACTAGGTGCAGGTTGAGGCACTGTTCGACGGTGCCCAAGCCTCTCCTGAAACCATATTGGATGTCAGAAAATTTTCCAGTTTCCAATACCCAGTCCTCCAGCCTTTCTAGAAGGCCTCTACCCATGATTTTACAGGTACAGTCAATTAGGGATATTGGGCGATAACATTTGGGATCCGCCCTATCACCCTTTTTAAAGATGGGGACTATTATCACAGTTCTCCAAGAGTCAGGGGGACCTAGCACCGTGTAGCAGCATAATATGTTTGTAAGCAGTGGGAGCCACAGGGGAGTATTAGCTAAAAACAAATCCGCGGGGACACCATCAGGGCCAGAGGCCTTATTCCTCACAGTCTTTCTTAAAGCCCTGTTCACTTCATCTAATGTTGGAAATGCCAAGGTTGAGGCCACATAGTTAAAATTGCTAGAAAGATCTAGTTCACTACCAGTTTTATAAAGAATTGAAAAGTGGTTGACCCATGTCTCATGCATAATTGTCGTGTCAATCTTTCTGTTGCTATTCCCATTGAAATAGTCCTGGTTGACAGTTTGCCATAACAGTTTGGAATCCCTGCTTTGGCAGGCTACGTGGAGTTTCTCCCAAGTCTCATGTCTGATCCCTAGCTTGCGTTTTTCTATTGCCTGCTTATATCTGTTGCACGACTGCTTCACATCAAGTATATTTTGGGTTGTTGATTTCAATGCCTTAATTAGTTTGTTATGAAAACAAGTGCAATCACTGTCAAACCACCTCTTATTACTTTGAGTACTTGACTTTGTTTTTTTGGTCAGTATAACATTTATTGTCTCTTTTATTGAGTCAAATGATGTCGCCATAACTGGAGGGTTTATGGTGTCTTTTAGGCAGACTAAAAATTGGGTCAGATTAGTCGTTATAATTTTGGATAGAACCAAATCGGGATTTATAGAAAACCACTTCCGAAGCAGCCCCTTATTTTTAACTTTGGATAATGGACCAGATCTGACTAAATCAATTTGTTCATAGGATTATGAGTCCGTTCTAACGACATAGGGTAGTGATCACTGTAACACATTTTATGAATTTTAAAAGTCAGGGAATGAGGTTAAAAATACCCTGAGAAAGCAATAAAATCAATTAGGGTGCCTTGTCCTTGCCCTATATATGTAATAAGATCCGTACTAGCAGTGATTATGAGATCCACAGTAAGGAATAAGGAAAATTTAGACAAAAGTGAGTTAAAAATATTCCGACAGGGATTATGATTAAAATGGCAACTGCCATCCGTCGCCCCATCCACCAAGTGACATGCGGCCTGTTTAGACAAAGGGCAACGTTTACAGTTAGCCGCCTCCCAAAAGGACTTCAAAATCTGTTCTCAGATCTTCAATATGGCTTGACAGGACATTGTCCAGCTCTTGGGCGATGCTAACATTTGTCCCATTAAAGTTGTTGTAATAGAAATTTACAAAAACCAATGTAAAGTTTTTTCTGAGAGAAATGTTAAAAATCTGGAAATGCAGCGAGTCAGTCCTGATCTTTCCCAGCCTACCGTTCAATGTTGTAGAAACCAAGGTCAGTAATCCTCCCTTGGCATGGCCACCTAAGGAAGCGTTTGCTGGTGTATGGATTGAGAAAAAACCATTTATATGTACAATATCTTGCTTCCATGTAAACATATTATACTATAATTTCGAACAAAATCAGCCCACTCTCTAGTTTCCAGTTTACACGACAGACCTGCAATATTTTAAAATAAACTGCCATAGGCGGTCATATTCTTTTGACAAGTGATCCCCTCCGGTATGGGTGACAGAAATTAGGCATGGCTGTCCAGGGACACAATATCAGTGGATTCCACGACTGGTTCCAAGGCACCCTGCATCATGACGTCCGTTGGTGGAGAAATACTCTCTGATGATAAGTGAGTGGTGATGCTAACTGGATTTTCCCCAATTGCTGCACATGTATCAGTTTCATCAGTCAATGGGCTCATTTCTTCATGGTGTAGCTTAATAGTGCTTTCACCTAACTCAAAAGTATTTATTCTAATATTAAGTCCTTCCGATGGGATATTTGTCGCAAAAGGGGGACCGCCTACATTCTTGCAGTTTTGATTTCGACCAGGCTCTCCCTCGTCCCTTATGACTGGATATACAGAGGCGAGGTATTTGGATGTAGTACCCAGTCAGTCATTTTCCTCCAGTGAGCTCAGTGCCTCATATCTGTTGTAGGTCGGGACTACGTGATTAGAGGGGCCTAGCGAGTATGCTGATGTCCTGTGAATAGCCCCTCTAAAGTGTATAATTGATTGATAAAAAACCCCAGTGGTAGGACGTTGATAGCGTCTTTGCGTATTGCAAAAGAAGCTGCCAGTTCCAGGATGCACCGAACCATATTCGGTGACCTAAAACTTAGAACAACACTGTTCCCAGCCAAACCCTTTTCGGATTTGCCTACCCAGGCAACCCTTGTAACCATCATAAATTCAGCAAACAGATGACTTCCAAGCCCAGTTTCTAAATTCTGAAAATGAAGGGCCTTGTTCTTTAGTGAAGACCAGTGTTCTTCCTCACGTGATTTCAATCTCGGGACATTGGCCAACACTATCGTGTGGGGCGTAGCCTCGGGCGAAAGATCAAGGAAAACATTCATCATGTTATTCCTCCCTCACCCTGTGATCTCCCCACAGGGCCAATTGGCCCTTCCTTGCGTATATGTAGGCCATTAGGTACTGATATACGTGGGACAGGCAGATTCAAAAGACACACTGAGGGGAGAGTGGGAGGGTGTGGGCGAGCCGCTGCTTGTCGTTGTGGCCAGAGATATTTCCCGCCTGACAAGGCCCCATAGCCTCTAAGTGGCTACTCTCTAGTTGGATAGATGGGAATTTAGTTATATGGTCCTCTATGTTAGCTAATCTCTGATCTATTGCAACTAATCTAAGCACAAGAGGATCAATTAGAGCTAACAGTTTGGTTTCCATCTGTTTTAAGAAAACATCTTGGGCCTCTAAAGGATCTGAGTAGTGTGGCCCCAGTAGATTAGGATCTGTACTTGCTACGCCCACCCCGATGCGTTCATGCTCAACGGGTGGAACTATGGTCCCTTCCCTCCCTGGTGCTGCACTCTTATTTTTGGCCTGCTTTGAGACCTGTAGGCTGGTTTTAGGGGCGCTACGAGCTTTCCTTTTCTTAGTTTGGGCATTACTTCGGGGGGCAGCTGCTAGCTTTTGCTGCCTGTTGAGGACATTAGTGGGAGTGACTGCGGGGGAGGAAAATATGCTGTCCCCAGTATTAAAATTTGAGGAGCCTAACTGGGGGCTACCTGTTGTCATTATCAACGGTTGAGGACATAAAGTTTGACCGACAATTGGATCGTGTGAGGTAGTTTGTCCTGTAGGTAAACATAAAGGGTCCAGTGAGAGCCTCCTTTCAGTTAACTTTATTTCGTGTATTAACACAGATTCCGCCCGACTGTGGAAGGCATCCAAAGTCCCTACCACTCCCGCCCCCCCTTTTCGCGTGGTCTTACTCATGCCCAGACTAATTAGCTGCAACCAATTAAATAAGTAGGATCTACTTATTTACAGAAAATGCAGATCTTTGAGCAAAATAATAAACCCCCCTTCAATACAAAACCATTAGCACAGGTTTACGTAGTGTACCAAAGTCAATGTCGGGGAGGAAACCCAACCCGGCCTCTTCCGGTCGCGGGCTTGGCCCGGACTTGGCTTGGCCCTTCGCGGCTATGAGGCGGTTATGAGGCGCCTCCTGGTGCTCCCCTGTGATACAGAAGGAACGCGCCACTCAAGGAACGCCGAAAAATGAAGGACGGGGGCGGGAGCAGCGTACGGGCAGCGTGAAGGCAAAGAAGGCAAAGAAGAGCGTCGCGGTCCCCTCCGATCGTTCCCGGCAGCACAACAACGTCAGATGAGTCAGGCAAAAGATTTCTCAATCGTGGTGATATAGTCCCTGACGGCGCAGAAGTTCCCCACCTTTGAAAGATCTAGTTCGGGAGCATCACTCATCAGTGGGTGCAGATTCACAGCATCTCTGGGCCTCCTGCCGCCGCCGGTCACCCCTACCAATCCACCGCTGGTATTTTATGACACAATTTCTATTGCCTCGCGAAGAGGCCAGCCACACCGCCTGCGCTGCTATACACAATGCCACAGCACTAAAAATATCCAGGCCGCCTGTAAGGCACAGGTCCCACAGAGTCACAACAATAGTGAGTGTGACAGTCCACATAACAAACCAGTGCTCAAGCAGAAGCAGCTATAATACTGGGCAACAACACAGCTGCGGGGAGCCGAGGCGGACAGCACAAATCCCTCTGCCCTCAGAGAGGTCACCCAGCAGGGCACCACTTTTGGTGACTATCTAGGCATGTGTTCAATACTAAAACCCGCCTGTAGAACAGAAACATTTGCATTTTTGCCTTTGTTGTGGGAGCTGGTCTCCACTTCCCAGTTAGGAGGGGGGTGGATTGGAGTGGGGTGGACTGTACTGGAGTGGAGTGGGTGGGGTGGTGTGGATTGGAGTGGGGTGGATTACAGTGTGGTCGGCTGGATGTATTGGATTGAGTGGGTGGACTGAACTAGGGTGGAGTGGATTAGATTGGGGTAGAGTGGTGTGGATTGGACTGCAGCGGAGTGGGTTGGATTGGAGTAAGGTGGACTGGATGGGGTGGATTAGATTGGAGTGGGATGAATTGAAGTGAGGTGGATTGGAGTGGGGTGGACTAAAGTAGGGTGGAATGGAGTAGGGTGGATTGCAGTGGGGTGAATTGGGGTGGTGTGGACTAGAGTGGAGTATGTTGGATTGGGGTGGGGTGGATTTGATTGAGGTGAATTGATTGGGGTGGGGTAGATTGGAGTTGGGTGGACTGGATTGGGGTGAGGCGAGGTGGATTGGAATGAGGTGGATTGGAGTGGGGGGATTGTTTTGGATTGGGACAGATTGTTTTGGGTTGGAGTGGGGCTGATTGGAGTGGGACAGATTGTTTTGAATTGGAGTGGGGCACATTGTTTTGGGTTGGAGTGGGGCAGATTATTTTGGATTGGAGTGGGGCAGATTATTTTGAATTGGAGTGGGACAGATTGGAGTGGGGCAGATTGTTTTGGATTGGAGTAGGGCAGATTGTTTTGGATGGAGTGGGGCAGATTGTTTTGTAATGGATTGGGGCAGGTTATTTTGGATTGGAGTGGGGTAGATTGGATTGAGCTGGATTGGATTGAATTGAGGTGGTGTGAATTGTGGAGGATTTGAAGGGGTGAATTGGGATAGAGTGGGTGGATTGAATTGGGGTGGGTAGATTGGAGTGGGGCAGATTGGAGTGGGTGGTCTAAAGTGGAATTGACTGGAGTGGGGTGGAATGCAGTGGGGTGAATTGGAGTGAGGTGGATTGGACTGGCTTGGGGTGGGGTGGATCGGAGTGGAGTAGATTGGATAGGGGTGGGGTGGATTGGATTGAGATGGATTGGATTAGGGTGGGGTAGACTGAATTTGGCCGGATTTGATTGGAGAGGGGTCGACTGGATATGGGTGAGGTGAGGTGGATTTGAATGAGGCGGATTGGAGTAGGGGAATTGTTTTGGATTGGGGCAGATTGTTTTGGATTGGAGTATGGCGCACTGTTTTGGATTGGAGTGGGGACGATTATTTGTGATTGGAGCGGGGTAGTTTGTTTTTGGATTGGAGTGGTGTAGATAGTTTTGGATTGGAGTGGGGCAGATTGTTTTGAATTGGAGTGGGGCAGATTATTTTGGATTACAATGGGGCAGATTATTTTGGATTGATTGGGGCAGATTGTGTTGAAGCATATTTTAGTGGGGTAGATTGTTTTGGATTAGAATGGGGTCGATTGGAGTCGGGCAGAATTTTTCAAATTGGAGTGGGGCAGATTGTTTTGGATTTGAGTGGGGAAGATTGTTTGGGATTGGATTGGGGCAGATTGTTTTGGATTGGAGTGGGCAGATTGTTTAGGATTGGAATGGGGTGAACTGTGGTGGATTGGACTGGAGTGGGGTGGATTGGATTGTGTGAGGTGGATTGGATTGGAGTGTGGTGGGGTAAATTGCTGTGAGGTGGAATGGGGTGGGGTGGGTTGGCGTGGGGCAGATTGTTCTGGATTGGAGTGGGGAAGATTGGAGTGTGATGGATTGGAGTAGGGCCGATTGGAGTGGGCGGACTGGAGTGAGCAGATGGTTTTGAATTGGAGTGGGGTAGAATGAAGAGGGGCAGATTAGAGTGGGGAAGATTGTTTTGGAAGTGAGTGGGGCAGATTGGAGTGGGATGGTTTGGAGTGGGGCAGATAGTTTTGGATTGGAGTGGGACAGATTGGAGAGGGATGGATTAGAGTGGGGCAGATTGTTTTTGACTGCGGTGGGGTGGATTGGAGTGAGGCAGATTGGAGAGGATTGGAGTCAGGACAATTGTTTTGGATTGCAGTGAGGTAGATCAGAGTGGGGCAGATTGTTTTGGATTGGAGTGGGGCAGACTGTTTTGGATTGAAGTGGGCTAGATTGTTTCGGATTGGCGTGGGCAGAATGTAGTGGGGCAGACTGGAGTGGGGTAAATTGGGAGTATTGGAGTGTAGTGGATTGGAGTGGATTGGAGTGAGTAGTTTGGACTGGAGTGGGGAGGATTGATTGTCTAGGGTGGATTAGATTGAGTGGGGCGGTTGGTGTGGGATGAGGTGGATTGGATTGGCATGAATTGGAGTGGGGCGAAGTGGGGTGGATTGGGGTGTACTGCACGATTATGTGTTAAAGCATCATTTCAGAAATTACATATAAAAAACAATGTAGCTTTGCAACAAAATATTCCTCATCTTTTGAGAGCAGCATCCCCGAGCGAAAAGAAAAGAGAAGATGAGTGCAAAGTGAGAAAAGAAGACTTGGCAAAACAAAAGAAAGTTAACTATAGAAAAAAAAATCTTTGCAGTTTTGTTTGTGCAGCTGGTCACGTTTTTGCCAGCCACATGCCTTATGTTTGCAGGGCACTAAAAATGTAAAAGAACAAAATAGTACCTCAATCACATCAGCAGATAGCACTGATTGAATCGATCAGTGCTTGGTCCGTGCTCCACAGAGAGGAACGGAAATTATGTTAGGCCTGCCTTGATGAATTACGAGGCTGTAAAGAAGAGTGCCACGCAAGCTAACAAATGGTAAGCAACAGGCCCTTTTTCTGTGTTCAACAGTGTCTCACAAGTGAGACCCATGCGCTAGCGCATGCTCTTGCAGGCTCGACCCTAGATAATAAATTTAATAGAATGGCAAGGATGATTCTTAGCAATAGGTACACAAATCAATGTTAGTATTATTATATATCTTTGGAAACTTTAATTTGTACTGGCGCAAATAAAATGTACAATTGCCTTTGAATTACTGTACCCCACAGATACAGTTCAAACAAACAAGGATAATTTTTTTCTTTTTTTTAAAAAAGATCATGAATCCCATGAAAAAAGCATTGGAAAAGGACATAGTTAGCTCATCCGCCACATCAGTAAAGTCTACTTATTTTTAGGCGAATGTGTACATGTGATTAGGGATAAAAAAGCATCACTCACTTCTATCTCTCAGACCTCAGAAAAACTAACACTGGAAAAACTAATAGGTCGAGCCCACGAGATGAAAGCTACTAGCTTTGTCAATGTATAGTTATGTTGTACAGAGGCGCGAATGACATGCAGCATGGCTAAAAGTTTTTGAAAAATCTCTATGACATGGTCAATAGTGTCTGTGTCATAGCGCTTCTTTTTGTTATGGAGGTATATTGGGGGCAAGCAGCACACCGGGCAAGGGAGGGAATATAATTTTGGAGTGAGGAAGGGTGTTTATGGAGTGATTGAGGAGGGAGGCCGATTGATTGTGGAGGGAGGGTGTGTGGTTGGACAAGCAGCAACATGGATGAGAGAGAGTAGGAGGTTTGGGGGCATGCAGCAACATGGAGGATGGTTGGAGGGAGGGTGTGGGGTCAAGCAATAACACAGACAAGGGAGCGATGGAGGGAGTAAAGGTGGGGCAAGCAGCAATATGGCAGAGAGAGGGAGGGATTGAGGATGGGGAGCAAGCGACAACACGTACGAGGGAGCATGCCAGGAACACAGAGGGGGAGAAGTACACAAGTGGGCCAGCTGAAAAAGACGCACACTGGTACAGTGTTTAAACATAAAGAAAAAAGTAGCACCTAACAAAATGCGCAGTGGAAGGACACAAGTATTGCGTCCCTGTTTCAGGGGAGGGACAAGCTCGAAGAGAAAGAAAGCCTATCGCAGCTGACCAATAAGAAGCAAGCAAGTGAGAGTGACAGTGAAACTAACCAATGGTAAACAAGAAGCAGGCTCTTAGTCCACTGTATAGAAAACAACATCTCTCGAAAGGGACAGCGCATGGACTGTCTTAGGTATTAACAAAAAAAAAAAGAGTAAATCTGTGTTTTCCATTCCACATTTTTGTAACATAAAAGCAAGGTGGCTGAATGCAAAAAAAAACCTTAAATACAATGAATTCAAAGGACCCAGTAGGTTGCACTTAAGAAATGTATACACTCATAATTTCCAGAAGAGCGTGCTGGGCCTTTGTTTTGTGTTTTCTGTAATAGACTTTTTCCGCCTAAAATAAAATACTTGTATTTACGAATAAACAACCTCATCGACAACCACTCGAGGATGCTCCATTAAATTCCCGCGTAGTAACAGTTTACTCGTGTCTTTTGAAAGCACCGTTTCCCCATGTGCTCTCACAGTAGGAAACTACGTAGGAAACATTTGTGAATACCGAATAAGTGGCAATTTCGTGGGGTTTCTCAAGATGTTGAATTGCCTTCCCAACAGCTACCACCTCCTTTACCCCCCTTCCCTCTCCTAACGCAGACAATGAGACGGACTTTTCTACAAATGTAAAGTCAACTTTTTGCTCACTTACAGCACTTACACGCCAGGAGGAGGGTTTGTGACCGGCTCCCACCACAGCAAGGACAGAAATCTAAAACGGAAACTACTGCATAGAACAAAAGAGGCAAACAGACGCTAGAAACAGCAAGGCATTCGGAAAAGGCTGGCCGCCGAGAGGAAATAACAAAAGGCCTCTGGGTTGGCACGAAGAGGCGCCGCGCGGTTCCCACGGCCCTCCATGAATACCCGCTGCAATTTTTTCTTGTCCAACATTTAGGAATGAAAAGGTGCAGATATATTTCACATGCTCCATTCACTGTGCTTCAAGCACATTACCAGGAAAGGTTATGCAAGGAGCCGTCAGCCTCAGTCACAAGAAATAGCATTGCTGTTAATTATTAACAAGGTACACTTTCTAAACCTTTCATAACACTCGTTCTCCAATGTCAATGCTTCGTGAAGTGCATTTCTGACCTTCTGCGAGGTACTTATTTCTGCAGGAATTTTCATTACCAAATGCTTGTTAAGACCCCTGGGTAATGCACAGCCCCAGGCTTCTGCTCTGCAGAATACACTTCATTGAGCGAGGTTTCACCCACTGCAGAACTTGTGGCAACCACAATGAATGCGTCCTGACACTGAGCGGCTTTTACATCCGCAAGACATGGGCTGGGTTCAGTTTTCCAAAGAACAAGCAATCAGGCCCCAAAGTCACTGCGCTGTGACCAGCCAGGCTGGGGTGCCCATAGTTGGGGGGTTTGCAAAGCACTGCCTGGCGGTCTGTGGGACATTGTGGCAGGACTTAAAAACCCTCACTAACAATACAAACTGATGCCCAATTAACCTGTTTATATCCTTAGTAAAAAAAAAAATTAATAAAGCCAGTGGGTCCAGCCCTCAAGTGGTGATGTGCAGCAATGTAACATTTTACCATTAGTGTAATACAGTCAATAGTTTAGGGGTCTGGGAAGCGTTGTGTGGCCTGCAGAGGGGTCAAGCTGCCTGGTTGTGATATACGAGGGCATTGTCTGGATTTCAAGGTAGCAAATTAAAGTTAGCATAAGGGTCATATCCAAGAGTAGAGACAAACATTTGAAGTATGGATTGCTGCTGCTGCCTATATCACAGCGCTGCATCAGGAGTCAATGGTTTCTAATTCGATGGCAGTGAATGTACTGACTCTTGAAGTGAGCGTGGTTTGTTGGCCGTGCTAGGGTTTGACACATTCACTTGTAGATGGCGATGTACGTTTGAAGCAATGCTCGAGTCACTGAATCATCCGACTAGCAGCAACAAGGATAACTGAAGACCAAGAACCTGACCTGGCAGGGAGGGAGGGAGGGTTACATAGATGTGCAACCAAGCCTTGCTTGAGGAGCCTTGCTGCCTGAACCAGGAGCTGCTACCCAAGCCACAGCTCCAGTGCTCCTCCTTTACTTCTGGTCTGTGCTGCTTCTTGGGAGATAGAACTATTGTGTGCATTGTCTCTAAAAGCCCATAAAGTTTCTCCATTTTAAGTGGTGGGTCTGCATTCTTAAGTTAACAGATAATAGAGTTTGCAGGTTTCTCAGGTCTGGTATCTCCTAAAGTCCTGGTGTACTCATGAAGTAAAGTGCAGCTCCCCAACTTGATTATTTTTGTGACCCTCATACACCCTATCGGTGTCATACTTCACCATCATGTCTCATCCTAGTACTTATTAACCAGAATGTGCTCACCCGTTTGTAGGGAGCACTTTTGATGTTTTCTATGATGAGGGGTCTGCTTATTAAGAGATAAAAATATCTAGTAGGCACCTTGCTAGCCCTTTAATGTTGGTGTTTCCGGTTGAATTAAAAAGTGGTGTAGGAGAGTATTCTGAAAGGGATATAATGTTTTTCATTGACATGTTTCAGCCCACTCTCACTGGTGCCTGAGGGTCCGGGGCTTTCGTCAGGACAAGTAATGTTACCTCTGTTTCTACTAGTCTCCATGTCTCGTTGTCCTTGGTCCTATCAGTCAAGATCACCCAAACAGCATATAGAAACAAGCATTTGCAATGCAATAGGTCTCCTATCACTGAAAGTTTGAGCTATTGGTGTTGCATTATTATTTGCAACACTGTTTGTTACTGGATGTCCCTGTGGAGCCACCGAATATTCTGCCTTTTGTTCAGCATTCATGTAAATGAACAAAGAACAACACTTAGAAAAGTTCGGAAAGCTGGCCAGTTGCTGAAAAATGTTTGCTGTATGCATACAATCTGGTTATTTTAGAATCCACCAAAAAAGGGCACCAAATGCAACACATAAAAGACAAAAATGGTAGCACTGCATAAAAATACAAACAATGTAAACAGTCTTCTTCTATGACATAGGATACATATCTTTGTGTTATAAGTTTTATTAACATTTTGCAAAATGTCATTACAAGAACAATATTAGCAATAACAACTAATATTTCATAATAGATAAATAAGTTCATTGAAAGAACAAGCATTTACAATGCAACGGTTTCGCCTTTGTAAAAGTTAGAGCTATTGGCATTGTAAATGACAAATTTTTTATTTATGTGTTGGTTTTGAAAACAGATAAATAAATGGCATTGCCTTTACAATGCCAATAGCTTAATCTCTCGCAAATAGTAAAAATGATTAATAACTAACCTTCTTATCAAAGGACCAAAAACCCTGCCTTAAGTTGCAGTCATTAAAGAGCTTGCTGACAATTAGGAGCTCCCTGAGTGATGGTGTGTGTTTTGTAGGTGTGTGTGTGTGTGTGTGTGTGCACATGTGTATTGCTGACATGCAATGCTCACATTCAATTAGGAGCTCCCTGAGTGAAGGTGTGTGTTTGTAGGTGTGTGTGCACGTGAGTATGCACATGTGCACGGGTGTGTGTGCATGATCATTGTGTGAATGAACGTTCACGAGTGTGTATGAATGAGCGCATGTGAGTGAGTGTGCATATGCATGGATCCACAAGGCATGAAAATGTATGTGCGACTCTAGTTCGTTGGTCTGCAAGGATTTTTCATCATGCCCTCTGAGGCAATCATGGACCAGAAACAATGTTTACTGCATGTGTGAGTGAAAGCAAGTGAATGTCAGAATGCATATGTCTGTATCTGTGGCAATGTGTTGAAAGTGGTGCGTGCATGTGTGAGGGTAAGTGTGTGAAAGAGAGAGATAGTGTGCAAAAGGCCTTGAAGGGCTGGTGTCAATATGCAACAAATGTCAGCAACTCATTCTCCTGCTCATCTATGCTATCATAATCCAAAATGTACGTGTGTGTTCGTGCATGTGCACTCGTGTAAGTGTGTGTCTGTGCGCATTTGTGGAAGAATGCACAAGTGTATTAGAGTTTGAATGTGTGAATAATGCGTACACCACTCTAGCTAGGTGGTCTGGCATATTCGGCCTCCCATTAACATACTCACTGAAGCAAACATAAACTAAACCAAATCTTGTGTGTGAGCTGTAGGGTCTGTTTCCTTTGCGAAAATAAGAGGTGTGAAGAAAATTACCACATGGGAGTCAACCCCGAGCTCCCAAAGTGTCATTGCCTGCAGGGGAATGAAATCAAATCGTGATGCCTATTACCCCTGTCCCTAATCTTAAGGTTCCCAGGTCCACTCCATAAGCAATCCATTGTGTCCTTGTTATCGCGTTTCCTTAACCCCATTGAGATGGACCGAGCAAACCCAATTACACAGATAATGCCTGCGGTAATGTCAGCTCTGGGGTGGTGTCGAGGGGACTGCAGGGCCAGAAACAAGGCTAGCTCTGCTGCCCCTGGGCCGAGTGTGGTAAATAAATAATTAATTACCGGTACTATTTTTGACAAGATATACAAATAACAGATAGCTCAATAAATAAGAGGCAGGATCCGATGTATCCGAGTCAGAAGGATTTTATTCAGGCAAAAAGGAAGGGACTGGAACGGGACAGCCTGAAATAAAATAGGAGGGAAGGCAAGAAGGCAGCTGCCGGGGAAGTGGGGATGGAATCGGAGAATAGAGAGGATACATCACATTAACAGTATACAGTATATATACTAAACCAATTACATTACATTCAATACAGTAGGCGTAGCAGTAGGCGTAACTCGTAACAGTCGCGAAAGATAAGAGTGAAATGGGTGTAACAAGAAGGCGTGTACAGGGCGTATACATAGACATGTGGTATGAACGTCACAGAAGTGTCATGAATGGGGCGGAAACATGGAGGGGGCTACTCGAGCAGCTGGGACCTTTAACCTAGTGGTGCGCGCAAACGGGCAATGACGTGTTACCAGGGAGAACTGGGGGCTATGACTTCTGCGCTAGAAGAGGAGACTAAAGTCTGCGGAGTCAAGACGACATGTACCTAAGGCATATCTGGTATCTGGTGTTTGGAGTACATGTTGATAGAATCCAAAAGTTATCGGGGCAAAGGCTACTTGACACTAAGGCTGGTGCATGCATTATTCTTCATGTATTACGTGTGCTAGGAATATTCTATGAATATTAATACAGTATTTCTCTTACATGGAGACAGAAAGACTAGACCATAGCTGAAACTATTGATGCGATTCAGTAGCTTAGGAATGCCGAGAAGGAGGGCTGGACTGATAACTAGAATCATAACATACTCTTGGCAGACAGGCAGGCAGAGCCAGGCCGGGCCGGCCACTGTGCTGCGCGAAAGGAAGTGAAGGGTCAGGGATGCAGGTGGGGGCTGTATCGCTCCTCGGAGAGGGTTCAGGAGACAGGAGCTTGAATCTGGTGTCCGGGCCCTTTTGAGGCCTAGAAACGGGGACATTTACTGAATTAACGTGCACACTGTGAAACGTGGCAACATAGGCCTAATACTCGTTGTTTTCACGAGAACTGGAAACTGGCATACTAGAGCTGGACACAACTATAATTGCGTCTTTAATCGAACATAGGGGGATACATGCATATCGATCATGCACATATAACATAAGATGAGGAACACGTAGGCACATATAACATGGCAAAATTTACTTTTCCACATTCCCTCCTTGTGCCCTACGTTTCCATCAGGAAACATCTATATTCATGATACCATCTATCATTTCATATAGCATCATTTGCTCGTCTCGAATTGTCTTGGAACGGGATTTAGGACTAGGAATACAAGAGGTAGCACACATGCCGCAAATCGCAGGGCCACATTGTAAACAGAGGCAGCAACTGAATATGATCATTACTGCTATACCTAGGAATGACAATATTTTCCATCCCCAGGCAGAAATTATACTCCAGAGCCAACCGGACCATGTCCAGGTGCCTGGATCCTGGTGTAACTGATGGGCAATTTTATGAAGTCTGGTTATAGCTGAATAAACAGACGGCGCGTTATTAGGAATGAAAATGCAGCAACTAGATCCGATGACTCTACAAGCTCCTCCTCTATCGGCCAGTATGACGTCAAGAACGAGACGATTTTGGAGCACGACAAATCTCATAGCAGATTGTTCTTCAGTTAAGTTACCTAGAGCAGAAGTAGTGTCATTCACTACTGCTTCAAGGGTTCTGGTTAACCTACGTATTAGCTTACTATTCTGAAAAGGGCCTATAAAGAAGAAGAAACCTTTATTGAAATCTTGATACTGTTCTAGAGTAGTTTCAGTTTGATCGACAATTGGGGACTCGATCTCCCTTCTATGTCTAACGTGTACTAGGTGTGTGTTTCTGTGATAATCAGATGGGGCTAGAAAAACTGGTGGCAGTAGGAAGGCAATGTAACATGTTCCATCCCAATCGAGGGGCAGACGAACATATGCGGTCTGACCACAAACAAAATAAGAATGACGTGAGGCTTTGAAAATAGATTTCCCACTGTCACTATACTCGACAATAGTAGTACAATCACTATGTCCTACATGTGCGGAACCATTCTTTCTGACACATAATTCGCCTTTGACTGGTAGAACTGAAATAGCAGGCAGATCTGGAGTAGTATCGGATTGAACATTCAGAACCATGAAATTCGAGGAATAATTACCTAAATCATATACTTCATTTTCTAGATCTAAACCTGTTCTATGGGAAAGACCTTGCTTGTCTGGGAAACATGTTCTATTAAGAAGGGACATATCAGTTGAGGATGACGTTAACGTGGACCATGCTCCACACGAACCATTATGTGAAAACGGATAAGGAAAGAGTGGCAGAACTCCCTTCGGCGTCTGGAAAGGGGGAAGCCGACCACATACCCAACAATTAGTGGCATTGCTGGTCTGGTGTGAATAATGCAACATTCGGATAAAGCTATTGTTACGCATAGCAAGACGATAGGATAACTCGTGAGGAGGCAGGTCACTAAATGTGTGCTCTACTGTAACATTAGAAAACATATGTATATGTGACATCGGAAAACATAAATGTAAGGCATAACTTATGCAGGTAACCATAAGACTCAAAAACAATAAAAAGAATAGAACGATAGTGCATCTCTTAGAGTTTTGACTAACTCTCTCACTGTGTGGGTCTGTCTCATACATGTCAGGAACCTGTCTAACCGTTTCACCCGAGAGGGACTTAGACAATTAAACTGGCTGACTTATTTTACTAGACCTCAATTTTTGTTTATACTCCTGCTGCGGAGTTTTCTCTCACAGGGGAATTTTCGGCTCAGAGTCTGTGTTTGGGCAGTCCTTGAAAAATGTCTTTGGCTTAAGTCCGTGAAACTTCTTCACATGGCTGGAGTGTAGCCAGCCCTTGCGGTTCTCGAGCTTGATGGCGGTCCTGGTGGTAAGAAGGACGAGTCGGGGTTCCTTCCAACGGGGCTCCAGCGGACTTGAACGATCAAAATTTCTTACGAAGACCATATCACCTGGAACGACCTCATGCGGTTTCACCTCAGTGTTGTCTGGAAATGTAGCGGCAACCTGTGAACGACAAGATTGTAGTGCAGACATCAAGGAAGCCAAGTAATCTGTCAGCATATTACTGTTAATATCTGTAATCTTACGGGGTCTAGGTGTACCCCACATGTTTGGAGGGCGGTCGAATACGACCTCGTACGGGGACAGGTTCTGGTTAACCTACGTATTAGCTTACTATTCTGGACAGGGCCTATAAAGAAGAAGAAACCTTTATTGAAATCTTGATACTGTTCTAGAGTAGTTTCAGTTTGATCGACAATTGGGGACTCGATCTCCCTTCTATGTCTAACGTGTACTAGGTGTGTGTTTCTGTGATAATCAGATGGGGCTAGAAAAACTGGTGGCAGTAGGAAGGCAATGTAACATGTTCCATCCCAATCGAGGGGCAGACGAACATATGCGGTCTGACCACAAACAAAATAAGAATGACGTGAGGCTTTGAAAATAGATTTCCCACTGTCACTATACTCGACAATAGTAGTACAATCACTATGTCCTACATGTGCGGAACCATTCTTTCTGACACATAATTCGCCTTTGACTGGTAGAACTGAAATAGCAGGCAGATCTGGAGTAGTATCGGATTGAACATTCAGAACCATGAAATTCGAGGAATAATTACCTAAATCATATACTTCATTTTCTAGATCTAAACCTGTTCTATGGGAAAGACCTTGCTTGTCTGGGAAACATGTTCTATTAAGAAGGGACATATCAGTTGAGGATGACGTTAACGTGGACCATGCTCCACACGAACCATTATGTGAAAACGGATAAGGAAAGAGTGGCAGAACTCCCTTCGGCGTCTGGAAAGGGGGAAGCCGACCACATACCCAACAATTAGTGGCATTGCTGGTCTGGTGTGAATAATGCAACATTCGGATAAAGCTATTGTTACGCATAGCAAGACGATAGGATAACTCGTGAGGAGGCAGGTCACTAAATGTGTGCTCTACTGTAACATTAGAAAACATATGTATATGTGACATCGGAAAACATAAATGTAAGGCATAACTTATGCAGGTAACCATAAGACTCAAAAACAATAAAAAGAATAGAACGATAGTGCATCTCTTAGAGTTTTGACTAACTCTCTCACTGTGTGGGTCTGTCTCATACATGTCAGGAACCTGTCTAACCGTTTCACCCGAGAGGGACTTAGACAATTAAACTGGCTGACTTATTTTACTAGACCTCAATTTTTGTTTATACTCCTGCTGCGGAGTTTTCTCTAACAGGGGAATTTTCGGCTCAGAGTCTGTGTTTGGGCAGTCCTTGAAAAATGTCTTTGGCTTAAGTCCGTGAAACTTCTTCACATGGCTGGAGTGTAGCCAGCCCTTGCGGTTCTCGAGCTTGACGGCGGTCATGGTGGTAAGAAGGACGAGTCGGGGTTCCTTCCAACGGGGCTTCAGCGGACTTGAACGATCAAAATTTCTTACGAAGACCATATCACCTGGAACGACCTCATGCGGTTTCACCTCAGTGTTGTCTGGAAATGTAGCGGCAACCTGTGAACGACAAGATTGTAGTGCAGACATCAAGGAAGCCAAGTAATCTGTCAGCATATTACTGTTAATATCTGTAATCTTACGGGGTCTAGGTGTACCCCACATGTTTGGAGGGCGGCCGAATACGACCTCGTACGGGGACAGACCTGATCTGGAATGAGCGACCATTCTCATGAAGAAAAGGGCAACTGGCAGGGCTACTATCCAATCTACACCTTTCTCTGCACATACTTTGGCTATGCGGATTTTCAAAGTCTGGTTATGTCTCTCTACGAGACCGGCTGCTTCGGGATGGCGTACACAATGGAACTTCCACTGGTACCCTAACAGAAGGGATACTTGTTTCATGAGCTCAGATGAGAATTGCTGGCCGTTATCTGAATACACGACCCTAGGTAAACCATAGCGGGGGAAATACTCACGGACCAACTGTCTGGCAGTGGTCGCAGCTGTGTAATCTGGGCCTCGATATGCCTCTGTCCACCTGGACAAAGCGCATACAACTACGAGGACATACTTGAAACCTCGACATCGCTTCATCTGAATATAATCCATCTGGAGGACTTCAAAAGGGTGGTCAGGAGGATGGAAACCACCTTGTTCCACCGGGACACTTTTACCTGGATTGAACTGACAACATATCATACAGGTACGGACTTTCTGCTTGGCTGCCGCTCGTAAATGCTTGTTGAACCAAAGGTTCTGGATACTGTCTAACATGGCTTTTTCTCCTAAATGTGCAGGACTATGTGCGGTGTTAATAATGACTTGAACCATAGAGTCGGGGAGAAACCATGTGGCTTTTCCCTTCGTCAACCATCCTTGATCTGTCTGGACCCCTCCTTGTTCGGACCATTTCTTGATTTCATCGGGAGTAGCATGTAACTGTATGTCTATGACATCTTGTGTAGGGTCCTTAACTGTCATTCAAGTTGTCTGTTCTGGAGCGTGTGTCAGTGTCGTGTTAACTGGAATGTCTGGAGTCTGAGCTGTGAGCTTAGCTGTTCGATCTGCTAGATCGTTACCTTGGGAAATGATGTCAGTGACTCTCGTATGTGCTTTGCACTTCATGATAGCGATAGCTGTCGGTAAATGTATTGCATCTAACAGAGCTTGAATGAGGAGACCATGCTGAATCTTGGTTCCATGAGAAGTCATGAAACCTCTTTCTTGCCAGAGCACTCCAAAGTCGTGTACGACTCCGAATGCGTAACGTGAATCTGTGTATATGTTAACTTTCAGGTTCTTGGCACGTATGCAGGCTTGGGTCAGAGCGACTAGCTCTGCTGCTTGAGCGGACAGGGTGTCAATACGTTGTGTTTCTATAACTTCGGTTTCAGTAGTCACTGCATACGCGGCTACTAGTTCTCCGGTACTTGTTCTCATACATGAACCATCCACATAAAGTGTCAGATCGGGATCAGGTAATGCAATATCTGACAAGTCTTGTCTTGGCTTTGTCATGGTGTTAACAACTTCCACACAGTCATGTGTGGCAGGATTTGAAGTAACTGACGGTAACAGTGTAGCTGGATTTAAAGTGTTGCAGCGTCTGATTTCTATGTGTGGCTGGAACAGTGTCAGTTCATAACCTGTTAAACGTGCAATTGTCAAGTGCTGAGTCTGGGTTCTGTTTAAAAGAACTTCCACAGAGTGTGGAACTTGTACTGTCAGGGAATGTCCTAACACTATGGAATCACTTTGTCTGATAGCTAGTGCTGTGGCTGCAACTGACTTGAGGCACACAGGCAGAGCCTGGGCTACAGGATCTAATGTGCTAGAAAAATAAGCACAGGGCTTGTATTGTCCTGCTTGATCTTGTGTGAGAACAGATAATGCAGTACCATCACGTTCAGTAACAAAAAGTGTAAAAGGCTTACTGTAGTTCGGTGTTGCTAGAACAGGTGCATTACATAAAGCTTTCTTTAACTCGTTAAAAACAAGTGTATGTTCCTGGGTCCAAGGGAGGACAGTCGATACGGCTGCCTCCTGTGTCGTTAACTGTATCAGTGGCTTGGCTAGAAATGCATACTGAGGAATCCATTGTCTGCAGTAAGAAGTGAGGCCGATAAAAGCTTGTACCTCCTTCTGGGTCTTGGGCTGTGGAAGATGAGCTATTAACTGGATACGGTCAGGTGTCAACTGCCTACCCCTCTTGGACAGTAAGTGTCCTAAGTAGACCACTTGCTGGACACAGAATTGTAATTTGGAAGGGGACACCTTGTGCCCCATCTCGGCCAGAAAATACAGGACTTTAAGTGACGCACGTTCGCAGTCACGTTCACAACGGGCTGTGATCAATAGATCATCGACATACTGGAGCAGGGCAGTGTCAGTTGGCATGTGAATATTGTCTAGTTGTCTCTTAAGTGCTTGACTGTAAATGCTAGGACTTTCTGTGAAACCTTGAGGAGCTCGTGTAAATTTATAGCTCCTTCCATTTAAACAGAATCCGAAAAGGAACTGGCTGTCTGGATGAATGGGAACACTGAAAAATGCGTTCTTGAGATCAATAACTGTAAAGAACGTAGCTTCAGAATCAATGGCTGTCAATAGAGAAGAAATATCTGGGACTACTGGATACTGGGGAATGATACATTTATTAAGTTCTCGAAGGTCAATCACTAATCGATAAACTGGAGGTACATTTGGATCAGTACGTTTCAGAATTGGAATGATAGGAGAATTGCATACATTGGAGTCAGTTTCTACAACCACTCCTTGAGCAATGAGTTCGTCAACAATTTTGGATAAGGCTGCTACAGCCTCAGGTGGCAATTTGTACTGTCGGATTCGTGGTAATACTACACCTTGTTTCAGAGTCACACGATGGGGTGTGATATGCATACAACCTACATCAGTTGGACCTTGCGCCCATAAATGCTGTGGTACATTCAATAATCTTGGATCAAAATCACGTAATACATAATGACCCTTGAAGTCTCTCAAAAACAGACGTACTCCTTCTGGGGAGCAGCATATAACTGCTCCTAACTCTTTCAATGTCTTAATGCCTAACAAGTTTTCTGGACAAGATTTCGTAAGTAACAAATCTGTAGTTCGAGACAATGGACCAACTTCTAGGGAAACTGGTTTCGATATTTCATTAACAATGGGCTTTCCTGAAAATCCAAGGGAAACATTTCTAGAGCCTGAGAGCGGAGCCCCTGGAACCTCGTCATGACTGATGGTAGTCCTACTTGCCCCTGTATCAATCAGAAACTTTCTGTCTTTCCCTAATACTTGACTGTTTACATAGGGACCCTCTTGATCTACAGGTATCTCGATGAGAGGCAAGCCTACCTCCCTCTCTAGGCTGTTTCATGAATACGGCTGATAATCTGGATACTCGGACTGTGCATACTGGTACATCTGTTGTGTAACGTGCTGTGTTGCAGCTATAGGCTGCGGTACTGTAACTGTCTGTTGTGCATTCTGTGGTGGCTGAGAAGTTTGTGAAACTTGTTCTTGTCTAGGCGGACGTGGTCTTTCTTTAGTCTTACCAGTAGCTATGTTGTGTTTCAGAACTGCACATTCACTTATAAAATGACCGGGCTGTTTGCAATAATTGCAGGTCCCTTTTACAGGAACTGCAGGATGACTGACTTGATTCGTACCCCTCTTCTGACTGTCTTGGGGAACAGATTGTGCAACTAATACTTTCATTTTCGTGTCTTTCATACGTCTCCTTTCGTGTTCTTGCTCTTCCCTGATTCTGTTCTGGTGGTACTGGAGCATTTGAAGCATCTGTGACGGAGTATTAGCTTGCCAGGTACTTTCGACTTTCAGTACTCGATTTTTAACTTGTGGACTTGAATTCTCGACTAGTTTAGTGACAAAAAGATGAGGGTATGATTCACTACTTGTTTTCAGACCACTATTAATAATAAAACATTTCTCAAATCTAGAATAAAAATCACTAGTATCTTCGTCTTGTTTCTGTTTGCAGGCTGAGATGGCATCCCAGTCTTCCTTTTTCGTGGCTAATAATCTTGGCAAAACTTGTATCAATAACTCAGGCAATTCTTTAGCTTTATCCCCAAGACCGGTACCTGGTACTCGTGTATTATCTTCAGCTTCTAGAGCTGTCCAATCTATCTTTTTCTCTCCCACCTCCCATTCTTTTTCTTTGAGTTTTTCATATATGCCCGCAGGCAACAGGACCTTTAACATTTTAATGATATCTGGATACGTGTATTCTCCCATACGGAGCATGTCCTTCAATTCACGGTGGAACCCTGCTGGATCTTTGTCATGACAGGGAATTAACTTTTTCATTTCTAAGAGTTCCATCTTTGTAATAGGGGTGTAAACAAATACTCGTTCTAGACCACCACCCTCTTTCTTGACTGGATGTACTTCTCGTAACGGATTCTGTCTGTCTATGTAGAATGATTTACTTTCTGGGGGTGGGGCGTGAACAAAATGTGGGTTCAGAAACGTTCGGTATTTGTGGCGCTGTTCTAGAATGACATTAATTAAATCGGTACCTAGACCTTTCCATCTGTACTGGAGTAACTCGTTTAATACATCATGTAATGGACCTGGATCGGAATGCTGATCCTCATACAGCGTGATGAGGTGCTGGATCATATACATACCCACCAGTCGCTGCTCGGCTGGGGGCAGTTTCAGAAACGTTTGAGCCACTATTTCGTCAGGAAACGTGGCGGAATCAGTAGTCCACCGGACCGCTGATCGGGCTAGTTCTTGTTCATGCATGGTACTAAGCTCGCTATAACCTATTCGTGATTTCAGAATTTTATCTGTAGCCTGGAATACTTGTTCTAGAGAACACTGTTCTGGTACTGGAGAGGGAAAAACTTTCTTGTAGTCTAGGCGTGAATGTCGGTCGGTAAGTCTAGTTCTACCTACATACGCTATTCTGGCAGGATTCTCGCTGTCTACCTCTTCACTGGAAGAGTCATTCTCTTTCTCGGTTGCTCTACTTACTCTCTCTTTCTCGTGTATACTTACAATTTCTTTACGTATTTTCCTATACATACTTTCTATACAACCTTGTGTCTTGTGTTTTCCCTCGGCTATATTGTCACTCCACCTAGTCAGGACTTTCATTTCTTCCTTGTCTTTATCAGGATAATCTTGTTCTCTTATTAAACAGTTAATCATGAATTGCAGAATCATACTTTGAATATCGACCTTTCTGTGTGCCATAGCTTCGTGAATACTTCCTGGATTCTCCCCTGTACGGATAAAACGATATATTCTGTCTAGATGTTCTTTCATGTCGGGCAGGGTGACTAAAAAGTTGGCAACTCGTCTTAAACGTATTGAATACAGGAGCATGTGATCCTCACCTGGTACCGGATCATATGCGCAATCAGTAATGTTTCGCTTGAGATCTGCGTATGTAGTCACTTTTGGCGTACGTTGTAACGCTGCTTCTCTCAGCGTCATTCGTTTTGTTTGAGGCGGGGTGATAGGAGCACCTCCTACCGCTCCTCCTGAACTAGAATTATCTACTAATGCTGGGTGTGCTGGTAAAGCAACCGGCATCACACGTGGTGCGGACTGGTCCGGGGGTACTGGTACATTAACTTGGTCCCCGGAGCCAGTGACTGGAGGAACAGGAACTACATTATTAACAGGAACAGGCGGGACAGGATTTGCATATGCTGGTACTGTGTCGTCCAAATGGGACGAAAGAAAAATATCAGCTGCGGTCGGTTTATGACGTAGCTTAATCGGGACCAATGGCGGTGGAAAATTACAGGATGCTTCCGGGGTTGCTTTTGGCAAGCCCTCGGCAAGAAGAGGATACATACCCTTAATAAGGGCATTTCTCTGTCTGTCTGACTGTTCTGCTCTAACTCGTTCACCTTCTTCGATTAATTCCCTTTCTTGGGCTCTCTCTGAGGATTCCCTACTTAATTCTGTTTTTCTGAATTCTTTTTCGGTTCTTTTATGAGATTCTTTGCGCCATAACTCGATGGCATCTTTCTGGGACTGTCTGGCTTTCTTTTTCCATAATGCTTCTTCTACTCGCATGATGCACTCGGCATCCCATGTACCCGATACGGGCCATCTATATTTCTCTTCAAGATCTTTGGTGTAATCAGACCACAAGTCTAGATATATTATGGCATCTAAGCCATGCTTGTGATACATAAAATGTCCTGGACTGTCCCTAGGAGGGACAGGGACTGCTTCTTCAAGCAGCCCTTTTCTGGTCTTTAACTGACGTAACTTGGAAAACAGAGGCATTACGGGAATACCCTTGAAAATACAATATACAATAGTCACAATAATAACATAGCAGACAAAACTTTCATACCACGACATAAAAATACATGAATAACAGTTCGAACAGAGTACTACCTGATATACTGGAAACAGAAAGCATGAATTTCTCGAGAACTGAACTTACTAGAAATACTGGATGCACTGCTAAAACAGTACAGAACATACCGGTCCCATAAAGAGACACGTCTGGACCCGTACCCACCTAGGTGGATACTTCGTGCTGGATCTGCGTACCCAAACCCATCGGACCAGGAGCAAACTAATGCTCCTGTCTAGATACCCCCCTGTGACGGTACTCACCGGGAAAGCAGAAACTGGAAGGCCTCGGACTGGACTGGACTGGACCACTACGACGTCGGACTACGAACTTCGGGAACTTCGGAAACTTCGGTTACAGGTGGGCCTCCAGATTCTTCGGACCTTGCACTCTCGGCTTGGGCTCTGGTCGGGACTCGCCGCGTTCCTCACCGCCTCGTCTGGATGCTGGACCGCAACCTCCGTCTCCTCCGTGGGCCTGAGGGATACTTGAAGCAGAAATATCTGCACGTGCACGGTATGGTTCCGTCACGGCTGCAGAGGGTCAGGGGGCCTGCGTGGCATCGCCGGCGCGTGGGGAAAGGGCAAGTCCCTATTCGGGCGCCATTATGTGGTAAATAAATAATTAATTACCGGTACTATTTTTGACAAGATATACAAATAACAGATAGCTCAATAAATAAGAGGCAGGATCCGATGTATCCGAGTCAGAAGGATTTTATTCAGGCAAAAAGGAAGGGACTGGAACGGGACAGCCTGAAATAAAATAGGAGGGAAGGCAAGAAGGCAGCTGCCGGGGAAGTGGGGATGGAATCGGAGAATAGAGAGGATACATCACATTAACAGTATACAGTATATATACTAAAACAATTACATTACATTCAATACAGTAGGCGTAGCAGTAGGCGTAACTCGTAACAGTCGCGAAAGATAAGAGTGAAATGGGTGTAACAAGAAGGCGTGTACAGGGCGTATACATAGACATGTGGTATGAACGTCACAGAAGTGTCATGAATGGGGCGGAAACATGGAGGGGGCTACTCGAGCAGCTGGGACCTTTAACCTAGTGGTGCGCGCAAACGGGCAATGACGTGTTACCAGGGAGAACTGGGGGCTATGACTTCTGCGCTAGAAGAGGAGACTAAAGTCTGCGGAGTCAAGACGACATGTACCTAAGGCATATCTGGTATCTGGTGTTTGGAGTACATGTTGATAGAATCCAAAAGTTATCGGGGCAAAGGCTACTTGACACTAAGGCTGGTGCATGCATTATTCTTCATGTATTACGTGTGCTAGGAATATTCTATGAATATTAATACAGTATTTCTCTTACATGGAGACAGAAAGACTAGACCATAGCTGAAACTATTGATGCGATTCAGTAGCTTAGGAATGCAGAGAAGGAGGGCTGGACTGATAACTAGAATCATAACATACTCTTGGCAGACAGGCAGGCAGAGCCAGGCCGGGCCGGGCACTGTGCTGCGCGAAAGGAAGTGAAGGGTCAGGGATGCAGGTGGGGGCTGTATCGCTCCTCGGAGAGGGTTCAGGAGACAGGAGCTTGAATCTGGTGTCCGGGCCCTTTTGAGGCCTAGAAACGGGGACATTTACTGAATTAACGTGCACACTGTGAAACGTGGCAACATAGGCCTAATACTCGTTGTTTTCACGAGAACTGGAAACTGGCATACTAGAGCTGGACACAACTATAATTGCGTCTTTAATCGAACATAGGGGGATACATGCAAATCGATCATGCACATATAACATAAGATGAGGAACACGTAGGCACATATAACATGGCAAAATTTACTTTTCCACACGAGGCACACCTCATCCCTGCTCCAGCGTCACTTTCTCTGCCACATACACGCACACACAAACAGGGCCACAGAAGCAAGGCGCTCAAACAGCACAACACCAGCATGAACACCCAACATTCACGCAAACACGCACACTCAAAGTACACGCACTCAAAAGGACGTGCGAGCCCAAAACACAATTACAGGAATACTTCACCGAAGCACACACATACAGCAATCAAACCATGCACGCCTATAATACAAACTCCTGTCAAGGATGGAGTCAATGATGTGGAACAGACACACTGGCACAAACACAAGCACACCCACACATAAACAGAGGAGCACACACACAAGCAGACACAGGGACACACACAAGCACACACGGATACACATACAAGCACATACACAAACACAGAGGAGCACACACACAAGCAGACACAGGGACACACAAGCACACATGGATACACATACAAGCACATACACAAACACAGAGGAGCACACACACAAGCAGACACAGGGACACACAAGCACACACGGATACACATACAAGCACATACACAAACACAGAGGAGCACACACACAAGCAGACACAGGGACACAAAAGCACAGACGGATACACATACAAGCACATACACAAACACAGAGGAGCACACACACAAGCAGACACAGGGACACACAAGCACACACGGATACACATACAAGCACATACACAAACACAGAGGAGCACACACACAAGCAGACACAGGGACACACAAGCACACACGGATACACATACAAGCACATACACAAACACAGAGGAGCACACACACAAGCAGACACAGGGACACACAAGCACACACGGATACACATACAAGCACATACACAAACACAGAGGAGCACACACAAGCAGACACAGGGACACACACAAGCACACACGGATACACATACAAGCACATACACAAACACAGAGGAGCACACACACAAGCAGACACAGGGACACAAAAGCACACACGGATACACATACAAGCACATACACAAACACAGGCATACACAAGCGTACGTACAGACTCATACACACAGGCGCACACACACACAGGCAAAGTGGCAGTCTGCAGAGGTAAAGAGCATCAGGGCAGGGAGACGGGTGGGGTGAAGTCGGGTTGTTGGAATTCAACAGACGACGGGATAGGCAATATTTAAATTTTAAAAACACTTAACTTGAGCTCCCCGTATCACCATTAAATTGAAAGGTAAAAAACTTGGTTTCTTGTCCCACGCAGGAAAATGAGTTTCTAAACTGTGCGAGTTGTTTTACAAACACCTTAAGTCTCAGACCGTGCGTACTCAAAGCTTTTCCCGGGTGCTGACAGGTTTGCTTTTGCTGCTTTTCAAGGAATAGAATGCAGTTTAAAAAAGCAATTTTAGCTGCGTTATTTCCGTGCAAGCTTTCTTAACAGACTGTGATTCAACTTGCCACATACAGCCAACTTTTAGTTGCTTTCAATAGACATTTTATCTACCATATAACGAGATTGTGGTGAGCGTAGAGCCAACCATCTGTACACCGTTGGTTGTCGGCTGCCATGTTAAAACATGAAGCTCATTTGGCTCTTTGTTGAAAAACAATATAATAACAGCAGCGCGGCCAGCATGTTAACACATGAAGTGTGTGAGGTGATCTGTTGGCAAAAAATTGCTACAAAATTAAATATTTGTTAAAAAAAAAAAAGGGGAAGGCATCCTCCACATGGTTTTCCTATTTATTTACTTTTGTAGAAATCGCATCACAGCCTGCTTTAGCTATAGATGTTTAAAGCTTCAGGGTAAAGTGCCGTGATTGCTACAAAAGTAAATAAACTGAAAAGAAATGCGGCGGCGCCTGATTTGCTCTTTATTTAATTTTGCAGCTATCGCGGCATGCCACACTTTAGATTTAAACCAGTGAGACTAAAGCGTGGCAAGACACAAATGCTAAGAAAACAAATGAATACAAAAAAATGTGGGCGGATGACTTTACAGCTACTAATAAAGTAAATAAATGCAACCCAAAAAAACGTTTTACTTTGCAATTTTTACAGTAAGGCAGATTTTAAAACAATTACCTCCTCTGCAGCGTCAGGGTTTCAGAAGCCGGCCATTATGTCATGCCAGCTTTGTTATGCCATCATTCAAAACACGTTTGTGAATGTGTGTGTAAGAGTGCAGCGCCTCAAAGCCTTGACGCTGTCAGCTGCCTCTGCTTCATGCCAAAATTAAGCACGGCTGCAATGACAACACATGGGCGGCTGAATCGTGAAAGTGACTGCCGTTTATAGAACTGAAATCAAGGGCACACACTGGATTGTGGAAAAAATGAAGGGAGATAGTTTCCTTGGGAGTGTGAACACTCGTCAGAGCAACATTTTTATGTGAGTGCGTGGAAGCGCCACCGGACGTGATTACATCCTTGTTAACGTTGGGCCAGTGTTATCCTTAAAGCACAAAGGCAGCGCCAGAGTAGAAGGGCGCCGAGATAGCTCCACATTTGTTTATGTAAGTGAAATGAAGCGCAGAAGCAAAACTTCAAAATGCCTGTCGCCAATACTGGCTTTGCAAATGCGGACAATAATAAAAGCTACTGCCAATCTCCCGATTTTTGAAGCCACAAATTGCAGAGGCAGTCAGGTCCCGGGCCAGCCAGCCAATCACAGCGTGGCCCGGGGAATGACGTCACGGGGGTCCCGGGCCGGCAGCCAATCACAGCGCGGCCCAGGACAAAGGGGCGGGACTTAAAAAAAGTCAGAGAAACGCCCCCGAATCGCGTTTTCAGGGGAAAGCGTGATTGACAGCCTCTGTCTCCCAATGGCTAGCCTCCATTTATGGAGCTAGCCAATGAGAGACAGAGGCGGAACGAAAGTCCATATGTAGGATCATGACGTTTCGCCGTGGGCGGGGCAACTGCTACGCAGTTGCAACGCCCAGGGCGAAACCTAAAAAAAAGGTATATGCAACAGATATGGGGCCATATTACCAAGGTGAAGTATAGCCGCTTTTTCGGCGAATTGTGCCGAGAAAGCGGCGATACTTCTAGCGCCCTATTAACAAGGGCATGCTAACGCCCGCCCCAAGCCCACTTTGCATGTCAGCGAGAAACATCGCTAATGACATGCAAAGTGGGCGTTCCCACGTCCAACCACATGTAAAATGTGGTTGGAGGTGGTAACACCCTATTACCAAGGCAGGCGTTGGGGGAAGGAGACCTGCGATAAACTCGTTTATCGCAGGTCTCCCAACGCCTGCTCTGATCAGGTGTTAGGCATTGATAACATGGGGGTGTGGATCATAAAGCTGAATCCACCCCCCATATTATCAAGGCACAGATTAGCGCGTGACAACAACGCTTGTTTTCACGCGCTAATGTTCCCTATCGCCGGCTATCGCCGGATTTAATATCGCCTAATGTTGCGCGTTGATAATGACGCACTAACACAGCGATAAAATCCGGCGATAGCCGGCGATAGGGAAATGTGCGTTGTGCGTTTTTTAACGCACATCTTGGTAATATGGCCTATAGTTTGTTACTATATAGAATGTATAAATACATAAATAGTTGAATAATTAAGTAGTTGAATAATCCAATTTTGAGAAGAAAAGAAAAGACGGAAGGGGTAACAATTGCATATTTATAAAAACAAATCATAATATGATTTAAGATTTTATGGATTAAATCATTACAACTATAATCAATTAATAATATGGTAAGACACATCAGAATTCATGGATGACTACATTGTAATGAGAATTGAAATAAAGTAAATCAAAGTTATTAAATTAATAAATTATAGGAAAACAGTTTATGTATATAGTATTGTAAAATAGAATGAAATACCAAAGAGTAAAATATTAGAAAGGATATTGAGATAAAATATGACAAAGTTAAAGTAAATAGAGCCAGGGAGGGATGAGGAGGGAAGGGACATTCAAAAAGTACTAAAGAGAATAATGCCAGACTAAGGGATAGGGGTGTATGGTGTGGAAATATTGTTATCAGTATCACTATTGCATATTCAAGGAAGGTTACCAAACCTTAAGAAACATGTCAGTCTGTTTTTGAAGATTATATATTATTTATTCTGTCATGTGAAGCTGTATGTATCATCGTTGTTAAACATTCTTCTTGTGAAGGAGGGGGATGAAGATTTCCACTATCTTAATATGCATATTTTTGCTGTGGCCCTTGCTGTATGAAATAGACGTTATTGCGGTTCAGATAACTTTGGAGAAAGTCTTATGTCATAAGAATGTAGTAGAATATTGGCAGAAGTTAGTGGAAGGTGTAAAGGCAGAGTGGAGTGTAAGGTTTTACCCACATAAATCCAGAAAGGCTGTATCAATGGACACTCACACACAATATGGGTTGTGTCACAATTAGTATTAGAACATCTCCAACATTTAGAATGGGAAAGCAATCCGGCTATCTGCAATTTCACTGGAGACCAATGCCAATCATGTAAAATTTTGAACAGGAACATTTTTCCCGAGTTCCCTTGTCTAATTCCTCCACCAGCTCTTCCCATTCCTCTTTAGTGTACAATATTGAAAGTCTGGTTTGCCGTTTGGAGTGAAGTGTCTGAGAGAGTGGTTAAGAATAAAGGTGTGATTGAAGAGTTTTATATAGACCAGTGTACTCAAATATGATACTATTGGTGAGTTTTGAAGTACCCATGGAGATGAACCTAGTTGAGTTTTCAAGCATTGTTGGAGCTGGACATATTTAATGGATTGATGCAATGGAAGACTGAATTCCTCTCTTAGTTGTGAAAACGGTTTAAAATCACCGTTATGAAATATTTCGTCGAGGGTTTGAATGCCTGCTGACTTCCATAGGGGCCAGGATAATGTTTTTCTATTGATGCGAACACCGGTGTTATCCCATAGTGACGCTTTTTCATGAATGTTTGGACTTAAGTCTAATAGGCGGTGTGCCTGTTGCCGGGATTTGCGCATAGCTAATAGAATTGGATTCTTGGGATTCTGCCAACTAGTCCCTGAGACCAGAATCTGAAGATACGAGGTGACGTTCTATATGAACCCATTGTGGAACATCAGAAATCCCCAGCAGCATATACGATAATTGAGAGATTTGTAATGCAAGAGTGTAATGTTCAATTGACGGAAGACTCATGCAGCCATAAAAGTGGTGAGCTTTTAATTTTGCTATAGCTAAACGAGGTTTGGCCGAACCCCATATAAAGGCTTTTATCTTAGAGTCCATAAGAATGCATATCTTGAGGGTCAGAAGGAGCTCATATGACCCAAATGTTACCAGAAGAAACAAAGCATAGAAGAAAATACTAGTATCAAAAATGGCATTCCAAAAGGGAAAAACACTGTAACGAATGGTTCAAAAATGTCATATTTAGAATTCCTGTACCCAAGGTATCCACTCTAGCAAATCTTGTAACTGTAATTCTTGCATGTCGAGCAAACAATGATTTACATAGAATGTTAGCACTGTCTAGCAGAGTGCAGTGCCACACGTCGTTACTAGAGGTCCCTGCGAAGTTAAAGATCAGCGTGGGGCGTACCAGAAACTATTACAGAACGTCATATCAAGGAACCTGCTTTATGGGCACTACTAAACATACAGGTATTGTCACAGCTTGTGCAGCACAATTTAATTATTTTCACTTAGTGCTCTACATGGTTATTAAGTTCCTCTATGACAGGTTTTGAACCAAGACCCGGAGACCAAAGCACCTGCACTGCATGTATCTCGGGTCAGCACAGCAAGCTTCTACTAGAGGTCTCTACTGAGCTAGGCACCAGCACTGCATGACTTGGTGCAGTACCGCAAGCTGCTACGTGCGGGCCATATTGAGCCAGGAACCAGCACTTCATGGTGCAGTACAGCAAGCTGCTGTATTATACGTTTTCCGTAAGCAGCGCAGCACGGCGCCTGAGGCTCAACCTCATACACTGAGTAAACAGAATAGAAAAATAGGCGGAAGAAGTACAAGTCTGAGATTGCCACCTGGCAACACTTTTATTAAATAGTGTCCATTGGCTGCTGAATGGAAACCCTGTATTGGTGAATTGCAAATTGTTAGAAGTACAGAGCTGAACTGCGTGTGTAACTGTGAATGTACTTTTTTAAAATCCATTGGAAGGCGGCTCTCTTGAGCTGAGCCTACTTGTTGACGGAGGTGGTCGACCTAAGAAATAAATCAGGAGAGTTGGGCCAAGCAACTGGATTGGATGTAAGTGCCTATGCAAAATGCCACCCCATTGAAATATTTGGTTGAGAGGCTGTAGGGAAGCAGGTAACTGGGCAACATGGGAGAGGGAGGTGGAACAATGGCGTATGGAGGACACTTCTGCAGATTTCTTTAATCAACACGGCGGTCGCTTCAGAAACCATGAAGCCCAGCGCCCGTACAGCGAGGGAGGCGGAGCATAAGTTATTGCGCAACGTTCGTAAAGCGGGCACCATGCTTAGTTAGTAAAACACAATACAAGGAAGCAGCAAAGAGTTTAGCAATCTGCGCATACTCACACGGCTGCGTTGATTAACAAATAAATGCATTGGGGGAGTTATTGCAGGCAGGACAATGTGATTAAAGAAAATAGTGCTTAGAGGCTATAATTAAAACATGTAGCGTAACAACACATGTAACAGGGGAAGTCCTCATGGGAGGTTACAAAAAGTGAAAATGGTGTACTAAGGAGGAACTACAACTCCTATTAACCAATGAAAAGCCACAAAGGGCAGTTTTAGGAGCCAATTAAAATTATGGGCGGGGAAGTGGGCGGAGCTTAATGTCCATATCCTGAATACAGCATTCCTCGAAAAGACAGCACAAGTGCTGCCTAGGCAAGACCTAAACATTGGTAATACAGTCTTATTTGCCTGCTGTTGGAGAATATCTGAATGCCTGTTGTACAAGTGGAAACAGATCATTCAGAGGTTGGTACATAAGACACAAAACACAAACGTAAGCAGTCGACCACAAAGGTACTTGCCAAATAAAAACAATGCACACTAGCATGCAACCTGATGCTACGGTGCCATAGTTCATCAGTAGAAACACAAATGGCGAACACAACAGGTGGTTCATTACAAATCTGTAAAAGCACTGCAATCGTGTAAAGTGCCACAACATAGAGGTATGCTTACCTCAGGTGGTATAAACTTATATCCCTCCCTATAAAAATGTCAGGCCAGAGGCCATGCCCTTAGAGTCACACTCTGTAAGGAGATTCATCAAAATGAATTGAAAAACTGTAATACATGTCTTTTACAGAGGCCAAGGTCCTCAGTTTTACATCTAATATAATGTCCTATAGTCCAGTTACCACTCAAAGGGAACTGTACCTCCGTTTCACTTATTCATGCTCTGCTCTGTTCCACTTGTACTGGATCAATAGTGCAGGCCTGTTGTTTTAAATTCGGAGTCCCCCACGCAGTCTTGCACTTCCTAGTGCCTCTCCTCCTGAACATGTGCGTGTGTATGTGTAGCCTTGGGGACAGCTTGTGTAGCACCTCTGTTCCCAGGGATGCTCAAGTCCTAACTCAATGCTTTTTGTGTGTGAAGCAAGTACACACACACTGTACAATGGTCACATAAGAAGTGACCCTTTTTTATGTGGTAGACACTATAGTGTATTAGTTTCTTGTCTGTCCATTATCTTTACTTTATTTGAAGTGTTGGTCGGTGTGATTACACAAATCAATTGCCCTGGTTATGTTTTATTAGTCAGATAGTAGATTTTCTCTGTGACTGAATCTGGCTCTCTTCTCTATTACTGGCTGATGGTGGTGTGCACTATTGTACTCGAACCACATTGGTTCTAATCTCAAGTTGCATAGAAAAAATCCTTTTCTCAGAACTCATCTCAATTTTCAATCATTGATTTTAATTAATTTCCTCATTGTTTGTACTTCATCATAAATGTAACTTCATTACTGTGGCGACTTCAAATGTTTACATTATACATCTACCCGATGCATTTCGGGTCCAGAATGACCCTTCCTCAGGGGTCTATATAGGAAAGAACCAAGGAAATATAGTCAGCCTCATATTTATACAGACACCATGTTATAAGCGAAAATCATGCAGTTTCATTCTAAACGCTACTGATGTAACACAACTGTCTAACTTATAGTTCCATCAACAATATCTGAAACGAACTCTAATCATTAAAACACCCTTCTCATCTGGCATGACGACTTATCATTTAATGACCTTGAACGTTTAGCTTTTTTGCTCAAATTATCGACTCTGTTCGTGGCTCGTGCATTCTAACGCATAATGTGACTTCCTAACTTCAAAATACTAGCGTGTTCACGATCAGCTCAAAACATTATTCGGAAACTTACAGAAAATGTAAAGCCTTCCACGCCTCAGGTTGTCTGCCACTCATTTTTTTCGAAAACACGCTATGTTGATCTCCTTTGAGTTATAAACAATCTGATTGGGTTATATGGCGATCACGTGATCGCGGTGTAGTACGGTAAACTGTTACCCAAAACAAACTTTATTGACAATCATTCTGTCTGCAGATAATATATTTAAATACTCATCTGTTTTTAAATTAATTAATATGTTTTCTTACTCTATATCCGTGCTGTCAACAATGCAACATAGAATACGGTAAACGAATTAAATAAATTAAATAACCAACCTGATCAGATTACGGGGGCGCCGTCCTACGCAAACACCTTCATGGCTAAGTTTGAAAACGATCACATAATTCATGATCCCAATTGGACAAATGGCTTGATGGTATTCAAAAGATACATTGACGATATCGTTTTAATATGGAAGGGAGAACAAGAAAAGCTAATAAAGAATATTCAAAGTTTGAACTCAATATATGAGCGTATCAAATTCACATATCAAATGGATCAAAATGAACTGGCATTTCTTGATGTCAAAATCCACATTGAGCATGGCAGAATAAACACTAGTGTGCACACTAAAGAGACGGACAGGAACAGTGGGTTACATTATAAGAGCTTTCACCACTATTCCCTCAAGAAACATCTACAGCTGTCCCAACTTATCCGACAAAAAAGGATAACGTCTGACCCAAACAATGTACTCACCACTTTCGACAAACAGAGCCACAAATATCTACAACGGGGTTACCCAAAAACCTTACTTGAGGAATCCAAAACAAAAGTTATGAATATGAACAGAGAACTTCTACTCAAGACTAAAGACAAAACTGAAACTAAACTAACAGTGTGTGTCTTGAAACATTCAACACAGTCTGCACGAATTGCTAAGATCATGAAGAAACATTGGACGCTCATCACACAAGAACCTGATCTTCAACCACTGTTTGCCAACCAAATAACTTTTGCTTATAACAGATCGAAGAACATTAAAGAACTGCTAAAAAGACAAAACAAGCAAAAAGAAACAAGTTATAAAGGAATGCAAAGATGCGAAAATTGCACACATTGCAATAACGTGATGGTGGGTCAAACGTTTACACACCCAATGACTGGAAAGAAGATTGCATTGTTACATTCCAGCACCTGCGATACTAAAAATGTGATTTATGGCATCAAATGTCCTTGTGGAAAATTGTACATAGGTCAAACTGAGCGGAAAATCAAAATAAGAATTACAGAACACAAGAGCAACATTCGTCAAAAGAATTTGAAATCCACAATAACAACACACTGGTTAGAAACAGGACACAATATTGCACAACTACGGTTTACTATACTTGAGGCGATAAAACAACATCCAGAAAAAGACATTCATAAATTAAGATTAAGATCTGAGGATTTTTTGGATTAAAAAAAGGGGGAGTCTTCAACCGAATGGACTGAATGACAGGATAGAATTATCCTGCTTTTTATGAACATAATTTGGGAAAGTCTGAAAGAGATTCCTGCCTGCAATCATGTGAACAAACAATCCCAACTCAAAATGGCCGACACGTTTTGATTTCAGCCCAAGAATAAGAACATTTAATGGACATTAGTGCTTGATTTTTGCACATCATGTTTTAGTGACTCTTACACTGAACGTTATTTGGATAATAACATCTAATCAGGTTGGTTATTTAATTTATTTAATTCGTTTACCGTATTCTATGTTGCATTGTTGACAGCACGGATATAGAGTAAGAAAACATATTAATTAATTTAAAAACAGATGAGTATTGAAATGTATTATCTGCAGACAGAATCATTGTCAATAAAGTTTGTTTTGGGTAACAGTTTACCGTACTACACCGCGATCACGTGATCGCCATATAACCCAATCAGATTGTTTATAACTCAAAGGAGATCAACGTAGCGTGTTTTCGAAAAAAATGAGTGGCAGACAACCTGAGGCGTGGAAGGCTTTACATTTTCTGTAAGTTTCCGAATAATGTTTTGAGCTGATCGTGAACACGCTAGTATTTTGAAGTTAGGAAGTCACATTATGTGTTAGAATGCACGAGCCACGAACAGAGTCGATAATTTGAGCAAAAAAGCTAAACGTTCAAGGTCATTAAATGATAAGTCGTCATGCCAGACGAGAAGGGTGTTTTAATGATTAGAGTTCGTTTCAGATATTGTTGATGGAACTATAAGTAAGACAGTTGTGTTACATCAGTAGCGTTTAGAATGAAACTGCATGATTTTAGCTTATAACATGATGTCTGTATAAATATGAGGCTGACTGTATTTCCTTGGTTCTTTCCTATATAGACCTCTGAGGAAGGGTCATTCTGGACCCGAAATGCATCGGGTAGATGTATAATGTAAACATTTGAAGTCGCCACAGTAATGAAGTTACATTTATGATGAAGTACAAACAATGAGGAAATTAATTAAAATCAAAGATTGAAAATTGAGATGAGTTCTGAGAAAAGGATTTTTTCTATGCAACTTGAGATTAGAACCAATGTGGTTCGAGTACAATAGTGCACACCACCATCAGCCAGTGGTAGTTTCCACTGTCTCCAAATGTACACATTGTGATATAGTGTTCCAAGACAAAGCACTTGGTGGGAGATGCACAATCAATAACTGAAGAAGTTTTGGATTTAATTTGAAACTGAGTGCTTGATGGACTCTTATATGATCTCTTCTCTATTACTCATCTGGAGTAACCCCTAGAGTTTAGTTTCTCAGTTTCTTGGCGCTGCTTTATAATCTGTGAGGTCGGAGCAGTTGCGCCTCATGCTAAGGGACTGTCCCACTGGTAAGAAACAAAGCAAACACAAGGAGATGATAGACGGAGTGCTGAAACTTTTCAGACACTCACCCCAGTCACAGATCTGGGCTGAATCCATCATCATTATTTAGCTCACTTCATCACTTCAGTTTAGACTCAGCTATATGCAAATCAGTCTTGATCCTGTGCCTCATGGGAACAGTCCAGCCAAACTGCAAAGCCCGGTCTTCCCTGAACCGGAAACAAGCCTCCTGGGACTGGTTTCTTGGTAACAACCTTCATCAGCCAGGCTAGCTTGAATCCAGTGACAAACAAGCAAGACAAAGGGCAGAGGTACTGCACATGAAAGTCCTGTGCAGTGGTTCATATATTTTGCCCTCAAACTCAAAATAGATTTCTCAAGCGCAAGTTTAGCATGTGTCACAATAAATGCAATGTGATTCTTCCAATTCCATTGCCTCTGTTGCAAGAGTTCTATGTCTTTTAGGCACTCATCTTGTGGAATGCTTGTATAGAGGGCTTCCACGTTAAGCCCAATCATGTACTCTGTTTCTGGATCAAATCCTATCCCTTCTAGGGTGTTCAAATGATGGTATGTCTCCTTAACATATGACGGCCTTTCCATTACTAGGGGTCGTAGGGACCAGTCAGAAATTGTTGACAGAGGTTCTAAGATACATCCTATTCCTGACACAATGCAGTGTTCTGGTACAGGATCCAGCTGTTTGTGCATTATGGAGAATCTACACAGAGATATGGTACTTGGGGTCTTTATTTATGATGAACTACACCTCTTTTTTGGTGATCCCCTGTTCCTTTGCTATAGTAACTAGATTTTGAATTTTTACCCCCCATTTCTTTGTTGGGTTAAATGCTAGGATTTTATAATTTCTTTTGTCATTCAGGAGACTGGTACAGACTACTTGGTAATTTTCTATGGTCTGTATCACTACTGTGTCGCCCTTAACATCTGGTTTTATAACAATGTCTTCCCCCATCTCACAGTTTTTGAGTGCTGTTTGTTCCTTTGAGGGGAGGTTGAGGTAATGTATTTTTTGGTGTTTAGAGCTTCGATGTCCATTGTGACCGATTGATCAAATGATATTACCTTGGTAGGCAGGGTAGTAGATGGAGGGTTCGAGGAGGACTTTTTTTTCGGGTTCATGTGTGTCCTCATGGAGAGTTCTGGGTGAGTCCCTAAAGAATGTTTTAACACAGACTTTCAAAAGGAATTGTGTGATCTCACAACAATCGCGCATATCTTAAAGTCCCACATTTATGTTGTATTCTGTTACTTGGAGTGCTAAAAGCATATGGGTACAAACTAACTGCAAGGCAAACAATGCAATGTAAAATATTGGGATGGATGAGTTACTCGTACATGGGCCCAATTAACTTCAAAGCTAAGAAATATCTCTGTTTTGTATATACTGAATTCAACACATTAGGCCATACATCTGGCTATAGAGAATTGGGGCTCCCGCAAGTGGATGACCACAGTTCTAATCACAAATAAATACACCTTATTCCTGTATTCTAGTTTACCAACCCTAAAGCTTTCCAGTGGGATATCCGGAGCACCAGCGTGAGTATCTAGCAGTATTTGAAGGCAGTGAATATTGTTTTTCAAGTTTTCATTTTAAATGCTTGGCTTCTCTTTATAACCATTTATGCTTTCTAGCCTGTGCTGAAAAAAACAGAAAACAATACAACTTTTAGAACAAGTTGTTTTGAGTCTTATGTTGCCCTATGTTCTAGATGCTATGTTATGTTATGTTAAAGATTACTTGTTAAGCGCACGTCCACCTAAAAGGTCTCTTGGCGCTGAGGTAGAAGGAGGCTACTGCTGTCAGTAATTCATAAGCTTGTCTGAACAGCCAAGTTTTCAAGTTTTTTTTTCTGAATTACTCGTAGTTCACAGATGATCTTCTTTCAAGGGAGAAAGTTTTCCAAGCGAAGGACGTGGACACAGAAAACCTGGCTCCCCTGTCTCTACTTCTTTTGCTTCTAGGAAAAAAAAACTGTAGATGTATATGTGCTAATCTGAGCTGGCGGTGAGGGATGTAGCGCTGAACTTTGGAAAGTAGGAAAGCAGGGCTTTTGCCATGGAGAGATTTAAAGATTAGTCAACCTATTCTTTGTAGATCAAATAAATATTCTTGCTCTACCGTCTGTGGTGAATGTTTGTGGTCAATGTAGATGTGTCTGTTTGTGGTTGTCTGCACATATCTGTATGTGTGTTTGTGGTATTTTTATTACTCTTGTACTCCCCCCATGCGTTGAAGGTTGCACTTTTTCCGGAGGCCAATACAAGAATTAAGGGTTGTGTCTTATTACATGTCTAAACCTTCTTTTCCTCATCACTATATCAAACATTTTAACCAAGTTTGTGTTACAAATTTCTTGTACAAGGTTTCCTATGGCAAGATGCAGGGGCTGGAAGGGACAGTGTATGTTACTGGCACTGAAGTTTCTATAACACCACGTGGTCTGGAAAGAGGACAGAATACAGACAGTCTCAATGTCTCTTTTTTGCATTCTGGACACTCGTACACTCTGATACTGGTTGGTACCTAGGCTATTAGAGTAATACGCATTGGAAGGTGCTTCTTGTTTAAAAGTCAAATGACTTTGCAAATTGAACGCTCACAGCTGACATTTGGTGGAACCTGCAGAGCATGAGTTCAAACCTGTCCTTTTACCATTCCGATGTTCATGCAGAAAAGTTCTGCTTTTGAAAAAAGCTAGTGTTTTAACATAACAGAAAGTTTTTATGCAAATCTTAGGGTTCTTATGGGCTATTGATATGTCTACTTTACTTTTCTAATTTAGTTTTGGTGCCTGTAGGAAATCTGCCTTTACTGCATTGTCCCCCACATTTTCACCTTTGCTAGACCATATACTTTTACTGGCTTAATAACTCTGGAAATTAACCCTGCTAACTAGTAGTATAGTGTCTATGATGCCCCTTTAAACATGGAATTGATTGAATTGGCACACTCCTAATTTGCATATTTACCTTGATTATAAGTCCCTAGGTTTTGGTACCAAGTGTACTTAGGGCCTGTAAGTTAAATGCCTTTAGTGGACTGTATAATCTATTGTGCATGGTGTTTAAAAGTACAGCATGTAGAAATTTTATGATAACATATGCCTATAGTGACTAGCAGCCAAAGTCTATTTTCACTATGACAGGCCTAGAAATTATACGTAGAAAACTGGAGTATAGATTAAAATACTAATACTGTTATCTCTAGAACGGGAACGGCTACAAAAATAATTGAATAACTATTTCAATAACTTAATAAAAATCCAAATCAATACTGATGACAGATTTGTATTAAATATTAAGGAAAAGTAACTTTTAGAAAGTTACCTTTTCCCTGCTGAATTTCCTGGAGACTAATCTGCATTTATTCCTTCGGCTTCTTCCAGCCAGTAATTAGCCTTGGATAGGTGTGAAATGCCTCCCAAGAGCAAACAACTGGCTGGCCTGAATGGGTAGAGGTGACTCCTCTGAACTCTGCTGTATATGCAGGGTGGGGCTGTAGGCATCCCTTTTGACACTACAGTGTCAATTCATGCTTGCCTAGGTCTGCTGGGTGTACATAGAACCCCTGGGTTACAGCTGAAAGGGGAGAGAACAGGATGCCAAGACAGATGTTGTGGATCACTGTCTGGTTGCTGGAGGGCTCAGCTTTGGTCCTACTGTCTCTGGGTTTACTTAGAATTCTAGTGCTGCCTCAACCTGTATTTAGTGTTAGGTGTGGGAAGACACTGGTGATTACTATAGTACTCCCCTGTAGAATCCTGCTGTCTGAGACATGCAAAGAGCCTAGAAGGCAGGACCTACTCTCCCTTTTGTACCTACAAGAGGCCTTTCTTTCAACTGTCCAGCTGTTTGGTGGCAACTGGACATGGATTGGACTCCGCCTGACCCCTGTGAGTGCCTCGTTTGAGGTCCGAGGGGGTCTTTAGAAGCGTACTCCTATGGTGGATTGGGTCTTAAAGGACAAAAGTCAGAAGGTAAAATCTTTGACCACGAAAAACTTGGTTAGTGTATCCAACCCACGCTCCATTGCAGTCAATGTCAAATTGTGCCTGGGTTCCGGTCGATTGTGCCCATTGACTATCATTGGCACTTTGTGCTTCTTGAACCAATTCCTACTTAAAACTTAAAAAATTAATATCTATAGTTCCCCATATTAGAAATTCTGTCATTTTGTTTTCATTTTGTTTAGTAGATTTTACTCTATTTTCCGAATTTGTTTTGGGATTTGTATTGTTTTGCAATTTTTACTTTAATATTGTACTTTACACATTGCCGTAAGTTGAGCATGTCTACTCTGTGCCATAGATAACAAGGAGTTGAGCTCAGAGTAATTTAGTGACTTTGAGCCTTCACCCTGACAATGGCTATGATTATTACTTGAGGTGGGTACTTAACCCCCTCAACTAATACGTCCAATTTCTTAGTCATCAACATAAAAATAAGTATTGATGCCAAAACAAGGAACTGCAGAAGTTAACAGAATGATAAATAAGTAGAATAAAGTTGAAAAATTAACATATTGAACAGAAACAATAAAGAGGACCCGCTCAGTATTGATGTATACAATCTTGATTCATCCTTAGCCCCTTTTGATTACACACAGTCTTAAATCCGGCTGTATCTACTTTGTATGATGGCCCGTTATTCCCAGGCTGGATTTCCACTGTAAATACATACGTACATATATACATACTTAAATGGCCTTTGGCATTTTAATACATGTTTTTTTACATGTTGTGTATTTATGGATATGTGCTTTTATTTATTGTTATTAATGAAGATGTGATAACTTTAATGGCATGCATGCTGAAATAAAGTTAATACTACTACATACTTAAATGTAGTTGATTACAGTGAACTTTTCCAAGACTTAAAAAAAAAGTGCACTCAGGTTGTTAAAAACAGAAACATTTCAAAGCTGCCCAGAAAGACTAAACACAGAAAGAGAACATGAAAAGTATTGTGATCAGAATTATAAAGTAAGTAACAAGCAGTTTGAGATGCTTGGGAGATTGAAGAATAAAGCCAGAGAGAGCGAAAACAGCAGTTTATTTAGAATGTCCAGAGCAGAAACCAGATTACAGAAGAAAATATTTCATTATGTTATAGAAAAGAATATATTTCATAGTGCGCAATCCCTCCTGGAATTTTTGAGAGATACAGCAGAAAGTACTTAGGACAAATATGCGCTACCATCAGAGGGGAGTGGAGTGGCGTACACTGGAGAGGAGTGGCGTTGAGTGGCATGGGATAGAGTGGCTTGTCATGAAGTGGAGAGGAGTGTTGTAGAGTGGAGGGTTGTAGAGTGGAGTGTCACAGAGTGGGGCATCAGAGTGGAAGGTCGTAGAGTGAAGTGGTGTAGAGTGTCATAGAGTGGAGTAGTGTAGAGTGGAACAATAAGGTTTGTGGAAGGATCCCCTGGTGATTTTCACAGGGAGGGGAGTAGATAATACAAAAAGTCAGACCCTGTTATCTTTTAAAGATAAATTCCAATAAATGACTTTTGGGCAACTATCTAAGTAAAGGGACCAACAGAGTGTCATAGAGTGGAGTAGTGTAGAGTGGTACAGAGTGGAGTAAAGTGTCGCGGAGTAGCACAGCGTGGAGTGCTGCAGAGTGAAGTAAAGTGTGGTGGAGTATAGTAGAGTGGAATAGAGTGTTGTAGAGTGGAGTATCATAGAGCAGCATAAAGTGTTGTAGAGTGAAATGACATGCAGTGGCAGAGTGGAGTGGCATAAAGTGGAGTAACATAGAGCGGAGTGGTGTAGAGTGAAGTAGCGCAGAGTGCAGTGGCATAGAGTGCAATGGCTTAGAGTGGAGTGGTGTAGAGTGGCATGGCGTAGAGTGGAGTGTGAGAGCGGCATAAAGTATTGTGGCGTGTCGTAGAGTGGAGTAAAGTGGCGTGGAATGCTGTACAGTGGAGTGGCATAGAATGTTATAGAGTGGCTTAGAGTGTTGTAGAATGGAGGGTTGTAGAGTGGCGTAGAGTAGAGAGGCGTAGAGTGCAGTGTTGTAGAGAGGCGTAGAGTTAACTGTCATAGAGTGGAGTGTTGTAGAGTGGATTGTGATAGAGTGGACTGTCTTAGAGTGGAGTGCAATTGAGTAGAGGGTTGTAGAGTGGAGTGACATAGAATGAAGTGGCATAGAGTAAAGAAGCGCAGTGTGAACATTTTATGTGCAGAGATTCCGTACTTGAAAATATTCTACTCTTAAATACCTTTGTGAATATCAAACAATAGTAAGTTTACACAAAAGTGTAAGTGTACCTTTCTGAATCAGGCCCCAGGTTTTCTGCCCTTCGTTATTCAAAAGGGGTAGGGGGGTAGTTCTTGCAACTAAATAAATGTTCTGTGTTCTTTTCAACTTCATTTGTAAGGCTGGTATGATTTCCACTGCTACACAGAATTAACCATCTGGACTCTCTGGACAGACCATATATTAGGCAGCCAAAAAAGGAAAAGTTTGCCTTTAAAGAGCTTTTGTGGTGCCCACAATAGCAATCAATAGTAATGCAACACCCTTCAGCACATTGATCTAGAATCACACACCATGCTTTGTTATTTTACCAGAGTAATCTACTATAAGTAGCATGTAAGAACCGCCAAATGAAAGGAACGTTCACCTCTGAATAATGATAAAAACAATGCAACATGTGTCAGGGAATCTTCAAAATAACTGAACAAGTATTTGCCTGCAAACATATTTAGCTAGACACTTATCAGACCATTCTCCACTGCTCACCACAAATTTGCAGTGGGTTCCATTGTGCCGACTTAAAACAGAAGCCTGGTTGGATGTGATCTTTTTGGAATGACTAGCGGACGACATAACACAATATTTTATTAATAATTGGGTTGTAACAGACGAGAGAAACAGTGGGAGGGAGGCACTGACTGTGGTAATTAGGGGAGAATTAATTCTAAAACATATGGGTTTAGGAAGCACTTGGAGAACTCATTTAGAATACAAGATAATCGTCTGAAGGCAGTGGCGAAGGACTTATCCTGGCACCTACAAAGGATGACAGAATGGGGTGCCTTAAAAGCCACAATTACTGATACCTGGGATAGCTTTGAAAAAACACACCAACATGACATACAGGCAGAGACTATATAGGGAGGGAGATAAGTCAGGTAGACTACTCGCATGGCTACTTAAAAGAGAGCTCCCGTAAATGTAGATATTACAGGTAAGGGATAAACAGGGTCATGTGGCACACAGCCAGGAAAGTATGTATATGCTCTTTTTTCAGCACATGAAAAACGTATATAGTCAACCTCAGGCAGCTGATCAACAACAGATCAAAGCCTACAATGCAACACTTCCCCTCAAAAAAAGTTGCTCCAGAACAAAGGGAGATGCATGCAGCACACTCAGTCAGGAAGAAGTGGTAGTGGAAATCAAGCCCGACAAATATAAAAAATCCCTTTTCCTGGTTTTGACTAACAGGTGAGACTTCGATGAGCAGTCTCCCTGTTTCACCTTCTTTTTTTTGGTGACCAGTATGTTTGGTCAGCTTTGGAGTCCAAAACAAATTAACAAATTTACATATGTATCGTGAGTATTACCAGGTTCACATCTGAATCATAAGTACTGATGATCTTGACAATATGAGCTATATCTCAAAAGTGGACAGAGCAGGATTAAGAAAAATTTGAGTTTTTATATTAAATGTTATTATCAAAAGGATCTGATCTATTTTTCATCATTATTCCATTAAAAACATCATAGAATTTATTAAAACATTGCAATACATTTTGTAAAAACAATTGAAAGAAAAGAAACTGTCGACGCGGCGTTTCGGTGAAAACGTTGGTCACCTTCTTCAGGACAATACTTTCTTATATTAAAAACAATCTAATTGAAAGATATATAAAAAAAATCATTAAAAGACATTCCTCAGAGTGAATCCATCTACACAATTTATCTATATCATCTTATTGTTAACAATAATGCAACTAGTGATCCTCTGTTCCCATATTTTGTTCATTACTCTTCATGTTTTTATATCAAAAAACTCATTTTACTAAATTCAAGATTTTTCAGATTACAAGATCTATTACTCATACATCACATTATCAATATAAAATATTTATAGACATATTGATGAACATATACAAAAGGCTCAAAACCTATATTCTGGTATAATATAGGTTCCCTTTTTCTATAAAAAGGGTGTCTCCCACTATATGTTTACTGTAGTGGAAATCAAGGACATGCACAAAGCCAAGGCCGCAGGGGGTGATGGTATACCGATAGACTTCTATCTAACCTATGCAGGGCAAATAACAGAGAAACTGCTTGAGGTTTATAGTGAAGCATGTGACACAGAAGTGCTACTCAACTCAATGAGGGAAGCCCAGATAGTCCTCATTCCTAAGCCTGACAGTAACTCAGAAAAACTATTGGCGTACCATCCACTGTCAATATTGTATGGTGATGCTAAAGTATTAAGCGAAGCACTGGTCAACAGAATAACTGAGGTGATCTCATATTTGATCAACGAGAATCAATGCAGATTTGTGTCACAAAGAAACACATTGTGTAACCTGTGTAGACTGTCAAATATTCTCCATATGGTGGGTACAGAGGAGGAGGAATATACGTTACCCTTGCTAGATGCTGAACAAGTGTTTGATTCTATCAGTTGGTCTTACATGTGGGAGATACTGTGTGTCATGGGACTGAGGCTTGAGTATATTAGATGGGCCAAATTGTTGTAAAGCAGGCCTGTGGCGAGTGTGTGTACGGGTACTTTATTTTGAAAGCGATGTAGAATGGAACCAAGTACAAGACAGGGTTGCTCTCTGTCCCCGCTCCTGTTTGAACTGGTACAGAAACTATTGGCCTGTAGGCTACGGGAGATGCTGCGACACTGAGGAATACAGGTGGAAGCTACCACTCATGAGTGTCATTATATTCAGATGATACATTCGTTTATCTTAGTTAACCAGAATATTTTGCCCTGATTTTACTACATGCGTTATGTGAATATGAGGAGGTGTTGATGCTACATAATAGTTGCAATAATTCTAAGCTGTACCCAATGGGAGGATGTAGACAGCGGTTTCAGTTTGTTTAGCGAAAGACGAGACCCAGGTGGGGTTTGTCACTCTTTTGCTTGTTTTTATTCCAAACTTTAGCCCGTTGGTAAGCAGAAAAAAACAAAAAATAATGTGGAAACAACAATTGTGACCCAATTAATTAGCAGGGTTTTGATATTTCCACTTCTGTTTCTCCGGACTTGATCTTTTCCCGGGTTTCAGTTTCCTTTCTTCTTTTAGGTGCAGGTATTTCCAGAACCGGAGTTCCTCTGAAAATACAAAGCACAAGGAGGTGTACTACGTAGTTTCTATTTCCAGAAATTACTTTTTCTCACTACTTCTTTTGAGTTTCTATATATGTTTAAATCCTCTTTGTTCCCTTCTATTTCCAGCTTCTTCAGGGTAGGTTTGGTTCTTTACTCTCAAATGTCTCTCGCTCACTTTCTGCCCTTTACATTTGTTGAGTTGAGCATCAAAATATTCCTGTCTATCGCAGAGCAATGACCCTATTTCAAGCAAAGGAAATTAAATAAAATAGAAAAAAAAACTTTAAACCTTTATTTCAAGTTTTAATAGGTTTCTCATAGCTTCTGAGGACTCTTGCCCAACTATTCTGAACCTCTATATCAACTACAAAAATGCCTCAGGACTGGTACAAAAACACATAGCAAAATCACCTAAGAGCTTCTCTTTGGTAAATGTTCTTTCCATTCTTTAAGTTAGCTATTATCCCGAGAGGGTTGCTTGCTCCCCTCCCCATCTTGCACCCCCCACCCGTGTAATAAAGCATTAACCTGTGCAACCATGGTCCTCGAGGAGAGTGGTTGGGACGAGTGCCTCTCTGGATGAAATATTTCTCACGAGGCACTTTAGCAATCGTGTCAGCCTCCTGAATCTCCTGTGGTTCCTCAGCACATCCAACTAACGTGAGAACACATCCACCAAGACTAAAATGTTTTTGCATGTACCAGCCTGCCAATTAATTGGTCCCATTATATCCAAAGCTACCTCTTCCCAGGGTAATTTTGGACATCCAAAGGAACCTTAAGGTGGATTGAAGTTTTTCTGAGTTTAGTCAGCCACTTCACATTTTGCACATAATCTGACTAACCTTTCAAGATCCATATCCACTCTGGGCCACTAATACAAATCTTTCAATCTCTGTTTTGTACATGTGATACCAGAATGACCTTCATGGCATAGATTGATGATTTGTTTTGCAAATCTTTGGGTGGCATTACTTTTTCTCCCCATGTAATACCAAAGAATCATTCACACTCAACTCATCTCGGACTTCCCAAAATCATCTGTGTTCATCTTTTAGACATTTTTTATCCAACTCACCCCACCCATTCGCTATTTTCTGTTTCACTTCTCTTAAAATGTCATCCTTGCTCTCAGCTACTAACCAGTCATCTCGGACAAAGCTGTCTTGGGGCATATTAATTTGCGGGATGTTGGCCACTGAAAATTCTTTCTGTGGATTTCTATCAATATCTGTCAAAGGTAACGTCATTCTAATTAAATAATCTGCTGTAAAATTCTTTGCACCACACACATAATTGGATGGCATACCTATTATTCTCTCACCAAATTGACAATCTTCCTAATCTAGCTGTAGTCCTTAAAAGTCCCTCAGTTGTCAACAGTTATGTCAAAGGTTTGTGTTCGCATCATAGTGGGAAATTTCTTCACCAAAAAAAAATCTAAAAATGCTCTAATGCCCAAACACATGCTAAAGTTTCTCGTTCAATGACTGAGTAGCTTTCCTCAGTGGGGGTGAGCGAGTGTGATGTGAAAACAATCACTACTTTGTTACCAGTTGCAACAACTTGGGTAAGGACACCGGTCAACCCCCTGACGCTTGCATCAGTGATAACAATTGCACTTGCATTGGGATCAAGCCCTTGTAAATTTGACACTTTGCTAATAGCGTTTTTGATTTCATCAAAAGACTGTTGACACACACTATTCCAATCAAAGTGTGCCTTGTTTTTTAGCAAGACCGCATTGCATGAGTTATTTCTGAAACTCTGTCTACATATGTTGCATAAATCTCAGCTATCCCCAAGTATGACCAATGGTCGTCTTTGTCTTGTGTGAAGATGCACTCACAGTGGCTTTCACTAATTTCTCTTTAGGTCTACTTCCAATAGAACTAACTTCATGACCTAAGTATGCGGCCTTCTTCTCAGCAAATTTATATTTCGAGATTTCAGCTGCCCATCCTTTTTTTTAATGGCACATTCAGCACCTTCCTCAATCGGTCATCATGGACATTTTTGTTGCAACCCATGACTAGGATATCGTCCTGTGAAAACTCAACTCCTGGCATATCACCAAATAGTTCCTTCCTACGTTTCTGGAACACAGCAGCTGCTGACGCTAGTCCAAAAGGCATACAGCGGAACTGAAAATAACAACCAAATGGTGTACAGAATGCTGTCACACCTGTATTAGAATAATGCAGAGAAATTTGGTGATATGGTGTAGAGAGGTCTATAGTGGAGAACCACCGGGTATTCTTAGTTAAAGAAAGAATTTCATTAATTCTCTGTAGTGGAAATTGATCTACAAGTATGTTGTCATTTAAGTACCTAAGATCAACACATAGCCCGATTTTACCATTGGCTTGTCTTACGACGACCATTGGTGAAATCCACTAGGAGGCTTCCACAGGCTCTATGATGTTAGCATCTTGTAGTTTCTTAAGCTCTATCTTAACCTCTTCGCTGAAAAATTATGGGTATATTGAGTACTTTATTAATTTTGGGGAATGCAGAGGTTTTTACTCTGATTTTGTGAGTAAAGCATTTGAGTTTCCCGATTTTGCCATTAAACACTTCAGAAAACTCCTAAAAAACCAAATTTTTTGTTTCTTCTCCATCACAAGCACACAACACATGCTCTGGACTTTTAGGGTCAACAGCAATTTGTAATCCCCTTTGGTCTTTCCAAACTAAAACCGGCAGACTATCAGCTGTTACATACAATTTGCAAGTAGCGATCCTGCCTTTGAACTCAAAAACAAGTAATCTAAATCCAAACATCGATTTTTTCACCTGTAATACTTTCAAGATTCACATCTGTAGGTTTTAAATGGGGACCTATGACACTAAAAAAAGTTGCTCCATGCACCAAGCATCCATCAATGAGTTCACACTTACCACTTGTTTTCCCTTTTCCACTGCAGTAATGAACGTACTGTACATGACTGACAAGTGCAAAAAGCTACAGTCTCCGTTCTACCCCCGTATTACTGAGGCCTGAGGGAGTTTACAGCTGACTTCCTGCCAAGGGTTGGTGTTACTTGGGTAACCACAGACTTTAGGTAGCTAGCTATCTGAATCATCATGAATGAAGCCGACAACCATAGGCTGAATATGGGAATGGTGATAGCTGAACTTTGATCCTCAATTAAATTCTGGAAAACACTGCACCCGTCAGTCATGAGCAGAGTTGCTCTGGCAAAATTGGTGTTTCTGTCATGGTATTTATAAGTGCTGCAAGGAGTTATTACCTGTCATTCAACGAATGGTGTTGGACATATTACTGGTGGAACTGATCTAGGCAGGTAGGTGGAACAGGGTTAAGTTCACCACCTTGAAATGTGCACCCATCTGCCTCATGCAATTAGACAGATCTGCATGGTCTGGAACAGAGCGGTTAAGGCAATTTTCAAACGCCAGCTGTTTCCGCAAATATGTCAGTAGGCAGTGTTCATCCTTTTAACAAATAGCCCAAATAAAAGCTGGAAAAGGTGGGCTGTTTGACAGTATTTTAACAGTATCTGACCTGTACCCCGAGAACAGGCTTGTGGCATTTAAATGAGTGTTATAGAGTCTTGAGGTGAGAAGAGGTCAGTTTCTAGACCACGTTCCTAGAGGCATCTGAGCCTACATACATTATAGTGATGCTGCTTGCCTTGCCACAATGTTGATTTTTTTTCTAATATTTACAGAGGATTAAAGGCAGACTGCCCCAGTGACCCTATGGGTCAGGGAAAATGGCAGACACACTTAGATGAGGGTCTCACTGACAAATTATGGCAGTGTGTCAGGGAATGAAGGCTGCCTCAAGGAACGCATAATTTAAGTTAATTCAGTATAATTTTGTCCATATGATGTACCTGGCCCCAGCCAAACTCAGAGCAATTTAACAAGGAAGGTCCTCTAGATGCACCAGATGTCAAGCTGAAGGAGCTGATTTTTTTTACATCACCTCGGAATGCCCACTGATACATAGCTTTTGGATAGAGGTTACCCGCAGACTTGGAGGCTGCATAGGTAACATGTGACAACCTAAAATGAAACAATGTTTGCTAGGAATAATACCAAAAAAGAAAAACAGGCTGCATGGGTAGGGGTTTTTATAATAGGAACAGAATTAACCAAGAGAAGGATTGCCGTACACTTGTTGAACCCTAGATCCCTGTCTGTTGATAGCTGGGTTTGGATATGATGGAATGGACCATGACAGAGTAATCCCAGATGAAGAAAGAAATAAGAGATGCTAAATTTACTGAAGACCTGATGGAATTGGCTGAGTTAATCTGATCTCTTTCTTACCCTCCAGGAACCAAACTCATGATTAAAAATGGGAATTGCCACCATAATCGTAGGCAGTTAAAGGGAGTACTAAGGAAACATGTCATGGATCGAGGACACTGAATCCAAAATTGGGAGAGCTCTTGAAGAGAGTGGCTGCCTCATCAAGCGAAGAGTTAGAACAATGCACAGTGTGATATAATGTATGCCTTATTGGTGAGACCTCGCACAACCTATGGGCTATCCATATGGACACATATTAAAACTGCATATGTAGCATGCAACAACCTACAAAGAAACAGTGTTTTCTGGAAATAATGTAAAAAAAGATAGAAGACCGCATGTGGAGGATGTTTTATATATCACAAACAGAATTAGCCAAGAGAAGGATTGCTATACATTGGTGGAACCTTGTCTGTTGATATATGGGTTTGGATAAGGGCCACAGCAGAGGAAACCCAGATGAAGAAAGTAAGAAGGGACGACAAACTAGCTGAAGACCTGATGGAATAGGCTGAAAAGATCCGCACTCTTTCTGACCCCCTGGGAACCAAACCTCCATGAACAAAAATAAGGATTGCCACCATAATTGTAGGTGGTTAAAGGGAATATTAGGAAAACATTTCATGGACCAAGGACGCTGAACCCAAATTTAGAGGGCCCTTGGATAGAGTGACTGCATCATAAAGTGAGGAGTTAGTTTAATGCACAATATGATACAATGTATGCATGATTGATAAGGCTTGCACAGCCTACGGGCTAACTGTATGCACACACTGAAAAAAATTAAAATAGGCAACTAAGAACATTAAACTCTTGATAGTGTATAATTGGTTGGGTGAAATGCTACACATTAAATAGATGGGGGAGAAAAGGAGATTAAGAAAAAACAAATATATAAGGGGGAGTGCAGGACTTGTCTATCGGACTAAGTTCATATTACTACTACGATAATGTTACTGCTTTGTTTCATTCTGTTTGAGATTGCGCCTAATGTTGTCTTGCAAGAAAAACATAGATGCTGCTGATTTGCTATAAATGCACTGGTGCAAAATGTTTATTTTATTTGCTAAAAATCTAATATATATATATTTTTTTACTTATTTGACTGCAAAAATATATGTGTGAGTAAACTTAACTAAATCCAGCCAAATGCACCACCCTCTGGTAAGTCATATATTTGCCACAGGTGTCACATTTAGAGGGATTTCAGGTTTGGGATCCAACTGGTCTGTCCAAGCTGGGGGATATCTGGGACTCGAACTGCATTAAAACTTCCCAGCAGTTTTCGAGAAAATGTTACCTCTTGAATTCCCAGTTATATAGGGGCAGATGTAGCAAGCATTTTTTAGCTCGCAAAAGGGCAGATTTGCAGAATATGCCCGTTTACAAACTCAAAAATAGCTTTTCCGATGCAGAAAACCCAATTTTGTGATTCGGTAACCTGTTACCGAATCGCAAGAATCGCAAATGAGTTTGCGATTCGGTATTAGGAAGGGGCGTGTTTAGGGCGTCTCTTCCTAATACCGAACGCTTCGGTATCTATGAATGTTTTGTGACCGCAATTGGGGTCGCAAAACATTCACATTTTACCACCTACTTCAAGTTGGTGGTAACCCATTCGCAAATGGGAAGGGGTCCCCAAGGAACCCCTTCCCCTTTGTGAATGTTTGTAAAACTATTTTTAAGAGCAGGCAGTGGTCCCACGGACCACTGCCTGCTCTTAAAAAATGAAAAGCAAACTTTTCATTTTTCGTTTTTGTAAAGCATCTCGTTTTCCTTTCAGGAAATGGGCTGCTTTACAAAAAAAAATTGCTTTATTGAAAAGCAATCACAGACATGGTGGTCTGCTGATCTCAGCAGGCCACCATCCCCCGTGATTTTTGCGATTCCTAGGGGGTCGCATATTGCGACCTACCTCATTAATATTCATGAGGTAGGTCATTTGCGACCCCTTAGGAATTGCAAAAGGTGTACTATACACATTCATACATTGCATTTTACTATTTCTTAATTTCGAATCCTTGTGATTCGCAATTAGGGAATAGCAAAATGCGAGTTACATGCATCTGGCCCAGAGTGACTTAAAGATCTGCCATGCTCTGGGCGCCTACGTGGGCCAGGTAGTCCAGTTGCCATATTTTAGTCCCCTCGAAGCCAAATTTACAATTGAACCACTCAGTAAAAAAGGGATAGAGAGAATGTATGTCAAATGTCAAATGTCAAAGGTTCTTATATAGCGCCTTATCACTGAAAGGTCTCAAGGCGCTTGCTTTGGGAACCCGTCCTGGCTTTTTACCCTGTGAGATAACCTACTGGGCATCCCCAAGGTGAAAGCCAGGCATCCCGCCGCGGGGGGCCGTATAAATTGCTAATTGTGAACATTCTGTATTGGATGCCATTCGTTCGAGCTGGAAGAGGCATGTGGGGAAGCTGGAAGATGATGAGGGGATCTTAGCGAAAATGTCCCCGCTGGCCTTGGCAATCTCGAGCAGACTCTTTTCTATGCAGTTTAACTACCTATACATGGTGTGCACAACTCTGGAGGATGGGGCATGACTTGAGTCCAACATACCTTGGATGTGGCAATCAGGAGGCCACATTTAGTCTCATGATATGGGAGAATAACGAAATTAGCGTGTACAGTTGCACATACATGCCAAAAGACCTGATTCAGGTGGGAGACTACCGATTTTTCAAGTCAAAAATTGATTTCTTTTAGCTGTCTCCCGCCTGAAATTGCATTTTCTACAATAGAAGCCAATGGGGAATATTAATTCTCCCGATTTCTTATTTTAAATCTCCTAAGACTCTGTCCTTAAATATTGGCATGTATGCTGTTGCATGATACACCGTCGGATGGATGGCTGTAATGTTCGCCTAGACACCAAGCCCGCCTTTCTGGGAATCATGGAGGACTGTGAGGGGGCTGAGGGGGACTCGTTGCAAAGAGGGACATTGCAAGAAGGCTAGGGATGTGCATGCTTCCCCCAGAGCAGAATGGATTTGGGGCATGGACCACTGTTCCTCTGCAGAGGAAACTGTTGATGGGGCTAGGGGCGGTGCCAACAATCATGGACACATTTGGGGGCTGTAGCGCAACCTCAGGAATGTATGTATGCAATGTGGATAATAATCCTTGAGGTGTACTTCTGGGGTCCAGAGAAAATCAGCTTCTTTTTTTGAGTCGAAACTTTGTTTTTGAGCTGCGTCTGTGGTGTATGTTATGGGATTTCTCACTGCAATGTACTGCTAACTTTTTCTTTTCTAGGGGTATTGTTAGGGTGAGATGTGGAGGGCCTGCTTTTAATGGCCTTTTATAAGAAAGGTTTGCATTAAGTACAGTCTGCAGCTGACTAAAATCTATATTTTGGAAGCACATTTAAAAAAAAATCTTAAACCTAAATCTTTTTGTGCATTTTGGGGCAGCCTATCTTACACTACTTGTAATGCAATTTTAAATAATATCTTTCAAATTCACACTGCTTTCTTTCACAGGCTAGGACCTTGTAGCAATATTCGCCATTGCATCAACAAGGATTCAATTCTGTGACTTTCTGGTTACTCATAAAGACCTCTACAGTGATTGCATTAACCAATAGAGGTGTCATATCGTAAAACAGTGCTTTCCCACTGATCAGTTTAATTTGTATTTATTTTTCATTTTAGGTGTGTGTTATTTTATATGCAATTACCTGAAGATGAAAGACCAAAAATAGTTTCGGAATATTTTGTTCTTTTTAGCCCCCCTCTTTGACCCCGCTCTTGCACTCCCTGCCCCCGCCTCCATTGCAGCCTGGACCACAGTTTCCATACCTTTTAATGCACTTCAACAGCTTGATATACGTCACTTTTTTAAGCGTCATGTGTTCAAGAAATGATGGTTGGTCATTCTTTCTAGAACTGGACAACCAGCAGCAAAGTCTGGGATGTCGCCACAGGAAGGCACACTGATGTTTTTATTCATAAATAATATTGCAATGGGTTTTTGAAAAGCAGTCCACGGAGCAAAATCTGACCCAATACATCTTTAGCAAAGCAGCTGTCTCAAGCAAGGGAGGGGAATTCCAAACATATTTACACTGGGTGAGAGGCGCACCCATGATGGTGACTCCAAGATGGTGACGCGCCTGCGGCTGGCCTCCAGCTTCATCTCCCACATTCACTCCTGGACTTCTTGACTTTTGCTTTGTCCTGACCGACACTTTGTTGCTGTTTTCGGACAGTTTCTCTGGACTCTAGCCCTCCTCCCATTCCCTCGTCCTTTTACCCTTTTCCCCATGGATGATCCTCAAATGTTTCCTCCCTTTTCTGCTTCCCCTTCTCTCCATACCCTTCCATCCCTCCCACCCTCCCTTTGTGCTGTGACTGCATCCACACTTATGGAACTCTGCTCTTTGACTTACTGTAATAACTCTAATCAATGGTATTTGCTTTAGACCTTGCACCATATACCATTCCTATGTGACTCTTAGAATTTTTCCAGTCATATCCCCTCCCTATGTATATAGAGATAACTCTAATCACTAGTGTATGCAGTAGACCTTTGTACTCTCTACCATTCCTATGTGACCATTAGAGTATATCCGGTCTTATCCCTTCCTATGCATATAGAGATAACTCTAATGACTAGTCTCCTATGTGACTTTTAGAGTATATCCATGTGTATCCCTTCCCTATGTATATAGAGATAACTCTAATCACTGGAACATGCAGTAGTCCGCTTTGCTCTCTTCCATTCCTATGTGACTTTTAGAGTATATCCAGTCTTACCCCTTCCCTATGTATATAGAGATAACTCTAATCACTAGTTTATGCAGGAGTCCGCTTTGCTCTCTACCATTCCTATGTGACTCTTAGAGTATATCCATGTGTTTCCCCTCCCTAAGTAGATAGAGATATCACTAGTATATGCCTAGAGTTTTTCCATTTGTATCTCCTCTTTGTGTGACTTTATCTCTTGTACATTTGCAATTTTTTTCTGTTTGTACCTTTTTATAACGCATGTAATCCTAAATCCGTATGTTTTCAACTGGTTCTTATGTAAGTCAAAAATTTGCAATTTTGTTTTTCCGAATGTAACCTTCAGTCCTTATGGTTGTAACTGGGTCCTATGTAAAGCGCTCTGACACCTTCGGGTAAAGTTCGCGCTATATAAAATCGCATAAATAAATAAATAAATGGGTAGTAGCACAGAGAAATACCTGCATCCCCCCCAGACCTCTTTTATTGTAAACCGGTCCTCAACACTACGCTTCTTTTTCTCGGCCAAACATTTCTTTTCAATTGCGTTTCCATACTTTTATATATATGCGTGCGCACAAAGATCAGTGGAAACAGTGTTTTACAAACTAACTGCACACGCGCCACCTCTGGCCGTTGGATGACGAGCGATTGCGAGGAATTCAAAGGAAAAGGAACCTGCCTGGCCCCTTTCTCTCCCAGCTGCTCAACCCTACCCGTTTCCATGGAAACCACAAGCCTGGCGTTTGACGTCTTACTTAAAACACGTAGCTTGAAAAAAAGGCTCTGCAGGGTCCCAATTAAAATGTTTAAAATTTCAGTAGTTTTCACTTTTGTAGTTGGCTTAGGTAGGTCAGGGATTCGGCTTTTTTGTGCGGATCAAAAGTGTTCCTGTTTAATCGTGTTAATGTCCGTGTAAATGACAGTACTCGGTGGGCTTCCCAAGGTGCACACACATGATTGCCTTCGTTGGCGATTAGAATCGCCATATGTGTTAATAAATCGTGTCTGTGTGAGATCTCTTGGAACTATTTAGCCTGTAGGTGCCTATGACAAATGTGTAATTACGAGGCTTACATCACTTTCAAGTAGTGACCAAAAAGAAGTAATCCGTTCATGCATGACAAATGCAAGATGTGAACTATAAAATGTAAAGCTTTATTAAACCGGCATCAGCCAGAACCTTCAGTAGACGCACTACTTTAACTTGGACTATTCAACAACAAAAATATGACTTTTTTTTAGATCAATTATCCCACCCTCTTTCAACGGAGTCCAACAAAAGAACTGTCTCCGATTTATTATGTTTTGTTCCTGATTGGGATGGTGGCAAGGCATCTAAATTAGGCTCAGGTGTAATTTAAATTACGCTGGAGTAATACAAGTAATTTCGATAATTCTGCGTTACTCTTTGATGCAAAATTACCAAAAATTACGCGATTAGTCATGTTTGCGTAATTATGAGTAATTTGGGAAGGAAATAATTCTACAGCAAGAGCACATTTTGTGAGCGCGCACTCACAATTTAGCACTATATTTTAGCGCAATATGCCTTCTCACATTCATTTTGTGTGCAATGGGGCATTTTTGCACTAGGACATGAAGCTAAATGCAGAATTTTCCAACAGAACTCAGTTAGTAGCCCAGGGAGAATTGGAATCACATTCGTTTGTGCTCCCTTGTGGAGTTCCCCAGGGGTCCTCGCTCAGTCCCACCCTTTTTAATGTTTATGTTGCGACACTAGCCCCGGTGATTCGATCGTTCGGCTTTCACCTCACAGCATACGCAGACGACACACAAATAGTGGTGTCACTACTACCGGGCAACACTGATAGTACAGCAGACAGGTTTAGAGGATGTATGCATGAGGTGGGCTGCTGGATGGCCCAAAACTGTCTTAAATTGAATTCCACAAAGACAGAAGTGTTGCGCTTTGGTTCTAGGGACAATTTCTGGTCCCCTAGATGGTGGCCAGATGAGTTGGGACCCCTCCCCGGTGGAAAAAGTAAAAAATCTGGGTATACTGGTGGACGATTCTCTGTCCTTCATACCACAGATTAATGCACTGTCCTCCTCTACTCACTACATCCTCAAAACAATAAGGAAAGTCCTGCCTTATTTGGAGAGGGAGCATCGGAAAACGATTGTAACGGGCCTAGTCCTCTCACGTTTGGACTACTGTAACAGCCTGATGTTAAACGCCCAGCAGGGGGTACTTAATAAACTCCAGCTACTGCAAAATGCAGCCGCCCGTCTGATCACCGACACTCCTAAATTTGCCTCGGTAGCTCAGGACTTGGTAAACCTTCACTGGTTACCAATTCGCAAGAGAATTGTTTTTAAAGCACTCTGCATGGTCTTCAAGGCCCTGCATGATACGGGTCCTAGGTGCATGAAACTGCTCTTCCACTGGCATAAACCAGCAAGAACCCTGAGATCTGGGGAGCTGGCGCTGGTAACAGTCCCCAGAGTTAAGAAAGCACGCTGGGGCGGCAGGAGTTTTTCCCTCGGTGCGGCAGAGGCATGGAACAAACTGCCACTCAACCTCAGACAATCCTCGGACCTTATGGCTTTTAGGAGAGAGCTTAAGACCTGGCTCTTTACTCATTAAGCTCTCTGACACCCGCACACACTGGTCCAATCACGCTAGCGCCAGGACACCTCCGGGTAACAGAGCGCTTTACAAATGTGATGAATAAATAAATAAATAAATAAATAAATAAGAATTACTCTTCTTGTGTAATTATACGCAATCGTGCGGAATTCTCAGCTAATTCCGCATTTCTACGCTACACTGGTTCACACGAGTTACGCCTACCCTAATCTAAATTTTGTGTTCCAGTTACCCTGCTTACCCTTCCTTGTAATCAAGTGAGATGCACACCTGTACAAATACAGTGATTAACATTTAGCCAGACAATTTGTGTGGTATGAATGTTTCTCCCTTCAAATTGTTTCACCACGATGCTGTACTGAATATATTACTCACCGTTGGTCTTCATCATTACCCAAAACCATTGTCCTCCCTGTCACAGTACATACTTTGAAGCAGCCACATCCGCGACAAAACACTCTACACACTCAGAGTCTTTTTTTTCTGCAGTACACCCTCCGGTTTCCTAGAAATATACTCTCCTCCCTTGTTACCCTACTTCAGTAGAAAGTTGCCTTGAGGAATGAAGAACCTAAGGAGGGAGGACAGTAATTTTGACTGTGACGGGGAGGCCTATGGTTTTGGGTAATGTAGATCACCATTAAGTAATATATTCATTACCCCAAAACCCATCCTCTGCATCACAGTCTATGAGGACACGCACAGGATTATTTATGCATCTCCTCAATGATGTGACTATAACACAAGAAAGTGCTACTGCAGAGAAAACTATTCGATAAGGACAATCTGTTATTTACTCCACTAAAGCTTTCAGAACTCTGACAGCAGCTCCCAATTCTAAATTTATTTTATTTTTATTGTGAAGGTTTTATATAGCGCGAATCAGACTCTTGCGAGTATCAGAGCGCTTTACATGACAAGTAGAAATATATACAGAATATATTACGATATAGTGAGTCACTCAATAAGTAAGTACTAGATACATCTAGAACAAGACAAGGCAGTGCGATGCTAGTGCAAAATGGCAAAGATAAAACCGAAGGACGAATATAAGCGAGGAAAAGCAAGTAATAAAGTACAGCGAATAGAACAAAGAGTTCACGTGGATTGAGCAATGAGGATAGCTTTCACTTCTCTTTTGAAGGAAGCCGGGGAAGGGTTCATTCTAGTTTCACTGGGCAGAGCGTTCCATATCCTTGGAGCCATACCGGAGAAGGACCGGATATACGTTATTTTCTTGGCAAATCGTTGAGGTTGTAGGAGAAGAGTCTTGGCACTCCTGGAAGCTCTGCTGCCCGCTGAGAGCACCAGTTTCTGAGCTAGGTATTGTGGGGTGTTGTGGTAGAGAGCCTTGTGTGTCATACAAGGGATTTTTAAATGAATTCTGGCTTCAAACGGTAGCCAGTTGAGGGCTCTCAGGTCTGGGGAAATGTGGGCGTTTCTCTTAGAGCCTGTAATGAATCTCGCAGCTGATTTGAACGTGGCTCTTAGCGGGGCAGTCGAAGACCTCGGGAGTCCGCATAAGGTTACTGCTACGTATTCCAAGCGAGGGATAACTAAGGCTTGAACAGCTTGTTTGAAATCGAAGGCTGGCAGATAAGGTTTCAGTTTTCGTAGGGTCTTTAGGTGGAAGTTGGCTCCCTTTGTTGAGGCATTGATGTGTTTCAGCATTTTGAGGTTATTGTCCAGCGTTACCCTAAGAGATTTTGCTGACTATGCGCGGTTGTCCATTGAGAGCTGTTAGATGCTTCATCCAGTCTGTGATAGTTTGAGTTTTGTTAGGGGGGGTGATTACAAGGAATTCCGTTTTGAGGGAGTTAAGTTTCAAGTGGTTTTCGGCCAGCCAGATTTGGGTTTTTTGTAGAGTGGAGTTGAGTGATTTGATGTCTTCCAGTGAGTGGATTTTGATGTAGATTTGGGTATCGTCAGCATACATGTGGAATTGTATCTTGGAGAGGCTGAGAAGATCGGTGAGGGGTTCCATGAAGAGGTTGAAAAGGGTGGGAGAGAGGGAGGAGCCTTGAGGAACTCCCAGCGTGACAGACGTGGGGAAGGACAGGGATTGGTTGACCTTGAATCTTTCGGATCTGTTTTGGAGGAAAGAGGCGAACCAGTTAAATACACTTCCAGATAAACCCATTCTGTGTTTCAAGAGATTCAGCAGGTTGTCGTGTTTGACGGTGTCAAATGCTGATGACAGGTCGAGTAGGATTAACAGATAAGCTTCATTTTGGTCGAGGATTTTTAGAGCGTCATCTAATACATGTGTCATGGCTGACTCTGTGCTGTGACCTGCTCTGAAACCGGATTGAAATTGGTTCAGCAGGTTGAAACGATCAATGTGACAGTTCAGTTGTATGTTAACACATTTTTCCAGGCTTACATAGGGATGTTGGAGATCGGGCAATAGTTATTAGGGTCCGTGGGGTCCGCTGTGGGTTTCTTAAGGATAGGCGATACCTGCCCCGTTTTCAGGGTGTCTGGAATGGATCCTTGCAGAAGGGAAGTATTAATGATCTTGGTCCAGAGGGGTAGTAGGAGAGGAGTGAAGTCTTTTATGTAGTTTGCCGGGAGCGGGTCATAGAGAAGTGATTGGATGGCTTCAACGTGTTTAGCGTTTTTAATATGGTATCTTCACTGTAAATGTTAAAGTGGGACCATGATGCATTGTTTTTTAGTTTGAATAGTGGGAGATCATTAGCTGGGGCAGCAGCAAGGGACGGAGATGGGCTCTCTTTCAGGCCCTAGATGGATATAAGGTCCTTGAGTAGATCTGATTTAATGGATTCTGTCTTAGAAGCGAAGAAGGAGGCAAATTCATCACAAGTGGGAGTAGCGAGAGGAGTAAGATCGAAGAGTTTTTTGGGGAGGTTCTTAGCTAGGTCAAGTTGAGACCTGAAGAAATCGGTTTTAGATTTTCTGATTTTTCTAAAGTAAGTGTTCCTGGAGGTCCTGAGAAGTTTAAGGAGGTCAGTTGAGGGAACGACGCTCTCCAGCGTCGTTCGATTATTAAGAGAGCGTCTGTCATCATTTAGCCTCCCATCGTACCATGGTTGGGAATCTTTAGAGGAGGTTCTCTTCAGTTGCTATGGGGCAATTTTGTCTAGGAGGTTGTTCATGGAGTGAAAGTAGTGATTTGTCAGCTCCTGAACATCAGCTAGGTCTTCCGGGGACTAGGAGGGTTTGAGTTATCTAGGGCTGTGAGGTCAGATCCTACGTTGTTAAGGTTTCTCTTCCAGATTTTGGTTCTCAGGGGTTGAGTAGGGAATCGAGTAATGGTTTCCGAGGTTTGGAATGTAATGATATGATGGTCAGACCAGTCACATGGGAGTATCGACTGGAGCTGGGTAGATTCAGCTTTGGATATTATTAGGTCAAGAGTTGCACCCTTGTCGTGTGTTGGGATGTTACATAGTTGGGTGAGATTGAGGTCTGTGAGGAAGGCTTTGAGGCTGTTTACACCTGGGTCGTTGTGGTCATTCCAGTGAAGGTTGAAATCCCCCAAGAAAATTTGCTTAGATTGTTGGTTGTCATTTGAAGCTAGAATGTCCAGGAAGTGTTCTATGAAAGTGAGGTTATCTCCCGGAGGATGGTGGAAGGTGTGAAGAGAACAGATTTGTTTGTTGTTGTTGGCGATGTTTAAGCATAGGTATTCGCACGATGATATAGCAGAGGCATTGGCATTGGTCGCTGTTAGGCCGATCTGGTGTATGCAGGCTATCCCACCGCCAAGCCTGTCAGCTCTGACGAGTCTGGTTATGTTATAGTTAAGGGGTAGCAAGATGTCCATGATAGGAGTAGAAGTTTCCTTTAGCCAGGTTTCTGTTAGGATCATAATGTCTGGTTTGTTTGTAATAAGTAGGTCAGCTATATCGGCTGCATGTCTGGAGGCGGACCTGCAGTTTAGGAGGATACAGCTTATCTGAGGTTGGGAGATGATTGTGGTGGGTTCAGCAGTGATGGGGATTCTAGTGAGGTTATTTTCTACAATGCCTCTGGGTATGAGTCTGGAGGCTCTACGAGTGTTGAGCAGAATGGTGGGTATTCTGGGGTCTGTAGGCGGGCTAACTGGACTGATTAAAAGTCCCGCGCTCTGAGGAGGGTGAGGTTGCTCGTAAGAGCAGAGGAGGGCCCCTAGATCTGATTCAGATAGAGGGTTTGACCCCCTAATAGGGCAGGAAGTGGCGTTAGGGAAAGGGATTGTGCTCCAACGTGGAGAGCCCTGAGCTTGGGAGATTGCAGGAAGACGATGGATGCGACTATAGATCTTAGGGGAAGGGAACGGATAGTGTTCATGTTTCATGCATGTGGACTTTGTGTGTTGTAAGATGAGATTGTGAAGGGTTCGGATGTCCGATTTGACTTGTTGAAGGGATGATAATATCAAGTCAAGGTTGATATCGGGCATGATAGTTTCATTATTAGAAGGGTGGACGGATGGAGTGGACTGAGTAGTGGCTTCTATGGATACTGGAATGTCCAGAGTGGGGGTCTGGTCAAGTTTGAAGTCAGGCGAGATAGTTTCAATATTGAAAGGGTGGACAGGGGGAGTAGACTCTGTAGAGCTTTCTGTGGATACGGGAGTGTCTAGAGCAGTGGTGATAAGGGTGGGGCTGTGGGGCCAGAGGGAAGAGCTGTGTTTGGGGGGGGGGGGGTTATATATGCGGAGCAGGATGAGTGGTTTGGGTGGTGTTCCTGCAGGCATCCAGAGGGGAATTAGAGGGGGGGGTTAAGCTGATGGGAGGGGCTGGTAGATAAGGTAGAGGTAAGGAGAGAAGGAGGGGGAGAAAGTGTATGGTGAGGAGGAAAGGTGGAGGTAAGGAGAGAAGGAGGTGGCGAAAGTGTAAGGTGAGGAGGGAAGGTAAGATCTAGTGTGGAGTTGGCGGGGCTGATGAGTAGGCAGGGGGTACTGAGAGTAGAGGAGGGGGGGTGGGGTGGTGAATGTGCCAGGTGGGGAGGGAAAATGGGAGAATTGATAATGTGACTGAGTGAGAGGGTTGTGAGGAGGAGAGGGTTGTTCGGTGGTTTGCAGACTAGGTCTGAAGGTGTTGTTGAGGGGGAAGGGGTCTGGGAGTTCAAATTGATTTCGGGATCAGGATGTGAGTTGCAGATATCAGCGAGCAAGGACGGGGAGGAGGGGCGTGTTAGAGTGACTCTCTTTAATGAGCGGAAAAATTTGATCAATCAAGTTGAGATTGTGGTTGTTGGATTGAATTAGGATGATACCATTATGATAGATATTCACGGGGCAGCAGCGTTGAAGAATAGGGAGGGGAGGATAGATATAGCGAATCCGTGCACTGTTTTTTCATGTTAGAGATCTTAAAGAGAGCGAGAAAGGCTTTTCTCCATTGAGCTCTTCATTTAGTGTAGAATATGATGTCGTTCTTAATGAGCCCATTGTTCATTGAAAAGTAAGGGTTAGTGATAGGGGTTTCCGGATGAGACTTTAATAAGTTGTGTTTGAAGTCCTTGGCTGCTTTTTTTGAGAGGCGCGGAGGGTATGTGATGGAGTAGGTGCATTTGCCGTCCATAGTGTGGGTGTCACTGAGAAAGGGAGGCAGGTCAGATGAAAGGCAGATAATGTTTTTCAAAACTGACTGCGGATACCCATGTTGCCGCACTGCGGATTTCCATTATGGGAGCACCATTTGCTTCTGCCTAGGTTTCTGCAAACTGCCCTATTGGCCTTTCCTGTGTACACCCTGGAGCATGTAGATGCCTTGAGGAGTAGGCTTTTTAAATTGCCTGCCGAACCTATCTGCCAAGGGTCATGGGTTTTCCCCATATTTGCTGGACCAAAGAAGCAAAAAGAGAACTGGACTTTTTGAAATCCCTTGTTCTGTCCAAATTAATATTAGGTCAGCTTTTGTTTTTTGTACAAACAATAATGATGGCACCTCATCCCTGTCCCTGACTGATGCACTGAAAGATTCACTTCCCGACCCATATGGAACTGAGACTGCATTTTGGGTTTAAATCATGGGTCTAATTTGAGAATAACTATTTCAAGAAAGAATCAGAATCTGATGTAAGGGCAAAAAGCTAATTGGACTCCTAACTTCCCTAACCTCTTGGCCAATGTGATTACTGTTTTGGTTGTCAACCACTGCAAGGGTGCTGATTCTAAAGGGGCAAACGGTAGGCCTTGAAGAGTTTATCCAACAAAGAGGTAAATCCCAAGGTGAGACCAACGAAGGCCAGAAAGTTCTCCTAATCCTAAACGTTTTAAGCAACTTCTTAACAAGAGGAACACCTTTGGAAAAGTCTACTAGGGATTCATTGAAACCCCTAAAGGCTGCCCATTGTGAAGAAAGAGTTGAGGGAGATAAACCTTTTCGAAACCCTTCTTTCAAAAACTCTAAAATCTTAAAGGCATTCCACAATGCAGCCCCTAAGATATTCAACAATCTTCAGCTTTCAAAATGACCCCATTGTTTCGAGTAGGCTGCTAAAGTAGATGGTTATCTGGACTCCTGAATGGAGATGGTCCTGTACCAAAAACAACCTCCTCCTTTCAACCTCCAAGAAGATAAACACATGGCCTTATGAGACAGATGAGGAAATGTGATCAGTGTGGGAGGTAGTGTAAAGTTAATATACTGTTGATCTGCCAATTGCATCAGTGTTGGAAATCATGTCCTTCTGGGCCAAAACAGTGCCACCAGAATCACTATCACCCTCTCCTTCTGAATCTTCTGACGCACCCTGTGGAGCAGGGGAATGGGAGGAAAGGCGTAAAGGAGGGCTTGTTGCCAACTTCAAGGACAGAGCATCCTCTTCCCAAACTCTATTTTCCTTTGTTTTTGTGTAATAATGCTTCAAAAGAGCATTGGTTGGAGAGGCAAAAAGATATAACCATGGGTGACCAAACATCTCCACTATTTGTTGGAATGCTTCCCTTCGCAGATGGAAGTGTAGTGACGATGGAACATTTCTGCTTAGGCAGTCCACCTGGAAAATTGTCCTTGCCTGGGATATACATCACTGAAAGAGAAAGTAAGCGAATCTCTGCCCAGAGACATATTGTCTGTGCCAACTCTAGAAACGCTTTTATTCTGGTTCCAACCTGTTGATTCATACAGCTTTTGGCTACCTGACTGTCTGTGCTGACTATCAGTGCCTTTCCTTGAATGAGGGGAGTAAATGTTTCCAGGGCTCTCCTTGTTGATGGCAACTCCCTCCAATACCAGGAATAATGAGCTTCTGTTGGGGACCAATCGTCTTTTACTTGCACGTCTATTAATGTTGCTCCCTAATCCCACTGAATTGGAATTGCATCAGTGGTTAATACAAGTAGAATGGGGGATTCAGGGATACCCCATGGAGAAGATTCTCCCTGTTCAACCACCAACTGAGATGCTGAATTAGGAACTGAGACAAAAAGCACCATGGTCTTGTAATTCTGTGAGACCGGGGACCAACGGGGAAGAAGATGGTGAGGAGTCTGATGGAGCAGATGGAGAGGAGCCCAAGGAACAACTGCCATTTTTTCTACCATTAACCCCCACACCTTCAAGAACATTCTGGCAGGAGCTTTCTGAGAAGACAGAAAGAGTCTTAAGGTTCTTTGCAAACGTCTAAGCTCTTGCTTTTGGTAAGAACACTTGAGCCTTTGTTGTGTCGAACAGATCTCTAACTCATTTGACATTGTACCAGATTTTATTTCTTTAGCTTTAAGACAAACACAAGGCTGATGAAACACTCAAAGACTCTCTTTATGTCATTTAATGTCTCGGGAAGAGAAGGAAAGAAAATGAACCGGTCATCAGGGTATGGCATCACTTGAATACCTTCTAAACGTAAAAGCACCATCACTGGAGCTGGTTCCTTTGTAAAATATTCTCAACAATGCCAACAGACCAAAGGGAAGAGCTTTGAACAAGAAAGGATGTCCCCTACTGCAAACCGCCACAAAGACTGGCTCTTCCCATGGAAGAGTACATGAAAATAAGCAACATGGGAATCAAAGGCCAACATTTAATCTCCTTTTATAAGCACTGGAATCACCTATTCAGAGTTATCATTCTGAAAGGAACATCTTAAACAAACTCATTTAGCTAGTTAAAGTCCATTACTGATTGGAATGCACTGTACTGTTTTGGGAACCAAGAACAAAGTCAAGTAGTCGCCTTGATTTCTTTGTGGAAAAGGAACCTCCACTATTGCCCATTTTGCCAGTAGGTTTGCAACACTTTTCAAAACATAGTCTTTAAGGGTATCTGCTAGGATAGGCGACTCTCAAACCAAAGTTATGGTCTTTCCTTTTGTTCTATAAAAAAAATGTCTTAATACTGTAAGTACCCACCTGTCTCTGATTAGCAGTTTCCATGTTATGTGGTGGTTGAGAAGTCTTGCACCAATCACTCGACCATGATAATCATGACTTTGGAATTTGCGACTCACGCAACTGTGGTTGGGATTTGGCCCATACCCCTCCCCCATAGCCCCTGACCTCTGGCTCAAAATAGGTGAGAGCCTGTCACGCAGATTGTGGCATCTTCTTTTGAAAGAACAACTTCTTTGCTGAAAAAGGTTCGGAAAGATTGGAGAATCCTTTTCTCCTTTTTTGGATTGAATAATACAATTCAGCACCAAACAGTTTCTGACATGGAAAAGTAAGTTTGTGAATCAGGGACCAATTTGCACATTTTCAGCCACAACAAAGTCCTGGCTGCCACTGACGCTCCTGCTACTGTTGATGAAGAACAGAAGTGTGAATAGAGTCAGAAGTTGTATCTGATTACATTCTTTTACCACAATTCCATATTCCAGGAAATTGCCATAGGGTCTTCCTCTTCCTGGAGACACTCAACTAATGACTGATTATACTTTAACAAGGTCTGTGATGCATTAATGGTGATGCCCCAAAACTGGTCCCAGGATGCTTGTTTCTGGTCCCGGGAGGACCTGGCTTGGCAGTTCAGGCTGGACTGTTCCCATGAAGAACAGGGTCAAGACTGATTTGCATATGGCTGTGTCCAAACTGGATTGGGGTGGGGAGCAAAAGAACAATGGATTAAACCCAGATCTTTGTGAATGGGGGTGAATGTTTGCATTGTTCAGCATTCCGCCCATCATTTGTTCCTTTTGCTGTGAAGCATTATGTCATACATTATGTCATGAAAGGTAAGTTGATCTGAGCTTTGTTCTTCAAATGGGAATAAATGCCCTCCTCAGACGTTTGTGAAGAAGGCTTAGATCACAATACCTCCCTTATTTCTACCAACATTTGTTACAAATGTGCCCCCATGTGCACACTTTCCTTTAGGTCCCACCTCCTGTTCCTCGTCATTAGAGCAGTCCATTAACTGCTTTTGGGTAGCAGGTTCACTTAGTGCAGTAGAGAAAAGCTCTTGTAATAAACTTTGTAGGTCAGTTCTTGATACGGCAACTACATTCTCCTCCTCAAGATGGTGTTCTTTTTGTGGACACTGAGAGGGCTCCATGGCCAGTGCTTACAACCAATCCACCACACTCAAAGCAGTGGTTTTCTCTTAGAGGGGTTTGTAGAGCAAAACAATCTCATCTCACAAGAATGTATTCCCTATAGAACCCCTCTGGTGCTCAGCCCTCATTAGCTGTACCTCGCTTCTGCAGGATGGCAACAGCCAATGTACAGCTCTCCCGCTTGAAGGGTAGAGAATGGCTTCACTGGACTGCTTGTCACTTTCTCCCCATGTCCCAGTTCAGCACATGATCCGGGGTAAGGGTTGGTCCAATAGTGCTCGCTAGAGCGAAACACCAAGATACCATTTGCAGCAGCGTGGACAACAAAATCCTGTTCCTTATCTGCCACGCCATTGATCAAGTGCATATTCTCGCTGCCGAGAAGACAGAATATCCATATTAATTCATGTGTATGCACTTCAAAGATATCATTCGTATATAAGATCACATTAACAAGAGGCCTGGAGCTCAAAACAGCTTCCTATCTGACCTTGACTGGACAAGCTTCAACAAGCTATTCTGTACCCCCTTACAGGTCACCTTGCTTGTCTTGACTACATGATATTTCTTATTCTGGTTGTGCAAGTGTTACGCAGTGCAGAGCCTGCCTTTCTGGTCTGCCCATATCTGACCGCTTTGCATGGTGCAGACATTGCACATCCATGTCAGCCATATTTGGCTTGGTGCCTTATTCTAGTTCTGCTGACATGGCATTTCATACAGTATATAACACCTAGAAACTTGTCACTCTGGGAAGAAGCGGTCTGAGAGCCCCTAAGGTGGCCGATCTGACTTCTTCCTTGCCAATTAGCAATGATGCATGCTTTTGGTACCAATAAATACATTTCACTCTGTTTATGAGCAAACCTGCTATGTCTGGTGAGTTTCATTAATTTGATCCTGGGAGGGTGCCAGTATTTCCCCATCAGTACTGCATTAAGCAGGAAAAAGACTCAGAGTGTGTAGCAAGTTCTCTTGTCTCATACAGAATGTACTGTAACGGGGAGAATGAGTTTTGCGCAATGTCAGTTAGGTGGGTGAACGAATGATGGCTTGAAATGCTGTTCAGAGTGATTGCCAATGGTTAGACAAATTGCAAGCATTCCTTTCACCACATTTTGTGTGTTTGATATACCACCCTAAGTGGCAAAGGTATGTCCAGACATGGGTCCCGATCTCACCGAGTCACTGGAACCAGGTTACACCCGACTGACGAGCCCCAATCAGGACAAAACTGCTCATCGGTTTCTTGTGTTTCGGTTCAGGTCGGACCAGGAATGGCTGTTCAGGCTAACTCCTCCTATGGAAGTAGGGTCAAGACGGATTGGTATATGACTGGGTACAAGCTGAGGTGGCATGGTGGGAAGAAGAATGATGGGTTGGAATGCTACCCCTAGTGATTGACAATAGTTAGACAAATTACAAACATTCCACCCATCACCTTTTGAATGATTTATGCCATTTCAGTTAAGACCTTGTGCAGTAGCCAGGCCCTGGCGGTGCAGGCGATTGCAGTGCTGTTACCCTACTGTTGCTTGTGCTGTACGCATCCTGGAAAGCAGAGACAAGAGTGGGAGAATAAAATATGGTTGTAAAATGAGGCCAGCATTAGTCCATTTCATCAGTGAAATCTCAATCAGAGGTGATTGTTGCAACTTCCATGTTTTTGCTTAGATCAGCGGCTGACTGTTGCTACAAGATTCTTGCATTTCTGACTTCCTGGAGCTGCAAATTTGTCAACAGATAAAGTGCGGTTGATCTAGTTGTTCTATTAAAACCCTGACTTTTTTTAATGTTAACATTTTCGAGTTGGGTAGGAAAGCGTGGTCAGGGACACGCCTGGCAAGTATTATTCCCAGGCAGAGGGGATTCCACCAGTTTCCACCCCACCCTTAGTTTTTCAATGTTACATCCCAGATATGATTTGAGGCAGTAACCTGGTGTGTTGCTGTTTGTCAATATGTTCATTCACTCTGGGAGTGTTCAGAAAACATGAAGAGGACTCGTGAGCTGGACTAAGCACTGTGTGTACTAGAATAGGTAGGGAAATTGACATGGTTGTCTTTTGCTGGTGTCAGGTTGCCTACTGGCAGTTTATGTCCGATTCACAATAAATGTACACATAAAAACAATTCAACAGAAAATTATGTAATTCGAAGGAGAGTTAAGGTTACAGAGTAAATAATCCTAAATACTAGTGATTTTTTACAGTTAAGTTTGAACTACAATCTTAAATTCCTTAGTAACTCCCCCTAAAATATGGAAGGAGAGGTCGGATTAACTCCTCCCAACACTCAGATCGAAATGTAACCAATCCCTGGCCACCTGGACACTGGTTACCTCCCTACTAACCCCCCCTCCTGGCAGATATTCAAGAGCCCAATAATTACCGCCCCATATCGAGACTCCCTTTCCCAATCAAAATATTGGAGAAATATCTTAGCCTGCTTTCTAGAAAACAACGACTTACTAGAACCAGAACAGATAAGCTTTAGACCTGCACATGGAACTGAATCTGCACTAATTATAGCATCTAATGAACTAAGGGTGCAACTAGACAGAGGTCAAACGACAATCTTGGTCCTACTGGACCTAACGGTGGTATTTGTCACGTTAATCATGAAATCCTGCTATCACGTCTTGAGGAAATCGGAATCAAAGGGGTGTTGCTCAATTGGTTCACATCCTACCTCTCAGACAAATGGCAAGCAATAAACCTACCATCTTTCACATCCGAGTACAAAAGGATGGAACATGGAGTTCCATAGGGCTCAACCCTGAGCCCTATTCTTTTTAATATATACCTAAGACTGCTGCTAACCCTGATTAAATCTTTTGGGGTAAAGTTCATAAACTATGCAGATGACACCCAATTGATTATCTATTAGATACATCGGATACAAATCTGATTAATAATCTATATGCCTGCCTGAAGTAGATGGCTCAATGTCTGGGCCAGAACATGCTGAAATTCAACAGGGATAAGATAGAATTTATCTGCTGCTCCCCAGGAGGTTTACAGGAAAACTCCCCTCCAATTTTTGGTCTTGGCCAATGAATTCAGTTACAGATCATTCACAATCGATACGGAACTTAGACGCTCATTTTGATGACAGGCTCTCAATGGAAACTCATGTAAATAAAGTATTCATATGCTACGGAATACTGAGAAGCCAAAAGAAAATCGTCCCACCACTACCACAACCCTACAGGAGACTGGTGGGCCAGGCCTCCATAATTAGTAGATTGGACTACTGCAATGCACTACTTCAAGGTTGCACATACTGCCCAAAAGACTTAAAAGGATCCAGGTGCTGACCTCTAAACTGGCACTAAACAAAGGGATAAAGGACTCTGCAACCAAAGCACTACAGTAACTTCACTGGCTACCAGTTAAAGAGTGGTGCTTATTTAAGGCCCTGTATATACTTCACATGGCGCTACACAACACTGGACTAAAGGCCTTACAGCAGAAAGTTATGCCCTATAAACCAACGCGGAAACTTAAGTCATCTGACACCATCTGATAGTAGTCCCCCAGTTAAAACAAACAAGACAGGGGGGCAACCCTTTCCAAGTAAAAGTGGCTCAAATGTGGAATAGCTTGCCACTAAAGCTTAGGAATAACTTAATGCTATTGAGTTTAGAAAGAACTTAAAAACGTGGCTATTTCCAAGGTAGAAGGGGCATGGTAAATAAGGGTTAACAATTAGCTCATATCCACATGACAGTCGTTTTGCAGCGCAAAGATACCAGTTGGGTAATAGTTTACACTTTATAAATACCTGTTAATAACAAACATAGTACTAAAACTGTTCATTACATCACAAATGACATCACCAATTACTCCATTGATGACCTTACTTATTACAACACCCACAAAGATGTGTGCAGGCTACACGCAATATTGTTACACATTTTGATAAGCACATTAACTCTCCGGAAAGGTTACTGGGCGATTACAAACCCAGCAAAAAAACCTGCAGATGGTTACAATAGATGGAAAATAAAATATACCTAACACAAAAAGGAGATTGTGCAAGGTCACATCAGTAAAGTAGAATTATGAGCGACAAAAGGGGCAGGACTTACTAGTTCCTAATCAAGGTTAACATTGTGTACTATTTTCAGAAGAAGAAATGAGCCCCAAACCCAACTTTCCAGAAAGACATCGTAGAACTCACAGGAAGCTCAGGTTTGGAACTTATGTGTGGACAGACACAGAAATGCGCTCCTACGAACTTTAATGCTGCTTGAGTGTTCTGCTGCAGAGGAGGTCAGTGGTACATCCAGAGCTTCTGTGATGCTTGGTGTGAGGCTTCGCGGCTGCAACGGGTACCCAAGGTAAAACTTGCAAGTAGAATCAAAACAAACTACATTTCCCAGAGAACCACAGGACTTTCTCGAGACCGGCAGAGATGGCAGCCACCGTAGATCCATTGAGTATAGATTCCTTGTGGTTCAGGCACTCTTGATAGAGATTGTAACTGGAAACGTTTTGGAAAGAGATTGGAATTCATCAGACTTTCATCGAGAGTTGTCAAGGACTTTGTTCTGAGAACCTATGATCCGATAACCTCTTCCTCGTAGACACCCACTGGATCCGCAGGACCAACAGCGGAGGACGTTGCTTCTCGCACCTGGCGGTCAAGGCATGGATCAAACTCCCCCTACACCTTAGGAGTGCCTCATCGATCCAGCAATTCTGGAACGAACTCAAGACCTGGCTGTTCGAATGAACAAACCACTGCACAGCAGCCAGCTTCTCCAGCTCCAAACATTAGCGATCAAGGATTTAGGGCCATATGTATCAAGCTAATTAGCATTCGCAAAGGCCGAAATTCTGCGAATTTCGGCCTTTGCGAATGCTAATTAGCTAAATGGTATGTATGAAACATTTTCCAAGCAAAATAAGGAATCACACATTTTGCAATTCCTTATTTTGTGATTGCACTTAAGGAATCGCAAAATCTGCGATTCCTTAAATGCAATGTATCAAGGAAATATTCATGCAAAAATGCCCATAAGGATTCGCAGATTACCACCAACTTCAAGTTGGTGGTAAATTGCGAATTCTTTTAAATAAGCAATTTATTTAAATTCCAAAGGTGCCATATGACGCTCATACATGCCCTTAGGGCATGTATGTGCGCCATATGCTCACACATGTCAATTTCAGGGGGTGCAGCAGGGTGTTCTTGTGACACCCCTGCACCCTTGAAAATAATCGCAATTTGCGATTAGCAAATTGCTAATCACAAATATCCCCTTCATTCCTATGGGCCACCTGTCCCATAGAAATGAATGGGTAAATTGCGATTAGCAATTTGCTAATCGCAATTTAGGAATGTGTAGGAATTGCTAAATATAAGCGATTTCCTACATACATACCGTTTTGCGATTTCTAAATAGCGATTCCTTAAAAATCGCTATTTAGGAATCGCTAAACGGTATGATGATACATATGGCCCTTAGACTTTGACTTTGTAATTTAGTATTAGGGTTATTGTTTCAAGAATTACAAACTCCATACACTGGAGGTATCCTTTCTACTATTCAGGAGAGGAGCTAGTGAATCCTCTACACTGTACAGACTTTGTTTACATTACTTGAATCACGTGTGGCATTAAGGTATTTTCAGTGGTGGTAACTGAATGTGTATTGCCCTGAGTGAAAGTGCATTACAAATTCGTATCCATTATGTTTCGGCTGATGAACTATATGTATTGAGAATCATTAAGATCACAGACTTCATTTTTATTCTGTGATTTGTAACTTGCTGAAGGCAGTTATACATGTAAGAATGTGTGCTGCCATTTAGGTTATTCCATACATTAGTTAAAGAGATTATCTCTTGAGCCCTAGGAAGTCATATAGTAATCTGCAACAACAGAGTATGTGGTATACAGGGATTGCCATAAGGTATAGCTGGACAGTTATTGTGAAGAAAAAGTGAAGGCTTCTTGAGGAAGCAAAACTGCCTTGTGTATGTTTGGCGCAAAGTTTAGCATTCCTGAGCATTGCATTTATATGGCTACCCAAGTTGGCCAGACAGGGCCGCACAGGAAAATTGATCAGAGTTGCCCTAGAGGAAGAACTTGAATTTTCTTAAGTAGGTAAACATTGATGTTTTGGTGTCTTTGGCGAATGGTGCTTTATTTCCAAAGAAAGGGCAAAATAAGAAAGATTTTGTCATGTGCCATGTATGCCAGGAGCAGAACATCTGTTTTGTATCCATTCAGTTTCACAAGAAATCTCGATGTGCACTACCGACTCACAAATGGGTTTGATAATCATTAACAAAGGCTTGACAGGAAAGGCCTCCAAGGAGCTCCAAGGCGTGCACCATGCAACTAAGCAATATTTTTGGATTCTGATGTTTTAATTGTACAGTATTTCCACTTGCATATTCTTCAATGGATTCTCCCTCTTTATTACTCTCTGTAACATTTTACGGGGACTGTAAGTACATTAATAAAATAATAATAGTGTTTATAAAAGCAATGTGCTGATGATATCCAGATTTGCATATAACTCTCAGGAGAGGTGGCACAAAACTGATTACCACATTACAGTCTGTTGCAGCATTGGTAGAACTGACTACAATGAACATCCTATGGCTAAATGCTGAGAAAGATAAACTAGTGTGGATCTCTAAATCCCAGCATCCAAAACTGCCTGTCTACCTCCAACTTCCACTACAAGTACTCACATCAAAACAGAGTTGATATGGACATCAGACTGTGCTTATTAAAACAGAAACAAAAATGTTTTTGCAGAATCCCACTCACGCACAAGATCATGCCGCACAGATGGGTCCTTCAAATCATTCAAATGGGCTACACACTGCCTTTCATGTCCTCCATGCCCTAATTTTGTCCCACCATCGGAGCAATTATCAGCAGACCATTCTGCAAACTTGTTGCGAAAATCAACTTTCTACTGGCAAAACGCGCCATGGAGAGGGCACTGAATTGAGTGAAAGGAGGCTCATGCTATCATGCTGCTTTCTGGTACTTAAGAGGACTGAGGCCTCAGGCCTGAACCGAACCTACTGAATTACTTTTTTGATGAAAGAGAAATTCAAAAGGCTCACCTTGTCTTAGATTCTTTTTGCTCTGGACCCAGGAGACTGGGTGGGTGGCCCTTGTATTGAAGTAATAGTCTTTCCATATGCCTGTCATACACATCCACAACTATTACTTGCAGTCACTGTGGGACTGGAATGCTTCCAGTTTGCCTTACTCCCCTTCATCCTTACGTCAGGCCCTCGGGTGCTCACAAAAGTGAAGTAGATGGCCGCTGACCACTTCTGGAAGTGCATGTGTTCCTGTGCCTTGACAACTGGCTGCTCAAGGCAGGCCTTCTGCAGTCCATCATAGGCCACCTCCCTCTGAACTCTTGAATCTTTCCAGTTTTCCATGAACAAGTCCCAACTGATCCCACATATAGGATTCTCCATTACAGAGGCCATCCTGGACACCGTGCCATTCAGAGCTTTTCCAACGCCGCAGCAAGTCCAGAAAATTCAGAAAATTCAGAAAAGGATCCCAATGTTTCAGGCTCAGTGTTGCAAACATGGTTATGAGGCTTCTTGGACTCGCAGCGTCATGCATCGCCCTCAACTAGATTGGTATATGCAGGCCCGGCAGTAGAACCTCAGGTTCAGTGGGCCCAGCATCAAAGCTGCCTCTCTGACTCTGTCCAGATCTCTCACAGGAGACAGTTCAGTATCTTCTTTGGTGGTAGAGAAGCAACAACATGACTTAAGTCAGGCCACTCTCGCTTTCCCACTCAGATTTCACAATTATGACAGATACACTACTGTTGGGTTGGCGGGGTCAACTGTCTAAACTGATGATAAGAGGTGAATGGTCTCTGTCGGAGATCTAGCTCCACATCAGTCCTCTGGTGCTTTGGGCGATCCATCAGGCCATGAAAGCCTTTGTTCCATTCATCAAAGGGAGGCTGGTGCAGGTCCTCACTGACAACACGACTGATATGTGGTACAGCAACAAGCAGGGCGGAGTGGGGTTCTGGATCCGTGCCACAATGCTTTTTGTCTCTGAAAGTGGCCGGGCCAGCAGAAACTCTTTCTATTATAAAATCATCATATGGGATCTCTAAATACCAGAGAAGATAAGCTGTTTAGACATTAGCTGATGGATCAAAAGTGACATCTCCATCCCGAGGTGGCGAAGATCACGTGCACTGGAGTTTCCTCCAGGAAAGTCACTGGGAGACTCGTACCGACTGCGATGGGGCACGGGCCTCTGGTACACATTCCCATCGCTACTTCTCCTGCCTCAAGTTCTGAGGAAAATAAAGACAGACCAGGCTGAGTCATTTTAATTGCCTCAGACTGGGCCGGCAGAGTATAGTATCAAGAATTCCTGAGTACGAGCATTTGCCCTTCAATCTGGCTACCACCTTGGCAACAGGGGGGGATCTTGCACCAGAATCTCCGCAATATACACCTGCATGTGTGGAGATTGGTCTGCAACAGTTAAATCCGTTTAAGCTGGTAGCCACAGTAGTCAATGTCATTCTTGTAGCCCAACGCCCTTCAAATAACTACATCTATACCGGGCGCCAGAAGAACTTTGTTGCCTTGAGTAGTGCTCACAATACCACCCCAGCAGATCAAGATTTTACACATATTATTGTTTTCTCTATCATTGGCCCAGCAAGACCTTGCAGTGGGCACTGTTGTCCCTTTTGGCTTTTTTGTGCTGACAGGATCAACCCTTTTTATGTAAATAGCACCTTGTTATATGTTTTGTCAAGGTTCTGACTCACGTGTCCCTTGAAACTATTCGCTAAGCCTGTTGACATTTCATATGCATGCCTATTCAGCCGATACACAGCTCTGACTACTGATGCTTAAAATGTGAAAGAACTGCAGGCGCTATTGATGCAACCCTCTACACCACCTTCTCCTTAGACAAACTGGTGCTGTGGACCCATGCAGACTTCTGTCCCAAAGTTGTGAAATCTTTTCAATTTGGACAACCTATCATTCAGCCAATATTTTTTGCTCCACCTCTCTCTTCAAAACAGTAGGAGTAGTTCAATCGGCTCGACCCTAAAAGTTCTTTGAGTTTCACATTGACTGCACAAAAGACCATCAAGCGGATGATCTGCTCTTTGTACGATTATCTGGAGCAAAGAAAAAGTGGTTAGTACAGAAAAGGACCCTGTTTAGATGCGTCAAAATCTGCTATGTGCTGGCCAATAAGCAACCCAAAGGCCTACAGGCTCATTACACTAGTGCCAAGGCACGTGGGGTGTTGGTTCTGGTTCTGTACACCTGCCAGGCTAAAACAGGGACATCATTGCACACGTTCATGAAACACTACTGCCTTGACAGTCCGGCCTGATCATGGACCACTTTGCCTGCTCGGATCTGGAAGAATTCTTAACTGGAGTCCACTCCTCTGATCCTCCACCTTTGGGAGGTGTTGCTGTTGTAGCTATTTACAGGTGAGGAATCTGTGGCTAGAAGAATCCATCAGAAGTTACTTCCTTCAGTAAAGCTCTATCTGGTGGATATTACATCCAAATGCAGATTTCTCACTGCCCTTCCACCTCCCAATACTGTGAATTGGACTCTGATCATCCTAATAAGGTGCTAAGATAGATTTTGGCACACTATCACCTACAATTTGTCTGAGGGTGCAGAAGAATAAAGATGACAAAACGGTGGTGCCCTTATGCATGGCTCTGCTACATCACTCCCAGGGTGGTATGGAATAACCATGCAGTTACAAGGTGGCACTTGTCGGCGCCTGAGAACATTGCTTCAGAATCTCTGGATCCAATCTGGTGCCATTTTTGCACCCCCAACCTCCAACTCCCCCCCCCCCCCCCCTCAGTCCGGCCCTGCTGGTGCCCGAGGATATTCTAAAGGTAAGGAATCTTAGGTAAGATCAGAGGTCTTCAAACTATGTCACACGCCTCCCCTTCAGCAGCCGTAGCTGTGTTCCGACGAAGTGCAAATGCCTCAGCAAGTACTTGTAAATGAAGGTAGCCTGGAAGCCCGACTTTGTTTATTTGTCGCATTTAGAAGCTATCATCTTTTACATGCAGCATTTGAAGTGCATTTAAAAATTATGGCAACTGTGATGTTGAGTGTGGTGGTGGAGGGGTCACAGAGATGAATAAAAAGAACAAAATAGATTAAAAAATGCTTTTGAGTTTGTTCATTAATGGAATCAGATCAATTTAAACTTCAAACCCATTGTTACACTGGGCAAAGGGAGGGTAGAGTATTCAGAGGTTACAATATAAACAGGTGACAATAGTCTTAACATCTATCTCTTTCAGAAACCCATTCCTGGCGGGCGACTGTATCTTACATGGGAGTAGTGTGTATCAAAAACGTTCAAATGGAGCATTACCTACAAGGAGCCCCTTCGAGCTAAAAGAAATTCTGGTACCCAGGAGAGTTATCGCAGGGTCAAGGATGAGATGATTATCAGTTTTAAATTAAGAGGTTACTAAACACAGAATTTTGACACAGTAATACACATTGTAGCCAACATGACAAAAGATGACCTATTGAAAACTATCAAAATAAATCTGAATCCACAACAGGAAGTAGTCCGGTTCATTACACCTTTCAGCGCTGATCCCACATGACTTAAGAATTCCATGAGAATGAACTTTAACATTCTCAAAACCAATGCAATATTAGGCAAAATAATACAAGAACAGACACAACTCACTGTGTCACTGATAAAAGAAGACAACTGCCTATAGAGTATTAAAATGGATTCTATTGTGTTGGACGCATTATCCAACCTGTGAAAAACAGAATACTGAAACACAAGCGAACTATACAGAAACAAGAACCCACATACACTAAAGGACAACACATTAAAAAAATGTAGAAACAGTGAATTATTACATTTCTTCTGCATAGATACAATAAAACATACCTGCAGAGGTGGAGCCAGGATTACAGCTCGAGAGGTTGTGGAATCAAGCTATACAATAAATCTACAAACCAATTCCCAGAGGATCTCTTATTGATAAAGAATTAGCGGTACACATTTAGACAACCTCAGTTTGACAGTTACTGTAGTTTTTCTGATATGAATTTCTTTTTAGCTATAGATAATGTAACTTTTCTATTATAGGAGATGGAGAACAACATAAACATTATTTACTTAGAATAAGGGATGACGGAATACAAGTACCTAATTTACTTTTCTGACATACTATACATTTGATCGACCTCTTAGGATCGAGAAGTAGGACTGCTAAAGGGATGACATTAATTTCAACACCATCATATACTTACTTTGGTGACCCATTGGGGCTGGATAATGTAGTTAATGGTGTCAATTTGCTTTTACCTAAGCCCACTGGGTTGTCACTGATGAACTGCAATCTAATGACACATGCCTGACTAAGAAAACAATATCCGAAAATGATCACAAGCTCTAAGATATGATTATTTATAGAAGGGTGTCCATTGGGTTTCTATGATGGTTATATTTTTAAATGAAGCATCCCAAAGCAATCAAATAACATTTAATACCATTTGGCCACATTGATTTATCATATTTAGAGACAATTATCTAGTGTGACGCTTAAACATAGTATGTCTTTTGTGTCTATATCAGGGGTCTCCAACCTTTTCTGTAATAAGAGCTGCTTATGTTCAATGAAACTCCTTGAGAGCTACTAATATTATTAGTGTTATAATAGTGAACACATCAGACAAGATTACATAAGTGGCCACCATATTCGAGAATACTACCAGCAATACCCTCAGTCCATCAGGCATGGTTGCAAGCTCCAACATATAACAAGCATTTTCAATGCAATAGGTCTCGCAATTGCGAGAGTTTAACCTATTGGAATTGTAAATGGCAATGCCTTTTATTTAACGTTTTAAAAACCAACACATAAATAAAAGACATTGCCATTTACAATGCCAATGGCTCAAACTCTAACAACTGCGAGACCTATTGCATTGCAAATGCTTGTATATCATGTTTCCCCCTCTTCAGCGACGAAGTTATTCAACATGTAATGATACAGCGCTTCATCGGATGCTAGTGCAGAAGAGCACCCGTCCTCCTCAGTGTTTTGTGCCCACGCGTTGCTGGCTTTCCTCTGCCAGAAAGTGAATGTCCTGGGCTCTTCCCCTCATGCCTGGGGTCCTCTCGCCAGCACCTGCTGAGGAGAAGACACCAGCTCTACGTGACGCACCCCCTCAACATAAACAAAGCAGGAAAAGGCAGGGCTTGTGCAGACGGACAACGTCTTTAACCAATCAGATGACTTTATCTGCCATCTCACAGTAAAGCTATCAAATGAATGCCAACTTTCCTCTGATGTACAACGCTGGCAGCTCGATTAATACGTACATTAAGATACATTTTAAGTCACATGGTTAAAAAAGTAGTGTGTAAATAAGGTGCGCAACATTTTGATAGCAATATCAAGAGATAATCATAAACATGTAATACATAAATCTATTATATCAAGTTTCAAAAAACCACCCGGAGTCTTCTTACACGTGTCCGTCCAGTTTCTGTTCATAAAACGAAGATTGAAGTGGCGGTTGCCCAGTCTGTGGCGGGTACACAGGAGAAACATTTCCAGTGACAATCAGAACTTTCCTGAAATTCATCGCATCGTGAACAAGTGAAAATCCCGAAGATGCCGGCTCCTCTTTTCTATTGGCTGGGTTAATACCAGGCTCACCAGGTTCGGGGCGTCTCCCGAAGCTTCTCTGAAACTTGCGCTCCGATTGGCCGCTTAGTTAGGAATAGACAAGAGGTTTCCAGAAGCTCCTCGGGTTGGACGGCAAATAGCTCTTCTGATTAGACGCTGAGCATTGAAACATCTGGAAAAGTCTCGAAACGAAGCGACTTGAGGATTATGATTGGCTACGGGGCGTGGCGTGGGGTAGCACGTGGCTACTTCCAGTATGTGGGCGGATTTGTTGTTATAAATACACGCTTCGAGGGTGGTGTGTGTGCATAGGCGGAGCTGATAAAAGCGCAGGCGGGAGAACCGGGTCTTTCGTACGCAGCTTCGAGGCCTCTCTGAGCAGAGAGACAGAAGTGCAGCGATCGAGGCACCGCTTAAAGCATTTTTCGAGAACCGCAGGCCCTGGCACACCTTTTCCAGCATTTTCTGGACAGAAATTCCAGCATCTGTTGAGGGAGAGACAGTTCGGAGCTCTGAAACAAAACGTCCCCAGTCATTGCATAATAACTCGGATAAACATCCCCAAAACAGATTCCAGAGCTGAGAAATTTTCAAAAGAAAACAAGGTAAGATCGGCACTTTCTGTGTGCTCATGTGTGTGTGTGTGCACGCGCGCGGGGGGGGGGCAGCGGCGTGTGTGTGCGCTCGTGTGTCTGTGTGTGTGTGTCTGTGTGCGCGCGGGGGGGGCGGCGGCGTGTGTGCGCTCGTGCGTCTGTGTGTGTGTGTGTGCCCGCGTGTGTGTCTGTCTACGTGCGCGCTCCATTGTGACGGGGATCAGCCTGCCGGAATCGGAGCGCGTGTTCATGCGCACGACCTGATCCGATTCCGGCAGGCTGCGCGTGACAGTCTCTTGTCTCCCCTTGAACTCCTTGAAAGCTAACATGATTACAATAGGGCTCCACAGCGACAATCGCTACGCGATTGCGTCGCAGTGCGAGCCCTAAAAAGCGTTGGCAATATATAATGCCTTTACATTGGTTTACATAACAGCAAATGCCTCTGGGACCAAGGTAATAACATTTGTAGAACATGTTCCCAAAGCCACATGATTTATTATTAAAATATCAGCATTCAATATATCTTCAAAATTCAGCCATTTGTCTCCAAATATCAATCGATGAGTCCTGAATATGAACACATTTTTGTCTTAACTATACAATCTAAATGTTGGTATGCATATTTCGACCAAGTAAAAGCTTCTAATTTAGTGTTCTGGCACAGCAGCGTAGCTGGGGGGGGGCGGTCCGCCCCAGGCGGCACCATTTTTGAGGCGGCCGCAACGGGCCTCCAGTGCCGTAGTGCGCGTGCGCCTATTCACCACGGTCTAAGTTACTCGTTTTTATTGCCACTCTAGCAAGGATGCTGAAAGTCAGTGAAGCTGTCCCCTGCCTCCCACAGTTGCATTGCATTATCCCCATGTCAACCTGACATCCAACGGTCGGCAACGGTCCGTAATTTAAGGCTCCCCTTCCCCTCCGTCCCCGCCCCCGCCCCCGCCTCGAACAGTCCAGCCAATGCCAGGGCCGTCAATCAGTTGTAGCGTGCGAGGCGCGCGCTAGCGCTACAAATGACAGCCCTGCAATGGACATTTGGCCATCCCTCGCCTCGGGCCTCGCATCGCGATAGGTGACGCATTACGCGCTCACCACTACGCTCCCGGCTCTCGTCGTCACTGAGAGAGCACAAGTTTGAAAAAAATGTATAAGTACGCCATATTTACAAGCACGTAGTTAGTTTAAACATGTTTTGCACACGAGTGTTTTATATTCAATAGCGAAATGTATAGAATGTTAAGTAGAGTAACCATAATTATAACGGTGTGAGATTAAATGTAGAAATGTTGGAGTATATGTGAAAACCTCATGGTTCTCTCATGTTAAAAGAGTCATGTCCGAATTAAATGTAACTTGGATTCCAGTATTTTGTGTAGGCCTTAGGGCAATTCACAGCAAACCTGAACGTGCTGCTAAAATAATGTGAGATAAAGTTGACATGGTTCTTTCAAAATGTACTATTGAACTTAGGGTTAAAAGTATATGCTTTATAGATGTGTTATTTTAGAAACGTATGCTAGTTAAGAATGTTTGCTGTTTAAATCAAGTTAACGTTTTAAGAGTGCAGGAACCTGCTGCATGTAAATCAAGTAGGCCAGAACAGATAATGTCATGTAGTTTAAATCGTCATGTGCTCGTTAGAGGAGAGGTCGTGAGGTGTCCAGTATGGAGTTCTGAGAGTGTTTTATGGCCTAAGATATGGTGAAGTCTGGAATTTGAGGCCCACTGCAGGACGAGCTGTATGCAGGTGCGAGGGTCCTAATCAGCTCGAATGAAAGGGACTTTGTTCAGTGGCGCCTTGCGCAGGCCTGTAGGAGTTTCCAGGAATTTCAGGGGGTATCAGCGCACTGAAGAAGCCGCCTGGGAACCAAGGTCAACTATAACGAGGGTCTTCAAGAGTACCATCATGGAGTTTGCCGCGGAAAGATGTACCACGTGAGGGGCGTCCCAAGGGGCGTTTCTATTGGAAATGTGATTTGGTATTAGGGAAAGTGACCCGGGAGGAGAGCAGAGCAGATGATTTTGGGAGCCTAAGGAAGCGGATGGGTAGGCAGATAGACCGATCAGGAGAGACCCATTATCAGAGAGGAGACAAAGAGAAGTGCGTGATCTTCTTAGGAAATCACCACGGCTGACACCTAGAGGGTAAAGATCTTGTTAAGTAGGGATGTCATTTAGTGTAGTGTAGGGACAGACTAACCTTAATTTTTCTTTCTGTAATGACTTTGAGGTTGCAACTTGTATTCATTTTGGCAACGCTCATGTTATTAGAAGTTGTACTTATTATCTTGTTCTTCAGACTCAGACTATTCAAAAAGTTCATGTTCATAGTGATTCCGATCTACCTCTTGAATCTCATTTTGAGAAGTTTGTATCTTCAGTTATCTTTGACTTTATATTAAATCTTTAAAACTTTATTTTGGTCAGTGGTCATTTAGAGTGGTGTAAGTTCTTAAATTGATTGTTTATTGCGAGATTACCTTTTACTCAAGACAGGTACCAACGATTCAGTCGACAGGAAATGGGATTTGGTAAGATAATTAGTAACCAGTAATCCCGCGTTAGCAGTTGGTAGCAGAGTGAGGATGGTTATCTTCTTGAGGAAGGTAATCTAGAGAGGTTAGTTTACCCCAAGGCCCGAGACGTCGAGAGACGAGCAGCGGAAGAATCGTGTGCCGAAAGGTGCAGACGGTGCGAGAAAAGCAGCAGTATCGGAGAGTGAGTATAAAAAGGGTCATGCGTGAACAGATTGCGGTGTTTTGTGTTGTATTTGTATTGTAATGTCTTGCGGAGTTGAATGCCTGTAGTGTGAAAGAGAGAAGGTTGTGAGCGCGCGCAACCTGGTAAACTGGTAACCTGGTAAACGGGTGTACTGGTGAAATCTTAAGTTCAGGCCAGAGCTTAAGTGGTTTTGGGTGTATCGAACATCCAGGGTAGTTGTCGACCATAGTACGGAGGTCACGAGGTACCATTGACCGCCGTGGATCCAAGATAGGGGGAGTGTAAGAGTGAGTGTATGAGTAACGGACGCTGGTCGAAAGTTACTGCGTGTGAGTAACCTATCGGAGAAGGCGATTGTCTGGAAGTAATCGGAAAGACATTTCGCCAAGTTAAGGTGACAACTACAGAAAGACTGTGGGCGTACAGTCAAAGAAAGGTGATCGCTTGGACGGAAGTAATCATTTTTCAGAGTATGAATGGGATGCGTGCATGACCGAGGAGACGAGCTGAGAAAGGAGGGGAACTGCTGCGAAGGGGGACGGGTGACGTCGGCTAGAGCCGCGCTCTGATTGAGCGGTTGGTGTGACGTTAGCTAGAGCCGCGCTCTGGTTGGGCGGCTAGAGTGACGTCGGAGGAAAGCCGCGTACGGATAGGCCAGTTAGTGAGAACGGCGCCGAGATTGGTGGAATATCATCAGGAAGTAAACAAACGCGGAGAAAAGAGAAATCATGAAGTGTTTTAAGTGTTTGAAAGGGATTTTTAAACGTAAACGAAGTGAACATTATTACGGGGAAGAGGCTCCCCCAGAGGGTACGCCAGCTCATTATATGGCAACGAATGTTGGGCTGCATACGATATTGTGGATTGGGGCTTGGAATAAGCTTACGGAAGGAAATGAGGAAATGCAGTTCCCGAAGTATGGAACGTTTAAATTAGAGGTGTTACATCGGCTAAAAGCAACCATGTCCTCATTGAAACCCTCACCTAGACCAACACAGTTTGAGGCACTTAATGCATGGATTAAGGCTGCACACGACCGAAATTTGAACAGGCGTCAACAAAGGCTGACGCGATCGGTAAGGGCAGTGCGAGATTCCAAATGGGATGAGGAGGAAAAGCGTTGGAGGGTACAGACCATTGAGGTGGAGAAAATGTATCCGATGAGGGAGGTGTCAGGAGGAGGAAACCTCATGGAAGAAGACGAGAAAAGCGAGTCGGAGGACAATCTGATAAACAGATTGTTAATGGATAGACCACCTCCGAGAGTGGGATTGATAGAAGATAGAGGGCTCGCAAGGGAAGATGGGAATGAGATAGAGGGATATACACCACTCCCTATATCGGAATGGACACCTAACAAAGGCGGAGAAACACCTCCAAACAACACTGTACAGAGTGTAGTGGGAAGGTTTGTGGTGCAGAAAACGCCAACCACAGAAAGGGTTGAGTCTGTGGGATTGCCAGACGCTCTTCAAGTGCCTGTTACCATAGGACCCATAGTTTCGATCTATAATTCTGAGAGAGATAGAGGGGAACAACAAAGGCAATTGGATAGGGAAAGGATTGAGATGGAAAGGAGGAATAATGTGACGAATGCATGGAAACAATTACCAGGTTCGGTAACGTGGAACACCCCATTAGACACAACTGTCGGTCCCAATTCAGAACAGGGAGGTCCGAGAGGACCAATGGATCTAAGGGGACCGCGGCCAAGATCTTTTTCAGAGTTAAGAGCTGATTTGAGGGAATGGGACGGGTCCATAGTATCTCCGAGTAACAGGACAAGAACGGAACCAGAGTGGGAAAGCAGGGGTAACGGAACTGTATCTCATTGTGGGGCCAGCGAGAGTAGTCAGGGCCGGGAAGGCCAAAGTCAAGAGAATAGAGGGGATGCATGTCCTACAAATCAGAGAGAACAACCGGAACAAAATACTAGGATTGTAGAATGTGAGGAAATGTCCCGTCTCTGGGGGAACGGAGGAGATGAGGCGGTACGGGCTTTTCAGAATAGGTTTAGGTGCCTTCATCATACACTCGGGGAAGACGTTCAACATTGGAGAAAGGAGAACAGCGATAGGTCCCGCCACGCCTCGAATAATCAGGAACCACAGGGAAGTAGGGAAGAAAGAGGGAGTAATGGAACATCTTACCCTGCATCCCGTGAAACTAGCCCGGAGGGGGAGAGAGGGGCTATGAGGCATGAAGGAGTGTTTCACCACCCACCCCGAGAAGACGGAAAGGCATGGGACTTAGAGAGATGGGAACAGGGGAGGACTCCCTATAATTCACCAATACCTAAACGTAGATCTCGGAGCTGGGATGGGAGAGATGCGGATGGAGGAGCTAAATTGAGTGTCTTGAAAGCTGAAATAAAGGCAAAAAGGCTTGATGTTACCAGTTTAAAATCAGATGTTGATGAGATAATAGATGGAACATTGCCTTTGGAAAGGATAGAATTGTATGAACAGGATGAGTTATTGTTCATGGCAAAGGATATTACTAGGAAAGCTAGAGCGTTTCATGAAAAACTGACTGATTTGGCAGACAAGTATGCCGTGGATTTGTCTAGGACACGGGCATTGCAGAGCAACCACAGATTACAGTACGCAGACCAAGATCTAGATGAGAAGAGAACTACTGGATTAAAAACACACATAAGAGAGCTGGTGACAGGGATAAGAGTGTGGAGAGAACTGGATAAATGGGAAGAAAGGTGGTCGAAAAAGGGCACGGTTAGGAGAAGTACAAATGTATTGACTCCTGAGGGAAGGGCAATGCATATGGAGGCATTCCCTTTGCGAGAAATATCAAATGGAAATTATGTACATGTGCCCTGGAGTAGAGGAGACTTAGCCGCATTTACCAACTCATTTCCGAAGTTGCGGGACAATCCAGTCGAGTGGTATAAGCAGGTAGAGAGGTTTGTTAAAATTTCGAAAGTATTATGGATAGATTTGAACACGTTGTTTGACATCGTGGTCCCATCTGATCTATGGACCCCGTGCAAGACTAGTGTCGAATGGCCAAATGCTGAACCATTGAGGGATGCTCGAACAAATGGACCATCTGAGATTGTCATGCGAAAGTATGAAAGGGTAATAGCATGGCTGAAAGATAAGGTACCACCACAGGACATAGATTGGGTAAAAATAGACCGAACAAGGCAGGAACCCAAGGAGACAGTTCACGAGTTTTATGAAAGATTGCTGAAAACATTCAAGCAATACAGTGGACTAGATGTAATGGATCCCAAAGATATAGGGCAGTTCGTGTCAAAGTTTGTCTTGGGGTTGAGACCTGATATTTGTTTGATGATACAGCAACATTTAATCTGTTGGCAGAACAAACCACTAGATGAGATTTTACGATATGCGAGGTACTGCAGTGACGAGATAGATTCTAAAGCCAAGAATCTAAAGGAGAAATTGATGGTGGTGCAAATGCAGTCCGCTGGGAAGGGTGGCCAGCAGAAGCAGGGGATGGGACGAAAACCAAATGGTCAGAACAAAGATAATGAAGAAGGGCAGAGACCTAGGATAGACTTTGCCACTTTAAAGAAAACGACAAAGTGTCATCTGTGTCATCAGGTGGGGCATTGGCGACGCGAGTGTCCCTTTAACCCTGAAAACGGAGAGCTAGAAGTAGAAGAACAGGTCCAAGAAGACCCAGTGCAAAAGGTGACAGTCCCAAGTAATAAGGTGGCCAAAGGGGGGACTTCGGCTCCACGGGCCCAATTCCCACAGCCACCGAAGATAGCAGCTGGAGGAAAGGTCTTTAAACAAATGCCTCTGTTTATCGAGGAAGAAAAATGTTATTACATTGATCCATTGACAGGACAACGGGTGAGCAGTGAAGAGGACTGTACCCTCGGGGCAGTTCTAGAAGTGGATCAGAGAGGGCCATTTGTTGAGGCAGAAGTGGCAGGGTGTCCCACTACGTTCTTAGTGGATACTGGGGCTACTCGTTCGACTCTGAGATCAGCGGTGGTTCCAGACTTGCCGATGTCAGGGGAAACAATTCAGGTGGTAGGAGTCGCAAATAAGAGAATGACTAGTCCATTGACAGAACCAGTATCTGTGAAGATAGGCAATCATATGAACGAACATCAGTTTGTGGTTTGTGACTCGAGTCCGGTATGTCTGTTAGGAAGGGATTTGTTGTGCAAATTGAACTGCACCATATACTGCACCCCGCAAGGAGTGGAGGTACAGACTACCGACGATGATGCTACCTTTAAGGTGGCCAATTCAAAATTCTGTGTAGAACTATATCCTACTCTGACTGTAGAAGATCTTCCACAAGACTTAAGAGATGCAGTGGCGTCAGAGGTGTGGGATTTCACAGGAGAAGATATAGGATTGATTAAAGGGGTAGAACCGGTAAAAATTCTGGTAAAACCAAATGTTGAGTTTCCAAGAACGCCTCAATACAAATTGTCCCAGGAAACGATTGCAGGAATAAAGCCTGTGATCGAGTCAATGATACAGCAGGGAATACTGAAAGAAATCGTGGGCAGTCCTTGTAACTCCCCGATTATGGGTTTGCAGAAACCTAGTGGGAAGTTTAGGATAGTTCAGGATTTACGAAAGATTAACAACATAGTCGTTTCATGTTGTCCCGTGGTACCGAATCCATCAGTGATATTGTTTCAAATACCATGTCAAGCAGAATGGTTCACAGTGATAGATCTTTGCCAGGCTTTCTTTTCAATCCCATTGGATGAAGAGAGCAGGTACCTTTTTGCGTTTAAAATGGAAGATCGCGTTTTAACATGGTGTCGAATCCCACAAGGATTCACAGACAGTCCATCCATCTTCAACCAGTTGTTGAAGAAGAATCTTGAAAATCTAGTACTGCCACAGAACTCGGTTCTGGTACAGTACATAGATGACCTACTTGTTGCGTCAGAAACAGAGGAAGCTTGTAAAGTAGATTCAATTGCCTTACTGAATCATTTAGCTGAGAATGGACATAAGGTATCTCCGAGCAAGTTACAGTATTGTCTGACAGAAGTACAGTATCTAGGGCACAGGTTAGAAAAAGGGAAACGTAAGGTGTCCCCAGAGAGGATTGAGGCGATAATGAAAATGAATGCGCCTACAACACAGAGAGAAGTTAGAATGTTCCTAGGAATGGTGGGTTACTGCCGACAGTGGATAGTTAACTTTTCACTGAAAGCAAAGCCCTTACAGAAACTGACGCACAAGGAGGTGAGTGATCCGGTACCATGGGATGAAGAATGTCTGGTGGCGTTTTTACAGCTGAGAGACGATTTATGTCGTGCTCCGGCTCTGGGAATGCCAGATTACGAAAAGTCATTTTCACTCTATTGCTGTGAGAGAGAGGGATGTGCTTTGTCAGTCTTGGCACAGACCCACGGTAATGCCCGTAGACCAGTTGCATATTTTTCGGCTACATTAGATCCAGTAGCCGCAGCGTTGCCCGGATGTCTCAAATCCGTTGCCGCAACGGGTGTCAGCATTGAAAGGAGCGAAAGTATTGTAATGGGACATCCAGTGGTGGTGTATGTACCGCATTCAGTTGAATTGTTAATGACCAGGACGAAGACGCAGCATCTGACCAATAGCAGGCTCACGCGTTATGAGCAAGTTATACTTGCCGCAGAAAACGTGACTCTCAGGAGATGCTCTGTCTTGAATCCTGCTACTTTGATGCCATTACCTACTGTAATAGAAGGCGAAGGATGTGAAGACCACGATTGCCTTGATGTGACTGAACTATGCACGAAACCCAGACCAGATATAGTGGATGAGCCATTGTCTGACCCCGATGAAATTTACTTTGTTGATGGCTCATGTTTAAGAGACGATACTGGTCGGTTGAGAGCAGCTTATGCTGTTTGTACCATTACTGGAGTTGTGGAAGCCGCTTGCCTGGAAGGAGTACATTCCGCACAGGTAGCAGAGATTATTGCCCTAACTCGTGCCTGCATAGCAGGAAATGGAAAGAGAGTCACCATCTACACGGACAGCCAATATGGTTTCGGTGTGGTTCATGATTTCGGGCAGTTGTGGTCTCAGAGGGGTTACATGACTTCCTCTGGTTCGCCCATTCGAAATGGAGAATTTGTGCGATTGCTGATAGAAGCATTACAAGGTCCTGTTGACATTGCAGTAGTGAAGTGTGTAGCTCATACTAAGAATACAGATTTTGTGTCACAAGGTAATAGATATGCTGATGAAGTCGCACGCTATTGTGCGGAACAAAGTTATTCTTTCTCAAAGGTGGAAATAGAAGGTGCAGAAGAAAAGACTGAATTAAGTATGATGTTAGAAACTGTAGACACTTGGGAGGATTTAAGGATAATGCAGGAGAACGCACCTGAAACAGAGAAAAAGGCATGGGAAATAGCAGGCTGTGTGCGAAGTGAAATGGATTTTTGGGTTTCAGCAGATGGGAGAGCTGTGTTACCTGAAGAATTAGCTAATCCCATGGCGAGAGAAATACATGGTCCAGTACATCTAGGAAGGGATGCTATGATGAGAGTTTTTAGGCAGACTTGGTATTGCCCGAAATTCAGAATAGCGGCAGAATCAGTATGTAAGCGATGTGTTACCTGCCAACAACTGAACGTAGGCAAACGAACACCAGTCACACTGAGTCACATTGGGAGGTCGGGGGGGCCTTTCAATAGAATGCAACTAGATTTCATTGAAATGCCAAGAGTCAATCGCCTTCGGTATGTGTTGGTGATTGTATGCGTATTTTCCAGATGGGTTGAAGCGTACCCTACACGTAGGTGCGATACACTCACAGTGGCTAAATTGTTGCTCAGGGAGTTGATACCGCGCTTCGGGGTGCCTGCCTCTTTGGAATCGGACAGAGGAAAACATTTTAACAGCGAAATAGTGAAGATGTTGTGCTCCACACTGAATATCGATCAAAAGCTGCATTGTAGTTATCGACCAGAAGCTTCAGGAATTGTGGAACAAGTGAATGGCACTTTGAAGAATAGATTGGCTAAAGTAGTGGCATCCACATCCTTGAGTTGGCCAGATGCTCTTCCATTGGTGCTCATGAGCATGCGCAGCACACCTGATAGGAGGACAGGTCTCTCTCCCCACGAGATCCTGATGGGGAGGGCCATGAGACTTCCTACAGTTCCAACTACTGCTCTATTGAATATTACAGATGATCTGATCTTGGATTATTGTAAAGGACTGTCTGACGCCATCCATTCTGTGTCCCTTCAGGTGCATGCGGCTGAAGTTCCAGCAGCGAGGAACCTGTGTCATGACCTGAACCCAGGGGACTGGGTCTTGGTTAAAAAGCACGTCCGGAAGAACTGCCTAGATGTTCGCTGGCGTGGGCCCTTTCAGGTAATCCTGATAACGAACACCGCGGTGAAGTGCGGGGGGCTGCCAAATTGGATCCATGCATCCCATACTAGAAGAGTTCCAGCACCTCTAGAAGGAACAGCTCCCATCCCAGACGAAAGCCCGGAAGTGGAAGAAGAGTCGCAGGAAGGGATTGAGGCAGCTGAGGAGGTGTCGGAAGAAGTTGGGAACGCATCGGATTCAGAAGAAGAGCGAAGGCAGGACGGCAGTGAGACAGAAGACGCAACCGAAGGAGAGAGCAGAAGTGAATACGACTCAGACTCAGATCCGTATCGGAGCGATCAAGAACCAAGTGGGAGGACAAGGAATAGGAGAATAAGGCTTGGAGCTGCCACTTGGCCAGCAAGAAGAAGAAGGCTAAGTTTGAGGTCGGCCCAGGAAGAAACGCTTACTCCTATATCCGAAGACTCAGATCCAGAAGAAGATATCCAGGATCAAGCCGAGGAGGGTCTTAGAAGATCAAGTAGGGTGCGAGTGCCTAGCAGAAGATACTCTACTCCCGACTGGACCTACCTTGTTGCAGATGTCTGGGAGATACAGAACAGGGAGGATCAGGGAAGTGGAACTGATCAGAACTGACCCGATCATCACAGTGCAAATAAAGTTTCTACTGCCAGGAGCGGAGACCGAAAGGTTGCTGACACTCAACATCGTTCATCCTGCTCTCCTGAGTGGAATAAGAAAATTGCTTTTAGAGACAGTTGAGTTTCCAGTTTGCTGTTCACGATATCCAATATTGGAGGGAACTCTTCTTCGTTTGGAAATGCTTGAGCGAGTAGTAGAAATGCTAGGAGCGCTTATTGTTGTGGACTAATACCATATTGTGAATGTCTTCAAAGGGGCGCAGAACTGGAAAGGTGAAGAAAGTGATCTTGATTAGAACGGACCCCTTTGTAACTGTGGATGTAGAACTGATAGTACCAGGAGTGGAGATTGAAAAGACATTAACTCTTCATTTTGTTCGTCCCCTGGTCCAGAGTGAAATAAGGAGAATAATCCTAGAGACAGTTGAATTCCCGTGTTGTTGCAAGAATTGCCCAGAACTCGAGGGAATGTTTCTTCGTATGGACATCTATGAGGATGTAGTGTCACTCCTTGAACCATACATAACTTCAGACGAAAATAAGACTGTTGAAAAGAAATTGTAAAAACTTGTTGCAAGATAACCTAGCGCCGAGTGGAAGAAGAAAAGTGATAGGGGTTTCATTTTAGTGGATGGAGAAGGGCTAGGGTTGTCTATTTTCTACTGGACTTTGAATTGTTTTGCGGAAATAAATTGTCAAGCTTCCAAGTGTTTCGAGAAAGACATTGCAAGAGAGAAAGACTTTGTTTGAAAAGAAGAGGAAGTGAATGCTAGAAGAAAGAAAACTACACTGTTTGAGAACATGGAGGCTGGCAACCCGAACCGCAGGGCAAAATGTATAGCTGTTACATTTCTAGGAGTAGTGGTTTCTCTTATAATTTTAGTGGTAACTGTTTCATTCCTAGCGGGACACGAAGGGGATGGAACCACAGTTAAGGAGGATAAGGGAGTGTCAACACCGAGAACTACCATTATTAAGGAGAAGGGAAACATCAATGAGAAAGACAAAGCGTTGTTAGATGCAGAAGTAAAAAGGTTACACATGGATGAGTCACAGGGGAATTACAAGTCAAATGCTTATGCTAAGTTGCTTTATGAATATGTTGATGCCATGGAGGTAAAGGACTGCTATGTCTGTATGCAATTACCAATTTCGGTGGAGGAGGGTATCAAATACCATCATCTCCCGTTGACATATGGGATAACGTGCAGTTTATTGTTAAGTATGTTTTATGGACGAGACGGATTTGAGTATTACTTCTCGAATTTCGACTCGACATTGCCAGAGGTTCCGAATTTCAAGCATTTGAACAAATGGGACTACTACAAAAGCGAAGACAGGTTACACAAATGGTTTATTCCATGGAGAACGTTAGATACTTCACATGCTCGAATCAACAATTTGACTTGTCAAATATCAGAAGTTGAGAAAAAGTTTATAGCACAGGTAGATACTAGATACAGGAAGCAGAAGGTATTGAAGGCATCAGGACAAGGGGAAACAGATTGGACCAAGGAGGAAAGGGCACAACAACGAAAAGGTAGTATTGGTCCAATTGCTTTGGATAAGGAGAAACGGGGGAAACTGTGCATTCACAGGAGTTACTCCTATTATGAAAACGTTTATGTAGGACAAGTAAATTGTGAACATGCCTTTCAATTGGAGTATTACTCTAAGAACTTCATGAAAGGGATGCAAGCAATACCAAATGTATATTTTGTATGTGGAAGATATGCCTATGTGAAGTTACCAGATAATTGGTACGGATCATGCTATCTGGCTGTTGTCTTCCCTAAAATATATCATGTTGAGAATTTAGACACGCCTAAGAAAGAAATATCAACTAGATGGAAGCGAGGGCTGGGTGCAGCAGAAGTAGTTGGAGATGTAATAGGTGCTGCATTCCCTTTCTTAGGATTGATAATGAATGACATTAAGATCAGGAGGTTAGCTACAGTCGTAGATAGACTGTCTGCCAGTACTGCAAGATCCTTGATGCTGATAGAGGGGGAGATGCAATCGATTAGGGCAATGGTTCTTCAGAACCGACTTGCTTTAGATGTTCTGTTAGCAAAATAGGGAGGAGTCTGTAGGGCCTTGAAGGTACAGGAATGCTGTACTTACATTCCAGACAATTCAAAGCCTCTAGAGAAGTATATACAAAACATCACTGCCATACACTACGAAATTGAGGACCTGGCGAAGGTAAATGTGTGGGAAAAAGTAGGTCATGGAATGGGTAAAGTTGGAAGTTGGTTTGCCAACTTAGGAAAGGGTATCGTTTGGTACATATTGAAACCCATCATCATAGTAGTGATTTGTGTAATCACTTTGTGGGGATTGGTGCGTTTGTATCAATGGTATAGAGCAAATAGGTTACAGAGAGCTATGAAGAAACAGGAAGAAGAGTTGACAGCGATGCAGGACGCTCAATATAAGAGTCTGAAAGCATTAGAGAGTATGAAAAGAAGTGGTACTGCCCTGTCTTCACTTTAAAGGTTCTACATTTTTGATGTCTTGGTAATGATGACCCCTAAAGGTCATCAAAGGGGGGACTGAGAGAGCACAAGTTTGAAAAAAATGTATAAGTACGCCATATTTACAAGCACGTAGTTAGTTTAAACATGTTTTGCACACGAGTGTTTTATATTCAATAGCGAAATGTATAGAATGTTAAGTAGAGTAACCATAATTATAACGGTGTGAGATTAAATGTAGAAATGTTGGAGTATATGTGAAAACCTCATGGTTCTCTCATGTTAAAAGAGTCATGTCCGAATTAAATGTAACTTGGATTCCAGTATTTTGTGTAGGCCTTAGGGCAATTCACAGCAAACCTGAACGTGCTGCTAAAATAATGTGAGATAAAGTTGACATGGTTCTTTCAAAATGTACTATTGAACTTAGGGTTAAAAGTATATGCTTTATAGATGTGTTATTTTAGAAACGTATGCTAGTTAAGAATGTTTGCTGTTTAAATCAAGTTAACGTTTTAAGAGTGCAGGAACCTGCTGCATGTAAATCAAGTAGGCCAGAACAGATAATGTCATGTAGTTTAAATCGTCATGTGCTCGTTAGAGGAGAGGTCGTGAGGTGTCCAGTATGGAGTTCTGAGAGTGTTTTATGGCCTAAGATATGGTGAAGTCTGGAATTTGAGGCCCACTGCAGGACGAGCTGTATGCAGGTGCGAGGGTCCTAATCAGCTCGAATGAAAGGGACTTTGTTCAGTGGCGCCTTGCGCAGGCCTGTAGGAGTTTCCAGGAATTTCAGGGGGTATCAGCGCACTGAAGAAGCCGCCTGGGAACCAAGGTCAACTATAACGAGGGTCTTCAAGAGTACCATCATGGAGTTTGCCGCGGAAAGATGTACCACGTGAGGGGCGTCCCAAGGGGCGTTTCTATTGGAAATGTGATTTGGTATTAGGGAAAGTGACCCGGGAGGAGAGCAGAGCAGATGATTTTGGGAGCCTAAGGAAGCGGATGGGTAGGCAGATAGACCGATCAGGAGAGACCCATTATCAGAGAGGAGACAAAGAGAAGTGCGTGATCTTCTTAGGAAATCACCACGGCTGACACCTAGAGGGTAAAGATCTTGTTAAGTAGGGATGTCATTTAGTGTAGTGTAGGGACAGACTAACCTTAATTTTTCTTTCTGTAATGACTTTGAGGTTGCAACTTGTATTCATTTTGGCAACGCTCATGTTATTAGAAGTTGTACTTATTATCTTGTTCTTCAGACTCAGACTATTCAAAAAGTTCATGTTCATAGTGATTCCGATCTACCTCTTGAATCTCATTTTGAGAAGTTTGTATCTTCAGTTATCTTTGACTTTATATTAAATCTTTAAAACTTTATTTTGGTCAGTGGTCATTTAGAGTGGTGTAAGTTCTTAAATTGATTGTTTATTGCGAGATTACCTTTTACTCAAGACAGGTACCAACGATTCAGTCGACAGGAAATGGGATTTGGTAAGATAATTAGTAACCAGTAATCCCGCGTTAGCATCACTGTCGTGAGGAGGAGGAGAGTCAATGGCGGGCAGTGCTGAGCGCTTTTAATTATACTTAGTCTTGAATTGAAAGAAGAGGTGAGCGAATTTAATTACCTACTTACATGGTGCATTGTGACGTTAGAGGTCATCTGGAAACCGGAACCCTATTGTAATAATACCACTATTTGAGAGCATCAAGCACCTAATCTAGCTGCCCGAACACCCTAACATGTTCATCTCATACTGCCACACACTGGTTTATTAGTCTACTCTATGACGTAACTATTATTCTGAATGCTTGCTTAGTAAGAGACAACATATCTTCATTAGAAGATTGGGGCCGCAATAACCTGTAATGGAGGTTACAAGAATTGAAATAGGACTCTTTTTGATGTTTATAATTTTAAAATGCACATTTACAATAGAAAGTGGGATAATTTCATGGGAAAGTTGAATACAATTATTCGACAAAAGAATCGTTTATTATTTTGCAAGGAATGTATCATTTTACTAAGAAGGAGAGCAGGCCTGATTTGACATTAAATCACACAAGTGAGCGCCACTTACTGTGAGGAACTTCTCACCTTTTTAGTGTTTGAGTTCCTTATAATTTAATATAATTTTGTATTTCTTGACTTGAGCAATACCAAACTAACAGAGGATGCAATTACCTCCACCTGTAAGGGTGAATGGAACAAAATACAATGCGTTACTGACGAAGAGGCTCTGCACAAATTGTCGCCGTACCATTGAAGGGATAAAAAATAAAATACTGCGCCGAAGACACGATAAACAAACCCCAAAGTAAAGACACATGTAAAAGGGGCAATGGGTGCCGGGTTCGGCAGCGGGAGAGGTTACTTACATTGAGGGTGCATCTGGGTGCTTACTGATCGCACATAACTACAGCTTTGCCCCCTGGGGTCCTGCACACCAGATGTCGCAGTTGGGTCGTTTCCTTTGGGCCCCTGTGGGTCGACGTATCTGTGAGTGGCCCCTGACTTTATCCTGCCCTGCACGCTGCACATTGCCGTCAACCTTGCACCACCATCTATCAACCTCGTACTGTTGGTGGGGGCACGCCTGCAGGCATACTATCCCTCTGCTGCCTTCCTTCACTGCCAGCCCGCCTCCCTCACCCGCAGCACCGCCAGGCAGCCCTCGGTGCGAGCAACGGGGGGGCGCAGCCCAGACATGAATACAGGCCCCCACCCAACACCTCCTCTCCTCGGTGAATAACAGAAGGCAATAAAACGTAGCTTTTGTTTGAAGTTTTATATAGCGCGAACTCGACCCAAATGTATTGGAGCACTTTATATGTGCAGTAGTCATATTACACAAGGACACATTCATTTTCGGTATGCATGGAGAGATTGCATTATTTGCCCCGAATCACCAGAGCCAACACAGAGTTTAGAACCCAGCTCTTACATTCAAATGTCAGCAGCTCCGACCATTAAGATACATCCTCTCCTTGGGTCTACACTATGATAGGATAGGAGCCCATCGCTAAATTATGCAACTGACAGCACTAAAACATTGAAAACCAGGCAAATGAAATACCCAAATACCCTGGGGACAGTTGCCCCCAAAAATATTGAATGGTGGGGTATCACAGCGTAAATGCATGCAGACAGTAGGTTTGTTCTCCATGCCTCGAGTAACAGCGAGACTCCAGGAATTAAATTAGCACTGCAGACCGCGATTCCAAGGTAGTAGCTCTACTGCGAGGCTGCAGAGGGTGGGAGTGAAGCTTCTCTCGAAACGCAGAGTGCTAAAGCACAATCGAAACAACACTGACAAGGGTTAGCGTGTAAAACGAACTGTAACGAGCACAGTAATGTCAGTGCCCAGAATGGCTATAGGCCGATAAGAGGACAGGTGGGTAGGGTCCCTGTCCAGTTTGAGTAGGGATATGAGGAGGGACTCCCGGTGGGATGCAGGAAGTTCCCCAGTAGTAAGTGCCTTGTATATGTAAAAAGAACAATTGATGGACAGAATGCAGAACACTGTCATACATTCACCCCCTGGCTTGGCAGTTCGGGTGGACTGTTCCCATAATGAACAGGCTCAAGATTTGCATATGGCTGGGTCCAAACTGGGTTGGTGCAGTGAGCAAAAGAATGATGGATTAAACCCAGATCCTTGTGACTTGGGGGTGAATGTTTGCACTGCTCTAGGGGATTATTTTAAAAGGGAGCCGAGCCCAGTGTTCATTGTAGGTACTTTTTTATTGCACAGTGTGTCTAATGGTTATTTACATCTGCTATGGCTTAATGTTATCCTTAGAAAGGATTTCTGCTGTTATAGCGACATTCAAGTGTTGGCTGTCCAGGGATGCAACTGGTCTCACTTCTGATGGACATTATAAACATTTCTGAATCTGCATTTAGTGCACAGTGGAGAATTTGGATGTATTTATTATATTATTACAAGTCAGACCTAACAATAAAGTCATATTAACCTTAGTGTTGTTTGTGCTGAGGCTGCTCTGAAGGAGAGATGCACTATTACAAGCTGGTTTTGTGTCCCAAGAGCACACGTCTTTTCATTCCCAGGTAGTTGGTTGCTACTGCTTAGAAGTAATGACAGGGCGCGACCCCTGGTTGTTGCCTTTGGGCCACCAGAGTGGGCTGTCACTGTATCCAGCCTGTGTTGGCAAGGGAGGAGCTGACTGACTGACCCCTTTGTGCTGTGCTTAGTTCTAAAGGCACACAGTGAGTTATTCCCTGTGAATAATTAATTTGCTGTTTTTGAAAGGTAAAGAATCACAGGCTTCGACACTGTTAAGTTGGTTTTGGGTCCCCAGAGCACATCACGTTTGTGCAGGTCCCCACTGCTTTAATGGGGGGACTATGATGTATGGTCATTTAATGTCCGCTGTAGATGATGGATCCCTGAACAGTGTCATGTATGTGCATGTTTGCATTGTGCTGAGGGGTAATTGTTCACAGAGCTCTCTGATGGATGTCACATGCGGTTTTTCTGAGTCCCCAGATAGATCATGCAGTCTGTGTGTTTTCTTTTGTACTGCCAGTCAACGGTGTATTCGACTGTGTAGCCTTTGATCGTGTCATGTATGTGCATGTAAATTGCATGATCGAGGTAACTACTATTAGCAGCAATACTACGTGTCTCTCGGACATCTTTCAAGTGCTCCTCGTCCTTTTTCCCCAGCACCCCCCTCCCCCCCAAGGGGCGGCAATCCGAGGGCTAGTCCCGGGCGCCACAAGCTCTAGCTACGCCCCTGTTCTGGCACACAGGAGAGATACTTACAGGTACCTGGAGAGCTACCACTAGCTTACGAGCAACTTGTTGGAGAAGCCTGGTATATATCCACTGCAACTCCAAAGCCCTTTTTAGGTCTAGCCTATGCCATCCCGTAGGGATGGTGGGCGAGATTATAGTAAGGCTTTCAAAAAGTCTACCCAAACTGCGGATCAGGTACAGTTCATGTGACCACAACCACGTGCTTGTGTGTACCCGCCACTCTCCGCCTCTGCTGCCACTTCAGCTCACCAGACTGCACACCCCCTCACTCTCCATATGCTCGCGTGCCTTTCCTTTGATCTCACAGGCTCCGCTCCCACGCCCCCCGCATCAGACTTCAAAGGAGTCCGCTCCCCCCGCCACGCAATGCCGAGAGCTTCAATGGAAGCCGCCCCACCACGCAATGCGGCTCCCCCGCCCCCAACACGCAATGCCGAGAGCTTGTTTTAAAAGCACTGAAACATCGCGCTTTAATTTTAAATATTTAGTTAATATGCTGCTGCACTCCTACTTCCAGGGCCCATGCCCAGTGTATGTAGTTTAAACCTGCTCCGGAGGTGGCCCCTCCTTCAGTGACACATGGCAGTCCCCCTCTCGTTCCCGCCCCCCTCCCGCTGTCTGTTGTCTTGAGGCTTGTGGTGGTGCGACTGCTCAGGGGTGAGTTTCATTCTTCTTTTTTTTTTTTCCCGCTCTGTTTGTCCCCGCCCTCCTCCTCCCGCTGTCCGTTGTGTTGCTGTTTGTGGCGGCCATGGAGGTGCGGCTGCTCAGTTACGGGGCTTATCTTTCCAAGCCGGGTCGGGTATTCGCAACCCACTGCTATTTTTCACACTTGCTGAATACTCCCCTTGAATGTTTATGCAATGAGAGCTGGGTTTACAGAAAACCGCTGGGGTTCACCCCCCAGTGCAAATGTGTTCAGGGTGTAATTGCCCTGGTTCCCCACGCCGTGCTTAAAAACATATTTGGTTGAAATTTTACACACCAGGCAACACGTGTTGTATTTGGGGTGTGCCTGGTTTGCTCAGTGTAATCTTTACTGGGCAAACTGAGCTAGCATTAAGCGTTTCGGTGGCTCACACAGGGTAACAAGCACTATGCAAGAGCTACTAATAAGACACACTGTAGCTGGCTTAAAGGTATTGTTCCAAACGCTATTTAGATAGATGTATCTTCTGGTCCAGTCACACATACTGGCATTGTAAAGTTTGCGTCTGGTCTCCTCCCCACCCTTGAGCGTGGTAGATCAGTTGATTAATGCTCCTACTGCTGATACTTGTGTCTGAATCCAATACTTATCAGCTAGAATTTTAGCAGGTCCTCAGCGTGTCATCCACCTATAGCTGACGTCAACACCATTGGCATTTGCTTCAATGTACGTCTTTACCTTTCAGTAGTGCTTGCCTTAGACGCATTGTGGGGAGACACATACTCTACATGTTATGTGTGCAGCGCTGTGGTGCTCTACAGAGCACTAACAATTAATTATATAGGAAATCCCCATTGTGAATGTTAGTAGGGCCTGTTTTGAATAAGAGAATTTGGCGACTTACATCATTGTTGGAAACATTTGAAATCTGCCTTTCACAGGTCCTGCTATGGACTGACTCTGCCTTTTATCCTTCCGAGGCCCTTCTTCTATAGACAGTAAAGAGAGTAGTGCTGTCTAGCGGTATAATAAACGACCTTGCTTTCACTAGCCTTGCCACAACGTGTTCTTAATAGGAGTACAAAGAATGGCTCCGCATTTTCTCCTTTTAAGGTCAGTAAAACAAGTTTCACTGACTTGGGGAATAACAACATATAAAATCAATAGCAGCGCAATGACGGACCTCTTAGTTGCTAGAAACTAGAGTCAATAAAAAGGTAATTACTTTTTATTAACACTTCTCCAAAGCAGCATGCCGTTGGCAGCAAGCGCTATGTATGCAAAAACAAGATGTCTCCGGGCAGAGAAGCGCCGGTGAGCCTTGATCTTCCTTTGTTTTCACTCAGCAGGTGTCGAGTTACCAGTCTTTACTGCAGGGACACACTTTCTACGTGCCCTCAGATCAGAACGGACCAACTGCACCCAGCCCGTCTAAGGAAAAGCACTTTTAGGGGTCGAACAGCGCCTCAGCGAGTAAGAAAGCACTTTTACACCCCAGAAATCTTAGTCACAACAAACTGGGTGGCTTCGGCTGGCAATTAAAGAAACCAACTCGGATGAAGTAGTCAATTGGAGGTCACCTTGTAATTGGAGGCCTCTGCCGCTGCCTATTCTGCCTTCACCTCCTCGCCGGGGTCGCATGCAACCGGGCTCTTCTCGACCGGGCTCTGCTGTTCCTAACTTCAGAAATCCCTTATTTAAAGTCGTCCACTTCCTCGTTTGGAAAGGTTTTTCACCTGTTGAATTTAAGAATGGGAACAAAGTAAACAAGCATTTGTAATGCCCTAGGTCTGGCATTTGCGAGGTTTTGAGCTATTAGCATTGTAAATTACAATGCCTTTTAATTTTGTGTTTGCGCACTGCTTGTAGGTTTTCAAACACACACTACCTACTTATGGTCATTGCTTACAAGAAGCAAAGCTGGCAATAACTGTGCCTCTTTTACTGCCAGCCTTGCTTCTTATATACAACGACTAGAAGTACAAACTGCATGTTTATGCACCGCTTGCAGAGTTTTAAAATATATAAATAAAAGGCAATGTTATTTAAAATGCCAATAGCTCAAACTCTAGCAAATGCGAGACCTATTGCATTGCAAATGCTTGTTTCACTTTTGTTTACTTGAAGAGCACTGAAATAGTTCACGGACCCATCACTGTGTAAGTAATCAAGGCCCAAACTGAGCCAAAACATTTCTTCATTACCAGTCATATTCACAATAAATCACCATAAATCACTATGACACAGATAATGGCGCTCCAACATGTCCCGCCTAACAATTGACCTCTGTATTTGCCCCTCCCAAATTCCCAGGCCTCTTTATACCTTTCCCCCCATTGACTGTCTGTGCAGAGAAGTGAGTGGGAGCTCTTGTGAAGCCACTAGTGTATGCACTCCAAACCATGAACAATGCTTCTGTTAGAGACATGCTCAAAAGGCAAGCAATGGTAACTATTTTTGCTTCCTCCTGCCATCCTTCCTTCCTAGTTTTTTCCATGTATAGCTGGGTGACCTTGCAGGGCTAATCACCACATGCAGTCCTCCGAAATGAAGAATGGAACATTCCTTTCTGCTGTGTTTGTGTTATTTTTGTTTGTGTGCCGAAGGTCAACCTGCAGCTAAAATAATATGGTGATCTCACACAAGTTAGCCAGCATCACCATTCAGAATATTAGTTCCCTATCTAGGCCATGAGCTTTAAACATATACACAATAAAAAGTTAGTGTCCTTCAAGCTGGCATACAATTAGGCCTGGTTTGCATGTAACATGTATGTGTCACCAGGAAATACCTGCTACACATGGCCCTTTCCCTTCAGGGCGTTAACCAATGTTAACTGTAAACCCCACTTTTTCTGGTCCCAAGACAACGTTAAGGATGCATCATGAGGGTAAGTACAATTAAGGAGATTGAAGGGGTAATGGGTCCTGATATTATGTGCTTCTGCATATTAATCAGGATATTTATAAGACTGCTTGTCCTCGGCAATGGGAAACCCCTTCCCCATTAATTTAGTAATTGAGAGGGTGCCAGGACAAATAACAGCATTCGTAATCATTAGGAAAAACCCTTGTATTGAATCCAGTATTTATTTGAAAGGAGACTCTTTGACTCTCAGAGTCATTCAGGAAACAATAGAACAGGAACCGAAAAGTTTCTGGCACATCAACACGTGTTTCACCCCCTATTATTGGCCTATCAGCCTGGGGCTTCCTCAGGGCTGCCAAATCAATATATTCAAATACCAAGGTAGATATTAATATTTACCGAAGAAACACGGATAATGGTACATCAAGGACAATTTGTACAGGAAGACTTTTTTTGTCATGTTAAAGGGAAGGAAAAGAAAGAAAACAACAAGGACGACTAAGAACTGTTAATGCCTGAAAACAACAGGTGGGCAATAATACTATTACAAATCCTTCCTGCTCCTTATCCACACTTTAGAATTTAGAATGCAGACAAACAACAACAGTTAGTTCCATTGTTAAAGCATTCTGACTGGCTCAGACAGGCTCACCATTACCTACAGGGTGCTAATATCTGTTGATGAACTGAGCCAAGAAGCAAACTGTCTTCCTGGAGTAAAAAAATGTGGCATTTTCCTTCATTATACAATACTAGTTTTTAGGGCTCGGCCTACGTCTACCCTGCGTCAGCAGGGGAGGCGGAGCTCCGAGCTCCTTATGTTAGGGGTTCTGGATAGTGCAGGAAAAATTCCTCAGTGCGCGAGATTTTTCAGTCGTTGAAATTGCCATGTGAATGGTAATTGGTCCTCGCGGTGCCCTATTTTTAGTAGCCTGCACGTAATAGGCCATATGTTTTTCTGCTTCAGCACTTCCGCCATATCCTGAGTGGTTATGCGCACGGCAGTGCAATAAATAACAATTAGAGCTGTCAGGGAGCTGCGGTAATAGAATCCAGATGGTCTGGACGCGTTCACCAGTCTGCCGTGAGTTTAGCGTGCGCGCGTCCCTTTGCCTCCTTTCATGTTTAAGTGTTGGCCTTTTGCCAGATGCCGGCTCGCAGAGGCGTCTGATATTGCCTCTCCCTGCCTGCTCCTTACTGCAGCCCCCACCACTGGAAACGACAGGCTGGGAGCTCACAGAAGCCTCTATATCTCCTCTCCCAGCCTGCTCGTCCATTCAGCCCCCACAGCTCCTCACTGCAGCCCCCACCACTGGAAACGACAGGCTAGGAGCTCACAGAAGCCTGTGACATCGCCTCTCCCAGCCTGCTCGGCCTTTAAGCCCCCACCACTCCTTACTGCAGCCCCCACCACTGGAAACGACAGGCTGGGAGCTCACAGAAGCGTCTATATCGCCTCTCCCAGCCTGCTCGTCCTTTCAGACCCCACCGCTCCTCACTGCAGCCCCCACCACTGGAATCGACAGGCCGGGAGCTCACAGGTGAGGTGTTATCAGTGTTACTTAGCTATGATTGCGCAGCAGGTGTAGTACCACCAGTGTGGCGTAGCTACCATTGTGCAGTAGGTGCAGTGGCACCAGTGTGGCATAGCACCATAGTTGGAGCAGTTGCAGTGGTAGTGTTGCTTAGCTATTATTGTGCAGCAGGTGCAGTGGCACCAGTGTGTGGCGTAGTTACCATTCGTGGAGCAGGTGAGGTCTTATCAGTGTTACTCAGCTATGAATGCGCAGCAGGTGCAGTGGCACCAGTGTGGCGTAGCTATCATTGGTGCAGCATGTGCAGTGGTACCGGTGAGTGGTAGCTACCATTGGTGGAGCTGGTGCAGTGGTAGTGTTGCTTAGCTATGATTGTGCAGCAGGTGCAGTTGCACCAGTGTGGCGTAGGTATCATTGGTGCATCATGTGCTGTGGTACCGGTGAGTGGTAGCTACCATTGGTGGAGCTGGTGCAGTGGTAGTGTTGCTTAGCTATCATTGTGCAGCAGGTGCAGTGGCACCAGTGTGTGGCGTAGTTACCATTCGTGGAGCAGGTGAGGTGTTATCAGTGTTACTTAGCTATGATTGCGCAGCAGGTGTAGTACCACCAGTGTGGCGTAGCTACCATTGTGCAGTAGGTGCAGTGGCACCAGTGTGGCATAGCACCATAGGTGGAGCAGTTGCAGTGGTAGTGTTGCTTAGCTATTATTGTGCAGCAGGTGCAGTGGCACCAGTGTGTGGTAGATGGCGTTGTGTAGCAGGTGTAGTGTTATCAGTGTTACTTAGCTATGATTGTGCAGCAGGTGCAGTGGCACCAGTGTGGCGTAGCATTGGTGCAGCATGTGCAGTGGTACCGGTGAGTGGTAGCTGCCATTGGTGGAGCTGGTGCAGTGGTAGTGTTGCTTAGCTATGATTGTGCAGCAGATGCAGTGGCACCAGAGTGTGGCGTAGTTACCATTCGTGGAGCAGGAGAGGTGTTATCAGTGTTACTTACCTATGATTGCGCAGCAGGTGTAGTACCACCAGTGTGGCGTAGCTACCATTGTGCAGTAGGCGCAGTGGCACCAGTGTGGCATAGCACCATAGGTGGAGCAGTTGCAGTGGTAGTGTTGCTTAGCTAGTATTGTGCAGCAGGTGCAGTGGCACCAGTGTGTGGCGTAGTTACCATTCGTGGAGCCGGTGAGGTGTTATCAGTGTTACTTAGCTATGATTGTGCAGCAGCTGCAGTGGCACCAGTGTGGCGTAGCATTGGTGCAGCATGTGCAGTGGTACCGGTGAGTGGAGCTACCATTGGTGGAGCTGGTGCAGTGGTAGTGTTGCTTAGCTATGATTATGCAGCAGGTGCAGTGGCACCAGTGTGGCGTAGCTATCATTGGTGCAGTATGTGCAGTGGTATCGGTGAGTGGTAGCTACCATTGGTGGGGCTGGTGCAGTGGTAGTGTTGCTTAGCTATGATTGTGCAGCAGATGCAGTGGCACCAGAGTGTGGCGTAGTTACCATTCGTGGAGCAGGAGAGGTGTTATCAGTGTTACTTACCTATGATTGCGCAGCAGGTGTAGTACCACCAGTGTGGCGTAGCTACCATTGTGCAGTAGGCGCAGTGGCACCAGTGTGGCATAGCACCATAGGTGGAGCAGTTGCAGTGGTAGTGTTGCTTAGCTAGTATTGTGCAGCAGGTGCAGTGGCACCAGTGTGTGGCGTAGTTACCATTTGAGGAGCAGGTGAGGTGTTATCAGTGTTACTTAGCTATGAATGCGCAGCAGGTGCAGTGGCACCAGTGTGGCGTAGCTATCATTGGTGCAGCATGTGCAGTGGTACCGGTGAGTGGTAGCTACCATTGGTGGAGCAGGTGCAGTGGTAGTGTTGCTTAGCTATTATTGTGCAGCAGGTGCAGTGGCACCAGTGTGTGGCGTAGTTACCATTAGTGGAGCAGGTGAGGTGTTATCAGTGTTACTTAGCTATGAATGCGCAGCAGGTGCAGTGGCACCAGTGTGGCGTAGCTATCATTGGTGCAGCATGTGCAGTGGTACCGGTGAGTGGCAGCTACCATTGGTGGAGCTGGTGCAGTGGTAGTGTTGCTTAGCTATGATTGTGCAGCAGGTGCAGTGGCACCAGTGTGTGGTGTAGTTACCATTCGTGGAGCAGGTGAGGTGTTATCAGTGTTACTTAGCTATGATTGCGCAGCAGGTGTAGTACCACCAGTGTGGCGTAGCTACCATTGTGCAGTAGGTGCAGTGGCACCAGTGTGGCATAGCACCATAGGTGGAGCAGTTGCAGTGGTAGTGTTGCTTAGCTATTATTGTGCAGCAGGTGCAGTGGCACCAGTGTGTGGCGTAGTTACCATTCGTGGAGCAGGAGAGGTGTTATCAGTGTTACTCAGCTATGAATGCGCAGCAGGTGCAGTGGCACCAGTGTGGCGTAGCTATCATTGGTGCAGCATGTGCAGTGGTACCGGTGAGTGGTAGCTACCATTGGTGGAGCTGGTGCAGTGGTAGTGTTGCTTAGCTATGATTGTGCAACAGGTGCAGTGGCACCAGTGTGGCGTAGCTATCATTGGTGCAGTGGTACCGGTGAGTGGTAGCTACCATTGGTGGAGCTGGTGCAGTGGTAGTGTTGCTTAGCTATGATTGTGCAGCAGGTGCAGTGGCACCAGTGTGTGGCGTAGTTACCATTCGTGGAGCAGGTGAGGTGTTATCAGTGTTACTTACCTATGATTGCGCAGCAGGTGTAGTACCACCAGTGTGGCGTAGCTATCATTGTGCAGTAGGTGCAGTGGCACCAGTGTGGCATAGCACCATAGGTGGAGCAGTTGCAGTGGTAGTGTTGCTTAGCTAGTAATGTGCAGCAGGTGCAGTGGCACCAGTGTGTGGCGTAGTTACCATTCGTGGAGCAGGTGAGGTGCTATCAGTGTTACTTAGCTATGAATGCGCAGCAGGTGCAGTGGCACCAGTGTGGCGTAGCTATCATTGGTGCAGCATGTGCAGTGGTACCAGTGAGTGGTAGCTACCATTGGTGGAGCAGGTGCAGTGGTAGTGTTGCTTAGCTATGATTGTGCAGCAGGTGCAGTGGCACCAGTGTGTGGCATAGTTACCATTCGTGGAGCAGGTGAGGTGTTATCAGTGTTACTTAGCTATGATTGCGCAGCAGGTGAAGTACCACCAGTGTGGCGTAGCTACCATTGTGCAGTAGGTGCAGTGGCACCAGTGTGGCATAGCACCATAGGTGGAGCAGTTGCAGTGGTAGTGTTGCTTAGCTATTATTGTGCATCAGGTGCAGTGGCACCAGTGTGTGGTAGATGGCGTTGTGTAGCAGGTGTAGTGTTATCAGTGTTACTTAGCTATGATTGTACAGCAGGTGCAGTGGCACCAGTGTGGCGTAGCATTGGTGCAGCATGTGCAGTGGTACCGGTGAGTGGTAGCTACCATTGGTGGAGCTGGTGCAGTGGTAGTGTTGCTTAGCTATTATTGTGCAGCAGGTGCAGTGGCACCAGTGTGGCGTAGCTATCATTGGTGCAGCATGTGCAGTGGTACCGGTGAGTGGTAGCCACCATTGGTGGAGCTGGTGCAGTGGTAGTGTTGCTTAGCTATGATTGTGCAGCAGGTGCAGTGGCACCAGTGTGTGGCGTAGTTACCATTCGTGGAGCAGGTGAGGTGTTATCAGTGTTACTTAGCTATGATTGTGCAGCAGGTGCAGTGGCACCAGTGTGGTGTAGCTATCATTGGTGCAGCATGTGCAGTGGTACCGGTGAGTGGTATCTACCATTGGTGGAGCTGGTGCAGTGGTAGTGTTGCTTAGCTATGATTGTGCAGCAGGTGCAGTGGCACCAGTGTGTGGCGTAGTTACCATTTGTGGAGCAGGTGAGGTGTTATCAGTGTTACTTAGCTATGATTGCGCAGCAGGTGTAGTACCACCAGTGTGGCGTAGCTACCATTGTGCAGTAGGTGCAGTGGCACCAGTGTGGCATAGCACCATAGATGGAGCAGTTGCAGTGGTAGTGTTGCTTAGCTATTATTGTGCAGCAGGTGCAGTGGCACCAGTGTATGGCGTAGTTACCATTCGTGGAGCAGGTGAGGTGTTATCAGTGTTACTTACCTATGATTGCGCAGCAGGTGTAGTACCACCAGTGTGGCGTAGCTACCATTGTGCAGCAGGTGCCGTGGCACCAGTGTGATATAGTCACACACACCACCAGCCATCAGTGCACGCATCAATTGTTAACGCATCCACAATTAACTATTGTAGCAATCTCAGTATGGTACACTTTACTTTTAAACATATTCATGTAAAGCAGAGCATGCCACCATTGCTACAATTCAAATCTAACCCACATAATTCCACTACACACCACATGCATACACTCCATAACACATGGCGAAAAGACATTGCCATTTACAATGCCATTAGCTCAAACTCAAATAAATCCGAGCCCGATTGCATTTCCAATGCTTGTTTCACATGGTGACAAGCAGTCAGCAGAATTAAATGTGCATCTTTCATGGAAATGAAACCATACACTAAATGTAGAAACCATTGGACGTTAAAGAGATACTTTTAATATTCTATATTGCCCTAGTCAAGATAGAATACACAATTTATTCGATAAACAGAAGCCATCATCAGCAAATAAATTGCAAAAATGTGCCCCTGTAGTTTTTTCCCTGATTGATTTTGCATTACTAATGCGCGTAGCTGCAGTCTCTTGCAGTGCTTTTAATGCAGAAGCAATCACTACAAACAGTCCGAAGAAGCGTAGCCCACTTCCATAAATCAGCAGTTTGATGTGTCCTATAATAATACTCCTGTGCAGTGAATCTGATGCCTGTAAAGTCTGAAGGTACGAGCTTTGTTATGTTTGTTATTTGCCTTCATTTACTGCGCTTAAGAAAATCCCTCATCTGTCGAGCAGTGTCAGGATGCCCAGTGATACTGGCAGGCTTCAGCTTATGGTGTGTGACACGGCCCTTTGCTTCCAGCAACTGGCTGGGAAGACGCATCAATCTTTCACAATTTACCACGTCTCAGTAGAAAACACAGCCCATGAGGGATTGACATTTATGAGCATTTATGAAAGATGCTGGACCGGCTCATTGCCTCCTCTCTTCTGAGATGTCATTCCCGCATTTAGAGATAGTAGGCTCCGGGCAGAGCCTGCCTTCTGAACCATAAGAAAGATCTGGGCTCGCGCCCTGTTCCTACATCTCACTTGGCATCGCTCTCATCCAATGGTGCAAGGACGGGTGCCTTTATGGGAATCTGACCTCAGGCCATGTAGGGTAAAGCCTGAGACTGCTACACTGGTCCTAAAGGATCTGTCCTACGGAATGCACAGGTTTTGAAAAATACAAGGCGGGCGAGCAGTGCTTAATTTGTTAAAAAAAAATAAAAAAAAGTGCCAGGGTCTTGGTCAGAGGTCACTTCAGCTTGCAGCATCCATTGCTCCCACTAGCGCTGCCAATGGCAGTTCTATCGCACTCATACAAATGTGACAATTCAGACTTTAAATATACATTAAAAGGACTAATACAAGCCACCCAAGCTTCTGTTATAGCTTTGAGTGGCAGGTTTTAGTGATTTTAATGTATATTTAATTATTAAACAACAGCTGCTGTGCTCTTCAAAAAAATAAGAGAAACAGCGCCACCTTGTGGCAGGCTGTCATAATAGCCGGTGTTGACAATAAAATGGCAGTGTCGAGCACCGGAAACCGCCAGCTCAAAACAAGCACTGATGTGCCTGATTCACAAAGGCATTTATGAGTAGGGAAGTAAAACTCTTATGTACTCTTATGTACCTTCGTGAATCGGACCGATACATCCAACTCCCTTTTAACAGAAGAGAAAATAGGCACATTCCTTTCAATTTGAATGAATTATATGAATATGAATTATATAGGACCAATATATCCATTTTGTTCCCATTTTAGATATTTGAGGGACAATTCACAAAGGCATGTAAGAGTGCATATAACTGTTCTACAGGAGTACTAGTTTACATTCGCCAAAATGCCTTTGTGAATAGGATCCTTATTATTTTTACCCTTTGCAAATGAATGACAGATCAGAAACAAATTGGCCTGCATGTAAAAGGCAACACATTGCCACGACTCCATGCATGTTTGATCATATCTAAAGTTCTACTGTGTCTGAGGATGTGCATAAAAAATGATGTTCATATTTTGCTTAGCTTCGTTGGATAGCTGCGGTCAATTGTTTGGTTGGTGGGCATGGAATATGGTTTGGGGGGAAGAGTGGCAGAGAGGCCAATATTTAAAGTTCACTCCAAAACACTTAGATTGTAATGTACTTGTAATGCGGTGGATGAAACGTCTACCAAATTTGTGACAGAGTATCCTGCCCATCAAACTCTAAATAAGGATTTTACGCTCACTTCAGATGGTACATTGTTTATTTCAGAGGTTTATTTAATTAGTACTTCTGTATGATGATGGTATTGGTATTGAATGCATTTACAATATATTTACATGTGTGTTTTGCTGTGTTCATAAACAAAATATTAAACAAGCACCAGCAATGTCAATAGGTCTGTCTCTAAAAGTATGTTGTATATTAATATGAATCATTGCAAGTAGATAGATTGGGAATTGGTATGCTTTTGTGTGGTAGCAAAGAGCTGGAGAAAAAAATTGGTTAAATGTTCAGGTGACAGTTGTACTGTCAAGCTAGACCTAAGCATCCAAGTAGGTTAATGACTGCCCTCCTCCCATCCGTGCTGCTGTTAAAGAATACCACCATAAACTATCTAGTTATCCAAGACACTTTAATGGCATTACAATGTCATGCGTGTGCCCCTGAAAGTTCATCCGTAGGAAGTTGGATAAATAAACAAAATGATACTGTGTGGAGGGCAGCCACTTTTTGTGGAAGCATGCAACTTCTGCCCCATCAAAACATGTACTCCTGGCTACCAACATGTGGGCAGAGCCAAGCCCATCTCCTGGTAATTCTCACATAATTGTCTGGGGACTGCTGCACTGTAAAGACAGTGCATAACAAGCCCTATCAACGTCAATAGGTCTGACTGTAAGGGAATGCTGTTTCATAATGTGAAGCATTACAGTAGATAGCATGGTAATGGATATGTATTTGTGTGGAAGCAAAGAACTGCAGAATAATATTGGTGTAGGTTAAATGGTCAGCTGACATTTGCACTGTCATGCCATACCTAAAATCTATGTAAGTTAATGCCTACTCGTTCTCCAATCTGTGCTGCTGCCAGAGAAAACCATCTTAAATTATCTAGTTATCTATGACACTGTATTAGATTTACAATATCATGTGTGTAGCACTGAAAGCTCATGTTCAGGCAGCTTGATAAATAAAAAAAAATGGCCATAGCTGAGTGGAGGGCACGCACTTTTTGTGGAAGCATACAACATCTACCAAATAAAACAAGCATGAGCATAGCCAATTGGCCTCGCCTTTGGGACCTTATAAGTATTTAGTTATGCAGCACAATATCATTGGTGCAACAAAATCAACTGTTGCATGGCTAAACACTTCTAAGGTCCCATAGACGAGACCCATTGGCTAAGCCACTGCTTGTTTCATATGGAATAAAACTGCAAGCACAGCATCAGCAAATCACTGTAACCATGAGGCACCCACTGATGCAGTCCCGAGGCTCTATTACTTTCTGCTGAGCATGCTTTACAAATAAGTAAAAAATTCTATCTTAAACATTTTCAGTATTCTGTATCTTTATAAATGTCATATTTAACATAAAAACGTCCCTGAAAAAAGCTTAAATAAACCCCATGTTCTCCAAAACCAAGCAAACCATTCAAATATTTGACATCCCCCTTCGTGTTTGTGTGCTTGAGAATATATACCACCCTCTTGGAACCTTCATAGAAGTCCACTGTGATGCACGGTATCGAAGGCCAAGATCAAGTAGCACCAGGGCAGCCCTGCCCCCTTTAAATCCTATATTTTTTCCATTTGAAATACCAACTGAAAGGAACAAATTCAGAATGTAAGCATGTCAAAATAAGTTTAATGTTGTCTAGACTATTACTGCATTTTAAAACGAGTTGTGCAATGTGGAAAAACGTGCAAATACGGGAGAAACAACAACACGGGTGGGACGCTAAAAGTAAATTAAAATAAAATGAAAGAGTTTCACTTGCGAGAGCGAGCAGCACCAGGAGCGATAATTGCTACCATATGGCGCCGCGCGCTCCCGCAAGTGAATCGCCACACGTGCACGCATTGCCATTGAAGGCAATGGAAGGCGTGCCCATTTTTGGCTGAAAAGCCGAAGCCATTCCAAAAGGTCTTTTTGCCTAAGTAGCGCATGCACGCTGCATAGGCGAGACCTAAATATGTACTCCTGACCCCCAACATGTGGGCGGTGCCAAATCCCTCTCTAGTGATGCTCACATAATTGTCTGGCGACATCTGCGCTGTCAAGCTAGACCATAAAAAGGAAGGGATGAAAACAAACATTTTAGGGTTGTTATTGTACTCACTGAGTGCAAAACGCAGTGGCAAGGAATAGAACACAAAGTTTAAAACTGGCCACTGTATATGCCCTGCATATTGTAATACATGTACTGTATCAATCTGCAAGTGACCTTTATTTCAAGTGCATGAGAGATGTGAAGCAGCTCCATTGCTGTGCTTTAATCAATGACTATGGTATGCAATGAAACTACTCATTTCTTGTCTACATATACAAACTGGTTGATATTTGTAGACTTACCTAAAATGCTGTTTTTGAATAGTCACAGTTTTGCTACCACAGTTTTGTACATTTGCACACCGTAAATAGAAAGCATACTTCCCTGTGAGCATTTTTTAATGGAAAAATGCCCAGTAGAAATCAATTTCCATATTGTGCAAAATCAATTGTTTCCAACCTGTGCGCAAAGATATGTAACAAAAGAAGGAACTAAAAAAAGTAAAGTTCCCAAACACAGCCAGCAAATTGATGCAAAGAACAATAATTTACCCACCAGAGCTCAAAAAGAACGAACCATATGCCAAAAATTTTACTATGCAAGAATTACAAATAAAGAAAAACTGTAGACTACTTTTTACCACGCTGAGAGGGAAGAGAGACAAAACTAATGCTGCTTGATCAAAATTCTTTGCTGCTGGAACTGCACTTTGGAATTACCTTGTATGATGTAAAGTTTGTTTTCTCTTTAGGCCTTTTAACATTGTTCACCAGTATGGTAATGTCATACCCAGCATTACCAATACTGGTGGGCATGGCAATTCCAGGATTCAGAAGTATAGGCATTACCACTTCGTCAGACCTCCCCATCACAGTCCTTACACGCATGAGCAATAGCTCCTCCCTGCAGACATTCTAAGTTAAAACTCTCTTGCTTCCATCCCTACCCTCCAGGCCACGCCCACATCCTGTGGCACATATCCCCGACCTTACCTTCCAACATCCTGTATCACCAAGCACAAGAGGCTGAAACAGGGAGGGAGGGATGGGAACTAGGACTGTGACGGGGATGTCTAAGACTTAGAGTAATGAATATTACCGGTAAGTAACCGGTCATTACCTCCTCGTCAGAACTCCCTGCTACAGTCCTTACACACATGAGCAGATACCCAAGCAACAATCGGCATCAACAATAGAGCTGCAAACAGACTTTATTAGAACAACAAGCAGCAAAGTTACACCCCTTGCACAGAACGCAACACCACATCCAAAAAACTGGCAGACCCAGAACCACTAACCACCAGGTGATAATGGGACATAAAGTTGTGCTCGTGCTTTCAAAATGATTTTGTGTTTAAATCCTTTGAAAATGCCTAAGCTGTCACTGAAAACCCCTGGATATCTTTCTGTGACGGCCATGTTATCACTCTGTCCCATACCCAGCATTACTTGATCTGATGCGTTGGGATTCAGGATGATTCCAAGATCTCTCTAGTGGCTCCATCCCAGGAGATGGTCACCTCTCCTGCCAACGTATACTTTCCCAACAGCCTCTCTCCCTTTGAACACAATTGTTTGAACTGTGTACCCGACCAAATCAATACCTTGCCCTCCATAACCTACAGGATTGATATCTGTGGCTGCAGTACAATGTTCTTCTTCCCAAAAATGGAAACCGAGTTCTTATCACTTATCAGAGTGTATGGGGATCCTGAGTCTGCCAAGACTGAAACAGACTTGGCTCCAATGTAAATGTCACACTTCAGCAGTGTTACGACTTCAGAGTCTACACCTTTCAAATCTTGTACCACACACCCCTCAGCTTCTGTTATGTGAAGAATGGTTTGCTGGGGGTATGTCACCTCAAGATTTACTTTGGCATTTCAGCAAACCCAAGCATAATGTCCCTTTTTGCCACAATTCCTACAATTCTCGCCTCTTGCAAAACAGTTAGGATAATTTGGGCCATGACTCTGACTTCCACACTTTGAACACCTCAGTTTAGTATCTTTACCTGAATTGGTATTCCATTTTTGCTTTTCAAATTTCCCTGGATTCCCAGTTATCTTCTGGATTACTGTTTGCTGTGCACTTTGCTCTATACATTCTGACTCACCACTTTTTACTACTGCAACACCCTCAAGTGGCGCAACAGCATTTCCTTCACCTAATTTGACGTGTTGTCTCTACTCTCCACAATAGCTATCACTTCCTTTAGACTGAGATTTTTTACCAATAACTTCTCCTGAATCTTGGTGTCATTCGTGCAACGCACTAATTGATCTCATATGAGTGAATCTGTTAGCTGCTCAAATTTGGATGATTGTGTTAGTGACTTAAGAGGTGATACATAATTAACACCTCGGTCTCCTTTAGCTTGCACTCACATTAAGACAGTCATTTCATACACATCACCAGGCTCACCAACCCCTCTTCCAAATGGTATTGGATCCAAACTGTCGTAAATGTTTCGTCCTTCAATTCTAAGGTTGTAAAGCAAGACCGCTTCCTTCCTTGCAGCTGAACACTTCTCCCCACCAATGCTGTTAAATAATGGTTTCAATTTTTTTTCCAAGGAAGTGCTGGTTCAGCACGTTCCGATAGGAATTGAGGTGGTTGACTCATTCCACTTGATGACATCCTGTAAAATAAGTTAACTAAACGAGCTAACAAAACAAGCTAAGAAAAAAGATTAACACAATAACTACAAAATAATAATCTAACATAAAAGAATAAATTAAGGCATTAAAATAAATACAGCCTTACTACTGATTTCTTCTTCACACTGGAACGTAACTGCTGTGGTTACTTTGCTTTGACTGTATTTCATCATAACAATTTCCTAAACTTCACAAAACATCTTCTAGCCATCAGACTCTTAATATACGAGTTATGCTCATTACAGTACAGTACAATGTCGCTGACTCCACCGTAAACAATGTAAGCAGTCTCCTTGTGGTCCAAGCGTCATCTCTTCTCTCACCGTGACGCACAATGCCCCTCGCTGTCACTGCTTAACGCCTTAACATCGGCGGTTTTTCCGCCCCTGTGCGGGCGTTCTATTAGGTGGGTGGGGCTCCGTCGGCAGCACTAGCGAGGTAGTGCGACGGGAGCACGTAGGGGTTAAAGGAATCCTTTCTGCTTGCTGAACACGTCGGAAGTAACTGGCGCCGCCACCACGAAACTTCTCCCAGCATTCTAGTCTCTTGAACAGATACGAGTTCACTTCTCTTCACGACGTTGTCACGCCTCCTCGCAATGCCGCATGCAGTCACCTTCAAATAATAACATGCTGAGTAAGCTTGCTCGTGCCTCAACCGTTCACTGCAGGCAAGTATCTATTAATTTAGTGTTTAGCTGCACAAACCCTTTTACCCATGCAGTATAAAGCATAGGAACGTCTCCCGTTCCGTCCCCAAGAATGAGGCCAACACTAACCTTTCTAAAAATGCGTTGCTCTAATAAAATGGCAACACAAACATCCCGTGCTCCGCATGCCGAGTTCTCTGATGGGTGCTGTCTGTGTCTGCAGGTCGTCGCCAGTAATAAAACGATGTAAAAGTCTTGTTTCTTGTGTAACTTTAGTGTTTATTTGCACCCACCAAGGGGCTTCTCCAACAGCCAGCTAGTTCTCACAACTCTGACCATTTGCCAGGTCCCCCTAAGGTTCTGGTGATGCACCTAACATTCTCACAGGTGCACCATTAAAGGGCACGTTATAACACTGCTCCAATTAACGCATGAATCTACGAGTTTGTAATGATGTGTATGTGGTCTAGTCTTTGGTGAGTGGAGTTAGGGGAGGTACAGGAAGAGGAGGAGGGAAGGACAGGAAAGGGGCAGTTAGAGTAGGGACGTGGTCAGGAGTGGCAGCAAGATTAAAGGCTCTCCTAATAGAATACAGAGTGTCTGTCCTTATTTCCAGAACAATGCTACAGCTGGCGACGAGGGTGGGATGGTGCAGTATGTCACCCCTGGACCCCTGAAGACGAGTGACCACGTCCAGCACACGAAGGGAAGTCGCCGTTGCGACACGTGTGCCCTGCAAAGACCGCCGCCGAGAGCTAAACGGCCAGCGGTAAATGCCCCGCTCCGCGACCAGCTCGTCGCGTGGAGCCCAGCCGGTAAAGCGCCGTCGAGCGCTGAAAACTTCCTGCTGAAGAAACGCTGTCGAGCGTTTGTGATCGGGTGCTCACCCCGAATGCGTGAGGTCACGTGCGGTGAAGAAAACGAAGATCGGGATCCCACCCCGATCTTACCTGTCCTCGTGTGCCCTGGGAGTGTGTGAAGGTGCTGCCTGCTGCGGGACCGGCCGCCGGTGAGTGCCGGTTGATTAGAAGTGAACCGAGACTGAATGAGCCCAAAATCTCGTGGGAACCGAGATTTCAATAGCGGCGGCCATTTTGAAGTCAGGCGGAGAGTTCCAGTCCCTATCAAAAACATAGGGCGGCCAATTTGAAGTCAGGCAATCGGGTATTGAGCAGCAAGCACAAGCAAAGACAACTGTAAAGGAAACAAGCACGAGCAAATACAAGAGGTGAAATAAGGAAACAAGCATAAGCAAAGGCAACAGTAAAGACCAACAAGCACATGCAAATGCAAGAGCTGCAATAAGGAAACAAGCACAAGCACAGGCAAAGACAGTGATAGAAGTAAGACAAAGGAACACGAGCAAAGACAGACGGACAAAGAAATAAACCGAAATGACGTCACCACAACGAAATGTCACGGGTCCCGCGGCACCCACGGCGAATGCAGCAGGTGTCTCATATCTGCGCGCCCCAGAACCTCTGGCCCTCATAGCTGGTGGTGGCATGGGCCTCAGGTGGCAAGAGTGGTTCGAGGACTTCAAAGATTTTATGAAGGGATCCAAAGTCACTGATGAAGATGAGAAGTTGATTGCGCTGCGCAATCTGGTCGGAAAAGAGGTTGGTAAATTAATCAAGGAACTGCCGACAGAGGAATCAGGATCATACACCAAGGTGCGAGATGCTTTAAAAAGGAAGTTTTTACACAAGAGAAACGTGGATTATGAGAGGTACACATTTAATCTAGCCTGTCAGGAAAAAGAAGAACTAATGAGTACGTTTATAACAAGACTTCGACGACTGTCTCGTTATTGTGAGTTTGATAATTTTTCTACGGACAATGCTATTAGATTGCGATTCATTGAAGGATGCCAATCAGAGACCCTCAGGAGGCGGCTCCTACGAAAGAGTCACGATCTAGACGAAATTGAAGAAAAGACCCGAGTATATGACCAAGCAGAGGAGCATGCCAAGAAAATGGAGGCGGGACGTGTCGAGAGGCGGGAGCAAGCCTACCGCCTACAAAGCAGCAACACTCGCAAATACTCCCGAGATCGACGGCGGACATCCAGACCTTCTTCCCGCCAACGCTATGCTGGGAGCAGATGCCATGAGTCTGGCCGCAGAGACAAGAAACAAGATCGGCCCTTGAAGTGTTACAGGTGCGGATATGACTTTCCACACACAGATGCGTGTCCAGCGCTTGGACAGCAATGTCGAAAGTGTGGAAGAGAGAATCACTTTAAGGTTGTTTGTGGGGAGTATCGTAAGGACAGATCGAAAGAGACTGCGAGATCTTCTCGCTCGGTCACAAAGCAGCGACATCATGCAAAGGCTGCTCAAGAGCGACCAGAGTCATCCTCAACCTCCTCTCACTCGCGCAGAGAGTCTCGCAAGTCACAATGGAGAAGAAGATCTTTGTCCAGAGAATCCAGGTCAGCATCTCCAACATCGTTGTACACTGATGAATATGCCTGCATGGTAGCTGACCCAGACCAACTAAAGAAGTATCCCAAATTGGAGATATGTGTGGGTAGCCATGCAACTAAGTTTGTACTGGACAGTGGGGCCTCACTGAACTACATCCCTGTAACTGAGTACAACAAAATGCGGCCGCAACCCAACCTGAGCCCGGCATATGTCAGAGTGTACACATGGATGTCGAAGAAACCTCTCCCGTGTCTGGGAAAGTTTGCAACCACGCTCAAGCACTGATCCCGAGAAGGTAATAGCCTTAAATGACACTAAAAGTCCACAAGATGTGAGTGACATTAGATCTTTTTTGGGAATGGGGAGCTACTGCGCCAGGTATATCAAAGACTATGCTACCATCAGCCACCCGCTTCATGCTCTTACCAAACAAGGGCAACCATTCACCTGGACTTCCCAATGCGAGCAAGCGTTCCAAGACATTAAACGAGCGGTTGAGTCCGCTGACAATCTGGCCTACTTCAGCCCCAAGAGAAACACTGAAATCACTGTTGATGCCTGTCTGGGGGGCCTAGGTGCCATACTGGCTCAGTTTGACAACGACACAGATCAGAGACACATTGTGGCCTACGCCAGCAGAAGCCTGACGGACACTGAGAAGGCCTATTCTCAACCAGAAAAAGAAAGTCTTGCTGTGGTGTGGGCTTGTGAACATTTTCATATTTTCATATACGGCAAGCACTTTACGCTAGTGACCGATCACCAAGCGTTGGTTACCATTTTCGGAAACCCGAGGGCCAAAATGCCACCTCGAATTGAGCGCTGGGGTTTGCGTCTGCAGGAGTACACCTACACCATAGTACACAAGCCTGGTAAGTCAGCCAATCCAGCTGATTACATGTCGAGACACCCTCAAGTGTCACAGGTGTCTAACCCATCCATAGCTGAAGAATACATTCACTTTGCAGTGGATCAAGCCAGACCACCGGCGGTCCCCCTTGAGGATATATGTGAGGCCACGGCTCCAGATGATGTCCTCCAAAAGGTCATGCGCCGACTGCAGACCAACCGGTGGCGCCACGACAATGAGGAAGACGGGGACGATTCCCACACCAGACAAGAAATGCAGGCGTTCAGACACGTGAGTGAGGAACTATCAGCCACCTCAGAGGGGCTCCTACTGAGGGATCAACGGATTGTTATTCCCATGTGTCTCCGGCAGGGTGTCATCAATCTGGCACATGAGGGTCATCGTGGAGTGGTGGCTACAAAAAGGGCGCTCAGAGAAAGAGTATGGTTTCCGTTACTCGACCAGATGGTCAAACTCACGCTGAAAGATTGTCCTCAGTGCCAACTCGTGAGTCAAGGAGACTCCCCAGCTCCTCTCCAAATGTCAAAGCTGCCCAGCGGTGTATGGCAAGAACTAGCCCTGGACTTCTATGGACCCCTTCAGTCGGGGAAATATGTGCTAGTGATAATGGATGAGTATTCCCGATTTCCCATAACACAGTTCGTATCCTCCACGAATGCCGCCAACACCATTGCCGTCCTAGATGAAGTATTCGCTGCCTGGGGCGTTCCGGAAGAAATCAAGACCGACAATGGACCACCATTCAATGGACTTGACTTTGGAGAATTTGCGAAACACCTGAACTTCAGGCATCGGAATGGTGGAGAGGTTCATGGCTACGTTAAAAAGGACATTTCAGCAGGCTACCCTTGACAAGAAAGGCTTACAAGCGGCTCTCAACGAGGTTCTGAGAGCATATCGGACAACTCCCCATGCCACTACCGGGAAGTGTCCTGCCACACTCATGTTGGGGCGACCGATCAGGACACGGATACCTACGTGGGAAGGTGCCCTCACTCCGGTGTCGTCCAAGGATGTACATAAGATAGTTGTGGTTGCTGACCATGAACGCAAAAGCAAAAGGAAGTCTTACGCTGACGAACGGCGGAGAGCAAGATCCCCCTCCCTTCACGAAGGAGACTGGGTGCTGGTCAAGCAGGAGCAAAAGAAGAAAACAGACTGTAAATTTAAAGCTGGACCTCTAGTAGTTACGCAACAAAAGGGCACAATGATAACCGCTGAGTCGGAGAACAAGAAAATTACACGGAATGTCTCACATTTTCAAAGGTGCTCTCCAGCAGTTAAAGATATCCTCAACCGATCGACTGAGAGGCTGATCACAGAAAGGCATGACTCTGTCTCTGCAGCACAGACACCTGAGAATCAGACAGAAGCTGAGCTGGACACTGGATGTGTGTTTCTACGGCCCAGACGAACCATTCGCCGACCTACACGGCTAATTGAAGACCTATAATCAAGTCAGACTTTATTACTCATTTCAGTTTGTTAACAAGGGGGAAGATGTAATGATGTGTATGTGGTCTAATCTTTGGTGGGTGGAGTTAGGGGAGGTACAGGAAGAGGAGGATGGAAGGACAGGAAAGGGGCAACAAGAGTAGGGACGTGGTCAGGAGTGGCAGCAAGATTAAAGTCTCTCCTAATAGAATACAGAGTGTCTGTCCTTATTTCCAGAACGATGCTGCAGAGTTCAACTTTGTTATTTCCCAAAAATGGTACACTGTTATGGCAATACCAAGTTACCCCTGATGCCTTCCTTTCTCCTCCTCCATCTTTGCCCTTGGCATAACGGGATGTATTGATGTCTCAGAGGTATATTTAGAATTAATTTTATTTTTTGGAAATGAATCCGGGCTTTCATTCTTCCTGGCCCGGTTGGATTGTAGGCGCAGTAACTGTGATTAGCTTCAATACAAATATTTTATCCTAAAAATTTACTGAAAATCCTAGTTTTCCAATAATGTTTCAAACTCTAGTGGTTATGATTTATGGAAATGCGCCCAACAACCTACCCACCATATTGGTAGCCATCACTAACTTTTTGGAAAGATCTCTCTTACTGCTGATGTCCTTATAACACAGAACTCTATCACCCCTTTCTGTTCAGTAAGTTATATGTTTAGATACCCTAAATTAATTGTAAATATGGAATGTTTCACTTTATATTATCCTGTAGATAAAGATGTATACTTCATGTCTAATGTTACCACACCCATAACATATTCATCTTTATAGCCTACCCAGGTGGAATTTATTACTCTGTTCCAGTCACAAGGGCATCAGAGCACATATATAGTATTCTGTACAGAGAATAAAACAAAGGTACCAAAACACAAAATAATATGAACAGTAAAGAACTCCAGATCTAAATACAAAATTCAAACTCAAAACTATTTCGTCAAGATGAATAGTCCATTCAGTGGTGCATAAGACATATACAGTATTCAATGGTGTAAAAGATATTTAGAATACAATACGCAGAATAAAGGAGAAATTACATGCACACTCCAAAGGAATCCCAAATTGGCCTCCCAAAGGATATCACACTCCTGTCACCAAAGAAAAAAAGGAAAGTAGCTAAAGAGACAGGGGAAAAGTGAAAATTCGAAGGAATTGTTAATTTTCCTTTGAGTATAAGTAAAGTGGTAATGGTGCAGATAGCAGGAGAGAGTTCCAGCCTCAGAGTGTGCAAGAGAAAGATTGGTTCAAGGAAAATTAGCAAAGCCAATCGGTCTCGCATTGCCAAAGCTTGTTGTCGCAGCAATTGGCGTTGCCAGTGCCTGTAAAAGTGTGCAGGCATTGGCAAAGTCCAGGCCCTTAAGTGGGTCAGGTCTCAGACCCAGTAGTAATTGAAAACGGAAATAGAGAGGGGTCCTTATCGGATCATTGTCTTTAACTTTACTGATAAAACACTGATCGATTTCTGAACAAACAATGAACAAAAAGAAAAAGTAACCGATCTCAGCTATTTAGTTTCTGATTATATTTCTCAGGTTTTGGCTAATATTGCGTTCCCTAACAGTGTTGGCAATTTCCAAAAAGTTGTGCTTCTGTATTTTTGATTCCTATAGCATAATATTCTCAGCTGTGGCCCGTTAAAATCACCTGAAGGCCCGGAGGTCTGTAGTTGAGGCTGAAGACAGTGCGAGTTTCTCACAGTGCAAGTCAGTGAGTCAAAAAGGTGTTCAGAAATCATGATCATTCAATCCTTGGCCTCTCAGTACAGCACATGGAACAATGGTCACGTATTCCAGTTGCAATTGTGATTCCGTGCAAATGTGTGTGAAGGAGTTACACAGTTGTCAAAATATACACAATGTGAAAGTAAAAGAAAATGCAGTGCTTACAGATGACTGGGTGCCTTGTGTGTTTGGGGGGTAGTTAGGTGAAGTAAATGCGAGGAAGTGCATTCAAGACAAAGTGAAAAGAGGATGCTGAAGCGGAAATAGATGAGTTGTAAGATATGCATATGGATTACATACAGCGAGAAAAAGGACGTACATGTCTAACATAGAGAGAACATAACAGGAGTGACTGAGACACTCTGACGAGTACGACCCCATACAGTCCCTTCAGCCACCTAAATAATGTTTAACTCACAATCTCACAAGTTCAGAATTGAATTTCAATAGCAATTACTTAAACCAAAATCATTGCTGTTACACATTTACCTCAATCAAATAACAATCATTAACAAAGCCCCTTTCTTGTTTTCAATTTATTTATGCCAATCGAGTGGCAGTTGCCCTGTTCAGATCTACCACAGAAGTCTCCTCTGTTAATTCAGTACCTGTCCCAATACTTCTCTATGCAGATGATGCAGTGCTAATAGCCAGAACAGGGAATGCGCTGCAGAAACTCAGAGTATACAAAATGCATGAAAAGCCTGGATCTTCGCGTGAACAAGGTGAAATCCTTTATACTTGTGCGGGGGCGCGACTAAAGAAACTCCCATCATTCCACATAGATAGCCAATGGGTGGAGGTGGTGAACGCATTTTCTTATATAGGAGTTTTATTTGATAGAAGAACACATGGAATAATATGGTAGCTAATGGAGCTCTTCTGCTGAAAAATAGAATTTTGGCCATCTTCAGTTTTATCAAGAAGCTTGGGTCTAAGCCCAAAGAGGCAATAATAAAGTTATATATGGCTAAAGCTGTATCTGTTGCTACTTACGAGGCAGGGTGTAACAATGTGTGCCGTCTAGTTGTTGGTGGGTGGAGTTAAGGGGACACAGGAAGAGGAGAGTGGCGACAGGAAAGGGGAGTTAGAGTAGGGACAGGGTCGAGACCAGATGCAGAAATAAAGTTCCTCAATGAAACACATTCTGTGTCTGTCGTGATTGATAGCATGACGCTACAGCTGGCGACGAGGGTGGGATCGGGCGCACTGTGCACTGGGCGTTGATCCCGTGACGCTGCATGACCCTGTCCCCGGTGGCGCGAATGAGAAGTTTGCCCTCGCGACCACCGCGATCAAAGCGAGCGCCGTGGCGAAGATTGAGCTGCCAGAAGTATTGCCTGTCCCGAAGCTCCGTGGCTGTGAAGGCTGCGTGGAGCGTGGTATGCAGTAATCCAGTGCCTAAAGTAAGCGGCAAGCGCGATCACGCGCAAAAGAACCAGAAGCTCACCCCGAAGCGTGAGTCTTGAGATGGGGGACGTGACGTCGGGAGCCCACCCCGGTCATCCCCGTGCCATTCGCTGCTGGTGGAGGAACAGTGGCAGCCTCTGCGTCCAGGAAAGAGCCCCTGCACCCGGTGAGTGTTGCGAGTGGGGCCGAGTGACTGCAACAGTGAAGAAAGAGCCAAATCTCGTGAAAGACGAGATCTCACAGCGGCGGCCATCTTAAAGTCAGGCAGCTATAGACATTCTCTATGTGAAGTCTGTGAGCGGCCATTTTAAAGTCAGGCAGCAGGCAAAAGAAATCAAGCACAAGCAAACACAAAGAGAAATAGAAAACAAGCAAATGCAAAGGGAGAAACAGAAACAAGCACAAGTAAAAGCAACAGCAAAAGAAAACAAGCACAAGCAAATACAAAGGAAGAAACGGAAAACAAGCACAAGCAAAGGCAACAGCAAAAGAAATCAAGCACAAGCAAACGCAAAGGAAATAGAAAACAAGCACAAGCAAAGGCAAAGGAAGAAACAGAAACAAGCACAAGTAAAGGCAACAGCAAAAGAAAACAAGCACAAGCAAACGCAAAGGAGCAATAGAAAACAAGCACAAGCAAACATCAGAGTGACGCACGAGCAAAGGCAGAGGGACCAGAATTTAAATCAAAGATGTCATCGTCACCGAATCGGAACGCGGCGGGCACAGCGGCGACCACGCCAATCACAACCGGTGTCTCATATCTGCGTCCTCCAGAACCACTGGCCTTAATAGCTATAGGGGGCATGGGGCCCAGATGGCAGGAGTGGTTTGAGGACTTTGAGGACTACATGAAAGGATCAAAAGTCACGGACGAGGAAGAAAAGTTAATTGCATTACGCAATCTGGTTGGGAAAGAAGTCAGTAAGGTAATCAAGGAATTGCCAACTGCTGAAACCGGATCATATGTCAAGGTGCGAGATGCTTTAAATAAAAGATTTTTAAATAAAAGAAATGTGGATTATGAAAGGTACATGTTTCACCAAGCCCGTCAAGAAAAGGAGGAATTGATGAGTACGTTTATAATGAGACTACGACGACTGTCTTGGTATTGTGAGTTTCATACATTTTCCACGGAAGACGCCATAAGATTGCGAATATTTGAGGCTTGCCGATCGGAAACTCTCAGAAGGCGGCTACTACGGAAAAGTCATAATCTTGACGAGATTGAAGAGATGACCCGGACACATGATCAAGCAGAGGAACATGCTAGAAGAATGGAGACGGGGCATGGTGAGAGGCGGGAACAAGCATATCGCGTAAAAGCTAAGGACACTCGCAGACACTCTCGAGACCGACGGCGGACATCCAGGCCGGCGTCCCGTCAACATTACACAGGGCGCAGACGCCATGAGTCTGGCCGTGGAGACAAGAAACGAGATCGCCCACGAAAGTGTTATCGGTGTGGATATGACTTTCCGCACACTGATGCTTGTCCAGCACTTGGTCAGCAGTGTCGAAAATGCGGAAGAGAAAATCACTTCGAGGCTATGTGTGGAGAATATCGCAAAGAAAGGATGAAAGAGACGAGATCGTCTCGCCCTGGCATAAGGCGGCATCATGCGAAGGCAGTCCAGGATCGGCCGAAGTCGTCCTCTGTTTCCTCACACTCCAGCAGAGAATCTCGCAGGTCCCAATGGGAGAGAAGGTCCAAACTTGGGGGTGTTTGTAGCGCCCTCACCTTGCTACTCGAGACCGCCGCCGCCACAGTTGGTAGCCTGCCGCAGCTTGCCGCCGCATCTCCTGCCGGCTGAGCGCCGCTCAGAGGAAGGCAGAGGAAGGCAGAGCCCGGGGGACTCCATTGCCCAGCAGCCTCAGCGGCCGGAAACCGCGCTGTGTGAAACCGCGCCAGGATGCGCATAAAGTTCAGCGCTTCCCCCGGCAGAGCGGGGGAGAAAGATCCAAACTTGGGGGGTGTTTGTAGCGCCCTCACCTAGCTACTCGAGACCACTGCCGCCGCAGTTGGTAGCCTGCCGCAGCTTGCCGCCGCATCTCCTGCCGGCCGAGCGCCGCTCAGAGGAAGGCAGAGGAAGGCAGAGCCCGGGGGACTCCATTGCCCAGCAGCCTCAGCGGCCGGAAGCCGCGCTGTGTGAAACCGCGCCAGGAGGCGCATAAAGTTCAGCGCTTCCCCCCGCGTCGCGGGAGCGTGCGGGAGCTGCCCGGGAGAAGCCCGGGACAAGGGCAGGACAGTCTATGACAGTCCTAGACAGGAAGAGGCAGGGCTGGGCCATATTCCCTGGCCATTTCTGCACTGGTTCTCCCGGACTTTAATGGATTATCAAAGCTGGTAAAGTGTTCCCTGGTTGTTTGAACTATATTCCAGGTTGCATTATACTGGTTTTTGTGGCTTAATCTTCATCCTAGTGCATTATTCTAAGGCTCAGGACTGACCATGCCAAGTTCTAAAGAGAAATTTGTATCTGGGTCAGGGCCTATTGACAATTACCTGGTAAAAATGGTAATCAAAATCAATAGTGATAGAAGGGCCTCCCTGGGGAGGGACACTCTCTCTAACAGTACACTAGTCCCCCTAATCCCCGTGGAGAGCCTTCTAGAGTCTGTCACCCTTGATTCGGATCATATAGTGCTTACTACGGTTACTGCTCAGGTTCATGTGGTGCCACCAGATGTTGAAAGACACAGTGTAAGTGAAGATAGTGAGGAAGCACCGCCTGTTGCCAGACCGGTAAGAAACTGCAGGAAACACCTAACCAAAAGGGGAGGGAAGCATTAAAAAAAAAGGGTAGATATCCCCCCACAAACGCAGACCAACTCAGATGAGCATATTAATGTACAGTTGGATAGCACTGCGTCTAAAGCACCCTAAGTCCCGACCAATTATCACATCTACTTCACTCCCTGGAAGCAATGTTCGAAGCTAAAATAGATCAGTTCGTCCAACCCCTTGTGCGGAAACTCGATAGTGTTACCGCTGAAGTTAAGAGGTTAGGAGGGTTGCTTACTAAGCATTTAACAACGGTTGACAGTCCCAAGGAGGTGGGGATGGTTACAGGAGGTTCAGAGCAGGTAGCTAGAGTGGTAATCCAGCAGCAAGACACCGAGCATTTAAAAAATATTGTCCCCACCATAACAGTTCCTACCACTGCAGCGAGCGAAGCTGCACAAATAACAATAGGGCCTGCTAGTTCACCCAGTAGTAATAATCTGGTTAGGAGAAGTAGATCTATGAACCTACCCCCAGCATGTTCCCCCTATGTTGTTGTTTTAACAAATGTCCCGCCATTAGAAACGAAATCAGCCCAGTCATATGAGGAATCGCACAAGGCCCTCAAAAACAAGACCGTGTCATGGTTAAGCAGGAACTGTGGTTTCCTTACAAAATTTGCCCCTGATATTATATCTACTAGAAGGGCCAACTGGATTGGGTCTTCTAAAAAGACCTGTAAAGGGGAGTGTATAATTATTAATTTCAGACATCCACAACATGCAGCCACAGTCCTGTTAAGGGCTGCCTCATTGACGCACGATGGCAACATTATCTGGGTGCGTCCTCTCGTTTTTTTTTATAATCATTTAGCTGGGAAGCCCCTATCTAGTGTGAGTAGGAGACCCTACACTCCCGTTATGGTTCAGACACCGAATTCATTCCCGGGACCTTGTGGAGAGAACTTTTTTAATACTGGTATGAGAAGGAGACCCTGTTCTCCCGCTATGGCTCAGACGCCGGCTTTATTTCAGGGACATGGTGGAGAGAATTATTTTAACTTTGGGCCCAACATTCCTACCCACAATAGATTTGATGTGCTCTCTACCCTGGAGCTGTGCGATTGACGGGAGGTTAAAAAGGGAATTCCGGAAGAATCACAACTAGCCCCTGTCCCTCTGGTACAGGACCACTCTGGTTTGACCCCTCCCGCTACCCTCTGTAACCCTGTAATTCTGTGTAATGCTAAGGGGGTAATGGTTAAGATGGTAAGTTGGAACGTCGCTGGCCTGCGTTCCAAAAGAGATGATATCAACTGGTTAAATCAAGTGAAACAATATGATATTGTGGCTCTTCAAGAAACCTGGGACAGAGACTGTGACTTCTGGTTGGATGGCTTCACCTCTTATTTTGTCCCTGCAGTAAAATCGACGGCGGGGAGAGATAAAGGGGGACTTGTGCTACTGGTCTCTGTGAATGTAAGAGGGCCAGTTAGCAGGGTAGAATGTGCCTCTAATAATTTTTTAATTCTGGAATTGAAACTCACTAAAAACACCAAATTAATTCTAGTAAATTGTTACAATTCTCAGCACGGGGACTCCCCAAATGTACACTTGTTGTGGTTATCAGATTTTTTAAACATCTATATTGCAAAGCAAACCACTTTATGCCAACTTATCTTGTTGGGTGATTTTAATGTCCACTTATGTAGTCAAAATATTTTATTAACTGATATTGATGGGCCAGATTTCACATCCCCGAAACATTTTGAGCATTCTAGTAAGGGGGAAGCATTGGAGAAACTCTTATCTAACAATGATTTGTTTGGAAGCTGAGTTTTTTGATAAAAGTTCTTGTGTCCCCACATATACAGGGAGGGATTGTGAAACCATAATCGACTACATATTTCATTCTTCTGGACTTTTAAAATATGTTGTTTCTTATAATGCTATACCCTCCTGTTTTAATGATCATAACCCTGTGGCAATTGAATTGATAAAAGTTTTTTCGCTTTTTAACACAACCACCCCAACTTCGGTGGTAGCTGAAGTACAAGTAAAAGACCAGGGTAGGAGGTTAAATTGGAGTAAGGTGGTGCCTGAGGAGTTCTTTAATATCATTACCGCCAAGGCCGCTCAGGATTTAAATATCTGTGGAGATCCCGACTCATCCGGGGAGCTAATAATATCCTCCTATGAAGCCATTTGCTCCCAAGTGGCCAAAGAACTCACGTCCAATAGTCGTCCAGCTAAAAATAAGGAGGTTGCGGGCTGGTTTGACCACATATGCACTAAATCCCATAACTGTCTGAAAAAAGCTCTCCAGGAGCGACCAAGGAATAAAGCTTTGGTTGCCCAGCTCAGAAGTGAGTACTCTAGAGCAGTACAGGAAAGGAAAAATAAAATCAAACATGATGCGTGGGTGGAGCTTATGGATAAAGCAACCTTAAAAGATAGTGCAAAATTTTGGTCCATTATTAACACGCCCCTGTTCTCAAATAGCAAAAACAAAGTTTTAGAAGTAAACATTGCAGAGGAGGACTGGTTGAGCCATTTTGAACAAATTTATGGTAGTCATCTGGAGTTAGAAATTTTTGTGGCCCCAGTCTCAGATCCTTCTGTCTTGCCAGTAAGGTTTCATCTGGAGGAAGTTCTAAAAGCAATTGAAGATTCTGCAGGACGAAAAGCTCCAGGGCCAGATGGGGTTCCCACAGACATATATAAGGCAAACCCACTGTACTGGGCTAACATCCTGACTAACGTTTTTAATACCTCGGCCTGTGCTGGATTCCCTAAATCTTGGTCCCGATCAACAATAATCCCGGTCTTTAAGAAGGGCCAAAGGGCTGACCCTAGATGTTACAGGCCCATATCCTTGCTAGATTTCTCAATCAAAATTCTGGGGAAGGTAATCCTAGCAAGGATAACAGGGTGGGCCTCAGACAATAACATTCTGTCTGATGCCCAATATGGTTTTAGAGCCGGGAGGAGCACAGAGGACCAATGTTTGAATTTACACTTAATAACAGCTAAGTACACCAAGGCTGCTAGGGGCTCCATTTATCTGGGTTTTATGGACTTGTCCACAGCTTTTGATCTAGTCAATAGGTCAAAGCTGTGGACCATGCTCCTGGAACTGGGACTTGATCGGCCCCTTGTGTATTTTCTGGCTGAGTTGCACAAGGAATTGAACGCCTCAATCAGGATGACAAATGAGGGGAAATGCACGTCCAGTTTTACATCCGGCAGAGGGGTGCTCCAGGGGTGCATCTTGGCCCCTATGTTATTTACGCTATATGTAAAATTCATTGGAGGTAAACCTGTTAACAGCGACCCCAGATATTCCGCGTATGGGAGGTACACCGGTTCCGGTACTCCTATACGCCGATGACACTGTCTTGTTGGCTAGGACCCCACTGGGCCTGCAAAGATTGCTGGCTTGTTTGGGGCTTTTATGAAAAGCCTGGATTTGGTAGTCAATAACGGCAAATCGCATGTGATGTCCCTGGGGCCTTCAAAAAACAAAGTTAAGACCTTTTCTTGTGGTAGTGAAGAAATCACCAGAGTGAAGGTATTTACCTACCTGGGAGTAGTTTTTGATGACAAGGGTTCTTGGTCCCCCAACTCTCAATTAAGGTAAATTCGGTGAGAAATTCTTCAGCTGCAGTGTTAGGCTTTGCTAAAAGGCTGGGGGGGAAACCTTGTGAGGCAATTCTAACAATCTACAAAGCCAAGACTATTTCCATCGCAGCGTATGGGGCCTCAATTTGGGGTTACACTAAACCCGACGCCATCCAAATTGAAGAAAACAAATTCTTAAGGTCCCTCCTTGGCCTCCCTCAATCTACTGCCACCCACTCTGTACACCTAGAATTGGGGATTGGTTATCTAGCAGATACAATTAAAATTGCCCCAATGCTGCTATGGATTAAAACTTGGTTAAATCCGAACCTCTCCCTAAATCACAAGATCTTAAAGGACTGCATTATGCTTGATAATATGTACAAAATCCATTGGTTGTCGTACATAAAAACGGTAGCAACGTATATGGGGCGACCTGAGATCTTTTTCAAACCAGAATCTCTTTGTAAGGCAGACCTTGAGTGGGTAAAAATTAACTTTATTAAGTTAAGGGAGGCAGAACGGGAAGGCGCAGAACTGTGTAAACCTTTGGTTAGGGAACACGTTTTGGTTACCAAATCAACAACAATGTCACCTTATTTGGCCATCGTGACAAATTCTTTTCATAGATGGTTACTGACGAAACTTCGGTTTAACCAAAATTACACAGTACTCTGGGATTTGGAGGGGTGGAGTAGACCTGAAGATGTTGCGCCTTGCAAATGCGATGATTTTTCCCCGCAAGACACTATGCACTTTATGATCTTTTGTCCATTGTACCAAGATGCCAGGAAAAGGTTTATTCTTCCATTCCTGAAGATGATGAATTTTATACAGTGTAAACCTGAATACAATAAAATGAAACCGCCACCCACCTTGAGCCAAACCTATGTCAGAGTGTTCACGTGGATGTCGAAGAAACCTCTCCCTTGCCTGGGGAAATTCGCAACTACGCTCAAGCACAAAACCACCTCTGTGCCGGCATATATACATGTAATTGAAGGTCTGGAAGCCGACTGTCTCCTCAGTTTGCCCACCGCGGAGCGTCTTCGACTGGTCGTAATTTTGTACAGGGTAAGCGATGATCCGGACATCATACACAAGTTACCTAAACTGTTCACCGGACTCGGAAAAATGAACAAGTGCCAGATCCGGTTGCACATCAATGAATGAATACGTCCCGTCGCACAACATCACAGGCGAGTACCTTTCCACCTTCAAAAAGCTTTGGAAGATGAGATTCAAGAGTTATTACGAATGGACATTATCGAGCGGACAGAAGGGCCAACACCCTGGGTGTCACCAGTGGTCATTGTGCCAAAGAAGGGCACACCCGAAAAGGTGCGCCTGTGTGTGGACATGAGGCTTCCCAACACGGCCATTGAAAGGGAGCGTCATCCAGGACCCCATTTAAGTGACATGATTGCATCTCTAAATGGTGCAAGAGTCTTCTCCAAACTGGATTTGAATAAAGGATACCACCAGTTGGAACTACATGAGAAGTTGCGCTATATAACAACATTTGCCACTAATCTAGGGCTGTTCCGTTACAAACTACTTAGTTTTGGAATTTCATCGGCTGCGGAGATTTTTCAGGAAGCCATCCGCCAGACCTTACATCACATACCAAATACACTAAACTATAGTGATGATATTCTAGTATACGGTTCGAATGTCCAGGAACATGACAAGGCGCTAGACCGGGTGTGCCATGCTCTCCTGGAGGTCAACCTCACCCTTAACAAAGACAAGTGTGAGTTCCATCAGTCCACTCTTAAATTCTTTGGACACGTGTTTTCTGGAGCCGGGATGAAGCCTGATCCTGAGAAGGTGATAGCCCTAAACGATACCAAAAGTCCACAAGACGTGAGTGACATTCGATCTTTTCGGGGCATGGCAAGCTATTGTGCCAGATACATAAAGGACTATGCCACCATCAGTCACCCGTTACGTGCCCTTACCAAACAAGGGCAGCCTTTCATCTGGACTCCCCAATGTGAGCAGGCGTTCCAGGAAATCAAATGTGCCGTTGAGTCAGCGGACAACCTGGCATACTTCAGCCCCAAGAGACACACTGAGATCACCGTTGACGCTAGCCCAGTGGGACTGGGTGCAATATTGGCTCAATTTATCAATGAGACAGACCAGAGGCACATCGTGGCCTATGCCAGCCGAAGCTTTTACATTAATCTTTATTTCGGCGATTGCCATAAAAGATAAGCATAAAATTACAACAAAGAAAGTCGGACATCAATGTTACATCAATAACAGGATAGTATACAGATAATACGAGAAATGCCCCAGTACATAGGAACCTATAATATAAAAACAATCAAGTAAATCAGTATTAGTTGGTTATTTGAACAATCCATTACATAAAAAGCGAGAGTAATTTTATAAAATTTAAATTCCAATTAAAAATAACCGATACAAAAAGCCGAAGCTTAGCGGACACTGAGAAGGCCTATTCCCAACCGGAAAAGGAAAGCCTTGCTGTTGTGTGGGCGTGCGAGCACTTTCACATTTTTATATACGGCAAGCACTTCACGCTAGTGACCGAACATCAGTCGCTAGTTACCATTTTCGGAAACCCCAGAGCCAAAATGCCACCTCGAATTGAGCGCTGGGGTTTGCGTCTACAAGAGTACACTTATACAATAGTGCACAAACCAGGAAAATCAGCGAATCCGGCTGATTACATGTCGAGACACCCTCAAGCATCACAGGCGTCAAGCCCATCTGTGGCCGAAGAGTACATACACTTCGTAGTGGACCAAGCCAGACCACCGGCGGTTCCCTTGGAGGCAATATGTGAAGCCACAGCTCAAGGTGACATCCTTCAAAAAGTGATGCGCCGATTGCGGACTAATCGATGGCGCCATGACAGTGAGGAGGAAGGGTGCCATCCGCACATCCGCCAAGAGATGCAGACTTTCAGGCATGTGAGTGAAGAACTATCTGCCACCTCAGAGTGGCTCCTACTGAGGGATCAACGGATCGTCATCCCTATGCAACTCCGCCAGGGTGTCATCAATTTAGCCCATGAGGGCCACCGTGGAGTGGTCGCTATAAAAAGAGCGCTCAGAGAGCGAGTATGGTTCCCGCTACTTGATCAGATGGTGGAGCTCACTCTAAAAGATTGCCCCCAGTGCCAACTGGTCAATCAAGGAGATCCTCCAGCACCACTACAGAAGTCAAAGCTACCTAGTGGTGTATGGCAAGAGCTCGTCATGGACTTTTATGGACCCCTTCAGTCGGGCAAATATGTCCTAGTGATAATGGACGAGTACTCCAGATTTCCGATAGCACAGTTTGTATCATCCACCAGTGCCACCAGCACCATTGCTGTGTTAGATGAAGTGTTTGCTGCCTGGGGTGTTCCTAAAGAACTCAAGACGGATAACGGCCCCCCCTTCAATGGGCACGAATTTGGAGAATTTGCGAAACACCTCAATTTCAGGCATCGCAAGATCACTCCCCTATGGCCTCAGGCCAATGGGATGGTAGAGCGATTTATGGCAACTTTTAAGAAGACATTCCAGCAGGCCACCATTGACAAGAAGGACTTACAGGTGGCTCTCAATGAAGTTCTGAGAGCATATCGAATGACACCCCATGCCACTACTGGAAAATGTCCTGCCACTCTCATGTTAGGATGACCAATCAGAACGCGGATACCTATGTGGGAAGGGTCCCTGCGACCGGTGTCACCTACAAGAGCACATAATGAGCTAGTGGTGGCTGACCGCGAGCGCAAGAACAAAATGAAGTCCTACGCTGACACTCGGAGGAGAGCCAGATCTCCATCTCTGCATGAAGGGGACTGTGTATTGGTCAAGCAGGAACAGCAGAAAAAGACAGATTGCAAGTTTAGAGCTGAACCTCTAATGATCACTCAACAGAAGGGTACAATGATAACAGCTGAGTCGGAGAACAGGAGAATCACCAGGAATGTTTCGCACTTTCAACGGTGCACCCCGACTGTCAAGGATGCCCTCAACAAAATGACTGAACGACTGGGCACAGAGAGATCTGGCAGGGCAGCTGTAGTACAGAGACTTGAGAATCAGGCAGAAACTGAACCTGAAGAGGGAGGTGTGGTCCTACGACCCAGACTAGATATTCGACGACCTGTGCGGCTGATCGAAGAACTATAACCAAGTCAGACTTTTGTTTTTCACTTTTGTTAACAAAGGGGGAGATGTAAGAATGTGTGCAGTCTAGTTGTTGGTGGGTGGAGTTAAGGGGACACAGGAAGAGGAGGAGCGGCGACAGTAAAGGGGAGTTAGAGTAGGGACAGGGTCGAGACCAGATGCAGAAATAAAGCTCCTCAATGAAACACATTCTGTGTCTGTCGTGATTGATAGCATTCCTTGCAGCGAATAGAGGATGGGTTCTGTATTCTAAGGGACTGCCTAAATTTAGATCTCGTGCACAAGAGTTCATGGCTGCAATATGTAGAGTTCTCAAAGGTTTTTGGGTATGCAGGGGATATGTGAGAACCTACACACCTGTGTATCGGTATCTAAGGCAAGAATTAAGGAGATTTTCTTAACAAAGGCTGCTAGAAAGAGAATGGACATAAATCATAATAAATTAACGGTGAAGCTATATCAGATGGGTCATACTATTAAAAATTATGAATACTTTTATTTAGCCGAACCTCCAACATCGCAACATCTTAGTGAGGTACCGTTTAAACTATATCCGTTGATGTTGGGTTATCCCACTTATACTCATTCTTTAGGTGACCTTCCTGTTTGCCTCTGTGATCACCTCAAACAGATTTACATCTTATATTTGTTTGTCATTTTTATAGTCCCCAAACGAAAAGATACATTCTTCCGCTTTTACACAAATACAGTTTTAGACAATGTCACCCAGCTTTATATTTCATTCAAAAGCATGCTGACCCTTTTGTTTGTCATTCATTAGCGACCTTCTTCTGGTCATCTTTGAAGAGTAGGAGAGCCCAAAGAGTAAGGGTGGAAACCTAAATGAGATGTAACTTTGATCATATGCGATCAGCAATTTTATTGTAATGGTACTTTGCACTTGCACTTTCATAATGTTTTGTTATTTCATATCAGATTTTTAATACATTCTTTTAATGTATTTGTAATATTTTATGATTTTAATAATTTTACTATGGATTATTTATGTCAGTTAATATATAATGTGCAATAAAGTGTGTATTTCATGTACTTTATATGCTATTGAAACATAGCGAAATAAAGTATCTTTGATTGACTGACTAGAGCCAATAATTCTGTCGTGTTTAGGTGTGTCAGTTATTTTGTTACACATCTGGATGCAAAAACAGAAAGCTCAGAGAGGCACCGGTTGGGTGTCACACCATATGAACCATTGAAATGTAATTTAAATGTTTAAGCCAAGCCTGTAATTGCACAGGCCACGCCCTATTTAGAGACCCCCCTCATTCCACTTTTTGTATCCCACTTAAGCTGGAAGAGCCAACCTTGGCAGCTGGCCATCTTGGATTTTGATATTCGATGCCTTCAAGATGCTCATCACATTGCATGTAGGCGCAACGTGGTGGCCATCTTGCAAGGTCAGAGTATAATGTTCATCTAATGGGTACAGAGAGCACACTTGAATGTAACCTTATTCTCTAGAGCACTTTAAGAGACATTTAGTTGGGAATGCTTTCTTCGCTTGGCAGACATGTTGTTGCATTATTATACTTTGTGTTATTGTACTTTGTTTGCATTCCATGTGAACATAGTTTCTCTACATGTAGTGAGCAGGGTTGGGTGTTGTTAGTCCCTCTGCTCTGCCTTCCTCGTATGCGATCGTTGTGCGGGCCACTGAATTGTTATTATATATATATGTTATGTTTCGATCTGTGTCACAATTAGTGTTCGTCTCTTCTTCCCAGTAGTAATAACTGCTGACACTTAGTCCCTCCTTTTTTTTTTTTTTTTAAATCAAGGATGACTTTGACAAACATAATTTTGCAATATGCTTTGAAAATTGCCCTCCTCGCAGAGACGGGGCCAAAGAATCTTGGATCCTGAGAGCTGGGCAAGCATTTGTCTAATGCCAGTGTCAAGCTGACCTGCTTACATGTTAAACTCGGTCTTTGACGGGGTTACTATATATGATGGGCGCTAATTATGCTTGCCACATTCATCCCAAACGAGAGGAAGTAGATATACATTAGTACAGCAGTGACACCTAATGGTCACCCGGACAACAGCTGATGTCGAGAACGGGGTAATGTTAACCACAGAGGCCTCTGTAGTGTTTACCTCTGCGGCAGGAAGAGAATGGATAAGAGAAAACCATACCCCAGAGTGTGGTTCGCACTTACGGAGGGCAAGTTCGGTTTATCTGAGTCAGTGGGATGCGCCATACTTTGTTTGATATACCACTACAGTAATAAGTAAGCAGGTACAGACACACCCAAATGGAAGGAATGCTCTTCTCTGATGAATGGTAAAAAACACAGAAACACTGTCAGAAGATTTCCAGTACGGACTAGCACGTAACTGCTAAAATATATGAAATGTGACAGAACCAAACTGTAAAAATAACTGATTAGTAAATTGAACTGCATTGACCATAATGCATTGTGGGCGGTCTGTTGCTATAGGTGAGCGCGCAAACCACACCCTATTAGATATCAAAAAACTATGTTGCCAAAAAGACCACCAATGTAAAACACTTGGCAGATTCTCCTACAACACATTAAAAGCATCAGCTTTAAACTGGGGGTTCCTGCAAGGGTGGCCCTTTGCTAAGGTTGGTAACATGACAGCACTAAAGAGGAAGGAGTAGTCAGATTGCTTATGGCTCTCTGTCTTGTCAAAACAGGGACATCTGAGGTACATCTGTCAATCAATTTAAACTGATAAAGCGCCTGGTTGCACAAACCCGTGCGTCCCCACGCTGCGACAAGGTCCCATACCAAGGGAAAAAGGAGGAACAGGGGAGGGATCAGACAATGGAATTATTCGATGGAAAGAGCCAAGTCTTCAGCTTTTTCCGAAAAATTGTCTCAGATGCTTCTAGTCGAAGCATCTGTGGTGGGTAAAATACAGAAATCCAGGGACCCATAACTGTCTCCCACCCCAAAACCAAGTGCCTTTTAAAGGTTCAGTTATGGGAAGAACTAACATCTGGTTTCAATCTAAATTCTTCAAAGCAATCAAGTAGGACAATGATACTGGTAAAGTGCAGCCATCTAAAAGTGTTTCTGTTTGATGACTTGAACCAGTGGAGCACTTGTTTACTCGGGCAGCATTACCTCAAACCCACAACACCACGTAGTCGTCTCAAGAGATTCATTTAGAGGATATTAGACTAAAATCAAGTGAGAAAAAAGCCTTTGCACCGATGCTTCTCGGGATCATTAAAATGAATGAGCAATTTCTCTTTTCTTAGAAAATATGCTTAATCCACTGCAAACTTTGTTTTCCGGGTTGTCAATTTCAGATTGCAGTTTCAGAATGTGTGGTGTATTTCATTTGTGGCCATGCTGGAAAGCACAATGGGCCTGATTGAGAGATGTAGGATAAACTGACATCTGTCAATGTTCATTCCACAGTCTAATTTAGGTGGCTGTGGAAAGTGTACTCAATGCAAAACCACTACTGGCTCAGCTACGAGGTGGCCATAAGTGCACCTCTATGCCGGCTGAAACAATGTTGAGTCAGCCTGCCACCCACTCCCTCTGACCACATCACTTCTGTGCTAAATGACCACATGAACCATTACTGTTTCGCACAGGAACTGCTAAAAATGTCAAACCTGGGTCTAGGAAACTGGAGAACACATCCAGGACCCTAGGTAGTCTGAAGCCCAACAGAAAAAAGGGGTGGTGTCACAGAGGATGAAATATGTGGTTACATGGCCAGAGTCACAGGCGAGCGGGGGTGTTAAAGGGGAGGAGCCAGGGGTACGTCAGGGGCAGGGAGGTGTAACGAGGGTAGGGGTGATGAAGCCAAATATTTTTTTTATGACCGGCACCATTTTCCATGTATGCCTCCCGCAGATGCAGAATTCCTGCCAATGTGGCAGCACAAACTGGATCTGGCGCAAAGAGGGTTAGGCGGTCGGTTTGCCAAACTGTAAATGATGCCACATGTGTATGGAAAGAAGATTTCTTTCTAACCTCTCTCTAACTCAGCAACTACAGTTCAACCCTACTTTTTTTTAAAGAAACAAATCGGGGTAACGCCTCAAAAAATATAGTTTGGGACTCATACAAGGCTTTCCTTTGGGGGTAATGGGTAAATGGTCTGTAGTCGCAAAAAAAACATAGAAAATACAGAGGAACAAAGACTGACAGGGATAATGGAGAAGTTGGAGATGAAAATTCTTGACCCAATTTTTAACTAAAGCACCAAAGAATTAAAGCTGACTTGGATACTTGTAAACAAAAGAGTAGGTCTCTCTTAGAGCAAAAGGTTCATGATAAATTGGAAGCAACATTTCTGCAGGGTTTTGAATTTGGTGAAAAAAGTGGAAAATCTTGGCATGGAAGGTTAAAACACTTAGGGCCAGATGTTGGTATTTTTAATTTACCACCTCTTAAATACCGATTCATACCGAATCGGTATTTAAGAGGTGGTAAAATAGAGGGGGGGAGATGTAGGTATTTCAGAATCGGTAAATACCGAATCGTTAAGATTCGGTATTTACCGATTCTGTAAATACCGATTTGGTATTGCCCATTGATTCCTATGGGCCTTGCAGCCCATAGAAATCAATGGGCAATACCGATTCTGTAATTGCAGAATCGGTAAATACCGATTTTAGCAAGGGTGCAGGGGGTGTTACTTTGACACCCTCTGGCACCCCAAAAATAGGCATGTGCGCCATGTGGCACACAGACATGCCCTAGGGGCATGTCTGTGTGTCACATGGCACAGGTGTGCATGCACACATGTGCATGCACACCTGGATTCGGTATTTTACCACCCAATTGGATTGGGTGGTAAAATACCGATTCTTAGAGCCCTGTGGCACTCTGACATGTGCCAGCTACATCTGCATTTACAGAATCGGTATTTTACCGAGTCTGTATTTACCGATTCGGTAATTTTACCGAATCTGTAAATACAGAATCGGTAAAATACCGATTCTGTAAATGCATGCCCTACATCTCAAAATCCAATTACCGGTCGGTAACGGTCGAATTCGGCCGTTACGGACCGGTAATTGGCAACCTACATCTGGCCCTAAATATTAGAAATGTTGTAACATCTATCTATAGTTCTCTAGATAGAGCAGTAACCACTGAGAAGGGAAAACTGGAAGAATCCTTCCAGCACTTTTATCAAGCCTTATATATTGAGCAGACATGCCCGAGATTCAGCAGATTAAGACCTGGCTTGAGTCTCTCAACTTTCAGACACTGTTCTCTCAGGACCAACACAAATTAACATAAGAAATCACAGAGGAAGAAATAAGGGCAGTAATCACTAAAATAAAGAAGGGGAAAGCTGAAAGACCTTCAGCATCCATGGTGAACTAGTTAAAAACGTAGCTAATTAGTTGGTTCCATTCTTGTTAGAAATATTCAATCGTTTTCTGATAGATGGGCAAGAACCACCACCTACTTGGAGTGAAGCCATTTTTGCTGTAATTCGGAAAACAAACAAACCTCCAATAAGGAGTGAATAATATCTCTCAAATTCTTTATTGAATAATGTTTATTAAATCTTTGCAGTGATATTGGCAAACAGACTAACAAAGGTGGGAGGGAAGTTGTTTAAAGAAGTTCAGAACTAGTCTACCAGGTGATAGAAGCAACAGACCTGGCCACATCATACCAACCCCTATTGGCCTTATTCACTAAGGGTGCAGCTGAAGCGTTTGGCCAGGTGAATTGGAAGTATTTGAGGGAATGGCTAAAGTGTTTTGGCTGTCCTTTGAACTCCATTGAAGAGATTAAAGGTGTGTACACTAACTCTTCAGTCAGGATTCTAATAAATAACTCATTAATTGTTGAAGTTCCCATTAATAGAGGAGCATGACAGTGCTGCCCCATTTCCCCTCTGCGTTGTGAACTTTTTTTAGAGCCTTTAGCTCAATAGATAATATCAGAGAAAGGTAGTGTCCCCTTTCCTGTACAGGGATATAGTAAAAACAAATTGTGCAGTAAGCTGACATTTAATCGGTTTTATGAGTCAACACGATTAGGCAATTCTAGTTTTCAAAGCTAGACACAAATTTGAAGATATGTTTGGGTATTCTATAAATGAAGACAAAGCCGAGATTATGTCCTGGAATGTAAAGAGCACTAAGATTCTATACTGTAGTTGAATGAGATACCTGTGAATTGATATCTTACATTGTATAGACAAGTTTCCAAAGCAGATTTGGGGGTAATAAGAGAGTGAGAATCTCATTAAAAAAAATAGGGAGAAGTTTAAAAAAGGGTGGGCCCCAACTCAGTTGTACTGTTGGGCTTTCCAGTTGAAAACCTTTAGGATGCTTCTTGGGCCACTGGGTGATACTCACCAAGGTTAAATACTTTTGGCAATGGCTGATAAAGTTATAGCGTCCAACGGTTTTCCACTTAAATTTGTGTCCTCAAACACTTCAAGAAGGGCGAACTAAAGGTGCTGAAGGTGAGAGCTCTATTTCGGTACAAGCTTAGCCATAGTTGGGTTATCTCATACTATAGTACAAACACACCTATTTGGGATTCACCAGGAATTACAGAATGTTTAAAAGATGCCTTAAGTATCCCTCTTAAGATAGTCAGATTCGCTAAATGGGGGAACTCATAGATGACAAGGGCCTGAATTATTAGTAAGAACCTCCAGTGGCTTCTCATAATTCAAATATATTCAGCTTTCTTCTGGTACTCATCGATGAGCTGGGAGAGGGATTTTAAAACCACTTCGTTCTATTGAAAGAGAGATGCATGCAACTACAGTGGAAAAAATGAGATCTCAAAATGGTACAGGCTAATGTGCAGAGAAGACAACAGACACACCCCTTCGCATCATAGCTGGAGCCGATGCTTTCCGGAGGAGAACTTGGAAGATCTGTGGCAAGTAACTTTTGATTTATTGTATTTCACTGTCAGTCCACCGACCAATTAATAGAAATCATCTTTTCACAATGAACAGGGCCGGCTGGACTCCAAAAAAGTTGGCAAAATGGAGCCAAGGAGGAACACTGCCTGCACCCCCTGCGGTCCTCCAGCAAGATTCCCAAAGAGTAAATTGCCCCGAGGAGATTGCTTCACGTCTGCAAATGTATTTATAGAGTGCAACATTCATCTCCAAGGGGATATTACAGACCTAGTAGGCTCCCCATCATTTCCTTTCAACTATCAGAACTGGATTAACATCTTTGATCGTTTAAAGAGAATGCATTAACCTGTAAAAAGACATGTTTTCAGTTTCTTTCTGAACCAGAAATGATTTATAGTAAGAGGAAGATCTAGATGTGAAAATGCCCGGCCAAGGATTCTGGCTTGTTTTATCCTCTTGCCCTTGGCGAGTGCAGGTTCCCTGACCTCAGATCGCGTTGTGAAATATACCATTCCACTTTGGCTTGTGGAGTTTCAAGTTCATTGCAGCGGCGGCTGATCCACTATGGCGGAGGAGCGTCGCCCCACTTCTTTTAAGCAGTGCCAAGTAGAAACTTAAAATGATAATAACTTAGAGTTATCATTTTAGGCTTCGTATCCTGCAGCTTTGCGGGTCGCTGCTCTGCTCTTGGGCCGCCCAAAACAGTCATGCGCACTTTCCTTGTCTCCATGCAGGCTGCATTACATACCTCCCCCTCCAGCCTCTGGCTGAGCGCCGTGTCACAGTGCTCAGACCAATCACAACGTTGTGAGAGAGCGCAAACTGACCTAAATGTATGAGTGCATCACACTTACCCGTAGTAAGCACAAATCATGAGGAGAAATGCCATGAGTGCTAGTAGTATCTGCAATTATATTCTGAATGTATAGCTAATGTAGAGATTTAAGTAGAAGTGGAACTAATACAGAAATGTGTGACACTATATGATTTTATTAGATGTGATTATTCCTGAATCCATGTCGTGTAGCTGCTAAAATGTAAGATGGCATGTGGTTAAACGCAGAACGTGGTAGGCCTCAGGGCCAGAGCTAGAAGGGAAGGGGAAGGTGTTTCTTTCCACGACATAGATTGAACTAATGTTTTGGTCATTGCATTAATGGGCCATGATTTATAGATGTGTTTACTGAATAATAGAATAAGAGTATTAACATGCTTTGATTAATGAAGAAGTTGAATGCTATAATCATTATGAGAAATGTTGTAGGCCTGAAATGTTTTAACATTGATTTACACGTATTGGTCTGGGCCGAGAAATGTTGCGAACCTTTTTGGAAGTCTATGAGAGTTGGGTTCTTGGCTGCAGATGTCTGTCTGCAAGAGAGAAGGGAGGATCCGATTATAAATAATATGAATAGAGGTCTGTTCAGTAGACGGCCCAGACATGGAGGAGGGTTCCGGAATGTTTAAGGGGTATCAGCGGGCCGGAGAAGAGTCTGAGAAGCAAGGTCAACTCCAACGTATGAGGCCCAATACAAAGCAGCATGGAAAAAGCCAGAAGCTACACCACGTGAGGGGCGTCTCACGAGGGGCGTCTCAAATGTTGTTGACTGTTTTGTATTAGGGACAGCACCCCTGGGTGGAGTTAGAGCAGATGCCTGAGGACCCTTTAGAGAGCGGATGGGTAGGCAGAGAGGGGTCATGACTGGAGAACTATAGGTTTTCACCAAGAGACTAAGAGTGAGTGACTTCCCTTGGGGGTCATTCACTGCTGACACCTTTTGTTAGGTTGAGACTTGGTTAAGTAGGGATACCATCTAGAGCAGGGTAGGGACAGCCTAACCTGTGTGTTTTCCTCCAACTTAAATGAAGGAGAGATCTCAATATGCGTCAATGCTGATAGCTTTATTATTCTTAGAACTTGTGCTGGTAATTTCCGTTGCTCGTCTGAGGGCTTTCAGAGAGCACATGTATGTAGTTGGACCTGTGTATCTCGTGAATCTCATTCTGAGATGCCTGTATTTGCAGCTTATCCTAACCTTACAATAAACTTTTGAAAGCTAGAAGTTGTTTGTGATCTTTTGGAGCGAGGTCCTTTATTGGGTGAACTAACTTGGTAAGAGATGCACTTTCTTCCCTCAATGACAGGCAACAAAGGTTCAGTCGACCAGATCGAGGTTTAGATCAATAGTGATAAGGTATCGATCAAAATCTCGCCCTTCCAGTTGGTAGCTATAGAGGATGGTTGCCTTCTTGAGGACGGTGACCTAGGCCAGGTTAGCTTACCCCAAGGCCCCTAGAGATCGATGATCGGAAGAACCGCCCGCCGAAGAAGATCCGGATGACGTGAGACAGAAAAAGCAGCAGTATCGGTCGAGAGTGAGTATAAAGGGTCATGCGTGTTAGATTGCGGTGTTTTTGTATTGTATCTATGTTGTAATGTCTGGCGGAGTTGAATGTCTGTAGAGTGACTGTGGAACAGGTTGTGAGCGCGCGCAACCGGTGGAAATCTTAAGTGCAAGGAGAGCTTAAGTGGTTCGGGTGTATCGGACACCCAGAGTAATTGTCAAATAGTGTGAAGGGGGTCATGAGGTACCATTGATCACCCGAAAGACCGAGATAGGGGGAACGTAAGAGTGAGTGCGTGAGTAACGGACGCTGGTCGGAGGTTACTGTGTGTGTAAGCAACCTATCAGAGAGACGATAGACATTTCGTCAGTTGTGTTGACAATTACATATAGACTGTGGACGTACAGTCGAGGGAAGTGACCGCTTGGTCGGAAGTAGTCATTTTTCGGTGTATGAATGAGACGCATGCATGACCGGGAGACGAGTTGAGAAAGGAGGGGTGCTGCTGCGAAGCGGAGAAAAGTGACGTCAGGAAGTGTCGCGCAGTGATTGGCTGACCGGAGAAAGACCGCGCTGTGATAGGCCAGCTAGCAAAGACGTCAGAAAGTGTCGAGCTGGGATTGGCCGACCGGAGAAAGACCGCGCTGCGATAGGCCAAGTTAGCAAAGCCGCGTTAGGATTGGTGGATTGTCATCAGGAAGTAAACAGAGTAGCGAGGCTGGATATTGTGCGCATAATTATGAAGTGTTTTAAATGGCTGAGAGCGGCGTTTAAAAAAGAGAAGCGGGGATCGGATGAAGGGGAAGAAGCCCCGCCGGAGGGTACGCCGGCTCGTTACATGGCAGTGAATGTTGGGCTGCATACGATCCTTTGGATATCAGAGTGGAGTAAGATTACGGAAGGAAATGAGGAACTGACGTTCCCGAAGTACGGGACGTTCAGATTAGAGGTGTTACATCGATTAAAATCAGTCATGACCTCAATGAGACCCTTGCCTAGACCGACCCAGTTTGAAGCCCTTGATGCATGGATTAGGGCAGCGCATGAAAAAAATATGAACAGACGACAAGAAAGGGTGAAACGATCGGTAAGGGCAGTGCAGGATGCCAGGTGGGATGCGGATGCTAAAAGATGGAGAGTGCATAACATGGAAGTAAATAAACTGTACCCAGTGTTAGAGGTGCCCGGAAATAAAAGCCCCCTAGAAGAGGATGATGAGAGCGAAACAGAGGACAGCCTGATAAACAGATTATTGACAGACAGGCCACCCCCGTATAATAGAGCAGGGGGAGAGGTCGAGCATAGTGAAAGAGGAAAGGGGGGCAATGCAGGAGAGCATGGACCGCTTCCCAGTTCAGAGTGGGATCCTGAGGCAAAGAAAGAGCTGTCCCAGCCTAGTCAGGTGCAACAGGTAGTCGGGAGGTTTGTGGTACAAAGAGCGCCGGAAACGGAGTGCGCCACCTCCTACGGATTACCAGCTGCACTACAGGTACCTGTTACCATAGGGCCTATAGTATCGATATATGACCCAGAGAGAGCAAGAGGGGAAGAACGGGTACGGAAGGACGGAGAAAGAGCAGAGACGGCAAGGAGGAACGATACGATCAATTCCCCAAGTCAGATGCCGATACCCAGAGAGTGGAGCACCCCGATGCACACAGCAGGGGATCCAGGAGGGGATCCTGGGGGCCCTAGATGGCCAGTGGATCTGAGGGGATCTGGACGAAAATCCTTTCAAGAGCTAAATGAGTACATGAAGAAGTGGGATGAGGCAGTGGAGGCTCACAAGAGCATCATAGCTGCAGAAGCTGAAAGGGAAAGTCAAGACAGCAGAGCTCGGACTCACTGCGGGGCTGGGGAGAGCAGCCCGGAGTGGGACTGGAGAGAGAGAGATAGTAGGGGAGTCACCCATTGGGCCCGGAGTGGAGATAGAACGGACCTGGAAAACGGGGGCCCCGGGAGTGGAGGGGTGGCGCGCCCAATACTCAGTGAAGGGGAGAGGAGAACGCAAGAGTACAGAAACAGCTTTAAGTGTACCCACTGTGTGCCCGGCACCAGAGAACTGAATGGGAGTTGTGAGAGGTCGCACCATAGTCCCTGTGATGACGGAAACGAGCGCAGCCCAGGGAATATGGGGAACCAGGAAGGATCGTATCGGATACTGAGCGATACTAGGCAAAGGGAGAGTAGCGACCAGAGGGAAAATAACAGCGAGGAGTACGGTGAAAGGAGAGAAGCAGGAGAGAGTGGGCAGAGCAAGAGTGGGGGTAACAGGCCCGTGTTCCATCACCTTCCGAGATCGGATGGCCGAGCATGGGACCTGGAGAGATGGGAGCAAGGGAGAGCACTCATTAACTCTCCCGAGCCCAAACGTAGAGCTCGGAGTTGGGATGGTAGGGAGACCAGTGAGCCCCCTTCGAAAGACATATTGCGAGCTGAGATAAAAGCCAAGAGACTCGATGTCGCCAGCTTAAGGTCAGACCTGGATGACATGGTAGATGGTACCCTGCCTTTAGAAAGAATGGAAATGTATGAGCAGGATGAAATACTGTATATGGCAAAGGACATCACTCGAAAAGCGAGAGCAATCCATGAGAAGTTAGTCGAACTAGCAGGCAAATATATGGTGGACCTGTCAAGAACCAAAGCATTACAGGGTAACCACAGGCTACATTATACAGATCGAGACCTAGATGAGAGGAGAACGATCGGGCTGAAAACGCACATAAGGGAACTGATCACTGGAATAAGGACATGGAGGGCACTAGATAAGTGGGAAGAGAGGTGGTCCAAGAAAGGGACCGTCAGGAGAAGCACGCTTGGTACGACACCAGGAAGGCTGCAGGGAATAGAAGCATACCCTTTGCGTGAAGTCGCAAATGGGAATTATGTACATGTCCCTTGGAGTAGGGGAGATTTAGCTGCTTTTACCACCTCCTTCCCCAAATTGCGGGAAAGCCCAGTGGAGTGGTACAAGCAAGTTGAGAGATTTGTAAAAATCTCAAAGGTCCTATGGATAGATCTGAACACGCTGTTTGACATTGTAGTACCAGGAGATCTGTGGACAGCATGCAAGGTTAGCGCTGAGTGGCCCACAACGGAGCCGGAGAGAGATGCTAAGACTAATGGGCCGTCCGAGATTGTGATGGCAAAATTCGAGAGAGTGATGACTTGGCTGAAAGAGAAAGTGCCAATGCAAGACATAGATTGGGTCAAAATAGACCGAACCAGACAGGAACCCAAAGAGACAGTCCACGAATATTATGAGAGATTGCTGAAGGCGTTTAAACAGTATAGCGGCTTGGATGTAATGGATCCAAAAGACATAGGGCAATTTGTGTCCAAGTTCGTCCTGGGACTGAGACCGGATATTAGTTTAATGATTCAGCAACACTTGATTTGTTGGCAAAATAGACCCCTAGACGAAATACTGAGATATGCCAGGTACTGCTGTGATGAGATAGACTCCAAGGCTAAGAAACTAAAAGAAAAATTGATGGTGGTACAGATGCAGGCAGCAGGGAAGGGGGGACAGCAGCAACAGCAGCAAGGAACAGGTACAGGAGGAAAGAAGCAGTATAGTCAGAACAAGGGCAATGAGGAGAGTTCCACCTTTAGACCCAGAATAGACATAGCTGCCTTGAAGAAAACGACTAGGTGCCACCAGTGTAACGAGGTGGGGCATTGGAAACGCGAGTGTCCCTACAATGTAGAGATAGGAGAACAAGAGGAAGAGGAGGAAGAGGTCCAGAGCGCGCCTACGAGAGGGGTGACGCCATACCAGGGAAAGGTGCTCAAAGGGGGGGGGGCTCCTCCCCGAGCCCAGTTCCCGCAACCTCCCCGAGTAGGGAATATGGGTAAGACCTATAGACAGATGCCCCTGTTTGTAGAAGGAGAAGAGTGCTATTATGTGGACCCATTAACCGGACAGAGAGTGGAAAGAGAAGACTGCACCCTCGGGGCAGCCTTGGAGGTGGACCAGAGGGGACCCTATGTCGAAGCAGAAGTAGCAGGGTGCCCCACGACATTTCTGGTGGACACAGGAGCCACTAGGTCCACGATCAGATCAGCTGCAGTTCCAGACCTGCCCATGTCTGGAGAGACCATACAAGTGGTGGGGGTCGCAAACAGGAGAATAACCAGCCAATTGACAGAACCGGTACAGGTGAAAATAGGGAAGTACAGCGATGAGCACCAGTTTGTGGTTTGCGATTCAAGTCCTGTGTGTCTGCTAGGCAGAGACCTGTTGTGTAAATTGAATTGTACAATATACTGTACACCTCAGGGAGTGGAGGTATTGACCAATGATGATGACGCAGACTTCAAAGTTGCAAACTCAAGAATATGCGTGGAGCTGTACCCTACTTTGACAGTAGATGAGCTCCCCTGGGACTTGAGAGAGACAGTGGCACCAGAAGTATGGGACTTCACTGGGGAAGAGATTGGATTGGTCAAAGGGGTGGACCCAGTGAAAATTGTAGTGAAACCGCATGCTGAGTTCCCAAGAACACCCCAATATAAATTAACTCCAGAAACGATTGCAGGCATAAAACCCGTGATCGAGTCCATGATTAAACAGGGAATACTGAAAGAAATCGTGGGTAGTCCATGCAACTCCCCGATTATGGGTCTGCAGAAACCAAATGGGAAATTCCGGATAGTACAGGACCTTCGAAAGATTAATAACATAGTCGTTTCGTGTTGTCCAGTGGTACCGAATCCATCAGTGATACTGTTTCAGATTCCATTCCAAGCTGAGTGGTTCACTGTGATTGATCTTTGTCAGGCTTTCTTTTCGATCCCTCTGGACGAAGAAAGCCATTTTCTTTTCGCATTTAAGCTGGAAGGTCGCGTCCTAACATGGTGTCGTATTCCTCAGGGGTATACAGAGAGCCCATCGATCTTTAACCAGCTTTTGAAGAAAAATCTTGAAAGTCTAGTGCTGCCCCAGAAGTCAGTTCTGGTCCAGTACATAGACGACCTCCTCGTGGCGTCAGAAACAGAAGAAGCTTGCAGGGAGGACTCCATTGCTTTGTTAAATCACCTAGCTGCCAATGGGCACAAGGTGTCCCCGGGAAAGTTGCAGTACTGCCTGACAGAAGTGCAGTACTTGGGACACAGAATAGAGAAAGGCAAACGAAAGGTGTCACCAGACAGGATAGAGGCGATCATGAAAATGAATGCGCCTAAGACACAGAGAGAGGTCAGGATGTTCCTAGGGATGGTGGGTTATTGCCGACAGTGGATCGCGAACTTTTCACTGAAAGCAAAGCCCTTGCAAAAACTGACGCATAAGGAGGTGAGCGATCCGGTACCATGGGACAAAGACTGTTTGATGGCATTCCTACAGCTGCGAGAGGACCTGTGTCGTGCTCCGGCATTGGGAATGCCTGATTACAATAAACCATTTTTGCTTTACTGTTGTGAGAGAGAAGGTTGCGCGTTGTCTGTGTTAGTCCAAATCCATGGGAATGCCCGTAGACCAGTTGCTTATTTCTCGGCTACTTTAGACCCAGTAGCCGCAGCGTTGCCCGGATGTCTCAAATCCGTTGCTGCAACGGGTGTCAGCATTGAGAGATGTGAAAATATCGTCATGGGGCACCCGTTAGAGGTGTGCGTGCCCCATTCTGTTGAACTGTTGATGACCAGGACCAAAACACAGCATCTGACCAACAGCAGGCTCACGCGCTATGAGCAAGTTATTCTTGCTGCAGAGAATGTGACCCTCAGGAGATGCTCTGTTTTGAACCCTGCCACCTTGATGCCACTCCCAAATGATATCGAGGATGATGATGAATGTACAGACCATGACTGCCTCGATGTGACTGAACTATGCACCAAACCCAGACCCGACATCGTAGATGAGCCACTGACCGACCCAGACGAAATTTTCTTTGTCGATGGCTCATGTGTAAGAGACGAAGTTGGGCAGTTGAGAGCAGCTTACGCTGTTTGTACAATTACTGGAGTTGTGGAAGCTGGGTGCCTGGAAGGAGTACACTCCGCTCAGGTAGCCGAGATTATTGCCTTGACACGTGCTTGCTTGGCAAGCAATCAAATTCGAGTCACCATATACACCGACAGCCAATATGGTTATGGGGTGGTTCATGATTACGGGCAGTTATGGTCTCAAAGAGGGTTCATGACCTCTTCAGGCTCTCCCATTCGCAATGGAGAGTTTGTGCGCCTGTTGTTAGAGGCGTTGCAATGTCCAGCAGGTATCGCAGTTGTAAAGTGCACCGCACATACCAGAAATGAGGACTTCGTCTCGAAAGGCAATAGATATGCCGACGAAGTCGCGCGGTATTGCGCAGAACAAGGGTACTCTTTCACAGAGGTGGAAGTGGGTGGAATAAATGTAAGGACTGAATTAGCCATGATATTGGAAACTGTTGATACTTGGGACGAACTGGCAAACATGCAAGAAAATGCTCCTGATTTTGAAAAAGAAACATGGGAAAAGGCGGGATGTGTAGTGGGTGAGTCCCATTTTTGGGTCTCAGCAGACGGCAGAGCAGTGTTGCCCAATGAGATGGTGAGCCCAATGGCCAGACACATACATGGTCCCGTACACCTAGGGAGAGACGCTATGCTGAGAGTGTTTAGACAGACCTGGTACAATCCTAAGTTTAGAATAGCAGCAGAAGCAGTGTGCCAGCGTTGTGTGACCTGTCAGCAGTTGAACGTAGGGAAAAGAACACCAGTTGCACTGAGCCACATAGGAAGGTCTGGAGGTCCATTCAATCGAATGCAGATAGATTTCATTGAAATGCCGAGGTGCAACCGCCTCCGCTATGTCCTGGTGGTTGTTTGTGTATTCTCCAGATGGGTTGAGGCATACCCTACACGTAGGTGCGACACCCTCACAGTGGCCAAGTTACTGCTTAGGGAACTCATTCCGCGCTTCGGGGTGCCGGCCTCTTTGGAATCAGATAGGGGAACGCATTTCAACAGCGAGCTTGTGAAGATGATTTGTGCGGCTCTGAACATAGATCAGAAATTGCATTGCAGTTACCGACCAGAAGCCTCAGGAATTGTGGAGCAGATCAATGGCACGATCAAAGCCAGAATTGCAAAAGTGTGTTCCTCAACGACCCTGAGTTGGCCTGACGCCCTGCCATTGGTCCTCATGAGCCTTCGTAGTACCCCAGACAGAAGAACGGGGTTGTCACCACATGAGGTGTTAATGGGGAGAGCAATGAGGCTGCCATCTGTCCCAACTACTGCACTGTTAAATATCACAGATGATATGATCCTGGACTATTGTAAGGGGCTGTCTGACGCCATTCATTCTGTGTCCCTTCAGGTGCAGGCTGCCGAGGTTCCATCGTGCCAGGGCCCGTGCCATGACCTGTACCCTGGGGACTGGGTCCTGGTGAAAAAACATGTGAGAAGAAGCTGCTTGGATGTTCGTTGGCGTGGGCCCTTCCAGATCATCCTGATCGCGAATACGGCTGTGAAGGTGGGAGGCCTGCCCAATTGGATCCACGCGTCACATACGCGAAGGGTTCCAGCACCTCGGGAAGAAACAGCTCCTCTCTCGGATAGACGTCCAGCAGAGGACCGAGAAGCCATAGAGGGGGCTGGCCAAGCTGAAGAGGTGCCAGCGGAAGCAGGGAACGAGTCTGACCAAGCTGAGGACGGTCAGTACAACAGCGAAACAGACGACGCTACAGAAGGAGAAAGTAGCTGGGAGTACGAGTCAGACACTGACAGGTCTGACAGAGAGCGAGAACAGACAAGAAGGAGAAGGAGTAGAAGGGCACGTGGAGAAGCTAATTGGCCGCAAAGAAGGAGCTCTAGCCTGAGGTCAACTCCAGAGATAACCCTTCCTCCAATATCAGAAGATTCAGACCCGGAAGAAGGTGCTCAGGGCGCTGAAGCACCGGACCGAAGAAGGTCAAGAAGAGTGCGTGTGCCAAGCAGAAGATACTCCACCCCTGAGTGGACATATCTGGCGACAAATGTCTTTGAAACAGGAGACAGGGAGGATTCGAGCGGTGGTGGTGTCCAGTTCTGAGCCCATCGTCACCGTGGAAATACGACTGTTGGTACCCGGAGTCGAACAAGAAGGGTCACTAACATTCATGCTCCCCAGACCTCCCCGCCTCAGCAAGTTAAAACACATGTTTCTCTCAGAATTGCAATTCCCCGACTTTGGTACAACGATAACAGCCCATGAAGAGCACAATCTTCGTTTGGAAATACTGAACTTTGCTATCGAAGCTGCAGGCACAAACCTGATAGTAGATGCTTAAAGGACTTTGTAAATAAAGCGAGCAGAAAAAGAAGATTACCTAGCGCCCAGGAAGCAGAGAATATTAGGGAACTTCCCTTGAGTTGATGGAGAAGGGCTAGGGTTGTCTTTATTGAACTGTTAAAGGACTTTTTGCGAAGAAGGTTGTCAGCTTCCAGTTGTGTGGATTCTAAAGACAAAAGGAGTAAAAAGAGACTGTAAAGGGACGAGAAGAAAGGAACTTGTGCCAAGATAAGAGAGAGCTATATTGTCTGACGAAATGGAAGCCGGCACCCAGAACCGCAGAGCTAAATGTATAATAGGTACACTAATAGTAGGAGTGATAATATTAATAGCTTTAGTGGTAACAATTTCTTATGTAAAGGGACATGAGGAAGAGGCGAAGGTAACTGATGTGAAATCTGTAGAAACGCTTACACCCACTGTTGCTGGTGAGAAAAGGGAAAACACTCAAGAGAAAGCGTTATTAGCTGCAGAAGCCCGCAGGTTACACGTAGATGAGTCCCAAGGAGACTTTAGGTCAAATGCTTATGCTAAACTCTTATATGAATACGTGGATGCCATGGAGGTTAAGGACTGTTACGTCTGCATGCAGTTGCCGGCGTCTGTAGATGAAGGCATTAGATATCATCACCTCCCGCTGACATATGGCATTACATGTAGCTTACTGCTTAGTATATTTTATGGGAGAGATAGTTTTGAATACTATTTCTCCAACTATGATTCAGTGTTGCCAGAAGTCCCAAATTATAAGCAGATGAACAAATGGGACTACTGGAAGAGTGAAGACAGACTGGCCAAGTTCTTCATTCCTTGGATTACCTTAGATACTTCACATGCCCGTAGAAATAACCTGACATGCAAAGTGTCAGAAGTCGAGAAGAAGTTCATAGGGCAGGTGGATGATCGTTACAGGAGACAAAAGATTTTGAAAAAATCAGGACAATGGAAAACAGATTGGACCGAGGAAGAGAAGGCACACAAGAGAAAGGGTAGTAGTGGTCCAATAGCTTTAGATAAGACGCAGAAAGGAAAGCTATGTCTTCACCGAGCCAAAACGTATTACGAAAATGTATACGTGGGAGAAGTCAGCTGTGAACATGCTTTCAATATAGAGTACTATACTAAAGATTTCCTGAAGGGAATGCAAGTGATTCCAAATGTGTATTTTGTATGTGGAAGAAATGCCTACGTGAGACTACCTGACAACTGGTATGGATCATGTTACCTAGCAATTGTTTTCCCCAAAATATATCATGCACAAGACTTAGAGATCATCGAGGGCAAGACATCATCGAGGGGAAGGAGAGATATAGGAGATGCAGAAATGGTTGGAGATGTCTTTGGAGCTATGTTCCCTCTTTTGGGACTAATCCTTAATGATGTTAAAATTAGACGACTGGCAACAGTCGTCGACAGGTTGTCTACCAGCACTGCTCAGTCCTTAATGCTGGTAGAAGGAGAGATGCAATCGATAAGGGCTATGGTTCTTCAGAACCGTCTTGCGTTAGACGTCCTACTAGCAAAAGAGGGAGGGGTCTGTAAGGCTTTGAAGGTCCAGGAATGTTGTACCTACATTCCAGACAATTCAAAGCCCCTTGAGAAAGTTATTAGGAACATAACTGATATTCACAAGGAGATCGAAGACTTGAGTAGAGAAAATGTCTGGGAAAAGGTGGGCCACGGAATGAGTGAAGTTGGAGGGTGGATCTCCACCTTAGGCAAAAGCTTTGTGTGGTATATACTAAAACCTATCATCATAATATTGATCTGTGGGATCATATTGTGGGGATTAGTGAGGGTATTCAAATGGTACAGAGCAAGAAGGTCAGAAAGGGCCCAAAGAGAGCAGCTGCAGAGATTGGCTGCCATACAAGATAATCAGTACAGGAGTCTGAGGGCTCTGGAAACGCAGAGACAAGTTATGCTAGCAATAACTGCAGTTTAAATGTTAGTGATGACCCCGAGAGGTCATCAAAGGGGGGAACTGAGAGAGCGCAAACTGACCTAAATGTATGAGTGCATCACACTTACCCGTAGTAAGCACAAATCATGAGGAGAAATGCCATGAGTGCTAGTAGTATCTGCAATTATATTCTGAATGTATAGCTAATGTAGAGATTTAAGTAGAAGTGGAACTAATACAGAAATGTGTGACACTATATGATTTTATTAGATGTGATTATTCCTGAATCCATGTCGTGTAGCTGCTAAAATGTAAGATGGCATGTGGTTAAACGCAGAACGTGGTAGGCCTCAGGGCCAGAGCTAGAAGGGAAGGGGAAGGTGTTTCTTTCCACGACATAGATTGAACTAATGTTTTGGTCATTGCATTAATGGGCCATGATTTATAGATGTGTTTACTGAATAATAGAATAAGAGTATTAACATGCTTTGATTAATGAAGAAGTTGAATGCTATAATCATTATGAGAAATGTTGTAGGCCTGAAATGTTTTAACATTGATTTACACGTATTGGTCTGGGCCGAGAAATGTTGCGAACCTTTTTGGAAGTCTATGAGAGTTGGGTTCTTGGCTGCAGATGTCTGTCTGCAAGAGAGAAGGGAGGATCCGATTATAAATAATATGAATAGAGGTCTGTTCAGTAGACGGCCCAGACATGGAGGAGGGTTCCGGAATGTTTAAGGGGTATCAGCGGGCCGGAGAAGAGTCTGAGAAGCAAGGTCAACTCCAACGTATGAGGCCCAATACAAAGCAGCATGGAAAAAGCCAGAAGCTACACCACGTGAGGGGCGTCTCACGAGGGGCGTCTCAAATGTTGTTGACTGTTTTGTATTAGGGACAGCACCCCTGGGTGGAGTTAGAGCAGATGCCTGAGGACCCTTTAGAGAGCGGATGGGTAGGCAGAGAGGGGTCATGACTGGAGAACTATAGGTTTTCACCAAGAGACTAAGAGTGAGTGACTTCCCTTGGGGGTCATTCACTGCTGACACCTTTTGTTAGGTTGAGACTTGGTTAAGTAGGGATACCATCTAGAGCAGGGTAGGGACAGCCTAACCTGTGTGTTTTCCTCCAACTTAAATGAAGGAGAGATCTCAATATGCGTCAATGCTGATAGCTTTATTATTCTTAGAACTTGTGCTGGTAATTTCCGTTGCTCGTCTGAGGGCTTTCAGAGAGCACATGTATGTAGTTGGACCTGTGTATCTCGTGAATCTCATTCTGAGATGCCTGTATTTGCAGCTTATCCTAACCTTACAATAAACTTTTGAAAGCTAGAAGTTGTTTGTGATCTTTTGGAGCGAGGTCCTTTATTGGGTGAACTAACTTGGTAAGAGATGCACTTTCTTCCCTCAATGACAGGCAACAAAGGTTCAGTCGACCAGATCGAGGTTTAGATCAATAGTGATAAGGTATCGATCAAAATCTCGCCCTTCCAGTTGCATTGCAGCGTTGTATTTGGCTTAGGGGACGCAGCCTGGCTGCCTGATTCCTGTTCCCAGAGTCAGAGGCAGGAGCAGAGACGCAGGACCTGGTCTCAAGGAAAGTACATTTTTTAATTTTTTTATTACCCCACCACCCCATGTACCCCCCCTGCCCCTATCCCCCCCATGATGCCTGGGGTTACCTCCTCAACTTGCAAGGCGGTAAGCTTTCAATGTTGTTAGCTGCAATTCAGGTCACATGCCATTGATGCACCTTTGCAACTTGCCAAGATGAGAGAAACGTTTCCTTCCTGATCCTGCGGATTTGGAAAGGGTTGCAACCCCCGTTTTATGAATCAGATAGACTTTTCAAACTCGTAAAACGGGTTTTATACATTGTGAAAAGGTGTTTTTCGGTCACAAAGCTTGATTCACAATCCTTAATACATGAGACCCGAAATGCAATAATTCACCTGCATGCCTACTAAAATACATTACAGTACAAGTGATGCGCACCTATACAGATCTCAGGCGCTTAATAAGACTTTGCTATACATTGAAAGGTAAAGCTGTGCATTGTGCAGACATACAGCACACCCCATGGCTGCTGTGGTTGAACATACCTCACTCATTCTATTATACAAGCGCATGCGTGGCAAGATGTAGCACCTTGTGGTCACCATAGAAACAGCACTGGTGTCGAGAAAATAGCAGCACCTAAAAATACTCCTTCACGTTCAATGGAATCTACTGTAAGAGTGCTATGGCCCACGCATCAGACATTCTCCATTTATGAAAGGCCAGCAGAAGGTACTGTTAACACAAAGACAAACGACAAACACGTTTCCCCTTCCACACTTTATGGCTAAAAGTTGAACATCAACGCACGCCATATACATTAATTCCTGTTTATATATCTTTTCTTCTAGTTTTTTTTTTTATAAACACATATTTCAGGAAACAGCTTTCATTTTTTTTTTTTTTTTGCCCAACCAATCGTTTCATTTGTAACCAATATCAGTAGTAATAAGCAGGATTAATTGGATTGGAGCAGACGCTTTCCTGACACTGCTAACAACTGTGATAACGATTTGCATATTAAAGCGGGCACATTATCAGCTATTTAAAAATCATTCCTTTGCGTTCATGTGGTTACTGAGAATGCGTGTCACCACTAGCATGTAGGAAAGTTGTAATTTTTTTTTGTTTACAAAGTATTTTTATTAATTTTTTTAAGCAGATACATTAGCATTTCTGTTACAAGGTTAGCCAAACGTAGTTAGATTTACAACAATCATTAGCTACAGAATTTTACTTCCCTAACTGCTGTCAAAGGTTCTTGCTGAGGCAACCTCCTTTGTTACCTGCGTCCCTCCCGCAAACAGTCGGAGTACAGACTGGCTCACTGCCCTCCGCCAGGGGCGGCCTTAGGCATGTGCAAGCTGTGCACCTGCACAGGGCCACCAAACCCCAGGGGCCACCACGCCAATATATATCCTTAATATAATAATCCTCTGAGGATGGATACATATTTGCGTGGCGGCCCCTGGCAGGGATTTGGTGGCCTCCGGCTCTGTTCCACTTCCAAACACCCTGACCCCCCTATTCACTGACCTCCGCGCTCTGCCCCGCCCGGACCCCCTCTTCTGGGGCCCCCTACCTACACTCCCTGCCCAGGGCCACCATGAGCCTAGAGCCGCCCCTGCCTCCGCCCTGGACATGCAGAGGGCTAACTCTGCCCCATCCTATCTTCAGCACCGATCCTACACCACGATCCAGTCATCGCCTGCAGGTGCCACGACTTGCATTCGCCCCGCTGTGGTACTGCTTATCAGGTTGGTCTATTGATGGGTGCTGGAGTGGTCTCGGGGCAGACTGCGTTGCCGTCTGCATATGTTCAGAGTCAGTGCTTGAAATGGAAAAACAGAAGTGCAGATACTCTGTACCAGTTTCTGAGAAGTGCCGGTACTCTCCAATTAAAAGTATTACGTTTTTCTTGAGAAGTGCCGGTACACTCCATTTCAAAATAAAACAGTGCCGGTACTCAGTACCGGACAGTACCGGCCCATTCAAAGCACTGGTCAGAGTACAGACTGGCTCACTGACCATCTCAATGGACATGCACAGTGAACTTACTCTGATCTCTCCTATATGCAGCACATATCTTATACTACTTTCCAGTCATCATATGCAGGTGCCACGACTTGCAGCAACTGCCCCATGGCGGAGCTGTTTAGCCGATTGGTCTGTTGGAGGGAGCTGGAGGGAGGGGCAGGGGGATGTTCTCCAGGGTCGGACTGGGAATCAAAAGCAGCCCTGGCAAAAATGTTCAAACCAGCTTGCTCCCTTCGTCCTCTCCCACCAACCCTGTTTTCTCTCTTTTTTCTCTCGCTCGACAAAAGCAGCAGCTGAACCCTCTGTAATTACCTGGGCAGTTGTTGAAAGTGGCAGAGATTGGGGGGTGGTTGTGGCTAGCGGGGGCGTGGCTCATGATCACATTTTAAACTCACCAATGGATCCTGGAGCATATGTGCTAAAATAATAAGGACAAACTGAAAATGTTCTCCCCTCTCCTGAATGCACGTTTATTTATTTATCTTGTATATAGTGCACAGTCAATGTCACCAGTCACCACATGTCACCTTTTCACCACAGTCACCACTATTGCAATTAAATTAGTAAATTGTGACAGCCATGAATATTTGATATCTATTTCTGAATATATTATTGAATACTATTTTTGGTGTGTGTGTTATGCATTTTTTCCTTTTTTCTCAAATCATTAGTAATCTGTTGCTACTATTGTATTCTAAGTAATTGAACAATACCCTGACAGAACCAATTGTTTTATTATAATACGTATACCCAGGTTCTGAGGGACACCGGGCTGCCCCATTATTTTTCTCAAGTAGTTGTTGAAAGTGGCAGATATTGGGGGGTGGTTGTGGCTAGCGGGGCGTGGCTAGCAGGGGGAAAGGCTTGCGCGTGACCAAGATGGCTGCCTGAGCGCTCTCTCCAGTCGATCGAGAGTGCTGTCTGCCAAATACGGGGATCAGATGGCATGATGAGAGACGGGCCTTGACGTCGTTTGCCTGCAATACCACTGCTGCAGCTCTTGTGACTGTTTCCCCCATCTAAGCCGTATTGTGAACACCGGAGTACTGATACGGCTGTTGCAAAGGTCAGGCAACAAAATGGCCACTGCCATGCTTTTCCTGCATTTCTCAAAATTGTAAGGGTGAATCACCATAATTTTGGAAAGTGGGTTCACCCACTTCTTCTTCCACATTATACCCAATGATTTCTGGAAAGACTCTGGGGTTTATACATCGTTATCTGTGCCCTATAATCTGAAAGTAAGGCATCATCTCCAAAGACAAAATGCCCACCATGGATACCAGTTACATTTTTTGCTTCAAAATGACTAAATCACGTTTTCTATTTCACTGGGTGCTCCTGATTCCTAAACAAGGCGAACCTGGATCCATAATTGTCTCTGGTTATGTTAGCAATGTGACTCTTTGTGATTGTGGCTATCCTTTACGATTGGAGGTCAGACCTACGCATAATTCATTACTGTACTTTCTAGCATTTCTCTTGGTCATAAACTTCTATACGCTGGATAGTCATTGCTTCAAACCTCTACCTTATGCTAACATCTATCCGAGGTTTTTCATTGGTGATATATACCACTATCCATGTAAGTGTGGCTGAAGGTAGGGACAGAGGACTGAAAGATTTTAAAGAGCTCAAAATGGGCCAGAAAAGACTTTAATCTGCGCCACCGTTAGCAGACTGATCATTAAAATCTAAGGGCCTGATATAGATCTCAGCGGACTGGATATTCGTCACCATTGTGATGGAGTAACCCGTCAGCCAAGATCTAAATCAGTCCAAAGTCAGATCAATAGACTAAATTGGGTCTTTTTCTTCAACAGCTCACTGGCCTTCACGATCTTTCACAAAGCACAAAAACTAATACAGATCTGATGCAATATGACCTTCAGCGTCTAAGGAATTATTTCAAAAGTCTTGCTAACAGGATCATGGAGGCTGAATCTCGTATAAACTACCTGGAAGACAAAAGAAAGAGCTCTCATAAACTTTCCAAATCAATGTGCTCTAAATTGACATTGGAAGTTACAGAAAATCAGAACCATAGAGGAAATTCCTTGAGATATAGATCCCTGTACTCTGAATATTGCCTTCTCTAAAAGCTTTGACATTGAGAGAGCTCAGAGGATCCCCTCCGGCAGATCCACACTTGACTCCTCTAAGAGCAAACAACAACTGAGGACCATGAGTTTTAATCCTCTCTGATGTCAACACATGGAGGAGATTCTGAAAATTATGAAAAAACATCTTGAGAAGGAGTAAGAATTGGTATTGCTCAGGATTACGTGAAATACACCATAATTCATAGGAATGGTTTTCTAGCCCTCAGACACCAACTTAGATCTCTCTCCATACAATATTTGTTTGTGGGTCCTCCTCGCTTCAAAACCATCTTCAATGATAAATCCAGACTCTTTTCGGATCCTGCTGGTCTCCAAAGGGTCCTACAGGACATCAAACATTCTGATATGCAGCAGTAAGCTATACCAGTTGTGATGTCATTTTATGTTCATTCGTCTCTGAACTTTATGCCTAGTCTATTGTCTAGTTAACACAGATTAATCTATCTCTTTTTGCTTCCTACAAATATGGGATCAATATTGGTTTACTGATACGATGTGCCTCTGTGTTTTAATCTATGTTGTCTATAGCAGCGACAATCTACCGCAATATAGGGGCAGATGTATCAATGCAATTTTTAGTCCCAAACGCTGCGATTCGCAAAAAAGCCGCGAGTGCGACTAAAAATTCGCAAAACTATATGTACTAATGAAATCGCATCGCAAAATTAAGGAATTTGTGATTCCTTAATTTTGCATAAGCATTTAAGGAATCGCAAATTGCGATTCCTTAAATGCTATTTAACAAGCATTCAATTTTTGCGATTTCTCCTTAAGAAATCGCAAATTACCACCAACTTCAAGTTGGTGGTAATTAGCGATTACTTTCACAAATGCACTTTTTGGCATTTGTGGAGGTGCCATATGGCTCACATACATGCCCTTAGGGCATGTATGTGTGCCATATGCGCACACATGTTCATTTCAGGGGTGCATCAGGGTGTCCCTATGACACTGTTGCACCCTTGAAATTATTCTCAATTTGTGATTCTCAAATTGCGAATCGCAAATTGAGATTGACTTCACATTCATTCCTATGGGCCCCCTGGCCCATAGGAATGAATGGGAAGTTATTCCTTAATTGCGATTTCTCAATATGCTAATCGCAATTAAGGAATACTAAGAAATCGCTAAAAAATTGCGATTTTTTTACATACATCCCATTTTGCAATTCTCAAATAGCGATTCTCAAAAAATCGCTATTTGAGAATCGCAAACGGGGATTTTCATACATATGCCCCATTGTCTTTTCAGAACAAAGGCAATACTGATCTCTTGCTTTTTGGCAATGTTATGCAAGTTCAACTTTACTTCTTTACCTAAGATACTTAAGATATGCCTGACTTTGAACTCATTATTTGCTTTCATTATGCCCCACACATGCTGCTATAGATTGTTTATCATTTATTTCTCCACAATTGGTATCTTTATCTTGATTGCAGGCCTCCTCGTAGCTCCCCTCCCCCATTCTCCTCCTATTTGTTGAAAATATTGGATGGGTTTCTGAGCCTTAGAGCTCCTTTGGGGTGGAGTAGGTGGGCTCTTGTTTATTTCTGCACGTTTCTCTTTTCTTTTTTTCCTCCCCATAACAACCAACTCCCTAATATCTGGTTAATCATGTTGCTAGTCTATCTTCAAGCAGATTCTTTAATAAGAATTTATTGGCCTTTATTTCCATTAAATGTTTCATATGGGTACCACATTTATTTCATGACAGTCCATTCCACTGCATTATGTAAGGTTCCAAAAGGATACCTTAAACAATACTCTATACCGTAGCCTTGTTGCTAACAGTATTTGCACTTCCAACATACACTCACTTAAAAAAACTCTCCCTTAATACCAAGGGCCTTAACCATCAGGTTAAAAGAAAGATAATAGCTGATTATTGCCATGAGCTCAAGAGTGGCATCATACTTCTGCAGGAGTCAAAATCAGAACATACGGAATACTGCAACTCGAATATCACTGGATAAATGATTGTTCTGACTCATCTGCACAGCGTAAGAAAAATTCAGTTGTAACCCTTATTTCGTAAAACTCTAATATTTCAGCCACTTTACCAAAATATGACGAAGAAGGCTGATGGATCGATTTAGCTAAAAAAAAGAGGCTTTGAATTCTTTATCATCAATGTTTATGCCCCCATTGTGGATGATCCTGAAATCTGGTCTTCTCTCAATAGAACAATTACCGATCTCCCACAATGTGATGATATAATGTGGGGAAAGATTTTAATCTTCCCTTGGATGGTTCACTTGACTGCTTATCTCAAGTCAAGTTTCGATCCAACCAATCCCATGCCCAACTTACACATCATTTATGCACCACAAATAATTTCATTGACATTTGGAAGATCCACAACCCTAAAGGCGGTGAATATATACATTGTACTCACACTCTCATGATTCCTTTTCAAGGATTGATTACTTTTAAGTAAATTACTAACTTCTTTAGCACTTGTCCTCTCCTAAGATAGAACCGATTGTGGTCTCAGACCATGCATGCATGCATGCATCTCTCTGGAATTATACCTGACTCTCCCCCCAATTTCTAAACAGTGGAGAACTAATAAGTTAATCATAGATGATGAAGTAAATAACTCCTCTATCCAATAACACATTACAAATTTATTAAATGAAAATAATATAGATGAGACCCCTCTTGAAATATTCTGGGACTCGCTTAAAGCTATTATAAGAGGAAGCATGATTAACCTTGTGTTGGCTAAACACGAAAAGGATAATCATTTCATTAAGAAACTGAGAATGGGCAAGGTGGAAGGGGGAGTTAAATTCTCATACTTTCTTAGATATCAATGGGTATTCTCGGGAAGGCAAGGTGCCTGGTGGTTTTCTAAGTATATATACGAAAAACAAATTGCCTCTGACACCATAGATCAAAAAAACATAATTCTTTCCGAAACGATCTTTTAATTATCCTTGGATATATTCATTTATATTGTCTTATTTTTTCACATTTGTTTTACAAAGCATTCATGCCTATCACTGGGCAAACTAGACCAAAACTCTCTTGCCTTCTCTTATCTGTATGTACACATCAATAAACAAAAAAGACTTGTTTTCAAAAAACAATGTGCCCAACAATTATATACAGTGCAAAAAACTTAAATATACAGTGCATTATTCAATGAAGAATATATCAAACAGTGATTCTAAGGTACATATAGCATCCTAAACATTACATCAGGTAAAGAATAGTCCTACTAGATTCTGTCACCATGGAATAAAGCAAAGGCAGGTTACCATTTTTCCTGTCTTCAAGCTGTGATACTTTTATAGCCAGGGGAGAGGTCAGGGGTGGTACTCAGAACTCAAGGGTAGAGCCCTGTTTCATGGGTTCTATTTAGTCCAATTTCGGGACCTAGTTTAAACTTGGTTCTGTTGGAACCTCTCTCAGGTGGGGCCAATGCGTTTCTACCTTCTGAATGGCACTTCTTTATACGAAGGTCTTCGTCAGGGATGGTAGGTTTTCAAAAGAGGACTTGTGTACCATGTAAATTTCTTGAGGACCCAAACGGTTGAATTGTGTTGTCCTTGTGCGCCTCAACAATGGTATAGGCTTTAAAAACGAGCACTTCCGTGGTGTACTTTCACATTTTAGGGGACCGCCATCCTTCATGCAATGCAATGGGCAGTTTGACGCTGCCGCAATGGTGTCTCGGTGCAGGCAGTTGCTGTGTATCTTCGTTAACGCATCATAGGAGTTACTTCCTCTATTCATGTCGGTCTTACACTTACACATCATTTATGCACCACAAATAATTTAATTGACATATGGAAGATCCACAACCCTAAAGGCAGTGAATATATACATTTTACTCACACTCTCATGATTCCTTTTTAAGGATTGATTACTTTTAAGTAAATTACTAACTTCTTTAGCACTTGTCCTCTCCTAAAATAGGACCGATTGTGGTCTCAGACCACGCATGCATCTCTCTGGAATTATACCCGACTCTTCCCCCAATTTCTAAACAGTGGAAAACTAGTAAGGTAATCATAGATGGTGAAGTAAATAACTCCTCCATCCAAGAACACATTACAAATTTATTAAACGAAAATAACTTAGATGCGACCCCTCTTGAAATATTCTGGGACTCGCTTAAAGCTATTGTAAGAGGAAGCATGATTAACCTTATGTTTGCTAAACACGAAAAGGATAATCATCTCATTAAGAAACTGAGAATGGACAAGGTGGAAGGGGGAGTTAAATTCTCATACTTTCTTAGATATCAATGGGTATTCTCGGGAAGGCAAGGTGCCTGGTGGTTTTCTAAGGCCATCGCTAATATCCCCACTTGGCTTTCTATAGAAATGGACTTGACCGCTCCCTTCCATTTTGTGCTCTTCTAACGATACACAATACATATTGTGCTAACATACCTTATTCACTTCTCATGATATGGGATACCATTGACTCCCTATGATCCGTCAATAGAAAACTATTGCAAAGACTCGCTAAATCAGAACTAGCTTCCTTGTGGTTCAATAAACATATCGAAATAGATGGTCAACATGATTTGTGGATGGAATGGGCACTGAAAGGTATTTCCCTCCTCAAAGATCATGGTACAGATACAGATCTTGTTTCTTTTGTGGTTTTACCAGACAAGCACAAACTGTTTCACCTAGATTTTTAGACTTTCTTAAAGGTAAAATCTGCTATCCGGACGTTAGGCACCACCCATCAACCTACTTATCCACAAATCTTAGGCAATTTCACTAAGATAGAACATATAGCTTCTAAAATATATCATCTTCTCAAGGTCCCCAACACTCGAGTGACAAATGTGAACCCCAATAACTGGAGTTTGACTTTCCAGTTAGAGTCTGACATGGTTATACCCCCCTCTACATGGACAAAAATATGGAGTTCTCTTTTTGTAAGGAAGATCACACCTGGCCTTTCACAAATGAGGTTATGGATCATACACAACGTCTATTGGACATCATTTAAACTTCATAGATTGGGGCTACCAGAATCAAATTAATGTTGTAATTGTAAAAGGGTGACTCCACTCACACTTTTTACTATTGTAATCATGTCCACCCCCTTTGGCAACACATTGAAACCATGATTCAAAAGATTTTTAATCTCCAGTTCTGCATAGATGTCGCTAAAGCAATACTGGGTATACATGCCTCCTCTCTGCCTGACAGTTTCTCTGCCCCGATTCCCAACTCATTGATTTATACTGGCAGTTGGTACTAAGTAGATTCTTTCAGAATGGAAAACTTACTCCAACATTTCCTCGCATACATGGTGGTCTTGGGTTTGTTTTATCAGAATTGCAGGTAATTCCTGTTTCAAAAAAGTTCATGTCTTATCATCCAGGAAACTATGGGATGCCTTAGATAATTATTTACAAAATAATAAACCCCGTTAATTTCCTTCATTAACATTTTTATATGTTGTGACGACTACAAACATGGAACATTGGAAGGTGGTAACCTGGTACGATGTTCTGCACAGTGCACTTTCCTTCTACTTGGACATTATGCTGTCTTGAATTAATCAGATATGTCTCCCTTTTTCCCTCCTGATCCCTTTACAGTTCTTTTTTTTTCTTTTTCTCATTATTAAAATTGTAGTTAGTTGTTAGAATGATTGCAATCCGAAATATAGCGCTGTTATCATTGCACAAGCCATCGAATCTTTGTACTCTCATTGACATAATTTTTATTTTTCTACACATCATTTTAGGGTACTGTTCTCAGTGCTCATAATATTGTCATTTTTATTTCAAGATGCATCAATTTAGTAGTATGTCAAATCATATCTTTCAATCAATCAATTGGGATTTGTAGAGCGCTGCTAATCACCTGTGAGAGTATCCAGGCGCTAGGATCATACTGCAATCAGTCAAAGAGCCATGTCTTGAGTCCCTTTCCGAATTCCGATAGGGAGGGTGCTGTTGAGTGTGGAAGGGCCGGGTGTTCCAGGATTTGGTGCTGAGGTAGGAAAAGGAACGTCCTCCGCTGTGGCTTTGACGAATGTGGAGAGTGTGAGTGAGGGAGGCAGGTACAGGTGTCTGGAGGGATGGTGGTTGTTTAGGTGGTGGCTGATGCAGGCTGGTCCTTGGTCATTGAGGAGCTTGTAGCAATAATTTGAATTGCATCCTTTATGCATGGGGAGCAGTGGAGATTCTTAAGGTTGTGGGTGATGTGGGTCCATTTGGGGAGGTGGAGGATGAGTCTGGTAGCTGAATTCTATATCGCCTGGAGTCTACTCAGAATTTAGGTGGTAATTCTTGCGCAAAGTGCATTGCCATAGTTGAGTCGGCTGGTGACTAGGGCTTGGCTGAAGGTTTTTCTGGTGTTGATGGGGAGCCATTTGAAGATCTTTCGGAGCAAGCGAAGGGTGAGGAAGCAAGCAGAGGTGACTGCATTGATCTGGCGTTTCATGGTGAGATGCGAGGCAGCAGTTGTTGTAGCGTCCGGGGTCCTGAATTCAGAGTACTGCAGGGGAGTATCTGCTGTGGGTGTCCAGAGGGCCCGGGTTCCTGGTGTCAGCCACAATTCAGGCATGGACGGGCAAGGACGAGCTTACCTTTGGGGTGCTGATAATGCGCCCGTTGAGCGCGACTGCACTGTGACCTACATTAGGTAGGTAGGAGTGGAGGTAAGTCGGGAGAATGCAAAAATAGGAGGGAGAGCTGCGGGCACCGCTGGGCTCAAGTAACAAAACAAAAGTAACCAACAGAAAAAGGCAAAAAAGCACAGGTCACAAAATACCAGGCAAAAACCTTAGGGGAAAGAGTTGGCCTAACGGCAAGGGCGGTCAACCTCAAATCTGGGAAACCAGGTTCGAGTCTCGGGAAGGACGTGCAACATCCTCTGATTCTGGGCAAATCACTTAATCTCCTCGTGCATAACAAAAAATGTATGTATCCTCATGTAACGCACCTGGTGCTCGTGTAAAGTGCTCTGATACCCGATACCTTTGGGTCAAGTTTGCGCTATATGAAACTCTGTAAAAAGAAAAAAAGAACTACAAGTGACAAATGCAAAAGAATAACAGGTACAAAGTCAAATTGATACAAGTAGAGAACAACAGGCACAGAGGACAAAGAGACTGAAGGTAAAGAATAACAATGTGAACAGAGGGCAAGTGAGCATCAATTGAAAAGTAGGTAATTGGGCAGCGAGGGGACCTGGTACAGGGACCTGCTCTATGGGGTAGTACTGCAGCCTCCATTAAGTAGGTCCCGGGAGGGGCGCTGGGAGGTGGGAAGCGGGAGGAGTGAGCGGTGGGAGAGTGGTAAAATGAGAGGGCGAGCAGTGGGTGCTGCTGGGTACGAGTAACAAAACAAAAATAACAGGTGCTAAAAAATCACAGGCCACAAGATACCGGGCACGAACCACAAATGACAAAGGCAAAAGAGTAACAGGTGCAAAGTCAAATTGACACAAGCAGAGAACAACCGGCACGGAGTACAAAGAGACTTAAGTCAAATAACGACGATGCGAACAGAGGGCAAGTGAGCATCAATTGAAATGCAGCAATTGGGCAGCGGACCTGGTACAGGGTCCAGTATTTAGGCAAGAACCCCTTTAATTAGGATTGCATTTTTACTACATCGAAATGCTATGTCATACAAATATTCTTTCAATAAAAAATTTTGAAATGAAAAAAAAGAAAGTTACATAGAGCTTGGCAGTGGCCCTCTGCCTTCAAAAGCCTGCCTTCAGTGCTCCAGCCTGCCGGGGAAATGCCCGATGGAATAAATGGGAAGTCCAGCCCTGGCCGTTTCTCGTTCCTGGTGCAGCAACAGTGGTCTGAGTGGCCGAGAGATAGAAAACCTGGAGACAAGGGAGGTGGTGCCAGGCTTGAAATGCCCTGCTGAGAATGAGATATCCCTGAGGAGTGGAAGGAGCATGGGTAGGGGTCTATGACGGAGCAGTCAAGGTCCTCAGAGTTATTGCCCCTCTCACTCAAGCTGGCAGCGCTCTGTCCAAAACTTCTGACTTCGACCAATGCTCTTACAAACCCAAACGTTATCAAATAGCCCTCAAACAACATGCATTATAAAAATGAAGAAAACAGCACTTTGATGGAGTTGAACCACAAAATGAAAAAAAAATGTTGACTGGTTGGACTATACATTCCGAGGGGGCCCTTGCATGCTGCAAGGGATCACAGGATGTTATGCAGTAGATGTGCCAAGGAAGTTTGAGAAATGTAGTGGTTAATTACGTTTTATAGCTTCAATGGCCGCTGTGAAAGGCCTTCATCCTTGTGTCAAGACCTTTTTCTGAAAGAAATCTCTGGCTTGGTAAATCGATAAAACATACTGTGCGCATGCGTGTCACCAGTTAATGTAACCCTCATTGGCAAAAGCTTTGCTGCGAGACATGCGAAAGGCGCAGTTGGTTGCCACTATTTCACAAAAGAATCAGATGTGCTGCAAAGAAAGACAACATAAATAACACTTATTGTGCGCATTTGACGAAAAAACCTAACTGAGCAAGTGCACTGCAACGTGACTTCAATCTATAACCGACGAGGGAACAGCACTCCTGCCTACAGGGCATCTCAGAGCTCCCCAAAACAAAACACACAGCTGGAAACCAAGATCAACATGTGTATGACAAAACACAGACATTTACAAGTATCTTTTAATCACATTTATCCTTTAGGTTAAAATCCGAATGATAAATGCAGTGAACCAATAGAAGGACTACTCGTTTACATATATTTGTAAGTAATGAGAGGGCTATTCAATATTGTAGAATATACCTGTTGTAATGACTTATTACCAATTAAGGTTTTTATTATTAATTGTCTCTGGCAGATTATTTCTGTATTCATAGCCTCTCCTTGTTATTTCCTTCACCTTGTTTCATTTGGTATGCTCCTTCCCGGCCCCGCCCTCACCCTATCACCCTTGGTACATTCTGCTTGGAATGTTGTCTAAGAGAGCATCAGTTACAGCAGTTGGACTGCGACCTGGAGTTGTGTGAAGGATCGATTAAACCTTCTCGTCAATTTATTACATTGGCTAGCTCTTCATTTACATCACTACCCTCAAATAAACTGCATACCATTGAGACTAGGATCAATGGTGTAGCTAGGCCTTTTGCCGCCATTGGTGGTCCCAGCCTTAAGAGTGTGTGGGTGGGGGTGCGCTGGCAAACGAATCCTACGTTTGAGCCCCCACGCGGCCGCAGGTAAGTGCAGTGGGGGGGTGCTGCCCCCAAAACTCATGCTGCTCGCAGCAGGCTGCCCCCCCCCTTGCTACGCCACTGACTAGGATTTCATTAAAGTATGGCAACTTATTATGACCCAGATGAGACATTACACAACGAAACCACAGTTTCATAAAAATGTGATTAGCAAATTAAAGATTCCAAGCTTGTTTCTTAATTTAAAAGATTGTCTTGGATGTTAGTCAAGTAATATGAATCAAAAGGCCATGGCTCTGGACGGCTCCTTGGTAAAAGACCTGCCTTAACTTGTAGAAGCCTAACAGGTATGGGATGGCCAGGAAGTCACCTTACTACTATGTATGACAAGTTCTGAATGCACTGACCACGCTTCTCACAGAGGTAGTGACCTGTCTTGTGGTTGATGTGTGACCCACTCTATCAGCACTACTAGACTTTCAGAGGCAACAGCGTATGTGAATCCCCTCCATATACCTTTACAGTCATGCGTCTGCATGACTGACCACACTTCAGGGCCTGACCTTCCACTGTGTGCAATGCAGGGGCCGTGAACAACAGTCACCTGAGACGTGTTGCTTGCTTTAGAGGACAAGAAGTTCTAATGGCCAATGGCAGCCCATGATAATGAGGCTGAGTAGTGGGTCAGGCCACACGCGCATACACATACTCACACTCTCCCATCCACATTCGCACTCACTCACACCCATACTTTCACAAGCATACACACAACCATCATTATCAAGCACATACACACACATTTACAAAACGGTTTGGCAAATGCACATACATTCAGCCATGTATGCATGCACCCAAACATCAAAAAAGGTACTTACTTGGCTGCTGTGGTGATGGCATGTCCAGCGGGAGGGGAAGCAGAAGGCCCTGGAATGGAGCTGGATGTTGCTGTGTTCTGTGATTGTGTAGAAGGGTAATAGTGGTCCCCGGCAGACTCCTTACAAGTATTACATAATTTGGTGGGTGTGAGTGGGTGTGGTTATTAAAGTCTGTGACGCACTGTGTTTAGTTAATCGTCGCATACTGAAGAATAAAGACGTGCAAACCAGAGCTCCGTGTGTGGCATGAAATGAAAATGAAAGGAAATGATTCGTACTTGTAAAGCGCACTTATACTCATGAGTGTCTTGATGCTATACGCATACCGCTGTGGAACCCTTCCTGGCTTTTCCCTGTGAAATGCCCACTCCTGGGCACCCCCAAGGTGAAGCCAGGCATCCCAGCACTGTTGGGGCCGTTGTGGAGATTAAGCAAGCTATTGCCCAGAGTCGCAGCATGGGACCCATGGTTAGAAGAGGCACCGAGGCGAGAATTATCAGGTCCGAGGAAATTGAGCCCGAGACCCACCGAGGTGGGAATTGAACCCTGGTCCCGGGCCAGATCTCTGCATCAGGGTCTGCCGCTCTAACCATTGAGCCACACTTCTCCGCATTGTCTGTTGCATGTTCCCGGGCAAGAGAATAAGCTACAGACATTTTGGGAAAGGAAAAGAAGAGCCTGTTGCTGCCTCTGATAGTCTGACCTTGTCAGGCTCAACAAATGAGGGAGGACCTTCCCCCAGTAGTCACAGAGTGGAATGGGGTCAGTGAGAGTTGCTCACCCCACTCCACTCTGTGACGAGGTATCACTGAATGACAGTCAGCACTAGCCATTTTAGGGCTTAAAACTGAGGCACCCAGGTCCAAGTCTATCAGTGATGTGCAGGGGCAGTATATCCGCTAAGGCAGAGGAGCTTCGCCCCACTGCCTTTCAGCACTGCAAAAAAGGAAAAATAAAATATTACGGCGAGATTATTATTATTATATTTTTGTGACAGCCTAACATTAAAGTGCACTTTGCATGTTCAGTACCCAAGTTTCATTTCAGCCTGGGTGGAGAATACAGAGGCTAAGTCCTGCAAAAACATGGACTGAAATGGCAATAAAACAGCAGGGCACCACGCTAAAGCAGCAGATGACTGACTGGTCCAACTTCACTTAAATTAAGTTAATGCTCAGACCGTTGCTGTAATTGGGGGCATAAAGCTCCATATAATCTACAATCCTGCTGGCAAGTCCACTTGCAGTCTGACTGTTAGTCCCTGCGCCTGCCTCTTGTGATCCCCGATCCAAGCAGCAGAGTAGCAGTGCAGATGGTATTGCTGCTAGGGCTATGCTTTTCCTGGGGGAAGTGTGTAAACTATAGTATATGTGTGTCTTTAGGATGTGCGCGTGTGTGTGTGTGTGTGTGTGTGTGTGTTGACAGAGTGATTGGTTGTAGTGTGTGCTGTAGTCTGCATAGACTGTGTCTGCAGTGTGTCTGCAAAGTGTGAAAGGAAATCCTCAGCATCTGAAACATAACTTCCTGATCCTAGGAGAGGGCAGCTGATGTAAAGAGATTGACCAGAGGGTCTTAGGTGATTTGCAGTTGAATTGTTTGGCCAGGACCTAGGTTGTGTAAATGGAGATGGACTAGGGCCAAAACCTTAACCTTCACAGTGAAGTCTGACTGTCCGATCTGGAGCACTTTCAGGGCTGATAGCAGACTTAAGGAAAGTGCTAAATGTGCACTGTTGGAAAAGTCCAAGTTAGAGAGTATGAGTGCTACTTGTACTCTGCTAGGAGTAAGAAAATGTGCTCTCGCAGCATTTGAGACCTTAGGATCCAGAGTCAGCTATGCACCCCTAACAATTCCTAGGTTTCTTACCACTTGGACTGGGAAAGAGTGCCCTGAGCTGGGTGAGGCAGATTTAAGGCAGCCAGAGGTCAAAAGGGGGTCCAAGCACCATGATCTTTGTCTTAACTGAGTTAATCGTGAGATAGATAGGATCCATCTATTTGGTGATTGTCAACAGACAGGCAAGGAAATTATTATGATCCTCCTTGTTTGATGGGAAGGTTTTGAATCACATGTTCAGCATAGCTTTTTAAAGTAACTTTAAAGCAGGGTATTAGTAAAGGGGTGGGGGTATTTGTTAAAAAGTGCAGCTGTCGGAGCAGTGTCCCGTAGTACTCCACAGGAAATACTTTGCATTAGAAATTGCAAAGTGCCGATAACAACCATCTGTGTAAACCAATATCTTGAAGTGTCTGGATGAAGAGGACAAGCCCAACAGTGTCCAAAGCAGTCGATAAGTTGAGTAACATCAGTGCTTCCTCACCACTGCTACCCATCCCTAGTCTCAGATGACGGAAATCAGCAATTTGTTCTAACTGACTATCGTCCATCCACATCCAATCCAGTCCAATCCACAGCATTCTTGATTACACTCAAAAGTCATATGCGGAGAGACTGAACCATGCATGCCAACATGTAAGAAGAGCAAAGTGGGAGATTAAAAATAAAAAAACGTAACCGGGAGAATTTAGTTCGCTCATTGACTTCTATTGAAGCGGATCGAATTTCAGGCGGGAGACGGACAAAATGAAGCAATTTTTTGGCTTAAAAAATCATGGTCTCCTGCCTGAAAAGGTCTATTGACATGTATGTAAAACATTTAGACATGGTACTATAAAGGACATTAATGGTGGAGGAATACAATACAAACATTCCCACGAATAAACACAAGAGTCAAGTATTGTTCAATTGGAGTGCACTCCTGAAATAAGAGTTAGCGTGAGACTAGACTCTACAGCAGCAGGATCTAGGGTAAAGACAGAAAGTAGGGACTGCCTAGAACAGCCTTTTGGCTTACCTAATGTAGACGCACTCAACCTGTAAATAAAATTAAAAAAGTCCAGGGACAGGTGCAAAAATAAAAAAACAGTATCAACCACATTCTATGAGTACCTGAGAACTTTTGTGCAAAATATGCATGTTATCCGATCGGTTGTTGCACCAGATTCAAATCTGTGCCCCATGAAATGTGGGATAACATGCAGAAAACACTTTATGACCGGCTTTATGTCATGGTATTCCCCCTACATCCTGTTTATGTGGGCATGTCCTTCCTCATTGGACCTAGAGGAAATCATGTATGCAACACCCAAAGTGCTAACCATATGCCAGATGTATGAACGATTTTTGCGGTCGCAACCCGGGAATCGGGCCGTTTGCGACCACAAAATCGGTCTGCCCTGTGTACAAACCCTATTTGGCAAGTTGTAACCTATTACCCACTCGCAAATTGGGTTTCCGACTCGCTATTAGGAAGGGGCATGCCAAGGGTGTCCCTTCCTAATAGCAAGTCCCAGTGGTATGTCCCATACCCAATTGCGGTCACAAAACACTCACAATTTACCACCTACTAGAAGTAGGTGGTAATCCGCTCTCAAACAGGAAGTAGTCCGCAAGGGGACCTCTTCCCCTTTGGAAATGGATACAAAAATACCACTGCTGACTCTTAAAAAATGAAACAGAAACCTTTTATTTTTCTTTTCTAAATGCACCCGTTTTCCTAAAACGGGCTGCATTTAAAAAAACAAACCCTGCTTTGCTTCAAAAGCAGTCACAGACATGGTGGTCTGCTGACCTCAGCAGGCCACCAACCATGCGAAATTGCACCTACCTCACGAATATTAATGAGGCAGGCAATTTGCAGCCCCATTAGGAATCGCTAACAGTGTCTGCGACACTTTTGTAAATTCCAATTTGCAAGTCGCTAATTGCGAGTCACAAAACGACACGATTTGCAAATCACAAATTGGAAGGGTCATACATCTGGCCCCATATGTACTACCATATGTAGTCTCACGTATTTTACCACAGACATAGAATGGGGAATACCCTTTAATACATCAAGCCCCAATAACAGATGGAAACCCGGATGCATGCAAGCACTGTTTTACAGCAACCACGATAATCAGCTGCAAACACTGCAGGCCCGTTGCATCAGCACCAGGGAGGCAGACGGAAAGAGGCATGGGCCAGTCCCAGGGATCTTTGCCTGCCTTCCTGAAAGATAATACATTCTACGAATTATAGATCTGAAGAAGGGAGATGTGCATTTAACCCCCATCCTTTTCAGTCAGTGCTGCCCTGACTCAGGCCCGTCTGAAGTAAAGCAAGACTTAGCAGTTTACATATACAATTGATAAATCATTCAGACACAGGCTTATTAATTCCCCCTACCAAGCTGCACGCTTCACAACGAGATAAAAGGAAGTGGGCTGCACGTGCTGGTGTAAGTTCCATTACAGGCAGCCTTCTGAATTTGCATGAATGGGTAAACAAGGATGGAAGATAAAACAATTTTCCCTTGTCGGAGCAGCGAGCACGGGTGGCAGGGCGAGCACAGCTGCTGGTACGCGCCTCCAGGCTGCCTCCTGTCTCCGGTCCTCTTCTGTATCCTTCTTGAGTGCCATGGAAGCAGCGGACTCCATCACTTGGACTTGTGGGACGAAAATAGGTCTGAGCTCAGCCGGTCAATAATGGCTGAAAGCGCATAATACTTGAAAGTCCTGCCTAAAAGCATCCGGAGTGGGTTTTTCCCACTGACTCTGGTCTGCAGTTACACAGTCTCAGAGGAGGGCACGCTGTCGGGGCCCAGGAACGTGGCCTGCTTCCAAGTAGCAAAGTAATGAGACCCCGCCATAGTGGTACGTTTTCAGCCTCGAGGTACGTGCTTCGGGCCATTTATTATCTCTCCCCCTTGCGTCGTTGTCGGAGTGCTGTGCGGCAGGGCAGAAGTCCTAAAAAAAGAAGTGGGGGGACTAACCTAGTTAATCAGTTTGCAAGTGGCATCGCAGTGCGTGGCATCGCAGCGTGTGACATCACGGCGCGTGACATCATGGCGCGTGACATCACAGGAACTGGCATCACAAGACGTGATATCAGATCTTAAGCCCTCACATATAAGTTTAGCAGGTGTATCATGAGTACATTTGAGCACATTTCGAGTGTACTTGCAAACCCTCCTGATTTAGGCAGAAGATTCACACTTTTCTACGCTACATAAAAAAAAATGTTACCTTTTGTCAGCGTTAAGCTTTCTATAGCCATAGTGCTTTAAAATAAATAGTGATATTTAAATTATTACAACGCCTCCTCGAGGGTAATAAGTGTATATAAATGCAATTTATTTTGTACAAATACTGGAAAAGATCAACACATCTGACGTTTTAACAGTGCATGCAGATCTCCTAAACAGAGCCTGAACAAGGTGAAACGCTGCCTCTCCTAAGTATGTGTGAAGTGCTAACATGGTGCAAGCGTTTGTTTCCCCTCTGCTGCAGTTGCATCAGGTGTGAGGCTCCTGACTGCTGCCAGCCAGGAAACTCCAACAAAAGGAGGCTTGATGACCCCTGAGACTCGGCCTTTGTTATGGCCGAGTATCCCAGCAGGAGTCAGAAATAAGAGAGCCCGTCCCCGCCTGGGCGTTATTGTGATCGAAAGCAGACAACAACGTGCAGGCACTGCTGAATGTGTTCCGGTCTTTGAAAATTACACCGGGACGAATTCAGCATCTTTTTTAGTGGGGCCAAACTTCTTAGCAGGGTGGACGGCATCCACCCTGTGAAAGAAGTGGGGGGACACCGTCCACCTTCGTGGACACCCAACTCGTGCCCTGCTCTGCGGCCATTACCGGCATGGCCCTACGTAACGGGATTGCTCCCTAGGAACCCCTCGCAAAACACAACATTCCTCCTTAACCCAAATAACAAAGCAAAACAAGGCAAAAATAAAAACAAACATCAACTGAAAACTGACTCAACAAACAGCAGCCAGCTCAAACAGTTGCAAATACCAAGTATCAATGCACATCTTCACCAGACTCAGCATCACAGGAAGAAAGAAAAACACAACAATACAGCCGCACACAAGGACATTACCACGCCCTCAATTACGAATAAAATCCTTCAGCTTTGTAAGGCGGGGTGAGGTCTCAGATTATATCTCACCACGCCTTGCAGGCAAGGACCAAGATCAGCATCTCCAGGCAAGACTGGACGTATGGGAGATCCCAGCATGAGATCATTCCCCACATCAGTCCTCAGGACAGTCCCTCAAACTTCCACAAGCTTGACAGGTTGTTGACCACTACAGCTACCCAGTCGCCCTTAACTGGGGGAGTACGCCTGGCTTTTGCTCGCCTCCAGGGATGTATCCCTCATGCACTGCTGTCTTTCGGGGTTGGGCAGTGGGGGGCGGTCTCAACTTCTTTCTTGGGTTGGTGTGAGTGGAGGTGGGATTGGGTTTGTTTCACTGCATGTTCTGATTGTTGTGTTTGCATTTCAATGGCAGAATCATACTTGGCTAGTTCTTACAGTATTTGCAAATGTCATTGTGGACAGACTACACACAAATCTCCTGCCTCCCTTCGTATACCATTCAGTGCCTGCTTGCACCCTCATGCTGATCCGCACACCACAACTCTCTCCCACGGCCACTATTCTGATCCATAAGTGTCTAACCTGGAATATCAGTGGCCTGAATGACAATGCAAGACTAGACTAGTACACACATATCTCACCCGGCATCACTTCGATATTAGTTTTTTACAGGAACTCCACCTTACCAAAACCTCTGCACCCTGACTTCGAGCACGGTGGTGTTCTGAAGTACACGCATCCTTCTATTCCAACTACGCCTGTGGGACTGCCATACTAATTGAGAATGGCACACACTGACATTTCACTCACGTAAAATGTGACGCGGAGGGACGATACGTCCTATTCGCGGGCCCTCTGTGCTGCCACCTGGTAAATCTAGCATCCATTTATGGCCCAAATATCGACTCCCGGGGATTTTTCTCTGAAGTGTGGTGACAGATAGTCAGTTTAGGACCTGGTGCCGTCATATCGGGAGGACACAATGTAGGGTTGGACCCCACCCCAGACCGTGTGGACACCTCTGGTCGCCCCACCCCAGCGTAGATGCACAGCTGCACACACTGTTCAGTGATGCCTACTACATACCTAGCACAACCTGAGCAGCGACCTTAAGGAGGGTACATGTATAACATCGGCACTTAATGCCTGGTCGATAGTAGATTACTTGCTGCTCTCTCTGCATGTGGATGGCTGGTGTGTCTCATCTTCCCCATACGTTATCTGACCATGCACCAGTGCTTTTGGAACTCTCCCGCCCTTCCCCTCGCCCCATCACAAGCTTTCACACATCTACCGGTTTATTCATCCACCTTTCACTCATCCATCCTCTTTCACTCATCCATTCTTTCACTGATCCATTTATCCACCCTCTCTTTCACTCATCCATTCATCCACACCTTAATTCCTCTATCCATCCACCTTCCTGTTCTCTCATCCACCCATCCTTTCACGCATCCATCTATACACCCTTCCACTCCATACAGACATCCTTTCACTCTATCCATCCATTCTCCATTTCATGCATCTCATCCATTTATTCCCCCTCCCTTTCGCTCAGCCATCCATCCTTTCACTCAGCCATCTATCCATTCATCCTCTCATCATCCACCCTCCCTTTAACTTAGCCATCCATACTCACTCACTCTTCGAGTCATCCTTTCTCTCATCATCTATCCATCCTTTGGCTCATCCATTCGCCCTTTCATCCACCCCATCTACCCTCCCTCCTTCTCACTCATTCATTCATTGTGTCACTCATCCTTCCACCATCCCTTTGACTTATCCATCCATTCTTTCACTTATCCATCCTTACATCTACCCTTTCTCTCATTCAACCATTCATCCATCCATCTATTTGTCCACCTTTTCACACACCCAACCATTTGTCCTTTCACTCACTCAAGTAGCAGGCAGAAGAGACTTAGGCCAGTACATCACGCTTTAGTTTCAGACGCGGCCGGCACAGGTAACCGCAGTGGGGCGGGGTGAGGAGGGTGGGGGGAGTGGACAGACAACGGGATAGTAAAAGTAAAGTAAAAAATAAATAAAAACCCTTACCTTGCGCTCGCAGCATGCCCAGTTGGCACCCCTACCCCACCGCCGTTACCTGTGCCATCCGCGCCTGTCTAGTTTCATGAATGCGCTGTTCCCCAAGGGTTGGAATTGCGACTGACGTTCTTGTCAAAGTAGACAGTGGTACATAGTACCAGTTCATGCCCTCCCAATGTCAGGGTTTTAAATGGGTTGTGGCACTCCCGGTCTCAGACCCTGTAGTAGTTAAAAAACGGACAATGAGGAGACAACAGGGGAGAGGATGTGGCCTTACGGCCAGAGCTGCCAACTTGGAGCTTGGGAACCCATTTCAAGTCTTGGTGTCAGCTCAGCATCCTGTGATTCTGGGCAAATCACTTAATCTACCCAGGCCTACCAAAAGAAAATGAATGTGTCCTTGTGTTACCTAACTGATGCTCATGTAAACCGCTCCAATACCTTTGGGCCGCACTAGTCAAAAAGTTTTTTATTTGCTTTGGTACTCTACTGAGGACCACAAATTTGAAAACATTTACAGAAAAATAAACATACACATCAATATAGTATTAAAAAAGATTTTAAAAATTTATAGAAATTATAACAAACCCATTCATCTGTCGGTTGTTTACATAATGATAATAAACTATTTACTGAAGTAATGTTGCATTTCTGATATATCGGCTGAAGATATCTTATCCGCGCTTTGGGCCGCACTACATAAATCTGCAAAAAAGACAAAAAAATTAACCGGGTCCTATTCGGGCTCTGTACTCATGTTGTTAACTTTTCAGGCAAGACACTGATTGATTTCTGAACAATGTTTGAAAAAAACGTAAAGTACCCCATGCGGTTCCTGCTTATATTGCACATGTTTTTCTTAGTTTTGCATTCCACGTGCATGTTTGCTTTTTGTTGGGGTGTTTTTTTTCAGGCAACATATAACTCTTGAACAGTGCATTATTTGAACTGAGTCACACCCAGGTGTTTATACCTGGGCACAATTGAGTTGTGGCTGAATGCAGTGCTAGCTTCTCTCAGTGCCCGTCAGTGGGTCAAAAAGATGTTCAGATTACTTGGCCTTCCAATCTTTGGCCACTCTGCAATGCTCACATAGGCTAGTTGCAGCTGTGAATCTATGCAAATGTGTGGGTGGCACTCTATGGGAATTGTAGTTGATATGTTTTAAGTCACGCCCTTTAATTCTATAGGCCTGCCCCTTTCAGGGAGTTGCCCACCCCCCCTTTTCATCCCAATTAAAGTCTTGCCCAATGTAATTCCTGACGCAACAGCTTAAAAAAAGACACATAAATGCAGCACCTGTCCCTTTAAAAAATATTTTTGTGTCTGAATGTGAAACCAGGAACTGAGGTATTTTGTCCCCTGTCCTTTCCTGTATTCATAGCCATTCATAGAGGTTTGCAAATTGCATCCCGCCACAGTAAGGCAGGAAACATTTATTTTGCTATGCAACAGAACAGTACATCAGTGAAAATTCAAAATACTGGCGAGATTGCAAAAAAGTCTGTGCATTATTTGCACCCACGATTTGAGACCTGCCCCTAGTTACTAAATGTTTGATTCCTGGAGAAAAGTGACAGAACTGTCCAATTTAAAGGTTAGCAAACTTGTAGAGAAATGCTGTGCGTGGTCCTACAAAGAGTACGTCAGACAGCCTTTAGAGAAACACTGTTATTGTCCCATTAAAAATATTACAGGCCTGCAAATAGTTGTAACTATTGCTCTTTAAAGCAATTGCTCTCCTGTAAATAAGTTAATGTACTATCCCATTAAACTCACATAGTGAAAACACGTTGAGCCTATTATCAATCTACAATGTGTTTCAACTCGAGGTTCCACCTGCTGTTGGGTGTTTTTTGCTCCTGTCTTCCTTCAATTCCTGCCCTGCTACAGCTTTGCTCTGCTTCTGCTCCTGGTTTGCTCCTGCTCTGCTCCGCTCTTGCTCCTGCTCTTGCTCCTGCTCTGCTGCCACAGCCCTCAATTTAGCTTGATGTCCCTACCCACTCCTTCTGCCCTCTGTAACCAAATTCTATGTCCCATCATTGCCCTCCTGCTTAGCCTCTGTGCTTAGCTTGCTGTCCCGACTCTCCTTTCCCCTGCCCTCCTATGTCTGTGTGCATGCCCCTGCTTCCTCCTTTCTGCCCACCATATTCCATGGACCTGCCCCACTCTTATCTACTCTGAGTGTTCTGTTGAGCTACTACTGCCCGTCCTAGCTGCCTAGCATGGTCTGATGGCTGCCGGCTGTATCTGTCACCGCCACCCTGCCTGTCTGAGTCCCATGCCCCTATTCCCTCCCTCCTGTCCTCCATGGTCCATTTTGCTGCCAGTCGCTTCTGCCCTCCAATCTCTGTTGTACTGCAACTTATCCTCCATCCTGCCCTGCATGGTCTGTTGTGAAGCCTCTTCCCCTGCCCTCTCTTGTCTGTGTCCAGACCCTACCCCTCCCTTCTGTCCATCATGGTCCTTTGTGCATGCCCCTGCCCCCTCCCTCTTGCCTACTATGGCTGTTGTGCTGCCACTAACCCTCCTGCTTGCCATGCATAGTCTTATCTGCTGCGAGTGCCCCTCTCACCAGCACTGTGTGGTCAGCTTGCTGCCCCAGAGCCCCTCCCACCTTCCCTCCATTGTCTGTGTGTATGCCATTATAGTCTCACTTTTGCCCTCCATGGAGTGTTTTGCTTCCAGTGCACATCCCGCCAGCCCTCCATGGTCAGCTTGCTGCTCCTGCCCTATTGGCCCCTGCCCTCTGTTGTCTATGAGCAGATCCCCTATCCCATAATTCCTACCTTTCCTGATCCATTGTTGTGCCCCTGCCCCCTCCCTCCTGCCCTTCATGGTCTGTTGTGCTTCTTCTGTCCCTCCTGCCTGCCTGGTATGGTCAGCTTGCTGCCCTTGCCTCTTCCCCTCTGCTCTCTGTTGTCCATGTGCATGGCCCGCCCCTACCCTCCCTTTTGCTTTCCATGGTCCATCGTGCTGCACTGCCATCCCACTTGTCCTGTGTGGTGTATTGTGCTGCCGCAAACCAGACTCCTGCCCTGCAAGGTCAAGTTGATGCCCCTGCGTAACTCCCTCCTGCCCTCTGTTATCTGAGTCCATGTCCCTACCCCATTCCTCCTGCCCTCCGTGATCCAATGTACCGTACTTGCCAATGTTTTGAACTTGGTAAGAGGGACATTTTGGAGAAAAAAAACTGGGAATTGATTTTCCACATTGACTTACATTAAAAAAGAGGAGATTTTAGGCAGGTGACAGATTTTAAAAGATAAAGGCCTTTTGGGCTTAAAATCATCGTGAGTCTCCTGCCTGAATGGGGTCTGTTCGCATGTATTGTTGTACTGGCACTGCCTCTTCCTTCAGGCCTCAATGGTCTGTTATAGTGCCATAGCTTCTCTCTCTCTTACCTGTCCTGCATGGTTGGTTTGTTGCCCCTGCCCCCCCTTACCCCTGCCCTCCATGGTTTGTTTTGCTGCCACTGCCTCACCCGCCTGCCCAGCATGGTTAATGTGTTGCCTCTGCACCCTCCTCCCTGCCTCAATTATCTGTGTCCGTGCCCTTGACCTCTGACTCCCAACAGTATTCTAAGGAACAACTAGATTGCTAACATTTTATATTTATTACAAAAGTGTGGCATGCCTAATGTCATCTTGATGAAATCAAAACTGTGATACCTAAAGCATTTCCCTTAGAGATTATGAAAATTAGGTCTTATTCCCATAGAAATTATGGTTAGTACTCTAAAAACTAAAATGAGTTCTCAAACTGCGACAAAGCACTTTAAAATTATTTTTGTCTGTATTTTTTTTATCCAGTTGATCCCTTGATTATATGTTACAATCAGGGGAAAGGATGTGGAGTTACGGCCAGATCTGCAGACTTTGCAACTGGGGAACCAGGTTTGAGTTTCGGCATTAGCTCGACATCCTGTGATTCTGGGAAAATCTCCCATGCCTAAAACCAAATGAATTTGTACTTGTGTAATGTAACTGATGCTCATTTAAAGCACTCCAATACAATCGGGTCAAGTCCGCCCTATATAACACTGCAAAAAAAAAGTGTTTTACACACGTCTTTCATTGGGCCATACTTGGGCTTCCTTTGGGTGATATTTGTGCTACATTTGGACTCTTTTTCTCTGGTGGAAATCTTGGGATACTTATTTGTTATGAAGGACCCTAATTTACTCATTTACTGTAGTATCCTCAGTAGAGAATGCTTTCAGTTTTCCACTTCGATTCCATCAAGATGACATTCTGATGTACAACACTTTTGGCATAATTTCAGAATGTTAGTACTCTAGTTGCTCATTAGAACACTGTAGTAAAGCTGATGATCACCAGGGAGTTAACTGGCAGTCTGCTGCTGGTGTTGAAAGCGCATGTTTCAGTCTGCATGTCAGAATGTTTTAATGAAATAGAAGAGGAAGATATTTGAGAACTCAACATAATTTCTATTGCAAATAAACCCCCTCATTGGTTTTTCCTTTCTTAAATAAAATGTTTTAAGTTGTACCGGTTTGATTCAATGAAGATGGCTTCAGGTGTGCTATACTTTTGTCATAAGTAAAACAGTTAGCGCTCTAGTAGTTCTTTAGACACAACGTAAGGGAACCAACTGACAGACTGCTCCTGTTGGAAGTACATATTTTTCTGAGAATAACAAACTTCATTCTCATAGGATGAGAAAGATAGTGTGTCTTCATAGAAAATATGCTCTTATTTCAGCTTCTGGAGCACCTTCCAACCTCTATGGGAAAATCATGGTAAAACAGTTTTCCCTCAAACATGATTCATGAAATCCCAGTAGAAGACTTTTTCACGGGGTAAAACCACCTTAGAACACACTACAATTCCTAAAATTAGTATGTTACCATCAACAAATGATTTATATGTTATCATCCTTTTTACGTTCTCCTTTTTGTGAGCCTCAAAACCTGCCATTCACTACAATTCACTAGAATGCATTTCAAAGGAGTGCTATCACGTATATTGGTCCCAAGATGGCTGCCAACACTTGTGGGTTGAAGTGCTAACAGTCAATCAGATCTCACCATGAGATATGTGCTTAGGCTCTACCCAGATATTCAAATTCCTTTTTCCTTCAATATTTCAAAATCTACTGAACGGATTTACACCAAAAAACAGAAGGTCGTTTTCTAAACTACGACCAACCTTTTTGCCAAATTTAGTGTAATTCCGTTTCGCAGTTCGGACTGTAGTCGTGTTTAATAGGGGAAATACATTTTGTATTGACCCGCCCTTTTTTCCGCAGCCGCTTCCCTTTCACTGGGGCAACATCGGGGGATATTTGCTGTGCATTGTGCAGACACTACACCAAGAACTCTGAAACTCACAGGATTTGGGGCTAGGCTCTTAGTTGCTGTTGGTTACCTTTACTTCACTTTTTCTCTTTCCACTATTTTGAATCATAAAGAGTTTGTATTCCAGTATGCTCCATTTGAACGCTACTCACTACCTATTCACTTACCTGGATTGTCAATGACGCACTGTGAGGTTACACTGTAATGCTGTTCGACGACTGCTTAAAAATTCAATAAAGATGGTTTAAAAAAAACCTTCTGAATCAGATAAACAAGCAACATGTGTGTAAGTCCTTATTGGTGTAGACTAAGACCTGTCCACATTGTGCTACTGGTGCCAGGGACATTCATGAGGATAAAAGGACCGAGTGATGCTCCAGCCCACTGCACATCACCATATGTAGTACTATTCTTAAGAAAGAGTGAATGAGTGCGATATTACAATAAATAATGAGGACCAAAACAAGATCTACTCAAAGATACCTGACAGAGGATCTCTACTGCGATAGTGCAATGTACACAATCAGGGCACGAGTCCTAAAAAGAGAAGTGGGGGGACGCTGTCACCGGAACTGACGTCACGACCAGAAGTGACGTCACGAAAGGTGCACTCCGATCTCGTCCCAGAGAGGCCAAAGAGTGAAGTCCAGCTGTTTGGCAGGGGGGACGGCGTCCACCCGGTAAAATAGGTGGGGAGACGCCGTCCACCCGCATGGTACCCCAACTCGAGCCCTGTACACAATACATATTGCAATGCGAAGTTTAACACAGAGCGATTAATAGGCAATAAACGATTCAGTAAGTCGTGAAATGAACCTTGCCATGAATCTGGCAGAGATGTAGACATCCTGCAGGTCAGGGCAGCAGTGTTATCACAAACTTGAGGTCTGAATTTATCCTAGCGCTATCTTTGTGACATCTATTTCGGTCTCTGCTCTCTTTATTATGTCTCCTACTTCAGGTTGAGAAAACGAGCACCAAACTGTGTGGAAGCTTCGCGAGTTTACAAATGAATCCTAATCCCTAGTGTTAATGATTCCACTGTATGAGTCAGAGGCCCGGAGGCAGGACATTAAACTGAGAGACCTTTTAAAGATCTGAAAATAATTCGATTCAATTGTACTCTACATGTTTAAAAAACAAATAAGGCAAAGAAAAGTTAAAAATCTATTTTTATTAATGTTTCCGAGGCATATAAACATCTACGACGTGCAAAAGATGAAAGCAATTGAATGTGAGGGTTTTTATGTTTATATTATCTCACACATTATGTGCACACACATACACATATTTGAGCAAATCCACAGAATAGGGACAGACAAACCTCTCCCACACCGTATTGTGCCTTCAGACCGAATTTTAGGACTCCTAAAATGGAGAAAAATAAAGGGGCCTAATGTGCTAAATCATGTTCACAAACCAGTAAGTGGTAAATGTACACCAAGAGGTTTACAGACTGGGCTTCATTTTCAAGGCGATTGATGTACTGATCACTTGCAATACTAAATGAACATTTGCAGGGGATTGCAAAACAGCATGTTTCATGAATATTAATACATCAAGGGACATTTTGGAACTCCCCTTTATATGTCAACAACCACAGGAACAGAGGATTGCAACGGAAAGCAGACCTCCATTCCTCCATTTGAATTCCTTCCATATGAAAAGTTTTATGTCTGGAGTTTGAGACAGCTTTAGTTATTAATCAGACTACTATTTTTCTTTCATTTTAAATATGATATACATGCATATAGGTACTTTGGATCACTGAAATATTATCGACGGACACATTATCGACTTACCAAAATATCGTTGACAAATTATCGACAACAAAAATATCGACTTACTATAATTATTACACAAACTACAAAAATATCGAGTAAAAAATATCGAGTACTAACTATATCGAATACAGAAATATCGCTTAAAAAAATATCGACTACAATTATATCGTTGCACATGAAATTAGCCCTAACACTACAAAAATATCGACTACAAAAATATAGACTACCACAATATCGTTAAAAAAATAATATCGAGTTCATTTTTGCACACTTTTCTTTCTAAAATACCATCTTTATCATCAATAAAAGTCATTTCTCAGTAAAAAAAAAATTTCACATATAATACCTGTTTCTTACATAAAATTACTATTAATCCACATTTACTATACATTCTATTACATGCATTTTATCATTTTCTATTATTATTTGCATTTAACTAACATTTTCATTACTTATTTTCACATATAAATATATTTCATTTAAACACGAACCTGCTTTAATGCGGGAACAACCACATACCACCATTCTCACATCAACAAACACTCCAATTAACTTAAAAAAATTTAAACTAGCCTATACTATGCTTCCTTACATCCTAAAACCAATCAAATCAAAGCACACATAACACATATACTATAAAAGGGCTACATGCATTCTACCATTTGTTGCTGCTACCTATCTGGAAAGTAGATGCCAACACTTTGAAGATTTTGCTGCAGAATAAACATCTTTAAAGATCCAGCTTACTAGCTAATTAATAAAGTAAGTAACACAGCATTTTAGTAGAAAACTACATTAGAAGTGCACTATTTTCCTTACATATCCTAACTCTTAGACTTATTTTATTTTCATGTCTTCCTACTTTTCTGATAGAAACTGCTCCAACACAATTCCTATTACATGGTCATATTTCTTCATGTGCAAAATCAGATAGTAAGTATATAATAATTCTCTGTTACACACCAACTGCTTTGTTTAAACACTAATTTACAAGAGTATTTATTTTTAATTGACATTATATTTACAGATATACAGAAATGGTGCTATTTCTACAGCAAAAACGATAAAATTAACCTAATTACACATGTAAGTATAGATGTGTTTGTTATAAAACGGCCAATTTCATTAATGCACATTTTTAAACAACATATCTTGCTTTTTACATCTTCCCTATAGATCATTTGAAAAATCCAAAATCAACTATAACAAAACACAAAAATACCCTTCAGAAAAATGTAAGTATAATTGTTATTTGCAAAAATGTTGGCACAAAAAACGCTAACTATATTCTTAACACCATGTTATTTATTTTAAATTGCCTCTACAGATATTCAGAAAACATCATACATCTATTCTACATATCATATGAAAACATCGTACACAAAATATACCAATATAGAAGAATCGCCTTTTAAAAAATGTAAGTATATTTATCATTTCTCTAAAACTGCCTAAAATAACACAGTCTATGTTCTTAACAACATCTTATCTATTTTATATTTCCTCTACAGATATTCTGAATACATCATACAGCTATTCTACCTACAACAAAGAAAACGACATATTTAGAAGTTAGTATACGTTTAAATCTGTTACATTTCCAAACGCTTCAGTATTAAAATTATAATATTTTGCTTTTATTTCTTCTATCTACTCTACAGATCATACCTGTACTAAATTGATGAACTCCAGCAATTACTACTATTCTACTATTTAAACAAGTAAGTATATGTAATGTTTACATCAAATGCACTAGTAGACAAAAATGACAACTGCTTTTGAGTAGGAAATACATTTGTTATATATAAACATTAACGTTGTTTTTCTATATTTTCATACCAACAGCAAATAAAGACATACATACAAGAACATCATTCAAAAGACACTTCTGCTTCTGTGACTACTACTTTGATTAACTGTAAGTATAAATGCATCACTAATGATGTTAGGACCACATAAGTAAAAAATTGTGTACTGATTTTGTTTCTTTCTACTCTTTCCTAGAACAAGTAAATCAAAATGACTGAAGGTGCAGAATTTGTCATGTCTCAGAAAAATAAATTGCTATTATGCTACATGGGTTATGTGTATAATCAGGAGAGACAAAGTGGTAGAAAGGTTTTTTGGAAGTGTACACAATATTACTCCAACAAATGTTATGGGAGGGCCACTACCAAGGAAACTAATGTGCTATTTACTAGAGAACATAATCATCCCCCAAATGTCACCGAAATTGAAATTAGAGATGCCTTAGAAAGTATTAAAAGTGCTAGCACACAAAGTGACAAACCCACCACCCAAATACTTAAAGAAGAACTGGTAAAAATACCTCACCATGCTTCAGGTCAACTACCCTCTATTGATTCCCTGAAACGCACAATTGCACGCACCAAACGACTCACTAGCACAACCCAACCCAACCCAACTTGTTTTGAAGAAATTATTATTTCACCCGAAATGTCCATCACACACAATAAAGATAAATTTATTCTTTTTGATAATGAAAGCAGTACAAACAGAATAATTATGTTTGCAACTGCAAGTAATTTACGAAAAATCCAACAGTGTCCCCAATGGATGATGGACGGAACATTTAAACCCTGCCCAAAACCTTTTTACCAACTGTATTCCATCCACGGTTTATACCATCATTCTAACATACCTTTCATTTACTGTTTGCTACCCAACAAACAGCAAACAACATACACCGAAATTTTAAATGTTCTCAAAACGGAAATCAATAATTATTTTCCCGAAAAAATCATTATTGATTTCGAATTAGCTATGATAAATAGCATTTTGAGAACATTTCCCCACACAGCAATCCAGGGTTGCTATTATCATTTTAATCAGAGTATATGGAGACATCTCCAAAAATCTACTTTAAGTGTACTATACTCTACAGATAGCACCTTTGCCTATCAAGTTAAAAAGTTAATAGCCCTGGCCTACGTCCCTGTTACAGATGTTGCAGAACATTACAATTTATTAATTGACAGCGCATATTATAAGAGGAATGAGGATAAGCTAACACCATTGCTAGACTATTTTGAAGACACTTGGGTGGGAAGGTTGCACAGATCAGGACATCGACGCCAGCCCAAATTCCAAATCCCTTGGTGGAATGTCTATCTCAGTACTTTAAACCAGGAGGCGAAAACAAACAACAGTGTTGAAGGGTGGCATAATGCTTTCCAAGCAACTACAAAGAAAGGCAAACCCACATTCCACAACCTTCTTGAAGCTTTGAAAAAAGAACAAAGCTATCAGGAACTAAGAATGGAACAATCAGTGTCACAAATAGGGCCCAAACTCACTAAACAAACCCAACAAATGTTCCGACTGCTTCAAAGTCAAGTCACATTATACCCTACAACTAGAGGTTTAGAATACCTGGCAATAATAGCAAAAAGTCTTCTATAAAAATGTCAAGTAAATATACGAATGTCTTCTTACAATACTAATAAAAATAACATGTCATAAACATATATAAAGAATTATAAATAAAACATATTTGTTTGACAAAAATTTTAAAAATATGATAAAAAAAATCGTAACAAATATGCAATGTTAATAATTTTTTATAACATACACATAACATTAGAAATAGACATTTCCCACCCAATCAAAATTGTAAAATAAATACTTACAATTTTTGGAATTGAGAGACGCAATCAAGGAAAAATCAATCCATACAATCCAATCCAATATCTTACTATTCCAATATGGGAAACCCTCAAAAACCCGAAAATAAATTATAAAACGTAAAAAAACGCTCCAGGAAATCCCGAAAACAGTAGTGTGTACACGTTAGGATTTAAAGTTATATACACACAATTTTAAAAAAACGGTCACGCATATCAAAGTATCAATCCGATTCGAAACCCTCCAAAAAACCCGAAAAAGATTTTAAAAGTGAAAAAACCGCTCCAGGCAAACCCGAAAAATAGGAGATAAAAGTCAAAATTTAAGCATAATAACTTAAACATTTGTTTCTCCGTTAAAAAACACGCTTCCTTCCATGTAGTTTTCATGCGAGGAACCGAAACCTGTAAAATAACATACATAACGAAAGCCACCCACAAATACCCCCTTCACATTTGTAAATATACTAACAATTAACATTAACTATGTAAGAAGACATTTCCGAACACTTAAAATTACACTTGAAGGAAAAAAAGCACGACACATCTATAACGCAGACTTTTCACCCAAACGCTACTTAAACTAATAATACATACACCAAAAAACACTACAGACTTTGATTACACCCTCAAACATGACCACTTACTTATAATTTGTAATAAAAAATAACCTTACCTCTCTCCACGCGAAGCAACTCCCAACCGCGAGCTTCTCCAGTCCTGAATGGAGCGCAATAACCTTACGCGGTAAAAAAGTAGTCCCCTTAACCCATTTGTGTAAAAGGATAATAGAATAAACAATGTGAAATAAAAAATATATAATACATACACATTTATAATGTAACAAATGAATACACTATACTCATGACAATTTTCCTTTATTAACAAAAAATACTATATTTAATATAAATTAATATATAATATGTATTATATATTAATAATATAAAATAATTATGTAAAACTTTGAATAAAAGATGTAAATATTTAGTTATTCTGTATATTTATATGAATAATTTTGTGTATAATTTTTATAAAACATTATAAATGTTTATGGGAATTATTAATAATGATAAATAATATAACTTATTTATTATTATTAATATAACAAGTAGAACCATTTAGTACATAAAGAATGCCCTGAAAAAAGTCTCTATTTTATCTTTGAATATATATATTTTTGTTAATAATCAAAGAATGTTTATGTTTATTAATTAATAATAATAATAATTATTAAAATAATTATTATTTTTATTAATTATTAAAAAAATATTATATAATTATTTCTAATTATAACAAAATTATATAATTGCTTTACTAATATTTGATAAATACCAGATATTATAATTAAACATATTGTTTCCCTATACAATTATAAACTTTATAACCAAAGCAATTTATATGTTTTATGTAAAAACAACATTGTGTAAAATATACACCAAGAAAATGTATTTTGCTTTTTCAATTTATCCTAAGAAATGTAATAATAGTCATGTTACTTGTTAAAAAGAAATATGTATGATATATTTTATTATATTAATATTTAATATTAACATTATTAAATATTAATGTAAGAAATATATAACAAATCATTGTTTAATTTATTTCTATATAAATACTTTAAATTGTAAATGACTGATGGGAATATGTAAAATTTACAGAAAGAATCTAGTAATCCAAATTATTGTTTACATTTACCACATGTATATAAATGTAAATATGTTATTGTGTGAATAATAAAAGTAAAAAAAAATGTGATGTTATATTTGTTTTTGATTTTATTGTAGTACACAATAAAAAAATTAAAAATTGTTTAATAAACTAATTTGAAAACATCTATGTTGCATAATTATTTATTATTAAAATACAGTAATGAACAAATTTATACAAATGTGCTGCACACTGACCAATTTTATATGTATTGTTACTACTCCAGTCAATCTAAAATCATAGAAGCTGCAGGACACTAGCAAAAAATATTTTACTATTCCTACTACACTCAAGGTAATACCATAAAATGTGGTGGAGACTAACCAATGTATTTTTATTAATCCAACTCCAGTGTTGGTAATATTACTGATGTTGCTGGACACCAACCAATTAATAATTAGAATTCCAACTCCACTCTAGCTACTGTCTGGAAAGATGCTAATACATAAATTGTTTTTATGTAAATAAAGTATACTAATGTAAAGTTATAATAATATCTATTTTCGTGTAATAAATTTAATGTATCACTGTTAAGTTAAACTATACATCAGCACTCTAAAATATCCAAAATTGTCCCAAAACACTAAAAAGACCCCTTGACCCTAAAGGCCAAAACTGACCCAGAACACTACAAATACCCCTTTATCAACAAACTGAAAACTGACCCTGAACCCTACAAATACCCCTTTACCCACAAACTAAAAACTGACCCAGAACCCTACAAATACTCCTTTACCCACAAACTGAAAACTGACCCTGAACCCTACAAATACCCCTTTACCCACAAACCAAAAACTGACCCTGAACCCTACAAATACTCCTTTCCCAACAAACTGAAAACTGACCCTGAACCCTACAAATACTCCTTTCCCAACAAACTGAAAACTGACCCTGAACTCTACAAATACCCCTTTACCCACAAACTGAAAACTGACCCTGAACCCTACAAATACCCCTACAACCACAAACTGAAAACTGACCATGAACACTACAAATACTCCTTTCCCAACAAACTGAAAACTGACCCTGAACCCTACAAATACCCCTACACCCACAAACTGAAAACTGACCCTGAACCCTACAAATACTCCTTTCCCAACAAACTGAAAACTGACCCTGAACCTTACAAATACTCCTTTCCCAACAAACTGAAAACTGACTCTGAACCCTACAAATACCCCTTTACCCACAAACTACAAACTGACCCTGAACCCTACAAATACTCCTTTCCCAACAAACTGAAAACTGACCCTGAACCCTACAAATACTCCTTTCCCAACAAACTGAAAACTGACCCTGAACCCTACAAATACCCCTACACCCACAAACTGAAAACTGACCCTGAACCCTACAAATACTCCTTTCCCAACAAACTGAAAACTGACCCTGAACCCTACAAATACCCCTTTACCCACAAACTACAAACTGACCCTGAACCCTACAAATACTCCTTTCCCAACAAACTGAAAACTGACCCTGAACCCTACAAATACTCCTTTCCCAACAAACTGAAAACTGACCCTGAACCCTACAAATACCCCTACACCCACAAACTGAAAACTGACCCTGAACCCTACAAATACTCCTTTCCCAACAAACTGAAAACTGACCCTGAACCCTACAAATACCCCTTTACCCACAAACTACAAACTGACCCTGAACCCTACAAATACTCCTTTCCCAACAAACTGAAAACTGACCCTGAACCCTACAAATACCCCTACACCCACAACCTGAAAACTAACCCTGAACTTCCAAAAAACTCCTTTACCCACAAACTGAAAACTGACCCTGACCCCTACAAATACCCCTTTACCTACAAACTTAAAACTGACCCTGAACTCTACAAATAGCCCTTTACACAAGTACAGAAAACTGACCCTCAACCTCAAAAATACCCATTTACCCACAAACTTAAAAACTTCCCAAATCCCACTAAATACACCTTCACTCACAACTACCAAAATTACCCTGAACCCTAAACAATTAACCTATAACAAAAACTATGAAACTAAGCCAGAACACTATAAATAATAATGAACACAACATTAAACATAAATATATACAAAAAACAAATATTGTTCAAAAAACTATTATAAAATATATTATCACATTAGCTATAATAATAATTTAGATTAATTAATATTGTTTAATTCCAATTAATTAATTAACATCAACATTAATTAACACATTACATTTAAATGTATATAATTAATGTAATAAAGTCATTATTATAAATTAATTACCAATTAATTTATTTAAATGATATGCTATATATTAATTACATCATTAACTAATTATAATTAATGTGTTAGCAATTAATAAATGTAAATAATATACTAATTCTTAATCTAATAAATAACTAATTAATCTTAATTAATAACCAATGTATCAATGAAAATCATATACAAATTTTTTTAAAAAATATTAATTATTAATAATCAATTAATCAATTAATCAATTAAATTATATGCTAATTAATCAATTAAACAATTAACTAATTAATATTAATTAATAACCAATTAAAATCTAATAAAAACAATTCACACACATATATTAACTAATTAATTATTATTAAATTACTTCCCACCCTATTCCCCTATAAACCCACAACCCGCTCCTAAACATTTGGTACTATTTATTTATATATTATATATATATTATTTTATAAAATCAATATTTTCTAACATTTTCTCGATATTTTTTACTTTCACTATATTTCGATATTTTGTCTAGTCGATATTTTTAAGTCGATATTTTTGTATTCGATATTTTTGGGTCATTTTTGCAGTCGATATTTTTTTCAACGATATTCCTATAGTCGATATTTTGTTTATGTCGATATTTTTCCGTCGATATTTTGTCCATTCGATATTATGTAGTCGATATTATGTCCAGTTACCAGGTACTTTTGATCAGATGTCTTTATCTATTGGTCTGTTAAACTGCCATTCACATTTTGCTTCCAACCACAACCACATAAAGCATTGGACCAAAGTCAGCTCACTGGATCCCCTCTGCCTAAGTGGCAGTATTTTGACACTGCACAATGAGCATATTAAACATAGAAATGGTCTCTCTCAGTGCAAGGGCTAGTGGGAAACGTACTTTATTTTTAAATACACTTTTATTTTTTCCTTTTAAACATGTTTTCTTTTTTTGTGTCTCTCTTCCAATGGGACAGCAGCTTCCCAGACTGCCACAAGGCAATGGCTGTCATTTGAAGTTGGCTGCGTTGTGTGCAGGCAATGCATGTGGCAACCCTCTATAACTGGATATTTCAATTTATATTAATAAAACAGTATTTAAATAAACACTCAAAGAAGGCAGCCCATGCAAGTGCCTAGACAGGCAGCCATCTTGTAATGGTTTTTGCCAAAAAGTATTTAACAAATCATTCCGATATGGCATGGTGATTTTGACATGTTTTTATTATACTTAATGGCAAAATGTCAAATGTCAAACGTTCTTGTATAGCGCGCAACTCACCGTGAGGTCTCATGGTGCAAAAAAAGCCACAACACGATGGTCGCCGGTTAGCGCATAGTTGTGTGCCCGCATGGCAGCTATCTTTGAATGTATTTTGCCATAAAGTATAACAATAGTCAGTCAAGGATGGCTGCCCGTGTGGGTGGTCATTTTGGAACATTTTAAGCCCCTTTCATCATTCTTTACCATTTCAACATGGTCAACAAGTTGCTTCTAAAAGTGCCTGCACAACTTGAACAGAAAAGAATTATAAAACACATTTTTTGATAATAAACTATGCCAAAGCAAACAAGCATTGATTGACAAACTCACTTGCTTTGCAGCTGGATATTAATGCCCATACTTAATGGCTTTGATAATTATTGTTTTTTTAAGTAGCCCTTGTCCTTAAGAGTGACAGGCTGTTTTTATTTTTTTTTAAAAGAAAATGTGAAGTGCTCATTTGTACGGAATGACATCAGGGAGAACATGCAACTGTCTAGAAACTACTGTTTGCTCTCCCGATTCCACTTGCCACAATTCCTAGAGGGGAAGCAGCGTCCTTTGGAACAGCTTCCCCCTTGGAATTAGTTACCATGTCAGGTGCTGGTAACTGATTATTTGTTTGCAATAGCAACTGCTGTCTCAAACCACTTAGGCATTAAATTGTGACTGGCAAATCGGAGAGGGATGTTCGTTTCCTGTCCCCTCTTATTTATGATTAGGAAAGAGCCAAGAAACTTTAGTTTGCAAGCCAAAATACTGTTCCAACTCTCAAACTAACTTTAATACATTGTGACAAAGCTATTTGCAGTAGCAAAACCTGTGATTTGCAATCACAAAAAGCTTTTGCACATCAAGCATTTATGAGGTTCATGGTCTCTGAGGTTAGTGAGGCTAGCAATAAATATGTGCCAATTAGTGCATAATAAATTGTGACTTGGACTTTCAGAGTGAGTGAGTGTGTGCTCACTGCACCTGAGTCTGAGGAAACTGCATTTTTCACATAGTACTCAGTGCTGTCAGCAATACCATATTTTGTTTCAAGTCACCACAATTAGGGTCCCGTTGCACAACTGTGAAACAGAAGAATGTACTTTATATCTATTTAGTTAGTTCGTTTTTTTTTCTACTTTTGTTCACATCATTTAACCTGAAACGCCTAAAACCAAAATATAAGAATACAGGATATTATCAAAACAAAAAGTTGTTTCTCATTTAGTTTGACAAGGCGTCAGGCTATGAGGTAAATGTTGATAAAACAGAGTTTATGCTACAGAACATTATCCTGTGTGTGCAGAATTGTTAATCAGAGAAAAAAGTTAAAAAATACTTAGGAACAATATTCCCAAAGGAGTCAGAAGAGGCTGTAACTCAAAGTGGTCCAAAATTCATTTTGGATCAAAATCAAAAGTTCCCACTATAACTGATTAGATGACTTACTTATATTAAGGTGACAATTATTCTGAACTAATTATAACTCCTTCAACAACCTACTGTTTACTTACCGAAGAGCTTCTTTGATAAATAAGAAAGCTGTGTTACTAAATTCATCCTGGATAATTAAATACCTAAAATTGCCCACACTAAGTTAGAGCAGGATTTAGACAAAGCAGGATAGGCTCGCCGGACTTTGGGAAATAGTATTAGGCGACCAGGCTACTCGCTATCATATTTTGAGTAGCTCCTAACAGCTGCGATAGTGCCCACGTTCAATACTTAATGAACATTATCTATACAAAAACACCCAGAGCTTATCTCACTAAGTAGAACAACACAAAGTTTTTCAAAAAGTTAAAACAAAGATTATTCAAGATGTGGCCATGAGCTGTGCAGCATGCAACAAACAATAGAAATCCGTTACTATGGACAGGGAAACGCCGCAAAATTGGATAGGCAGCCCTGAAACAGGAGTGGGGACGGGGAGGTCTGGGGGTCCCAGATCTGCAGTTGTATTACTTGGAGGCCCAGCTCCAGCATGCTGTCCGTTGGTTTGATATAGAAGATAATGGGAAAGACCACTATTGGCGGGAACACATGGGGGACATCGGCTAGGTGAGCTGTTACTGAGAGGGAAAACTATTCCGGAGTCATTACCCTATTTTGTTCGACTCTTGTGTCGGCTCTGGGAGCAGACGATGTGGGGGGTGCTGCGACGTGTCCTATATGCCCCTGATTTAGATTTGTGGATGGTGCACCCCTTTGCCCAAACACCACAGACAATGTCCACGGACAGGTGGAGGGAATGCGGCTGTATTATGATTGTGGATATATATCTGGATAGCGCCAACAGCTCAACAACTATGGCCGACAAGACCCGGAGGCCTCTACACCCACATCCACCCTGGTCACTATCCTGTCCAAGGCTGGAGGCCGACGACACATAACACACATATACCACGCACTACGAGCAGACCGTCAGGTGAGGACACTCAAGTTGAAAGAAACTTGGCAGGGGCAGTGTGATGCGTCCTTGATTTCTAGGGATTGGGCTAAAAAACACAAGGTGGTCAGGGCACTGTCTATAAACTCTCAATTTAAACCAGTGCAATATAATTATGTACACTTATCTTACTTGTCTCCTCAACGTCTCCACACCATTTATCCTACCAGGACCTCCAAGTGCCCCAGATGTGGTCAGAATGGGTCTGTCTTCATACACATGGTGTGGCGATGCACTGTCATTGCAGTATAATGGACAGAGGTGTTATCCTACATCAAATTTGCAGTTGGATAGGAGGTTTCAAACACAATTCAACAATGTCTATTGGGTTTACTCTCAACTAATCCACCGCCCCCCGCATACAGAACTGGAGGGGGGATATGATTGTATAGGTGGGCACTGAAGAGGAGCATATGCGGCGCACACGGAGGGATGATAAATTGTTAGAAGATTTGCTAACATGAGGAATGATGACAGGGGCACTAGCTGCCTTGTCAGAGGAGGAAGCTGCAGAGAGTGGGTCGTGAGGTGGCCCTTACTCTGAGGGTATTGAGACATGTGTGATGGTTAAGGATGTGCTCCACTTAAGATGTGGCCTCGCGGAAAACCCGATTGGTTTATGCTGCAGATTATACATTGGGTGCTGTCTAAACATGTGGAGGCTACTGGGGTGAGGGAGTAGGAGTGGGGGTCTTAGGGGAGTTATAGACGTTTTTGCTGAAGATTTGTTATGCCTATGTGGGTACCACAGCAGGGCTGACATACATCATCCGCTGACAATGTGTATGGATATTAAGCATGAGGAGTGTACTCGTATCGATATTATGTAACTTGTGTGACTATATGCTACATGACATGTAGAATATCCCCTCTGCTATGGATATGATGGGGCATATTAGCAACGCTTAGCACAATTTTTTTTTAACGCCGGGTACCACAGGTTTTTATCGCGAAGATATAGCGTTATTAGCAACGCGTATCTCCAAGGAGATAAAAATTCCTGCGATAGCTGTGAAAACGCTGTTTTGCAGGGAACATCGCTGGTTTTCCAGCGATGTTCCCTGCAAAACGGCGATAACCTTACTGATACTATCCTGTGGTTGTATCAGCATAATCCACCCCCTATGTTAGGGATAGCTAAGTCAGGATTTTAGCAGACGTTAGATTTTGGCAAAACCACTGTTTTCGCCAAAATCTAACGTCTGCTGAAATCCTGTGGGCTGCCTTGTAAATATTGCGATGTGAACATCAGAGCTATTTTACAATGTAGTCCATTGGGGTACACCCAGTGACGCCCACTTTGCATCTCATTAGAGATGCAAAGGGGGGCGTCTGGAAAAAGGGTGCTAACATGCATAATCATGTAAATAGGGCGATAGTTTCATCTCCGCTTTTTGGCTTTTTAAGCCAAAAAAGCGGAGATAAAGCCCTTGTTAATATACCCCTGAATTTCATAAATGCTGAGCAGAAGCCGCCAAATGCGATGCAACGCGCGCAATGAAATTCGTTGTATTTATTTATTTGTATATTTACCTCCGTTAGGCCACACTACGGAGTTTACTACCACCCCCACCCTGCCCCTCCCCCGCCCTGCGTCACTGCCCGGCAGCACTCCCTCCAGCATCTGCACAGATAACTATAATTGTCACAAAGACACCCTTTAATTTTCTTTCCCCCTTGCGTTCCTCAGCTGCGATTCTTCTGCTAATCCAAATTTTTATTTAACACCTCTCATAATTTGCATATTTTTTTTCTCTTTTAACACATACTAACACCACGTCGGATTCGGAAACGTTGCCGAGTACCCTCACTGTTCAGCATTTTTGAATATTTTTACCCTGCAGCTTGAGGTTAACAATGTCTATCAGTGCAAGGACCAACACTGGTACGCACACGGTGAACATCACGAGCAGCTGCGGTGCTCTGATGATGTATCCCGATGTTAAGCATTATGAGGACATATACATTTAGGTTTAAGATCTCTTTTATTATTAACAGAAATATATTCAGCAGTGACAACAATCATCCCACCTACATCCAACGGATGGCAGGATATCACTAATTAACTGTGACCTGAAGGAAAAATGGTGGAGGGGGGGATAAAGAAGAACGAGGTATGTGGTGATGGCTATTGGAGCAAATAAGACATCCAAGGCGTACTATGAGAGCATGGGGGAGGGGTCATAGTTCAGCTAAGTAAGATCACTGTCGGTGTGGGTTAGGCGCAGGATTCGAAGGTATGTGGACATGTAAATTCTCAGAGTTCATCTGAGAGGTAGCGAATACATGGTCCCCATGTCTTATCAAATGATGGTAGCGCATGTGTCGGTATTGCTGTCAGTTTTTTTCATTCCCAGAAATTCCCAGATTTTGTAAAGCCAGTCCCTAAAAGTCAGGATGATGTGCTTTACCCAACGAGCTAGTAAGAGCTGCTGAGCGGCTCCCAATGCTAGGGTGATAGTTTGCCCTTAAGGTGTTCCTTATGGATATGTCAATGGATTTGGGAATCGAAGCAGGACATAACTGTGGAAGAGGGGAATAACAGTGTCCTATATGTCATCCACAGCATCAAGAATCTCCTGCCAAAAGGAGCTTATTTTTGGACACTGCCATAAATTATGAGCCAGGGTGCCTAACTGCCCGCTCTGCCACCAACATGCACCGTCTCTACCACTCATCTGGTGTGTGATACGCGCTGGGGTGTAATACCAATAATGTGCTGTTTTGAGGAACTTTTCTTTACTAGATGTACTGTGTGCAGTGGAGTGGGCCCAATGAATAATATCTCGCCGTTCCCTATTGATAAAGTTGCACTCACATCCCCCTCCCATTTACGCTGTGCAGATGTTTTAGGCAGCATCTTTGAAGGAACGAGGAAAGCATAGATATCAGATAGCAAGCGTTTGTCGAGGAGCATGTAAGGAGCCACCTCTCGAACGGTGTGAGAGGTCTGCTGCATGGGAACGGATCGCGGGTGGAGACACCCAGTTACGCAGGATTATATATTGCCAATGGGCCTTTGAAAAGAGGCCATAAACCATTTGAAGTTGGAAAAAGTCCATAAAACCACCAGCATCAAAAAGATTTCCCACTCTCTTACAGTTAGCCTCTTGCAACACATTATATAGTGAACCATGCAGTGCAGGTGGGAAAGCTGGTTCCAAATATAGGTGGGTGGAAATAGGAGTGAATGGGCCATTCTGAAGTTGTACCCTGCCCCATATACATTCATGGTGGCATGGAGAATTGGTGAGACATATACCCTGGGCGGTCGTGTGCCCTTGGTAACCACAGCACTTTTCATATATGCATGCCTGCCACTGCCCGACCCATGAAACACCAATGTTTTTCTGTGAAAGGGTGGGACAACTCCACCATGTATCACAGTTGTGACCCCAAGGCTCCCTACCGCCTGAGGCAGGTATGCCTTTGCCATCCTCGCTTTATTCCCATCCCAGAGGAACTTCTTATCAAGGAGGTGACAGCTGCGCTTGGCGTTGTCCCTGAAACTTCGCTTGGGTATAAGTCTTGTCTGATCTGGATCCACGAAACCTGGCATGTTAGGATCTAGCCTAGGGGCCAGAATATCTGTAAAGATCTTGGCATCTGCGCTTGGCGTTGTCCCTGAAACTTCGCTTGGGTATAAGTCTTGTCTGATCTGGATCCACCAAACCTGGCATGTTAGGAGCTAGCCTAGGGGCCAGAATATCTGTAAAGATCTTGGCATCTAAGCTAGAAAGACTCAGAACCCTGTAGTGTGGTGCCTAAAAAAAGGGGGGATCCCTTTCTAAACACAACAACTAATGTAGCGTTCTCTCTTGTTGCAATGTCAATTACCCTGACACTATTTATTTCTAAAACACATATATCTTACCACCATATCTTGTATCACAGTACAGCATACAGTTTCTCAAAAACTCTCCTCTACAGTTGCAGGTATGTAAAAAAGATGAATTTATTCAATAAAACTACATTACGTATTTGTACACATATCCTTATTAATATTCCTCCCTATCGGGTTACAATCTAATCATATGGATATAAAAACTTTACAAAGCAAGTTAAAAACAAAAGTCGACGCAGCGTTTCGGTGATAGATCTATATTTTCACCTTCATCAGGACCGAAATTTTTCTTAAAATCATAATACTTTGGTGGATTTGGTTTAATCAATTACATAATCTTTGGGGGTTCAATTATTTCACCACCATTTCTAACTCGTTGGTAGGGCCCTTTACTTTTATAATAAGTCCTGTTCTTATGCTAGTTGGAGCCACCGTCTAGTATTATTGGGTGCGGAGGAGGATTAAAAGTTATCTTATTAAGAGCAGTTTCCTTTCATATGAATGAGCTGCATATAACTTCCATGCACTTGCACTGCATTTTATAATTTGCACAGTTAAGTAAATTCTTTTTGTGGTCCGTGCCAGAAGTATGCACTGATTATAAATCAAACATGAAACCTGTGCGGGGAACAGCGGCCTCTCTGCTCCAACGGGTTACCAGGAAGCATTCAGCATTTTTGAATGTGTTTTAGAAATAAATAGTGTCCGGGTAACTGACATTGGAACAAGAGAGAACACTACCTTAGTTGTTGTGTTTAGAAAGGGACCCGCCCCCTTTTTTTAGACACCACACTACAGGGTTCTGAGTCTTTCTATCTTACATGTATACCCCGTCCCTGTGTAAATCATAGGGGTACCTTCCTCCTCTTTTATGCAAGATCTTGGCATCTACATTCAGCAAGGAAATGGGGCAGTATGAGGAGCAATACCTGAGGTCTTTCCCAGGCTTAGGGTTGACTGTATCGTGGCCAGTTGCATCATGGGTGTGAGGGAAAAGGTGGTGCTAAAATCGTTCTATAACCTTGCCAATATGGGGGCCAAGAGTGTTCCAAATGCTGTATAAAATTTGACGCTGTACCCATCATGAACTGGTGCTTTACTGGGTAGGAGGCGCTGTATAGCCATGAGGACCTCATTGGGAGTAATGTCCCGGTCTAAACTGGGGACTTCCATGGGAGGGGATGCAGGCTAAAGGAGTAGGCTCCAGGTATGCCTCAATAACGTCAGGGTCAAGTAATTCTGCGGTGTACAGGTTGGCATAAAAGGATTCAAAATACCGAGTGATCAGCTCTTCCTAAAGGATCAGGGCACCATTGGATTTCAACAGCCCAACTATACAATTTATCACCTGAAAGCAGAGCTGGTGGGCCAGGAGACATCCTGCTTTATTCCCTCCAGGGTAGTATTTTTGTTTTACACGCAACAAGGAATACTCTGCCTTGTCCACGTGTATGGTTTTCAGATGTTTACGGGCCACAGTAAGTTGGCACCGGTCTGCCAGAGAACCTATACGGTCGTGGGGGTATACATCGGTAACAACGCATTTTTTACAACGCGGTACCGTTACCACGCTACTTTTACCACGCATGTCGTTACAACGACATGCGCTGGGGGGCGCTCCAGGATAGTAAATACTTTAATTTACTATCCAACTCCTTTCCCTAGAGTCCACGGGGACTGGAGTTGGAATAGTAAATTAAATAATTTACTATCCAGCGCCCCTCCACGCAAGTCGTTGTAACGACTTGCGTGGTAAAAGTAGCGTGGTAACGGTACGCGTTGTGAAAGTACGCGTGGTACCGTCATACATCCGGTCGTGGGTAGCCTCGAGCTCCTTGGCCGTGGTCTCTAACTGTGTTCGTTTAGTGCGCCTATCCATGTTAATGCGTGCTGCTATGGGTATAAACTGACCCCTCACTACAGCCTTTATTGCGTCCCATAGTAGCACAATAAAGGTGGCCGGAGCGTCATTCGTGGCTAGAAAGGCAACAATGGTGTCTTTGATCTCCATGACTGTACTACCGTAGGTGAGGAGCTTAGCGTTTGGATGCAAAGTGCGGACAAATGAAGTAGGGTTAAGTTGTGTGAACTGCAGAGTGATAGGAGAGTGATCCAACAAAGCAGCCACCCCTATGACTACCATTGATATAGCCTTTGTAATGCGTGGGGAAGTAAGAAAGAAATCAATGCTGGTATATGTTTTATGCACTGTGGAAAAGAAGGTGAAGTCTTGTGCAGTCAGGTGTGTCTGTCACCATATATCTGCCAATCACACCTCGGCCAACCAGTGTTTGAAAGCTGGAGATAATGCCACCGCCTGCCCCTCTGCCTCTGGGTGGACCTGACCAATTGTGTGTCTACAACTATGTTAAAGTCCCCTCCCACAATGACATCCACATCGGGGGTGGTAAGAACACCCCCCAAGTGCCTCTTTAAGAAAGGATTCTTTGTGGTGATTGGTGCCATAAAGGTTGGCCAGTGTAAACTGATGTCCTTTTATGTCAATATGTAGGGATAGCAGTCTGCCCGGTATCTCCATGTGTGTCTGGGTCACCCGGCCAGGGAAGTGTGTTGCCAATAGGATTGCCACCCCAGTTTTCTTGCCATGTAGAATAGAGAAGTATTAGCAGTCGAACCACCTGGCTCGTAGCAGCTTCTAGTCAGTCTTAAGCAGATGTGTCTCCAGCAGAAGACAAATATCACAGTAGGCCTCCCTGATAAGAGAGAGGAGAGCCAATCGTTTCACACGGGCACTGAAACCCCTGACAGTGAGGCTAAGTATTTTAACCATTGCTTGAACATAGAGTGTATTCTAATGAAAATCAAGTGGGCCCACAGCTATGTAAAGAGTCCCCATAAAAATTGTCAGTAAGTGGTGTCTGCAAAGGGAGAGAGCCTATAGAAGATGTCGAAAGGAAAGAGAGAAAAGGAAACAAAAAACATTGAAACAGAACAGTTCCTGGCCTGGGTACAAAAACATTCAAGCTTTGAGGGTCCATGTTGTCGAGCCGCAGTGTCTCTTCTTCCATCATGGCGAATCAAGAGGAGCTATGCCGCCAAAGAAGTCCATACGGTATGCGGACTGGCATCTGAGACATAAAGCCTTCTGTGAAGTAGAATTCTTAGGGTCTCTAGTATGTAAAACATGTGTAGCAATCGTGCCACCGCAAGGGAGGCAGAGGCTGCCTCAATATCAATGGACACTGTCTGCCTTTGAAGCACCGACCTGATGTTGTAACTGATGTGTCAACGCGCCTCGTTCCTTCTGGCTCAGTTTTGGAAGATTTGCAAATTTTACCTTTCCTCGGTCGAGTGGAGTAGAGAGGGCCTACTGACGGGTGGTCCGCCCTTGTGCAAAGTGCAAGTCAGAAGGGGTCTCATGGAACCCTGGCATATCTACCAATGACTTGGCCTCGTCCAGAGTTCGGAGACTCTGAGTTTTATTATTCCACACAAATTGAGGATGGAAGAGGTGTCCCCTCTCATATCTAACACCCTCTTCATGGAGGATGTCTGTCACAGGATGGAGGGAAAGGCGATGTTGCAAAATCATCAGAGAAAAATCTTGATATAACCCTTACCTTGAAGCCTTCAAAGTCAACAGTTGGTTTGTCGTGCACCTCCAACAGAATGGCCTCCTTCTGTTTGTAGTAGTGTAGGCAGGGGAGGCTGTGGTTAGCAAAAGATTACCCGGCGCTCCTAAATCCTCTACGACTGCTTAATGGTGTTATCTTGTATATGTGGCTAATATCCCTAGCAAGGAGATCACACTTGCACAGAACACAGGAGTGGGGTGTGGAGGACGGGGCATGCCACACTATTTGGGAGGGGCTGGGGGATGGGGAGACCAACACAACGCGGGAGAAGGGTGCATCACAATGTGGGAGGAGGGCGGGAGAGACGGTCAACAATCTGAGAGAAGGGTGGGGTAAGTAATGATAAAGGGGCAAGCAACTATGGAGTGCACAACAGCAACAGAAAGAGCAATGATGACAAAGCCAGAAACCCGAAAAAGAAGAAAAAAGTACCTCAAAAAGCTTGCGAGTAGTGGAAGGATACACACTGTGGCGAAGGAAGCGGTACTTAGGCCAAACACACTAAGAGGAAGTATAGCCAGAGTGTGCTGACTAAAGACAAACCAGTAAATGAGAGTGGAGATGAAGCCGAATAATGGTAAGCAATGGGTGGGCTCTCAGCCCCTGCAAGCTATTAAAATGTCTGACAAGCAACAGTGCATGGCTGTCTCAGGCAAGACTTAAACAACAGAACAATATCACATACTTGGTTCTCTCCCACCCAGAGGATAGCAATGCTCTGCTTGCCAGGATTATGTACATCACCTGGATCTACTGAAAAGTATCCTCTGTGCCAGCACAAAACTCATTGAGGACCGTGTATGATCACATCACTCCTACCCCAAAGGAGCTAGACAGAAAATAGTGCCAGTCCAACATACAAAACATTGATCATCCCCAAGAGGTGGAGAAATATACATCTATGTCGGCCAATTATATAACAAGGAATAGGACACTGCCAAAATCAAGTAAAAAAAAGGAAAAATCGAAAAACTTAGAATCAGGTATTTGAACCAAGCATCCAGAATCTGGAACAACATCGGTTTGCTGGTAAGGGTAACCACAATGTCCCTGAGGTACAAAAATGAACTGAAGGCACATTTCTTAAAGGGACATCTAATCCTGTACCTATAGGAAGCCTCGCCACTCCCTCCTCTAACCCAACTAGAATGAAATCAAACTTGTCATCCCACTGAGGCACAATATGTAAAATCCTCTCCCTATATTTAGTGATGTATTGTGCTCTATTGTTCCCTAACTGAAAGGTGAAGGTCAGTCGCCTAATGTCCAGTAGAACCTAAGAATACCATTAATTCCATGGAACCCCAAATACCAGGTTCCTCAAGGCATTCACCATGAGGCACCCTTAATTTCCTACAGTTATGCTCCCAAACTCGACCTTTTCATCTCCTACCTTCCAAGGCACTGGTGGAAATTTAGAACACAAATTGCAGCACCCTGTGCCCTAATAGGGATCCACAAACTGGACCTATCTGAAAACCAGAGACTTCATCTTTCACCTTCGGAGACCATCACCAGGCTAGTCCTTCTGACATGGCAAAATCAGTAGTAACTTACAAACAACACCTTCATGCACCTTTCACACCGTCCCTGCCTTCCACCTCCTCATAGTTATAAGGGTTAGTGCTGTTGTTTTATGCCCCTGGCATTTTCTTCTTCTCGTTCAGTTCCCTTAAGAGTAATAACCCTTATGGTTTCATGGGTGAATGACTCCTACAACTCTGCCTCAAGAGTAAACATGAATTAGACCTAAAATCTGATAAACGCATTAGGTAGGTAGGAATTGCCTGTGAAACATCTGCTAAACTGCAGAAATCGTAATTTCTAGATTTTTCCAGGAGTTCATCTGATATTATTCTGGCAAACAAAAGAAGCATTTTAATGGGAGTTGCCTAAAGTAAAAGTTAAACTCCTAATTCTACTTGTTTGACGGATGTTCAGAAATAAGTGAGCAAATGCCATGTATTTGTTCGAGCCAAAATATCTGGTGAAGGATATGCGACGCTGAAACCTTTTCTTAATCCACACAGGTCGTTAATGCAGTTACGTAGGCTAATGTGTTTTAGAGTAAAAAACCATGACAATAATAAAACAATATTAAAGTGTCTGAAAAAATGAAAACGTTTTGCCAATTTCAATATTTTTAAGTACTGTAACTAACAAGTGCTTCTAATTTAACAGTAATACAAGATAGTACCACGACCCTTGTATCTGGAGTCATATGTCTACATTTCCTTTATTCTTTATTCTTTACAGCAGTAGTTTTTGGATCACGCTTTAAAAAAAGTTCATGATCTAGAAACCTGCTTTTTACACGAGTCAATTTTTTAGGGCTCGGCCTACGTCACCACGAAGTGGGGCGGAGCTCCGAGCTCCTAATGTTAAAGAAAAAAAAAAGGTTTCTTTAGGGCTCGGGGAAGCAACATTCCTTAGTGCACGTGCTTTTTTTATGGCATCAGCATAGTGATTCGTCTTCGCTGTGCTGTCTTTTTAGTAGCCTTGACACGATAGGCTATATGTAATTTTGCGTGCGCCATTTTGGCATTTTCTGTGTGGTTACGCGCACAGGAGTCCATTAATTTCAATTAGGAGCTGTCAGGGTGCCGCGATAATGTAATGCAGATGTTGTGGGCGCGTTCACCAGTCTGCTGTGAATGGCGGCGTTCGTGCTTTTCCTGTGTTTTCTTTCCGTGTAGGGAAGACGTGAAAGGCATGGTCTTAAGAGCAGAAGGCCATATATCTTCAATTATCTCGCCATCACGGCGGAGATAATTGAAAACATATGCCTGCAGTGGCGCGCGCGCGAGGCCGAGAGCTGAGCAGGATGACTCCATGCCACAGTGTAAGAAAGCGTCCGCATCAAAGCAAAGTGTAAAACTTTTTTAAAAAAAAAAGTGAAAAAGCGAGAAGTTTCCTGTAGCTTCAAGGCCAGTCACTGCATAAGGCTGTTTGCAGCCCTCCGCCTCCTGGCAAAGTACCCTGAGACTTCAATAAAGCCTTGTTCCCCCCTGTTTCTAGTTTTGCTGGGCAGTGACTACGTTCACGTCAGGCTTAAGAGGCAAAAAACAATGAGAGTGCAGATTGAGCAGTTTCAGAGTGCAGTTTGAGAGTGCAGTTTGAGAGTGCAGATTGAGAGTGCAGTTTGAGAGTGCAGTTTGAGAGTGCAGTTTGAGAGTGCAGAGTGCAGATTGAGAGTGCAGAGTGCAGATTGAGAGTGCAGATTGAGAGTGCAGAGTGAAGAGTGCACTTTGAGAGTGCAGTTTGAGAGTGCAGAGTGCAGAATGAGAGTGCAGATTGAGAGTGCAGAGTGCAGAGTGCAGTTTGAGAGTGCAGAGTGCAGATTGAGAGTGCAGAGTGCAGAGTGCAGATTGAGAGTGCAGAGTGCAGATTGAGAGTGCAGAGTGCAGAGTGCAGATTGAGAGTGCAGAGTGCAGATTGAGAGTGCAGAGTGCAGAGTGCATAGGGAGTGCAGAGTGCATAGGGAGTGCAGAGTGCATAGGGAGTGCATAGGGAGTGCAGAGTGCATAGGGAGTGCAGAGTGCATAGGGCATAGGGAGTGCAGAGTGCATAGGGAGTGCAGAGTGCATAGGGAGTGCAGAGTGCATAGGGAGCGCAGAGTGCAGAGTGCATAGGGAGCGCAGAGTGCATAGGGAGCGCAGAGTGCATAGGGAGTGCAGAGTGCAGAGTACATAGGGAGCGCAGAGTGCATAGGGAGTGCATAGTGCATAGGGAGTGCATAGTGCATAGGGAGTGCATAGTGCATAGGGAGTGCAGAGTGCATAGGGAGTGCAGAGTGCATAGGGAGTGCAGAGTGCATAGGGAGTGCATAGTGCATAGGGAGTGCATAGTGCATATGGAGTGCATAGGGAGTGAAGAGTGCATAGGGAGTGAAGAGTGCGCAGGGAGTGAAGAGTGCATAGGGAGTGAAGAGTGCACAGTGCATAGGGAGTGCAGAGTGCACAGTGCATAGGGAGTGCAGAGTGCATAGGGAGTGCAGAGTGCATAGGGAGCGCAGAGTGCATAGGGAGTGCAGAATGCATACGGATTGCATAGGGAGTGCAGAGTGCATAGGGAGTGCAGAGTGCATAGGGAGCGCAGAGTGCATAGGAAGCGCAGAGTGCATAGGGAGTGCAGAGTGCATAGGGAGTGCATAGGGAGCGCAGAGTGCATAGGGAGCGCAGAGTGCATAGGGAGCGCAGAGTGCATAGGGAGCGCAGAGTGCCTAGGGAGCGCAGAGTGCAGAGTGCATAGAGAGTGCAGAGTGCATAGGGAGTGCAGAGTGCATAGGGAGTGCAGAGTGCATAGGGAGTGCAGAGTGCTTAGGGAGTGCAGAGTGCAGAGTGCATAAGGAGTGCATAGGGAGTGCAGAGTTTAGAGTGCATAGGGAGTGCAGAGTGCATAGAGAGTGCAGGGGAGTAGTGAGTGCAGAGTAGTGAGTGCAGAGTAGTGAGTGCAGAGTAGTGAGTGCAAAGTAGTGAGTGCATAGTAGGGAGTAGAGTAGTGAGTAGAGTAGTGAGTAGAGTAGTGAGTGCAGAGTAGTGAGTGCAGTAGTGAGTAGAGTAGTGAGTAGAGTGGTGAGTAGTGAGTAGTGAGTGCAGAGTAGTGAGTGCAGAGTAGTGAGTAGAGTAGTGAGTAGTGAGTAGAGTAGTGAGTAGAGTAGTGAGTAGTGACTGCAGAGTAGTGAGTAGTGAGTAGAGTAGTGAGTAGAGTAGTGAGTAGTGAGTAGAGTAGTGAGTAGTGAGTAGAGTAGTGAGTAGAGTAGTGAGTAGTGAGTAGAGTAGTGAGTGCAGAGTAGTGAGTAGTGAGTACAGAGTAGTGGGTAGTGAGTGCAGAGTAGTGAGTAGTGAGTAGAGTAGTGAGTAGTGAGTAGAGTAGTGAAGTGAGTAGTGAGTGCAGAGTAGTGAGTAGTGAGTAGAGTAGTGAGTAGTGAGTAGAGTAGTGAGGTGAGTAGAGTAGAGTAGTGAGGTGAGTAGAGTAGAGTAGTGAGTAAAGTAGTGAGTAGAGTAGTGAGTAGTGAGTAGAGTAGTGAGTAGAGTAGTGAGTAGTGAGTAGAGTAGTGAGTAGTGAGTGCAGAGTAGTGAGTAGTGAGTGCAGAGTAGTGAGTAGTGAGTGCAGAGTAGTGAGTAGTGAGTAGAGTAGTGAGGTGAGTAGTGAGTGCAGAGTAGTGAGTAGTGAGTAGAGTAGTGAGTAGTGAGTTTAGAGTAGTGAGTAGAGTAGTGAGTACAGTAGTGAGTAGAGTAGAGTAGTGAGTAGGACATCACAGGCAGCAGCTGTGCAAGCTTCTTACACTCACAAGAAGACCACAGGCAGCTGAGGTGCAAGCTTTTCCCACTCACAAGAAGGACATCACAAGCAGCAGCGGTGCATATTTTATACATTTGGGCACTGTGGTAGTAAATCCTATTCAAATCTGGCTCTAATAGCCAATTCTCTCGTGAACATCAAGGCCCCCTTCCAGTCAAGATTCTCAAATGTACCAACATCGAACTCCCACGCTGCCCTCAATTTTAAGAGGGTATCAGGCATGTTATTAATAATAGTTTTGTAAGTGTAGGATACTGCCTTTTCTCATAAAACATCCCTTAAGAGCCTGTAGAGTAGTGAGTAGTGAGTAGAGTAGTGAGTAGAGTAGTGAGTAGTGAGTAGAGTAGTGAGTGCAGAGTAGTGAGTAGTGAGTACAGAGTAGTGGGTAGTGAGTGCAGAGTAGTGAGTAGTGAGTAGAGTAGTGAGTAGTGAGTAGAGTAGTGAAGTGAGTAGTGAGTGCAGAGTAGTGAGTAGTGAGTAGAGTAGTGAGTAGTGAGTAGAGTAGTGAGGTGAGTAGAGTAGAGTAGTGAGGTGAGTAGAGTAGAGTAGTGAGTAAAGTAGTGAGTAGAGTAGTGAGTAGTGAGTAGAGTAGTGAGTAGAGTAGTGAGTAGTGAGTAGAGTAGTGAGTAGTGAGTGCAGAGTAGTGAGTAGTGAGTGCAGAGTAGTGAGTAGTGAGTGCAGAGTAGTGAGTAGTGAGTAGAGTAGTGAGGTGAGTAGTGAGTGCAGAGTAGTGAGTAGTGAGTAGAGTAGTGAGTAGTGAGTAGAGTAGTGAGGTGAGTAGAGTAGAGTAGTGAGTAAAGTAGTGAGTGCAGAGTAGTGAGTAGAGTAGTGAGTAGTAAGTAGAGTAGTGAGTAGTGAGTCGAGTAGTGAGTAGTGAGTAGAAAGTAGTGAGTAGAGTAGTGAGTAGTGAGTAGAGTAGTGAGTGGAGAGTAGTGAGTAGTGAGCAGAGTAGGGAGTAGTAAGTGCAGAGTAGTGAGTAGTGAGTAGAGTAGTGAGTATAGTAGTGAGTAGTGAGTAGTGAGTAGAGTAGGGAGTAGTGAGTAGAGTAGTGAGTAGAGTAGTGAGTAGAGTAGTGAGTGCAGAGTAGTGAGTAGTGAGTAGAGTAGTGAGTAGAGTAGTGAGTAGTGAGTGCAGAGTAGTGAGTAGAGTAGTGAGTAGAGTAGTGAGTAGTGAGTTTAGAGTAGTGAGTAGAGTAGTGAGTACAGTAGTGAGTAGAGTAGAGTAGTGAGTAGGACATCACAGGCAGCAGCTGTGCAAGCTTCTTACACTCACAAGAAGACCACAGGCAGCTGAGGTGCAAGCTTTTCCCACTCACAAGAAGGACATCACAAGCAGCAGCGGTGCAAGCTTCTCACACTCACAAGAACGACATCACAGGCAGCAGCAGTGCAATCTTCTTACATTCACAAGGAGACCACAGGCAGCAGAGGTGCAAGCTTCTCACACCTGCAAGAAGGACATCACAAGCAGCAGTGGTGCAAGCTTCCTTTACACACTCACAGCAGGTACTGTGCCAAGGCAGCAGCAGCAACAGAGCAAGAGTCCCTTACAAAGAACAGGCACAGCACAGAGATGCACAATGCAATCTTCTCATACTCACAGGCAGCAGCGGTGCAAGCTTCTCACACTCACACGAAGGACATCACAGGCAGCAGCTGTGCAAGCTTCTTACACTCACAAGGAGACCACAGGCAGCTGAGGTGCAAGCTTCTCCCACTCACAAGAAGGACATCACAAGCAGCAGCGGTGCAAGCTTCTCACACTCACAAGAACGACATCACAGGCAGCAGCAGTGCAAGCTTCTTACACTCACAAGGAGACCACAGGCAGCAGAGGTGCAAGCTTCTCACACTCACAAAAGGACATCACAGGCAGTAACGGTGCAATATTCTCACACTCACAAGGAGATCACTGGCAGTACACACCACATGAACACACTCCATAACACATAGCAACAATTCATTGGCATTTACAATGCCATTAGCTCAAACTCAAATAAATCCGAGCCCGATTGCATTTCTAATGCTTGTCCTTGCATGTTAGTAGAGCTCGAACAATTTTTGGAAACAATACAGTAGTGTGCCTAACAGTGTTTTTGCACTGAATCACAACCATAATTTACTATCTAGTTTTAATGGCTATTTGACACTCCTACTTTTAGGGAAAAGTCTAGAATGTTGGACACAAATTAAAACCTGTCGGCCAAATATCAAGGAAAGTCTCAACAAGAATTATTTTCCGTTCGGATCCCTTAGTTGGGTTGTGTTAAATTCCTGGACACTTCCTCCACATACCTAACAGCACGCTCAGATGTTGTGAGAATGAAATACTGTTATGTTTCTTAGATAACAGAGGAACTCTTTACATAATTACCTTCAGATGTGATCGCATATATCACTGAATTAATATCAAATAGTATTATTTATTTCAAAAAATGGATGACAATACACTTCTATGTAAAAGCATACAATGTGAAAACACAGGGCCTTATTTATGGTGTGGCGAATGAAGTACAATCCAGCAATGTGGAGGAAATTACTTTCACCACCCTGACAGACTATGTCTGTCAAATTTAGAGATGACCGCCAGCCCAGCGGTCATCTCTGCACATTGAAAGAAACAGTTGGCATGGTGGTTCTTTTCGATTTACTTAAAAGTCTGGTGGTTGTCTGCCGTCTGTTTTAATGGCAATCCACCAAGAGTGGGGATCATTATGTGTTTTTTCCTGTTCTTCATCGCCAGGTTTTTCTTGGGGGTGAAGAACAGGAAAAATACATTTTGCAGTCCACTTTAAATAGGGAAGGCGGTGTAATGTAATTTCTCTGATGACCCCCCTACTCAGGCAGTTGGAGGAAGTTTTCCTTAAACTGAGCCACTGGGGGCTCTGCCAATAGGTATTTAAGATCTGCACAACTCTAAATGAGGCAGGCCGACTAAGAGTATGACAGGCAGGGTACTCCGTCACATTTGCAATGGAGTACACTGCCCGCCAAACTCTAAATCTGGCCTTTTTTTTGTAAAAACAGACTAAAAAATAAAGACTGCAAAAATTATTTTAAAAAAAATGTTCTTATTTAGATTTTTATGGAAAAATAACAAAGGGGTACTGGTAGGTACACCCGTGAAACATGCAAACATTGCGATAGGACAACAATACAGTAGAAGTCCAATATTATTGGACAACTCGAGCAAGGGAGGAGACATTAACACAATCACAATCATCACAACAAAAAAGAGGGTTGTCATAAATGAAACAAAGTAATCACAAAGAGGTCCTTGCAGGAATGTCAACCTCATCATCAAGTCCGTAATATTCAATCCACCCCCCCATATTTTACCAAATTTGCGAGAACACCACCTACTTTTATAAGTTACTCTTTCGGAAGCCATAAATTACTCCATACCCCTCCTCCACTCAGCAAGATTGGGCACTTCAGAAGCTTCTCATCGCCAGGCCATGTCTTGTTTGGCCACACCCAAACCGAAAATGGACAATAAGAGTTTCATCCATGACACATCAAAACCATTGGGTATCCCTGAAAGGACATATTTGGGGTCTTCAGATATCAGCAGCTCTAGGATTGCACCGAGTTCTGACAGCACTTGGCACCAGTATATCTGTATGACCCAGCATGACCATAATATATTGATGAAGTATTATTGTTTCCTCCCACTGCCTGAACAGTCCATCGAGTTTCCTCTATTTTATACATTTGGGCACTGTGGTAGTAAATCCTATTCAAATCTGGCTCTAATAGCCAATTCTCTCATGAACATCAAGGCCCCCTTCCAGTCAAGATTCTCAAATGTACCAACATCGAACTCCCACGCTGCCCTCAATTTTAAGAGGGTATCAGGCATGTTATTAATAATAGTTTTGTAAGTGTAGGATACTGCCTTTTCTCATAAAACATCCCTTAAGAGCCTGCCTTCTAAAGGCACAAATTCAGGGAAGTCTGGGGTAATATTTTTGGCTTTCCAAGGGTGTGTGAGTTGCAAGTATTTATAGTAATGACGGTCATGAAGCTGGAATTTCCTCTACAGGGAGGAAAAAGACATTAAAGCTCCCTCTTCTAGTAAGTCGCCTACTCTAGAAATACCTATTCGATCCCAGGGGGTAAAACCTTTTTAATTTGGTTATTTCTTTCAAGTTTCTACTCATCCATAATGGAGTTTCCCGGGTGATTTTTTGCTGCCAGCCTATGAAGGAGTTTGCCTTATCCCATGTCTCCAAGGTTATTTGGGTAGCTGGTAAGAGATCACGTCTTCCCTTACCATCATTAAGGAAGTGTTGATGTGGATGAGTCATTGATATCTATTAGGTGGCATACCCAGTAATGGGCCTGGAGATCTGGGAGACCTATGCCTCTGTTGTAGGGATTACATTGTAATTTACAAAGGGCTATCCTAGGAAGGCCTTTGTTTCGAAAGTAATTTTCTATGTTCGCCCTCAATTTGAATGAAAATGTCATCAAGGAGCCTGTAATATGTATTCTGTAAAACATATAAAGATTTTAGGAGGGTAATCATCTTAAATAATGCCGCCTTTCCCCAAAGTGTTATGGGGAGTCTTTTTCGGCAGCTAGCATCTGCTTGGAAGTCAGTTAGTATTATCTGAACGTTTTGAGTAATGCATCAGTCAGAATCTGTTGTGGCATAACTTCCCAGGTATTGGAAGCACTCTCTGGGTATTTTAAGCTGTCGGGGGAGGCCAATCGGATGAAAGTGCCCTCTAACGGGAAATTCTCCCAAATTATTGTATACCCAGAGTAAGTTCACTAACGTTCAAAGGTGTGGAGGACTTCTGGGATCGAGTCTTTAGGTGGAGAAAGAGCAGGATGTCGTCAGCATATAAGGAAATCTTTTCCTCTGAGATAGGAGAGCCCTCAATTTGGAACCCCTTGATCTCAGGATGGAAAAGGATCAGACATGCTAAAGGCTCTAAAGTTAGGGCAAAAAAAAGTGGGGAAAGGGGACAACCCCGTTGGGTTCCTCTTATAATACGGAAGTCGGGGGACAGCCTACCATTTACCCTCACAGCGACCAAGACTGCCAAAATCTTGACTCACATAATTATCTCCTGACAAAAATTGCAAACTGTAGTTTACTACCAATATCAAAATTTAATATCAACCTACCAAAATGTTTTGGCAGAAATATCACCTACCAGAATAGTCTACAGGTAAGAATGTAAAGGTAAGTATTGGTACACTCTACATAACTCCACATATATGTACCTTGATGATGTACGTCTCTGTTAGGCATGTTGTCTACAATATTTAAGCTGCATGATCGTTTTTCCCTCAAATTCTGACATACAACCTGAGCTGTGTTTTAAGTTCTAAATCCAGGCAAATTCACTTCAAGACATACAACAGGAATAAATATATATTATGCAGTCAGTAAAAGTGACTGTTTATTTCTGGTTAGCAGTTTACATTTGAGGGCCTGTAGTCCCCACTCCAGTAAAAGGTAAAAACGTCTTTTCACACTACTGACTTTTTTTTTGTAAACAGATTTTTGTATTAAATGATAATAAGGTGATTAGTGACATCATAACAATAATGCTATTATTGCAGTTCGGATCCAGCGTTCGGTTTTACAGTCATACATATTAATCGCAGGTTACCGTCCCGCCATACATAAGAAATTGACCTTGTGCCAACACAAGGAAAAACTCAGATATCTAATACAATTATAGGCCTTCGGGCTTGCCGGTTCCAGTTCTATCATCTCCAGACATACATCAACTCTATATTCAGCTCCACAATCAACCCCAAGCAAATCAACAGTGAAAGTACTCATCCCCCACCTCCTGCATGGTGACCACCCTCCCCATCCCCCAGGCATGTCGCTTACACATTTGGTTCCCTGCTTATTGATGTTAATCAGCTCTTCAGGGCATCAGGTGTGCTATTCCAGATGTTGTATTTCCCCAGGTGTGGCCCTCTCCCACCAGTAAGCTCATCCAATACCGTGACCACCCGGGTAGCTATCAGGGCCAGCCAGGATATCAAGCACTCAATTTCCCACAGCTGGGTCCACTCCGTCAAGGGGAATGTCGGTGTCGTCCCTCAGCTGTTTCAGTACCTCCACCAATGCCACTCATGCTCTCGCTGCCTCCAGTGACTTTTCACACCCAGTTCTCTGGGCCATCTGTAGCCTAAAGATCCCTTCGCAGTCCGCCCATCTTATAAGCTCCCTCGTCCACCTCAACACGCTCGGGGCAGTTTTCACCTTCCAATGGCTAGTAAGTTCCCTTTTGGCCAATACCAACCCCAGGTCTATAAATTTGCTTGTAACTTTACTCTTGGCAGTATGAGGGAACCAGTGTAGGAGGCAACACCCCGGTGTCAGCGCTGTCACGTTCTGTCGTGTCCACTAGCCTATCTGCCGCCATTCTCCAAAACTCACACTACTGATTACTATGAAGCACAAAACAGGAATTCTGTCACCACCGTGGTCATGTCACTTATCTCCAGGTATGGGCAAATAGTCCTCTACCATCACGAAGATGCTGCTTGGTGCTCTCCTCCCGGTCCAACAATAGTGCACTACCATGAGACAGGCCTACGTCATGGCGCGAACACATGATCCATGTTTGACTAAAAATCATTACCAGGGATACTGATATCCATGCAGCTGGGAACTCTGGGGCAGGGGTGCACATCCGTCACCATGCAGGGGACTCTTCTGTCCTAAAACATAATATAAAAATAGCTTCATATTTGTGCATACTGCACCTGATACAACTTCCTGGAAGAGTTTCCCATGGTCTTTTTTTTAGGATCCTGTAATACTCCAAGGATTTGAACTTCTACCATTTCCTTTCCCATCAGTGGAAGTCTTATTTCAACTATTTTGTTCTGATGTTAAGCATAACTTTTTTCTCATACTTATTATCGAAGAGGAACTATCTTAAAAAGCAGCAAATATGCCTACATGTCCGAGTGTGGACAGGCTCAAAAGTCCTTCTACAAAATGTCGATTGTACTGCTGCTGAACTGAAGAGATCATCGTTTTTGGTTTAATTTTGAGCATGCTGTGGCTCTCGCAGTAGTTTCAGCATTTGAAGGTTTACCAATTTTATATGGCCAATCTGGAGATATAATTACTTAGGCTTATACATTCTCTCTAGCACAAAAAGTGAAGCAAGTACTAACGTTGGATTTGTGGTTTGTCAAGGCTATTAGAAGAGCAGGGCATCGGTGTATTGTTACTCAAGTCCTACATCATTTCAGGGCCCCACTCTCATGCCACAAAATGTATTTATTGGTTTTGAGGCAATCCTGCCCTCTTTATTAATGATGAGGCAGGCAGCATGGATATACTACTCGATGGCACATGATGCTGGAGCTGCTGTGTCTTCTCTTGCCTTGTGTTGAGGATATTTATGTTACCTTAGAAACCGATTCTCATGCTAAGTGGAGCCTGCATGAACATTTTCACCCAGGCCCTGCAAAATCTTCTGACATGCCTGGGGGCTTTAAACACCATGACAGTGCTTAATAGTAGAGGTGAGTGCAGGGGGCGTGCATCGGCTCTCATTTTTGGGAACAAGGCAAATTTTTCATCATCAAACTTTGATCAAGAGAGAGAGAGAGAGAAGAAAGGAAAAAGCAGAATGAGGATGTGATGACCAAGGACACCCCGAATGTACTGCAATACTTTCACTCCGAAGCTCTGCATAAGGGGCCGGTTAGGATGGCGGACGGACTTGCGTCCGTCCGCCATCCCAGAGGTGGAGGGACCGTCCGCATGGGCTGTGGCGTTCCCTCCGTGCAAATTAGGATGTGACCGCACCCTGGCGGTCACATCCTGGATATTTAACATTGCGGCGGGTGCTGCTTCAAGCAGCACCCGCCGCAATGTTAAAAGTGCATGCTTTACATTTACATGCAAAAAGCGGCAGGCACCGCGCGGTGCCTGCCGCTTTGTGCATGTAAATGCTGGGGGGTACCATAGGTACCCCCCATGTGCACCCCCCACCCGTCCACACCCTGGGGGCCCGCAACGGGCCCCCAAAATCAAAAGTACACATGCTTTTCCACGGCGGAAAAACCGCCGCGGAAAAGCATGTTTACAAATGTTTCCTAATTTGGCTGGCGGTGTCTGATAGACACTGTCAGCCAAATGAGAGCTTTTCCGCCGCGGTTGTAATCCGACCGCGGCGGGAAAGCAGCGGACAGAAACCAAGACCCACCAGCCATCGTAATGCGGCGGTGGGTCTTTGGTGACTCCGCAGAGGATTTTACGCCTCCTCCGGGCCGGAGGTGGCTTCCGCTGACCCACTCCTACTCTGCCATGCCATTAATACATACCTACTTGCTCATGCCATCTCTCTTGGGGAATGCCCCTAACATTGACTTGCCGATGATACTGAGAAGGAGTTGTCCATAGAGAAGGCTCAACTACATTGCCCTTCCCCAATGTCCCCATCACGCACAACCCAGACTTCCCACCAGGGTTCCATGTCCCCAAATTTAAAGTGAAGGAAGTGGATAAACCCCGTACTCTAGGCGAGTTATACACGGATGGGAGGATTATCACTTGAGAGGACCTTGTGGAGAGGTGGGCCCTGGTTAAATTGGACCACTACCGTATAATGCAGCTCTTACATTGGGCCGGCTCCTGAGAGGTAGATCCACAGGTCAACCGGGACAAAACATCCCTAGACGGTATATTTGTAAATACATCACCTAAAGGCATAACCTGGCTCCAAGGACCTTTTCCTGCACCTACAAATGAAACCCAAACACAAATATATCTTACATTGGGAATGCGATCTGGGGACTGAAATCACAGCAGAGACATGGGTCAAAATCTTCAATAGAGGTGCAAAGCATCAATTACCGTACGTTATAAGGAAAGAGCACAACATGTATTGAAACGCTGGTACTCATCTCCCGCCCGCTACACACTATTACTGTGAGCTTGGAGCTGTGTTGGAAAGGAGTTGGGGAGAAAGGTATTTTTTGCACATTTGGTGGTCATGCACTCACATTCAGACATATTGGAAGGACATTCTATCTTACAGCCACCACATAACCAGCAGCAACTTGCTCCTCGACCCCCTAGTGATACTTGTGGACGATCCAGGTGAAAACGCTGAATTCCTTTTAACAACTCCAGCAGGCAAGTTAATTTCCCACCTCCTGATCGAAGCGCGATGGCCCTGGCACAAGTTTGGAAACATCACATTACACCTCCCAGCCACCTCTGGTAGAGTATGGTTTGGAACGTATTTGCCATAGAAAAACTGACTTCCATCATACACAATAAGCAAGTCAAATTTGATACGGCCTGGAAAGCATTTAAACCTTATATGACAAGAGATTGATCTTTTGACTCACTAACCACTTGCCCACCAGAACTAATACACTTTGTGTTTAGAATATGTGAACTTTAAGGGCAAAGGGGTTTTCAGGTTATAACTTACTTATTGGAATGTGGAATTATGTTGCAACAAGAATGTGTGTAATTTCTGTTCTCAGTAGAGTTTGTATTGCATTACTCATACAAACCAAGAGGTCACATGGATGGTTTATTTTAAACTCCTACTCTAAACAAGGTCAACAGAGTTACCTTGACCTGGCTTAATCAAGAACTACAAAATTGAAGTTTTTAAAATTCAGACTGGGACTCTTACCTTGCATAACCCATCTCCCACACTGGCTGAAGAATAAAGTGGGCATCCTCTGTCGTCTATGTGGCAAGGCAATCGAGGATATAGCACACTTGTTGTGTTCCTGCGACAAACTGCTAGAGGAAAGGAAACGCATGTTGAAACTACAGTTCAACCAACAAGGAATACGTACTCGAAGGCATGCAGTTCTTGCCTGCTTCGCACCCGACGACCCGCAGTTGAACTGCAGTTTGGTGAAGTTTATGAAGGAGGTGGAGAAAAAGATGCAGAAACTTGATACTTAACTCAGTTGTAGTCACTTGAACAAGCTGACCTATACTTAAAATGATTGTCAATATTACTAAATCTATGATGGTGGAGAAAGGAGGCTGCCGGGACTCAACCTTCTCTATTAAAGCTTACAAAGAAGTCAATCTGTATTTTCATGATTTAAAAAAAAGGAATTACACAATTTTACATGTAATATTAAGACTATGGTGATAATGTACAGTATGTATAAATATATTTTTTTTAATGGAGAAATTGCAACGGTTTTTATTAACTATGCAAATAAAATATACTTACTTACTTACTTACTTACTCATACAAACCAAACATTCATAAAGAAAGTGTTAAAACATATTTGGTAAGCTCTCCTGGAGTTATGGTTTCAATGACTCAGGATGCTTGCTGTGTTTTCTTTTAATGATGTTGGGGGCTGCTGCACTCACTGCAGTGCCCCACACCAGTAAATAAAATCCCTGGTGGTACCCCTACTTGAACCAGCTCCCCACCTAGCACTCGTTGTGCTGCTAGCAGGAGCTGACTCAGTAACTTTGCTCCCACCTGGGTAGGAGCAAATGTTTTAATTGCTTCCATCCTAGGCCGGAGCCAAGTTGTGTCCCCTCGCCGTGAAAATGCAGGCAGGGTATTGCCCACATTGCAATGATGTCAAGCCACTGGGGATAGGATCCCTGGGGCCAGTTCAACAGCTTGGGGTAGGGGGCCGCAGGTCCACTTCTTATTTTCCAAATCATTTGACACTCAATCAAGAAGGATTTCAATCTTATTGTCAGGTGATAAAGTTGGATAGATTTTCAATTTGTATTTGAAATACATGTATTTATGTTGGTTTGTAATTACCTCACATTTTTTAAAGATTTGACTTTCTGTGATTTGAACATTTGGCTAAATTGCAAGTTCATATAAGGTAACCGTATCAGGAATTTGTTCAATCGTTAATCCTGCAGTTTTTTCCTTCCGGGTACTGTCTCTGTGTCTTGAAGTTTTTCCTTTCTTCATTGCAAACATCTCTTGCAAGATTGATATCTTTCATGATTTAGTGTTGCATGTTTGGAAAAATATCAATTAAGTAAAAAACAACCAAAAGAGGGAGAGCTTAACTGAAAAGAAGAGGTACGTCTTAAAGAGTCTACATATCAATAAATCCATCAAAATTGAAGCAGCTGACAAAGGCGGCAACCAAGCGTCATGAACCCTCAAGGCTATGTTAAAGAAGCACACCGGCAACTAAAAGATGTAACAAATGATGTCAAGATAAAAAACATAACCCAATAGAACAAATGAAATGGGAGTCGGAGTGAAAACATTACAGGATTGAGAAGAGAAATCATTAACCCCTTCGCCGCGGGGCTAATTCTCCAGCAGCGCGGGGGGTGGGGGGCCGTGCGTGGCGCCGCGGTGCTCTTGACGAGCTTAGCTCGTCAAGCAGCACAGTAGATCTGTGCTCATGATGAGCTGAGCTCGTCACGACTCCGCCCACTTAATAGAACGCCCCGCACAGGAGGGGAATTATCCCCGCTTGGGCGTTCCACTGCCGTTATGACGAGCTCAGCTCGTCATGAGCACAGCTCCACTGTGCCTCATGAGCGCCAAAGGTGTTAATTAACAATGATGAATATAGATTTTCGAGAATTGAGAATCAGGTTATGCTGAGAACATATCTCTTACCAAAAGTGCACTAAAGTATGATAGATTGGTTGAGTAGTTCTTGTTTGGTGCATGCTCTATGCCTCAATGCGATGTCTGCCGCATTATTATTGAAATGCTAAAAAAAAACAAATGTAAGATATATTTTTTTAAATATAAAATGTCTAATAGATTCTTCATGGAGGCCCATTGAGTCGGCATGTGAATCTTTCAAAGTATCTTGATTACTATTAGGCACCAATAGTGAAGAGCTTGAGTTCTATATACAGGGGCTGTTTCTCCATTAGGGCTCTGGGACTGCGCCCACTGAAATTCCTATACATTCCTGCACCAAAAATTAAATAGATCGATGTATTTAGAGATACGATTGTGATTCTGAACAAATCAATGTATTTAAGTCTGAACGTTCTGTCACAGCCTGCCTGCCCCCGCCTAGCTCTAAAGCAGGAGACGGAACCCAGGCAGTAAGTCACCTTTCTGAACTGCGTCAGTTAGGTAGGCCCTGTGTGACCCAGGGCCTACCGTTCTAAAGCCCTTCCTTGCCATTGCTGTCTATGGTAGAATTTACTGTAGGCCAGTGGCCTTTACAGCATCACAGTTTCGGGCATAGGAGTCTCCGTCCTTGTGAGATGGCAGCCATTCGTCACGCACAGGCATAGATCCCACCCCTTCCCCTTCGTCACATGTAGGAGTATTGGCAAGTAAGTGTGATTTGGTGCCTTGGCCTCGGTAATGGTAAGTGTTATAATGCTGATCTTGTGTTATGTATAATGTGCTCAGAGACCCCTGGTAACATTAACCTCCCTCACAATGACATTCCTAGGCCTAGCTGCACTTTACTGGCCCCTTTAGAATTAGAACTGCTGTATTTGTTTCCCCACATTATTGATCCTAAAGACGAGCAATGTTTTTCTTCCCTTAGGAAGTTGATCCGAATATTTGAGTCGAGCGCAAAGGGACAAATATGTGCTTATAATAAAGACTGCTATCTGCTGTATAGCGACAACACTGGTCCTATCTTCATGCCTTAACATTACTGCCAAATACATGGATTAGTTTACAAACAATGAATGTTAAAAATGTAAAGACAATGCATGTCAGCGATCTAGTTTGCCTCTTATTTCACATTTTACTTAATATTGCATTCCTCAAGAGAGTTAGCTATTTTATCATGTTGTGTTTCTGTATTTTTCTGTGCATCTTATTACTCTTGGTTAATGCATTCTTTGACTCGTGCCAGGTGTTTTGAGGGGCTTTGATTGAGAACTCTGAGGTCTTAGTAGGTATGGGTGAGTTTTGCGAATTTGCGGTACGCGCGAAAGCGTACTTGCGGTTCACAAAAAAAAGCGAACTTTTGCGAGATTGCGGATTTTTTATTTTTGCGAGTTCCGGAAAGCGAGCTGTTGAAATCTCCCACCGGATGTCAGCTGCACGTCGCATCTACGTATTCGTGATTGTTTACTCTCACGATATGTGATCGCGGGCCCTTATGACGTATTCGCGATCTCAAAGTCTCGCAGTGCAAGATGGCGGGACTCCATGACATACTCACGGTCGAAAAGTCTCGCGAGATCACACAGCCAGATCCAAAATGTCTCAGCGCACGCAAACCGGGAGGAAAACAACTCGGCGAACTCAGATTCACGGTAAATCAACGCAGCGCGCGCAAGATTGTATTGTTAAAAGCGCGAACAAGCAAAAAAAATTCGCCAACTCGCAAAGTGCAAATTGTTTGGCAATTTTGAACGATACGCAGATCGCGAAATTGCCAAAATTTCACAAATTCCACAAGCAGAACTAATTTTCAGCCCATGCTTAGGTTTTAGGCTGAAGCCAAAGCAAAGTCCTTTTCAGGGATTTGGCCTCGCTGCAGAGCATACAGAACAATGGTCATGCCTTCCACTTGCAACTAAAATTCTGTTCAAATGTGTGTGAAAAAGGTACACAGATGTCAAAATAATTACAAGGCAAAAGCAAAAAGAAATACATTGCCTAAATAAGAGTGAGTACAGTGTATGTTTGGAAGTGGTGAAGTGAGGGAGATGTGCATAAGTACATTCGGGGAAGAGTGAAAAGAGAGAGCTGCAGAGGAAAGAGAGGCAGTTGAAGATGTGCAGATGGACAAGATATGCAGAGAAAAAGGGCATATATATATCTATACTACTATAATAAAGGAAGAACTTTCAGCCTTTGAGGCGGGTAAACTCGGGAACCACAGTGCCAATCCACACACCCGATACACCGTTGGAATCATCAGGGTGTGTAGATGGTTATAGGCTATATAAATAAAAAAAAAACGTTATTTAAAAAATATACAGTAAATAAAAAAGTAGTCCCTCCGAAGTAGCGCCGGCCGCGACGTACGTGCTCACGTCAGGAGCGCGGGGAGGAGCGGCGTCCAGGAGCGCGACGAGGAGTGGCGGACATGGTGTGGGGGAGGAGCGGTGACACGAGGAGCAGCGGACAGGCCAGCGGCGGTGTGAGCAGCGGACACAGCGGGCAGGTCAGCGGCGGTGCGAGCAGCGGACAGGCGGGAGGAGCGGCGGCTCAGGTAAGGGGACCCATGTCGGGGCAGGTGGGGGTCAGGGCAGGCGGGGGATAGGCCGGGCGGGGGCCTGGGCTGCTGGCGGGGCGGGCGGGGGTCGGGGAAGCCTGTTGCACCCGGACAAGGTCGGGACGGGCTGCTAGTTTAACATAAAGTGCACATAACTGAAGGCCAAAACTTCCACAGGCCTTAATACTATTAAATTCAAATAATTTCAGAATTTAAACATTTCCAATGTTAATTATTTATAACAAATCATTATTGTTACTACATGTTTCCTTTTAAGAAGAGCCCCCTCCTTTTTCATCCCACTTAAAGACCTATCTACACATATGTCTAGATGACTGGTTGCACCCAGCAGCTGTGGGTGCTTCCCAAAGCCTGGTTAGAGCATTTTCTTCCAAAGTAAATGCCACATGATGTAGTGTAGTTCCTATATTCCCAATATGCTCTGCTCATTGGAATATTATATCCAATAGATTAGACGTAGGACTGAGGTCGACTAGGTCGCTATCGAATATACTAAACTTAATAGTGAGTGCCAGCTAGCTCAGAGGTCATTAGAAACTTTCTGACAACTGCATAAACATGACAACTTTGTTTCCCAAGAATAAGAAATATATCTCTCAGAGTCGCGAAAACAATAGATAAGTATTTCACTCAGTCAATCGTACATGCTACGTTTCAACAGAGTTGTAGAGAAATAGAGAGACGGGCGTTTTCAATAAAATGGTTTATTGAACAGTCGTCTTTCTCATACAAGAGAAGTGAACTGCTACAATTGTTATGCAGACTGCAAAGTATAATGCGTACAGCGAGAATAGTATTATAAAATAATACTGTAAAAGCATTGTATGGTTTCTAAGCCATATAAAAATACATACATAAATACACAGGCTAAAATACTCAACTGGTGCTTCTAAAATACGCCTACCCCAATGTACCTAACCTAAGTCTAGTACGCGGGAAGAAGTAAGTATTGTGTAACATACGTTTTAGTTTTCTTTGCCAAGAATCTACCAAAGGTTTCTCTAGGTTCTAATCAGCTCCATACCTTAGTTAGAATGAAGGAGGTCTGGTATCTCAGTCTCGGGACTCGATTTCCCAACACCCTGCAAGGGGAGCTTGGAAACACTGGAGCTGGATTCTCGGCAGGAGAAGGGCAGCTTCTTGATCAGTGCATCAGCTGGAGATCGGCTTCCTTCGGCACTTGCTGTAGCGAGCTACGCCGGGCAAGTAGATAGTCGAACTGCTCCGAACCACTGTGTCTTGCTAGAGCAAGTGAAGGTATATGTATACCTTGAAGGTGTAAAGGAATGCCATAGTCGGGCATATGAACGTCAGGAAAGAACCCCTAGGGACTAGTTGCTCTTTGTAAAGTAACTGAGTTCTTGGACACATCAATATTCAAGCAAGGGGAAGTTCCCTAACTGCTTAAGCCGATTTTCCAAGAAATCGTTGTGACGTTTGGTACGGGTGGAAGTAGCCATGCCTGTATTTGGGTAGCATGGGCTATGCCTAAATAAGGGATTGATTTCTATGCCTATATAAGGGCAATGTGAATTGTACCTATATAAGGGCATTAATCTGGAAAATTCACTCGGAGCTCTAAACGCCACACAACAATGATTTGCAAGATACTGGGCAAGCACACACTTTTAAGGACTGAAGTTGTCATGCTGTACAATTTCCACATTACAATAACTGTGAAATATATGAATGCAAGAAGATATGGGGCAGTTTTTAATGTATTTAATATTTCAAAGCTATACATTCCCTCTGCTTTGTAAGCCTTGTTTTATCACCAAATTTATTTGCTTTAAAATGAACCATTTGAATCTTTTTTCATTTTTTTCACGGGAGGAGGACCCATCCTACACCCCACATTTGTCCATTAAGATTGCTTGCATCATTCAATACATAAAAGTCATACCCATCTTTTATGTACCAGCACTTTCACATATTACCAACCACCACGGCCTATACAAGAGATACAGGAGTTTTAGTGTGCAGTCTATCCTGCATAATCTGGCAGCAAGAGTATCTTATAATCACAATTGATGCAGTGTCTTTATACACATTAATGAGACAAGACATTGGCTGCAAAGCAGGTGATTACTTCTTAAACTAACACAGTATAGAGGCGCTAGAACATACACAAATTCTCACGGAAGTGATTGAAATATGTCTAAACAACAACATACTCATATTTCATCATGACAACTATAAACAAATATGTGGAAGTGAAATGGGAATGTCATTCTCACGAAGTTAATTTAATCTAACCATGGGCTGGTGGGAGATGATATTAGTTTGGGGTGAAGAAAACAAACAATTCTTGGAAAACATAATTTTATGGACCAGATATAATGATGACTATTTTTGGGAATGGTTCACAGATGGATGTCAAACAGTATTTGCAGCCCTTAACAACATGGAAGTAGGTCTAAAGTTCACAAGCACATTCCACATTCAAAAAATGAATTTCCTAGATATAATAATCTATTAAGAATGACAAATTCCTCAGAATGAAGAGAAATTGTTCAAAAGAAGAAGATATGGAACAGAAAAATTGAACATGTAAAGAAACTATTTTTGTAGAGGGAATACCGGAGTAATGATATTACAAAAAGTCTAGAAAGATCAAGAAGTAAAACAAGATCAGAGACCTTAGTTACCACCAGAAGCCAAGAGGCCAATCCGACGAATGATCAAATAAGACCAATATTGATCTACAGCAACAAATCAAATGCTATTAGTCAAATATTACCTATACAAGAGCTGTTGACATGCCAATATGTTGTAGCCATGTTGTACACCAGATTGGCTGCTGTTTGGCATGGCTAAAGGTTAGCGGGGCAAAGGAAAGTGGTGTGAAGTGCAGTGGTGTAAAGTGGAGTAGACTGAAGTGTTATGGAGTACCTTGGAGTAGCGAAGAGTGGAATAGAGTGAAGTGTAGTGTCATGGAGTGGCGTGGACTGTTATGGAGGGAGTAGACTGTGGTAAAGCAGAAGGCTGTAGAGTGGAGTAGAGTTGAGTGTCGTGGAGTGGATTGGGATAGAGTATTGTGGCATGGTGTAGAGCAGAATGGAGAGGCACAAAGGGTGTTGCATAGAGTGGCGTAGAGTGGAGTGGCAAAGAGTATCAGAGTGAAGTGGCATAGAGTGGAGTAGAGTGGAGTTGAGTAGTGTGCCGTAGAATAGAGTGGAGTAAAGTGGTATGGTGTGGCATAGAGGGAGTGCTGTAGAGTGGAGTAGAGTTGTAGAATGGCACAGAGTAGAGTCTCATGGAGTAGAGTGTCATTGAATGGAGTATTATGGAGTAATGCCATAGAGTGGCCTAGAGTGAAGTGATGTAAAGTACAGTGTTGTAGAGAAGACTGGCATAGAGTGCAGTGTCTAGAGTGCATTGGTTTAGAGTAAAGTGGTGTAGAGGTCATTGTCATAGAGTGCAGTGAAGTAGAGTAGAGTAAAGTAGAGTGCAGTGGCAAAGAGTAGAGTGGTGCAGAGTAGATTTCTGTGACGTAGAGCGCAGTGGAGTAGAGTAGATTGTTTCAGAGTAGAGTGAAGTGGCGTAGAATGGAGCGGTTCAGGGTAGAGTGGAGGGGTGCAGGATAGCGTGCAGAGGTGTAGAGTAGAGTGGTGTAATGTGCAGTGGCAAGGTAAAGTGGTGCAGGGTGCAGTGGCGAGTAGTGCAGTGGTGCAGAATAGATTAAAGTGGCATGGAGTAATGTGATATATTGGTATAGAGTGCAGTAGAGTGGCGTAAAGTTGAATGATGCAGAACAGAATGCAGTGGCACAGAGCAGAGTGGTGTTTTGCCGGGTACAGTCACATAGAGTGCAGTGGCGTAGAGTGGCACAGAGTAGAGTGGTGCAGAAAGCAGTGGCATAGAGTACAGAGGTGCTGAGTAGAAAAGAGTGGGGTAGAGTGCAGTGACATAGAGCTCAATGGTGTAGCGTGGCATGGCGTGCAGTGGCTTCGAATTTAGTGGTGCAGAGTAAAGTGCCTTTGAGTTCAGTGGTGAAGAGTGCAGTCTTGCAGAGTAGAGCATTGTAGAGAGCAGTGTTATAGAGTGCAGTTTCCTAAAGTGCAGTGGCATAGAGAGCAGTGGCATAGAGTACACTGGTGCAGAACAAAATAGAGTGGCTTAGCATGCAGTGACATGCGTGTAGTGGCGCACACTGCAGTGGTTTTGAGTAAAGTGGTGCAGAATAGAGTAGATTGGTGTAGAGTGGATCAGTGTAGAGGTCTGTGGCAGAGAGTGCAGTGTTGCACAGTAGACTGTCAAAGTCCAGGGGTGTATATTAGAGTGGTGTAGAGTACAGTAGTGCAGATTAGAATGGAGTGGCGTAGAGTGCAGTGACAGAGTACAATGACGTAGAGTGCAGTGGCATAAAGTGTGAAAATAGTGGCATAGAGTACAGTGTAGAGTAGCGTAGAGTGCATTGCCTTTCAGTAAAGTCGTGTAGAGTGCATTGGCGTAGAGGGCAGTGATGCAGATTATAGTGCAGTGACGCATAGTAGAGTGGAGTGATGTTGAGTGCAGCTGTGCCGAGTGCAGTGGCACTGAATACAGTAGCACAGAGTAGATTGTTTCAGAGAAGAGTGGAGTGGTGCATGGGAGAGTACAGTGGCATAGAGTGGAGTAGAGTGCAGAGTAAATTAGAGTGGTGTAGAGTGAACTGGCATAGAATACACTGGCATAGAGTCGAGTGGGCCAGAGCCGAGTCATAGGGGTAGAGTGCAGTGGCATAGAATGGAGTGCCACAAAGTGGAGTCACACAGAGTGGAGTGGTGCATAGTGGAGTAGTGTGGGGTAGAGTTCATTGACATAGAGTAGATTGGTGTAGAGGAGAGTGGCATAGATTGGAGTGGTGCAGAGTAGGATTCAGTGACGCATTACGGAGTTTCGTAGTGTGGAGTGGTGCAAAGTAGAGTAAAGTGGAGTGGCGTAGAGTGGAATATGCAGGGTATGGTAGCACACTGCCATTACAGACAACACATCTTCATTTGAAATTACCATTACATTTACACAGACATACAGTTTTACTGATAAAAGAATGCAGCGCACAAACAATAATGTGTGGAACTGTCACCAGCTTGTGTATTGATTTGTTTTGATCATGTTAATATATTTGTTTCCACCACACTTCAGAATTAGCAAAAGGTTTGCTTCATTTGTGCTTTTCTAATGTTGATATATTCTGAAATATCTGCACAGTTCATATACAAACATTTAAATGTTGTTGTGTGCTAGAGAGAATAAAATATTATTGTACAGCCTTCCTCAAACAATCACCCAGCAGCCATCATGATTGCAACATAGAGAACAAGATTTAAAGCCCGTTTACAGAACTCCAGTACTGCTGGAACAATAAAATAAATAGGCTTTGGGGCGAGGGACGGGGTGAATGCAAGCTGGACAGCCTAAAACAATTAGAACCATCAAATAAGAAGCAAGCAAGTGTGAGTTACAAACCGCAAATCCAGTGTTAAGCAATGGACGGAATGCATTTCCAGGGAAGCTTTCTGAAGGTCCCCAAGATGTATTTAGCAAACCTTGTACCTAACAAGCATTTGCAATGCAATAGGTCTCGCATTAGGAAAGTTTGAGCCATTGGTATTGCGAATGAAATTTTTTTTTATTTATGTGTTGGTTGTGAACATAGCTATAGTAATAGCTAAAGTAATAGCTTTGTCATTTACAATGCCAATAGTTTTAACTTTCACAAATGTGACACCTATAGAATTTGCAATGCAATATGTGTTGTATTTTCACGGAAATCCAAGAACAGAAGTGAAATATTAACATTTTTTTGTGACATTTATAAGACAGACGTTATTGTTGTTCGAGTACTTTACGCTGGTGTTTGGATTCCTGTAAATCCCCAGTGTTGCAGGGTGCTTAAGAATTTTGTGATCACAGTGGTACTGTATTCCGGGCTACCTTTGATACTTGCACAAGTGCCACCTTGCCCATGTAACGCTTGTTCCTGAGCCTGAGTGTCTAGCACTTATTGCAGGACTATACCTCTAATCATACTCTGTTTTCTCTTATAACTGCACACTTGTCACTTTCATTTCCTCTGGTGCACTTTTGACTACCTCATGTATTTTGTTTGCTCACAATTGTCACTATTACCTTATGTAAGTAACGTATGTTTTTGCAACCTGTTCTTTTGTAATGTTTCTTATTATGTTTCATTTCTGTTCCTGTTGTGAAGCCTCCGACGCCTTCGGGTAAAGTCCGCGCTTTATAAAAATGCATAAATACATGAATAAATAAATACCGCCTTCGGGTAAAGTCCGCGCTATATAAAAATGCATAAATATATGAATAAATAAATACCGCCTTCGGGTAAAGTCTGCGCTATATAAAAATGCATAATTAAATAAAAAATAAATACCGCAAAACATCCTCGTTACTCTGCCGGCCTGCGACCAGGAAGTCAGGCAGGCCGGCGCGACAACAGGAAACAGGAAGTAGGAGGGCGGGAGCCTACCCCGCCTCCCACGGAAGAGCCGCGATTGGAGCCGTGCACCGGAGCAGGCAGGAGCCTACCCTGCGCCCCGGTGCCTAACGAGGGAAGAAGAGTCCTGCTGCCGGGCCCTGCAGCTGAGGAGAGCCGGTGAGTGCGTTGCTGAGCTGCGGGCGGGCGGGGGGGATGGGAAGCATGTACACGCACGCGCGCGCGCGGGGGGGGGCGGCCTGTGTATGTGTGTGTGTGTGTGTGTGTGTGCGTGTGTGTGTGTGCGTGTGTGTGTGTATGTGTCTTGGAGTGTGTGTGTGTGACTGTGGGGGAGGGGGTGTGTGTGTGAGCGAGTCGATGTGCACGGCGCGGGACGCGGACGCGACGTGCGCGTTCGCGCACACGAATCCAGGAGAGAAAATGCTCGGGCACCCTCTGGTCCGTCATTCCTCCCACAGTGATCGCTACTGGTCTCTAGCTGGATGCATCCTTACGGATGCTTTTCCAGCGAGACCCAAAAATGAAATATGTACTGGCACTGCAGTGCACTGGCTCGCCTCCTCCGTTCCTCGTGCTTTCAGCCGGTCGGTGCTGGTCTGAACCAATTCCTCTAGCCAATCCAGACGCATTGCTCATGCTGCTGATAATGTTAAACAGGATGAGACCAGTGCCAGGATTGGTTGGAGCCTGTCCCTGCTCTCCACCCAGCTGTGCAAGACAGCTGGGTGGAGAGGTTTAAAGTGTGCGTGTCAGGCAGGCCAGCCCAATGGCTAGTTCAGCCCACCTAAGCTTACCCTATGATTCGCCTTCAATCAACATTTTAACCTACAATGTTACCCTTTAAAATAGATTCATCTTGGCCGCTATTGACTCCATGTTATTAATGATTGCTCCATTTACTTTCATTAGGAATAATTCACATTGGTTACTATTTAATATAGTTTGATGAATTGAAACCTTGGTCTGGGCATTTATCAGTTCTTGGTTTCTATAGCTGTTGCCCCTCACCGTTTCATCTTGTGAAAGTAAGCCTTAAGCTTGGGGGTGAGGGGGGGGGGGGTCATACATGCGAGTTTGCCTCTCTGAGGTCCTCCAAATACGGTTCTTTTAGGAGCTTACCCATTGCATGTAGAAAGGTTTGCTTGCTTCTCTCTCCCTGCCCGTCAGCATGCCAGTTGGATTTCATACTGCTCTATACATTGCGCTGAATGGAGTGGGCTGCATTTCCCTTCGCAGAAATGATCGGCTACCCAGCTGGCTGGCAGGGTTGGGACAGATTACTGAAGCCTGGTGCCCACACCATGGTGCCCGTGGCTTTACTCTCTGTGGGCTCGGTGCCCTGATGGATGAAGATGAGATGGGAATGCTGCTGAGTGTGCTGTGCATGCAGCAGTTCCATTTTGTATGGGAACTCATCACCTGGATGCGTTTCCTAGCCGTGCTAAGGGTGTGGACTCGAGACAGGCTGCAGGTGCAAGTCTACATAAACCAGACAGCCTGTAGATCCATGGATGTGCACATGTGTTTATGATGGGGTTCGTATTCTGCAGCTCCTTGGTTAATGCAATATTCGGTTTCCCTGGCAGGGCTCTCTTCAACTCCATTGTAAATCCTGACCTCCTGCAGCCTTGCACAGCCACCAATGGTGCAGGATGACCTCCTTATCGAGAGGGCTAGATGTTAAGGAACGGGTATAGCGCCAAGCTGCATGGGCGTCCTGAGAATACCCATAGGGGGTACCAGCGTCGCCGTTCACAGAAGATCTACACGAGACTCCGGAAGTTCCTGAGTACAAATACATTAAAAGCATTTTATTTTTCGCTTACACTTACGTCACTGCACAATGTGCATGTAAATGACCCGTTGAAGATGTCATTCTTGTCCCTGGGTCTGTGGCCTGGCTACCGTTCAGCAGATGGCCCATAGATATCTTGTGCGCCTCCGGTTTGCATCTCTCCTTTGTCTTACTAACTTCTCTCTTGTACAAGGTATTAGTGCTGAGTTCACCACACCTTCGGCGTGGTGTCTTTTTTGGGGTGCGTTTCACATAGCCGAAGGGATCAGAGCGCTTTACATAAGCACCAGTTGCGTTACAGATGGACATATTTATTATGTTTTGCTAGGTACTGGGAGATGAAGTGATTTGCCCAGAATCACAGGATGTTGAGCGTCCCTGTCGAGACTGTAATCGGTTCCCCAGCTTCGAAGTCGACCGCTCTAGCCGTTCGGCCATATCCTCTCCCTTTTCCTTTGCATAAGTCCTCGCAGCCTTCAAAGCATGTAGGGCTCACGAGACTCCTCTAACCCCGGATTTCTTTGACCTTCGCTGAAGCAAGTGGCTCAAGATTAATGGTTATGCAACCTAGGGCCGTTTCGTGAACCTCATCTGTTGCACAATTGTTTTCAAAACCCTAATACAAACGTGAGCCAATCTAAGGGCGAGATTACAACTCTGCTAGCCCACCTGTCTCTGGTCTGCTCCTATGTGGTGTTTCCCCTCGCAGTCTCTGAACTCTCCAGCCTGCACACTGCATACTCTTGATGATTGAACGATTTTTGGATTCTCTGTCCCTGGTCCTTTGTTCTTTACATGAACGGTCTCTGTAGATGTTGTAGATACACAGTAGCGTCCCTTGACTCAACGGGCCTTTACACCTTTTATAGCGCTGGCCTTCCGATCAGCACACTTACGTTGGGTGCGCCATACCGACGTCATCTGATCATAGCTATCCGAGGCCTTCAAAGGCTTGTAGGCTACACACAAATCCTAAATGCTGCATTTCAGCTTTCCTCATATCTCAGCTAGAATAATGCTTTACTGATGGTATGGCAGACAAAATGAGAATATTTGTGTTCCTGCTGTACTCCGATAGCAAACTAGCACTGGCAAAGCCAAAAGGTCTCGGCTACTCAAGATATATAAGCTTTGACAATTATTTTTAATTAAATAAAAAATAAATACCGCAAAACATCATCGTTACTCTGCCGGCCTGCGACCAGGAAGTCAGGCAGGCCGGCGCGACAACAGGAAACAGGAAGTAGGAGGGCGGGAGCCTACCCCGCCTCCCACGGAAGAGCCGCGATTGGAGCCGTGCACCGGAGCAGGCAGGAGCCTACCCTGCGCCCCGGTGCCTAACGAGGGAAGAAGAGTCCTGCTGCCGGGCCCTGCAGCTGAGGAGAGCCGGTGAGTGCGTTGCTGAGCTGCGGGCGGGCGGGCGGGGGGGGGGGGGGGGGGGGAAGCATGTACACGCGCGCGCGCGGGGGGGCGGCCTGTGTATGTGTGTGTGTGTGTGTGTGCGTGTGTGTGCGTGTGTGTGTGTGTGTGTATGTGTCTTGGAGTGCGTGCGTGTGTGTGACTGTGGGGGAGGGGGTGTGTGTGTGAGCGAGTCGATGTGTACGGCGCGGGACGCGGACGCGACGTGCGCGTTCGCGCACACGAATCCAGGAGAGAAAATGCTCGGGCACCCTCTGGTCCGTCATTCCTCCCACAGTGATCGCTACTGGTCTCTAGCTGGATGCATCCTTACGGATGCTTTTCCAGCGAGACCCAAAAAGGAACACAGTTGGCTGGAGGAGTCACAAACTGCCTTTACTAAATGCAAATCTTGTAAGGCTTGTTAAATTGGAAAAAAATGTAACTTCATTTCAAGATCAGGATGGTAAATTAATCAAAATTAACAAGAAAATGTACTGTGAATAACATTATGACATATATCAATATGTCCCCAAATGTAAATGAGGCCTCAAACACATTGGAAGCACCATATGTCCAATATGAAAAATAACCTTAGAGCACATCAGAGTTGTACGAAATAAGAATCTTTCACATACAATAGTCAAGCACTACATGAATCAACAACAGGAAAACTGGGAAACAATGAGAAACTATGCAACAGACATGGTGACAAAAATGAGAGGAGAAAACATTTAAATTGCAACAATTAGAATCAAAATACATGATATGGTTGAAATCACAACAGCCATGTGGATTGAAAAACGATGAGGAGCTAAATGTACATATTTAGCCATCTCCAGTTGTCATATGCAGAGTGATAAACTGCTAAGAAAACGATGGAAGATGGTCACAAGAAAGAGTCCTTTTGAGATAGCAGAACTACCCCACTGATTATTTCAAGCTCAAACTATGACATTAATTATGCCACTTAGGTGAAAATATGTAAAAAGCCAATTACAATTGGGTGGAATAGTGTCTACAAAACACCACTAAGGTGATAAGTAAAAGGCAATTTGAAGGACACAAGGTGGCAACAAATACACTCTGATTGTTAAAACAAAATATTGGCACACTCATAACAATATATGGTGGAGCGACAATATCTACTCACGGTGACATGTGGGTATCTGTTTTGAAAACTTAAAAAAAAAAATCTTATCAAATGTGGGCTACATATCCCAACATGCATCATAACTAGCTAATTTAGGAGAATATAAACGGTCACTAAAGAGGGGCTGCACTAGCCGTGCCAAAGATCATAGGGTCGAAATGCTTTGGCTTGCTCTTAAAAACTATCTGCTAGATGCATCAAAGTTCGATTTCACGAGTCCTTAATTGCGAAGTTTAAGGATTCGCATTTAGGGACTCGCAAAATCAGATGCATGTAGGATTTGCTAAAATATTAGCAATTCCTAAATATTCCTTATCTGCGACTCGCAGAGTGTGATTCGCAAATAAGGAATGACATCTCATTGATTCCTATGGGCCAAGAGGCCCATAGGAACAGGGCCGGACTGGCTACCGGGCAGTTAGGAATGCTGCTGAGCTGGGGGGTGATTTCGTTAATGGGGACCTGCGTGAGCTAAACGAAATTCGTTTTGCTTTCAGTATTTCGCAGCACACGCAGGTCTCCATGGACGAAATCAGCCTCCACTGCAGTAAAATCAGGCAGCAGCTCGGCAGCATTCCTAACTGCCCGGTAGCCAGTCCGGCCCTGCATAGGAATGAATGGGGAGGAATTCTCAATTTGCGATTAGCAATTAGCTAATCGCAATTTGAGAATGCGATTTCAAGGGTGATGGGTCTCCAAAGGACACCCTGTTGCACCTTTTAAATTGACCTGGACACTGGTATTGCGCACACACATGTCCCAAGGACATGTGTGTGTAACATACAACTTTGAAAGATGCACTTTAGTGCATTTTTCACAGTTTTCGCTATTAAGTTTGATTTCACGGTAAATAGCGACCCCTATCAGCGAAATCGCTAGCTATTTTACATTCATGCATTGCATTTAAGGAATCTCAATTTGAGATTCCTTAAATGCAATCGCAAATAGCGATTTATGCATTTGGGATGATGCATCCCAAATGCATAAATATCGGTCGCAGAGGGGCAGATTCTGAGAATCTGCCCCTTTGCGAACGGTATTTCGCTTGATGTATCTAGCTGTAAATATAGAAAAAAAAAACGATTTTTCACCCCTGGAGTGCTACATGCCTTTGTACAAAGGTGAATGCTCGGATGTGGCTGATCCTGACGCGAACATCAACAGGAAAGGGCGTACCAAGAGCTATAGACCAGCTTGGTGGATATATATAGTACCTCACTTCCAGGATCTAGCACTTTAGCTTAAATACTTTTCCAGCCTCATATTTAAGCTTCTGGTTTTTGTGAATTGAAAAACGAATCACTAAAACATGCCCAAAACACTCCTTCTGAAATTAAGTTGAACACATGGTTGAGAGATAATGCACAATCATGCTAGGAACGGATAACAACGCTGCTTTCCCATAAACATCCTCAGATGGAGGGTTCCAGCTGTTTATCGTTTCCAGCTGCATATTACATGACACAAATGGAAACATGTAAACACACATTCTTAATGTCTGGTTTTAGTCAATTAAACCGGTCGATCTGGGAAAAGGGTGGGAAAGTTAGAGAAGAAAAAATGCGTGGGAAAAGGAAATGGAATTTTTCACGTTGTGCCCCTGTAGTCCCATTTGTTTACATTTGGCTGGCGGGAGCCTGAAGTGGGAAGAAGTGCTGAGGTATATGTATCCTTTTAACATAAGAAATTATGAGTATTTGGGGCTCATGAATCAGTCACATCTGAATGTGCGTCTGAATGTGCGGGAGAATATATATGCACCACTGTAGTTAAGACAGGCACCACACTTCAAAGGAAATCGGGTTTTTGTACATTTAATGACTTTTACAGTTTTGTAACATATAGAAGAATATCTTGCAATGGTCCAAACGTAGTGAACATCGACCAAATGGTTCAAAAGTTGAAAGAAGGCCCAAAATCCTATCTCAGTTTCCTTTATAGGGGGATTTACCAGGGGATTTTTTTCCTTCGCAGGTAACTCTGAAACGGCTGAACAGATGGTCGCCAAGTTGTTATGGAAGGGCAGCATATTGTCCTTTCGGTGCCTTGTCTTAGTTTGGTGAAAATCCGTTTAACCGTTTTGGAGATATGAGGCAAAATGCCAGCGCCCAGTGCACTATATGGACATTTTTCAAATTGCCCATAACCTCATTGGTCCCAGACAACATGAACAAAGTGCACATTCAAAGCCAGCTGCATAGTACTATTTTAGATAAAAAGTAAAGAAAGAAACAGTACAGCGGGAGAGCTAATGCTGCAACATTCATAAGTGGGCGGTTAAGCTGCCTACTCTCTCCATGGCCTACTAACAGGCTGTAGCGAGGAGAAAAACAGAGGCTTTTCACCACAACGCACCTGGGGCCTCATTTATGAAAGCCTTGCGCCACGGGTGCGTCACTTTTTCCCATGTTAAAAGTGACGCACCGTCGGCGCAAGTCCTTCATAAATAAGGCCCCTGGTCTGGGAAAAACCAGGGGGCTAATCACAGATTGCCCATGTTTTGCCTACTAGCTTGGGAAGTTAATAAATTCATACCCCGTGCTTTGACAAAGGGCACCACCTCACCTGACCAACGACCCTGAATAATGTAAACATACAATTAACCTGCCTTTATATGGCACTTTATACCACTCTTCTGCTGTTTCTAAGTATTATAATTAATAAGGGTGAGGCGCCGAGCAGTACATGGCGAGGGCCTCAGTTATGCTTTGTGTAGCGTACTATAACTGTGGAATGTTATGTTTTATGAATACCTGAGTTTTTTAGTTTTTTTTATAAAGAGCTGTTCATTTAATCTGTGAAAAGCTAACCATTCCATACTTTTGATATCGTTTTTTCAGGTATTTCTTAAATAACATACTGTACACAGCCACATTCCATCCAATCTAGGTTGCTGTGGCCTTTGGCTCTGCACAGCAGGCTTTGGGTGCAGATCCTAACCTATGACCGGGCCCAGAGCCTCCCCCCCCCCATTCCCCGACCGTGGCCAGCAGTGCACCTAGCATCCATCTCACACAAACCAGCTGCACACAGCGAAAGGCCAAGCACAGCAGCTTTGAGTCATGTCTGCACCAAGCCAGCTGAGCCTGGCCTTTGGCTGAACACAGCGACCGCTCGAACGCACACACACCACCCTCGTGGACATAATCCACACCACATGCCTGATAGCCGTGCACAAGAGGGCTTGGCCGTCATTCGGACATAACAGATGTCTGAAGCGAGGAAGGAATGCAAGCCCTGATTCACTCAAAGGAGCTCTGCTTGGTCTTTGGCCACGTGCAGCAAGCTCTGTGCTATGCACCCAAGCCCCATGTGGACATGCCGGACTGTACTCAGCCATGGACCGTGCTCAGGAAAGGGTTGGGTTTAGCCCTTCTGTTGATATAAACCACTGTGGCCTGTCTTCAGCTATGCACAGGAGGGAGTAGCCCTTATATGGACACAGCCAACTATAACATGGCCTTTGGCTCTAGGCGCCTGGGGCTGAAGACATAGCCTGGCTTTTGGTCTGGCCTTGTAGGCAGCCTTTTGTCCTTCAATTTAGGTAAAGAACTTCAACTTCTGCCAGGTCTTGTGTGGAAAAGTAAATTTTGCCATGTTCTGTGTCCCTACGCCTCATCCATCATATGTTATGTGTGCATGACCAATATGCATATGTTATTCCCCATGTCCGATTAATGACGCAATTACAGTTGTGTCCACCTCTAGTATGTCATTTTCCAGTCCTCGTGAATACTACGAATATCAGGCCTATGTAAAGATACGTTGCCACGTTTCTCAGTGTGCACGTTATTTCATTATAAAGTCCCCGTTTCCAGGCCTCAACAGGGCCCGGACATCAGATTCAGCTCCTGTCTCCTGAAGCCTCGCTAAGGAGCGATACAGCCCCCACCTGTATCCTCGACCTTTCACTTACTTCCTGCCTCGCAGTGCCCGGTGCAGCTTGGCTCTGCCTCTGAGTCTGCCAAAAGTCCAGCTATCAGTTTAGTCCTCCTTCTCTGCATTCCTAAGCTACTGAACTGCATCAATAGTTTCCGTCATTGTCTAGCCTATTCGGCTCCACGTTAGAGAAATACTGTATTTAATGGTCATTTAATATTCTTCATCACGCACTACATGTAGAATAATGCATGGTCCAGTCTTAAAATCAAGTTAGCTTTTCCCCTCATGACTTCTAGTTTATATCAACATGTTCCCTAAACATCAGATACTAGATAGGGTTTAGGTACATGTCGCTCCGACCCTCCAGACTTTAGTCTCTGCTCCTAGCACAGAGTTCATATCCCCCAGCTTCTCCTAGTGATACGTCATTGCCAGTTTGCGCGCACCACCAGGTTAGAGGTCCCGGCTCCTTAGGTAGCCCCCTCCAATGTTTCCGCCCATTTCATGACATATTCTGTTACGTCTGCACCACATGTCTATGTATACGCCCAGTTACACCTACTTTTACTGTTATCTTTCGCGACTGCTACGCGTCACGCCTTCTGCTCCACCCACTGCTACGCCTACTGCAATGTAATGCTATGTGTTTGCGTTATGTATATAAGTTCATGCATTGTTATTAAAAGTTAGCGCGCTCATCCCAGACCCAGCCCCGGCAGCTGCCGGGCCACTCTAGCCCTGCCATTCTGTTCCTATGCAGGTTGTCCTGATCCTGTCCTAATGCTGTAATAAACCTGCAGAAACTCCTACTACCTCGAATCTTGACTCTTATTTATTGAGCTATCTGTTATGATATATGCCTAGTCAAAAATAGGGTATTATTTATTTATTTACCACATAATGGCGCCCGAACAGGGACTTGCCCTTTCCCCACGCGTCGGTGAAGCCACGCCGACCCCCTGACCCTCTGCAGTCGTGACGGAACCATACTGGCCAAGTGCAGATATTTCTGCTTCAAGTATCCCTCAGGCCCACGGAGGAGACGGAGGAGGCGGTCCAGCATCCAAACGAGACGGTGGAGGAACGCGGCGAGTCCCGACCAGAGCCCAAGCCGAGAGTCCAAGGTCCGAGGTATCCGGAGGCCCACCCGTAACTGAAGTCCGAAGTCCGAAGTTCGTCGTCATCAGTCCAGTCCAGTCCGAGGCCTTCCGTTCCGTGCTGCCCGGTGAGTACCATCGCTGGGGTAGTATCTAGACAGGACCAATCTAAATTGACTCCTGGTCCGTGGGTTGGTGGTACCCAGACTCACAAACGAAGTGTTCACCTAGGTGGATACGGGTCTTGATGCGTCCCTTTATGGGACCGGTATGTTCCGTACTGTTACAGCAGTGCATCCAGTAACTCTAGTCTGTTCCGTTCTCGAGAAAATTCTTGTATTTCTGTTCTCAGTATTCCAGGTAATATTCTGTTCGAACTGTTATGTTATGATATTGTTTAATGTATTTTCAATGTCGTGGTATGCCTGAATTGTTTTCCCAATTGTTATTGTTCTTTGTGTATTGTATTGTGTTCCGATTCAAGTTTACAATGCCGCTCTTTTCCAAGTTACGTCAGTTAAAAACTAGAAAGGGTTTATTAGAAGAAGCAGTTCCTGTTCCGCCGAGGGACAGTCCAGGTCATTTTATGTATCAGAAACATGGCATAAGTGCCATATTGTATCTAGATTTATGGGTAGAGTATACCAAACAGTTAGAAGAAAAGTATAGATGGCCTGTATCGGGTACATGGGATGCCGAATGTATCATGCGAGTAGAAGAAGCATTATGGAAAAAGAAAGCCAGACAGTCACAGAAAGATGCCATCGAGTTATGGCGTAAAGAAGCGCATAGAAGAACCGAAAAGGAAGTCAGAAAGTCAGAGTTAAGTAGAGAATCCCAAGAACGAGCTCAAGAAAGAGAATTAATCGAGATAGGTGAACAAGTCAAAGCCGAACAGTCAGACAGACAGAGGCATGCCCTTATTAAGGGTATGTATCCTCTTCTTGCCGAGGGCTCGCCAAAAGCGACCCCAGAGGCATCCAGTAATTTCCCGCCACCATTAGTTCCGACCAAGCTACGTCACAAACAGACCGCAGCTGATATTTTTATTTCGTCCTATTTGGACGACACAGTCCCAGAATATGCAAATCCTGTTCGCGCTCCGCCAGTCCCTGTAAATCAGGCACTTCCCGCTCTTCCAGACACCGGAGTACCTGCTACGGTACCCCCGGTCCAGCCAGCATTTCAACTTCCCGCTCCGCCACGAAGAATGTCCGTCGATGATTCTAGTTTAGGGGCCGCAGGAGGAGGTCCTCCTCAAACCCCGCCGCCACACAAGCGTTTAACGTTAGCCGAATTACATGCACAAGCGTCACAGCGTACGCCTAGACATCAGACTGTAGCAGAAATAAGAAAATCCCTTGCCGAATGTGTCTATGATCCAGTCCCAGGCGAGGATAATATGGTTTTATATTCGTTCCGTGTAAGAAAGGTGGCCGAGTATCTAGTCACCTTACCGAATATGAAAGAAGATCTAGACAGAATATATCGTTTCATCCGTACAGGGGATGATCCAGAAAGTATTCACGAAGCCATGTCTCAAAGGAAAGCCGAGATCCAGCTCATGATATTAAAGTTTCTGATTAATTGTCTAATAAGAGAACAAGATTACCCGTCTAAAGATTCTGCCGAAATGAGAATCCTGACAAGGTGGAGTGATAATATAGCCGAGGGTAAGCACAAGACCGTCGGTGCCATGGAAAGTATGTACAAGAAAATCCGTAAAGAAATAATAAAGATACACGAACAGCGTAAAGCAGCACAAGTAAGCGAGAAAGAAAGTATCTCCGATCCTGAAGAGGAAGACGATGAGAATACTGCCAGAATAGCGTATGTAGGAAAACCTAGATTTCCAGATCGCCATTTACGTCTAGAACCCAAGTCTATTTTCCATCATTCAGCACCAGAACAAGGTTCCCTAGAACAAGTATTTCAAGCTACCGATCACATTCTGAAATCACGAATCGGTTACAGTGAGTTAAGTAATATGCATGAACAGGAACTAGTCCGATCAGCAGTCCGATGGATTACTGATTCTACCACTTTTCCAGACGAAATAGTGGCACAAATGTTCCTGAAACTGCCCCCAGCCGAGCAACGACTGGTGGGTATGTATATGATCCAGCACCTCATTACTCTGTATGAGGGTCAACATTCTGATCCAGGTCCGTTACATGATGTCCTGAACGAGTTACTCCAGTACAAATGGAGAGGTCTAGGTACCGATTTAATTAGTGTCATTCTAGAACAGCGTCACAAATATAGAACGTTCTTGAACCCGCATTTTGTTCATGTCTCACCCCCAGAAAGTAAACCGTTTTACATAGACAGACAGAATCCGTTACGAGAAGTCCACCCAGTCAAAGGAACGGGTGGCGAAATGCAACGAGTGTTTGTATACACTCCAATCACAAAGATGGAACTCCTTGAAATGAAGAAATTAATTCCCTGTCATGACAAAGATCCAGCAGGGTTCCATAGAGAATTAAAAGACATGCTCCGTATGGGAGAATACACTTACCCAGATATCATTAAAATGTTAAAAGTTCTGCTACCCGCAGGGGTGTATGAAAAACTAAAGGAAAAAGAATGGGAGGTGGGAGAGAAAAAGATCGATTGGACAGTTCTAGAAGCTGAAGACAAGGCACGAGTACCAGGTACCGGTCTTGGAGATAAATGTAAAGAATTACCAGAATTATTAATTCAAGTTTTACCCAGATTATTGACAACGAGAAAAGAAGACTGGGATGCAATCTCAGCCTGTAAACAGAAGCAAGATGAAGATATTAGTGATTTTTATTCTAGATTTGAAAAATGTTTTAGTATTAACAGTGGTCTCAAGACAAGTAGTGAGTCATACCCTCACCTTTTCGTTACCAAATTAGTCGAGAATTCAAGCCCACAAATTAAAAATCGAGTTCTGAAAGTCGAAAGCACCTGGCAAGCAAATACTCCGTCCCAGATGCTCCAGATGCTTCAGTATCACCAGAATAGAATCAGGGAAGAGCAAGAACACGAGAGAAAACGTATGAAAGACACGAAAATGAAAGTGCTAGTTGCACAATCTGTTCCTCAAGACAGCCAGAAGAGGGGTCCGAATCAAGCCAGTCATCCTGCAGCTCCCGTTAAAGGGAACTGCAATTACTGTAAACAGCCAGGTCATTTTATAAACGAGTGTGCAGTTCTGAAACACAACATAGCTACTGGTAAGACTAAAGAAAGACCACGTCCGCCTAGACAAGAACAAGTTTCACAGATTCCTCAGCCACAGAATGCACAACAGACAGTTACAGCACCGCAGCCTATTGCTGCAACACAGCATGTCACATCACAGATGTACCAGTATGCACAGTCTGAGTATCCAGAGTACCAGCCATATTCATGAAACAGCCTAGAGAGGGAGGTAGGCTTGCCTCTCATCGAGATACCTGTAGATCAAGAAGGTCCCTATGTTCACAGTCAAGTACTAGGGAAAGACAGAAAGTTTTTGATTGATACAGGGGCAAGTAGGACCACAATTAGTCATGCCGAAGTTCCAGGGGCTCCGCTCTCAGGCTCAAGAAATGTTTCCCTTGGATTTTCAGGAAAGCCGATCGTTAATGAGATTTCAAAGCCAGTCACTCTAGAAGTAGGTCCATTGTCCCGTACCACTGATCTGTTACTTACTAAGTCATGTCCAGAAAATCTGTTAGGCATTAAAACACTGAAAGAATTAGGTGCAGTTATTTGCTGTTCCCCAGAGGGAATACGATTGTTCCTACGTGACTTTAAGGGTCACTATGTATTACGAGATTTTGATTCCAGACTGTCTAAAGTTCCGCAGCATTTATGGGCGCAAGGTCCAACTGATGTAGGTTACATGCAAATCACACCCCATCGTGTGACTCTCAAACCAGGTGTAGTGTTACCACGAATCCGACAGTATAGATTGCCACCTGAGGCTGTAGCAGCCTTATCCAAAATTATAGACGAGCTCATGGCTCAAGGAGTAGTTGTAGAAACTGACTCCAATGTATGTAATTCTCCGATCATTCCAGTCATGAAACGCACTGATCCAAATGCACCTCCAGTATATCGATTAGTGATTGATTTACGAGAGCTTAATAAATGTATTATTCCGCAGTACCCAGTTGTCCCAGATATCTCTTCCCTGTTAACAGCTATTGATTCCGAAGCCATGTTCTTCACTGTCATAGACCTCAAGAACGCATTTTTTAGTGTTCCCATTCATCCAGACAGCCAGTTTCTTTTCGGATTTTGTTTAAATGGAAGGAGCTATATGTTCACACGCGCTCCTCAAGGTTTCACAGAAAGCCCTAGTATTTACAGTCAAGCACTGAAGAGACAACTAGACAATATTCACATGCCAACTGACACTGCCCTGCTCCAGTATGTCGATGATCTACTGATCACAGCCCGTTCTGAACGTGATTGCGAGCGAGCGTCACTTACAGTACTGTATTTCCTAGCCGAGATGGGGCACAAGGTGTCCCCTTCGAAGCTTCAATTCTGTGTCCAGCAAGTGGTCTACTTAGGACACTTACTGTCCAAGAGGGGTAGGCAGTTGACACCAGACCGTATCCAGTTAATAGCGAGTCTTCCCCAGCCCAGAACCCAGAAGGAGGTACGTGCCTTTATCGGCCTTACTTCTTATTGCAGACAATGGATTCCCCAGTATGCATTTCTAGCCAAGCCACTGATACAGTTAACGACACAGGAGGCAGCCGTATCGACTGTCCTCCCTTGGACATCTGAACATACACTTAGTTTCAATGAGTTAAAGACAGCTTTATGCCAAGCTCCAGTTCTAGCTACACCGAACTACAGTAAGCCTTTTACACTTTTCGTCACAGAACGTGAAGGTACAGCATTATCTGTTCTCACACAAGATCAAGCAGGTCAATACAAGCCCTGTGCTTATTTTTCGAGCACATTAGATCCAGTCGCCCAGGCGTTGCCTGCGTGCCTCAAGTCAGTTGCAGCCACAGCACTAGCTATCAGACAAAGTGATTCCATAGTTTTAGGACACTCCCTGACAGTACAAGTCCCACACTCCGTAGAAGTTCTTTTAAACCGAACACAAACACAGCACTTGACAATTGCACGTTTAACAGGTTATGAATTGACACTGTTTCAGCCACACATAGAAATCAGACGCTGCAACATCCTGAATCCTGCTACACTGTTACCATCAGTTAATTCAAATCCTGACACACATGACTGTGTGGAAGTAGTTAACATTACGACAAAGCCAAGACAAGACCTGACAGATATTCCATTACCAGATCCCGACCTGACACTTTATGTGGATGGTTCATGTATGAGAACTAGTACAGGAGAACTAGTCGCCGCGTATGCAGTGACTACTGACACTGAAGTTATTAAGACACACCGCATTGACACTCTGTCCGCTCAAGCAGCAGAGCTAGTTGCTCTGACACAAGCCTGTATACACGCCGAGAACCAGAAAGTTAATGTTTACACAGATTCACGTTATGCATTCGGAGTTGTACACGACTTCGGAGTGCTCTGGCAAGAGAGAGGTTTCATGACTTCTCATGGAACCAAGATTCAGCATGGTCTCCTTATTCAAGCTCTGTTAGATGCCATACATTTACCGACATCCATTGCTATCATGAAATGCAAAGCACATACGAAAGTCACTGACATTATTTCCCAAGGTAACGATCTAGCGGATCGCACAGCCAAGCTTACAGCACAGACTCCAGACAGTCCAGTTAACATGACACATACTCCAGATCTGACTACATGTATGACAATTAAGGACCCTACACAAGATGTCATAGATATCCAGTTACATGCTACTCCCGATGAAATCAAGAAATGGTCTGAACAAGGAGGGGTCCAGACAGATCAAGGATGGTTAACAAAGGGTAGAGCCACATGGTTTCTCCCCGACTCTATGGTTCAAGTCATTGTTAATACCGCACATAGTCCAGCACATTTAGGAGAAAAAGCTATGTTAGACAGTATCCAGAACATTTGGTTCAACAAGCATTTACGAGCTGCAGCCAAGCAGAAAGTCCGTACCTGTATGATATGTTGTCAGTTTAATCCAGGTAAAAGTGTCCCGGTGGAACAAGGTGGTTTCCAGCCCCCTGACCACCCTTTTGAGGTCCTCCAGATGGATTATATTCAGATGGAGCGATGTCGAGGTTTCAAGTATGTCCTTGTAGTTGTATGCGCTTTGTCCAGATGGACAGAAGCATATCCAGTCCCAGATTACACAGCCGCGACCACTGCCAAGCAGTTGGTTCGTGAGTTCTTCCCTCGATATGGACTCCCTAGAGTCGTATATTCTGATAACGGTCAGCCATTCTCATCTGAACTCATGAAGCACGTTTCCCTTTTGTTAGGGTACCAGTGGAAGTTCCATTGTGTACGCCATCCCGAAGCAGCCGGTCTAGTCGAGAGACATAATCAAACTCTGAAAATCCGCATTGCCAAAGTTTGTAAAGAAAAGGGTGTGGACTGGCTAGTAGCTCTGCCAGTCGCTTTATTTTATATGCGCATGGTCGCACATTCCAGATCAGGTCTGTCCCCGTATGAGGTCGTATTCGGCCGCCCCCCTAACATGTGGGGTACTCCTAGACCCCGAAGTATTACCGATGTTTCATGTAATATGCTGACAGATTACCTAGCTTCCTTGATGTCTGCCCTCAACTCATGTCGTTCACAGGTTGCTGCCGCATTTCCAGACAATACCGAGGTGGCACCGCATGAAATCGTTCCAGGTTCGCTGGTGATGATCCGAAACTTTGACAGATCAAGTCCGCTGGAACCTCGTTGGAAGGAGCCACGTCAGGTCCTCCTGACCACCCGTACTGCCGTCAAGCTGGAAGGCAGGAAGGGGTGGATACACCTTTCTCATGTAAAACTTTTCAATGGATTGAAACCCGTTTCTAAAAATATTTCCAAGGATTCCCAGGATTTTAAAGACTGCCGAAATATTGCTCCTAAGGACTGTCCCGCAAAAGACATTGACACAACCCCTTCCCTGTTAGAGAAAACTCCGCAGCAGGAGTATAAGCAAAAACTACGGTCTAGTAAAATAAGTCAGTCAGTTTGATTGTATAAGTCCTCCCCTAGGTGAAACGGTTAGGCTGTTTCTGACATGTATAAAATAGACCCCCATAGTGAGAGAGTCAGTCAAAGCTCAATTCAATGTATCATTTTTCCAAGCTTCATATTATTCATCAGCATTATGATTTCTTGCATCAGCTATGCATTTTTCCTGTATTTTTCAGTTCCTCATGTAAATAAGTCTGCTAATGTTACAGTAGAGCACACGTTTAGTGATCTGCCTCCTCACGAATATGCTTACCGCCTCGCTATGCGTAACAATTCATTTATCCGTATGTTACATTACTCACACCAGACCAGCAATGCCACTAATTGTTGGGTGTGTGGTCGACTCCCCCCTTTCCAGACCCCGAAGGGAGTTCTGCCACTTTTTCCTTATCCATTTTCACATAATGGTTCGTGTGGAGCATGGTCCACGTTAACGTCATCCTCAACAGATATGTCTTTTCTTAACAGTACATGTTTCCCAGACAAGCAAGGTCTTCCCCACAGAACAGGTTTAGATCTAGAAAATGAAGTGTATAATTTAGGTAATTATTCGTCGAATTTCATGGTCCTGAATGTTCAGTCTGATACTACTCCAGACTCACCTGCTATTTCAGTACTACCAGTCAAAGGCGAATTATGTGTCCGTAGTCATGGTTCCATACACGTAGGACATAGTGATTGTACTACTATTATCCAGTATAGTGACAGTGGGAAATCTAATTTTAAAGCTTCACGTCATTCTTATTTTGTTTGTGGTCAAACCGCATATGTTCGTCTGCCCCTCGATTGGGAGGGAACCTGTTACATTGCCTTCCTACTGCCACCTGTTTTTCTAGCCCCACCTGACTACCATAGGAATTCCTTCCTAGTACATACTAGACACAAGAGAAACCTCCCGATTGTCGATTATACTGAAACTGCCGCAGAGCAATTCATTGATATAGATAAAGGTGTGTTCCCTTATTTAGGTACAGTTGTAAACAGTAAGTTAATCCGTAGGTTAACAAGAACCCTTGAAGCAGTAGTAGATGAGACTGCCTCCGCTCTAAGTAACTTAACCGAAGAGCAATCCTTTATGAGAATTGTCGTGCTCCAGAACCGTCTCGTCCTTGACGTCATACTGGCCGATAGGGGCGGGGCCTGTAGAGTTCTCGGATCTAGTTGCTGCATTTTCATTCCTAATAACGCACCGTCTGTTTATTCAGCTATAACCAGACTTCATAAAATTGCCCATCTGTTACACCAAGATCCAGGCACCTGGACATGGTCCGGTTGGTTCTGGAATATAATTTCCGCCTGGGGATGGAAAGTCCTGTCCTTTCTAGGTATTGCAGTAGCGATCATATTAAGCTGCTGCCTCTGTATACAATGTGGCCCTGCGATTTGCGGCATTTGTGCTACCTCTTGTATTCCTAGTCCCAAGCCCCGTTCTAAATCCCGTTCCAAGACAATTCGAGACGAACAAATGGTACTGTATGAAATGATAGATGGTATCATGAATATTGATGTTTCCTGATGGAAACGTAGTGACAAGGAGGGAATGTGGAAAAGTAAATTTTGCCATGTTCTGTGTCCCTACGCCTCATCCATCATATGTTATGTGTGCATGACCAATATGCATATGTTATTCCCCATGTCCGATTAATGACGCAATTACAGTTGTGTCCACCTCTAGTATGTCATTTTCCAGTCCTCGTGAATACTACGAATATCAGGCCTATGTAAAGATACGTTGCCACGTTTCTCAGTGTGCACGTTATTTCATTATAAAGTCCCCGTTTCCAGGCCTCAACAGGGCCCGGACATCAGATTCAGCTCCTGTCTCCTGAAGCCTCGCTAAGGAGCGATACAGCCCCCACCTGTATCCTCGACCTTTCACTTACTTCCTGCCTCGCAGTGCCCGGTGCAGCTTGGCTCTGCCTCTGAGTCTGCCAAAAGTCCAGCTATCAGTTTAGTCCTCCTTCTCTGCATTCCTAAGCTACTGAACTGCATCAATAGTTTCCGTCATTGTCTAGCCTATTCGGCTCCACGTTAGAGAAATACTGTATTTAATGGTCATTTAATATTCTTCATCACGCACTACATGTAGAATAATGCATGGTCCAGTCTTAAAATCAAGTTAGCTTTTCCCCTCATGACTTCTAGTTTATATCAACATGTTCCCTAAACATCAGATACTAGATAGGGTTTAGGTACATGTCGCTCCGACCCTCCAGACTTTAGTCTCTGCTCCTAGCACAGAGTTCATAGCCCCCAGCTTCTCCTAGTGATACGTCATTGCCAGTTTGCGCGCACCACCAGGTTAGAGGTCCCGGCTCCTTAGGTAGCCCCCTCCAATGTTTCCGCCCATTTCATGACATATTCTGTTACGTCTGCACCACATGTCTATGTATACGCCCAGTTACACCTACTTTTACTGTTATCTTTCGCGACTGCTACGCGTCACGCCTTCTGCTCCACCCACTGCTACGCCTACTGCAATGTAATGCTATGTGTTTGCGTTATGTATATAAGTTCATGCATTGTTATTAAAAGTTAGCGCGCTCATCCCAGACCCAGCCCCGGCAGCTGCCGGGCCACTCTAGCCCTGCCATTCTGTTCCTATGCAGGTTGTCCTGATCCTGTCCTAATGCTGTAATAAACCTGCAGAAACTCCTACTACCTCGAATCTTGACTCTTATTTATTGAGCTATCTGTTATGATATATGCCTAGTCAAAAATAGGGTATTATTTATTTATTTACCACACTTGCATTAATAAAGAACTGTGCACGGGCTTTGGGCATTTCAAGGACGATTTTGAATATTGATACTGTACAGTGGTGGCCGGCACGGATTGGGGGGTAGGGCAGGCTAAGGGGATCTAAAATAATATGAAAAAGAAACTTACCTTACTGCTGCGTCTCTCCTCTGTCTCTCCTCCTCGTCCCTCCGCACCGCTCGAACAGGAAGCACATCCAAGCTCCCCTAAGCCAATCACAACGCTGCAATGCTGAACCACACTTAGCCAGGGGCTGGAAGCCTGGACATGTGCTCCACCCTGGCTGTAATGCAGCCTGGGTGGAGAACTTTCGAAGTGCGTATGATTGTTTATCCAAACAGTCAAACAGTCATGGAAGTGTGCTTATCACTCCCTGTGCTACTGTCATCAGAGCAGTCCCACCCCGCCCTGCAATTCTGCCGCAGCAGGACAAAATAAAATGATAACATTGAGTTATTATTATTTTATTTTTCCTTTATTTCACTGCTGCAACGCAGTGGGGTGCTGCTCCTCCGACACAGCCTGTGCACCATGAGCTTGGTATGTCAAGTAGAGCCGATCAGGCCATGCTGAAGCTTTTGTTATATTAAGTCAGTTTGCACAGTGTGCAGCAGTTTATATAAAATCTTCGAAATGGCTGCATATGGAGGCAGCAATAGCAGCAGCTGGTTGCATACAGTGCTTAATTTGAGCCAGTGGTTTCCGGTGCTCAGCACCGGCACTTAATTGCATGTACATGCACTTATGTCAGCTGCCACATGGTGGCGCTGCTGTGGAATATAAAGATGAGCAGAAAATCGGTTGTTTGTTAATGCAATATACCTTAAAAACAATAAATATCTGCCACCCAGTCCATTCTTAAAGCTTTGGCGACCTCTAACAGTCTGAAATGTCACACTTCAGTGTAATTGTTGTGTAACTACTGTTGTTGTGTATGTGGCAACGTGTGATGCAAATCTCGGTGGCCTCCTGACAATGGCTGCAGCACTTATTTGTTTACAAATTAAGCACTGCATGTATCAAGAACCTCCTAACATCTTCACAGCAAGAGTAATCATGGCAAAAGTAACGGGAGGTGTTTTACTGGCACAGTACCTCAAACACAATGGAATTTGGGACCGAAAACTACTGGGATGCATTGTACCTAGAACTAAAACGTCCACTATATAAAAGGTTCGGATTGAGGACCTCTCCAACTAGGGAATACCAGTAAAATGTGGTAAGTGCCAAGGAGGTGATGATTATTGTGCCTGTATCCCTGGTGGTAAAGATAGTATTAAGCACCTTCTGCTATTCTTCATAATGTTTGATAGAGGTCGTAGACAATAGCTGTCTCCCCTATTAGGTTTATATGGCTCTGTGTCTGGATCAGAGGCTCTGACTCGATGCTTCAGGTCAGATTAATTGATAATTTTTTGGCCCTGTATATTCCTATTTATGGGCAGTATGGGAGCAAACCTACAGTGGCAGCCACTATTTAACAGGGGTGGCAGGGGAGGATGGATGGGTGGGTGGGTAAATGAAATAAAATAATTTTAAAATGACATACCTGCAGGCAGGCGGGCAACTAGAGCCAAATTTCGGGGGGGGGGGGACAAATATTTCGGGGGGGGGGCTAATTCTTCCAACCACGGACAGAGTGGCTGTAAGAAGGGGTCAACACACAACAAAAGCCTAATTTGCAAGTAAATGGTCTTTTAAAGACCTGTTAAGTACTCGGGTGCGGCTGCAATGAGATGCTCGCCAGCCCGCGAAGACGTGTCAGCCCGGGCTGACACACATGACGGGGGGGGCTGAAGACCCGTGAGCCCAATAGGTGTTGCGCGCCTGCCTGCAGGCCGGTCGTCGCCTCTCAGTCCTCTTCGGTTCCTCGGTCAACTCCAGGAGCAGGAACCAGAAAGCACACAGGCTCCAAGACTCCCCTAGCCAATCACGACCCTGCATTAAAGCAGTGTTGTGATTGGTTCGAGGCCATGGTTCGCCACTGAGAGAGGGACTGGGAGGCTGTGCATGTTCTCCACCAAGGCTGTGCAACACAGCCGGTGGAGAACAATCAAAGTGCACATGACTGTTTCCGTGGTCCAAGACGGCCGGCCAAACCGTCATGAGCACTTCGAGTGTGCTTACCACTCCTCCCCTTGGCCCCTGCTCTGGCCAGGCCCTTCACCCCCTTCCCCCGTCAAGCAGGAACAGAAAATTAAAATAACATTAGGTTAGTATCATTTTTTTTTCTTTTAAAACTGCTCACAGAGCAGTGGGGCGACGCTCCTCTGCCTTAGTGGAGGAACCGCCACTGCAAATCAAAACCTTGGGGTGCTAAGTTTAGTTAAACCTGGTATTCTACTGGTTGACATGTATGAACGCATGAAAAGTATCTCAAGGAACGCGTGTAAAAGGTAATTCTTGATTAAAAGGAAATAATTAGGCATTTATTGCCAATAAATATACATTAGGCAAAGGTTCACCCACCCAAATGAATAACTGGTTATGATAGTAAAGGCGGTAAAAGATGTGGATATTTAAATTGGGCGAGTGGGGCCGTTTATGGCTGTTTTAACTGTTTATTATGTAATAAATGCTAATTTTGGATTGTAATTAGATTTCTATACTATACACCTGTTGCTGATGACAATAAGTAAAAACATCTTTGAAATTTCAGAGAAAGTGACACACACCTATCTGACCAGGATGTGAATGAATGAGACTGACAAAGCCAAGGTAAGGTCAGGAGCTCCAAACACCTCACTTGGCGGGAGAGCATATGAGTATATTCGAGGTGTGACAGCCAGCGAGCTACCAAAAGGTTCATGGAACATTCCAACACATTTGTTAAATTGACCAAAGTACAACTGAGGACATCCCAGTGTTAGACAGCATGTCAGCACAGTCTCAGGGATCAAAGCAACCATCAGTCATATCATCTGTCATTTTAACAGGGCTACCTTTAGCCGGCTGCTTTAGAAATATCCCTACCTAGAGATTGCGCCATGCTAAAAGGGCACACATTTCTAATTATATGGCTTTTTTTTAGGTATTTTCCTGCATATGCTGTGTTATATACAAGGATATTAGTCTGCAAAGACACGGAAGAAGGATATCACGTACATGGTCTCTTTTGTATTTAAAAATGCTTTTCTGAAAGATGAATGAACGTAGGTTACCATAGTTACATTCTGGGATAGCTTTGATATAAATGACTTAAATTACATTTAAATCTATTTTTAACTGCTCGTTCTACAGTACTCTTCGCGTACTTTGCTGCTCATTGTAAGTAAGGTAATAGAAAGAAAACTGCTTTGTCTTTAGAACAAGGCTGACCTTCCACAGCACTGGAAACGTAAACATAATTGTTAACTAGAAATAAAGTGAACTGGATATCAATCTACCCAGGAATCGTAGGTACGAAAGAATAACATAATACCAAAGAAGTATGGTATAAACCACTATATAATGTTATTTATGTGATATACATATGCCATGTTTTTAATATGATCTTGTTTATGTTTATATTTTGACAGTAATTTTATGTACAGGGTATACTTTTATGGTTGTAATTAACCAAATAAAGTTTTCTTACTGACTGACACTATATAATAAGAAAGGTATTATTATTATCACTATTGTTTTTGTGATGAGGAATGCAGAGTGTTTTGGCACCTCTTCTTTCTTTCGAATTATGCACCCTGGATCAGGGTGGTTGGGGTAAACTACACAGTCCATTTAAACCAAAAATAAAATATCCTAGCTGTTTTAGAGCATTTTCAAACAAGACATACGCTTGTGTGTTAGCTAATACTGCCAGCATTCCTGCATATTTGTAATTTCATTATCCTCCTGCAAGCATTAGTTAACTCATGTGATTTGTCTGCATCAGGACATAGAAGCATGCAAGGTCAAGGTCTATAAAAACACAATATCCTATCTACAAAGCTGTAATAACCGGAGCTAGAGTTCTCACAGGCATTTATGTTTCTCAGACCTTCAGATTTGCCTATTAGGAAAAAAGGACTATTAAGAAAACGAAGTAAAAAAGCTCTGTCCTCTCTAATTCACATCTGTGACAGTAAACAGTAACCTAAAGCTAAACAGAACCTTAATGAGAACCCTAATCTTACTCTCATGCCAACCAATACCCAAACTCAAACCATATTTTTTACACTGCAAAATGTCCAATTGTCTTTAACTGTCTTAAAAAATGAATCTGCTGCATATTCTTCATGTTCACCAATTGTTCTTACTGGATTGTTCCTTGAGGGGTTCCATGTCATGGTGTACATTACCTTGATTTAATTTTGAGCCACTTCCATGCAGTGATGGATACAATTGGATGATCATTCTGCGACCCCTTAATAGTATTAGGCATATGAGCTAAACAACATCTCGGAGGTGCTGTGACCAGGGGTATAGATAGGGCTTTGAACAAACCTTCCTTTTCTCATTAGGGCCTGCTGGTCTAGGTTTAGGAATCTGCCTGGTATTAAAAGCATTATAGTCCTTAAGCTCACTTAACTAGACGACCTAAAAGAGCTAAAGAAGTGGTGCTCAGAGACTTGTAGTCACATCTGGAGACCTACATTTTGCCAACATCTCATCAAATGTCTAAAACAATATCTTGTTATGCACTGATCCAAATTCCCTTATAGCCAAGCATGTCTACTTCTGCAGATTGGCCCGAATGCAGCATGAGCAGTTGTATTGGTTAGTTCTTTCCTACTTCTTTTTTATTGAGAAATACAGTTACAGACAACAACCAGTATGACAGGGCCCATATTGCAGTTATCGGGGCATAAAAGGGCATGCTTTTCAGTCCATGCCCACACCAGGGAACAAGAGAATTGTAAGTGGGCAGACAGAAGTTCACTTGCATGCTGGTGACCAAGCTAAGAGTGGAAAAGATGAGGTACCCATACTCTCTCAAGACCGTGACCAATAATAAACAAGAACCTGTTCTATAAGTGAATATTGGCACCTGGGCAGAGGCATGCAACATCCCCCAACCTGTAAAAATTTTATAGGTGTCATGTAAAAGTAAAACAGAGTTTTAGACTATTTTAAACGGATCTATGACAAAATATAGAAAGGCAAAATATCGACCTACAAAAATATCAGAGCAATAATATCGATGTTAACAATATCGACATTCTATCTACAAAAAGGTTAGTATAAAAGTATCGGGGGAAAAATATCGATGTCAAAAATATTGTTTTTAAAAAAAATATCGTTTTTAAAAAAAATATCGTTTTTTTAATAAAAAGAATTCGTTAAAATTAATTAAAAAATACTTAAAAATATAATAAACATAGTACAAAATATATTATATTATTTAAAATTAATAAGTAATACACATAGTGTAATAAAAAAATAATTAAACATACATATAATATATAATATATATACTTAATAATCAGTTGTAATATTTATTGTAATAACTTATAAATAATTAAAAATATGATATATTACAAATTCATCTCTACACATTAAATAATAACATAAATAAAAATTACATAATTATGCAAAACAAATTTTTTTTTTTTTTTTTAAATATTTTTTTAATTAATTATATACTACATTAACTAAAACAATACAAAAAATATTAAGTAACAGAGGGAATAAAATACTATTCCAACTCCCCAAAAAACAACAGTAAGGAAAATGTTGGTCAGCGTAGGGGTAAAAATTACTATTCTCACTCCAGAGAGTGCAACAGTAGGGAAAGTGTTGGATAGCGTAGGGGTAAAAATTACTATTCCCACTCCAGAAAGTGCAGCAGTAGGGAAAGTGTTGGATAGCGTAGGGGTAAAAATTACTATTCTCACTCCTGAGAGTGCAACAGTAGGGAAAGTGTTGGATAGCGTAGGGGTAAAAATTACTATTCCAACTCCAGTTAGTGCAACAGTAGGGAAAGTGTTGGATAGCAAAAGGGTAAAAATTACTATTCCAACTCCAGTTAGTGCAACAGTAGGGAAAGTGTTGGATAGCATAGGGGTAAAAATTACTATTCCAACTCCAGAGAGTGCAACAGTAGGGAAAGTGTTGGATAGCGTAGGGGTAAAAATTACTATTCCAACTCCAGAGAGTGCAACAGTAGGGAATGTGTTGGATACCGTAGGGGTAAAAATTACTATTCCCACTCCAGAGAGTGCAACAGTAGGGAAAGTGTTGAATAGCGTAGGGGTAAAAATGACTATTCCCACTCCAGAGAGTGCAACAGTAGGGAAAGTGTTGGATAGCATAGAAGTTAAAAATAACATACTTATAAATAAACTAATATTTTAAAATATTAAAAAAATATTTATTAAATTAATCTAAACTATTTACAAATACCAATAAATAATTATTAAAAAAATAACTACCAATTAATAATTAATATACAATAAATTGATTATCAATACCCAACTATAAATGTAATACCTACCTAATTATATATCAATTACTTTACACACTATAAACGCACAACACCAATAATAAAATACACTTAACATAATTATCAATTAATCAATTAATTAAAATGAATTACCAATTAATAAAAATGAATTACCAATTAATAATTAATTAACAACAATATAATTAGCAAAAACGATTAATACAAATAAATTATTACTTAATTACATTTATATTACTTCCCACCCTATTCCCCTATAAACCCACAACCCACTACAGAACATAATTATCAATTAATCAATTATTTAAAATAAATTACCAATTAATAAAAAATAATTACCAATTAATTAAAATTAATTTATAATTCATAAAAATTAAAAAATAATTTAGTATTATTAAATTACTTCCCACCCTATTCCCCTATAAACCCACAACCCGCTACAGAACATAATTATCAATTAATCAATTATTTAAAATAAATTACCAATTAATAAAAAATAATTACCAATTAATTAAAATTAATTTATAATTCATAAAAATTAAAAAATAATTTAGTATTATTAAATTACTTCCCACCCTATTCCCCTATAAACCCACAACCCGCTACAGAACATAATTATCAATTAATCAATTAATTAAAATAAATTACCAATTAATAAAAACTAATTACCAATTAATTAAAATTAATTTATAATTCCTAAAAAATTAAAAAATAATTTAGTATAATTAAATTGCTTCCTACCCTATAAATACACAACCCGCTACGGTACTAAAATACAACATTTACTTAAATTACATTAAAAAAAAATAAAACATATTAAATACATAATAACATACATAAAAATCATATAAAAATCGATATTATTAATATCGATATTACTTACATCGATATTAACAAAATCGATATTACTTACCTCCGAAATTCTGTGGCTTCCATATTAAAAAAATCGATATTACTTACCTTCTATATTCTGTCCCTTCGATATTAAAACATCGATATTATGGTAGGTCGATATTAAAAAATCGATATTTTGTCTGCCCGCCATTTTAAACACCAAGTCTGAAAGCATTAGATATTTTGTTCCTTCACAGAGTAAATACTAGTAAGCTTGGAATAAGGAATGGATCACAAAGATCTCACGCAGATCCCATCCTTTCGCTGTGACTCGCTGGAGACCCCCCCCCAAATGAGTGTAACCCCCCAAGACGTCTGACAAATTAGTGGATCAGCCACAATAATTACACTGACCCTCTGCTACACATCGAATTGCCTCCCTGACCTGCCAGCCCTCCAAGGAGTCACAGTGGACCACTTCACATCATCAGCGATCATCCTTCATCATCGTAGATGGTGTAATTGAGACACTGGTCCCATCTCCTCTACTTAGGTTCAGTCGAGCCCCAGTTTGGAACCCTACTGACCAATAGGGTGCCATGGAGTAGCTCGGGCTTAGGGCCACCCGCTCCTTAGATGCACAGATCCTGATATCCCTTCTTGTTCCGACAATTTATTCTCTACATTGTTACGAGTGCCAGCATTACTTGGTGCTGAGCCTAAACTACCCTCAACGGAACATCCATGATGATACTGGTTTCCCTTGGGTGGCCTATTGGTTGCAGACTTCCCCGATTCATTTTTAATGTTTTAACAGGGCTTCTTTCAGTTGTTTGAGAATATTTGTTTATATTCCTTAGCCAGAGCCGGGAAACAACCTTTACAACAAAGCCGGAATCACGCTTGCCTTTACACGCAGGCTTTCCCATGCATGCGGCTCTACCCCACAAGTCTTAACCACACATATGCCTTTACCATGTATTCCATTAAAACGAATTTCGTTGTAAAGGCATGAATGGTAAAGGTATATTTGTTGTTAAAGTTTTAAAGGTAAGTACATTTAAATATTTTAAGTGTTAAGTGTTTTTTACAATGATATATAAAAATATATGGAAAGTTTTTTAGGGTTTAGGGTGGGTAAGAGTATATGGATTTTTGGGTTGTAGGAATTTTTAGGGTTTAGAGTGGGGTTAGGGTTTTTCGGTGGCAAGGATAATTTTAGGGTTTAGGGTGGGTATGCGTTTTAGGGAGGAAAGGGTAATTTTAGGGTTTTTTAAGGGTAAGGGAATATTTACAGTTTAGGAGAGGTATGGGCTTTTGGGTGGCAAGGGTAATTTTAGGGTGGGTATGGGTTTTAGGGTGGAAAGGGTAATTTTAGGGTTCATGGTGGGTAAAGGTTTTCGGGTGGCAAGGGAGCTATTAGGGTGAGTTTGGGTGATAAGGAATGGTTTAGGCTTTAGGGTGGGTATAGGTTTTTGGATGGCAAGGGTATTTCTAGGGTTTATGGTGGGTATGGGTTTTTGGATGGTAAGGGAATTTTTAAGGTGGGTTTGGGATCTGGGCAGTAAGGGTAATACATTTATATATATGTGTATAAATCTATATTTCTACATATCTCTCTCTCTCTCTATATATATATATATATATATTAGCAGGTAACCTGTGGTTCGGTGTGTGATGCCGGAAATAAATCCAAGCAAGGATATATATCTATACTAATATAATAAAGAGAGAGCCCAAACCTTTGAGGCGGGTAATCGCAGGAACCACAGCACCAATCCCAACACCCAATACAGCGTTGGAAAGGGCAGTTGCAGCAGAAGGACATAGGCTATGTATACGCCCACCATATACATTTAAAAGGTAAAAGAACCGTGCCAGCAAAGTAGTCCCTTGTGGGCGTGTCTGCGTTGTGCTGTGGGCGTGTGCTGGGGGCGTGACAAACGCTGGGGGCGTGTGGTACGTTCCGCCCTTCATGCCATGTCTCATATCGTGTGCTGGGGGCGTGTGCGGGGCGCGGGATTACGGAAAAAAAAGCGAGCGTTGTGCCCAATATTTCATTGTTTTTTCTTCCCAGATTCTGTACATTCCAGCTCCGGGTGTCCACCCTGCTCCCTTTAAATACCCCTGCACCCCATAATCATAACTCACCCTTACTCCTTAAAATACCCCAACACCCTTAAACACTAACATCTTAACCCTATAAATATACCCTGTACCTCAAAACCCAAACCTATCCCTAAACCCTAAAAATACCCCTGTACCTCAAAACCCAAACCTACCCCTGAACCCTAAAAATACCCCTGTACCCCAAAACCCAAACCTAGCCCTGAACCCTAAAAATACCCCTGTACCCCAAAACCCAAACCTACCCCTGAACCCTAAAATAACCCCCTACCCCAAAACCCAAACCTAGCCCTGAACCCTTAAAATACCCCTGTACCCCAAAACACAAACCTACCCCTGAACCCTAAAAATACCCATTGTTAGACCTGTCTGGCTTTTTGCGTAGTCCCTCCAATTTATTATTTATTTTGTCCCCTTTTTGCCCCTCATACCCTTGATAATTTTTGTCCACTAACTTTTTAGGTGTTGGTCAAGGGGATAGGTGTTCTTTTTCCCCCTCATAGTTTTTCACCTCAGGCCCAGAGGCCTGTTTTGACAGGAAAAGTTGGAACCACACAAAATGGTGGCTACCAACTGCCTTAACTGCCAGACCCAGAACTTGCCCATAGGCCAGTATAGGGCGTTCCAGAACCTTCTGGTCCATTCTGGACCACTGAGGGTCAGCCTATATAAGGCGGAATGCGGGGCAGCCATTTTGTCTACCTGAGAGAGTCAGCTGGAGGACAGGCTGTAGCTAAGGGTGGGAAGAGGCTAGACATAGGGTTGACCTCCTGGACTGGGAAGCTGCCTTACTGATTTACCACACTGCCCCCTTTGGGTTACTTGTCCTGGCCCCGCTGTTGAGGGTTACTGGAGACCCTGGGCGCCTAGCTTGCCCCTTGTCTAAATTATACAGGGGGAGTCTGCAGGAGAAGGAGACTGCAGCGCTGCGGGGTGCAGTCCTCTGCCCAGTAAACAGACTTCTGCTGTGATTCCTTCAAGCGGAGGAGGGCTAAACCTGGTGCCCCCCCCCCTTGCCCAGTTCGTTAATGGGGTGTTGACTGCCTGCTGGGAACCCCCCCCTTTGCGCTACATCCCCACCGTGCCCTTCTTCCTACCTGTTGCAGTGGAGGTAGTGGGTCGAGGAGCTGCTCTGCTCTGGAGCCGGCGTGTGCGTGCTGAGGGAGCGGAGGTGGCGAGTTGTCAGGCCGTTCTGCCCCATTACCGGCGCGAGGTGAGCGGCGCCGTGGCGGAGCAGAGGCTGAAAATCCTGAGGTGAGGAGCGGATCTGTGGAGACCCCGGTCTGTTTCCGGGTGGGCGGAGACGAGGAGAGGTGTCTCTTAAGCAGCGCGGTCTCCGGCGGGGAGACACTCGCTCTCCGCGCATGCCTAGTGGAGCCGCCGGGCTTTGTGAGGCGGAGCCGGCGGAGGAGGCGTGAGCGGAACCAGCGCTTGCCTGCGCAGCTCAGCCTCGGCTGAATCAACCACGAGGGTGTGTACGGGGGCTAGGCGCCAGCCGCGGAGACGTCCTTAGACCGGGAGAAATTGGGAATTAACGTTTTCCCCATGCCAGCGCCGAGTAAGCAGCTTGCTGGGCGTGGAGTTGTGAACTTGGCAATTTGAGCTATTGAGGAACCCCAGAGCAGCAGCGACGCGTGGAGACTGGGAAAGCATCGTCTCCACGCTACAGTAAGGAGAGCGTGGGGGTAGCTTTAACTCTGGTCATTGCCCTCAGCTGTGTAGAAGAGGTGGGGCCTGCTGAGTAAATAAAGATAACAGTTCCTCTTAGAGACTGCTAAAGCCCATGTGAAATTCTTGTGGATCTGAACCCTCACAGTGACTGCTTAGTTGTTAGGAGGGTGAGAGGAACTGTGGGAGGAAGATTAAGGGCACCTTATGGAAGCTAAAGTTAATTAATGCTGGAGTCCAATTACACATTTCAGTAGTATTTACAGATTGAATGTAGAATATTAATGTTGGTGTCTGATTCAATGTGTTATTGATAATAATTATTGAAACAGGTTAACCTCTCTGGAAGTGGAACTACTGACTTGAAGACATCTAAATGTAATGTACTGAAGAAGCTAATTGATAATTTGCCTAGCAGTTTAAAAGGTATAATTGCTATTTCTAAGATAAACTGAAATGTCCTAAGCTGTATATTTTGAAACCGAAGAACAGAGTATATTATTTTTATAAACCAGTACATATTTTCCTAACAGATTGGTGTAGTGTCCTTTTTAAGTGTTATTGCGTGGATTTACTGCTGGGTGGTCTGCAACCTTCACACTTGTGCCTCTAGAATTGCTTGTCTTACCCCTAGGCCAGGCTACCCTAGGTGACCTGACATCCCAGGTTCCAACATTTGGTGTCTAGCGGTGGGATCCTGACTGTGGTTGCAGCTACTCAGTAGTAATTGAACGTAATACACTAAGCCTACACCAGGAGTTTTCTCCTAGCGGCCCTCCTAATTTGTCCTTTTCTTTTTCCAAATTTGTTCCTGGTGGTGGGTGGAGGTAGCTTTAGGTTGCCCTTGCAACTCTAATTTCCTGGTGTGTATAATCTGGTTTTGCCTATTTCAAAATGGAGTTTGCATTAGAAAACCTAGATACCTATTCTGTGGCTCAGCTGAAAGATTTCTGCCAGAAAATGGGGGTATTTTTTAAGCATGGTGCCAAGAAGGGGGAACTCCAGACCAGTCTAAGGGCTTGGGTGGAGGCACACAAAGAAGGGAAGGAGGAGGATGAAGGGGCAGACCGGGACCCGGTTGTGGAGATAAATGGATTATTCCACCCAGAGGGGGAAAACCTACTCCCAGGACCAGGGTCCTACTCCAGGAAAGGCAGTAGTGTCTCCGGGGGAAGCTTAACCGAAGCAGAGCTCGCTGACAGGAGGGAAAAGAGGCAATTAAAATGGGAGTTGGCTAAGCTGGAGCAGGAGAAGGAAGAGAAGAGGATGGTTCATGAGTTCAGGTTGAAAGAGTTGGAACTCCAGGCCCTGCAACGGGGGCCTTCTCCTGTAATAAGTGGTGGCAGCGAATCCAAAGAGACAGCCAGGGAGTCCAGACCCTATTTGCCAAAAGACCTTATCACTAGCTTTAGTCAGGGAGATGACATAGCCAAGTGGTTGGCTGCCTATGAGGTCTCCTTAAGAGCCCATGGGGTGCAGGAGAAGCACTGGGGGGGGTGGTTTATATAGGTACATGCCTCCTACTGGTCGGGACACCTTGCTGGCCCTGGAACCAGGGGAACAAACCAACTACCCCATCATGAAGCTAGCATTAGTAAAGAAGTTTGGGCTTACCCCGAAAAGGTATCGCCAGAAGTTCAGGGGGAGCCACAAGTTAAGCACCCAGAACTGGGTGGACTTCCTTGACTACGCACGTAAGGCATTAGAGGGCTGGGTCAAGGGCAGCGAGGTGAAGGACTATGAGGGGTTGTATGATCTATTTTTGAAAGAGCACCTCCTCGAGAAATGTTTTCCCGAGCTGCGCCAACACCTGGTGGACAGCAAGCTGACCAATCCCCGGAAGCTTGCAGAGGAGGCGGACATCTGGGCAAGTACCCGGGTGTCCTCAAAGGGGACTGGAGGGGATTCCCAGAAGGCCGGACAGGGCGCCCCTCAGAAGAAGGAGGGGGGAGACAAAAAGAGGGAGTTCTCTAAAGGTCCCCAAAACAGTTTCCAAGGGAAGGGAACAGGTTTCACCCCTAAGGCAATCCCGCCCAGAAACCCTAATCCTGGCCAAAGCCAGCAGCCAAGGGTTCTCCACTGTTTTGAGTGTGGTGGTGTTGGACATTATAAGGAAGATGTCAGATGCCCAAAGAGACCACCCCCTCCCACCGGAGGAAAGTCACCGGGAGTAGCTAGTGTAGCGCTCGGGGAGGAGTTGCCCTTAGATAAGGGGGGTGAGTGGGCGGGTGTCACCTTAGTGTCCCTGGGAGAGCGGGAGATGGTTCCAAAGATCCAGGTGCCCCCAAATACTACCAAGTATGGGCAATGGGTCACCATCAATGGCCAGAGAGGGGAGGCTCTGAGAGATACAGGAGCCAGTATGACTATGGTGAGAAGTCAACTGGTGTCTCCAGAGCAGGTGGTTCCTAATGTACTCCACCCCGCCGCGATGGCTGACGGCAGAATGGGCCATTATCCAGTGGCTGAGGTTCCCTTTGAGTGGGAAGGGGTTGCAGGTTCACTTCGAGTTGCCGTAAGCCCTGCCGTGCCAGTTGATTGTCTGCTGTGGAATGATATGGAACACAACACTTGGAGAGAGGTGGAATACCGGACGCACTCTGCGATGCTGGGTACACCTGACTGGGCCTGTGTGAGCACAAGGTCTGCGACTGCCCGGAGAGGGAGTTCGCCTGGGTTGGAGCCTGGAACAATGGCCCAACCCGCTGCCAAAAAGGGACAGACCCGGAGACAGGAAGAGCCTGCTTCGGCTTCCACGCCCCATGTGACAGATCGGCCACCTGCGGTGGTGGGCCAGGAGTCCATGGAGGGGGAAGTAGACTCTCTGGAGGATTTACCCATCCCTGCTGAGTGGCATGTGGAGGGAGGACCTACCAGAGAGGAATTCTGTAAGGGGCAGAGGGAGTGCCCTACCCTTGAGGGACTGAGGCGTCAGGCTGAAGCCCAGGCAGCAGGTGATGCTACGGGACACCACCATATTTACTGGGAGGATGGACTCCTCTACAGTGAACCCAAGGTACCCCTACCTGGCTCATCAAGGGCCTTGGTGGTCCCGCAGCAATACCGAGCCTTTCTGCTGGAATTGGCTCATGCAATACCCTTGGCAGGACACTTAGGCCAGGACAAGACCTTTGCTCGGCTTGTCCTCCACTTTTACTGGCCTCAGATGAAAGTGGCGTCCAACACTTACTGTCGGACATGTGTATCCTGCCAGGCCAGTGGGAAAACAGAAGTGAAGCTGAAAGCTCCCCTGGAACCACTTCCAGTCGTTAGCACCCCCTTTGAAAGGGTGGGCATCGACATTGTAGGGCCATTGGATCCACCAACAACAGCTGGTCACAGGTTTATCCTGGTTCTGGTGGATCATGCCACACGTTATCCAGAGGCCATTCCTCTGAGGACTGTTACTGCACCTGTGGTGGCTAGGGCCCTGATGGGAATCTTTACCCGAGTAGGATTCCCTAAGGAAGTTGTGTCCGACAGGGGGACCAACTTTCTGTCAGCTTACATGCGGACGATGTGGAAGGAGTGTGGAGTGACTTACCGGTTCACCACTCCTTATCACCGCCAGTCGAATGGATTGGTAGAGAGGTTCAATAAGACCCTGAAGGGCATGATAAGAAGTCTGCCGGAGAGCCTACGAAGGAAATGGGACGTCCTCCTGCCTTGCTTGTTGTTCTCCTACAGAGAGGTGCCGCAGAAGGGAGTGGGCTTGTGGTATATAAATAAATAATACCGGATCTAGGTTTTACTGGACATAGCAATAACAGATAGCTCAATAAATAAGAGTCAAGATTCGAGGTAGTAGGAGTTTGCAGGTTTAATACAGCATAAGGACAGGAACAGGACAACCTGCACAGGAATGGGATGGCAGCGCTGCCGGGGGCAGGATCAGGATCGGCGTAAGGGAATGGGTAACATTTAATAACAGTACACAAGCATATATACTAAAACAGTTGCATTGCAATACATATGATAGGCGGAGCAGTGGGTGTGGTCAATAGCAGTCGCGAAAGATAAGGGTGAAAGTGGGTGTAACAAGAGGCGTATACATAGACATGTGATGTAAGGCCCGGAAATCCTGTCGAGCTGTCTCTCCTTTTATGTCCCCACCCGCAGCCTCCGTTCCCAGGGTTTGGCCCTTGCGGTGGTCCCCAGATTCAGGCTCAGTCGCATGGGAGGCCGCTCGTTTAGGGTCATGGCCGCGTCAGCATGGAACTCCCTCCCTGTGGAAATCCGTCTGATGGAGGACCTCTTGACCTTCCGGAGGGCGATAAAAACTTTTTTGTTTTAGCTGTGTTGTTTTTACCTTCTGTTGTGTTATGTTCTGCCTTGTCTTTGCGCCGGGACGCTCCTTGGCTGGAGTATCTGTGCGCACAATAAATCACCCTAACATAACATAACATAACATAACATAACATAACATAACATAACATAACATAACATAACATAAACGTAACAGAATATGTCATAAATGGGGCGGAAACATGGAGGGGGCTACCTAAGGAGCCGGGACCTCTAACCTAATGGTGCGCGCAAACTGACAATGACGTGTTACTAGGAGAAGCTGGGGGCTATGACTTCTGCGCTAGGAGCAGAGACTGAAGTCTGGAGAGTCAGGGCGACATGTACCTAAACACTATCTAGTATCTGATGTTTAGAGAACATGTTGATAGAATCCAAAAGTTATCGGGGTAAAGGCTAACAGACTCTAAGACTGGTGCATGCATTATTCTACATGTAGTGCGTGATGAAGAATATTAAATGACCATTAAATGCAGTATTTCTCTTACATGGAGACGTAAAGGCTAGACAATGACGGAAACTATTGATGCGATTCAGTAGCTTAGGAATGCAGAGAAGGAGGGTTGGACTGATAACTAGAATCATAACATACTCTTGGCAGACTCGTGGGCAGAGCCAGGCCGAGCCGGGCACTGTGGGGCAGGAAGTAAGTAAAGGGTCGAGGATACAGGTGGGGGCTGTATCGCTCCTCAGTGAGGGTTCAGGAGACAGGAGCTGAATCTGGTGTCCGGGCCCTTTTGAGGCCTAGAAACGGGGACTTTACAATGAAATAACGTGCACACTGGGAAACGTGGCAACGTAACTTTACATAGGCCTGATATTCGTAGTATTCACGAGAACTGGGAACTGGCATACTAGAGATGGACACAACTGTAATTGCGTCTTTAATCAAACATGGGGAATACATATGCATATTAATCATGCACATATAACATAAGATGGGGGAACACGTAGGGACACAGAACATGGTAAAATTTACTTTTCCACATTCCCTCCTTGTCACTACGTTTCCATCAGGAAACATCAATATTCATGATACCATCTATCATTTCATACAGTATCATTTGCTCGTCTCGAATTTTCTTGGAACGGGATTTAGGACGGGACTTAGGACTAGGAATACAAGAGGTAGCACAAATGCCACAAATCGCAGGGCCACATTGTATACAGAGGCAGCAACTGAATATGATCGCTACTGCAATACCTAGAAATGACAATACTTTCCATCCCCAGGCGGAAATTATATTCCAGAACCAACCGGACCATGTCCAGGTGCCTGGATCTTGGTGTAACATATGGGCAATTTTATGGAGTCTGGTTATAGCTGAATAAACAGACGGCGCGTTATTAGGAATGAAAATGCAGCAACTAGATCCGATGACTCTACATGCCCCGCCCCTATCGGCCAGTATGACGTCAAGGACGAGACGATTCTGGAGCACGACAATTCTCATAAAGGATTGCTCTTCGGTTAAGTTACCTAGAGCAGAAGTAGTCTCAATCACTACTGCTTCAAGGGTTCTCGTTAATCTACGTATCAGTTTACTATTCACGACAGTACCTAAATAGGGAAAGACACCTTTATTGATATCTATATATTGTTCTAGAGCAGTTTCAGTATAATCGACAATCGGGAGGTCTCTTTTGTGTCTAGTATGTACTATGTGGGAATTCCTATGATAGTCAGGTGGGGCTAGAAAAACTGGTGGCAGTAGGAAGGCAATGTAACAGGTTCCCTCCCAATCGAGGGGCAGACGAACATATGCGGTCTGACCACAAACAAAATAAGAATGACGTGAAGCTTTGAAAATAGATTTCCCACTGTCACTATACTTGACAATAGTAGTACAATCACTATGGCCTACATGTACGGAACCATTCTTTCGGACACATAATTCGCCTTTAACTGGTAGTACTGACATAGCAGGTAAGTCTGGAGTAGTATCAGACTGAACATTCAGGACCATGAAATTCGAAGAATAATTACCTAAATTATAAACTTCATTTTCTAGATCTAACCCTGTTCTGTGGGGGAGACCTTGCTTGTCTGGGAAACATGTACTGTTAAGAAAAGACATATCTGTTGAGGATGACGTTAACGTGGACCATGCTCCACACGAACCGTTATGTGAAAATGGATAAGGAAAGAGTGGCAGAACTCCCTTCGGTGTCTGGAAAGGGGGGAGTCGACCACACACCCAACAATTAGTGGCATTGCTGGTCTGGTGTGAATAATGTAACATGCGGATAAAGGAATTATTACGCATAGCAAGACGATAAGATAGTTCATGAGAAGGCAGATCACTAAACGTGTGCTCTACTGTAGCAATAGAAGACTTATTTTCATGAGAAACTGGAAAACACAAATAAAATGCATAACCTGTGCAGGTAATCATGAGGCTGAAAAACAATATGAAACTTAGAAAAACGATACATCGGATTGAGTTTTGACTAACTCTCTCACTATGAGGGTCTATTTTATACATGTCAGAAACCGGCCTAACCGTTTCACCTAGGGGAGGACTTAGACAATCAAACTGGCTGACTTATTTTACTAGACCTTAATTTCTTCTTATACTCCTGTTGCGGAGTTTTCTCTAACAGGGAGGGTTTAGTATCATTGTCTTTTGCGGGACAGTCCTTAAGAATAGTACTTTGGCAGTCTTTAAAATCCTCGGAAATGTTCTTTGAAACAGGCTTCAATCCATAAAACCTCTTCACATGTGACAGGTGGACCCAGCCCTTCCTGCCTTCCAGCTTGACGGCAGTACGGGTGGCCAGGAGGACCTTCCAGCGAGGCTCCAGCGGACTTGAACGATCAAAATTCCGGACAAGAACCATGCATCCGGGAACGATTTCATGCGGTGCCACCTCGGTATTGTCTGGAAATGCGGCGGCAACCTGTGAACGACAAGAGTGTAGGGCAGACATCAAGGAAGCTAGGTAATCTGTCAGCATATTACTTGAAACATCGGTAATACTTCGAGGTCTAGGTGTACCCCACATATTAGGGGGGCGGCCGAATACGACCTCATACGGGGACAGACCTGATCTGGAATGTGCGACCATGCGCATGTAAAACAAAGCGACTGGCAGAGCTACTAGCCAGTCCACACCTTTCTCTTTACATATTTTGGCAATGCGGATTTTCAGGGTCTGATTATGTCTCTCTACTAGACCGGCTGCTTCAGGATGGCGTACACAATGGAACTTCCACTGGTACCCTAACAACAGGGAAACATGTTTCATGAGTTCAGATGAGAATGGCTGGCCGTTGTCAGAATATACGACTCTAGGGAGTCCGTAGCGGGGGAAGAATTCACGAACCAACTGCTTGGCAGTGGTCGCGGCTGTGTAATCGGGAACTGGGTATGCCTCTGTCCATCTGGACAAAGCGCATACAACTACAAGGACATACTTGAAACCTCGACATCGCTCCATTTGAATATAATCCATCTGGAGGACTTCAAAAGGGTGGTCAGGGGGCTGGAATCCACCTTGTTCCACCGGGACACTTTTACCTGGATTAAACTGGCAACATATCATACAGGTACGGACTTTCTGCTTGGCTGCAGCTCGTAAATGCTTGTTGAACCAAATGTTCTGGATACTGTCTAACATAGCTTTTTCTCCTAAATGTGCTGGACTATGTGCGGTATTGATAATGACTTGAACCATTGAGTCGGGGAGAAACCATGTGGCTTTTCCCTTCGTTACCCATCCCTGATCTGTCTGGACCCCTCCTTGTTCGGACCATTTCTTGATTTCATCGGGAGTAGCATGTAACTGGATATCTATGACATCTTGAGTAGGGTCCTTAACTGTCATACAAGTAGTCGGATCTGGAGTATGTGTCTGTGTTGGATTAACTGGAATGTCTGGAGTCTGTGCTGTAAGTTTGGCTGTGCGATCTGCTAGATCATTACCTTGAGAAATAATGTCAGTAACTTTCGTATGTGCTTTGCACTTCATGATAGCGATAGCTGTCGGTAAATGTATGGCATCTAACAGAGCTTGAATAAGGAGACCATGCTGAATCTTGGTTCCATGAGAAGTCATGAAACCTCTCTCCTGCCAGAGCACTCCGAAGTCGTGTACAACTCCGAATGCGTAACGTGAATCTGTGTAAACATTAACTTTCAGGTTCTTGGCGTGTATGCAGGCTTGGGTCAGAGCAACTAGCTCTGCTGCTTGAGCAGACAGGGTGTCAATACGGTGTGTTTCTATAACTTCAGTGTCAGTAGTCACTGCATACGCGGCTACTAGTTCTCCTGTACTTGTTCTCATACATGAACCATCCACATAAAGTGTCAGGTCGGGATCTGGTAATGGAATATCTGTCAGATCTTGTCTTGGCTTAGTCATAGTGTTAACTACTTCCACACAGTCGTGTGTGGCAGGATTCGAAATAACTGACGGTAACAGTGTAGCAGGATTTAGAACGTTGCAGCGTCTGATTTCTATGTGTGGCTGGAACAGTGTCAATTCATAACCTGTTAAACGTGCAATTGTCAAGTGTTGAGTCTGTGTTCGGTTTAAAAGAACTTCCACGGAGTGTGGAACTTGTACTGTCAAGGAATGTCCTAATACTATGGAATCACTTTGTCTGATAGCTAGAGCTGTGGCTGCAACTGACTTGAGGCACGCAGGCAGAGCCTGGGCTACTGGATCTAATGTGCTCGAAAAATAAGCACAGGGCTTGTATTGTCCTGCTTGGTCTTGTGTGAGAACAGATAATGCTGTACCTTCACGTTCAGTGACGAAAAGTGTAAAAGGCTTACTGTAGTTCGGTGTAGCTAGAACTGGAGCTTGGCATAGAGCTTTCTTCAACTCATTGAAACTAAGTGTATGTTCAGATGTCCAAGGGAGGACAGTCGATACGGCTGCCTCCTGTGTCGTTAACTGTATCAGTGGCTTAGCTAGAAATGCATACTGAGGAATCCATTGTCTACAGTAAGAAGTAAGGCCGATAAAAGCACGTACCTCCTTCTGGGTCTTGGGCTGAGGAAGACTCGCTATTAACTGGATACGGTCGGGTGTCAACTGCCTACCCCTCTTGGACAGTAAGTGGCCTAAATAGATCACTTGCTGGACACAGAATTGAAGCTTTGAAGGGGACACCTTGTGCCCCATCTCGGCAAGGAAATACAAGACTGTAAGTGATGCTTGCTCGCAAGCACGTTCAGAACGGGCTGTGATCAGTAGATCATCGACATACTGGAGCAGGGCAGTGTCTGTTGGCATGTGAATGTTGTCTAGTTGTCTCTTAAGTGCTTGACTGTAAATACTAGGACTTTCTGTGAAACCTTGAGGAGCTCGTGTAAACATATAGCTCCTTCCATTTAAACAAAATCCGAAAAGAAACTGGCTGTCTGGATGAATGGGGACACTGAAAAACGCGTTCTTGAGGTCTATGACTGTAAAAAATGAGGCTTCGGAATCAATGGCTGTCAATAGGGAAGAGATATCTGGGACAACTGGGTACTGGGGAATAATACATTTATTAAGTTCTCGAAGGTCAATCACTAATCGATATACTGGGGGTGCATTTGGATCAGTACGTTTCATGACTGGAATGATCAGAGAATTACATACATTGGAGTCAGTTTCTACAACTACTCCTTGAGCGATGAGCTCGTCAATAATTTTGGATAAGTCTGCTACAGCCTCAGGTGGCAATCTGTACTGTCTGATTCGTGGTAACACTACACCTGGTTTGAGAGTCACACGATGGGGTGTGATTTGCATATAACCTACATCAGTTGGACCTTGCGCCCATAGATGCTGCGGAACATTAGACAATCTTGGATCAAAATCTCGTAATACATAGTGACCCTTGAAGTCACGTAGAAACAGGCGTATTCCCTCGGGGGAACAGCATATGACTGCACCTAATTCTTTCAGTGTCTTAATGCCTAACAAATTTTCTGGACATGACTTCGTAAGTAACAGATCAGTAGTGCGGGACAATGGACCTACTTCTAGAGTAACTGGCTTAGATATCTCGTTTACAATAGGCTTTCCTGAAAATCCAAGGGAAACATTTCTAGAGCCTGAGAGCGGAGCCCCTGGAACTTCGGCGTGACTAATGGTGGTCCTACTTGCCCCTGTATCAATCAGAAACTTTCTGTCTTTCCCTAGTACCTGACTATGAACATAGGGACCTTCTTGATCTACAGGAATCTCGATGAGAGGCAAGCCTACCTCCCTCTCTAGGCTGTTTCATGAATATGGCTGATACTCTGGATACTCAGACTGTGCATACTGGTACATCTGCTGTGTAACATGCTGTGTTGCAGCAATAGGCTGCGGTGCTGGAACTGTCTGTTGTGCATTCTGTGGCTGAGAAGTCTGTGAAACTTGTTCTTGTCTAGGCGGACGTGGTCTTTCGTTAGTCTTACCAGTAGCTATATTGTGTTTCAGAACTACACACTCGTTTATAAAATGACCTGGCTGTTTACAATAATTGCATGTCCCTTTAACGGGAGCTGCAGGATGACTGGCCTGATTCGTACCCCTCTTCTGACTGTCTTGAGGAACAGATTGTGCAACTAGTACTTTCATTTTCGTGTCTTTCATACGTTTCCTTTCATGATCTTGCTCTTCTCTGATTCTATTCTGGTGATATTGGAGCATCTGTAACATCTGGGACGGGGTACTAGCTTGCCAGGTACTTTCGACTTTCAAAACTCGATTCTTAACTTGTGGACTTGAATTCTCGACTAATTTAGTAACAAAAAGATGAGGGTATGACTCGCTACTCGTCTTGAGGCCACTGTTTATACTAAAGCATTTCTCAAATCTAGAATAAAAATCACTAGTGTCTTCGTCTGGTTTCTGTTTACAGGCTGAGATTGCATCCCAGTCTTCCTTTTTAGTTGCTAATAATCTTGGCAAAACTTGTATTAACAGTTCAGGTAATTCTTTACATTTCTCTCCAAGACCGGTACCTGGTACTCGTATCTTATCTTCAGCTTCTAGAACTGCCCAATCGATCTTTTTCTCTCCCACCTCCCATTCTTTTTCCTTGAGTTTCTCGTATACCCCTGCGGGCAACAGGACCTTTAGCATTTTAATTATATCTGGATACGTGTATTCTCCCATACGGAGCATGTCCTTTAATTCTCGGTGGAACCCTGCTGGATCTTTGTCATGACAGGGAATTAGTTTCTTCATCTCTAAGAGTTCCATCTTTGTAATCGGAGTGTAAACAAACACTCGTTGCATTTCACCATCCGTTGTCCTGACTGGGTGTACTTCTCGTAACGGATTCTGTCTATCTATGTAAAACGGTTTACTTTCTGGAGGTGAGACATGAACAAAATGCGGGTTCAGGAACGTTCTATATTTGTGGCGCTGTTCTAGAATGACACTAATTAAATCGGTACCTAGACCTTTCCATCTATACTGGAGTAACTCGTTCAGGACATCGTGTAACGGACCTGGATCAGAATGTTGACCTTCATACAGAGTAATGAGGTGTTGGATCATATACATACCCACCAGTCGTTGCTCGGCTGGGGGCAATTTCAGAAACATGTGTGCCACTATTTCGTCTGGAAAAGTGGTAGAATCAGTAATCCATCGGACTGCTGATCGGACTAGTTCTTGTTCATGCATAGTACTCAACTCACTATAACCGATTCGTGATTTCAGAATATGATCGGTAGCTTGAAATACTTGTTCTAGAGAACCTTGTTCTGGTGCTGGGTGATGAAAAACTGACTTGTGTTCTAGGCGTAAATGGCGGTCTGGAAATCTAGATGTACCTACATACGCTATTCTGGCGGGATTCTCGTCCTCTACCTCTTCTGTAGAAGAGTCATTCTCTTTCTCGCTTACTTGTGCTGCTTTACGTTGTTCGTGTAACTTTATTATTTCCTTACGAATTCTCTTGTACATACTCTCTATACTACTGATAGTTCTGTGTTTACCCTCGGCTATATTATCACTCCACCTTGTCAGGATTCTCATTTCGGCCGGATCTTTGGTCGGATAATCTTGTTCTCTTATTAAACAATTAATCAGAAACTTTAATAGCATGAGCTGGATCTCAGCTTTCCTTTGGGACATGGCTTCGCCAATACTTTCTGGATCATCCCCTGTACGGATGAAACGATATATTCTGTCTAGATCTTCTTTCATATTCGGTAGGGTGTCCAAATACCCGGTCACCCGTCTTACACGGATGGAATATATAACTGTGCTATCATCACCTGCAACTGGATCATAGCGGCATTCAGTAAGAGCTCGTCGGATATCTGCAACGGACTTATATTTGGGCGTACGCTGTAACGCACATTCATGTAACTCGACTAACGTTAAACGTTGGTGTGGTGGCGGGGTACCAGGAGGACCTCCTCCTGCGGCCCCTATACTGGAATCGTCGACTGATACTCTTCGTGCTGGCAGAGTGGGAAATTGTAATGTAGGCTGGACCGGAGGTACCGTAGCAGGTACTCCGGTGTCTGGAGGAGCAGGAATGGCATGATTTACAGGGACTGGCGGAACAGGATTTGCATATTCTGGGACTGTGTTGTCCAAGTAGGACGAGATGAAAATATCAGCTGCGGTCGGTTTGTGACGTAGCTTGGTCGGAACTAATGGTGGCGGAAAATTACTGGATGCCTCCTGGGTTGCTTTTGGCAAGCCCTCGGCAAGAAGAGGATACATACCCTTAATGAGGGCATGCCTCTGTCTGTCTGACTGTTCGGTTTTGACTCGTTCACCTATCTCGATTAATTCCCTTTCGTGGGCTCGTTCTAAGGATTCTCTACTTAATCCTGACTTTCTGATTTCTTTTTCGGTTCTTTTATGAGATTCTTTGCGCCATAACTCGATGGCATCTTTCTGTGACTGTCTGGCTTTCTTTTTCCATAATGCTTCTTCTACTCGCATGATGCACTCGGCATCCCATGTACCCGATACGGGCCATCTATACTTTTCTTCTAACTGTTTGGTATACTCTACCCATAAATCTAGATACAATATGGCACTTATGCCATGCTTCTGATACATAAAATGACCTGGACTGTCCCTAGGCGGGACAGGAACTGCTTCTTCTAACAGACCTTTTCTAGTTCTTAACTGACGTAGTCTGGAAAATAACGGCATGACTGAACTGTAATCTGGACACAATACAATACACAATGAACACGATAATTACACCACTCTCATACCACGACATTAAAATACATGAAGAATACTTAAAATAACAGTTCAAACAGAATACTACCTGGAATACGGAAAACAGAATACATGAATTTGCTCGAGAACAGAACTGACTAGAACAGAAACTAGATGCACTGCTGAAACAGTACGAAACTTACCGGTCTCATAAAGAGACACGTCAGGACCCGCATCCACCGGAGTGGACACTTCGTTTTGGGTCTGTGTACCACCAAACCCCACGGACCAGAGACAATTAGATTGACCCTGTCTAGATACTACCCCAGCAACGGTACTCACCGGGCAGCAAGAACGGAAGGCCTCGGACTGGACTGGACTGCTTCGACGCCGGACGGACGAACTTCGGACTTCAGTTACGGGTGGGCCTCCGGATACCTCGGACCTTGGACTCTCGGCTTGGGCTCTGGTCGGGACTCGCCGCGTTCCTCCACCGCCTCGTCTGGATGCTGGACCGCCACCTCCGTCTCCTCCGTGGGCCTGAGGGATACTTGAAGCAGAAATATCTGCACGTGCACGGTATGGTTCCGTCACGGCTGCAGAGGGTCAGGGGGCCGGCGTGGCTTCACCGGCGCGTGGGGAAAGGGCAAGTCCCTATTCGGGCACCATTATGTGGTATATAAATAAATAATACCGGATCTAGGTTTTACTGGACATAGCAATAACAGATAGCTCAATAAATAAGAGTCAAGATTCGAGGTAGTAGGAGTTTGCAGGTTTAATACAGCATAAGGACAGGAACAGGACACCCTGCACAGGAATGGGATGGCAGCGCTGCCGGGGGCAGGATCAGGATCGGCGTAAGGGAATGGGTAACATTTAATAACAGTACACAAGCATATATACTAAAACAGTTGCATTGCAATACATATGATAGGCGGAGCAGTGGGTGTGGTCAATAGCAGTCGCGAAAGATAAGGGTGAAAGTGGGTGTAACAAGAGGCGTATACATAGACATGTGATGTAAACGTAACAGAATATGTCATAAATGGGGCGGAAACATGGAGGGGGCTACCTAAGGAGCCGGGACCTCTAACCTAATGGTGCGCGCAAACTGACAATGACGTGTTACTAGGAGAAGCTGGGGGCTATGACTTCTGCGCTAGGAGCAGAGACTGAAGTCTGGAGAGTCAGGGCGACATGTACCTAAACACTATCTAGTATCTGATGTTTAGAGAACATGTTGATAGAATCCAAAAGTTATCGGGGTAAAGGCTAACAGACTCTAAGACTGGTGCATGCATTATTCTACATGTAGTGCGTGATGAAGAATATTAAATGACCATTAAATGCAGTATTTCTCTTACATGGAGACGTAAAGGCTAGACAATGACGGAAACTATTGATGCGATTCAGTAGCTTAGGAATGCAGAGAAGGAGGGTTGGACTGATAACTAGAATCATAACATACTCTTGGCAGACTCGTGGGCAGAGCCAGGCCGAGCCGGGCACTGTGGGGCAGGAAGTAAGTAAAGGGTCGAGGATACAGGTGGGGGCTGTATCGCTCCTCAGTGAGGGTTCAGGAGACAGGAGCTGAATCTGGTGTCCGGGCCCTTTTGAGGCCTAGAAACGGGGACTTTACAATGAAATAACGTGCACACTGGGAAACGTGGCAACGTAACTTTACATAGGCCTGATATTCGTAGTATTCACGAGAACTGGGAACTGGCATACTAGAGATGGACACAACTGTAATTGCGTCTTTAATCAAACATGGGGAATACATATGCATATTAATCATGCACATATAACATAAGATGGGGGAACACGTAGGGACACAGAACATGGTAAAATTTACTTTTCCACAGGCTTCAGCCCTTTTGAACTGTTGTACGGGCACCATGTGCGTGGACCTCTCAGCCTGGTGAAGGATGGATGGGAAAAGTCTCCCAGGAAGCCTCCTCAGGATGTGGTGAGCTACATGCTGGCCTTTAGGAGCCAGATGGCCAAGTTGTGGAAGCAGGCTTCTGATAACTTGGAGGCCAGCCAGGCAGTAATGAAGGAATGGTACGACCAAAATGCTCACCCGGTGGAGTTGGAGCCTGGCCAAAAAGTGTGGGTGATGGAACCTGGAGAGCTAAGTGCCCTTCAAGATCGTTGGACAGGCCCATTTGAGGTGTTGGAAAAGAAGGGTAAGGCCACTTACTTGGTGGATCTCAAGACCCCGCGACAGCCCCTACGGGTGCTGCATGCCAATTGCCTCAAACCCCACCATGAGAGGCCAGAGGTCATCCTGATGATGGTGAAGGATGGTGCCGAGGAAGCAGAAAGCGAGCCTCTCCCTGATCTCTTTTCATCCCAAGAGAAGGATGGGTCGGTGGAGGGAGTGATTCTCTCCCCATCCCTAACTCCTGAGCAACAAGAGGACTGCCGCCAGGTATTGGAGCAGTACTCTTCGTTGTTCTCCCTTGTCCCGGGAAGAACCCACCTGTGTACCCATGATGTGGACACAGGAGACAGACCCCCAGTGAAGTCAAAGACCTACAGGCTGTCAGACAAGGTGAAGGCTAGCATCCATGGAGAGGTTGCCAAGATGCTAGAGCTAGGAGTGATAGAACCTTCCAACAGCCCTTGGTCCAGTCCGGTGGTGCTAGTGCCAAAAGCCGCCCCACCAGGCACCACACCAGAACTGAGGTTCTGTGTGGATTACCGAGGACTGAACTCAGTTACAAAGACTGATGCTCATCCGATCCCTAGGGCGGATGAGTTAATTGACCGGCTAGGAGCTGCCCAATACCTAAGTACCTTTGACCTCACTTCAGGGTACTGGCAGATCTCCTTGACAGATGGAGCAAAGGAAAGGTCAGCCTTCTCCACGCCTGAGGGACACTTCCAATTTTGTGTGATGCCCTTTGGGCTCAAAAATGCCCCTGCCACATTTCAGCGGCTGGTGAATCAGGTCCTCTCTGGAATGGAGAGTTTCTCTGCTGCCTACCTGGATGACATTGCTGTCTTCAGTAGCAGCTGGGAGGACCATTTGCAACATTTGCAAGCAGTTCTCCAGGCCCTGAAACAAGCTGGATTGACCATCAAAGCCAGCAAATGCCAGATTGGGCAAGGGTCGGTTGTGTACCTTGGACACTTGGTGGGTAGGGGGTCAGTGCAGCCCCTGCAGGCAAAGATTGAGGCAATCATGGCCTGGGAACCCCCCAAGACACAGACTGAGGTCCGAGCTTTCCTGGGCCTCACAGGCTACTACCGTCGCTTTGTGAAGGGGTATGGCACTATAGTAGCGCCCCTCACGGAGCTCACCTCCAAGAAACAACCTCGACGGGTAGTTTGGACGAAGGCTTGTCAGCAAGCCTTTGAAAAGTTGAAGCAGGCAATGTGTGTAGCACCGGTCCTGAGGGCCCCAGACTTCTCCAAGGAGTTCATTGTCCAGACAGATGCATCAGAACATGGCATTGGGGCAGTGTTATCGCAACTAAATGAAGAGGGCCTGGATCAGCCTGTGGTCTTCTTATCCAGAAGACTGCTTCCCCGGGAACAGAAGTGGAGTGCAATTGAGAGGGAAGCTTTTGCGGTGGTGTGGGCTCTGAAGAAGCTGCGGCCATACCTGTTTGGCTCGCACTTCCTGGTTCAGACTGACCACCGACCCCTTCGTTGGCTGATGCAAATGAAGGGGGAAAATCCCAAGCTGTTGAGGTGGTCCATCTCCCTACAGGGAATGGACTTCCGGGTGGAACATCGGCCTGGAGTGGACCACGCCAATGCAGACGGTCTCTCCAGGTATTTCCGCCTTAGTGATGAGGACTCCCAAGGGGTTGGGTAGTTCTCCCCACTTTCAGCTGGGGGGGACGCGTGTTAGACCTGTCTGGCTTTTTGCGTAGTCCCTCCAATTTATTATTTATTTTGTCCCCTTTTTGCCCCTCATACCCTTGATAATTATTGTCCACTAACTTTTTAGGTGTTGGTCAAGGGGATAGGTGTTCTTTTTCCCCCTCATAGTTTTTCACCTCAGGCCCAGAGGCCTGTTTTGACAGGAAAAGTTGGAACCACACAAAATGGTGGCTACCAACTGCCTTAACTGCCAGACCCAGAACTTGCCCATAGACCAGTATAGGGCGTTCCAGAACCTTCTGGTCCATTCTGGACCACTGAGGGTCAGCCTATATAAGCCTGAATGCGGGGCAGCCATTTTGTCTACCTGAGAGAGTCAGCTGGAGGACAGGCTGTAGCTAAGGGTGGGAAGAGGCTAGACATAGGGTTGACCTCCTGGACTGGGAAGCTGCCTTACTGATTTACCACACTGCCCCCTTTGGGTTACTTGTCCTGGCCCCGCTGTTGAGGGTTACTGGAGACCCTGGGCGCCTAGCTTGCCCCTTGTCTAAATTATACAGGGGGAGTCTACAGGAGAAGGAGACTGCAGCGCTGCGGGGTGCAGTCCTCTGCCCAGTAAACAGACTACTGCTGTGATTCCTTCAAGCAGAGGAGGGCTAAACCTGGTGCCCCCCCCCCCTTGCCCAGTTCGTTAATGGGGTGTTGACTGCCTGCTGGGAACCCCCCCCTTTGCGCTACATCCCCACCGTGCCCTTCTTCCTACCTGTTGCAGTGGAGGTAGTGGGTCGAGGAGCTGCTCTGCTCTGGAGCCGGCGTGTGCGTGCTGAGGGAGCGGAGGTGGCGAGTTGTCAGGCCGTTCTGCCCCATTACCGGCGCGAGGTGAGCGGCGCCGTGGCGGAGCAGAGGCTGAAAATCCTGAGGTGAGGAGCGGATCTGTGGAGACCCCGGTCTGTTTCCGGGTGGGCGGAGACGAGGAGAGGTGTCTCTTAAGCAGCGCGGTCTCCGGCGGGGAGACACTCGCTCTCCGCGCATGCCTAGTGGAGCCGCCGGGCTTTGTGAGGCGGAGCCGGCGGAGGAGGCGTGAGCGGAACCAGCGCTTGCCTGCGCAGCTCAGCCTCGGCTGAATCAACCACGAGGGTGTGTACGGGGGCTAGGCGCCAGCCGCGGAGACGTCCTTAGACCGGGGAAAATTGGGAATTAACGTTTTCCCCACGCCAGCGCCGAGTAAGCAGCTTGCTGGGCGTGGAGTTGTGAACTTGGCAATTTGAGCTATTGAGGAACCCCAGAGCAGCAGCGACGCGTGGAGACTGGGAAAGCATCGTCTCCACGCTACAGTAAGGAGAACGTGGGGGTAGCTTTAACTCTGGTCATTGCCCTCCGCTGTGTAGAAGAGGGGGGGCCTGCTGAGTAAATAAAGATAACAGTTCCTCTTAGAGACTGCTAAAGCCCATGTGAAATTCTTGTGGATCTGAACCCTCACAGTGACTGCTTAGTTGTTAGGAGGGTGAGAGGAACTGTGGGAGGAAGATTAAGGGCACCTTATGGAAGCTAAAGTTAATTAATGCTGGCGTCCAATTACACATTTCAGTAGTATTTACAGATTGAATGTAGAATATTAATGTTGGTGTCTGATTCAATGTGTTATTGATAATAATTATTGAAACAGGTTAACCTCTCTGGAAGTGGAACTACTAACTTGAAGACATCTAAATGTAATGTACTGAAGAAGCTAATTGATAATTTGCTTAGCAGTTTAAAAGGTATAATTGCTATTTCTAAGATAAACTGAAATGTCCTAAGCTGTATATTTTGAAACCGAAGAACAGAGTATATTATTTTTATAAACCAGTACATATTTTCCTAACAGATTGGTGTAGTGTCCTTTTTAAGTGTTATTGCGTGGATTTACTGCTGGGTGGTCTGCAACCTTCACACTTGTGCCTCTAGAATTGCTTGTCTTACCCCTAGGCCAGGCTACCCTAGGTGACCTGACATCCCAGGTTCCAACACACATGTACCCCAAAACACACACCTACCCCTGAACCCTAAAAATACCCATGTACCCCAAAACCCAAACCTACCTCTGAACCCTAAAATACCCCTGTACCCCAAAACCCAAACCTAGTTCTGAACACTAAAAATACCCCTGTACCCCAAAACCCAAACCTAGCCTTGAACTCTAAAAATACTCAGTCCAATTCAGAATTAACAGATCTGCTCTCAACCCAGAGGGCAGCTTCGTGTTTCTAGAAGCCAGACTAGACGGAATCCCTATTGTTATCGGTAATATTTACGCACCACATGCCCGTTAACAATCATCCTTGCTACATTACCCACTTATCTGGAGGATTGGGCAACTGTCCAGTGGTACTTTGGGGTGATTTTAACTATGCTTTGGCTATTTGGCCATGATAGGTCCCACGCTTCTCTCCCTAGTACACAGGGGACTTCAAACACTGAAATGCTGCAGTCATAGTTACAACACTGGTCTCTTTCAGATGTATGGAAGGTGCAAAATCCGACCCTTGGGCTTTACTATTTATTATTCCTTGGCCTACAGTCTCTATGTAAGGTTGGGTAGGGTGGTATGCTCCTCCACACTATGCACCGGCATCAAGCAGATGGAATATGTGGGGCGTGGCATCTCACACCATAGTCCACTGATTCTGAACTGGAGTAGGAGAGGCGTAGGCCAGCCTTTCCAATCTGGTGACTCTCCGCTGCTATTTGAGGACAGGCTCCTTCTAGAGACCCTGTCCACCTGAAAGATAGAATACTTTGACCAGAATGAGAATAACGCCTTCTCAAGAGCCTTTGAATGAGAGGTGATGAAAGTGGTGGTCAGTGGCCATTGTATCCAATAATGGCTAGGTAAACATAGATCCTTGGAGCAAGAACTGCTCAGAATGAGCAAGCATAAATAGATGCTGAACAGAGAGCAGATCCTGCAGGAAGGGCAGACCTCGTGGCATCTACAAAGAAGAGGTGGTCTTGACAGAAAAACATTGATGTTTACACTGGTCAGCTTATAATGCCAGAACCCACTCAGAGGCAGACAAATCAGGCAGATTTCAGTCCTGGATCCTCTTGGAGGATTGGAGTCGGCGTCCCATCCTGGCACTTCAGGGCGAGATGGGTGACCTTGTATATTGTCAAAAGAGACTAGCTTAAATATGACCAATATTGTTAGGACTCTGATTAGATTTGTCATGGGCACCTCGTTCGTGAGTTCATGAAGCCCTCACCCACCAACCTGGTTGGTGGCATGCTTCATCATCGGGCCCACCCAGTGACACCTAATGTGTCCCGGGTGTGCTGCGACGCCTGATTACAGCGGAGCTGGTATTTTACTGAGAGTTCAGTGTGAGGTGTAAAATGAAGTGTGAGTTAAAACGGCTTGGCGAGGGTCCCAGTACCCGAGAGTAAATTAAATTTTAATAACTGGGCCCCCGTCAGCGGTTAAAATAAGGCTTGGGGATGTTTAAGGGAGGCGAGTTACTACCTCCTACATCCATCAGTTGGTCGACATGTTTCAGCCAGTGCCTTAAACTAAATCTGGCTTTCCTCAGGACTTTTTTAAATAGAGTGTAGTGCAGGTTAAAAAGGAGTGTAATCCAGGCTATGTGTTACACTCACTAAGGTGTTTCTCTAAGTGTGAGAGGGGGGATTCCCTTCTCATATATGCCTGTACCAACAACATTGAAGACATAGACAAAACATGTAAGAAGAGGAGAGTCAAATAGGCGTCTTCGCCACATAGTCATATACATAGAATGCCGAATCTACAGTGCTCAGTGGGTAGACTACAGTCGGCAAAAGTGTAATGGCACTGGTGGTACCATTATTGTGATTATCGCAAATAATTGGGGGTGGTGTCGCTAAAACACGGGTATCGACCATATGCATGAGATACAAAGTGTGATGGGGCGTAAGTAAACACTCTTACGCTTAGATTTTGCAGCCAATGCTTCCAGGAGTGAAGCGGTAAGGGGTTGACCCTGTAGGGAAATAATGTTGGCCACTGGGAGTTAGAGACCTGTAAGGAGGGAAAAGAGCTTACCCAGAGATTGTTGCTTGGAGGTTGTCATACTCACAGCTTTTCTGGTCAGAGCCTGCCTTGTACCTGTTGCACCGTCCTCGTACTCCGGTAGAAAGAGCTGGAGTTTCTTGTTCGTTTTTATATGCTTGCTAATTGGATTAACTATCTGCACCTGTAGCTGGGAGTAAGAGTAGAAAGACTACCCCGGGTGTGTTCCTAGCTGTCTGCTCATGGGCGGTGGAAAGACACTAGTCTCTAGCACATGCGCGGTGCTGCTTGTGTCTATTGCGCATGAGCGGGGGTGAGACACTAGTTGGTGGAAAGACACTAGTCTCTAGCACATGCGCGGTGCTGCTTGTGTCTATTGCGCATGAGCGGGGGTGAGACACTAGTTATTAGTGCAGGTGCGCGGTAGAGTATGTGTTGTGTTGAAGTATGCAATCTGTCACTATCAATAGTGCGGGCATGGAATTTCAAGGAGGTGCATTTAGTTCGGGCATAGTGTAATGAATCATCACAGGTTGCTGTAGGAGCGGGAGGCTATGGCTGGGTATGGCAACTAGTCACAACCCGATATGGGTTAGGCACGATTAGGGGTGGTAGCCTCAGTTGAGTGGGAGTTCATAGGTCAACTGGGTTGAATGGGTACTAGTAAAGACCTCTGTATAGAGGTTTATGTCAGCATGTGACTGAGTTCCAAGGGATCGCATCGTTCAGGCCATTGATGTGTGAGGAAAGGCGATAGATCCAACGCTGTTCTTTGCTCATCAGTCTTCTTTCATTGTCTAATGCCTGCTCAGGGATTTGTTCGATGACTGTCCATGTGAGGTCATTGGGGGTATGGCCATGGGTGATGAAGTGGTTGGTTAATTTACTGATGTTTTCCTTACACCTAATGGTGCTTCTGTGCTCAGTGACCCTAGTGCGTATTTTGCGGGTGGTCACGCCGATATAGCGGAGACCACAGGAGCAGGTGAGAAGGTAAATCACATTACGTGAATTACAGTTGGTGTGGCTGCGTTGTGTCCACACCTTGTTAGGTTCTAGGGTTAGAGTTTTGGTGTGGGTGGTTAAGTGACACACACTGCAATCATTGGAGGGGTAGTGTCCAGTTACTTTTGGTAGGCCCCATGCATTCAGAATGGTGTTCGGTTCTTGTGTGTTATGCGTTTTGGACGGGTGTTAACTAGTTGGTCCTTCAAGTTATTGCTTCTCTTGGAATCAAAACGCGGTATGTCCCACTGCCTCTGGCCAGAATTCAAGATCTTCCAGTTCTTCTTAATGAGTTTGGCTACCTCATTGGAGGCTGTGTTGTACGTAGTGACGCAAGTGATAGGTTATGCCTGCTCCTCTTTAGCTGTGGTTTCAAGGAGAGCCTCTCTATTCTGGTTCCTGGCCCTCTTCCTGGTTTTGGAGATGATGGCTGGTGGGTAGCCCCGGGCCTCCAGTTTCTTGGATAGTTACGCGGACTGTTTTTTATAGTCTGCTATATCACTGCAATTCCTGCGTATACGTAAGAATTGCCCGAAGGGAAGGTTCTCCCTTAGCGGGCGTGGGTGGAAGCTTGGGAAGTGGAGTAAAGAGTTTCTGGCCGTGGGTTTATAGTAGGTTGTCGTGGTGAGTCTGCCATCTTTGACTGTTATATTTAGGTCCAGGAAAGCAAGTTGGTTTGCACTTCATCCTCCAATGCGCCACACTGGCACTAAAGGAAAATTACTTTGAATATGAGGGAGCCCTGTACCTCCAGACCAATGGAACATCCATGGGCAGCGTTTTTGCCCCAAGCGTAGCAGGTCTTTACGTCCACCAATTCAAACGCACTCACATTGCTGACAGCACAAACCCCTATGCCAACCACATCCTCGCATGGCGCCGTTATATTGACGACATCCTTGTGATATGGGAGGGTCCACAAACAACCCTGGATCAATTCCTCATCTGGCTCAACGGCAGGGACCCATACTTGAAGTTCACCAGCACTATCAGTGCAAACCAACTTGCTTTCCTGGACCTAAATATAACAGTCAAAGATGGCAGACTCACCACGACAACCTACTATAAACCCACGGCCAGAAACTCTTTACTCCACTTCACAAGCTTCCACCCACGCCCGCTAAGGGAGAACCTTCCCTTCGGGCAATTCTTACGTAAACGCAGGAATTGCAGTGATATAGCAGACTATAAAAAACAGTCCGCGTAACTATCCAAGAAACTGGAGGAACGGGGCTACCCACCAGCCATCATCTCCAAAACCAGGAAGAGGGCCAGGAACCAGAATAGAGAGGCCCTCCTTGAAACCACAGCTAAAGAGGAGCAGGAACAACCTATCACCTGCGTCACTACGTACAACACAGCCTCCAATGAGGTAGCCAAACTCATTAAGAAGAACTGGAAGATCTTGAATTCTGACCAGAGGCAGTGGGACATACCGCGTTTTGCTTACAAGAGAAGCAATAACTTGAAGGACCAACTAGTTAACACCCGTCCCAAAACGCATAACACACAAGAACCGAACACCATTCTGAATGCATGGGGCCTACCAAAAGTAACTGGACACTACCCCTGCAATGATTGCAGTGTGTGTCACTTAACCACCCACACCAAAACTCTAACCCTAGAACCTAACAAGGTGTGGACACAACGCAGCCACACCAACTGTAATTCACGTAATGTGATTTACCTTCTCACCTGGTCCTGTGGTCTCCGCTATATCGGCATGACCACCTGCAAAATACGCACTAGGGTCACTGAGCACAGAAGCACCATTAGGTGTAAGAAAAACATCAGTAAATTAACCAACCACTTCATCACCCATGGCCATACCCCCAATGACCTCACATGGACAGTCATCGAACAAATCCCTGAGCAGGCATTAGACAATGAAAGAAGACTGATGAGCAAAGAACAGCGTTGGATCTATCACCTTTCCTCACACATCAATGGCCTGAACAATGCGATCCCTTGGAACTCAGTCACATGCTGACGTAAACCTCTATACAGAGATCTTTACTAGTACCCATTCAACCCAGTTGACCTATGAACTCCCACTCAACTGAGGCTACCACCCCTAATCGTGCCAAACCCATATCGGGTTGTGACTAGTTGCCATACCCAGCCATAGCCTCCTACTCCTACAGCAACCTGTGATGATTCATTACACTATGCCCAAGCTAAATGCACCTCCTTGAAATTCCATGCCCGCACTATTGATAGTTGCAGATTGCATACTTCAACACAACACATACTCTACCGCGCACCTGCACTAATAACTAGTGTCTCACCCCCGCTCATGCGCAATAGACACAAGCAGCACCGCGAATGTGCTAGAGACTAGTGTCTTTCCACCAACTAGTGTCTCACCCCCGCTCATGCGCAATAGACACAAGCAGCACCGCGCATGTGCTAGAGACTAGTGTCTTTCCACCGCCCATGAGCAGACAGCTAGGAACACACCCGGGGTAGTCTTTCTACTCTTACTCCCAGCTACAGGTGCAGATAGTTAATCCAATTAGCAAGCATATAAAAACGAACAAGAAACTCCAGCTCTTTCTACCGGAGTACGAGGACGGTGCAACAGGTACAAGGCAGGCTCTGACCAGAAAAGCTGTGAGTATGACAACCTCCAAGCAACAATCTCTGGGTAAGCGCTTTTCCCTCCTTACAGGTCTCTAACTCCCAGTGGCCAACATTATTTCCCTACAGGGTCAACCCCTTACCGCTTCACTCCTGGAAGCATTGGCTGCAAAATCTACGCGTAAGAGTGTTTACTTACGCCCCATCACACTTTGTATCTCATGCATATGTGTGATACCCGTGTTTTAGCGACACCACCCCCAATTATTTGCGATAATCACAATAATGGTACCACCAGTGCCATTACACTTTTGCCGACTGTAGTCTACCCACTGAGCACTGTAGATTTGGCATTCTATGTATATGACTATGTGGCGAAGACGCCTATTTGACTCTCCTCTTCTTACATGTTTTGTCTATGTCTTCAATGTTGTCGGTACAGGCATATATGAGAAGGGAATCCCCCCTCTCACACTTGGAGAAACACCTTAGTGAGTGTAACACATAGCCTGGATTACACTCCTTTTTAACCTGCACCACACTCTATTTAAAAAGGTCCTGAGGAAAGCCAGATTTAGTTTAAGGCACTGGCTGAAACATGTCGACCAACTGATGGATGTAGGAGGTATTAACTCGCCTCCCTTAAACATCCCCAAGCCTTATTTTAACCGCTGACGGGGGCCCAGTTATTAAAATGTAATTTACCCTCGGGTACTGGGACCCTCGCAAAGCCGTTTTATCTCACACTTCATTTTACACCTCACACTGCACTCTCAGTAAAATACCAGCTCCGCTGTAATCAGGCGTCGCAGCACAGCCGGGACACATTAGGTGTCACTGGGTGGGCCTGATGATGAAGCATGCCACCAACCAGGTTGGTGGGTGAGGGCTTCATGAACTCACCAACGAGGTGCCCATGGCATATCTAATCAGAGTCCTAACAATATTGGTCATATTTAAGCTAGTCTCTTTTGATAACACATATAAACTACGGGGACTCGGACTAGCTTTCTAGTCCTCTCTCTCTCTCTTGATACGCGCATGATCTTATATATTCCCAACAGGAAATCTGTCAAACATGATTGTAATTTTACCATCTTCTTTATAGAGGCTCTGTCGTTGTGAACTCTGCACAGATCCAACATTTCCTGGCGGAGATTGAACTTCCTAGAGAGCCAGCCAACCTCTGTGAAGAGATGGAAGGCCCTATTAACATCACAAGAAATTAAAACAGCACACCAAAGCTTCGCTTTGGGCAAGACCTGTGGTCTAGATGACCTACCTATCAAATTCTACAAACCCTATTCCACAGCTCTTGCCCTCAAGCTGTCCCAGATATATAAGAAAGCCTTGGATTCAGGAACACTCCCCCCAAAATTGAGAAAGGATGCCCTAGTTCTAATATGTAGAAAAGTGCCCTTTTGGGATAATCACCCCTACTTTTTGCTCCAGTACTGATGGTTAGGATTCTGTAAGTGCACTGGAGCCTGCTTCTCAGGCCCCAATGCCAGTGCTCTCTCCTTAAAAATGGTAAATGTGAATTTGTAATCTAAACTGGCAAGGACTTTAATCCCCCTTTATAAGTACCTATTACATAGTACCAGTGGTACACAGAGCGATGTGGCATGCACCCAAGTGGCACATAAGAGAATGCCTACCTGGTTGCCCCAGTCTTCCCTGTGCTCTGGCTGACAACCCACACTTGCTGCCACCAAGATAGGATTTTGACCTCCTGCCGGGCAGTGTGAACACTCCCTGGAGTCAGGAACAACAGTCTGGGCAGGAAAGAGGGCACACTTCCTCCCTCCCAGGCTAGCTAGTGAAGTGGCACATCAAGGCGGTGAGCTTCAAAAGGCTACACTACCTCTGATATGCATCCAGGTTGGCTCCCCACAGAAAGAACAGCCATCCCCCTGCCCCCGGGCACATTTGCACCGAGACAGGTGGGAACATTAGATAGTCAGGAGCTGTACACCCCCAGGAGGCTAGCCACAACTCTAGGGTGGACTACCAGGTCTGTCCATCCGAGGAAGACTTCTGCCATTTTTAGAAGTGGTGGGAATAGTGAGGTCTGGGTAGAATAGTGACCTACATCCACCTGATGTGGTCACTTCAGGGGCGTATTAGCCGCTGGGGCTAGTAGCCCATTGACCACTTGCACCCACACCCCTAAACTCCCATCAATCGAGGATTTAAGGGACCCTCCTGACACCAGAACCTCAGTTCTGAACAGCCTACATCAAAGAGGACAATGAAGGGACTCGAGAAGACGACAACAGGACTTTGCACAAAGCAAAAGAGGGAAACTCTGCACCTGTGGCAGCACTCCTCAAACTGCTCTATCGAGACTCGTCCTAGGCTAAAGGTCGGTTCCCTCAGACAGAGGGACACCTGAAAGAGCCAGACTCCTCTGGACTAGTGGCACTAGTCCCGTGCAAACTGCAGGTAAAACAACGCTTCGGATCCGAAGAATCGATGGCCATCGGGCCTTATGATGGATTGCCCAAATCCAGATGGTCTAGTGCATTGTGAGAAAGGTAGTCCTGCTTTCCACAAAGTTTTAGGGTGCTACAGCATTTCCGGAGGCCACTGGACGACGAACTATCCATCTACTCCACTTACCACAGCCAAGGCTTGTTGGCTGCCAGTCCGGCAACTGACCCCTGTATTTGAAGCTGCACCTAGAGGGAATTCCTTCTGACATACATCCAACATCATCAGCGGTCCTGTTGTTGTTTTTTTGCATATTTTACCCCCACAGCTCCATTTTAGTTGTAATAGCACCTCTCTTGGGGCTCTCATTCAGCACCAGGGATAGCCATGACAATTCAGCATCCAGGCTTCATGGGAAAATTGAACAGACTGTCATGGCTTGGCCCTGGGACCCGCATTACCTTTACCCTGCAAGGGTTCCACACAACTCGACCTGCAAGCGACCGATTGTCACTCGTGGTTTTTCCCATTGCCCACAATAATAAAGTTTCACTGGATTATTTTGCACTAATTTTATATTGCTTCTAAAATCCATAACTCCAGTGATATGTATCTGACCAAGTTCGTTTGGGTGTCTAAATTAAGATAAAATCTGATTATTTAATAAATTGTTGTCGGGTTTCTTTCGATTCATGTCCATTAATTATCGTCCATGTTGGTACTCTGAAATGCTTAACACATGTTCCTCTAGGAAAGCTTGACTGCTCTTTGGCACTCTACCAGGACTAAGCTAAGGATTTATTAGCGTGAATCCAAAGACACACTGTGGGGTTTGTGACAAATTACATGGTGAAGTCTAACCAGCCCCATCACATAATAATCCAACTTCCAAAACAATCCTAAAGCCCCTTAATGACCCCCTTGATCTTGCCCTTTATAGACTGATAGCGTAATTAAACACTGACTACAAGATACTCAGTAAAATCTTAGCTGACTGGCTCTATGGGGTCATTTCATGCCTGGTTGATCTGGACCAAAAAGGCTTCATACTGACTAGATCAACCTCTCTTAATAGCAAGAGATTGTTTAGGATCATAAGGGCAGTACAGAGACATTGGTCCATTTCAGCTGCACTGATTCTCAACCTTGAAAAACAAGTGCTCCAAAGGTTCAGGTCTAGATTTGTCCAAATGGTCCATCTTTTTTATATGGCCCCGTGGCAAAGATCAGGCTTGAGGGCAAAGTCTCTACTGTGGCAGGAGGCCAGAGCCTGGGTATTCCACTCTCAAATAGCCTATAGATCATCTCCCTATATGCTGACAACATTCTGTTATACATCTGAGTTGCCAGAGATGGGATTGAGTCAATAGCTCCAGTGCTGGAGGCCTTAAGGAAAAACTCCCAGCCTCCAGGTTAATAGGGGCAAGTCTAGCATGTTCTCCGGTTCACGTACGAGACGTGAGCAAGCAGATTCATACGAGACATCCCCTGGAAGAAGGCAATTCTTTGCCGAAATGTATTGGGAATGTAAAATGTATGACATTTGAACGTAACGATGAACCGTAATACATGAACATATCACCCTTGTGAAGATAACAAGATGAATTAAAAACTAAGAATCTCATCAGAATAACTTTGTTTGTATCATTGATTATCCTGAAGAAACCTTCCAAGTAGAAGGACAAATACCGGAGCCCGGGGGACACATCCCACATCAGTGGGGGTGCAACCCTTAGCAGTTACGTTCTACACTCCCTATCAGAGAGTGATACCCCGGAGCGCCGTACCACCAATACAACGTCAGCATCAACCACAGGAGTGCGCCAAAAAAACAACCTGTGATCCCTTATGTCGGAATACTCCCTCATTAGTACTCTCCCTGGGAACCGACCAACTTCGATGGGAAAGCTTCACTTTCTGATACCTGGGCATTAACATTTTTCATGAAGACGAAGACCTCCAAGATGGTAACCTCACTAGGGCAGAGACCTCCCTGAGGGGCCAGGCAACTTTCTGGAGGATGCTCATATTCTCAATCATGGATCATATTGCCATTTCTAAAATAGTAATAGTCCCGCAACTCCTGTATTACTTTCTCAACCTCCCTCTAGTTTCTATACGTTGCTTTTTCCAGACTCAATATTGGGCAAGCTTATCTGGCTGCCGCAGTGTGTCTTTATTGGTGTTACAGCTTCCAGTCGCCCAGGGTGGGCTGGGAGCCTCACACTTTGGAGAATATTACCTAAAAGCCCAAACACAATGGCTGTCTAGATGGCTGGCAGGACTGGCATTGGAGCCCACCCAGAAGACTTCTCCACCCCTGACCCTAACTGAGGTGAACAACCAAGCTCTTCCCACGACACCGATCCCCTGAGGGTTGCCCAGGCTGGTAGAAGTGGTGTTGGGCTCCCTGGTCAGGCTTCATGCTGTCATCGGGTGTAAGACTCATTACGCCCCCAATATCCCACTACAGGGTTTACCCGACCAATTCTCTTTTCTAGATGCCCTGCGCTTTGTGCCTTGGTTTAAAGCGGGGCTTGACACCATAGGATATTTATTCAATAATAATCGTCTTCAATCATTTCAGGATGTTAGAGACAATCTCTCTCTGCATTAGGGACAATTTCTTACACATGGTCTACTCAAACACACACTCTGTGCCACTTGGGTGGTCACGGATGAGGAACCAACTATTCATCAGCCAATCTATACCCTTTACATGGGTATCAGTAGACACTGTGTGGCTTGGCTGTTGAAGTGCTTTCCTCTGCATGTTCCCCTGCAATGACTTCGGGAGAAATAGGATGAGCTAGAGCCCTCAAAACCCATGCACAATCTCACAGAACTGAGGTTTTCAATTAATTACATTTTTTATTCTGCATCGGGCCTATCTCTCCCCATCCTGGATTAAAAAAAATGTCACACATTTGATGTCCCGTGTGTCAGTCTCTGATAAATTGAGTACCGCTAGATGGCTAAGCTTAATGTATTTAATAAGCAGTGTCACACTTTAATGAGTATGTAAAAAAGTCGGTTCCGATTGTTTATCTAAAGGTGAAAATTAAAATGATCCCAGACGGCGTATGTCCTTGGAAAAAATGGCAAAGAAGGTGATCCTGTTCACCCACTTCAGTTTCTCTCGAGGGATTTAATTCAAGCACTCCTTGAATACTTACACAAAATATCTTGCAATGAGAGATTTTAGTATAGCCAATGTAATGCTTCCATAGGGCATATTTGACCTCTAATTCTCTACACAAATCTTCCCGAACGCCAACTCTGATTGCTGTTGTTACAAAACCAATATAGGATTAAAAAACAGACTTTGGGACCTTCATTACATAGTGGCTTTTTGAGTAAGGTCTGCACCACTCCCTCGATCATATCAGGACAGAAAGAAATGCGCCAAACCTCTAGTGCTGTCTTATAGGCCTCTTTAAATGCACAAAACACAACTGAGCAGAATCCATATTTATGGACCTATCATTGCTCCTTGCTAAGAGAGCTATTACATCTAACTTGAAATCTGCTAATCCCCCAGGGTCAAACAAATTCTTAATTCAGTCCTGCAATGGATGGAGGCGGAAAGCATAGCCCTTCAGATGGATGAAGCTAGCAGCCTTAGGAAACACCTCAGAGCAAGATAATCGGATGACATTCCCCTAGTTGTCAAGAGCAAGATTAGAGATAACACTAAACCCTCCCCGAGACCACAAACCTCTTCTAAATTACTTATCTGGGGGACAGACCCCATCATGATCCTCATTATGTTAGGATTCAACTATAAAGAGGGTGAATTCGCTGTAAATAAGGATATTATATTGCTGCAACGTTCCTTTCCTGCTTTTATAAACCCATTACCTCAACTATCGCCTTGGTATATGCATTATTTGCAAATGGCTAAACTGTGCATTCTGACCTTGCCCAAACATTGAATAGACCCCAGATTGGGAAGTCTTGCACATATGCTTCATGAGGGCACCTATGCTTTTGTTAACAGTTTTTCTATGTTACAGTATAATTGGGCAATGTCCATTATTATAACTATTGAAATAAACACCATAACTACATATCCACTTGCTTGCAGCATGCTGTGATGAATGTCTACACAAAATGCTCCTGTATATGGCAATGTATTGAAGATTGTCCTGCTGTGTTTCTTTTTAGGTGAGACATTGGTGGAGACCTTTTGATTTTACCAAAATTATATGTACAATATACTTCCCAAAAAGGGTTTTCAGCCACCACTCTTCATCCATTAGTCTGTTGTTGTGTCATTCACATTTTGCTTCTGCCCACTACTGAACCACCATGGGGCAGTGGGCCAACCTATTTCAGCCACTGACTAACTTAACTTTAAGTGACTTCATTTTGTCCTTTCACTAGGTGCACATCCGCACAGAAATAATTCCCTTCACAGCCAGTGTTTTTACTTTATTGCTTTAGTGCTGCCTATGTGTTAAGAGCCTGATGTGTTAGCAGAACACTTTCAACCAGCTCTTGATTTTGATGTGAGCACAGGGCATATTCCAGCTTTATCAGTTCCTGTCTCCTGCTAATGCTGTTCCTTTTGGAGTGGCCTTTTTAGGTCTCGCCTGCCATTAGCAGCATGCAAGCTCTGCTCTCGCCATACGAGGGCTTCTTGGAATCAATACGATTCCAGAAGCTCGCTTTCTGCTCCGCCTGTGTTTTGCATTGGTGCGTGTCATTTTGCGTCACCAATTATGCGAGACCGGGTGTTACGATTGTCAAGGAGGCTTTTTAGTCCCTCCTGATTACCACCCTGTTCACTTTTGGCCCCGCCCAGCCGCTAAGCACTTTTTTCTTTTCTTTGTGAGCCACTCTCACTGCAGGCACAACGTATTTTTTTTTATTAACGGAGCATTGCGCTTTAATGCGCTTTACATTTTAAATTCAGTAATGGGCTGTACAGAGCCCTCATTGCTGTGCGTGCCCCACATGAACGGATATTTGTTTGTTGTGTAGTGTGCAGTACTGGGCTGTACAGAGCCCTCATTGCTGTGCGGGAGCTACATGAACGGATATAATAGGCTCTTGCTCTTCAAGGTCTGCTGGCTGTTTGTTTAGCAAATTCATACAGTGCAAACTGAACTCGAGTAGTAGAGACCTTTACAAGACACCCAGTTACATTACACAAGAGCACATTCACACAGTAACACATTGCCTTTTAGAAGGCACGGGAGATTAACAAATTTGCCCAGAATCACATATTGGTAAGGCAACGCCGTGACTCGAACAACACCAGCTTCCGCAGGCGATCATCATGCGTGAATAATCAATTAATCAATTAATCGCACGCGATCATCATGCGTGATTAATCAATCTCCCCATGGTCCCCCTGTTTACTAAAAACGGGGTGCTAAGGAATATTCACATGCGCTATAAGAAGGGACCAGCCAGTTAAATCGGTTTCGGGTTCTTTCTACTCGCCGTTCTTTGTTTCTAATATTCAGCCTCTTTCTGCTCTACCAAATGCCCCCTTCGAGATCCTCCTCTCCTTCCACATTCTGCCAGCACCCTCCTACCCAATAGTCTTCCACCACTACCAGCACAACCACGTCCACCACCACCACCACGTCCACCACCACGTCCTCCACCACCACCACATCCACCACCACCATGTCCTCCACGATCACGTCCACCACCACCACCACATCCACCATGTCCACCACCACGTCCACCACCATATCCACCAGCACCATGTCCACCACCTCCACCACCACCACGTCCACCACCACATCCACCACTATCAAGTCCACCACCACCACGTCCACCACCACGTCCACCACCACGTCCACCACCATCACCATGTCCACCACCATGTCCACCATCACCATGTCCACAATGTCCAGCACCATGTCCACCACCACCATGTCCACCACCATGTCCACCATCACCACATCCACCACCACCACCACGTCCACCACCAAGTCCACCACGATGTCCACCACATCCACCACCACCACGTCCACCACCACCATGTCCACCACCACCATGTCCACCAACACCATGTCCACCACCACCACGTCCTCCACCACCACGTCCTCCACCACCACCACATCCACCACCAACACGTCCACCACCACCCATCCACCACCACCACATCCAACACGTCCACCACCACCACGTCCACCACTACCATGTCCACCACCACCACCACCACATCCACCACCTTAACCACCATGTCCACCACCACCACCACGTCCACCACCACCACCACCACATCCACCGCCACATCCACCACCACGTCCACCACCACCATATCCACCACCACCATATCCACCACCACCACCACGTCCACCACCACTATATCCACCATCACCACGTCCACCACCACCATGTCCACCACCACCACGTCCACCACCACCACCCGTGACGGGTAAAGTGTCACTGAAGGGCAGGTTGCACACATTAAATGATCTTTAAAATCAAAAAACACTATTACACAAGAGTCAATCAGTTTTCAAATAATTCCCTATAAATAAAGGATTAACCAGTATTAAAGTAATCCATGTTGTAATTTACATAAAACTGTATAAAACGCTATTAATATTTTAATCTGGTAAAAAGTCTATCTCATGTGGTTTGCCTTATTAAGCAATCAGTCCTTCGCGTCCTTTAGCAAAGTTTTTATTCCGTGGGTTGATGTTTTTCTCCATGGGATCCCCTTGTAGCTCAAATTGTGGAGCTAGATCGTTGCCTTCAAAGATGTGTTTTTCAATCTCTGATCAGTGAGACCAATTTTATTAGGCGGCAATTCAACTGTGCTAAGGTTGGATTAAAGCAATGGATTACCGCCTGTCTGCAAGACCTGATGCCATGCTGGTTAAAAGATGGTTTTAATAAAGTTTTCCTTCTGTCTTTTAATTTGTCGCAAATACAATGATGTGGATGAGGTTCTCGACTCCACGGGCACAAAGCCTGCATAGCTGGTATCCTCCTCTGCTTTTCCAAAGTGGTAAGAATGGGTTAATTGAACCAACTCCCAGGCAAAGTTTTAAAAAATGTTCTTTAGTTGTTATCTTTATTCCTGCATTAAGGTAGGGTTGGGGTTTGCAGGCTTTGTAATTGTTGAGCACTACCCAGCCATGTGCTCGCTTCAACAATGCTTCCTAATCCTCTACAGTAGATTTAAGTCTTGTTGACTTTGTGACTAGTTTTTTGAACACACAGTGAGCCGTTGAGGTATTCCAAAGGTGTGTCAGGCCTAGAGCTTTGGGTGCGAGAAGACAGGAATAGGGGCTAACAGGCACATGATTCAAGCGTTTTAGAAGTCGCTAAAATTGCGATTCGCAAAAATATCGCAATTGCGATCGCAATTTGAAGTGTAGAAATGCATCAACCTCAAATTTCGCTAAATTAAGGAATCGGAAAAATATTCTGCGAAAACCATTGCGATTTCTCGTTTGCGATTCGCAATCAAAGAATCGCAAATAAGGAATCGCAATACATATGCATGAAAAATCGCAATTAGCGATTTTCTGTAAAATCGCAAATTTGCTATCGCAATTTAAGAAGGGACACAACCAGGTGGTAAAAATGAGTGCAAATCAGGAACAGCTGAAGACCAACAGAAACTAATATAAAAACACCCACAATGAGGTCCCAGTTTTCAAAATGGCTGGTCTGTACCTGATGGCGAGGAGGATGAGGCTGCAAGCTGCTCAACAGAGAGGGAGGCAAATTAATGAGCTCATTTTCAGACTCCGCGTAACTTTGCTTGGACAGGAGGATGACGAAATATATGATAAGTATAGGCTGAATGGACAAATGATAATTGATTTAATCCATGAATTGGACCCCATCCTGCAACGACAGACTCATAGGACCAATGCAATTCGAACGCATGTCCAGGTATTATGTTGCCTACATCTACTGGCGTCAGGCACGTTTCAGGGAGTCATTGCAGTAGCAAGAGGTGTGTCTCAAAGTGCAATGTCACGAATATTGGCAGATTTCCTTGATGCAATGATGGTCCGGATACACACACACATAAGTTTCCCTACCACAGCCCATGAAATAGCTAAGACCAAGAAGGAGTTTTATCAAATTGCTGGCTTCCCCCAAGTACTGGGTTGTATTGATTGCATGCATGTGGCGATATGTCCCCCTGCAGCTCATGAATATATGTATCGCAATAGGAAAAGTTATCATTCCCTGAACATTCAGGTTGTGTGTAACGCAAAGAACATAATAACGGACATTGTGTCACAATTTCCTGGCAGTGCACATGATTCGTATATCTTCAGGCAAAGTGGCATTCAGACCCGTCTAGCAAGGGGAGAGTTTGGAGAGGGACATTTGCTAGGTAATTATGTGTAATACATCATACCATTCCATGTACAAATGTTAAACTTAATCAAACACTGACAGCCTTTCATGCCTCACATGTAGGTGACAGCGCATACGCCTTGCGAAATTACCTGCTGACACCATATCTCAATCCATCCACAGCCGCACAAAGGAGATACAATGCAGCACATATCTCTACACGGAACGTGATAGAGCGAACATTTGGCCTGCTCAAGAGCTGATTTAGACGCCTCCATAAGACCGGATGATACAGAAAAGGGGGTGGTGATGAACAGAATGTCTGAATTAAGCAGACCACTCTTACCCAGTCCAAAGATCAGGGCTTGATCCATCACCATTATTTAGCTCACTGCTCCATCCCAGCTCAGAACCTGGCTATATGCAAAATAGTCTGTCCCTGGCCCAGTGCATCATGGGAACAGGGCAGACCAAACTACCAAGCCAATTCTTCACCAGAAAGGAGACAAGCTACCGGGGACCGGTTTCTGGCATTTCAGCCTCTTCGGCCCGGCTTGCTTGAATCCTGATGGAGCAGTGAGAAAGGGACTCATGTCTGAGTATACCCTGCCACACCTATAGTGGCCAAAAACGATACAGAAAAGGGGGTGGTGATGAACAGAGTGTCTGAATTAAGCAGACCACTCTTACCCAGTCCAAAGATCAGGGCTTGATCCATCACCGTTATTTATCTCACTGCCCCATCCCAGCTCAGAACCTGGCTATATGCAAAATAGTCTGTCCCTGGCCCAGTGCATCATGGGAACAGGGCAGACCAAACTACCAAGCCAATTCTTCACCAGAAAGGAGACAAGCTACCGGGGACCGGTTTCTGGCATTTCAGCCTCTTCGGCCCGGCTTGCTTGAATCCTGATGGAGCAGTGAGAAAGGGACTCATGTCTGAGTATACCCTGCCACACCTATAGTGGCCAAAAACGATACAGAAAAGGGGGTGGTGATGAACAGAGTGTCTGAATTAAGCAGACCACTCTTACCCAGTCCAAAGATCAGGGCTTGATCCATCACCGTTATTTATCTCACTGTCCCATCCCAGCTCAGAACCTGGCTATATGCAAAATAGTCTGTCCCTGGCCCAGTGCATCATGGGAACAGGGCAGACCAAACTACCAAGCCAATTCTTCACCAGAAAGGAGACAAGCTACCGGGGACCGGTTTCTGGCATTTCAGCCTCTTCGGCCCGGCTTGCTTGAATCCTGATGGAGCAGTGAGAAAGGGACTCATGTCTGAGTATACCCTGCCACACCTATAGTGGCCAAAAACGATACAGAAAAGGGGGTGGTGATGAACAGAGTGTCTGAATTAAGCAGACCACTCTTACCCAGTCCAAAGATCAGGGCTTGATCCATCACCGTTATTTATCTCACTGCCCCATCCCAGCTCAGAACCTGGCTATATGCAAAATAGTCTGTCCCTGGCCCAGTGCATCATGGGAACAGGGCAGACCAAACTACCAAGCCAATTCTTCACCAGAAAGGAGACAAGCTACCGGGGACCGGTTTCTGGCATTTCAGCCTCTTCGGCCCGGCTTGCTTGAATCCTGATGGAGCAGTGAGAAAGGGACTCATGTCTGAGTATACCCTGCCACACCTATAGTGGCCAAAAACGATACAGAAAAGGGGGTGGTGAAGACCAGAGGCGCAATGAAATACAGTCCCGTCAAATGCTGCAAGATAGTGGCAGCATGTGCCATGCTGCACAACATAGCGACAAAGGGAGGTTTGGAAATGGAGATGTCTGACAGTGACTCGGAGGATGGAAACCAACCAGTGCCACACCACCCTGCCCAACAAGGCACAGGCGCAGCAGAAGGGCGCAGGTGCAGATTGGAGATTACACAGAATTACTTCTGAGGTGAGACATGAAGACACAAACACATTAAATGCAATGCAAAGTAAACTTTATGTAAATGAATTGTGACCAGGGAACATAAGCAAACTGCCAAAGTGACTAATGTCACAAGACACATTGAAATGTACTTGAGAGTCAGTGATTAGGTCACAGCGTGTCAATGGTTAAGTCACCATTTCAAGGCTAATGTCTGGATGGGAGCCTAGCGTTTTTTCCCTCGAACACCCAGACGTCTGTCTGCCGCAGCATCTTCTTGCCTTTCGTTGGTAGTGGATGGGGTGGTGCTGCGAGTATTGCGTCTCGCTGCACTTGCCACAGGCACTGTTGTACTGCTCAGGCTTGAGGCACACTCGCTACTTTCATCCAGTGCAGTCATGTTCACTCGACTACCAGATGCATTCATCATGTCTACGGCATTTGTCACTTGATGTAGTGCTTTGGCAACATCTCCACTCCAATGACAAATTTCCGTCTGCATAGTCACTGATCTACGCACCAGCAGTGTTGTGGCTGTGGCTAGCCTATTGTTGGTCTTTCCTTGATGTTTGAGTTGCTGCATCAGTTGGCGGTGCTGTCTGTTGTGCGATGCATGCTCCTCCTGCATGACCTTTGTGAGTTCCTGGACACTACTGGCCAGTACTGCAATGTTGCCTGACATCTTAGCAATTTCCTCCTTCACTAACCGAGTGTTCTTGCTCTGCAGGCGATGTGAACGGAGCATCTGTCCCTCCAAGCCACCCCAGACTGGATTTGTCGCCTCCACCGGCTGTGGTCTGCGTGCTCTGCGTCTTCTCCTTTGCGCTCTACAATTGCGTCTCCGGATCTGTGTTGTTGTGGGTGTTGCGATGGATGTTTGGCGTACACTGACTGCAGGTGCAGCACTGACCTCATCATCGGACGCCATGGGACGCAGTGTTGGGACAGGTGAACTACGTGAATGAGGCACACGTGACTGGGTAGTTGGCAGAGCTGGTGTGTCCTCATGTTCTGATGCGCTGCTGTGGTGCATTTCCAGACCATCACTGTCCCCGGCCTCATTACGTTCTGCATCTGTGAGGTTAAACAGTGCAAAACTGCATCAATGTATGCTTGTGAGGTTAAGTCACAGTACACAATTAATACATTTCATTTACTTTTGGACATCTGCAACACTATTTCAAACCTTTTTTGGCATGTCTGTGTGTGTGTGTCATTGTAAGTACTTGGCCTGACTACAACTCCCATGATGCACTTCCCTTAGTAATGTAATAGTAGTACAAGCTTTACAGTGTGTGCTTATGCTGTGCTCAGCAGACATCCAGACTTATGTACTTGGGGCAATTTAAACATGCATTTCTCTTACCTTGAGACGTGTGTGCAGCTCCGGAGGTGTCCAGCTGCGTGACTCCAACAACAGCTTCAGGCTGGATGGTTGACTCCACCAATTCCTCTATGGGAGTGATTCCTGTGTCTGGTGGTGTGCCCCATCTTGTCTTCTGTGCCTCCTTCAAACGTTCTGCAATGCAAGCCTTGGCACGACTGCGCAAATCGTACCATCTTTTTTTCAGTTCATCTTTAGAACGTGTGGGTCACCCCAATGGCATTCACTTGGTTCTGGATCCTGATCCATATTTTCCTTTTTTCCTGCCCAGGTACCTTCAGTGAGGCTTTCCCAAATAGCTTGTCATTGCTGTGCACTACACCCTCAATTAAAGTTTCTAATTCTTTTTCAGATAATTTAAGTTTTCTCTTCCTTGAACTTTGGCTGTCCTGTGCTTGTTTATCAGGTTCCATTTTGGTGTTCTTTCCAGGTGTACTCAGTCTCTCTCCCTCTCACTCTCCTCTGCTCCCAGAGGCAGCTCCCTCTCCCCCTGAGCCTCAGCATGGAAATGAGGCTTGAACAATGAAAATGAGGCTTGGACAGCACATTTCCTGGTTCTGATGTCATCAACATGCATCAATGTGCGACCTCGCATTTTGCGAAATCGCAAATTGCGATTTCGCAATTTGCGAGTTCGCAAATACAAGGAATCGCAATATTAACTGCGAATTTTACTGATTCCTTAATAAATCGCAATTTTTATGATGCATACCGTTTTGCGATTCCTTATTTGCGATTCCTTAAAAATCGCAAATAAAGAATCGCAAAACATTTCAATGATGCATGTACCTGTATGAGTATTATACCAGACCCAAGATCCATTTTGAAGAGGATCAATGTCACAGGGGCTCCTGTAAAAGCACCTGCAGCATCTCTACCCCACAGTGGCATACCTGCACGAGCCACTCACTCAAAACAAGCATTGGCATAGCCAATAGGTCTCGCCTTTGGGACCTTATAAGTGTTTAGCCATGCAACACTTGATGTTGTTGCACCAAGGATATTGTGCTGGATAACTAAACACTTATGAGGTCCCAAAGGCGAGACCTATTGGCTATGCCAGTGCTTGTTTTATCTGACCTGTCTTGGCACTTCAGTCTGGACTGTTCCCATGAGGCACAGGGTTAAGACTGATTTACATATGGCTGGGTCTAAACTGGGGTGGCATAGTGAGTGATTTGTTCTGCATTCCATCCATCATCTGTGTGTCTAATGCTTTCTCGCCCTAAGTGAGCTGTGTATGCCCAGACGTCGGCCCCGGGCTCACTGTGCCACTGGATTCAAGCTAGAATGGCTGATGAGGGGTGATGCCCCGAAACCGCTCCCAGGAGGCTTGTTTCCGGTCCAAGGAAGACTAGGGGTGAATGTTTGATTTGTTCTGTATTCCGCCCATCATCTGTGTGTCTTTTGCTTTCTCGCCCTAAGTGAACCAGGTATGCCCATACGTGGGTCCCGGGCTCAAAGTGCCATTGGATTCAAGCTAGCCTGGCTGATGAGGGATGATGCCCCGAAACTGCCCCAAGATGCTTTTTTCTGGTCTAGGGAGGACCTGGCTTGGCAGTTCCGTCTGGACTGTTCCCATGAGGCAGAGGGTCAAGACTGATTTGCATATGGCTGGGTCTAAGCTGGGGTGGCATAGGGAGCAAAAGAACGATGGATTTAACCCAGATCTATTGACCGGGGGTGAATGTTTGATTTATTCTGCATTCATTCATCATCAGTGTGTCTTTTGCTTTGTTTATCTGAGGCCTGCTTTTTCACAGCATACCAGATTGCATCTATTTAAAACAGTTTTTTATAGAATTATCTTCTTTTTAGTATGCACATACTGAAGTGCATTTATAACTGAACTCTTGTATGTCATGCTCATATGTATTTTAATTGAGGACTACAGGTATACTTACAAACCAATTTAGTATGTATGCCCTGCAAGTATGGCTGTCTAGTTTGCTTTCTGTGCTCTTGCATGTTGTGCTTATATAGACATGTAATTATTATATTACTGTTTGAAGGTGTGCCACTCATTCCAATTTCCTTATCTATATCTATGTATACATCTATCTTTGCAACCTTGTCTGACTATATGTCTCTCTAGCTACCTATCTGTCTGTCTGTCAACTATCTATCTACTTGTCTACCTATCATCCTGTTTATCTATGTGTCTATCTATCCACCTGTATATCTATCGAATTTTGGAACTCTATCTGACAGTCAGTCTGTCTGTCTGTCTGTCAATCTATCTATATTTGCAACTATATCTAGGTATATCTATCTTTGCAACCCTATATGTCTTTGCAAATTAATCTATCTTTCTATGCAGCACTATCCATCTATTGTTGCAAATGATCCATCTAGATCTCTATTTTCTTCAACACTCCCAATCTATCTGTCTTTGCACCCTTCTCAATGTACCTATCATTTCAACCTTCTCCGTTTGTAAAACAAATTACACAAACATTCGAAAAAAGCATTAGCAAAAGCAATTGGCTGACAGGCAACATTAGACCAATTGGCTTTTTTGAGGTCTGGTGTTAGTCGAGACCTTTTGATTTTACTAAAATTATGTGTATAAGTTACTTATATTGAGGGGGCTCCAGTCTGACGACCTATTAGTCAGATGTTGTGTCATTCACATTTTGCTTCCGCCCACTCCAGCATGATCATGGGGCAATGGATTAGCCCACTTCAGCCATTGGTTGGCTTCAGTGTGAGTTACGGCATGCTGCACATTCACAAGGGACCTCTCCATACGCATTTAGTTTCCTTTAGTGCCAGGGACTACTATGGAAATGTGTGTGTTTTTTAACCAATGTTTTCATAGAAGTGATGAGAACCCTGCAGATTCCCCAACAATAAAGGTTTGCAAAAACCATGACAGCACAAAACAAGAATTTCCAAAGTCAAACGGCAGGTGACCAACATCAGACCTATTAACTTTGCCAATGCTTGTTAATTTTTTTATATAAAAACCCTAATAAAGATGATTGTAGCCAAGAAACAAGGTTCCACACCAGGGATTCAATAACTTTGAGAGACTCAAGTAAGAAGGTCTTTTTTTCGTGGATCTGTAGACCACTCACTTGAAAGGAGATATGGTCATGTTTTACAAAAAATAGACATTTCCAGCAGTTTAGGGGACTGTGGCTTCTTGGTTGGCTGAAAAGCTTCCTTTGCCTTAAATTCATGTGCATTGCCTGCCATGAGGAAAGAATGGTAACGGGTGCTGGCAAAATACCTACAGTTTCAAAGCATATCCACTATAACCAGTGCCACTGGAATTATGTGATTGTTGTTCACATAATTATGGATTTGCCCCATTTCTCACATAATCTATCATCTTCTGCATAATCTGCAGATTTTAACAAAACATATATAAATATATATATATTTCTACCTTAAACGGTTCAAAAGTTACTAAAAAAGCAGCAAAACGTGTTGCTCCTCATTGAAAGGCCCTTTGCAACGGTTGACTGGTCACCTTTCTGTTGCTTGTTGCTATATCTGGGTGTTAAACTGGTAATAATGAGTTGCAATCCATGCCTGGACAGTGTTAACAAGTGTGAAAATAATGAAGTAATACTATCACAAAATGTGTCGCATTGTGCCACATAATTTGCCCTCTCTTGCAGCAGAATTTTAGTCAACACTGCTGCATAATTTGGCCCTCCCCTGCCGTATAATTCCAGTGGCCTTGACTATAACGCATGCACTAACCATAAATAACGTTATGTGATTAATTCCGAACAACTCTCCCGCGGTGATTTTCAAAGCAAAGCTTTAAAATCGTACATATGCATTGCACGTTTCCAGGAGCCTAAAATAGCAGAAAACTGTCAAAACCAGCCTGCGGATTGTTGACAGTTTGCCTTTAAGATGTCAATGCCAACCACATTCTCATAGAAATAGCAATCTGTTTTGCAGACGAAATACTATTTTCTGAGCCAAATGAATCCTCACACTTGCATATATTTTTAGCGTTGCACGGCAACCATTATTAACAGCAACACATGCATCCGCGGTGCTCCTTTTCTACTGAATAATATCGCTTTGAAGCCTGTCCAAGTCCCCTTATTGTATTTGTGCCATTAAAGGAACCACCGCAACAAGGCAGGTGAAAAGATACAATAAGGTTACTCGGGCCAGGCTCATTTACAAAAAAACACAAATCCCACTTAGATGCAGATCAAATTAAGGACAAGGTAGAAGTTCAGGGGTCACACTGCTTTTGTACCCCCTTGAAAATATGAACCTGGTGTTGGGGGAAACACTCAGTTGAGGGATTCAACAGGAAATTTACCACACATTTACACCGTAGGGTGTTTTTTGAGTAAATATATTTCTGATACTACAGTGTACGATGCTTAAGGACAGTGCAGTGGAGAAAATAAACCAGGAAATTCATGAGAGGCATGAGGCACTCCAGTGGGGTACATTATGAGATCGGTGCTTGCAAGACACCCACCATACATACATTGACGAATGTCCCACTGAGCCAATCTTGTTGAGATTCTGACAGCGGAGATTTAGCCAGCTCTGCTGTAGGAAAACCTTTGCCAACTACCCATTCACCACAGAACACCAATTTGTCGTCACAAGAAGGTCCGCCTTATTTAGGACTGGCCTTTAGATGCAGATTTTTCCCACACGACTCAGCTGTATTTCGGCGCGTGATGGGATTATTATTGAAGAACATTGATAGGACAACTTTTCAGGACCACATTCTGGTGTTTGGGGAGAATGAAGTTCAACACAATGTTTGAAAACAGTTTTTAAATATTGAAAAAGTCTGGTTTAACCTCAAAGAAAGACAAACGTAAATTTGCGGAAGATGAGGTGGATTACTTGCAACACACAACGGGCCCGATTCACAGAATGAACTTAAGACAAAATCCTAAACTTACTACAATTTGGTATTCACAGAATGCACTTACTACAATTTGGTATTCACAGAATGCACTTAGTACTTTCGGGATTCACAGAATAAACTTACTACTTTCGGGATTCACAGAATAAACGTACTACTTTCGGGATTCACAGATTTGATTTAAGACTACTAACTTTACGTCCGCCGCCGGGGAGTAATTTACGGCCCGTAATCGTAATTTACGCCATTGTGGCGTATTTTACGATTACGGGGCGTATATTACGATTACGGGGCGTATGTTACGATTAAGGGGCGTATGTTACGATTGCGGGGCGTATTTTACAATTTTTGGCCGTTGGGTATTAGCCAAGGGGAAACACCTGGCCAAGGTCCACCCATCCCCCAACAAGGATCAGCTGACACACAGCAGCCAATCCCAGCCAACAGCTCCATTTTGCCATGGTGTATGCTGCCACTGCCTACCATCCCCCACCACACTCCAGCTAAAGCCAATTAACCTAATTGACCAGTACCACAACACACATAAAAGCAGCACACAGTGAAGGAACAGGTTTGGCCACAGAGATACTTACGACAAAGCTTCCAGTGCCAGAGACCATGGAGATGCGCTGGAAAATAAATTTCACAGCTGAGGAGACCACCATGCTCGTGGAATACATCGTAAGGCACCACAAGCGCCTATATGGGCTACCACCATATTGCACCAGTGGTGCACAGAAGCAACAACTATGGCAGCAGATAGCCACTGCTGTCTCAGCCCTGGGCGTGGAGAGGCGAACTGTACAAGACATCAAAAAAAAGTGGCAGGACGAAAAGCAGAGAGTAAAGGAAAAGTACTCCCGGATAGAACTGAGGAGAGTCCTCCCTGCTGCATGCCCTGGACCCCGCATCCAGCTCACCCCACTGGAGGAGGATATTCTAACCACTATACACCCCCACTTGGTCCATGGGCTGCCTGTTAGTGACGTCCGCTACGTGGTACCAGGTAAGTGGAATGAAAAGCAAAAGTGCATGAAGAGATTGTCTGTGTTACACTGTCATAGTGATCATGGTAATTGTCCAAAATGCATAAATATATATGGTTAGTCAGAGACTCATGTGTCACCCACTACGTAGCACCACAAGTCCCAGAAAACTTTGTATCAGAAAAGGCTAATACTCACCACCCTATTAAAAACCTGTGCACAGTACTGATGCCATACATACACAACCCAGCTATTTCAATAACTGTACATATTGACTGAAAATGTGCAATGAGAAATGGAAATTTAAAATTACGTTAAATAAATAAATTAGCTAAAGACAAACATTAGCAGGGAAGCGCCAGTACCAATGTGACATGCAATTCAACCCTTGCGCAAACACGGATGTGTCATGTACATAGGGTGGTGCACTGTGGTGCAGGGATAAAGAGATGTGTGTTGAATCTGATGGTGTCTAGGGGGGCTTTGCTGAAGTTGTGTCGCAAGAGCGTTGCAACTCCAACAATGTCCATGCAATGCCCATACCTAACGTGCTGTGCCACTCCTTATGTCTGCTTCAAGCAGGCGTAAGGTTGCGTCGCAGCGGCCTCTGATAAGTGATACTGTGAAATCACGTAGATTACACTGACTCACTTGGACGCGGCATATCCCAAAGGAGTGTACACCCTGCCTACCTCCAAGCTGACGTTGCGCAAGGCCTCACAACATGACGATTCACCCTAGTAGCATCACGTTGCAAATAATCCTAAATGTGTTTTCTGTTGTAAACCACTGTCGTGTCACAGAAGTGATGCAACAACAGTGTACATCATTTCTCTAGGGGGTCGTAAACCTGCCACAAAATATCCAAAAAGCAATTCACCCTGTGCCAGCCTAAATCACAAAGCAGACGGTGAGAGTATCCACTGATGTAAATATGTCCAACACATATCCTGTAGTCCAATTTCCACTCTGCCACGCCATTACATCCCCAACACACCACTGCTCCTACCTGCCCCGTCTGCAGCAGTTCCGCACAGTACTGTTATCACACAGAAGATATGGGCTAATCCCCGAAACGTTACACAAGCACATTTCCCATCTGTCAACTTTTCTCTCTTCTCACCCATTGACACATCCAGCCGGAGCACAGACAACTGCAGTAGCAGAGGTCACCGCATCGCATAGGAGGAATCGGCACCGTACCGAGGAAGGCATGTCAACCACACAAACTGGTAAGTCAAAGTGGACAGGAGATGGTCAAAATGCATATATCGTCAGAAGACGACAGAGGGACAAATAGTGCCCAGCTATGTGAGTCAACCATTTATGCTACATTTGCTGCATTACAATTGGAGTTGTCAAAGGACATTTACCTCTAACATTTGACATTTGTGAACAGCGAAAGACAAATCATAAAATGTCTAGGCTCATCATACCTTTGTAAATGTGGTACCCAACATGTATTACACCAACAAACCCAGAACGGGGAAAGCAATCCTGTAATCGAGGGCCACAACAAGTCAAAAGGGTGTACACACCATATCGTAATAGTGTATGTAGACCTTATCAAGAAATAGCATTTGCTCTGATACGGAAATGAAGACCAAACAGTGAGATACCAGTCTCTGTAGTATTGACAATGCATACACAGTCCAACTTCTAATCTGTCATACATACTTCATTCAGCACAGTCCACACAGCTGATCATGTACTGCGTACATTGGATGGATAATTTCCGGACATCAACAAAACACGATAGTGGACTTTACCTATGGATTCGTAGGCATGTCATTGTGACATAGGTAGCATCAAGGTAGTGGGCCCAATCTAAGTTATATGTGTGATCACTCATTACATAATGTATGACACACTTCTGCAACGGTGGTGAACATGACTGCTTGTGCCCGTCCTGTGCCAGAAATTGAATGCATCACATGTGGCAGCAGGAATGTAAAGTTGCTAAACAAACTTATCATTGTAGGTACAATGTTGTCCTCCCAGAACCCCAGACGCCCACTGACTTCTGCTACTAGGTTGGACTTGACATCTGTCCAGGGACCACCTACAGCTCCGGTGCAGGGCCACGGTAAGTCATGCTTGCTGAATGCTTATCAATTGTGCCTTTCACCTCCACCGTATGTGTTGTACAACTTTGTTATCCTGCATCACAATATGCTCACATAGGGCATTTGAACACATGGCCAATCAGACCCTGGTGGCAAATGAGATGCTGACAGAAAATGTATGCCAAGTGTGTGCACGATGGACATACAATAGCACAATGTGTCATAAGAAACGTCCACAACACAACAGGCTTGCTATTCAATGATATGCTAAATCCCTAGCAAATTTAACATGGTCAAATCAACATGAAATTGGTATGGCTGAGGCACACACTGGTGCCAGTTGTGTACCTGTGAGATGGGTGTAGGGGCTGCTAAGGTGAATCCTCATGCAGTTACACCTGCTAAATGATTGGGCTGAAGGGCAACAGGATAATCCTCTGCAGGTGGGAAGATTCAAAGCTACTCACCTCATCTGCAATGTGTGATTGTTAGACGGGGACCTGGAGGGTCGGCCGAGCACAAGGGGAGAGGCCTCCAGTGAGGACCGTCTCCGACGATCGCACAGACAGGTAACTTCCCCCCCACAGATGGACACCACACGAGGATCAGATTAACACCTTTTATAGGCAGTTCTTGAAATGAGGCAGTATGATACAAGGAGATCAGGACGCGGTGGTCCTCTCTGTTCTAGTCTCTAGTAGGAAAAGGGGGTAGCGGGACAGTCTTGGTACCCGTAGGTGCGGCGGTGGAACGGTGATAGCTCACAATCCTCGAGCTCGGGGTTCGGTCGGGTCAGACCGCGGCAGCGCCAGCAGGTCCCGAAGAGGTCGTAGGTGGCAACGGGCCGCGGCAGCGCCAGCAGGTCCCAACGAGGATGAAGGTTACAACGGGCCGCGGCAGCGCCAGCAGGTCCCACGAGGATGAGGGTTACAATGGGCCGCGGCAGCGCCAGCAGGCCCCACGAGGATGAAGGTTACAACGGGCCGCGGCAGCGCCAGCAGGTCCCACGAGGATGAAGGTTGCAGCGGGCCGCGGCAGCGCCAGCAGGTCCCACGAGGATGAAGGTTGCAGCGGGCCGCGGCAGCGCCAGCAGGTCCCACGAGGATGAAGGTTGCAGAAGGCCGCGGCAGCGCCAGCAGGCAGGACAATAGTTCACAAGGCAGGGCTGCGGCAGCGCCAGCAGTCCGTCAAGGATGAGTTTGTCGCGGTGTCTCTCGACTCCAGGATACAACTGCCTTCCTGTTCTGGGGCTTCCTCAGTTATAGGTCTGGCGCTCTTTGATGTCCGGACCCTCGCTCTTGGAGGTCGGGAGGTCCGGGATGAGGGAGTCCAGACACCCAGCAGGGGGGTGGAGCCAGCGCCCGGGGAGGCTGGGGGTGATCGGCACCTGGCGGGAGAGAGCCATCGACACTCCTTACTCCCATTGACCTGCCAAGTGGTCCGTTCACCTCCTGGGTGGATGGTGGTGCCGGGATGTCGGGACCTGGCCAGGCCCGGGGTTGGGGTCGAGCCGCGGCCACGCGGCCTCGTGGCGCAGTGTCTAAGATGGCGGCTGGTCCGGGCAGGGGTGCTGACGGTGGCCCAGGCCAGGGACACAGGGATTCCCGGGAGCAGACGTCCCATGGGGGACGGGTTGGGGGTTGCTTCTGCGGGTAGTGCCTGGACGGCCGGGACCCGGGCCCTGTCATGCGGGGAGGGAGCGAGCCCTTCATGGGGCCTGTCCAACATGCGTCCCCCCCAGCTGAAGGCGGGGAGAGTCACCCATCTTCTTGGGGACTTTCCTCGTCGAGGCGGAAAAAGCGGGACAGGCCGTCCGCGTTGGCGTGGTCTTGACCAGGGCGATGCTCTACAGTGAAGTCCATCCCCTGCAGGGAGATGGACCAACGCAACAGTTTGGGGTTCTTCCCCCGCATTTGCATGAGCCATTGCAGGGGCCGATGATCTGTTTGTACCCGGAAATGGGTTCCGAAGAGGTACGGCCGGAGCTTCTTGAGGGCCCACACTACAGCGAAGGCCTCCCGTTCAATAGTGCTCCAGCGCTGCTCTCGGGGCAGTAGGCGTCTGCTGATGAAGGCCACTGGTTGGTCGACTCCTTCGGGGTTCAGTTGGGAGAGGACGGCCCCAATTCCATGGTCGGAGGCATCGGTCTGTACGATGAACTCGCAGCTGTAGTCGGGGGCCTGGAGTACAGGGGCGGTGCACATGGCGGCCTTCAGCTTCTCGAAGGCCGCTTGACAGTCGGGAGTCCAGTTGACTCTTTTTGGGTGGTTCTTAGACGTGAGTTCCGTGAGGGGCCCCACAATGCTGCCATAGTCCTTCACGAACCGCCGGTAGTATCCGGTGAGCCCCAGGAAGGCTCGGACCTCGGTTTGTGTTTCGGGGGGTTGCCAGGACTGGATGGCAGCTACCTTGAGTTGGAGGGGGGCCACCAGACCGCTCCCCACTTGGTGTCCGAGGTAGGTCACGGACCCCTGGCCGATTTGGCACTTGCTGGCCTTTATGGTGAGGCCGGCCTGTTGGAGGGCCTGCAGGACCTCTCGGAGGTGGTGGAGGTGGTCTGTCCAGTGGCGGCTGTATACCGCGATGTCGTCCAGGTAGGCGGCGCTGAATTCTTCGAGGCCCGCCAATACCTGGTTCACCAGTCTTTGAAAAGTGGCTGGAGCGTTCTTCATGCCGAAGGGCATCACTCTGAATTGGTAGTGCCCATCCGGGGTGGAGAAAGCGGAACGTTCTTGGGCCCTGGGGGTGAGGCCGATCTGCCAGTAGCCCGCTGTCAGGTCGAAGATGCTTAGGTAGCGAGCTGCCCCCATGCGGTCGACTAGTTCATCTGCTCGGGGGATGGGGTGAGCGTCGGTTCGGGTGACCGCGTTCAGGCCCCGATAGTCGATGCAGAATCGGAGCTCCGGTGTGGTGCCCGGGGCCGCGGCCTTGGGGACCAGGACGACCGGGCTGGCCCAGGGACTGTCCGAAGGTTCGATGACCCCGAGGGCGAGCATCTTGGAGACTTCTTCTTGGATGCATGTACGTACCCAATCCGGTACTCGGTACGCCCGGTGTCGGACAGGAGGACTGTCCCCAGTGTCCACGTCGTGCAGGCACCAGGAGGTGACTCCGGGTGCGAGGGAGAACAGGTTTGCGAACGGCAGCAGGAGGGCCCGACAATCTTGACGCTGCTCTGGGGTCAGGGCCTCGGAGAGTTGGACCCCGTCCACCGAACCATCTCTTTCACGGGTCCTCAGTAGGTCAGGGAGGGGCTCGGAGTCTCCTTCTGCGCCACTGTCGGTAGCCATCAGTAGGCTGAGATCTGAGCGCACAAAGTGGGGTTTGAGTCTGTTGGCGTGGAGAACCCGGAGGGGGTTCCGGGGGGACTCCAGGTCGATGAGGTAGGTGACGGGACTCTTGCGCTCGATCACCTTGAAGGGCCCTGTCCATTTGTCCTGCAAGGCACACGGTTCGATGGGGGACATCACCCATACCTGCTGACCCGGTTCGAACTCGATGGAGGAGGCATGTTGATCGTACCACTTCTTCATGTCCTCTTGACTGGCCTCAAGATTGGCTTTGGCGATCTCCCTGAATTTCCGGGTCTGATTGCGGAGGGTCAGGAGGTACTTGTAGACGTCTGGAGGGGTTTTCAGGGGGGCCATTTCCCATTCCTCCTTCACTAGGCTAAGAGGCCCGCGAACGGGGTGTCCGTACAGGAGTTCGAAGGGGCTGAAGCCGAGGGACTTCTGGGGGACTTCTCGGTAGGCGAAGAGGAGGCACGGTAGTAGCACGTCCCACTGGCGGCGTAGGGGTTCTTCTAGCCCCATGATCATCCCCTTGAGAGTGCGGTTGAACCGCTCGACCAGTCCGTTTCCCTGGGGGTGATAGGGGGTTGTGAATCGGTAAGTGACCCCGCACTGCTGCCAGAGGGATTTCATATACTTTGAAATAAAGTTCGTACCCCTGTCGCTGACGACTCCCCGGGGGAAGCCCACTCGAGAGAAGATCCCCATTAAGGCTCGACCCACTACTGGGGCTGTTATAGTACGAAGGGGGACCGCCTCAGGATAGCGGGTGGCGTGGTCCACCAGGACCAGGATGAAGCGATGCCCTTGTGCTGTTCGGGGGTCCAGGGGCCCCACAATGTCTATTCCCACCCTTTCGAACGGGGTGGTCACCACGGGGAATGGTTGTAGGGGTGCCTTGAGTTTGCGGCCGCTCTTCCCGCTGGCCTGGCAGGTCGGGCAGGATCGGCAGTGGTTGGAGATGTCATTTCTCATTTTGGGCCAAAAAAAATGAGTCACCAGGCGGTGGTAGGTCTTGTCTTGCCCCAGGTGCCCAGCCAGGGGGACATCATGGGCCAAGTTCAACAGGAAGTCTCTGAAGTGGAGGGGCACCACCAGCACTCGACCGGCCCCCAGCTCTGCGATTCTCTGCTCGCTGTACAAGAGATCATTGTCCCAATAAACCCAGTGGGCCCCGGTGGTGTCTCCTTGGCCCTGGGCGAGCGCTTGCTGTCGCAGTCCCTCGAGGGAGGGGCAGGTCTTTTGCTCCTGCCGGAATTGTTCTTGGGTGGGCCCCCCTTCTTGACGCCACTGAGCCAGGTCGGGAAGTTCGGGGGGCTGTGCGGACCCCTCGGTGGTGGGTTCCGGGTGGTCGGTATGGATGAAGTCTTCTTCTGGAGCGATCGAGGGCGGAGGTGCTGACCATTCGGGTTCTTCTGGTCTGGGGATGGTGCGGGTGGCCATGGACCGGGTGGTCACGCACGCCCAGTCCGGGAGACCCAACATCCCCAGATGCTCTCTTCTTTCAACAGCTGCCCACGGGGAGCTCTCGAGGTCGTTCCCCAGGAGGCAGTCCACGGGGGCATCGTCGCGGACAGTTACTTAAAGCATGCCGGACACTCCTCCCCATTCGAAGGGGACGCAGGCCATCCGACACAGGCTCTCCGAATTGTCTGCCGATCGGACGGGGCAAAGCACGTTTGGCAGGATTTGTTCTGGGGTCACCAGGTGACAACGGACGGCCGTCACACTGGCCCCGGTGTCACGCAGGGCCTCGGCCTTGCGCCCATTTATGCTCACCCATTGGCTGTACTTCCGAGTGTTGGCGGGCAGGGGAGTCCGCGGGACCATGTCTCTTCCTCCTAGGCAGGCCAGGGTCATGGCGGCGGGTTCCCACTCGAACTGCTCCAACTCGTATGCTTCAGGGTCTTCGGAGACTTGTTCTTCTCCTAGGGCGGGGCCCGGGAACCTGGTTCTTCGGGCAGGTCGGGTCACTGGCATAGTGGCCGACTCGCTGGCATCGATGACACGTAATGTTGGCTCGGAACCCCGGGCGCATCGGGGGGTTTCCCCGGCCTGCTGGGGGCGGGGTGGTGGTAGCGGGAGCGACTGGGACAGCGTCTCTGCCCCGGCCCTGTCCTCCTCCTCCTCCCCGGGGACGATGATGACCTTGGTTGGTTCTGTTCTGTTTGTTCGGCCCACTCCGGGCCACTCGGGTGCTCTCCCACCGATCCGCCTCGGTGGCGAGCTGCCGTGGTTCAGTCAATTTACTGTCGAGGAGGTGCTGCCTGAGCTCGACGAAACAGTTGTTGGAGAGGTGCTCCCACACAATGAGATTGAAGAGTTGTTCGTAAGTGGTTACGTTGTTACCCTTGATCCATCCCTCGAAGGCCCGGCTGAAATAGTTCACGTATTCCAACCAAGTTGTACCTGGGATCCGGGTGCAGTTGCGGAACCTCTGGCGGTACATTTCGGGCGTAAGCCCATATCGACTGAGGAGGGCAGCAGGGCATCACGGCCCTCATTGACGAATCTCCCCCATAGACCGGCTTCCCAGTCACTTCGAGCGACCCGGTGGGCAGTCATGGCGATCTCATAGGCCTTGAACCACTGCTGTATGTCGTCGTTTCGGTGATATTCTCGGACCACATCCTTGGGGATGTGGACCTTCTGCTCGGTAGTACCCGGGGAGCGCGGTGGCTCGGGCACCCCTAGGTTTTTGTTCAGTTTGCGCATTTCTATCTCTGCTAGTTTGCATTCGTGTTCGTATGCCAGTCTTTTTTCTTCGAGATCCCTCTGTCTCTGTTTTTCCTCTCGCTCTTCTCTGAGCCGTAAGTGTTCTAAGTTTATTTTTTGTTCCGCCAGCTTCAATTCTCCGTCTAATTTGAGCCGTGCCAAGTCTAACTCGTGTAGTCTATTTTTTTCCCGCTCCTGGATCTCTTCTCGGGAGGGGCCTGTTCTCCGTTCTTCCGTCAGGGTGGTGTTGACTTCCGGGGCTTCGGGGTCCCGGGGGGTGGCGGTATACGTCTCTGTCCAAGCCTCTAGGGCGTTTTTGAAGTCTTCTTTTGTGCTTAGCCCGGTGGTAGCAATGCCTAAGTCCATGCAAAATTGTTTGAGCTCTCGGTGGTTGTATTCTTCCAGCTTTTCTATCTGGAACTTCTCTGCCGATCCGCTCTCTTTGGTCGTCATTGTGGTTTTAGTCGTAGGGTGAGTTGCTGTCTGTACGGTACGCGTTGGTTCGGATCGCGCCGCTGGCCACCAATGTTAGACGGGGACCTGGAGGGTCGGCCGAGCACAAGGGGAGAGGCCTCCAGTGAGGACCGTCTCCGACGATCGCACAGACAGGTAACTTCCCCCCCACAGATGGACACCACACGAGGATCAGATTAACACCTTTTATAGGCAGTTCTTGAAATGAGGCAGTATGATACAAGGAGATCAGGACGCGGTGGTCCTCTCAGTTCTAGTCTCTAGTAGGAAAAGGGGGTAGCGGGACAGTCTTGGTACCCGTAGGTGCGGCGGGGGAATGGTGATAGCTCACAATCCTCGAGCTCGGGGTTCGGTCGGGTCAGACCGCGGCAGCGCCAGCAGGTCCCGAAGAGGTCGTAGGTGGCAACGGGCCGCGGCAGCGCCAGCAGGTCCCAACGAGGATGAAGGTTACAACGGGCCGCGGCAGCGCCAGCAGGTCCCACGAGGATGAGGGTTACAATGGGCCGCGGCAGCGCCAGCAGGCCCCACGAGGATGAAGGTTACAACGGGCCGCGGCAGCGCCAGCAGGTCCCACGAGGATGAAGGTTGCAGCGGGCCGCGGCAGCGCCAGCAGGTCCCACGAGGATGAAGGTTGCAGCGGGCCGCGGCAGCGCCAGCAGGTCCCACGAGGATGAAGGTTGCAGAAGGCCGCGGCAGCGCCAGCAGGCAGGACAATAGTTCACAAGGCAGGGCTGCGGCAGCACCAGCAGTCCGTCAAGGATGAGTTCGTCGCGGTGTCTCTCGACTCCAGGATACAACTGCCTTCCTGTTCTGGGGCTGCCTCAGTTATAGGTCTGGCGCTCTTTGATGTCCGGACCCTCGCTCTTGGAGGTCGGGAGGTCCGGGATGAGGGAGTCCAGACACCCAGCAGGGGGGTGGAGCCAGCGCCCGGGGAGGCTGGGGGTGATCGGCACCTGGCGGGAGAGAGCCATCGACACTCCTTACTCCCATTGACCTGCCAAGTGGTCCGTTCACCTCCTGGGTGGATGGTGGTGCCGGGATGTCGGGACCTGGCCAGGCCCGGGGTTGGGGTCGAGCCGCGGCCACGCGGCCTCGTGGCGCAGTGTCTAAGATGGCGGCTGGTCCGGGCAGGGGTGCTGACGGTGGCCCAGGCCAGGGACACAGGGATTCCCGGGAGCAGACGTCCCATGGGGGACGGGTTGGGGGTTGCTTCTGCGGGTAGTGCCTGGACGGCCGGGACCCGGGCCCTGTCATGCGGGGAGGGAGCGAGCCCTTCATGGGGCCTGTCCAACAGTGATCTAAACCAAATGTTGTCTTCTGCTTGCCTCCCTTCTACCATATTCAAATGTATAGGTGAGTGTATGAAATATGAGGTTTGGATGTCTGCTGCACAAGACACCATCTGTTGTCATGTAAGTTGTACCATGATGTTGGAAATGGAGCATGGGAACAGAGAACACTCAAAGGATGGACATTAGTAATCTGTCTTTGCTCATTCAAAAATAAGCTGTGTGACCTCATGGGTAGGGAAGCACAAATGGGCAACATCAGGACCCTGACAACTGCAAATCTCACACATGAACTCCTTTCTGACTTGTCAACAGACACCATTACACCCATGGAAAAAGTCTGTCACAATGGTAAGGGTGAAATCAGTAACCTTCTCATACAAGTTCGTCAGTTGATGTGTCATCTTATTGATGTCAGTGCTGCATGGCTGTAAGCTAGCAAATGCTGCTTGTGAGCGGGTGCCCACATGTTAAGTCAATGAGCTACACATGCTGCACATCGTCCTTGATTTTCCACAAATGGCTAATGAGAATTTAATTTGATCTCATAGCCACAATCTGTTGTACTAAAATATGGACTTGTATTTCTCATCACAGGTGCTGACAGGATGAGACGACTGCAACGGACACCATCCCGGGGGTTGCATGACATCCTGGCTGCAGCTGTGAAACCGTCGCGCACCTGTCCCTCAGGTAAATCGGGCATGAGGAGTGTCAACAGCTTAGATTTCAAAGCCATTACAGAGATCGAGATCCCCTTCTACATGGAATCAACAGTTGTTGATTACAAAGTGAAATACAGACCAGGAGTGACACATATGCAGGTCTGTCATTTTTGAGGCAGTTCGTTGAGAATGTTGTTTCAACCCTCTACAGGTATTTCAACTACAACTATGATGAGACAGGTGCAGCAGGATACACCAGGAGGGAACGCAAAGGGACAGAGAGTTGGGGCTGGAGCTGGTGAGTTTGCTAGTATCATGTAGATCTCCGTGCAACACCTCAGTGCTATGGTGTGAGCGGCCATTTGTGGTGGTACCCTAACATGATCACATGATCCTCATCTGCTGATGCAAAGTGCAGTAAATACAACCCTAGTGTTGCAGCACATGTAATACCTGGACAATCACTAATACAGTTGCAACCTCTGTGTTTCAGGTGATGCTGAGGGAGAGGCAGACAGCCCGACAACCAGTGGTGGCCGACGGGCAATCCGAGGGGAGAATCCTCTGATCCTCCAGGCAGCAATGTCGGCTGCAACTCATGCCCAAGAGGAGGATGACCAAGATCAAGAGGACGTAGACTTAGAGGATGATGAGTACATTTCTATTGACTCAGAGGATGACAATACTGACGTCCTGGACTCACATCCTCTGACAAGCCACGCCCGTCTGCCTCCTCTCAAACCATCAACAACACGACATACATCAAACCATCCACGGCTCCCACACATCCACTCACAGATATCACTCACTCACAGCCCTCACGTCCGTGACCGACATGGTGGTTCCCCTACCCACTCTTCCCTACGCAGTTTATCCCAGCCATTGTCTCCAACAACTGTGGGAAGTACCAGCCCTGTTGTGGACCTGGTATCCCCTGGGCACACTACTCCTGCCCACAGACTTCTACCTGCCCCCCCCCCCTGTTGTTGGACCTGCTCATCTCATCCCTGGCAGACACCAGCAGAGGGGGTCTGCACGTGGCGATGGTGGTCAGTGGGAGCAGGACTTCTTCCGACAGCAGGCAGATGTGAGGCAGGACATTCGGGCCATAGGGGCTACCCTGTCCGACATTTCTGGGTCCCTGCAGGACATGGCCCAATTCCCTCAGGTGATGGACAGGATGACCCAAGCTTTGGATAGGATGGATAGCACTTGGCAGGAACTCTCAAGAAATATGAGAGACCAGATATCCATCCAAAGGGAAGACAGTGCAAGACACCATGCCTTGGCCATGAAGATGATGGAGGGCATGGTGAGAGTGATCCAAAGTCTACCTTCACGGCCAACGCAGGGAGGGGAACAATCATGTCGGCCTGTAGGACAGCACATCCCCACACCTGTAAAACCAACTGCACAGCACCACAGCCAAGGTACCCAAGCACACCCGCACCCTGCACTGTCACTCCCAACACCCCCACCACCTGCCAAAACACCACAAACCTCTGCACAGTCACTCCCACCACCCCCACTACCTGCCCAAACACCACCAACCCCTGCACAGTCACTCCCACCACCCCCACTACCTGCCCAAACACCACAAACCTCTGCACAGTCACTCCCACCACCCTCACTACCTGCCCAAACACCACAAACCTCTGCACAGTCACTCCCACCACCCCCACTACCTGCCCAAACACCACAAACCTCTGCACAGTCACTCCCACCACCCCCACTACCTGCCCAAACACCAAAAACCTCTGCACAGTCACTCCCACCACCCCCACTACCTGCCCAAACACCACCAACCTCTGCACAGTCACTTCAACCACCTGAACAACCAGCCCTTTTCCAGCCACAGACACCTAATGTGCAGACACCATTGGCACCTCCACCTCTTGATCAGCCTGGACAACACCCATAGACACGAAGGCGACAACCTCAACCTCCCCCCTCACCGCGTTCCTCCCCCCCACTATTGCGGAAACGCAAACATGACCGCCATTGACATGGCCAATTTGTTTTGGGCTCCTTAGGAGTATTTTTACAATAAATATCTACCAAAGTAATATCCTGTTGTGTACCATGTCCCTTCTGACAATGTAGGCATGTGTGTGTGTGTGTGACAGGTACAAGTGTAACACATCATGGCAACACGTTGTCATGTGCATAGAATGTGACTTACTAAATATGTGTCTATATTTGGGGATAGACATTCAAAATGAAGTCAAACTAGTCAGACAAAGTCTAATTCTGCAAGTTATTTATGTAGGAACACAAACAAACAGTCCGTTTGGAAGGGAGAAAGGAAAACAAATGATGATCTTAATGCAGAAGGAGAATGGAACTTGGATTTGGGTGGGGCAAAACAAATATAATACGTCAGGTAGCGTCATGGGAACCAGTCTATTCACAAGGGGAAAAATAAATGTCCATCCGAAACAATGTCTCCGTCCAACAGTCAAGTGTCTTTCTGGTCATCCTCCAGGACCACAATGTCTAGATCCTCTGGGTCGGACACATCCACACGGCTGGCTGATGCAGGACCAGGCACCACACGGGAACGTGACAAACGAGGAGTATGGGGGGAAACAGTGTGGGGCAACGGACAGGGGGACACATTGACGGTGGTATGGGAAGGCACTTGGGAGATGAAAGACATAATGGCTGTGTTCAGGGACTGGACTTGGGTGGTGAGGTTGTCCAATGATCGGACTATGTGCGCTTGCATCGTGCGTATCTCCAGACACACCTGTAGCAAGATGCGAGCGGACATGTCCGATTCACCCTCGACCATCCAACTCAAGTCCCCTGGCACAGCCATGGGAGGAACTGCACCGGCACGGGGGGGGGGACACAGAAGGGCTGTGGTGCCTCAGGTCCGGAGCGGATGGGTATGGCTCGGCGGCTATGAGGAGGGGGACAGGTATCAGGGGATTGAGCTGGAGCCCCCGATAGCATGGGGGACGCTAGAGGTAGGGAGGGGCTGATGGCAGGCCCAGGCTGAACATTAGCCTGCCCCGGGTACACCTCTTCTTGACCCACTGGTGAGGTATGTGTGGCTGAGTGGCCATCTCCCACATCATGGTCGGAGTTGTCTGGTTCTTCACCCCCCCCTTCAATGTCTACAGCCTCCACCCAGGACATAGTACCAGTGTCATGTTCTTCTTCATCCCGGGTGGGTGAAACCCCCTGGCCTGCAGATGTTGAGGGCCCCTCCTCCTCCTCCTCTTCCTCCTCCTCTCCCTCATCGCTGGTGGAAAGAGGGTTTAGCCGCCGCCGAACTGATGGTCTCTTTCTCCGGACTTGTTCCTGTGGATCTCCTGTCTCACCAGACATGCCTGCAGAAGTGTAAGCAAAATCCTGATGTGGTGGTTGTTCCATGCATGACGCTACACATACATTGAATAGCCTAGGTCCGAATTTGTTTGCCTCTGATCACACTGTATAGTTATCAGGGGCCGATTTACAACTACTGGCACATCTCGCTAATCAGCAGAGGTGTGTCTGATGAGTTGCTACCCATCAGCCCACCCGTGCGTCACCCCCGATGGCCCGCATGTACAAAGCGGCACGGCGTAGCGCTTGGGTGGCAGATGTGTGATGCATCCCCGGTGGAATAGCCGGGCTTTGCTGGAGTGCTGACATGCTGCGGCAATCCTTACACCTGCTTCAAGCAGGTGCGTAGATTTCAATCTGCTTGGCCATAATAGTAACTGAGTGATATCTTGTAGTTTCAATCAGCCACTTTTAGGATGCGATCCTGCACCGTATGCGTCACGTTGTAGTAATCCTGCAGCATGGCGCTTTGTGTGCTCCGCCGCTGCGTCACTAAAGTGACCCTATGGCGGTGCACAGAGGCGCAGGTGCCTTGTTGATCTGCCCATCAGTCCTTATGGACTCAATGGTGGTTGGGAGCACACTGCCTCACAGTCCCAGCACAGTTTGCCCCTTTGCATCCGGGTAAATGCTGTTTACAGTACTAACTTACTCCTGAATCATCTGTGTTTGCAGGGAATGCTGCCAAGTTCCTCTCAGATCACAGTAACACTCACAGGCACACAGCAAACCCAGATGATTTACTTTGCTCTCTGAAACTGCAGCTCTCTACTGATGAAGCGCTCATTCCAGGAACACGTGTCTAGAGATATACAGCAAAGTCAGCTGCAAAAATGGTGTATGGCTCCAGATTATTCCTAAGTAAGTTTGAACTGTGTATTGCATTTACCAGGATGCAAAGGGACAAACCGTGCTGGGACTGTGAGGCAGTGTACTCCCGACCCCCATTCTGTCCATGCACTTACATTACATGTATGCACACTGTCATATACTGAATTGAGTCTTACATGGATATCTCATGTGTATTATTGTGGCTTGCGCAACTGCATTATTCAAACCTCAACCTCGGCATTGTTGTGATCTGTGTGTCGTGTCATTGCTGCATGTGCCAGTTCAACTATAAGTCCACCAGAGGAGAACATGAAGAGTCCAGATATAATAGATATTGGCCATTGATATGGATTAGCAGCTATTTAACGTCTGGACAAGTGTCATCTGCTTTGTAGCATTGTATGGGACAAGACAAATGTGGGTCACACATCCACGTGGGGTCTGGAGTACTCCTCTAGCTACATTGTGTGTCTGGCCGTTTGATGTCCCCACACATCTTCGGACAATCCAGTGCCACATAGTGCCTTACTTGACTTACAAGGTAGTGCAGTACACCGCTGAACAGTGGTGGGCGGTTGTGACAGCTACCTGTACATGTGAAAGTCATATAGGCCACTGAGGGTGAGACGTCTGTCAGTGGACACACCTTGCCAAACTATGTAAACTTGTGAGTGATGCAAGGATCTCAAAATCTGTCATGACTCCAAAGCACATGATGAACTGTCTCAATTGGAACACAACGCTACAGGTGCAATGCTAATCACAACATCCAATCCCCTATGGCCTGCCATGTGCAGACTGGACAGTCTCTGTACCATCGCTCATCCAATGCACACATCTGTTATGATTGACTTGGTTCAATTGTAGTGGTGCTGGCAGAGCAGAATTCAATATGGATGCATGAGTGTGGCTCATTTACCCAGTTGTCATGAGAATACTACAACTCCCAAAATGCACCCTGGCCTGTATAGTACAGTGTGCCTCTTGAAACCTGGTGCCTGCTGCTTGGACATGCAATTGGCTAATGGAGGCATGGAACACACAATGGTACAGCACTGTTTCACTCACATCATACTCCCAGACTCATATTGCATATGACGCACTTACTAGGTCCATGCTGCTCGTACTCCTCCAGCTGAGCATGGAGGGTCGGCCAAGCTGCTCGCAGGACCCTCCTGTACAGTGGTGACAGGCGAGGATGATGTACATGGTGCTGGGAGGACAGGCCAGCCAGCTCGGTAGCCTTGGTACGGGCCCACCGCTTCAGGTCCTCCCAGCGTTTGCGGCACGCCATAGGCCTCCTCCTGGTCACTCCCACTGCACTGCAGCGCTCGGCGATGTTGGCCCATAGCCTGCCCCGGGCTGCAGTGCTCAGCTGGTGCTCAGGGTCCCCATATAGCTGAGGGAATTTCTCCAGCACTCCCTCCACCAAGATGTCCAATTCCCTGTCTGTGAAAGGGGGGGCTCTCTCCTCATATTCCTCAGCCATTATAGGGAATTAGGTCAGATGACAGCAGCAGGATGCCTGAGGATCTGATCAGTGATAGAGGATGACTCAGAATGACCACAAAATGGCTGCCAACTACTTCCTGTGATGTATTTCCTGTCTCCCACTTCATGTATTGCCTTGCCTGTATGAAATTATGTGTTCTAGTTTATTTTCGTAATTTACGGCCCGAAATCGTAGTTTCCGGTTCCGGGTCGTAGTTTACGCGCACACGCATTACGATGCGGCGCCGGAAACTACGATTTTGTGCCGTAAATTACGAAAATGACCCGGAACACATTATATCATACAGGAAATGTTATACAGGTAGTGGGAGACAGGAAATACATCACAGGAAGTATATTGCAGCCATTTTGTATTCATCCTGGACCATCCATATTCAGTAAACAAATCCACTGCCATCCTGTTGATCTGATGTAGGGGAAAGTGAAATGACAATGCAGGTGTGTTTAATGAATATGTATGAAAAGGGGGAACAGGTCATTTCAAGTCATTTATGCAGTGACAGGGGGTAGGGGGCTGAGAACATCCATCCCACTTTCCTAATCTCATACTTTGCATCATGGGACATGTAGTTCATATTGAGTACTCAGTATCAGAGTTGAATGATGTGTTATGTAACATTGGTGTGGATATGTCAGATACATATGGGGGCAGCTATACGAGCCCTGTGTGCACCAATTGCGCCACAGTAGTGTAACTTTGGTGGCGCAGCAGCGCTACGCCACCTCCATGCTGTGGGGTATCTTCAACATGACGCATCTGTGAAATGTGTCATATTGTAAGGCCCTGGACCGCAGTTGTGCATTCCTGCTCAGGGGGGGCCTTCCAGCACACAAACACCTCCGAACAGTGGCAGGGTGAAATTTACAACTTTACACTCAGTCATTTTCATGGCCATGCTGCGTCACAACCCTGCGCCTGCTTGTAGGAGGCCTAAGAATTGATGCTGCATGTTAGGCATCGGCTCGCCGCTTGCCTTGCTGGAGCTGCATTGCGCTTGCGACCCAACTCCAGTGGTGCTTCACCACAGCATATGCTTCACGCTTCTGTCTATACTTGGCCCACAGCGCACAGCTTTGTAAATGCGGCACATCCACTATGGCGCAAGGGATGTCTGCTGTGAGGCACAATTACTGGGGCATCCCTGCTGATAGGCAGAGATGCAACTGTTATTGTGAATCTGACCCATGGTGCATGAATCTCCCATGACATCATCACTCACATTCTGTGCCCATCGTTTGTGGGGGAGTCAAATCTGTAGTGGGCATAGGCCTGAGTATGAAACCTTTTGTGAATTGGTGGCCCATCCTTATGAGGTCCAGGTATGTCTGTCAGGACATGTATTGTTTGCCATCAGCGTGAATAGTTTGTTTTAGGGCTGTCCACTACGCTGCTTGCTGACATGGGCACATGACCTGAGGCACAATCCACCTTTTGACTTCTGTCAGCAGCTGTGATTTGCATGCAGTTAGTGTGGTTTGCAAAGTCGTCTCAGGGTGGCATTTATGGACACTGTTGTGTCTGTCCACATTTCATCATTGACAACAGACAGCAAACCACATGTTGGCCGTGACACTACAGGTTGCTCATGCAAAATACGTGGCAACAAGCTGATCACGGACTTGCATGCCCTGACGTCGGTCATGTGCAATAGCCCGGTCTCCCACATTCAGAGCTAGTCGAGGTTCGAGAGGCATGTGTAAGCCGTGCTTTACAGCAATGTTGTGCAAAACACAACAGGCTAGTATGATCTTGCACACGACTACTGGGGAGTACAGAAGCACACCCCCTGTACGGTCGAGACATCGGAATCGCGACTTCAACAGTCCAAAAGTGCGCTCGATGATGGCTCGAGTACGTATGTGTGCCCTATTGTACCTACGCTGAGGTACAGTGTTAGCACGCCTGTAAGGGGTGAGGAGATGTGGAGAGAGTGCATACCCAGCGTCGCCTGAGGAGGGAATAAAGGGCAGTTGTTAACATTTCACTCTTTGACTTTCACAGGACATGATCTCTACGTTCATACATGCAGTGTCTGTTGGGCCATGTATCTTATTGTACAATCATTACTATTGGGGGGCATTCAGACATTTCAATGACGCATATCACTCATTTTCATTGGTTGGTACTTACCCAGTAGCCACATGTTACCAAATTCTCCAGCAGCCATACGCCGAGCAAGAGGTGACATGCGGAATATGAAGCTGTCATGTGTACTGCCTGGGAACACTGCATGCACATTGATGAACCTTCCACTGGCATCACAGACTGCTTGAACATTGATGGAATACCATCTGTGTCTGTTGCAGAAGATGTGTGCAATGTGGCGGGGTGGCTGAAGGGCCACATGGGTGCAATCAATTGCACCCAGCACACGTGGGAATTGTGCAGGGAGATAAAAATCTCTTGCTGCCCTTTGTCTCATCTATTTCAAACAACAAGGGGACCCCAATTAGTATCAGCGAGGGACCTCGGGGAGCTAAGTTATATGGAAAACAACAATGGTCCCTGACAACAAGACAAATAATTGCAAATGAATATAGACTCAGTCAGTTCTATATTATGGAAGACATGCCCAGCCGGGTAGAGGTCCTCAAAATTTATATTTAAATCAGAGTTTTACAAAACACAATATCACCTTCAACAATTCACGTGCGTGGGGCACAACCTGTACCCAGCCATAACAATACACGAACAACATACATAAAAGGGCTTGTAAGGCAAAATCAACAAACTCTGAAAAGTTCAAATTTAGACAGAGAATTTCTTATAGGTACCATTACACATTTTTTGTAACAAGTAATATCACAGGTATATGGTACACACTAGGTCGACGACGTTTCGGACCCCTTGCTAAATGATGGGGTCCATCATCAGGACAAAACAATGGTTGCCTTTTTAGTGTAAAAGCCTCTTTTGCCTAAAAAGAAGAAAGAGGGACAGAAAAAATACATTAAGTTTTAACGCACATAATGATAGTGACTATCAGGCCGATTTACCAGCATCCAGGTGGAGACAACGAGTGACATCGATAAACGTGCCCCCAGGTTTGTGACTTAGTGAGGAGGCACATTCTCTGGCGCATAGTAAGGTGAGTAGGAGCAAGTGAGTGATATTAAGACTAAGACTCCGAGTGGCAAGCAGATCAAATAAGGCGCGGTGATACCAAGGAACATCAAGGAAAAAGTGCAACAATATATTTTTTAATTTTTGTGGAGCATGTCAGCAAAAAGGTAAGGAAATAGGAAACGGCGCAGTGATACGAAATGAGTTGTGAAAATGTGGCTACAGCAGGGTAGAGGTAAAGACTTACCAGAGGGGTAAGGAAATGGAGCTCAATTAAACGCGGGATCACGTTAAGTATAATTGATAATCCGCTAGAACTGGTATATCTAGAAGAAGGGAGGGATTAGCGTTTTAGTGCTGTCACCACCCATTCTATCAAGGTAAATTCCCGTATAATAGGGGCGTCTTACCAATGATGCAGAATATGGATTATTATTTTAGAATCCAGGGCAATTGATTTAAGAGCTCGCAGGACGCAGACAAGGCCCAAACCGGGAGTTATTATCCACTGGGTCGGATCATCTAAAAGAAAAGGGGTACACACGCTTAAGCAAGGGGACGCAATTTAATCAGGCGATCAAAAGGATCTTTAACCGGCGGCTTACCCGTGGATCAATTACGCTAAGTTGAGGGTCCGGCGGTTGAGGAGTATGATCTTGTATCCACATGTACCTATGTACAAATAATGTTATAAATGTGGATAAAATCAAAGGCGAGCAGTCTGGGCAATTTACTCGTAGAACGAGCAGTGCTTACCTTGTGTGCCGGATAATACCGGGAGCGCCGCGTCGCGCTGGGATCCTGGAACCAGGGGGCCTGCCGGTAAAGGGAAGGGATTAGCGGACAGGGGAATACAAAGGAATAGCGCGGGACTAGCAAGACGACCAGGAGGCATGTCCTATGCTTACCGGATCAGTCGGCAACCTTGATTTCCTGGTTGGGCGGGTCATGTGAGCCCAACAGTTTTATCATAATCAGCCATTGGCTGAATAGTGGGCATAAAAATAAAGAAAGGACCAGGGCTTGGAGGCCATCTTAGGACAGTGAGTGAAAGCCTTAGATAGGTAAGAACAGTCTACAGGGGAAGATAGTGCAACGTGGTGACATGTGTGTGAGAGAAACCAATTGTGACAATTACATTAACATTAAAATTAGAGTACATTATTTACAAACTCTGTAAGGCCAGAAAGTTTCACTTTTCTCTTCTCAATTGGAGTTCATCCTCAGATTAATGTGGTACAGTAACATTAAAATTAGAGTACATTATTTACAGACTCTGAAAGGCCAAAAAGTTCCACTTTTCTCTTTCTCAATTAGAGTTCATACTCAGATTAATGTGGTCCAGTCCTCTTGCTGGTTAAGACCAGAGTTCAGGCTATCTGTCCTTATGATCCATTTTAGCTCCTCTTTATTGAGCAGGAGATTTAGGTCGCCTCCTCTCGATGGTAATGTCACTTGGTTTATGACCGTCCAGCGGATATCATTTTCCGTGTGCTCCTTAAAGGTGAAATGTTCGACCAAAGGGGCGTTGGGTGTCTTACAACGTATTCTGCTCCGATGTTGGGAAATCCGTAACTTGACTTTCTGCTTGGTTTGTCCAACATAAATAAGATCACATGGACATAAGATTGCATATATAACGTTAGAACTATTACAGTTTGTAAACGTCTTCAACACATTCTTGGTTTCCTTGTACACAAATTCTTTAGTCTCAACAGTGAAGTCACATACCACACATGTTCCACATTTCGCATGACCCCTAAGTGGTGTCATGGCCCAGTGATCATTGATCGTTCTTTTAAGCGGGGTAGGTGATGGTAAAGCTGCCCTCACTAAATGATCTTTTATATTTTTGCTTTTTCTAAACGCAAACAAAGGGCGTTCCCAGTTCAGTTGCCCCGAATTTAGAATATGCCAATTTTTCTTGATGGATTTCGTGACTTTATGGGAAACGCTGGAAAAGGTGGTGACACACACCAATTTGTCTGTGGTAGGTTTGGGTTTGTTGACCAGGAGGCACTCGCGTGGGCAATACCATGCACGCTTCATAGAGGTTTTTATGAGGCGGCGCGGGTAGCCTCTATGTCTCAACTTAGTTGCTAAGAGACTAGCTTCATGGAAGTAGTCCTCTTTGTGGAAATTGTTCCTTCTCAACCGGAGGAACGGTGAATAGGGTAAACTATCTTTTAGGGCCCTAGGGTGGCAACTATTATAGCTTAAGAGCGTGTTTTTCTCTGTAGGTTTATGGTATAAGGAAGTGTACAGTAAGCCATTTTCATGCTGGATGTTTAAGTCCAAGAAAGGAATGGAAGTTTTACTATGTGTAAAGGTGAGTCCACTGCAGTTATTGTTAAGCCAATGGAGTAGTGCTGGGAAGGCTTCGATGTCATTACCCCATATCATGAAGACATCATCTATATAACGTCTCCATGTAAGGATGCCTTGGTGAAATGGGTTACTGTCTACTAGAATTGTGTTGCATTCCAACCAGTCCATATACAGAATGGCTAACGTTGGAGCAAAAATAGCTCCCATGCTGGTTCATATGTGAAGAAATTTTGCGTGAGACAAATTTCAAGGAGCTGAATTATGAAAAGTGTAGGAACCCTGTGGGGATGTTGAATCGTTATATACGAACATCCCCCAGAGAGAATCTTTATTGGTAATGGAGACCATCCTTGATCAGAGAACTCGTCCCCACAGGGTTCCTACACTTTTCATAATTCAGCTCCTTGAAATTTGTCTCACGCAAAATTTCTTCACATATGATAACCAATATTTCCAACAGGTCCGTGGAACCAGCATGGGAGCTATTTTTGCTCCAACGTTAGCCATTCTGTATATGGACTGGTTGGAATGCAACACAATTCTAGTAGACAGTAACCCATTTCACCAAGGCATCCTTACATGGAGACGTTATATAGATGATGTCTTCATGATATGGGGTAATGACATCGAAGCCTTCCCAGCACTACTCCATTGGCTTAACAATAACTGCAGTGGACTCACCTTTACACTTACTCATAGTAAAACTTCCATTCCTTTCTTGGACTTAAACATCCAGCATGAAAATGGCTTACTGTACACTTCCTTATACCATAAACCTACAGAGAAAAACACGCTCTTAAGCTATAATAGTTGCCACCCTAGGGCCCTAAAAGATAGTTTACCCTATTCACAGTTCCTCCGGTTGAGAAGGAACAATTTCCACAAAGAGGACTACTTCCATGAAGCTAGTCTCTTAGCAACTAAGTTGAGACATAGAGGCTACCCGCGCCGCCTCATAAAAACCTCTATGAAGCGTGCATGGTATTGCCCACGCGAGTGCCTCCTGGTCAACAAACCCAAACCTATCACAGACAAATTGGTGTGTGTCACCACCTTTTCCAGCGTTTCCCATAAAGTCACGAAATCCATCAAGAAAAATTGGCATATTCTAAATTCGGGGCAACTGAACTGGGAACGCCCTTTGTTTGCGTTTAGAAAAAGCAAAAATATAAAAGATCATTTAGTGAGGGCAGCTTTACCATCACCTACCCCGCTTAAAAGAACGATCAATGATCACTGGGCCATGACACCACTTAGGGGTCATGCGAAATGTGGAACATGTGTGGTATGTGACTTCACTGTTGAGACTAAAGAATTTGTGTACAAGGAAACCAAGAATGTGTTGAAGACGTTTACAAACTGTAATAGTTCTAATGTTATATATGCAATCTTATGTCCATGTGATCTTATTTATGTTGGACAAACCAAGCAGAAAGTCAAGTTACGGATTTCCCAACATCGGAGCAGAATACGTTGTAAGACACCCAACGCCCCTTTGGTCGAACATTTCACCTTTAAGGAGCACACGGAAAATGATATCCGCTGGACGGTCATAAACCAAGTGACATTACCATCAAGAGGAGGCGACCTAAATCTCCTGCTCAATAAAGAGGAGCTAAAATGGATCATAAGGACAGATAGCCTGAACTCTGGTCTTAACCAGCAAGAGGACTGGACCACATTAATCTGAGTATGAACTCTAATTGAGAAAGAGAAAAGTGGAACTTTTTGGCCTTTCAGAGTCTGTAAATAATGTACTCTAATTTTAATGTTACTGTACCACATTAATCTGAGGATGAACTCCAATTGAGAAGAGAAAAGTGAAACTTTCTGGCCTTACAGAGTTTGTAAATAATGTACTCTAATTTTAATGTTAATGTAATTGTCACAATTGGTTTCTCTCACACACATGTCACCACGTTGCACTATCTTCCCCTGTAGACTGTTCTTACCTATCTAAGGCTTTCACTCACTGTCCTAAGATGGCCTCCAAGCCCTGGTCCTTTCTTTATTTTTATGCCCACTATTCAGCCAATGGCTGATTATGATAAAACTGTTGGGCTCACATGACCCGCCCAACCAGGAAATCAAGGTTGCCGACTGATCCGGTAAGCATAGGACATGCCTCCTGGTCGTCTTGCTAGTCCCGCGCTATTCCTTTGTATTCCCCTGTCCGCTAATCCCTTCCCTTTACCGGCAGGCCCCCTGGTTCCAGGATCCCAGCGCGACGCGGCGCTCCCGGTATTATCCGGCACACAAGGTAAGCACTGCTCGTTCTACGAGTAAATTGCCCAGACTGCTCGCCTTTGATTTTATCCACATTTATAACATTATTTGTACATAGGTACATGTGGATACAAGATCATACTCCTCAACCGCCGGACCCTCAACTTAGCGTAATTGATCCACGGGTAAGCCGCCGGTTAAAGATCCTTTTGATCGCCTGATTAAATTGCGTCCCCTTGCTTAAGCGTGTGTACCCCTTTTCTTTTAGATGATCCGACCCAGTGGATAATAACTCCCGGTTTGGGCCTTGTCTGCGTCCTGCGAGCTCTTAAATCAATTGCCCTGGATTCTAAAATAATAATCCATATTCTGCATCATTGGTAAGACGCCCCTATTATACGGGAATTTACCTTGATAGATGGGTGGTGACAGCACTAAAACGCTAATCCCTCCCTTCTTCTAGATATACCAGTTCTAGCGGATTATCAATTATACTTAACGTGATCCCGCGTTTAATTGAGCTCCATTTCCTTACCCCTCTGGTAAGTCTTTACCTCTACCCTGCTGTAGCCACATTTTCACAACTCATTTCGTATCACTGCGCCATTTCCTATTTCCTTACCTTTTTGCTGACATGCTCCACAAAAATTAAAAAATATATTGTTGCACTTTTTCCTTGATGTTCCTTGGTATCACCGCGCCTTATTTGATCTGCTTGCCACTCGGAGTCTTAGTCTTAATATCACTCACTTGCTCCTACTCACCTTACTATGCGCCAGAGAATGTGCCTCCTCACTAAGTCACAAACCTGGGGGCACGTTTATCGATGTCACTCGTTGTCTCCACCTGGATGCTGGTAAATCGGCCTGATAGTCACTATCATTATGTGCGTTAAAACTTAATGTATTTTTTCTGTCCCTCTTTCTTCTTTTTAGGCAAAAGAGGCTTTTACACTAAAAAGGCAACCATTGTTTTGTCCTGATGATGGACCCCATCATTTAGCAAGGGGTCCGAAACGTCGTCGACCTAGTGTGTACCATATACCTGTGATATTACTTGTTACAAAAAATGTGTAATGGTACCTATAAGAAATTCTCTGTCTAAATTTGAACTTTTCAGAGTTTGTTGATTTTGCCTTACAAGCCCTTTTATGTATGTTGTTCGTGTATTGTTATGGCTGGGTACAGGTTGTGCCCCACGCACGTGAATTGTTGAAGGTGATATTGTGTTTTGTAAAACTCTGATTTAAATATAAATTTTGAGGACCTCTACCCGGCTGGGCATGTCTTCCATAATATAGAACTGACTGAGTCTATATTCATTTGCAATTATTTGTCTTGTTGTCAGGGACCATTGTTGTTTTCCATATAGCCCTTTGTCTCATGGCCAAAGTATATGGCATTTTGATGTAGTTGGGGGCTCTATCAGTGATGCATCTCAGTACCTGATGCAGGCACCGCGACTGGCTCGCCTGGGAAATGCCCACATGGTCACTGGTGACCCTTTGGAAGGACCCAGTAGCAAAGAAGTGGAGGGCAGAAAGGATCTTGAGGTATGCTGGTATTGCATGTGAGCAGCAGGTCACAGAGTCAAGTTCCTGCTCCCACTCACATATCATATCCAAGATGACTTCAGGTGGGAAACGGTACCTGGCCCTTACATCCTGGCTAGACATTCCAAATATGTTGACCCTCTGCCTGTAGATCCTCTCTGCTCTTCTCCTCCTCCGCAAGTAGTTTTGCCGCATGGCAAGGGGTAGTGCTACAAACACGTTCAGTGACATCCTGAAAAGGGATTGTTAGTGTCTGCTCTGCTTTCATACATGCAGCAGGCCAGGGATTGGCTGCTGTGTGTCAGCTGATCCTTGTTGGGGGATGGGTGGACCTTGGCCAGGTGTTTCCCCTTGGCTAACATGCCCAACGGCCAAAAATCGTAAAATACGCCCCGCAATCGTAAAATACGCCCCGCAATCGTAAAATACGCCCCGTAATCGTAACATACGCCCCGTAATCGTAATATACGCCCCGTAATCGTAATATACGCCACAATGGCGTAAATTACGATTACGGGCCGTAAATTACTCCCCGGCGGCAGACGTAAAGTTAGTAGTCTTAAATCAAATCTGTGAATCCCGAAAGTAGTAAGTTTATTCTGTGAATCCCGAAAGTAGTAAGTTTATTCTGTGAATCCCGAAAGTACTAAGTGCATTCTGTGAATACCAAATTGTAGTAAGTGCATTCTGTGAATACCAAATTGTAGTAAGTTTAGGATTTTGTCTTAAGTTCATTCTGTGAATCGGGCCCTACGTGTCAAAAGCTGTAATAGATACCAAATTGAAATTAGCTAGAGTTCAACAGCAGTAAACAGCCTAATGCCGGCCAATGGATGTAGGTGATGGTATGTGTTTCCAAATTTCAGTAAAAAATGTTGATACTAAAATTAGCAAGATTGATTAAAGGAACTCCTCTCCCAAATAATAAGGATCAATTGAGATTGTTCGTAGGTTTAGCAGAGTTTCACACCATGCTTGGTCCACATTTTGCAAGCATGGCTACACCGAAACTACTCCAGACGAACAATCGGTTTGAGTGGAATTAAGAGAGATAGCACACTTTTAAGCAAATTAAAACAGATATAGTGAAGGTTCAGCCTTCAAAACCCTTTGCAAAAACAACAGTTGGTGGACAGAATACAGAACAATGTCATACATTCACCCCAGTACTGAGATCTGGGCCTAAATCCATCATTTTTGCGCTTACCATGCCATTCCAGTTTGAACCCAGCCATATGCAAATCAGTCTTGACCCTGTCCCCCATGGGAACAGTCCAGCCCAAACTGCCAAGCCAGGTCCTCCCTGGACAGGAAACAAGCATCCTAGGACCGGTTTCGGGCTTTCAGCCCTCAGCAGCCAGGATACCTTGATTCCAGTGGCAAGGAGAGCACGGGACTCACGTCTGAACATATCCATCCCATTCGGGGTGACAAATGCAAATCAACAATTGAAAGACAGAATGCAGAACAATGTCATACATTCACCCCAGTACAGAGATCTGGGCCTAAATCCATTGGCATACCCTTTGGCATACGAAATGACAGTATTATCATGACAAAGGCGAGTTGTGATGGATTGTCTGCCATTTTGTTACAGGGGAGGGAGAATGGAAATAAGTAAATTGAAGCATGTATGTCAAGGGCATTATGTGGGGGTGAATCCCGCATATTCTGTAATTGAAGAGGGTGCACTTGATATATTGTGGGGTGCTCAATACTATAAAAACTATGTATGGCCTGCAAGATTTACCCTGCACACTGATCAAAAATCCCTTACAGTTCTTTTCAGTATACGTGGGGGTGACTGCACCACACCTTGGATTTCAGTGTGGCAGTACAGCTCGCAGCAGTATCAATAAAGGGTGCAGTATGTTCCGGGGGGAAAAACATAACTTATTTTCTCTCTAGAATGTCTTTATCTGGTGTAGGGTTAGATGGGGACTTTGATGAAGTGGAGGTATGTGTTGTGAGCCAAGATAATGTCGCTTTCAAAGGAGCTCAAGAAAACTGGAGGAAATGTATACAGGAGGATCATCAAATAAGAGATAAAGAAAGAGATAGGGAAGTGGTTTAGGAAGTACTACAATGAATTCCAATATGATGCTCATCTAAGAAATCATTATGGCCATCTGGTCATTTGAAAAGCACTAGTGATGTGACCATCAACTCCATATCCACTAAATGGAGTTGAAACCTAAGGTCTGTATCTGTTTACACTGGGTCCATGGAAAAACACTTAGAACTACAAAGTGGATTGCTATTGAGCATACAGGTATGCACTGTAAACTCTAAATGACTTAGCTATGTCCACTGCTCTCTGCACAATGATTGGAGAACTTGTTTGTACCACACATCCACCTCCTTCTCAAAGGCACCAACACACATGTAAGTTCAACAGTAATCCATCGACAAGCTTTCTCATTGTGTGGTCTCGTGAGGCTTTTCCCTCCACAAAACCAGCTCAATATACCTTTATGTTCCGCAGGAACATAACTGGTGCACATTTGGAGAAAATTGATACAACACTCTCCCCACATAGGTTTCATCAACTCAACATCTTTATCACGGATGCATGGAGGCACCTGCATGTTTTGTATGGACTTTGGAGGCACACTAGCGAGAGCAAGAGTTATATGAAGATCTTTTACCCTTAAATCTCAAGACCATGTCTCACATTGAAGGGAACTTCGGCATTGACTCCATTGCCATAGGAAAAGTGACCTGTAAACACAATAACCGGTTCAAAGGACTCTATTTTATCTATGTTCATGATAATTGAAAAATAGTTGTTTAGCAACTAACAAGAACACTAAGAAGTGGGACAGATGTTAAAATGGTGTTAAAATCTCCAACATTTTAGAGACAAAATCCTGCCTCTTTAAGGAGCCTAAGTCTGGCTTGCCCTCCAAAAACTGACCTTCAAAAGGTGATAACATAGCTTGCAGGAGGATCAATAAACTCTTCCAAAACGTACGTGTAGGTTAAGTATTTAAGCCCAAGTCGTCTTCCAAGATATCTGGATAGGAATGGTAGGAATGTGACAGTTGGCAGTGAAGAATAACACAAGATTTAAAGCATGTGATGAGTGCAGTCAGGTACTACATATACATGTTACATCAGGGGTCTCCAACCTTTTTTTTATAATGACAGATACTTGTGATCAATGAAAAATGCCCCCAGGTGCTAATGGCTTTAATCACTGTTGCAGTAGTGACCACATCAGATGCGACCACAGTGGTGACTATACCTTGCAGGATTATACTAGTAACCACCCAGAAATATGTAATTTCATATATAGAATACTGATTACATAATATCATGAAGATATTTATACACGGGTATTAATAGATTTACCATTCTTAACTCCATTCCTACTAGATAGATAGATAGATAGATAGATAGATAGATAGATAGATAGATAGATAGATAGATAGATAGATAGATAGATAGATAGATAGATGCACCTCACATAATGCTTCTTCGTCCCTCACTCCAGTGGCACGTGCTCAGATGTGACCTACCGAATATTTTGACTGGACACAATATGTTTATTAACAATTTAGGAAGCACTGGACCAGTCTATCTATATGACAGATATGACATATATGACAGATAAATAGAAGTGGAATTAAGAATGTAAATAAAACTATACTTACCTTTTTTTATCACAATATATTGTGGTTGTCGATTCCTAGATACAATATTTTGGCAAGCCACTGAACACCGCAACGTATAAGACGTGGTTATCAACAGCAATTTCTGGAAGAGCTTCATCAATATAAAATGTCTCTACATAACTAATGAAATAACAGGCACAACAGCAAGTGCCAATTGGCTCAAAGGAAACACTAATAGCTATAAACCCCCCAAACACACCATGAATTATCACTCAAAGAGTAGATGTAAACATATTTTGCACTTTTAATCATTTTGTTTGGAAACATCAGCATATCACTTCCTCAAAAACACAAATGTTTCTATCCAGTATGTCCTTTTCTTTTTGGGTGAAATCACTCCAAGAACATCTCCTCTCTTTTTCACCTTCACTGTATGACTTACTGAGAGGGGCTTGGAAAATGACAAATCTCCAGGAGACTGTGCTAAACTGAAAATGAAGATATATGGCCATGGGCCAAGTCCCGCACTCGATCACAGTATGTGTTTGTGGATAAGCTTGTTTCCCTGTCATTGTTTGGGTTGGCTGCCACTTTAAGGGACCAGAGATGTATAGTTTTGCCTTCAATGTGGCTAGACCCTCAGGAATTACATACTGTGTTGTACTGCACTTTAGAGACAGCTACTTATTGCATTCTGGTGAACTACCAGTAGCGTGAGAGCTACCCGTTGCAGACCCCTATGCTAAATAGTATTAGCAATCAAGAGTACATCTGAAGGGCACAACAAAAAGGTCAATAAATAGAGTAATCCATTAGGAGGGAGGCAGCTTTTACACATCCTGAAAAGAATGATCGAAATCAACTAAGAACAGTTTCCAAAAGTCCCTCAGTGGGAGAACTTTATTCATGGAGTCAGTCATTTCTGAGTGGTCTAGCAGTTTCACTGCATTGATGCAACCATAATTTGCTACTCTTTGTACATACTCTACTTGTCACACCTCTGCATGGCAACCCAGCTCCATGTTCCTCCTGGCACAACCTGTCTGTGTAATCTTCCCACCCCACACAGCATGTCATAGCATGCTCTAGCCTAGTGTGTCTCAAGGAGTGACCTTGCCACACAGGGTTTATCACTACATCCATATTACACCTTGAATACTTGCATTACTCGTGGGATGTTCCATCCTGTGGTCACCTTCTCCTAGTGTTCCTGCATTATGCATCCCAGTCCAGTGATCGTCACTGCACAAGACAGACTCTGCAGTCCTTATATTTCAATTAATTTATAATTTGATTTCAACAAGCAATCAACAAATTTGCATCATTAAAACACCATACCAATTAATCAACCAAAATAAATAACTATAAATTTAGTAAGGCTTTTAAAAAAAACTGCTTCATAAGGTGTACTTACGTGTGACGAAGAAACATCTCACTAAAATACTTACATTTGGCAGTTAGCAGCATAAAGCACACTATAACAACTTCTCTAATGTCCTAAATCCCTTTCTTACAAAAGGTACAAATGCGTTTATCAGCTCTCAAGCCCTCCAACTTCCCTATATTGTTATGCAGTGGAAGCCCCCCATTCCTAAGATGCAGGAAAAATCCAGGTAATAGATGGTAATGAAATATTAGGATAATTTGATGTGATTTCTTCCACCTTCAGAAGCTATGAGGACATATTAGCTTTAGATCTCATTCTCACCCTAGCTTTTTCCTAGGTCAACACTGTGTTCTATTCAGCATTCTACCAAGATAACGCCCAAGCCGAGAAAACACACAATATTTTCTTCTTGGAACACGAGGAGAATAGCTGAAGGTATATTCTGCCGTAGACACTACTAGAAGAAGTAGGACGAATCTGGTCACTCACTTGGGAAAAAGATAGCCCAGTAAAAACTACATATTTTACTACATTAGTAAATAAAAAGATGTTAGAAATTGAGAAGACCATGTAAATAGTAAGGTGTCTTCAGTGTAAAGCAGTAATTAGTCCACAACTGGTATTGCAAGGAACAGATACACTGCAAAGTTCTACCGCAAACCTTTCGCTATGTGGTTTTATCACTAGCCTTACAAATCCATTATCGGAGGCCTTGTAGAATAATCACAGGACCGAATGTCTCCAAGGGATCCAGTTAGATGACAAAATGGTCTCCATTCAGACACAGTTTCAGCTATACTCTTAAAAAAACAGAAATGGTTTGCATGGTCAAACCCAAACAATAGCCACTAATGAGGGGGTGAGAGGGTATAGATATATTTGACATAAGCTAGAAAAATATATGGTGCTTTATGTATAAAAGGACATTTATTAATAATAAGGAATGACCAAGGAGCTAGAAATATGCAAGTAATAGTCAAGAAGACAAGGATGAGTGATTCTTAAATCAAGTAGTGAAGCATCCAGCTACTGTCTGATGTTTGGCAGTGATGGTCTGAAGAGATGGAAAATCAGTGGGAGTGGGCAAGCACTGTTCAAAGGACGTGCATCCCAAAATGCAGCTGGAATGCAACATTGCTACAGGATGTGGAAAAACATTGCTACCTCTGTCCCTTACTTGCCTGTTTATATTTGGTAAAATCACAAAAACTACGGATTAGTTGTTCATTCAGTACAACATGTCATGAGCTTAACATTTTAAGCCTAACATTTCATGTAAACACTTTAGAACTCTTATGGATTTCAGTATTTTCTACACAAGGGCAAAGCAACTCTCAAATCATTATAAATGAGTCATGCCACTGTTTAATTTTCATTACAAAGGTCTAACTACCAGACAGGTGGAGAGGAGAACAAGGACCGGGGCTCCTGGTTCCTGACGATAAGTATTCCTTCATGCAGAAATAGGAGGCTAGAGTCATTGTGGATAACCTACAATGGACAACTGACCGAGAAGGCAATATTGTGTGACTGTCAGTAAAATGTTCATTCTAGCATTAGGTGGTGTACTGAGAGGGGATGGCACCAAAGTTTCCTGAGTTGGGAGATGAAGTTCCTCTGGGGGAAAGACTATTTGTATAGGCATTCGGAGAGTCATTTAGTAGATGGTTTTGAACCGTGAAAGCAAAAGTTGGCATAATTCTTTAATGTATGTGTTGAAATTCATGCAAATGCTGCAATGTTTGCCAAAATGTCCATGAAAGGAAAGCTTAATAGATTAATAATGGCCCCATTCTGAATGCCATAGCACACATTTTTCTGCACAATTCCAATTTTTCCAAAGTGCAAGTTTTTGTATCCTGGGGTAGTGTTTTCTTTGTTAATTCCTCTTTACTTGTGTATATTATTTATGTGGTCTGTGAGGTAATACTATCTTGTATTAGAAGGTTGCCAGCCTTCCAGCATCTCACCTCGGAGATGATTCGAATGACCAACTGGAATAGAAACGGTTGCATGACAGAGGCACGCATGGCTAAACATGCATGTCTTTACTACGCGGCCCCAACAATGAATGCGTGTGAACAACGTGTTCCTTTACCACGCATGCCTTTACCATGCAATTTCATGGTAAAGGCATAACTGATAAGGGGATGAGTGGTAATCCCCTTCCCCCTTCCCTTAGCCTTAAAAACAACCCTGACTGCCCCCTGAGCCCTTAAAACGACCCCAGCTGCCCCGAGCTCTAAACACTACCATACCCTGTGAGCCATAAAAACTATCCCACCTCCAAGCCCGAAACACTACCCGAACTTCCTGAACCTTAAACACTACCGCAACACCCAATTGCTACCCCGACCCCCTGAGCCCTAAACACTACTCGACCCACTCCTCTGAGCCCTATAAACTACCCCGACCCCCCACTGAGCCCTAAAACCTACCCCAACATCCGAGTCCTAAAAATGACCCAACCCTTAGCACTACCCCGACACCCATTGAGCCCTAAACACTACCCGACCCACTCGTCTGAGCCCTATAAACTACCCCGACCCGCCACTGAGCCCTAAAACCTACCCCAACACCCGAGTCCTAAAAATGACCCAACCCTTAGCACTACCCCGACACCCAGTGAGCCCTAAACACGACCTCGACCCCAGCCCTAAAAACGTCCCCAAACCCTTAAAAACTACCCCTCAGCGCCTCAAAACCTGGCTCTAGCCCTACTTATCAGTCAGCTTTCTCTCCCGATCCTTCCTCTTCCTGTGCCTGCCCATACACGCATCTAGACCACGTACTGCCTTAAGTACGCCTATGCGTGGTTAAGGCATGCGTAGTTGCGCTTGTGGGGAACGGCATGTGTGGCTCTGCCCGTTTTGTAAAGGCCGTTTCCCACGGAGACAGTTGGTACGGGAGACAAGTATGTGGGGGAAGAGAAACATGTATGTGGGATGTTGGGTTATGCTTAAACAATGAGATCCAAGATGTCTAAATTTCACATTCAATGTAATAGTCCATTTCAAGTTGTTATGTTAGCAGATGGTGGGCAGAAAGGAATGTAGTTGCTCTTGAGGACTTTAAAAAAACTGTCATGTCTAAGAGATTGACAGACATGATGATTCTTTGTTGTTACCTGTGATGTATGACGAATTGTGTGATCCTTCTGTACAAAGAAGTATGTTAAACCATTTGCCTGATGCTTATAATATAGATGATATTCCATGTAACGATTAAGTCGATAGTGAAGAACACATTAATACTAGAGGTGGTCGCATGACAAAGACGCCAAGTTATTTGCGGGAGTATTATATGTAAGAACTTTAAATTATTCACTGATATCAATAATATATGTAGTTGTAAGACAAAGGAACTTTGTTTTCTGTATAGTATTGTAAGTAGTATATTGCATTTTTTTTCTTGTTGTTTTTTGTTTTCTTGTTTCTATTCTTTTTATTACTTTCTCTTTAGCCTTTACATATAGTTTATATTAAGGTACTTTTGCATTTTGTGTTTTTAGAAAGGGAGATGTTTTATCCTGGAGTAGTGTTATCTTTGTTAATTCATCTTTACTTGTGTATATTATGTGCGCAATGTGTGTAGTAGATCATTCTTGTATCAGTAGTTTTCCCGCCTTCCAGCATCTTACGTAGGAGATTATTCAATTGGCCAACTGGCATGGAGACGGTTGGTGCGGGAGATGAATATGAGAGGAGGCTGGCTGGTGGGCTTGTTGTATCAAATACTTGAACTACAACAAGGATTGTGTCCAATGTCAATTGTGTACCATTCTATGACCGTGCAAGTAACCATTAGCTTCAAACCAAGAGGGAGGGGTCCCAGCGTAGTGAAATATTAATTGAACAATATAATCAATTCATCGAACCAATAAATGCATCCACAGTGTTTTATTCACAATGGGATGGGGTATACTCAATATACAGACAAATTTTATCAAAACACAATGGACGGTTGTGCAGTGCCCCAAGGGGAAGGAAGAAGGGGAGGTGATCAAGTGAGGATATAGTGATGGAAGGGAATGAGTGACAGTAAAATCAGCAAATTCACTACACGGTATTGACAAGATATACTCAAAACCAAACAAAGACCAATGGTTCAAAATTTGAATCAAAGAAACGTTATACTCCACATAACACAATAAATGTAAATATGTTGGCGTGAAGTTAACAGTCAAGCAAGATGTTGTCGACGTTTCGACCCTCTAAGTTTCGCAGGGATTAATTATGCCCTTGCTGTGGGGTCTTCATCAGGACATATTACGGGGCCAGCAACCTAATTTATAAAAATACATAATGGAAAAATTGTAATTCATAATCATGGAATATATCTCATGTTGCATCGTCACAGCACATGAATCTTAGAAAGCACACAAACGGAGCCACTTTGAGAAATTAAGACTCTTACTATCAATAACTAGTCTGGTAACCAAATCCCTTGCATTACTAGGAACATGGGAGTTTCAGAGACCGTTGAGATCTATATATTCACTCAATTCATACCTTTCATATGGAACAAAAACATGAATCAAAACATGAATCAATACTTTTGGAAGGAGTGAAATGGATTAGAAAATGGTCTGGCTGGTAAGTATGGAATAGCAACCTGTTTTGCTGATTCTGGCAAGGTCTAAAACAAGATAGGGCGTTGGCAATGAAGTAAAGCATATACCTTAGTTGTAAATTTGATCAGTACTGATGGTCAAGGACGGTGGACAACGAGGAATTCTTGCCATCAAGTGTATCTGCAATAGTACACGAAAACTGAGTAAAAACTGGGGTTCATTGAAGTGGGGCCAGCTAGATTGACTAGAATGGTAGAGTTTGCTTACCTATACGTCATTACATAAGGCTTGTATTCATAGCCTTAAGGTACGACAAATCATGCCACGTGATCTGCAAATAAATAAATAAATCGCGGAATTGGTCGCATGCCACTGTTGATATCGCCGCAACCGCATAAGGTTAACAGGAGAGAGAGAGAGGAGAGGAGGGAGCTTACCCACTAATAGACAACTCGTGGCATAGTGGATCAACGGGTGTTAACACTCCGTAACCGCTGTGGAAGAATGAATATACAGATTAGAGCCTTAGCAAAGTATCCCAATGGGCATGGTTATGCATGGATACTAACGGTAAGAATAGAAGTAGAGAGTAAACTCACAGGGCGCCGGATGAATCTCACTCGAGACGCCGTACAAGTGCTCACTAGCGACCCACGTTCACTAAGTCTGCAAGTCAAATGAAATTGAAGGGGACACCGTTAGTTGTACCCATACTGGTGGATTATACACTTATTAAAAAAGGGGAGGGTGGCAGAATGACCTCCAAAGCACTTACGAGGAGCCGAATGAATCAGGCTGAGAACGCCGCTCTAACCAGCTGGGGCGAGCCGCGTTTCCTGCTTGTAATGTAACTATGGAAACCCTTGCACGTGATTTCGAATTGGCGCATAAAAATAAAAGAAAGACCGTGCTGTTTGTTCGAGGTGTCACACAGTTCTTATTAGAAAAAATTCTGGACGATTAATTTGTAGTCTCGTAATGTGACAAACGTTTGTTAAATGTCAGATACATAACACAATTAAATGGCCATACTGGGCAATCATTTATAGAGTCGTGACAGGTCAGATGGCAATACCAATCACTGTGGATTAATAGGTGACTGAACATTAAATAACATTATCAATAATCAAAACTTGAAATTTGTTACAACAACATGGAAGGTAGCCATAACATTAAAACACATAAAAGGATTCAACCTGATTGTCGAAATGTCTAAATGGCGTACCTCCAACAACGGGGTAAAGGCCAACGTAGTTGGTGATATTAGAGATATTGTCAATTTGTCATGGGTGGCGTGCCTCTCACAAGAAGGTAGAGGCCAATTGAGTGGCGTACCTCCAACACCGGGGTAAAGGCCAATTCAAAAGTTGGTATTACAAATGATGCCGCTATGATATATGGCGTACCTCTCACATGAGGGTAAAGGCCAAGTATCATCACAGTGTGTATTAGAGACACATTCATAATATAGTAGCTAATTGCGAGAACGAGCTGTCATGTTCATTAAGGCCTGTCTCAATGGAATCAAAAAAGAACATCCACTTTAATTCACGTATGTTAAGGATGCTCATGATGTCCCCGCCCGGGGGACCCAGAATAGCTTTCTCAAGTACCACCCACCGAAGACTTTCTGGGGGGTGTCCTGCTGATTTGAAATGGTCAACTAGAGGAGCACCCTGGACCTCGCATCGAATTCTACTCATATGCTGGAGTATTCTTGCTTTTGATTTTTGTTGTGTTTGCCCAATATAGATCAGTTGATATGGGCAGATTATCGCATAGATGATATTCACGGAATTACAGTTGCTGTGGGACTTTAACACAATTTTCCGTTGACGGTGTTGGAATTCCTTTACTTGGAGCGTCGTTTCGCAGGCCTTGCAGTTACCACACCTGAAGTGGCCGACTACAGGGGGCAGGTCCCACAAAGACGTGATAGTGGGCTCATCAGGAGAAGTCAAGAATGACCGTACCACATAGTTGCTGATACATTTGGCTTTTCGAAAGGCATGTAGCGGTGTTGTAGATTGATTAACATCATCCGATATTAATTGCCAGTGCCGGTTAATAATGCGTTTGATTTTATTGCTTTTAGTGTTGAATGTTGTGACGCAGACAATTCGATCTTCCTGTTGATGACCTTTTTGTTTTGGCGATAGTAATTCCTCTCTGGGATAGAACCATGCTTGTTTTTGTGCCTGCTTGACCAAACGTCTGGGGTATCCTCGTTGTTGTAGTCGGGTGGCAAGGTCCTCTGATTCCAGGAAATAATGTTCCTTATTTGAGCAATTTCTGCGGATCCTTAGAAATTGCCCAAAGGGCAGATTGTCTCGAAGAGCTCGTGGGTGATGAATTTGGTATTGCAAAAGCGAGTTTCTTTCGGCAGGCTTCCGATATAATGTGGTCAGTAGCTTCCCTGATTGCTCGTAGATGGTGATATCTAGAAAGTTAATGGATTGATGGTCAGATTGAATCGTAAATTTCAAGTGTGGTGATTGATCATTCAGCCATGTAAAAAAAGAGGATAATTCCTCAGAGTTACCATTCCAAATGAGAAGAATATCGTCAATATAACGCACCCAGAGACCCAACTGGTCTCTGAATGGGTTGACCTGATTCAGGACGGTATCTTCCTCAAAAGCCGCCATGTAAAGTATCGCCACGTCTGGTGCAAAGGGAGCCCCCATTGCTACTCCAGACGTCTGAAGATAGAATTTAGTTTTAAAAAGAAAGAAATTCTTGGTCATAGCTATTTTAAGCAGAGCCACAATAAATTCAGATGGAACCTGTACTGGGGCTGGTCGTCGTTGGAGACGTCGTGTTATCACCGTGAGAGCTTCCTGTTGCGGGATGCTGGTATATAATGATACCACATCGCACGTGGCCAGTCTCTGGTGTTGAGAATCAAAGGATAAATTTTCAATGATATTAATCGTGTGCATAGTGTCACGTAGGTAAGATGGACAGTTCTCGGCCAGAGACTTCAGAAAAAAATATCAATATATTTGCCCAGTGGCTCCAGAATAGATCCACACCCGGATACAATGGGGCGCCCCGGTGGATTAACCATGTCTTTATGAATTTTCGTCATGGTGTAGATGGTGGCCAAACGAGGGTGTTTAGCATTCAAGAAATGAAACTCATTCTCAGTCAAAAAACCTTGGTCAAGTCCAGCCTGCGTGAGCTCCAAAATTTCAAGGGCAATCGCTTTGGAGGGATCGGCCCGCAACACTTGATAGCTGGTGCCATCGTTGAGTTGGCGGAAAATTTCAGCTTCATAGGTGGACAGATCTTGGACAACAATTGCCCCACCCTTGTCTGCAGGCTTAATCACAACTTGGGTGTTCCTGGCTAGTGTCTGCAATGCCGTCATCTCCAATTTGCTTGTGTTGTATCTAGTATAGGATTTGTCTTGCAAAAGTTCTTGTACGTCCCTCCACACTACAGCTTCGTACGCTAAGATTTTATGAGACATAGTGCTTGCGTACGGAACAAAGGTCGACGGTAATCTCAAGCCTGTCAATGACGAATTGGGTTGTGGTCCCGAATTGCGGAAAAAATATTTAAGCCGGATTTTTCGGAAAAATCTGAAAAGTTCAGTGCGAACAGTGAAGTTGTCAGGTTTGTTGGTTGGGATATAAGATAACCCCTTGCTCAGCACTTTGAGTTGGTCATTGCTCAAAGTTAGTTGAGATATATTCACAACAGGGTTAGGGGTCTCTATGGTGTCTACCACCGGTAGGTTTTGTTGCGGGTGACTCTCTCTCCGTGTTGCTCCGCCTGGAAACGGACTTGTTTCTGAAGTTGGCCACGTCCTCCATCCCAATTGTTCGGGTTCTGCTGGGGGCCACGTTGCTGGCCCCTCTGCCAATTGTTGCCTCTGCCGCGAGGGGGGCGCCATGACCCTTGGCGTTGTCCTAAAAAAGGAGGATTGGTGTTGTTGGTAGCCGTAGTCAGAGTAATTATAAGAGTTACTAGGCCCCGCTTGTTCCTGGTCGCCCTCTGAACTGTAGGATGAGTCAGAGAAGGTTTGATAATTCCGTCTACCCCTGTAGGACCCACGTCCTCTGTTCGTGAAACGGCCCTGACTATCCTGGCGGAAATAATCCTCCTGTAGGTACGGGTAAGTTTTTTTCTTATCGTACAACCGTACGTCCCGGGCCAGTTTCTCCAATTTGCGGCTCTGGGTAGTTCAATCGAAGTCCTTAAGGGATGCCTTACAAATTATTTAGTGTTTCTTTAGCACTGGCAAAGTTGGCATCTGCCGATATTTCAGCTTTGAGTGACTTGATTTCCGCAGAGATGAGTAGGACTTGTTCAACAGCAGTTTCCACACCAAGAACCATCCAATGGCGAGAGCAATTGTTGGAAATGTGGCTAAACCCTTCTTTGAATTTTGGTACTTCCACAAATATGGCCGGCACTATCTTGATTTGTAAGCCAATTGGAGATGACGGCATTGCAGACACTAGCCAGGAACACCCAAGTTGTGATTAAGCCTGCAGACAAGGGTGGGGCAATTGTTGTCCAAGGTCTGTCCACCTATGAAGCTGAAATTTTCCGCCAACTCAACGATGGCACCAGCTATCAAGTGTTGCGGGCCGATCCCTCCAAAGCGATTGCCCTTGAAATTTTGGAGCTCACGCAGGCTGGACTTGACCAAGGTTTTTTGACTGAGAATGAGTTTCATTTCTTGAATGCTAAACACCCTCGTTTGGCCACCATCTACACCATTCCGAAAATTCATAAAGACATGGTTAATCCACCGGGGCGCCCCCTTGTATCCGGGTGTGGATCTATTCTGGAGCCACTGGGCAAATATATTGATTTTTTTCTGAAGCCTCTGGCCGAGAACTGTCCATCTTACCTACGTGACACTATGCACACGATTAATATCATTGAAAATGTATCCTTTGATTCTCAACACCAGAGACTGGCCACGTGCGATGTGGTATCATTATATACCAGCATCCCCCAACAGGAAGCTCTCACGGTGATAACACGATGTCTCCAACGACGACCAGCCCCAGTACAGGTTCCATCTGAATTTATTGTGGCTCTGCTTAAAATAGCTATGACCAAGAATTTCTTTCTTTTTAAAACTAAATTCTATCTTCAGATGTCTGGAGTAGCAATGGGGGCTCCCTTTGCACCAGACGTGGCGATACTTTACATGGCGGCTTTTGAGGAAGATACCGTCCTGAATCAGGTCAACCCATTCAGAGACCAGTTGGGTCTCTGGGTGCGTTATATTGACGATATTCTTCTCATTTGGAATGGTAACTCGGAGGAATTATCCTCTTTTTTTACATGGCTGAATGATCAATCACCACACTTGAAATTTACGATTCAATCTGACCATCAATCCATTAACTTTCTAGATATCACCATCTACGAGCAATCAGGGAAACTACTGACCACATTATATCGGAAGCCTGCCGAAAGAAACTCGCTTTTGCAATACCAAAGTCATCACCCACGAGCTCTTTGAGACAATCTGCCCTTTGGGCAATTTCTAAGGATCCGCAGTAATTGATCAAATAAGGAACATTATTTCCTGGAATCAGAGGACCTTGCCACCCGACTACAACAACGAGGATACCCCAGACGTTTGGTCAAGCAGGCACGAAAACGAGCATGGTTCTATCCCAGAGAGGAATTACTATCGCCAAAACAAAAAGGTCATCAACAGGAAGATCGAATTGTCTGCGTCACAACATTCAACACTAAAAGCAATAAAATCAAACGCATTATTAACCGGCACTGGCAATTAATATCGGATGATGTTAATCAATCTACAACACCGCTACATGCCTTTCGAAAAGCCAAATGTATCAGCAACTATGTGGTACGGTCATTCTTGACTTCTCCTGATGAGCCCACTATCACGTCTTTGTGGGACCTGCCCCCTGTAGTCGGCCACTTCAGGTGTGGTAACTGCAAGGCCTGCGAAACAACGCTCCAAGTAAAGGAATTCCAACACCGTCAACGGAAAATTGTGTTAAAGTCCCACAGCAACTGTAATTCCGTGAATATCATCTATGCGATAATCTGCCCATGTCAACTGATCTATATTGGGCAAACACAACAAAAAGCAAAAGCAAGAATACTCCAGCATATGAGTAGAATTCGATGCGAGGTCCAGGGTGCTCCTCTAGTTGACCATTTCAAATCAGCAGGACACCCCCCAGAAAGTCTTCGGTGGGTGGTACTTGAGAAAGCTATTCTGGGTCCCCGGGGCGGGGACATCATGAGCATCCTTAACATACATGAATTAAAGTGGATGTACTTTTTTGATTCCATTGAGACAGGCCTTAATGAACATGACAGCTCGTTCTCGCAATTAGCTACTATATTATGAATGTGTCTCTAATACACACTGTGATGATACTTGGCCTTTACACTCATGTGAGAGGTACGCCATATATCATAGCGGCATCATTTGTAATACCAACTTTTGAATTGGCCTTTACCCCGGTGTTGGAGGTACGCCACTCAATTGGCCTCTACCTTCTTGTGAGAGGCACGCCACCCATGACAAATTGACAATATCTCTAATATCACCAACTACGTTGGCCTTTACCCCGTTGTTGGAGGTACGCCATTTAGACATTTCGACAATCAGGTTGAATAATTTTATGTGTTTTAATGTTATGGCTACCTTCCATGTTGTTGTAACAAATTTCAAGTTTTGATTATTGATAATGTTATTTAATGTTCAGTCACCTATTAATCCACAGTGATTGGTATTGCCATCTGAGCTGTCACGACTCTATAAATGATTGCCCTGTATGGCCATTTAATTGTGTTATGTATCTGACATTTAACAAACGTTTGTCACATTACGAGACTACAAATTAATCGTCCGGAATTTTTTCTAATAAGAACTGTGTGACACCTCGAACAAACAGCACGGTCTTTCTTTTATTTTTATGCGCCAATTCGAAATCACGTGCAAGGGTTTCCATAGTTACATTACAAGCAGGAAACGCGGCTCGCCCCAGCTGGTTAGAGCGGCGTTCTCAGCCTGATTCATTCGGCTCCTCGTAAGTGCTTTGGAGGTCATTCTGCCACCCTCCCCTTTTTTATTAAGTGTATAATCCACCAGTACGGGTACAACTAACGGTGTCCCCTTCAATTTCATTTGACTTGCAGACTCAGTGAACGTGGGTCGCTAGTGAGCACTTGTACGGCGTCTCGAGTGAGATTCATCCGGCGCCCTGTGAGTTTACTCTCTACTTCTATTCTTACCGTTAGTATCCATGCATAACCATGCCCATTGGGATACTTTGCTAAGGCTCTACATTCTTCCACAGCGGTTACGGAGTGTTAACACCCGTTGATCCACTATGCCACGAGTTGTCTATTAGTGGGTAAGCTCCCTCCTCTCCTCTCTCTCTCTCTCCTGTTAACCTTATGCGGTTGTGGCGATATCAACAGTGGCATGCGACCAATTCCGCGATTTATTTATTTATTTGCAGATCACGTGGCACGATTTGACGTACCTTAAGGCTATGAATACATGCCTTATGTAATGACGTATAGGTAAGCAAACTCTACCATTCTAGTCAATCTAGCTGGCCCCACTTCAATGAACCCCAGTTTTTACTCAGTTTTCGTGTACTATTGCAGATACACTTAATGGCAAGAATTCCTCGTTGTCCACCGTCCTTGACCATCAGTACTGATCAAATTTACAACTAAGGTATATGCTTTACTTCATTGCCAACGCCCTATCTTGTTTTAGACCTTGCCAGAATCAGCAATACAGGTTGCTATTCCATACTTACCAGCCAGACCATTTTCTAATCCATTTCACTCCTTCCAAAAGTATTGATTCATGTTTTGATTCATGTTTTTGTTCCATATGAAACGTATGAATTGAGTGAATATATAGATCTCAACGGTCTCTGAAACTCCCATGTTCCTAGTAATGCAAGGGATTTGGTTACCAGACTAGTTATTGATAGTAAGAGTCTTAATTTCTCAAAGTGGCTCCGTTTGTGTGCTTTCTAAGATTCATGTGCTGTGACGATGCAACATGAGATATATTCCATGATTATGAATTACAATTTTTCCATTATGTATTTTTATAAATTAGGTTGCTGGCCCCGTAATATGTCCTGATGAAGACCCCACAGCAAGGGCATAATTAATCCCTGCGAAACTTAGAGGGTCGAAACGTCGACAACATCTTGCTTGACTGTTAACTTCACGCCATCATATTTACATTTATTGTGGTATGTGGAGTATAACGTTTCTTTGATTCAAATTTTGAACCATTGGTCTTTGTTTGGTTTTGAGTATATCTTGCCAATACCGTGTAGTGAATTTGCTGATTTTACTGTCACTCATTCCCTTCCATCACTATATCCTCACTTGATCACCTCCCCTTCTTCCTTCCCCTTGGGGCACTGCACAACCGTCCATTGTGTTTTGATAAAAATTGTCTGTATATTGAGTATACCCCATCCCATTGTGAATAAAACACTGTGGATGCATTTATTGGTTCGATGAATTGATTATATTGTTCAATTAATATTTCACTACGCTGGGACCCCTCCCTCTTAGTACTTATATAACCCAGGTCCCAGTGACTATGTTTGGGTAAAACCCCTCTTCTTTACACTACTTCGTGCAGACGCTGGTCTGCGAGGTTTCGTTTTCCTATTGAATTCAATTCCCCTAGCACACAATGGTAGAAAGAGAACTTCTCTCTTACTCTGAAGACTACATTGATAGACTTTTGCAAAATCCCGATAACATTTTCTTTTCCACTGATATTCCAACCATCGACTTCACCCTTAAGGATAAAATCTCACGGTTGGAGCGTTTGGAAAAGAAACTGGTCCGAACTCGCTGGCATGGCCATCTATTAACAAGATATCTTAAGGAGAACATAATACCAGTTGGCTTACAAATCAAGATAGAGCCGGCCATATTTGTGGAAGTACCAAAATTCAAAGAAGGGTTTAGCCACATTTCCAACAATTGCTCTCGCCATTGGATGGTTCTTGGTGTGGAAACTGCTGCTGAACAAGTCCTACTCATCTCTGCGGAAATCAAGTCACTCAAAGCTGAAATATCGGCAGATGGCAACTTTGCCAGTGCTAAAGAAACACTAAATAATTTGGAGGCATCCCTTAAGGACTTCGATTTAACTACCCAGAACCGCAAATTGGAGAAACTGGCCCGGGACGTACGGTTGTACGATAAGAAAAAAACGTACCCGTACCTACAGGAGGATTATTTCCGCCAGGATAGTCAGGGCCGTTTCACGAACAGAGGACGTGGGTCCTACAGGGGTAGACGGAATTATCAAACCTTCTCTGACTCATCCTACAGTTCAGAGGGCGACCAAGAACAAGCGGGGCCTAGTAACTCTTATAATTACTCTGACTACGGCTACCAACAACACCAATCCAATGCTCCTTTTTTAGGACAACGCCAAGGGTCATGGCGCCCCCCTCGCGGCAGAGGCAACAATTGGCAGAGGGGCCAGCAACGTTGGCCCCCAGCAGAACCCGAACAATTGGGATGGAGGGCGTGGCCAACTTCAGAAACAAGTCCGTTTCCAGGCAGAGCAACACGGAGAGAGAGTCACCCGCAACAAAACCTACCGGTGGTAGACACCATAGAAACCCCTAACCCTGTTGTGAATATATCTCAACTAACTTTGAGCAATGACCAACTCAAAGTGCTGAGCAAGGGGTTATCTTACGTCCCAAACAACAAACCTGACAACTTCACTGTTCGCACTGAACTTTTCAGATTTTTCCGAAAAATCCGGCTTAAATATTTTTTCCGCAATTCGGGACCACAACCCAATTCGTCATTGACAGGCTTGAGATTACCGTCGACCTTTGTTCCGTACGCAAGCACTATGTCTCATAAAATCTTAGCGTACGAAGCTGTAGTGTGGAGGGACGTACAAGAACTTTTGCAAGACAAATCCTATACTAGATACAACACAAGCAAATTGGAGATGACGGCATTGCAGACACTAGCCAGGAACACCCAAGTTGTGATTAAGCCTGCAGACAAGGGTGGGGCAATTGTTGTCCAAGATCTGTCCACCTATGAAGCTGAAATTTTCCGCCAACTCAACGATGGCACCAGCTATCAAGTGTTGCGGGCCGATCCCTCCAAAGCGATTGCCCTTGAAATTTTGGAGCTCACGCAGGCTGGACTTGACCAAGGTTTTTTGACTGAGAATGAGTTTCATTTCTTGAATGCTAAACACCCTCGTTTGGCCACCATCTACACCATTCCGAAAATTCATAAAGACATGGTTAATCCACCGGGGCGCCCCATTGTATCCGGTGTGGATCTATTCTGGAGCCACTGGGCAAATATATTGATTTTTTTCTGGAGCCTCTGGCCGAGAACTGTCCATCTTACCTACGTGACACTATGCACACGATTAATATCATTGAAAATGTATCCTTTGATTCTCAACACCAGAGACTGGCCACGTGCGATGTGGTATCATTATATACCAGCATCCCGCAACAGGAAGCTCTCACGGTGATAACACGATGTCTCCAACGACGACCAGCCCCAGTACAGGTTCCATCTGAATTTATTGTGGCTCTGCTTAAAATAGCTATGACCAAGAATTTCTTTCTTTTTAAAACTAAATTCTATCTTCAGACGTCTGGAGTAGCAATGGGGGCTCCCTTAGCACCAGATGTGGCAATACTTTACATGGCGGCTTTTGAGGAAGATACCGTCCTGAATCAGGTCAACCCATTCAGAGACCAGTTGGGTCTCTGGGTGCGTAATATTGACGATATTCTTCTCATTTGGAATGGTAACTCGGAGGAATTATCCTCTTTTTTTACATGGCTGAATGATCAATCACCACACTTAAAATTTACGATTCAATCTGACCATCAATCCATTAACTTTCTAGATATCACCATCTACGAGCAATCAGGGAAACTACTGACCACATTATATCGGAAGCCTGCCGAAAGAAACTCGCTTTTGCAATACCAAAGTCATCACCCACGAGCTCTTCGAGACAATCTGCCCTTTGGGCAATTTCTAAGGATCCGCAGAAATTGCTCAAATAAGGAACATTATTTCCTGGAATCAGAGGACCTTGCCACCCGACTACAACAACGAGGATACCCCAGACGTTTGGTCAAGCAGGCACGAAAACGAGCATGGTTCTATCCCAGAGAGGAATTACTATCGCCAAAACAAAAAGGTCATCAACAGGAAGATCGAATTGTCTGCGTCACAACATTCAACACTAAAAGCAATAAAATCAAACGCATTATTAACCGGCACTGGCAATTAATATCGGATGATGTTAATCAATCTACAACACCGCTACATGCCTTTCGAAAAGCCAAATGTATCAGCAACTATGTGGTACGGTCATTCTTGACTTCTCCGGATGAGCCCACTATCACGTCTTTGTGGGACCTGCCCCCCGTAGTCGGCCACTTCAAGTGCGGTAACTGCAAGGCCTGCGAAACGACGCTCCAAGTAAAGGAATTCCAACACCGTCAACGGAAAATTGTGTTAAAGTCCCACAGCAACTGTAATTCCGTGAATATCATCTATGCGATAATCTGCCCATGTCAACTGATCTATATTGGGCAAACACAACAAAAAGCAAAAGCAAGAATACTCCAGCATATGAGTAGAATTCGATGCGAGGTCCAGGGTGCTCCTCTAGTTGACCATTTCAAATCAGCAGGACACCCCCCAGAAAGTCTTCGGTGGGTGGTACTTGAGAAAGCTATTCTGGGTCCCCGGGGCGGGGACATCATGAGCATCCTTAACATACGTGAATTAAAGTGGATGTACTTTTTTGATTCCATTGAGACAGGCCTTAATGAACATGACAGCTCGTTCTCGCAATTAGCTACTATATTATGAATGTGTCTCTAATACACACTGTGATGATACTTGGCCTTTACCCTCATGTGAGAGGTACGCCATATATCATAGCGGCATCATTTGTAATACCAACTTTTGAATTGGCCTTTACCCCGGTGTTGGAGGTACGCCACTCAATTGGCCTCTACCTTCTTGTGAGAGGCACGCCACCCATGACAAATTGACAATATCTCTAATATCACCAACTACGTTGGCCTTTACCCCGTTGTTGGAGGTACGCCATTTAGACATTTCGACAATCAGGTTGAATCCTTTTATGTGTTTTAATGTTATGGCTACCTTCCATGTTGTTGTAACAAATTTCAAGTTTTGATTATTGATAATGTTATTTAATGTTCAGTCACCTATTAATCCACAGTGATTGGTATTGCCATCTGAGCTGTCACGACTCTATAAATGATTGCCCTGTATGGCCATTTAATTGTGTTATGTATCTGACATTTAACAAACGTTTGTCACATTACGAGACTACAAATTAATCGTCCGGAATTTTTTCTAATAAGAACTGTGTGACACCTCGAACAAACAGCACGGTCTTTCTTTTATTTTTATGCGCCAATTCGAAATCACGTGCAAGGGTTTCCATAGTTACATTACAAGCAAGAAACGCGGCTCGCCCCAGCTGGTTAGAGCGGCGTTCTCAGCCTGATTCATTCGGCTCCTCGTAAGTGCTTTGGAGGTCATTCTGCCACCCTCCCCTTTTTTAATAAGTGTATAATCCACCAGTACGGGTACAACTAACGGTGTCCCCTTCAATTTCATTTGACTTGCAGACTCAGTGAACGTGGGTCGCTAGTGAGCACTTGTACGGCGTCTCGAGTGAGATTCATCCGGCGCCCTGTGAGTTTACTCTCTACTTCTATTCTTACCGTTAGTATCCATGCATAACCATGCCCATTGGGATACTTTGCTAAGGCTCTAATCTGTATATTCATTCTTCCACAGCGGTTACGGAGTGTTAACACCCGTTGATCCACTATGCCACGAGTTGTCTATTAGTGGGTAAGCTCTCTCCTCTCCTCTCTCTCTCTCTCCTGTTAACCTTATGCGGTTGTGGCGATATCAACAGTGGCATGCGACCAATTCCGCGATTTATTTATTTATTTGCAGGTTACGTGGCACGATTTGACGTACCTTAAGGCTATGAATACATGCCTTATGTAATGACGTATAGGTAAGCAAACTCTACCATTCTAGTCAATCTAGCTGGCCCCACTTCAATGAACCCCAGTTTTTACTCAGTTTTCGTGTACTATTGCAGATACACTTAATGGCAAGAATTCCTCGTTGTCCACCGTCCTTGACCATCAGTACTGATCAAATTTACAACTAAGGTATATGCTTTACTTCATTGCCAACGCCCTATCTTGTTTTAGACCTTGCCAGAATCAGCAATACAGGTTGCTATTCCATACCTACCAGCCAGACCATTTTCTAATCCATTTCACTCCTTCCAAAAGTATTGAGTCATGTTTTGATTCATGTTTTTGTTCCATATGAAACGTATGAATTGAGTGAATATATAGATCTCAACGGTCTCTGAAACTCCCATGTTCCTAGTAATGCAAGGGATTTGGTTACCAGACTAGTTATTGATAGTAAGAGTCTTAATTTCTCAAAGTGGCTCCGTTTGTGTGCTTTCTAAGATTCATGTGCTGTGACGATGCAACATAAGATATATTCCATGATTATGAATTACAATTTTTCCATTATGTATTTTTATAAATTAGGTTGCTGGCCCCGTAATATGTCCTGATGAAGACCCCACAGCAAGGGCATAATTAATCCCTGCGAAACTTAGAGGGTCGAAACGTCGACAACATCTTGCTTGACTGTTAACTTCACGCCATCATATTTACATTTATTGTGTTATCTGGAGTATAACGTTTCTTTGATTCAAATTTTGAACCATTGGTCTTTGTTTGGTTTTGAGTATATCTTGCCAATACCGTGTAGTGAATTTGCTGATTTTACTGTCACTCATTCCCTTCCATCACTATATCCTCACTTGATCACCTCCCCTTCTTCCTTCCCCTTGGGGCACTGCACAACCGTCCATTGTGTTTTGATAAAAATTGTCTGTATATTGAGTATACCCCATCCCATTGTGAATAAAACACTGTGGATGCATTTATTGGTTCGATGAATTGATTATATTGTTCAATTAATATTTCACTACGCTGGGACCCCTCCCTCTTAGTACTTATATAACCCAGGTCCCAGTGACTATGTTTGGGTAAAACCCCTCTTCTTTACATTAGCTTCAAACCAGCTGCAAGTTCCATGGAGTGCTGTTGCATCATAACAGGAGGTATGGTGGCAATGCATCAACACTGAAAAACACAATAACATCTTAACAGAATATGTGACACTACATCGCAGTCTTCTCACCGCGATACGTTTACAACGCAGGCATTACAACGCAAGTCTTTACAACGTCTTGCTCTGGAGGGCGCTGGACTTAGGAATAATATGATTTACTATTCCAACTTCAGCCTACAAAACAGTAGGGAAGGTGTTGGGATAGTAAATCATACGATTCCTTAGAGTATAGCGCCATCCAGCGCAAGTCGTTGTAATGACTTGCTTTGTAATGCCTGCTTTGTAAACGTATCGCGGTGTGAAGACCGCGATATAACAGATGTCTCCCTCTTAACAGTGTACTCCTGCAGAAGTGGTTTCACTTTTCTGGCTAATTTCCTATCCTATATCTCTACGACTATCTCCACAGACAGCGCAAGCAGACCTTAACTCTGGGATACTACTCACAAACTGATTTTGTCTTTCTGTCTCCCATCACTTTTTCTTAGACCTACACATTGGTTCATATCATTGGCTTCAGATATTAACATTATACGCCTGTTGTTGAGCATATATGCATACGTGTCTTGACACATATTTTGACATAAAGTACATAATTCATGTCTTAACTAGTCATATTTTTTTAACTCTGATTTTTCTATCTATGCATGGATTTCTGTACAGATCTTGCGAATTACAGCTATAGTACTTTATGAAAACTATTCTCCAACACATTAACACATCTAGGCTGGGTGGAGTTGGTGTTTATCAAAATCAAATGAATAAGTAAGATATTGTTTTCAACATTGTTAAAAGAGTAATATTGTTAAAACAAATGATCCCTGTTTCAGCCTCTGTTAGGAAATGATCTCCGGAAACACAAATGCGATTTAACTAGATGTTATCTATTTTCACATGAAATGAAATTAGAAGCTCTGTTCATCCTTTGCAGATTAGGTATCAGCCATGGATCGGGCCTGCAGCCAGTCCTGGCCGCAATGCCGCAATGAGTTGCTCATCAACGACCCCTGCGTGTTCTCAGTGGTTTGCATTGGACTGCGCTGCAGAGTTCTCTTGCACTTGAGGACCCACTAGTGTTTGCTAAATCTGGGAAGGCCGACCTATGTATTAATTGTAATTGCATTTATGTAGCCCTTTCTACCCCTGATGAGTCGTCGAATCGCTTTTTTAGCAACTAGCACGCTACTCCGGAACCCATAAAGGATTAGTGGTGAATTAGTATAGTGAAATATGAAAGTAATTTGAGTGGTGGATATTAGTCAGTTATTTAGATTGAAAAGGCTAGCGGAGGGATAGAAGAGGGAAAAAGGTTTGTATTTATATAGTGCTTATTACCCCCGATGGGGTGTTGAAGCACTTTTTTGGTGAGTATCATGCTACTCCGGAACCCATAAAGGATTAGTGGTGAATTAGTATAGTGAAATATGAAAGTAATTTGAGTGGTGGATATTAGTCAGTTATTTAGATTGAAAAGGCTAGCGGAGGGATAGAAGAGGGAAAAAGGTTTGTATTTATATAGTGCTTATTACCCCCGATGGGGTGTTGAAGCACTTTTTTGGTGAGTATCATGCTACTCCGGAACCCATAAAGGATTAGTGGTGAATTAGTATAGTGAAATATGAAAGTAATTTGAGTGGTGGATATTAGTTAGTTATTTAGATTGAAAAGGCTAGCGGAGGGATAGAAGAGGGAAAAAGGTTTGTATTTATATAGTGCTTATTACCCCCGATGGGGTGTTGAAGCACTTTTTTGGTGAGTATCATGCTACTCCGAAACCCATAAAGGATTAGTGGTGAATTAGTATAGTGAAATATGAAAGTAATTTGAGTGGTGAATATTAGTCAGCTATTTAGATTGAAAAGGCTAGCGGAGGGATAGAAGAGGGAAAAAGGTTTGTATTTATGTAGCGCTTGTTACCCCTGATGGGGTGATGAAGCGCTTTTTTTTGCGAGTACCACGCTACTCTGGAACCCATAATTGATTAGTGTTGAATTAGTACAGTGAAATATGAAAGTAATTTGAGTGGTCGATAGGTTAGTCAGTTATTTGGATTCAGAAGGATAGCGGAGGGATAGAAGAGGGAAATAGGTTTGCATTTATATAGTGCTTATTACCCCCGATAGGGTGTTGAGGCACTTTTTTGGTGAGTAGCATGCTACTTCGGAACCCAGAAAGGATTAGTGGTGAATTAGTATAGTGAAATATTAAAGTAATTTGAATGGTGGATATTAGTCAGTTTTTTGGATTGAGAAGGATAGCGGAGGGATAGAAGCGTGAAAAAGGTTTGCATTTATGTAGCACTTGTTACCCCTGATGAAGTGTTGAAGCGCTTTTTGGCGAGCAGCACACGAATTTCTCATCTATTTTCAGGCGGGAGCCACCTGTCCTACCGTACATCTACACTGGGGAGATTATCCATTGGCACAAAATCCGCCAGTAAGGATGTGAAGAGCATGCTAAACTTTCTTTTTTTATACTTTTTCTGATATATCCTGTGGAGAACCCTTGTGAAATGTTTCCCACACTAAAAGCACACTTTTTCCTACCATCTGTAGGAACACACACCCATGCGTTTTCCAGGTGGAAAATGTCATGACATTATATAAATGCCCATAGTTCTGACTTTGTCAGACAGTACATGATTTTGCATGGTGGTCCCTAAAACACCTCTTCTCTTAGCATTCCCTAACACAGATCCACTTCTTCTGAAAACTGCGCCTGGGTAGGCAGACATCCTACTTGAGGGCATTGCTCTCTGATGGCAAATCCTAAATCTGTGGACAAGCATCTCTGTTTTACAAGCAAAGATAGGCTTTGCCATTTAAAGGCATACAAGACCTATATAGACTATGCCAGTCATTTTTAACGATGCCATTCCACATCAGCGAAAACAAAAAATAAGCTTGCTTGCCAATGTGGGACAGTACAAGCAAAAAACATAGAAAGCTGCAGTGCCATGACATACGTGTGCATGCATCACCACGCATGGACACAAATGCATCATGGCGTTTAGCCACTTTGTATTATTATTATTATTTTTTTAATTTACTATTCCAAGATGACGGGCACATTTGAGGGGAAGGGGTGGCTTTGTAGAAGATAACAGCTGATGATCCCATCAAAAAAAAAAAATTTTTTTTTAATATTTTGGAAAAATTTGAAAACAGTACAATAGAACAATGGGAGCAACGGAATAGTGGGCGCAGCGAAGCAATAGAGGAAAAAAAATACAATTGTGAAAACAAAAATTAAACCATGTACAAAGTTAAAAAATGAGCGGTGGAGGAGCAATGGACAAGCTGGAGAGGGGGAGCAGAGCTCACCACCAAAAGCCTGGGAGGAGGTTAGCGGGGCATGGTGAGTATTTAAGGGAAGAATCAGCATATGAGGGAGAGAACAAGAAAAAACATGCACTCCCACGGAATGCCAAAAGCAAAAGCAACAAGCATTTGCAATGCAATAGGTCCCACATTCACAAGAGTTTGAGCTATTGACATTGTAAATGACAATGCCTTTTATTTATGTGTTTTTAAAACACATAAGTACAAGGCAGAGTCATTTACAATGCCAATTGCTTAAGCTCTCGCAAATGCGAGATCTATTGCATTGCAAATGTGTTTAGCACCAGTGCTATAAAACTTTTTAAAAAGCCTTAGTGGAGAGCGTACCCTGCCTGCAACACCAGGCAGGACAAAGCTGTTTGAGAAAATAGTGCTTGGAGGCTGTAATTAAAACCTACCAAGTAACACATGTAACAGGGGGTGTCCTCATGGGAGGTTACAAAATGAGACAAGGTGGTACTAAGGAGTGACTACTAAGCCTATTGACAAATAAACAGCCAGAGTTTACAGCGGACAATGACACAAGCCAATAAAAATATGGGAGGAGAGTGGGCGGAGCTTCAAGTCCCTACCTGAATACAGCATGCCTCGCAGGGCAGCACATGCGCATGCACTGCCCAGGCTAGAACTAAAAAGTAGTTATCTGAAAGTGATCAGTGGAAGAAAACAAGTCATCCAATTAAAAAGGATGGTAAAGAAGCTATGCTCCAAGGGAGGCAAAACACAAGAAGACAACAGAAAGTCATGAAATAAGAAGCAATCAAATGAAATAATGCGGAGAACAAATAATGGTAAGAAAGGTGCGGTCCCAAAGCTTCTCTGAGCTTTGGTTTGGTCTACAAGAGGTTTTCGACCACACACAGCTAAAAGCAGTCAGTAGGCAGGACCTAAAAATGGGTGACCTAAAAAAGGGTAAGTACTAAGTCTGGAAAGCAAGAAGTGTTCCACGCAAGAAAAGTAACAAAATGGAAATAGAACATTGTCCCCAAAATTACTAATAAAAATATTTGTGATTTTTTGTAAAATCAAGGAATAAGAAGTACCTCAAAATAGTTACCTCAGATAAAATCGGTAGCCGTTCTCGGGCAAAAGCATGGAATGCCCTTCTTTGCCATCTCCATCTTATGCACTCAGAACTAGGATTCAGGAAATCCCTGAAAACATGAATCTTTTGAGTCTCAGACTCCGGGTGCCACTCACTAATCAGATCATTCCGCACTAGGCTGCAGTTCTCCTGAGCAATAAATATGATTCTGCATAGCGCCATGATACTTCCTTGGAGTGATAGCTGTGCTTTACAAATAATATATAGATACATACATGAGATAAGTATGAATAATCCTGGTCAAAATGAGAGAGAGCTGGAATCACCATGGTTGCCAGTGCATGAGAGAGCTCCTTTGCAGCTCTCTTCCTGAATTATTCGGGGATTCTAAACCAATATATGGCTTCAAGCCTTTCTCTAACCTTGCATTACAGCACTTACAGTTTCAATGCCATACAGTAAACCAGCTGATTGATCGCTCTATTTCCATTCCTCTACTATGAGGTCCTCTACACAATTAAAATGTTTTTTTACTCCTTCATGGTATTATGCCTTTATTGGTCTGACCACCAAATGAGCCCCATTTTTGGGTTGTTTACTACAGCTCTCACTCAATCAGACCGGGGTTATTCACGTTTATTGCATATAAAGCACTACTGAAAATGACCTCAAGTATTTAAGACACCAGAGGTAAAGTTTCACTGAACAAGGCACTGGGGCTGCCTGGACCTCAATGAGTTGTCCTGTTCCTCACACATGGGTTCCCCTCCATTCTTATCAAGGCAGTTCCCCTCTTTCTACAAATAGTTTTAATAGTGTGAATTTAGGCTTGGTTGCAGATTACCCCCTCCCCCTCTTGAGCATTGGAATGCGATCAGTCTTTCACAGTTCATCACCACAGTAAGTCCTGAAGGGAGGGCATCTTAATATTATTATTATTATTAATTAGCATTTCTAAAGCACATGGCTACCCTGAGGCATCCCAGCGCTAGCGGCAGTTAAGGCTGAGAGGGAGAGCTAGCAGTTATTTTTCTGAAAAAGCCGTGTTTTCAGTCCCTTTCTGAAAAGGGAGGTGGGCCATTTCGTGTCGGAGGTTAACACCTTCAATGCTAAGGGTATTTTTCTCCTGTGCTGAGATTTCTGAAAATTCTTTATTTCATGACGAGCTCACCTTGTCATCAGCACAGCTCCAGTGTGCTTCATGACGAGCTGAGCTCGTCATGAGCATGCTAGGGGTTAAGGGGGAGGGAGTTCCACAGTCCCGCTATGTTCTATGAAAAGGAACGGCCTCTGCTCCGCTGCCTATTAATTTTAGGAATGCAGGCTAGATTTTAGTTCTCTGAGCGAAGAGACTTCCTGGGAATATATGCCATAATCAGGGGCTGATTGATTCGGGGGCCTGTGCCCCTGAGGGCCTTATGAGCCATGCATAAGGCCTTAAAGGAGATCCTTTCCTTTATTGGTAGTCAGTGGAGGGTTTTCAGACTGGAGCTAGCAGACTGCATGCTGCCGCAACCTGTCAAAAGTCGTGCAGCACACTTTTGGGCCACCTGAAGTTTCCTTAAGGTGGCTCCCAGATACAATGAATTACAGTAGTCCAGCCACGAAAGAATCAAGGCCTGGACTACAATTCTCATGGATGCAGGGGGCAGTAGGGGAAGAACCTTCCGTAGCTCTCTGAGAATGCCATGGCAGGCCCCGTCACTGCTACTGCCTGTTGGTCAAGTTAAAGTGAGTCATCTAACCATACTCGGAGGCTCTTGATCTTGGATTTCAGGACTGGGGGGGGGGCACCCATGCAAGAAGGCCATGACAGTGTGGGGGTTAGCTTGGCAGTGTTGCCCACATACATGATCTCTGTTTTCTCTCTGTTCAGTTTAAGACAGGAGTGTTCCATCCAGGAGGCTACTTTTCCTAGACAGAGTTCTAAGTCTGCCGGGTCAGTGCGTGGATGATTTAGAGATATCACCAGCTGAGTGTCATCCGCGTAGGTGACCACCCTGATTCCATACGGCTGGATGACCTCAGCTAGTGGCCTTATATATACATTAAACAGCGTTGGGCTCAGGGAAGATCCCTGGGGCACTCCATAGTTCAAAGGTAGAGGACTGAAGATATGGTCCCCTGCAAAGACCTGAAAAGTTCTGCCATTGAGGAATGATTGGATCCAGGAGATGGCACTTCCAGCAACCCCAGCTCTCTTTAGCCGATCAATTAGAATATCAAAGTTGACTGTGCCAAAAACCTATACAGCCGTTCTGATGCGGCCTCCTCTGGTGGCAGCTGGGTTGTAACTGAAGAGTGACATGGGAAGCAGATGACAGAGATCCCTCAAAGTTGCCAAAAGAGGTAACCGCCGTAGCCCCACATGGGCAGATCTTGTCGGCCGCACTCAGGACAGTTTCTGGGTTCTATGCTTTAAACATGCCCACTTCAGGAGACTAGACTCCTCGCAAAAGCGGTGCAGGACGGGCCTCGGTCTCTTGAGCAAGGCAGCACACAGGCAAGGCTCAGTCTTCCGATGAGTTGAAGGTCAGCTGTAACAATTCTTCCAGAAACAGCAACACAGTGTCAGCCATGGCCACAAATCATTGGGATCACAATGACAAAGGTCAGCTGCATTGGCAATCCTCACTACAACAGCACTGGGCAGCTGCGATTGTTCCTGACTGGAACTATGTATAGGAGAGACAGTCACATTCTGCCACCTGGTGCACACTGATCACTCTCCTCCTTCCTCCTCCCTCTGGCAGGCTCCGTCAGCTAGCTGCACCTGGCTCCTCCTGGAAAGACAACCTTACTGCAAGATTGACAGGTTCCTTCCATCTCTCAGCAGGCAGGTTAGCTTCCAGGGACTTCAGGTCAGATGAACAGCTTCTTACAGCAAGACTTGAGGTGATGTCCTCACACCTCTGATAAACTGGCTATCAGGGAGACCCCAGCTCTGGTAGCATAGAGTACTCTGACAACTGTGCACGGTACTCCCTCCTTAGTCCTTAAGTACCTGGAACTAGAACCATAAGTGGGTTAGTAGGTCTCACTTTTGTAAAGCAGAGAGGAGACGTGGATCCACTGCCTGCATGTTCAGAACCTGTTTGGGTTGGTTCTCATTTCAAGGGTGCTCTTGAAACTGCTCTCAGACAGCCTTTGGGTAGAGTGATACTCCTTAAGGCAGGGTAGCCTCAAGTCCGGCGCACCCACAACAAAGAAACAAAAAGGTGTGAGCTTTCTGCATCTAGCTGTCATCAGCCACATTGAAAAGTGATCATAAGAAAGACAAGAAGCAGGCCTCACCCAACGGGTCCCTTCCGCCGTGAACAACAGAGACTGCTGAATGGCATGCTGCAAGAAGATTAATCAGCAGAGTATCTCAGCAAAAGACCAATTCAAATGAATAAAGGAGCCTTGTTTACCTAACTCCAGCTTCCGGAATGACAGCAATACCCTTTCACAATCTGGGAAATCACCCTTACCTCCCTCTTGTACACAAGGCCAGGCCAGGGGCATTCCAAAATGAATCCTGTAGACCTCTATTACTCTTGATCACTCATACACTTGATGTATGTACCACACCAGTCACATACACAAATAGGCACAATATACACTTGGGATGCAACTGCTAGGAACTGGGTTAGGCCTCCAGCCCAGTGACACAGATAAAATATTTGGTCACAACTATAGATTCATAGTACGCTGCCACCAACACTCTATGCAAACCCATGACAGGAAAGTTAGTCCAGTATCAGTGCACGGAAGGCACACTTGGCGTGCCCCTGCATGTCTTAGGACAGGTCCACTACCTAATCCATGTCTGAGGACAGAAGTAGGCCTCTGTGCACACTTTAGGTAAGTGTGAGGCTAGGTCCAAAATAAAAGAAAAACAGGATACCAGATACACGTAGTGGGCCACTGACAATAAGGGGAACATGACTGTACACCATGTGGGGAAAATGTCGGTCTCATTAATCATTAGACATTTAACAAACCTCTATTCAACATGCACAACCAAACAGCCATACACAACTGATGGATAGAAATCACCGACCCGTATGAAATGGTTGCCTAGATTTAGGAAGCACTTTGGTACAATGATAATGGTGATAACATAAAACAAATATATGCATGTAGTACTCACTAAATACATTCATGTGGAAGCTTGGAAGTTTGTTAAAGTGCGCCCTACATCAACTCATTTTAAGCAGTCAGGAAAAGGAAAATGCAATAATCTGGGCGGAAATGGTCACCCTGACCTAAATTTCTAAACTCTACTAACCTGAGCTTGTGATCTTTGTGTATTCTGATATACAGTATTTAAGAAAGCCAATCCTGACAGGAGAGAATAAATATTAAGAAATCTGCAAGAACTGTATGACTCTGGCATTATAACCCACCCTGGACAAGAGCTGCAAAACCCTAGAGTATTTTAGCACAGAAACAATTTGTGATTTGAGCTCCCAGGTGGATCTGGATAGGTCAACTATCATCAAATGTAATTCTGAATTACCCTCCAAACCTCTCAGGCTGAGATTCCAAGTTATTGTTCCTTCTTAGCCTTTATCTCGATATGCTTGTAGTATGATGGCGCAAGGACGCAATAACGGTGCTTCGGGTTAGCAGAACTGTTCAGCGGAACCAAGAATCTGTGTAACCTTTTTCCTGAGAAGGCTAGGTTCATGCCAAGGGCTTTTGCAAAACCGATCTGTTTGGAAAGCCTTATTCTTTAAAGAAGCCCTTTACGTACCTTGTAGGATCGACATGTGACACCCCTTCCCCTACCCCAAGCTAACTTCTCTGTCCCCCAAGAGTTCAGGAAGACGATGATCTAGTATACATTTACATTCCCAATACAACATGGAAGATGCTTTGGATTCCTATGATGACATACTATTCCGAGTTGGCTCCTGTATTTCCTCTGATGCCATTTCCTCTTTCTCCAGTAAAAAAGGCTGCAGAGCTCAAAAAGCAGTGAACCACAACACAGCCAATGTACTTTTTTGTTGCGTTCATTGCCCCTTACTCTAGATTTTTGTCTCACTGAATTTTTTTCTTTTCTGCTCTGTTTTTTATGGTGTCAAGACTCTCCAGTAAGTCGTCTGAATCCTTCTCTGCTCAGTTTTGGGTGTATTTGTGTTGCGGCTTTCCACAGAACGTCTCCTGGTGAGATCAAAGCTTTTCAAGCCTTCAAGTCTCTCCAGCAAAGGTTATTTTGCCTTTTGGGTTTTACATCTTTCGTTAACTTTCTTGATTGCGCACACCTGCTAACCACTCAATATTTGTTCTGTATACATACAGGAAGGAGTTGCCTATACGCCAGGCACCACTGAAATCAAAGGAAGAGACATTTATCTGGTCCATTGCTTGATACCTGGCTTATATGTCTAACTTCCTGTTGGATGGATCCTTAAACACTTGCTCGAGGGAAAGCGGCATTAACAATGTGGGCTAAACCATGCATGCTGTTACAACACAACACAAGCAGAACAGCGCTTGCCTTAACCATGCATATGCCTTAACCATGCAGATTCCTTTACAACGATTTTGGTTGTATAGGTGATAAAAAGGCATATGTGTGGTTAGTTCAGTCAGCAGTTTAGCATTGGAGTACGTGGGCGGCGGCATTGGAGACTTCCTGCGGCTTGGAGTGAAACGGTGGCTTGGTGAGTACTTTTTCTTATGGTTCGGCTGGTATCTGTAGAGGTTGTATTATCCCCAAAGATGACAGGACAACAGGACGATTTCCATCGCTATTTATTTAATAAGTAGCACTATTACAGAGAGCGCCGAGCTAGCTGCCGTTCACTCCTGCTCCGGCACCCGATCTCGCGTGTGACCCAAAATGGCCGCCGTTCACGCTACGTGGTGACGTAGCGTGAACACTAGAATGCCAACTCTACATATCTCCCCCTTTTGTATCACATAAATAAAAGCAGTCTTGGGGGCGTTACTGTCCGTCACCCATCTCATAGTCCCGGAACCTGGAAGGTCTCACAATCAATCGCCCCCCGCCCCCTTGTGCATCTTACCGGGGTGGACGTCACTTCTCTCCCGCTGGCCATCGTGGACCCCCTCTCTCTATCTTCTTTCTTCTTGGGTACACGGACTCTCTCTGCAAGACAACTCTCTCCTCTCTCGACTCTGTGTCTCTGCTCTGGGAGTTTCACTGCCACCTTGCTCCAACCCTGGGTCTGCACCTTCCATGTCTCCTTCCTGTATGGTGTGCTCATTCTCTGTTGTGCTCTGATCTGTCACTCCCTGTTCCCGATCTTCAGGAGCCCATTGTATGATCTTGTTGCATCGAGCCATGCGATCCTGGGACCACACATTTCCATCACTAAGCAACGCTGCTCGGTCATAAACCTCTTTGACTTGAAGGGGCCGGCTGTATTTGCTGTCACCCTTTTTCTGTAACACTGCCAGCTTGACCCTCACCCATTCTCCTTCTTCCAATGACATGTCCTTTACATTTTTCCTCTTGTTATAATGTTCAGTATATATGGTTTGGGCTTTTTCCAAATTTTTCTGTACTACAGCAGGAGACCATTTGCTGGTAACAGTCTTTTCCTTCCATGCCAAATTGTCTTTAGTGAAGGGATCTCTGCTTCTGAGAATCTGGAAGGGGCTGTTACACGTACTTGTGGGTGTGATGCGGTAGGCCCAAATCATGTGGAAAATCTCTTTTTCCCAGTCCTTCCCTATCATGATGGCTGCCTGGATGGACCCCATTAGTACTCTATTAAATCGTTCCACTTGTCCATTTCCCGCGGGGTGATATATGGACGTGTGTTTAGTGATGATCCCATTCCTCTCCATGTATTTAAGCCACTTTTCTGATGTGAATTGAGGACCATTATCGCTCAATATGGACTTGGGAATGCCTTCTCTGAGAAAGGTCGCCGTGAGGAACCTAAGTATGGTTTCCGTATCCATCACCTCTTGGACATGAACTTCAGGCCATTTAGAGTACATGTCTACTAGGACACATAGATATTTTGGAGTTCCTTGTTCGTCCAGTATTGGTCCCAGTATGTCAATGGAGAGTTCCTCCCATGGATTCTTCGGGGCAGCGAATTTTCCTAAGGCCGGCCTCAATGGTGTCATGGTTTTGTCTGCACGCTGACATTGGTCACACTCTCTTACATGTCGTTCAGTTTGTATGTCCATGCCAGGCCACCAGTATCCTTGTTTGGCCCTCAGTTTAGTTTTTCCAATACCTAGATGACCATCATGCAGTATTGCCAGTAGCCTCGGGATTAGCCCCTCCGGGGGTACCACCTTATCCCCTCTGTATACAAACACACCTTTGTCATCCAGGGACTGTTCCTCTCTTACTTCGTAATACTTCCTCAGGTTTCCATGTAAATGCTTTTTCTCGGGCCATCCTCCGACTATGTGTTCTATCACCTCTTGGATGTTCCTGTCCGCCTTGTACGCATCCTTCCATTCTTGGTTGCTTATTACTTTCTCCGGGTCTTCCATCAATGCCACCATCTCTTCACTCACTTCCTTCTCTTCATCGGCTTTTTCCATTGCTGCAGCCCTGCTTAGGTAGTCAGCCACCTTGTTCCTGCTGCCCGGGATGTATTCCACATCGTATCGATACTCCAACAGTTTGAGGGTCATTTTCGCAATTCTGGGAGTGGCGCTCGCATGCCCATTAGACATGAGAACTCTCACCAAAGGTTTGTGGTCCGTTTTAAGTTGGAACCTCGTGCCCCACAAGAACTGGAGAAACCTGCCCATGGCCCACACTACTGCAAGCATTTCCTTTTCGATGACGCTAAACTTCTTTTCAGTGTCTGTCAGGGCTCTGGATGCGAAGCTTAATGTCTCCATTGTTCCTCCGCCCCTGTCTTGCATTAGGACTGCTCCCAGCCCCTTGTCGCTGGCATCCGTTGTCAACACCGTTTGACCCTGCGGATCGTACCCCTGGAGGGGTATGTCCTGGACAACATCCCTTTTGATGCATTCAAACTCCTTCTGCGTCTCTTCCGTCCATGCGAATGCCGTTTTCTCTCTCGTGAGCTGCCTCATGTGGTGGGTCTTGGTGGCAAAGTGTTGTACGAACTTGCTGTAATATTCAGCCATCCCTAGAAAGGACCTAACTTCTTCCTTGCTGGAGGGGGGTGGAGCATCACATATTGGTCTCACATTCTCCTTCTTTGGTGTTATACCCTGTTCACCAATTTCATGTCCCAGATAGGTGACAGAGGCCATCCCTAGACGGCACTTCTCCCACTCTGTGGTCAGTCCTTAACCTCCAGCACATTCAGTACTCTGGACAACTTGGTGTCGTGGTCTCGTTGGTCCCTACCCATCACCAGGATATCATCTTGGAAGTATTGGATCCCTTCCATGTCTTTGAAGAGGCTTGTGCATGAGTTTCTGGAAGACAGCCGCTGCTGAGGCAAGAATTGGTAACACCCGAAGGGAGTTATACACAACGTCAGCTTCCTACTCTCCGGGTGTAACGCTATCTGGTGGTACGCCGACATCAGATCAATGGTGGAGTACCATTTTTTCCCTTATTTTTCGCCAACATTTCCTCGATGCGGGGTAACGGGAACTTTTCCACCACGATGCTTTTGTTTAGTTCACGCAGGTCCACGCACAACCGGACCTTGCCATTGGGCTTCATTACCACCACCAGGGGCGCTAGCCACTCCGCACACGTGATGAGTTCAATTATCCCATTCCTTTCCAGCTCTCGCAGTTCCTGTTGCACTGCTTCCCTCACTGCGATCATCACGTTCCTCACTTTGTGTGATACCGGCGTGGCATCCATCTTGAGGACGATCTTGTGCGAGAATTTTTCCAACTTCCCGACCTTTCCGCTGAACACCTTTGGGAAGTCTCTTTTCCATTTTTCTAGGTCCGGCCATTGTTCCGGCGCCGACATCAGCACCTGTACCGCTCCGCCGGGGTCCAGCTTGATGCCCAGGTCTCCTAGATCCATCCAGCCTAGAACCGACGGGCCCTTTTCTGCTACATATAATTTACAAGCGGCACTGCGTCCCCTGAACTCGAATTTCAATGGTCTAAACCCCACCATTGGGATGCGATCTCCAAGGTAAGTGGTCTGATGTCTGGCGGTTCCAACTGCGGAACCAAATGAGGCGTGAATTTCTCAGTCCATACTGCTCTCTGGACTATCGTGTATGGCGATCCTGAGTCCGCCACGATGCTTATCATCACACCGCCTATTAGCATGTAAAGTAACGGTTTGTTCGACCTCCTGGCGTCCACGCTTAGAACTTGATCCTCTATACATAGCACCTCGTCCTCTTCCTCTTGACATCTTCTTTCTATGCCTTCCTGGTCTTGGTCCACATACTTCACCGTGTTGCGGCCTGCCTTCCTTCGGCATACATTTTCGTAATGCCCCAGTATGCCGCAAAACATGCACTTGGCGCGGAACGCCGGGCATCTCTTGTCGTGTGCTTCATGAGCCGAACTGCCACAACGGTAGCAGGGATTCTTAACTCCTTTCGTCTGCTTCCCTTGTGGTCCCGGCTTCCCCGGCCACCTGTTGGGTCCTCTGTAAGCCGCACCCAGGTTCTTATTCCCTCCTTTGGGTTCTTCTTCGTCTATCTTATTTACCATTGGCCTCACCGCTGGTTCTCTTTTAGCTGTGTCTGCGCATCTCCGCGCCAATTCCGCCTTTTTCACTATTGCGATCACTTCTTTCAACGAGGCATCTCCGCTCGCCCATAGTTTGTCTTGCACCGTTTTATTTGTCGTGTGCATCACAATTTGGTCCTTGATGAACTCATCATGGAGTGCGCCGTATTTGCATGTTGTCGCTAACTTTTTTAACGCCGCCACATACTCGTCGATTGATTCTCCATTTTCTTTTTTTCGCTGCTGAAAGTTGTAGCGGTCTATCGACACGCACACTGCCGGCCGGTAGTGCTCGTAGAGTTCTTCATTCGCATGGGCAAAGACATCGTCATCTGTATCTTGCCGAGGTTTGGGTACTAGGTTCTTAAACATCCTGATCCCTTCCGGGCCTAGGTTGTGCAGTAAAATCCTCCTTTTCCTTTTACTTGTGAACGCCTCCTCATTTTCGTCTTCCAGGACCTCAATGTAATTTAGAATGTACTCTCTCCAATCATCCCACTTCATCAGGGGTTCTCCCGGCTTGGGCAGGAATGGTATCGGAGCCGTCATGCTTTTCCGGCGCTGTATTCAGGCTCTTGGGGCTGCTTGGTGCACTGCTCTCCTCTCCCTATTCTGGGTGGAGTTGGGGACTTCCTGCGTCTCCTCTATCACTGCCCCTTGATTCCGCCAGTGCTCCTGCTCTATTGGGCTCTTTCCTCGCAGTGTTGCCCCCCTATGCGCTTCCTGGCGCCGGTTGGGACTGGGTTAGCTGTCTTCCTACTGCTTCACCCTTCCTGGGTGTGCTTATTCCTCCCTCTTAATTCTGGTTGCGTGGTGCTCTGGTACCTGGACTCTTTGATCCTTATCATAGGAGTTGGTGCCCCGCCGCTTCTGCCGCGCTCTCCGTGGTCGCCTGGCCACCTCCTGTGGGCCAGTCTTGTAGCGCTGTCTGGGTGTCTTCTCCTGTTGCTGCTGTGGGTACCTTTTCCCAATATCTTCGGTTTTTTTTTCCTGGGCCCCAGCCTCGTCGCCACTGTAGAGGTTGTAATATCCCCAAAGATGACAGGACAACAGGACGATTTCCACCGCTATTTATTTAATAAGTAGCACTATTACAGAGAGCGCCGAGCTAGCTGCCGTTCACTCCCGGTCCGGCACCCGATCTCGCGCGCGACCCAAAATGGCCGCCGTTTACGCTACGTGGTGACGTAGCGTGAACACTAGAATGCCAACTCTACAGTATCTTACAGGGCTGGGGACCGGGTTTCAGGGCCGGGGTTCGGGTCATTTTCGGGGCTTGGATTGAGGGCTCAGGGCATGGGGTTAGGTCGTTTTTAGGGCTGGGGGCCAGCTTTAGGGTTCAGGGCGGGGATGTTTAAAGGGCAGGGGTCAGGGTATTTATTAGGACTGGGGCCGGTTTTAGGGTCAGGGTAGGGGGACTTGGGTATTTTAAGGGATGGGGTCGGGGTAGTTTTAAGTGCCTTTACCACTCATTTACCTTTCCCAATCATGCCTTTAAAGGCATCCTTGTTAAAGGTATGTGTGGTAAAGACATGATTGTTGTTAACACCGCGTTATTCGGCCATGCGTTGTTAGTGCATGCGTGGTTCCGTCATGCAACCTTGCCTGTGCATAAATCAGCTGATCGAATGTTGAGGATACTCCCTTAGCTTAAGTTCATTCATCCTGTTCTTTGTGATAGGTGCTGAATTCCTTGAGGCTCACTATTAATTTGCAGATCTTGCCAGGGCGCTGCAGCCTGTAGCCCAGATTTATACGCCTCTTTGACCACTTGTATGAAAAGACATTGTTCAAGCTTATTTTTGAAGTAATGTTTACTTGCTTTATCCAATAATATTCTCACCTGATTCTGGATGGCAAGTGCACCCACAGTACTGTGAAAACAGTTTAAAACTCTGTCAACAGGGATAGAGGGGATCCCACAACTGTTTCAAGAACGGGGATTTCCAACATGGTTTACCAATTCAATTGCATGTTAAAGGGGGACTGCCATTCATATAAACTCGCGATTTGGGGTAAGGGAAGGGCACCTCTAGTCTTATTCCCAAGCCTCCCTCTTGTTCAAAGTGTACATTAATAAGGGTGGAAAGGCTGCCTCTGTGAGATGGGCATGCCCACTGTGCATCCATGTTACCTCAAATTTAAAAGGGCTTTCTCTCCTCCCTAGAATGATGCGCTAAGTGGGTGACATCTGTGGTTGGTCCTTTTTAGGTCTCGCCTGAGCCAGCGCGCATGCGCTGTCCTGCCAGACTTTAAGTAAGGGCTTTTCAGCTCTAAACACGCGCTCATGCGTGTTTTTTGTTTCACCCCCTATTAGCCTTTGCATGTGTCTTTCTTCAAAAGACAGCACTACTGTCCCTATCATGATGGCTGCCTGCATGGACCCCATTAGTACTCTATTAAATCGTTCCACTTGTCCATTTCCCGCGGGGTGATATATGGACGTGTGTTTAGTGATGGTCCCATTCCTCTCCATGTATTTAAGCCACTTTTCTGTTGTGAATTGAGGACCATTATCGCTCAATATGGACTTAGGCAAACTACTGTCTACTGTGTCCTAGGGTGCTTGGGAGAGAGCAGTAGAGCCATCTGTTTCCTATTATCGCAATTGGAAACAGATGGCGGTCAGCGCTGGTTTTCCCTTTTAGCGTGCGCGCGTGCACACCACTCGCAGGTAGTTTTCTAGTGCTTGTTCATGCGGCTGCTCTGGCCCACGTGAGCTCGGGGTTGCCACGCTGCGAGGCTCTGCCGGAGGGACCTGGTTCAGGCATGGTCAGAGGGCGTGTGACCGATGCTGGGGGAGAGCAGAGCGTTTGCCATGCCAACTCCTCCCTGGAGGTAGTGACCCACTATGGGGTGCATCTGGGTGCTGACACACAGCTGAGCCTCGGGGAAGAAGGCGCACTGCTTGCTGGGGGAGGGACTGTAGTAGAATCGGCCCCTTGAATTGCCTCCGGCAGAACCTACCGAAGCCCGCTGCAGGCAGCGCCAGTTAGTGTTCCTGAGCTCCCGGGACTGCTATGTGGCTCCACAGTCCCTGGCTGAGCCGTGAGTCTGACAGAAGGTAGCGGCGTGCAGCCTCTGCAGGAGCCAGAGCAGGCTGCCCTGCAGACTGGGCACTGGTACTTGGGAGTTGCCCCAAGTGGACTCCGGAGCTCGGGTGTGAATGGGACTGCTTGCCCTCTTCCTGCTTTCTGTCTCAGAGATGCCCTAGCCAGGCGGGGACCGACAGCTCTGGCTAGCATTGTTCTCATTTTGTACCAATTACATGACATGAGTACCAGGCAATTGTCCGAAACCTGTGTGATTCAAACAATATTGGGCTCCGTACGCCTCGGGTGCCCGTGCGCACGCTGCTCTTGAAGTGATGGAGAGGTCAGTTTGTGCTGGTAGTGTAACCTGTTCATATCTCATACTGAGAACCCCCATCTACTGAGTAGTTGAAATAGAAGGTATGAAGTTCGTTGGCTGTTGCGTTTTTTCCTGGAAAAAGCTTAGTAAAGTCATGTCAGAGAAGGGGCCAGTGGGTCCTTATGGCGGGCCGAGTAGTGTGTGGAGGAGTCATTGGCGGTAGTGTGGGTGGCACCGTTAATAAGCAGACAGCACCCGCGGTGACAAATGTCCTACCCCGAGCTGTAAATAACAGAGGTTACTGTTAACAAATTTACTGTATTTCATTTACTGAGCTTGGGGTGGTTGGAAGCGGGAGTCGGACTCATTACCCGCGAGGCAGCAGTGTTTTTAAACCAATAACGGTTTGAAGAACTAATTGCACAATTTCTTGTCCACATCACATTTCAGGGTTGATGTTCCAGGAAACATTCTCTTACGTATGTCTTCAGAATTAACCATACTAAGAAGTACTGAGGAAAAAGTTTGTTTAATGTTTGTGCTTATTGCACCTTCTCAGATGCATTTGATGCACCCAAGGACCTGCTGGCCGATTAGCAAAAAAAAAACACACAAAAAACAAGCATTGGCATAGCCAACAGGTCTCGCCTTTGGGACCTTATTTAATTAAGCAGCACAATATCCTTGGTGCAACATCAACTGTTGCATGGCTTAACACTTATAATGTCCCAAAGGCGAGACCTATTGGCTATGCTAATGATTTTTTTATTTTGAATGGGTGTTCCCGTCTAATTCTAGTTGAATTTCAACTCTTTTAGCTACCTATCAATGTTTGCTAAATAATTTAAGCAGAAGCCCGATTCGAAAAATAAATTCATTAATACGCTAATTTTCATGTGTGATTGATGACATCTTAAAAATGCATACAGGCCATACCATTACATGTCAGAAGAAGTAATTGAGATTGCGTACTGTTTGATTTAAAACACACAGAACCCCTATTCCAAGAATGTCGGTAACCCTAATTTGAAAATGTACTCTGGAAGTTTGGTACTTTTTGAGGCACAACAAATTAACAGGTATAACCTGGGGGTATTTATGTAGGAAAGCTGCAATATTTTAAATTTTTCAGCTTGAAACGGGGGAGAATGTGAGGTATTTCTATGTTATCAGAAAATAAAATATACATACAGCACCCTGTCTTGTCAGTATTTTTAAATTGTGGTACTATCTCCCCAAATAACAGGCTAATCAAGAAAATATGCAAGTGCCTGACCTGCCATCTCACACAGTATCACAAAGTGTCATAGGATATGAGCTCCCTTCACACCCAGTGAGAATCAGATTTCCTACAGTGGCTGGGAAGACAAGCTGGAAATCCCTGCACAGAACAGGGGGAAGATTTACAAGCCCCTTGCGCTGCCAGTACGTCACTTTTTGTGATGCACCAGCAGTGCATTACACTGCCCCATAATTACAAGGACAGGAAAAGCCACCCTGCGTGGCTTTTCCTGTCCTTGTAAATACGGCCCCTTCACATGCATCATTTTGCGTGAAAGGGGCGTTCAATGGGTGTTGCTGTGGCTGTTCCCACGCAACACCCATGGAACCAGACACATTTATGAGGATTCGAGGGGTGGTGTAGCGAGGCGCAACGAGGATAAATATGTCCTTTCTCTTCGTTTTTTTCATCTTTCAATGTGTGCTGCATTCTACAGCACGCATTGAAAGAGGAAAATGCCTGTAGTGATTGTTTTTGTGCAGGAAGGGACAACTTCCTGCACAAAAACAATCTCCCCATGATGCAGGAATCCTTGCACCATGGTGCAAGGGTACCTGCTCAGGCGCATGGCAGCTGTTTGCACACCAGCACAGGGAGAGCACAGGAATGTGATATATCATTGTAAATATGTTGCATTCCTGTGCTCTGAAAGTGCTGCAGCGTGGCGAAACCAATGGGCTTGCGGTGCCACACTGTGGCACCTTCTTGTAAATCTGCCCCTAGGTTTCCACCTTGTTTTTGGATGCTCTGAACAGCTGATATCCATTAAGGGGTATGAAAATACCCCAAGACATAGGCATCAGCCTTTGGCAAGCTCTCTTTGGGGGTATGGGGTTGGGCTTTGAAAGGTTTATGGCGACAGGCAACAGAAATGTCTTTTAGGTCGTTTGCGGCACAAGGCCTGCCCACTTCTCACACTGTGATTTCTTGTTTTAGGTTGAAGCCTACGAGACAGCACAACTGTCTGGTTCTGAAAAGACTTCTTAGGAACATTCTGAAAGTTCCCTGGAAATACATTCCACCCATTGCTTACCATTGGCTTTGTGGTTTGTAACTCATATTTGCTTGCTTTCTATTTGCTGGCTATATTTGGTTTAGGCTGTCCTGCATGTCTTTACCTGTTTACCATTGTTCCTTGTATTTTTCACAAGTGCTCGCTTCTGTAAACATGCCTTTAAATTTTGTTGTTATCTTGTCACATGTGCTGTGCTTTCAAAGACAAACGTCAAATGTCAGCCTATGTCTTCTGAAGGAACTTGATGTTTTCTTTTGGAAGGAAAGGAAAGGTTTTGTTTGTGACAAACAAAAAAAATGCAATGTCTGTAAATGAACTGGGCAAAAACTTCAAAATATAAAAATTCGGAAAGTACAAATAAGCGCTTTTTTGTAATTTTGAAGTGTGGTGGAAACAAATATTTTAATATGGTCAAAACAAATCAGTATCCTTGATGATGCCATTTCCACACATTATTATTTGTGTGTGGCATAGGTTTATCAGTAAAAGTGTATGTGCAAATATAATGGTCACTTCAGTTGAAAATGTAACGGTAGCGTGCTGTCACACCATTCAATTACCATTTTATGCCATTTCACCTTACTTCAATGCACTCTATAACACTTTACTCTATGACACTCTACTCTAAGAAACTCCACTCTATTTCACTCCACAGTACTCAATGACACTCAAATCTATGCCACTCTACTCCCCTTTACTCTACTCCACTCTATGCCACTCCAGTCATGGACACCCTATACCACTCCACAACACTCTCACCCACTCCACTCTACGACACTTCACTCTAAGCCATTTCACTCTGTGACAGTCCACTCTAGGACAGTCCACTCCACGACACTCATTCTATGGCACTATTCGTCACTTAACTCCACTCTATACCACTATCTTCTACGACACTTTACTCCACTCTACACACCTCAACTCTACGTCACTCCAATCTATGACAATCTACTCCCCTCTACTCCACCGAACCCTATCCCACACTACTCTATGACTCTCTACTCCACTTAATGCCACACCAAAACACTCCACTCCATGACACTCTACTCTACACCACTGCACGCTACAACACTTTACTCCACTCTATGCCCGTCCACTCAACACCCTTCACTCTATGCCCCTCTACTCTACCACACTCCAAGCCACCACATTCTATGCCGCTCTACTCTACTCCCTCCATGCAATGCTCTATGACACACTATGATACTTTACTCCACTCTATGCCACTCAGCACTCTACTCCACTCTGCAACACTCCACTTTACACAATTCCCTCTACGCCACTCCACACTACACCACTCTACTCTGCAACACTCCACTCACCTCCAGTACATGCCACTCCATTCTAAAACACTCTACTCCACTCCTTTGTACAACAATCAAGCTACTCCACTCTGCGACACCCTATGCCCCTCCTCTCTAAGCCCCTTCCCTGTACCCTCCTCCACTCTACACCACTCCACTCTATGACACTCCACTCTGCTCTACAACACTCTACACTATTCCACTCTACAATACTCCACACCACTCCACTGTATGCCACTCTATGCCACTGCACTCTATGCATTGTCCTCTATGCCACACCATTTTACTCTACTCTATGACACTTTACTCCACTCTATGCCACTCCATGCCATTCCACTTTATGCCACTTTACTCCACTCTATGCTACACCACTCCACTCTATGGCACTTCACTCCGTGGTACTTCATTCTCTCCAACCCCACTCTATAAACTCCACTCTATGACACTATACTCCACTCTACTGCATTACTCCACTCTACACTACTCCTCTGTACTCCATTCTATGGCACTCCACGACACTTTATGCAGCTCCACTCTACGACCATCTATGGCACTCCACTCAACAACACACTACTCAACTCCACACCACTATACTGTAGGCTACTCTATGCCACTTCACTCTATGATACTCGCTGCACCCCACTCTATGCACTATACTCCACTCTATGCCACTCCACTCTATGCCCCTCCTCTCTATGCCCCTCAACTCCACTCTACGCTACTCACTTTTAGCCATGCTAAACAACAGCCACGCACAACATGGCTGAAACACATTGGCAAAGCCAATAACTCTTTCATTGGCAAGACCTATTGGCTTTGCCAATGCTTGTGTTTTTTAGCTGTCAGATCTAAGTGCATTTGAACAAAGAGACTGGAAATGAGCAAAAGGCCAGTCTTCCATGTGCAGTTATGTGATGTTATATTATTTGCATTTGTAGAGTGCCTTGAAGCGCACTCTTTGTTTCATCGGGAGCCAGTGAAGTTGCCTTAGCTCCTTTCTCACGGGAACAAATTTAGGAGTTCCTGACAGCACTCTTGCCTCTCCATTTTGGGCTAGTTGTAGCCAATTAATGTGCTGCTTTTGAGCGTTGAGATAAACACCATTGCAGTAATCCAAACACGACATTATAAGAGCTGTAATCACTGTCTTGAGGCTATTTTCGGACAGGAAGAACTTAATCTTCCTTATAATCCTCAAGACTAGAAAACAGGCTGAGGTCACCATGCTTATTTGGTCACTCATGGTGAACTTATTGTCCAGCAGTACCACCAGTTTTTTTGCTTTCCTTGTGGGGGGGGGGGACGACATACACCAAGATCTTCTGGCCATCAGTCCGGTGTCTACACACGTGCAGTGATTTATCTCGTGCAAGAGGCAGTATTCCATGAAGAGGGGAGTATTTCAAACTATAATCCGGGTTCCGGAGTAGCATGCCACTCGCTGAAAAAGCACTTCAACATCTCATCAGGGGTAGCAAGCGCCATATAAATGCAAACCTTTTTAGGTCTCGACCTACAGCATTGCTTTAGCAATGCTTGTTTGTCGAGATTATAGTAAGGCTTTCAAAAGTCTACCCAAACTGCCTGCGGATCGGGTACAGTTCATGTGAGCCAGGTGCGTGCACATCCCAGCCACATCGCACATCGCACACCACCATTTGTCTGAGCCTCGGCATCAAACTTCAAAGGAATGCACTCCCCCGCCCCTGCCACAGTAATGCCGAGAGCTTGTCTTGTGTGTGGCTTGCATGCTCGTAATGGCCGCCCAAGGTGCCTCTCCTCGTTTCAGCCCCTCCACCCCCTGGTTCGGAGCACACGTAACTTGTTGTTGTTTCTCGGTGGTTAAAACTATGGGCATTATTGTTCGTTGTCTTTTTGCAGTCCTTGCTGTGGTGGTAGCTTTTGTTGTTGAATTCGTTGTAAATGATGTTGTCCCTGTTTTGATGCCAGACGGTTGTTTCTGTTGTTCCCATCAGGTTGCAATTGCTGCGGTGACTTGTTGCTTCTGCGGTCCTGAATATGATTCTTGCTGTAACTCATGCTGTGAAGGACTACCAGGGTCACAGGGCCCATTGGGTGAACCATTGTTTTTCAGGGAGGCTCCATAATGGGATTATGGAAAGCGACTATCTTTTAAGCCACCCCACTAATGCAAACACTCTGTGACGGCTTTAAAATTGCTGGTGAGAGACCCTCTCTTAATTATCGTTTTTGCTATTCCAGGGATAGACCAATAAAGCCGCTGTTAGCCAGACCTAAAAATGTGCAAATTGAGGAATTGTGAAGTTCAGGTCTAAAATAGAATTGGTGTGTGTTGGATGAAACAGAACAATTCAAGGCAGTGATTGTGTACAAAATAGTGCGATTTTAAGATAGAGACCGGAAGCTGCGACATAGAACTACAAACACTGGGAGTGGTGAGACACTGCCCTCGCTTTGAACCCCATTCATACCATTATCTGCTTGTCCTCTGTGCTACGCCAGAGCCGAGGCAGGAAAGAACGGCCCTTGGATCAGTGCCGAATCCCCATTGTGTCAGATACGAATGTCATCCGCCATTCGCTTTTAATCTTGTGATAACTCGTAGAAGAACAAAACATGAAGTTTAACCTTCTTGTGCAGTATTTTAGTTCAGTTGACACTTGTTGGTGAACAGCGCGTCTGTCAGAGAGTAGAGAAAGGGTATCTGCTTAGCAGGCAGAACTTAGAAGCTTCCAGTCGACCATCGTCTACTGGAGTGGGCTCTGTGATGACAGCATAATGTGGGTGAGATTCCAACAGCTTTTAAAAGGGAGACCTTAACCTAAATGAAAGTTGCCCAAAATACATAAAGGGATAGAATTACATGGCAGTGTTTTGTGATTAGAACTAGCCTGCTCAAGGTAGTTTATTTTTACGGCTGATAGGCCGCACCCGATTGCTTCTTTTGCATAAAGGTCCTCCTTCTCCCTCCACATGTGTGTACGATGACTGCAATGTTTAGCGTCTGGTGTTCTCAGTGGAAGATCCTAGCACAGGGACGAATATTCAGACTTTAACTCGCTAGTTTTAAAAAGGCTGCAAACATGTACCCTGTAGTTCTGGGTCTTTCATGCCTGCCCTGCACTTATGACAAGCAAATGCACCGTTCTTTTTTCTGAACAACAGAGTGCACCTGCACCTATTGACTGATTAGTGGTAGTGCAATAAGGTTCCTCACCTTCTTCGATCCTAAAAACAGTCCACTGCATTTTTTCGTCTAGTACGGGCCACTGATTTATCACTGTGGGTTAATTTATCTGCAGGGCCGCTGGAATTGTGGCAGGGGAGGGCCGAATTATTTGGCAGGGTTGACTAAATTATGCGGCAAGAAAAGGCAAATTATGCAGCGTAATGCGAAGCATTTTGAGACAGTAATACTTCAGTATTTTGCCATTGTTACTCAATACCACTGTCTGGTTTGATTTTTTAGGTCCTGCTGAAAGCATTGCTTTAGCAATGCTTGTTTGGCGAGATTATAGTAAGGCTTTTTAAAAGTCTACCCAAACTGCGGATTAGGTACAGTTCATGTGAGCAAGGCGCGTGCACATCACATCACACACCATTTGTTATCAGCTTGTGAGCTTGGCATCAGACTTCAAAGGAATCCGCTCCACCGCCCCCCATCAGACTTCAAAGGAATCCACTCCGCACACCCGCCCCCTCCCCCCCGGCAATGCAGAGAGCTTGATTTTCACTGCTATGAGAGGCTTCTTTGTATCAGCCTGACTGCATGCTTGTTTAATGTGGTTGATACTCATTGCCATCTAGTGGCCATGTTTTATTGTGAAATGCTTCAGTTTTTCCAGTAGATTCAGATAGGATCACTGCTGGTCTCTTGTTTACTTTAGGTGCGTTGTTATTATTTTGTTTCACTCTTTTTTTTTTATTTTATTTTTTTTATATATTTTTATTGCAGAATCAGGAATAAACATATCCAACAGGCCAACCCATACACCAACGGCACCCAGCATACAGTGCGATAGTAATGCAATACACAGCCAATTAGCCCACATCCCGGAGGCTGGGCGGCGCTTCAATGAGTCGGTTTACTGGAGGTACCTCGGTGTGCGCCCTATTCGGGACATAGGTCAAGTATAACACTTCGTTTCTGCTTTTACCCCAAAACAAACATCCCACCCTCACCATCTAATCCTAGGCCACTCCAATGTCATGTCACTAAATCATCACGATTACCTCCCTGGGCCATCCGGTTCCGGGAGGTTGCCGCTGGCCGGCAAACCACCCCCTCCTACGACTCCCTCCCACTACCCACCCCCCAACTGCTGCTGATGCGGGTTCCACCATCCTCCTCCTGCTCTAGGGTGACAACTATCAGGAAGTTCCGACAAACATGTAGCCACACGGAATTCCTTCTTATAACTGCTCTGTCTCCTCGCCTTCCATCAGGTGGTCCCTCAGCGCCTGTACTACCAGTTCCCAGGACCGTGCAAGTTCTAAACTCTTCTCGTTACCAGTTCTAGTCGCCTGGCGCATCCGTAACACACACTCACATCCCGACCACTTCACCAATTCATTCCTCCACCTCCGCACGGACGGCCCCTCTTTAGACTTCCAATGCCAAGTGATCTCACGCTGCGCCAGTATCAGGCCCAACCCAATGAATTTGCTCGTTACCTTGGTCTTTTTGGTGTGCGGGAACCAAAGAAGCAGGCATGCGGCCATGTCAAAGTCTACTTCCCGATCCGTGACCGCATTCAAGAGGTCCCCTACCTCAGACCAGTAGTCCCCCAACTTTGGGCAACCCCACAGCATGTGGTCAAAATCCACCTCAGGTTCTAGACAACGTGGGCACATGGCATCAAGCACCTGGAAGTGTCGACGTAACCTCTCCGGTGTCAAATATGCCCTATGGATCACGAAAAAATGCACCTGTTGGAATCTCGCATTCCTCGTCCCTTTCCAGGTCCTATGTAACACCTGACCCCATACGGAGTCCGGGATTGGTTTACCGACGCTGGACTCCCAACGCGACTTCAACTCAGCTAACGGGTCTAGACCTTCATTCAACATCCTATTGTGGAGGCAGGTCACCGCCTTGACAGTGCCCGCTGCCATCACCACATATTGGCACGCCATCGTCACCTCCGGTTCAGCCAATCCGCCCCCCCAATGCCTCTGTATCGCCGTGACAACCGCCGCATGCAGCAGGAAGGTGCCACTCGGCAGGCCGAATTGCTCTTGCAAAGTCTGGAACGGGGCCAGTGTCCCGTCCACATAGAGGTCGCCTACCATCTGCAAACCCAGGTCCTCCCACTCCAATAATTGGGACCAGTCACCTCCGTGCGGTAAGGCAGTGAGCATCCCCAGCGGAATCTCCGGTGCGTATGGCCGGCGCTTCCCAGCCCTCTTCAGGGTTCTGTTCCAACACAATCTTAGTGTCCTTTCCTCCATCGTGAGGTCCCTACCAGCCAGTTTCTGTTGCATCACGACAGACGACAAGACATGCCTCTGAATGCCGGCCCCCCGGCCGTCTTCAGGCCCCCTGAATTCTCTGGCCACGTGCTGCGTCAGGACCTGGAGCTGCGCTGCCTGATAGTATAACTCATAGTCGGGGACTGCCATCCCTCCCTCGCATTTGGGTCTCATCAAGGTGGCCAACGCCACTCGTCGGCGACCGTGGCCCCAGAGAAAGCCAGTCACCAACGTCTTCAGCTCTCTAAATATACCCTGCGGGATCCACACTGGCAACGTTCTAAAATAATAGAGGAGCCTCGGGAGTGCCACCATTTTCAGCAGCGCAACACGGCCCAGCACAGACAGCGGGAGAGAGGCCCAGAAGTCCATATTGCCCCTCAGCGCGCGAATGCAACGCCCCACATTCCCCTCAAGGAGGTCCGCCGCGTCATGGTAGATGCGCACTCCCAGGTAAACAAAACAAGAGGGCTCCCACACCACCGGCCTCGGGAGCTGCGGGCAGAGCGTGGTCCTTCGCAACGGAAACACACAAGTCTTAGTCCAGTTCACCCTGAGGCCTGAGAGCCTCCCGAACCTGCTCAACATGTCCACCGCGCCTTCCAGAGACCTGCCAGGGTCCGCCAGGTACAGTAACAAGTCATCGGCATATAACGAAATATAATGCGAGTCAAGTCCCTGCGCAATTCCGTCGAAGACAACTCCCGATCTCGCCTGCGCCGCTAGAGGTTCCATCGCTAGGGCAAAGAGCAGAGGGGATAGCGAGCAGCCCTGCCTCGTGCCCCTACAGACCGGGTAAACCGAGGAGACCAAGGACCCCAGCCGCACCCGCGCCTTAGCCGAGGAATAGAGCACCCTCGTCCAACCCCGGAACCCTTCCCCTACCCCGAACTTCAACAGCACGCCATCCAAAAAGTCCCATTCCAAGCTATCAAACGCCTTTTCAATATCAACTGTCAACACTACCGGGCCCGGATCCGCCGTGGCGGCACTATCAATGACCCCAATCAGCCGACGGATATTCATCGAAGTGTTCCGAGAGGGGATGAATCCCGCCTGATCCCTATGCACTAAAGAGGTCATCAGTGGGAGGAGCCTGGTGGCTAGGATTCGGCTCAAGATCTTGTAGTCTACAGTTAGCATAGACAGCGGACGATAAGAAGCGACATCCAATGCATCTGGGCCCGGCTTCAGCAAGGGCACAATCAGCGCCTCTGTCATGGAGTCAGGCAACCGCCCCGATTGTTTCGCCTCCGCATACACAATCTGCAGTCTGGGCGCCAACACGTCCAGAAATTTGACGTAGAACTCGATCGGCAATCCATCCACCCCAGGGGTTTTGTTCCGCGCCATATGACTAACCGCCCCTCTGATTTCCGCTAGGTTGACAGGGCCCCCCAGATCCCGGGCCTCCTCCTCATCCAGTATCGGCAAAGGGATCTGATCCAAGTAGTTACCAATGTCCGCGGCCGCCGCCTCAAGGTGGCTGGAGTACAGACCCGCATAGTAGGACTGAAAGCGCCCCAGGACCGCTGACTGCGAATAGACCACCTCCCCATCCTCCTGTCGCACACTCATAACCGGGCACCCTCTAGGGTTCGGATCAGCCAACTTCGCAAGGAGCGTGCCCACTTTATCTCGCTCCTCATGCACTTTCACCGCATACAACTTATAATCATAGCACCGCAATCTCTCCGTCTCAGTTGCCACCGCCTCCTTAGCGCGCAACAAGCTGTCTTGCAGCTCCGGCTGCTCGGGTCGCCGCTGCTCCACTCCTCTCAACACTTCCTCCGCCTTCGCGAGGTCATTCAGCACTGTTCCTCTCACAGTCAGAAACCGTCCCATACATACCCCTCTCACCACCACTTTCATCGCATCCCATTCAGTCGCTCTAGTCGCCGTCGATCCAGCATTGACCGTGAAGTAGCTGTCTATGCCCTGTCGGACCGTGTCACAGAACGCCGGGTCTTCCAGCGTCTCCGGGCGAAGTCTCCATGTAGGGACCGCCGATCTCGCCTGCTGCCATTGCATAGTGATCAGCAGGGGGTTATGGTCCGAAATGGTCCTAGACAAATACTCAGAGTGGGTTACCACATTCGCTAGTGACTTGCAACACAACACCGAATCCAGTCGAACATGCAGATCATGCAGTGCTGAGAAGTAGGAGTAATCTCGAGCTTCGGGGTGTTGTGCCCTCCATACATCCACCAAGCCCCACCTCTCCTGCCAGTCCCGCCTATGGGTCGCAAGTCTGCGCACCGGGGAGTCCACCAAAGGCGGATGTGATCTGTCCAGCAGCACATCAGAAATGGAGTTAAAATCTCCCGCCAGCACTATAGGGCCCGCCAAATAATACGCCAGGGAGCGCGACAAACCCTCAAAGAAATGTGCTTGATCAGCGTTGGGGGCATATACGTTACACAGCACCACCTCCCTACCATACAGCCGCCCCTCCACCACCACGTAACGACCCTCCGGATCTATTCGCTGACTCGTGACTTGGAACGGTGTGCCCGCTCTAATCCATATTAACACCCCTCTCGCAAATGCCGAGTAAGTCGTGCCAAACACCTGACCCCGCCATCTCCTCTGCAGTGCCCCACATTCCTGCTGCGTCAAGTGAGTCTCCTGAAGCATCGCTATCTGAATGCCCCGCCTCACCAAGTAGGCATGTACCTTGTGGCGCTTAACCATAGTTCGAATACCCCGGACATTCCATGTGACACATTTCAAGTTAGGTAACGTCCCCATAGAGCTTCAATCCCAACAGTGGCGCACGCCAGTGATTGTGACCCGCATCGCAGCAATTGTGCAACCCCTTCAAAACATGCCCCTTAACTCCCATCCACCCCCTCCCCAGGACAGGGCCTAATTACCCAGCTTCAGCCCCGTTCCAAACCTCAAACACCCAACACATCACACTAATCTGTGGTCGACACCACAGAAGACCTTAAGGGTCTAATGGGGACTATGGGGCCCCAAACCAGGACGACAGAGCAACCACCCCGCGCCCACAGCCCCATACTGCTACTACAGCCCCATACCTGGCAGTCCAATGAAGGTCAGGAGCGTCCAGGCCGTACAAAAGGTTCAGCGGCCATGCGCCTCACCCATTAAATATACCATCCGATGTTTGTGGGGTGACTTCCGGCCCCTGCGCTCCCCCCACCTCTGAGTCCTCATCACCGGTCTTCTCCCCTTCACCGTCCGAAGCCGAACCTCTGGAAGCGTCCCCTCGCTGCGAGCCCGTGATGCTCGCTGTGGCCTCCAACGCACTCTGTCTATCGGCCAGCATTAGCGCTTCTCGCTCGGCTCGTTGGCGCCTGTTCCGGGAGCGGATGCGCTGCGACTTCCTGACCCTGACCGGTTGATGACGATCCCTGGCGGGCCTATGTGCGCGATCAGTCCCGGCACGATACAGTTCCAGCCAGGACCATGCCTCATCGGGCGTCTGGAAAAAGTGAGACCTGTCATCAACGATGATCCGCAGCTTGGCTGGAAAAAGCAAGGAGTATTGAATCCCTTCCTCTCGCAGCTCTTTCTTCACCGACAGAAAAGAGGTCCTGCTCCGCTGCACCTCCTGCGTGTAGTCCGGAAAAATCGTCACCTTGCAGTTGTCCACCTGGAACGGCCCCTGGGATCTCGCCTGTTGGATCAACAGATCCCGGTCTTTGTAGTGCAGGAGTTTGACCACCATCGGTCGGGTCGGTCCACCCTCCAGGGGCGGCCTGGCGGGCACCCTGTGCGCTCGTTCCAGCGAGAAGAAGGGGGACAGGCCCTCCGGCGCCACCACTGTCCGAAACCAGTCCTCCATGTAGGCCACTGCGTCACCCTTCTCGATTTTCTCCGGGAGCCCCACCACCCGCACGTTGTTCCGGCGGTTGCGTCCTTCCGCGTCCTCCGCCCGACGCTCCAGGATCCCCAGGCGGCGAACCACGTCCTCCAGGTTATGCTCCGCGGTGACCACGGCCGGTTTCAGCTCCTGGAGCAACTGTTCGTTGGATTTCACTCTGTCAGAGAGCTTGGCGTGGTCCGCCCTCAGCAGGCCAAGCCCCGTCGCCACCTGCGCTATGTCCTGGTGCAGTTCGTCCTTCGTGGCGGTAATCGCGGCCAATATTGCATCAAGGCGGAGATTCAGCCTCTGTTCCTGCGGCGAGGGCCCCGTCGCGGAGCCATCAGCAGCCTCCTCCGACCTCCCGTCTCCTCGCTCCGGTGTCGCGGCGGCTCCAGTCCCCTGCGCGGCCATCTTGAGCGCGGGGCGCCCGCCACATGGCCCGCCACCACCGATGTCGGCCAGGGGCGACAGCTCCTCCAGTCGATCCGATCCTGGGCCCGCTCGGCACCCACGACGAGACAGACCAACAAGCGCAGTCCTCCTATTTTCAGGTCAAGCGTGATTATGCGGAGCCAGTCGTCCCACGCCCTCACCCAGCTGCCAGCTTCCGATCCAGAGGTGGCAAGCCCTGCCGAGCCGGGGTGCAGACAGGAGTCCGGGTATCCGGGTAGATCAAGCCCCCTGCCCCTAGTAGCTCCGGTTCCCGTGTATCCCAGCCAGGGCGATCAAGCTTCTCCGCCGTGTTGGGACGGGTCTCATGTCAACCGGTTAATCCGACAAGTTGCAGGAAGGGCATCATATGACCCCCAGTGTGGAGAAGGAGGTGGCCGAAACAATGCACCCGGCAGGGACCTGCAGCCGCTTCCGCCAGGAGGTAGAACACTCAACCGGCAAGTGCAGGGTAGAAATGGTAGGCTAACTATGGCTTTCCTGCAACTCCCAAAAGTCACTGTCGGAGAGCGTGCCCAGCATCCAAAGCAAGCAGATGGCCCTCCCTGCGGTGCATGGAGATGTCTCTGAGCGGGCCGGAAGGAACTGGCCTCCCCAGTCACAGCGCGCCTCCCGGTGCCAGTCCGGTGTGCCCTCGCTGGCTACTGGGCGGGCCCCCCCCCGGCGACCGATCCTCCAGCAGCAACCCAGTCCGCTCGCTCTCCGGGGCGTTCAGGCGCCGTGGGCAGCTACACCTCCTGCGCCCTGACGGCTCGCCGCTCACTGCTGTGCTTCAGCGGCCCCCGCTGCAGCGCACTCGGCGGTCGGGCAGACCCGCACACCCGCAGTCTCTTCAGCCGCACTGCCCGAGCTCAGCTCCAGCGCTCCAGCCGGCCGGGGGAGCAGGTGGGGGAGGGGCGCCGCTATCTCCTGTTCCCCGCGCCGGTCTCCGCCGCCAGCCAGGGCCCGCACCCACTGTCCGCTCCTCGGCTCCCCACCACACAAGGGGCCTCCAGGTGCCCTCAGACGGCCCGCTCCGCTCTCCACACCGTTCCCGGAGCCTCACTCCTTCAGCGCCGCCATCTTGTCACCTCCGCCCGGCCAAGCCGGGCCGATCGCCAGGTCCGGTCTATTCGGTGCCCAGGGTTCCGACGGGGGCCAGGCGCTCCCCACCACCTCAGCGACCCCCCAGGACCTCAGTCACAGCTGCCAGGTAACACGGGGCAGTATATTACAGGATTAAGGACGGGACTCGGCGCGGAGCAACTCGCTCACGCAGCCATCCCGGTCGGCGCCGAAACCACGCCCCATTATTTTGTTTCACTCTTTTCCCACTTGTTTAAGTACTAATGAAAAAGCTTCGTAAAAATGCATTCCATGTACCGACATGAAATACATTTTTACAAAACATTTTCATTTGTACTTAAAAAGCAAAACAGCAGAATGTAAACCGCCATTTGTCAGATCTCCTCTTTGCCACCACTGCTCCTACCTTCCACCCCACACCCTCCTTCCCAACCTCCTACATGTCTCTGCCAGTCCTAACCCCAACAGCCCTGTGGCCGCCCACCCCCTTATGGTCTCTGCCCCTGGGTCTTCCACACTGCCCTGCTCTTCCTACTCCTTGTCCCTAAGGCCTGTCCTCTCCCTGCCTGCCTCCTTAGCCACCCCCTCCTCCTCTGCATGTCCCTACCTCCTTCTCTCTCGTTCTCTCCAGCCTCCTCACTCTCTCCCTCCTCTCTCGCAACTCTCCCTCAGTATTTACATTACAAGGGTGCCCCCCCGGGTGTGTGTCCCTCTCCATAACTCCATGGATGAGCCCTCCTCCTCTGACCCTCTGCGTCCACCCCCCCTTATCAGCGCTATCCTCACATACATGCAAATAGGCCGTGTGCCCCCAACCGTCTTTTCCGCCTCTTTTACCTGCCCCCTGCGCCCCTACAGTCCCGTGCCCTCTCCACCCACCCCCTCCCTGCCTCCCTCCCAAATCACCGCAACACCTCAGCTGTCTCCTCTCCCTCCGTCTCTCTCGCCCTCCCTTCCCTCCCGTTATCCCCGCTCCGCTGTGCCATCTCGCAGGGCCTCCTGCCCGTCCCCGAGCCTCGTCCGCATGCGCGGCCTCAAGACCCATCGCTCCAGGGCTCCAGCCTCGCGCCGCTTCCTAGCCTCGCGCGTTTCCCATCCTCGTGCCGCATCCCAGCCTCGCGTTCTGCCTCACGAGCTGCCCGCTCGTGCTGCTTCCCCTCTCACACATACACCCCTTCTTCGGAGGTCTCCCGCACGCCGCCTAACCCCTCTGGTATTTTTCTTCTTTCTGTTTTTATTTCTTTATTGCACACACACACAACCCCACATGCACACACAACCCCCACACACACACCCACACACCCCCAGACCCCCCCCACACACACACACACAACCCCACACACAACCCCACACACACCACCACCCCGCACATACCAACCCCCCACACACAACCCCCCCACACACACTACCCCCATACCCCCACACACACTACCCCCCACATACACACAACCCCACACACACAACCCCACACACACATACAACCCCCCACACACACAAACCCACACACATACAACCCCACACACATACAACCCCACAAACCCACACACATACACAACCCCACACACATACAACCCCACACACACAACTCCCCACACACACAACTCCCCCACATAAAACTCCCCACACACACAACCCTCACACACACACACCCACACACACACCCCACACACACACATCCCACAAATACACACGCACACACACAACCCCACACACAACCCCACACACACCACCACCCCGCACATACCAACCCCCCACACACAACCCCCCCACACACACACTACCCCCATACCCCCACACACACTACCCCCCACATACACACAAACCCCACACACACAACCCCACACACACACAAACCCACACACATACAACCCCACAAACACACAACCCCACACACACACACAACCCCACACACACACAACCCCACACACACAACTCCCCCCACACAACCACACACACACCCACACACACACATCCCACAAACACACACACACTCCCCACACACAACCCCCCACACACATCCCCACACACAAACCCCCACACATACAACCCAACACACACACAACCCCACACACACAAACCCCCCCACACACACAACCCCTCACACACACACAACCCCTCACACACACACACAACCCCTCACACACACAACCCCTCACACACACACAACCCCTCACACACATACCTCCACCACACCCCCACACACAACCCCCCACACACACACCCACACACACAAACCCACACACAACCCCCCACACACACATAAGCCCCCCCCACACACACACCCCACACAATCCCATACACAAACCCCACACACACAACCCCACACACATACAACCCTACACACATACAACCCCACACACAAACAACCCCAAACACACACAACCCCATACACACACAACCCCACACACACAACTCCCCGCACACACAACCCCAGACACACACAACCCCCCCACACACACATACACAACCCCCCCCACACACCCACACACAACCCCCCACACACACAACCCCCCACACACACAACTCACTCTGTCTATCTATCGCCCTCACTCTGTCTATCTATTGCCCTCACTCTGTCTATCGACCTCACTCTGTCTATCTATCGCCCTCACTCTATCTAGCTATCGCCCTCACTCTATCTATCGCCCTCACTCTATCTATCTATCGTATCTATCACCCTCACTCTATCTATCTATCTATCGCCCTTACTCTATCTATCTCTCGATCGCCCTCACACTATCCATCTATATATCTATCTATCTATCTAGCTATCGCCCTCACTCTATCTATCTATCTATCTATCTATCTATCTATCTATCTATCTATCTATCTATCTATCTATCTATCTATCGCCCTCACTCAAACACACACAACCCCAAACACAACACACACAACCCCACGCACACAACCACACGCACACAACCACACACACAACCACACTCACACAACCGCACACACACAACCACACACACAACCACAATCACACACACAACCACACACACAACCACATACAACCACACACACAACCATCTATCTCTCTATCTATCGCACTCACTCTATCGTCCTCACTCTATCTATCTATTGCCCTCAGTCTATCTATCTATTGCCCTCACTCTAGCTATCTATCTATCGCCCTCACTCTATCTATCTATCACCCTCACTCTATCTATCTATTGCCCTCACTCTATCTATCTATCGCCCTCACTCTATCTATCTCTCGATCGCCCTCACTCTATCTATCTATTGTATCTATCGCCCTCACTCTATCTATCTATCGCCCTTACTCTATCTATCTCTCGATCGCCCTCACTCTATCGCCCTCACTCTATCTATCTATCTATCTATCGCCCTCACTCTATCTATCTATCTAACTATCTATCTATCTATCGACCTCACTCTATCTCACTCAAACACACACAACCCCAAACACAACACACAGAACCCCACACACACAACCACACACACAACCACACTCACACAACCACACACACACAACCATAACCACACACACAACCACACACACAACCACACACAACCACACACAACCACAACCATAACCACACACAACCACAACCATCTATCTCTCTATCTATTGCACTCACTCTATCGTCCTCACTCTATCTATCTATTGCCCTCAGTCTATCTATCGTCCTTACTCTATCTATATATCTATCGCCCTCACTCTATCTATCGCCTTCCCACTATCTATCTATCGCCCTCCCTCCCTCTATCTATCTATCGCCCTCCCTCCCTCTATCTATCTATCACCCTCACTCTATCTATCTATTGCACTCACTCTATCTATTGCACTCACTCTATCTATCGCATCACCACAGCATCACTCAGCACCACCACAGCATCACTCAGGGGCACCACAACATCACTATGCGCTACCACAGCATCACTGAATGCCACAGCATCACTCGTCGCCACCACAACATCACTCAGCGCCATCACAGCATCAATCTGTGCCACCATTCAACAACAACAGGTTCAAATATGTTCTCTCAATGTTTCAAGCTTTATTACAAATGTCACAAAAAATGTTAATATTTCACTTCTGTTCTTGGATTTTCGTCACAATAAAATACTCTGAACATAATCTTCACAAAAGTTATTTACAAAAGTTTAAGCTGTTGCCATTATAAATTACAATAACTTTTAAGTATTAAATATTTTTAAAAAACCAAAAGCCATTGTTATTTGTAATATCAATACATCTAAGTCACGTAAATACAACACATATTGCATTACAAATGCTATAGGTGTCACATTTGCGAAAGTTATAACTATTGGCATTGTAAATGACAAAGCTATTAATTTCGCTATTTTCAAAACCAACACATAAATAAAAAAAATTGTCATTTACAATACCAATAGCTCAAACTTTCCTAATGCGAGACCTATTGCATTGCAAATGCTTGTTACCTCTTCTACCCCTTCTCTATCCTTCTCAATCCAAATAACTGACTAACATATCCAACACTCAAACTACTTTCATATTTCACTATACTAATTCACCACTAACACTGTAAGGGTTCCAGAGTAGCGTGCTACTTGCCGGAAAAATACTTCAACCCCCAACAGGGGTAGCAAGCGCTATACAAATGCAAACCTTTTTTCCCTTCTCTATCCCTCCACTATCCTTCTCAATCCAAATAATGTAACATATCTACCACTCAAATTACATTCATATTCTCACTGTACTAATTCATCACAAATCACTATCCTTCTCAATCCAAATAACTGTCTAACATATCCCCCACTCAAATTAATTTCATATTTTCACTATATTAAATCACCACTAATGCTTTCTGGGTTCCGAAGTAGCGTGCTACTCGCCGAAAAAGCGCTTCAACAACCTGCCAAGGGTAGCAAGCGCTATATAAATGCAAACCTTTTTTCCCTCTTCTATCCCTCCACTATTCTGCTCAATCCAAATAACTGCCTAACATGTCCACCACTCAAATTACTTTCATATTTTCACTATGCTAATTCACCACTAATCCTTTATGGATTCCGGAGTAGTGTGCTACTAGCCGAAAAAGCAATTCAACGCCTCATCAGGTATAGTAAGCGCTATATAAATGCAATTACAATACAACACAATACTTCTTACCAAGAAAACCTTAATTACAAGATTTTGATTATCAGTACTTTCTGCATCTCAGGACAACATCAAGCATCCTTTGAACTTCAAGTAGTTTCGCTATGAACTTTTGGCGCCGTTCTTCGGTCTATCATCAGCAAACAGTGGCAGCATACATACAGAACGAGACTGAACTTTTCGGACAGTAACAGCACTGTGCAGCACAACTCAGCCAGAAAATAACTTCTTGGCATGCGCTTTAAAGAAGAATTGAAAAAGTTTGGCACAGCTGCCAAAATCTTGCCAGCCATAGTAATACACACTTTCTTCCGCCTGAATCTAAAACTCTCTTGTGAACTTTTTCCCTCGAAGTCCGAGCACGAAATACCACGAATTGGATGTCAGCCGAACAAGGCTAAGCAGACAAAAACACTTCACGCCGGCAGCACACGGACTTCGCATCAGAATGAGCCTTCAGTGGACCGTCCCAAAAAAAAAATGCGCCACACGGTGTTGTCTGTGAGAAGACTTTTTACACCTTGGGTCCCTTTTAAAAGTTTTTGGGTACGTTTAACGCTAGGTAGCAGCTGACACATTTTACAGCTTTTTGCTTGAAGAATGGGTTTATCAAGCGGCCCCATTTTTAGGCTCTCGAGGCGCTGGAATTTTAGCAGAATGAACACCCCTTCCCCTCACAGCTGTCATCCGTGAAAATGACCAATGTCAATGTGGAAATCAGAAAGGTAAAAGGCACGTGCTAGATTGAAGAAATTTGCAATTACCAACAAGGTTTCAAGTTCTGCACCTCTGAAAAACAGTTGTAAAGCATGCAAATTCACAAATGTTGTATACTAGTGATATAAGGCGCTATACAAACACGAATAACATATTGCGCTAGCTGTACCTGATTCCCTATACTACAACACATGCATGTAAGTCGGCTCTGCCTGTTCCGCTCTGCGTGTGCGTAAAGTATGTAGTACTCCATCATACATGCAATGATTATGAGCACATACCAGACCAGAATTTGCTAAAGTGGGTCTCCAGAGAGCACGTGAGAGAAGTGATAGATGCACTGCATACATGGTAAACACACTTAGGATTAGAACACAGGGCATTAATCACATTTGAGTAGACATATATGATTGGCATTATGACAAATCTAACTGCAGTGTCAGCTGAATTCCTGTGGTGTCTTCAGTGTGCTTGCTGCACTTTGGTACATTCTCACAACAATGCAGTGAAGGAAATGTCACAAACCTGGCCTCACAGCATATGAACAACCTGTCAACCTGTCGTAAATTAATATATCTAGTGGGGTTTGGCGCAGCCGCGGCCGGTAGTGAGACTACCAGCCCGGCGGTGACGTGGGGAGGGGGAGGGGCAGGGTGGGGGGTAGTAATGTATGGATTATGGACTTTAAAAGGTGTGGGGACCGCTGACCGCTAGGACATAGGGGCTGCTATCTGCGCGCGCCGCCGGGCATGCACATAACACACACGTGCAACAGAGTGCTGGTCTGGACAGGAAGTGCCGTGCCACTCCTGTCCGTTTATTTATCTCCTCCTGGCCACGCCTGGCCAGAAAGTGTTACAAAGTGTGGCAGTGCTTCCGGGGCTCAAGGGAGACCCTCGGAGCACTAGAGCGCTACATCCCTTCCCAACTTGGATTTTTGAAAATAATTGTGAATAAAAGTTCAGCACATAAAGTCAGACAGTTTCTGGCTCGGCTTAGGGTTCGGCCTGAGGTTGTACCTCCATCTACCTCTGGTGGGTGCCTGTCCAGGTCCCAGTCCTGGTGATGGAGGAGTTGCTTCGTCCTGTCCTGTGGTGTTCGAGAGCGTGCTCGCCTCGCTGGATCTTCCCGCTCCCATCTCTGTCTCCTCTGCCTCAGGTTCTTCTTGGCCGGGTAGATGCTGTTGCGTCGGTGGTATTTGTTTGAACCAGGAGACGTTCCTGGTTACCTCTTCTCCGTTCCTGCGAGCTGTGACAGCCGTGCCCCGTGTTTCTTTGACGATCCATGGTTCAGGCTCAAATGCTGTGTTGAATTTTCCTCCAGGTCTTCTGGTCCGGATTAGCACAGTCTCTCCTGGTTGTATATTCCTTGATTGAGCTCGTCTTTTGTAGCTCGCTTTCTCATTTGTTCTCCTTCGCCTTTCTTGGGTGCGCCCGGGAGAGTATGGCGCTGGCGCCCAGTTATCAGCCATTGGGAGCAAGTCTCTTCTCGGCCCAGCTAGCATTAGCGCCCACGGTGATTGCTGTGTGGTGCTGTGGGGTGTGCTCCTGTACTCCCGCAGGAAAACCTGCAGCGCCTCTTCCGGGTCTCTTCCTTCTGATGTGGCAATTCGTAGGATCTTGTTGGTTGTTCTCATAAAACGTTCTACCTCGCCGTTTGCTTGAGGCCACTGAGGTGTGATCCGGTGGTGTCGGATGCCCAGACTTTGTAGGAACTCCTTGAATTCGCTCCTCTGGAATGGGGGTCCATTGTCTGTCTTGATGACAAGAGGGACTCCAAACATGGCAAATGATTTGCTCAGGATGGGGCGAATGTTTGCGAAGCTGGTGGAGGTGGCCAGGTCCACGATTGGGTATTTAGTGTAATTGTCAATCAATACAACAGTGACTCTCCCGTCTGGGAAACTCCCAAAGTCCAAGCTGAGCCATGACCATGGTGACGGGGCATGTTCCTCCGTGATTATGGGCGCTGGAGCGTCAGAGGAGCTGGTTATCTGGCATGCTCGGCATTGTCGTACAACGGTGTCAACGGTTTCTTCCAGGTTGGGGAACCAAACCTTTTCCCGCATCCTTGCCTTCATCCGGCGGGTGCCCTGGTGTCCTTCATGCGCTAGGATTGTTGCTCTTTCTTGTAGAGTCTTAGGGATGACTACTCGGTAGCCTCTGAGAATGAGATAATTGCTTGCCCGGCTCAGGTCATGTCGCACTCTCCAGAATTGCGTTAAACGGGTCCGGTCATCTTCGTTCCACCCGCTGACATTCCGTAGGAAGTTTTCCCAGGAGCCTGACTGTATGGAATCTGCTACTCGTTGAATAACTGCATCGTGTACATATTCAGATATGATGGTTTCCGCCGTGAGAGCTCGGGGACATGACGCAACTGACAACATGTTTACGAACGCTTCGGTTTGGGTCTCGTGTTCTGCCGGTCGGCATTCTTCCGGGCCAGGGTGTCTAGAGAGAAAGTCTGCGGGGTTCTTTGCCCCTGGGCGGTACATGAGGTCCATTTGGTACTGTTGCACTTGTATTGCCCAACGTTCTATCCTCGGTGGCGGGTGAGGAGCGGTGCCTCTGAATAAGGGTATTAGCGGTTGGTGATCTGTCACCATGCGAAAGGGGTGTCCGGAGATGTACAGATGGAAGTGTGCACACGCCCATTTCACTGCGAGGGCTTCTCTCTCGATTTGCGAGTATCTCGATTCAGTCATTGTTAGTGCTTTGCTTGCAAATGCCAAGGGCGACCATACTCCTGGCTCAGTTTCTTGTGAGATTAGGGCTCCCAGGCCCACTGGACTGGCATCTACTACTATTTCGGTGGGTTTGGTAGTGTTGAAGTATGCCATCGTGGTGCTGTCTAACAAGGCTGCTTTGATTTGGTCGAAGGCTTTGGCTTCAGTCTCTGTCCATTTCCATGAGTTCTCTTTCTTTGTTAAGTTTCTCAGTGGTTCCGCAATCGTGGCTAAGTTGGGGATGAACCTTGCACAATATTGTGCCATTCCTAGGAACCTCCGCACTTCTGAGGCTGTAGTAGGTGCAGGGGCGTTTTTGATTGCCAGCGACCTGCGGGGGTCCACGGTGACTCCTTCTGACCCAAACACGTAGCCAAAGAACTCAATGGACTTCTTGAAAAATTGACATTTGTCTTTGTGAAGTGTCACACCATATTGTGCAAGTCTTTGCAGCGTTGCTTTTAGTCTGTTGTGATGTTCCTCACTTGTCTTGGCGTGTATTAAGATGTCATCGCTGACATTCAGCACTCCTTGGAGTCCGGAGAGGATCTCTTTGATTGTGTTTTGGAAGATCTCGACTGCAGATGAGATCCCAAAGTTTAGCCTCTTGTACCGTCTCAATCCAAGGTGCGTCGAGAAAGTTGTTATGTATCGGCTTTCCTCTGCTAGCCTCAGTTGGTGATAACCCGCATTGAGGTCTAATTTAGAAAACCATTGGGCGCCATTTAAGTCGGTCAGGATGTCGTCCACTGTAGGTGTGAGATGTCGTTCACGCCGAATGGCTTTGTTCGGGATCCTCATGTCAATACATATTCTGATTTTTCCTGGTTGTCTCGTCTTCTCGGCTATCACCATGGGGGACACCCACGGCGTCGGTCCAGACACTTTTTCAATCACCCCTTGTGATTCTAATTGGTTCAGTTCTTGCTCGACTGCTGCACGTAGATGAAATGGGACTCTTCGGTGTCGTAGCGCAATCGGTTGTATGGCAGGGTCTATGTGCAACTTGATTGGAGGGTGCTTGATGGTTCAAAGGCCTGTGAACAACTTGGGGAACATGTGTAGAATGTCCTCTGTCTGCAGCGCCCTTACCGCATTCGCGAAGGCAATGAGGCCTAGGTCTTCTGCCGTGTTGCTCCCTACTAACAGGTCTGCCTCCTTGTCTATCACATGGAACGTGGTCAGCACCTCTTGGTCTTCTGCTCTGACCTGCACCACCATCTTCCCTCGCAGTGGGAGGGTTTCCTGACTGCCGTAGGTAAAGATTCTTGCTTTGGATGGAACTAGTTTGGGTTTCGGGCTTAGTGCTTTGTAATGTTGAATGCCCATCACATTCACCGTGGCCCCTGTGTCAATGACTCCGATCGCTGGTGACCCATGGATTTTTATCTGGCATTTGGGTTGTGGTCGTCGTCTTTTCTTCAGCTCGCTGACAAATGATACGAAATAGCATTCGTCTTCGTCTTCCGTGGACGAGTCATCATATTGTGGCTGTGGTGGTCTCTGTGACTTGGTTGATCGCGATGGCGTGGCTTCACCTAGCGATAGTTGCTTAATTGCTCCAGTGGCCGTCTTCCTTCCCGAGACATTCCGTCCGCGAGAACCTCCTCTGCATACACTAGCGAAGTGGTTGGGGATTCCGCATTTTGAGCATGTCTTCCCTCGTGCTGGGCAGCCATCTTGATTGTGCTCCTCCCTGCCACAGTATCCACATGGCGTCCGGCGTTGTGTTCTGGTCGGACCCCGTCCTCTGCCTCCTCGGCTTGAAGTGCGCACTGCGTCCACGCGTTCTGTCTTTATTACCGTTCCCGTATCAGGTTGTGGATTGAGGGCCGCCTCCATTGCGGTAGCGCGGGCATCAGATAGTTCGTGCGACCTTGCAAGGATCAGGATTTCGTCGAGGGATATCCGTGGCTGTCTCAGGATCAAGGTTCTCAAGTGTTTGTTGCGACAGCCCTGGATGAGTTGTGCTGTGACTTCCTTCTTTTCGTCGTCTTCTGTGCACGTGCTTATGAGGTCTCATAGTCGCGCGTGGAACGCGTCCATCGTCTCACCTTCTCGTTGTTTGGATTGTCGGAACTTGAATCTCTCGTAGTGAGGATTCAGCTGGGGGTCGAAATGGGCATTTAGGGCGTTGACTGCAGCATCAAAGTCAGTGGCGGCTCCCGTGTTAGGGAGGTGTCTGAATAGCTTATAGAGTTCCGTGCCCCCAAAGTGAAGTAGGAGTGATCGCTTTACTTCGTTGTCTTTCTCCCTGGTAGCTATGAAATAATTATTGAGTTGCCCTAGCCACACGGCCCATCGTGGCGCTGCTGTTCCGGGGTCAATTAGCTCGCTGAAAGGCGGCAATGCCTGTATTTGTGAGTGTGCCGAAGGGATTGGAAGCTGAGCTGCAGGAGCTGTTGCTGCTTGTGGCGTGCCTCCCGTGGCTCCTCCTTGATTTTGGGACATAATTGAGTATGTTGGGCGCGCTTGAGTGGTGGCTTTATCAATTCTGTCTTATTTTTTTTTTTTTTTGTCTTGGCTCGTGCTTGTTTTTTTTTTTTTTTGGATTGGCTCGTGCTTGTTTTTATTTTTCTCTGCTCCGCCTTGCGCGCGTGTTCCCTGCCGTGCGCGGAGTATTCTTTCTTTCCGTGTGTTCGGGGCCTGCTCTGGCCTTGCGCTGCTGGGCTGGCGCGCCGTTCCTTCCTCTTCGCGTGCTCACGCGACGTTAGGCCTTGAGAGGGCGTCGGCCTCTCTCATCTGCGCATGCGCGCACTGCTTGGCCTGCTGGCGGGGCCTTACTCCGGCGCTGTGTGCTCCGTCGCTTGGGTGGTGCCGGTACCGGTCCCTAATGCAGCTCCTTGCATACGCTGCTTACCGGTAGGTGATTTCTTTCTTCTTCCTTGGCGCTGGGCTGATCTTGACGGCCTCCGGTATTGGGTTCGTGGGGAGTTGCCGCTTCCGGAGCTCGGTGTCTCTGGTCTCCGTGTCAGCTGGTCCGTGTGCTGATTTAGGCAGATCCCATCCTCGTCGCCAGTGTGGGGACCGCTGACCGCTAGGACATAGGGGCTGCTATCTGCGCGCGCCGCCGGGCATGCACATAACACACACGTGCAACAGAGTGCTGGTCTGGACAGGAAGTGCCGTGCCACTCCTGTCCGTTTATTTATCTCCTCCTGGCCACGCCTGGCCAGAAAGTGTTACAAAGTGTGGCAGTGCTTCCGGGGCTCAAGGGAGACCCTCGGAGCACTAGAGCGCTACAAAAGGTACATAAACATACAAATAAATTAAACGAATTTCGTTGCACACACTGCATCACCAAATGCGATGCAGTGTGGGCAACGAAATTCGTTTTATTTATTTTTATGTTTACTTACCTTTTAAAGTCCGTAATCCATATATTACTACCTCCCACCCTGCCCCTCCCCCTCCTCATGTCACCGCCCGGCCGGTACTCCCACTACCGGCCGCGGCTGGTTTGGCGTGAGATATTCATGATTTTCTGGACTGATATAACTCTACCATTATCTCCTAATGTACGACTTCCATGGTGAGTAACCGTGTTTTTGTCTTAGGTCCCAATTTAAACAGTAGGGAACGGTTACCTGAAAATAGATTAGCAGCCATGGCGGCCCTCAACATTTTGAACAGGTGCAGCACCGAGGCTGGGATTGTACGCAGCTTGATGTACGCGCATTCAGAACCTTTTCAAAGCGGTTCTCACTTGTGTGTCTGTACAAATACCCTGAAAATTAAAGAGTCAATAAAAACAGTCCTCCGAGTGACAGCAGCAGCATTTTCAGGGTGCTGACATGAAATATCACTTAAGTGAGAATGGTGTCAGAACTTACATATTAACTCACTCATCCACCTATATATTCCTTTCAGTGAATTAAGCTCCTGCTCCAGATATCAGTCTGTAACCTGCATGCCACTCGTACCTTAACTGTACATGTGCTGTGAGCGAGGAAACCTTGGACTGGACTGCTCTACTGGATCTGAGGAGATTGATGATTGCACTTATTGCCGTCTGTGAAAGAGGGAAGCTAGACGTGGCTTTCGTGCTGAAGCAAGATGATGGCGGACCGCTGAGCTCCGTCGCTCCACGGAGCGAACGCTTTATTTTTTTTAGACTTTTCTGGCCATTCTCGGCGTGCCCTGAATTGGTCTCTTGTTCCCTTGCTTGCTTGCACTCGTGCAAGCCGGTGGGAACCTCAGGTGACCCTTCCTTTCTGTCCTGCTGCTGCGGCAAAAATCTCTGTCACATGCGGGCGGCCGATATTTTCTCTGCGTGCTGCTCACCTTTTTGATCTTCAAACTAGAGACTTTGAAAGCTTTGAATATTTTATGAAATGCCTGCTACATGATCTAATATTGTCCCAAATAAATTTAAAAGTTGGGATGGAATGTGCTGGTTTCAAGCTGCCCTAATATTGTGGGCCCTGTTGCAGAATATGTTGCATAGAAAATAACTATATGTATGGGCGCTGTGTTACGGATGTGACACAAAGTTCTAGAAGCCTTAACCCCCTGGCTGCGGCCGGAATTCCGCGCCTGTGCGGCACATTCCGATCGCGGGCATGGTCATGACAGCTCCCGGCCGTCATTAGCACACGCCCACCCTGACTCATCATGGCCGGGAGCCGTCATCAGCACCGTACAGATTAAGGCAAGATTTCATGCTCTACTTGATTTCATGTGCTGGCACCCATTGTTTTATTGATTTTAAGGATCTTGCTCTTCATCTTGATTAATAGGGGACCATTTGGTGTTGTGCTGATACCCCTTACCTGGTCCTTGGTTCTTTGCTACTATCCAGTGACTCCCTGCATCTAAGGAATATCTCAGCGCCTCGCCGGACCCGCTTCGCGGGTCCCGCAGCGCTTTTAATTGCTGAAGCTGCTGGCCGTGTGGGAGCATTTCTAGGAGGAACGCGGGGCAGGTGACAGTGTCGGCGGGGCTGCAAGCATACAGGCAGGGACTCCAGTGTCAAGGAGTCCCTGCGCGCCCGATCTACCACACCTGGGCTGCTCTCCCCGCTGGCCACGCCCCCCGCCAACGGTGTGAAATACAGACTTTTTCTCCAGCCCACCGGGACCATTTGGTGTTGTGCTGATACCCCTTACCTGGTCCTTGGTTCTTTGCTACTATCCAGTGACTCCCTGCATCCAAGGAATATCTCAGCGCCTCGCCGGACCCGCTTCCAGACATTCTCGATACCAGCTAGCTGGGGAGGAAGAGGCCGACCATCGGGAGGGCTGGCAACCTGGGTGACTTCTGACCTAGGTTGCTCAGCTTCCCGATATACTGTGGAATCGGAGGACATATTGGCCGTTCTACTCGAATGGCCAGGACTTTACAAATTACTTGTAATAAATATTTACTCTAGGCCAGTCCTCATAGCTGCCTCCTCCAAAACCATTGAGGCACTGTCCCGCCTTCTAGAAACCATCTCAGAGGATATACCATACATAATAGGAGGGGATTTTAACTCACATTTTGAACCGTTACCTGGACTACTTGATGGACCCTCCCTAGAGGAGGATTCAAGTTGGCAGGTTCCCTCCACAGAGGCCCCACCTCCTAGAGCATGGACACCACTGGCCGTTCAAATAAACACACTAAATCTCACCTATGGTTTGAGAGCTTGTAACGGCCGCACTAGGTCTGATATCCCGAGTAAATGTACGTTCAACAAAGCCGGGAGGCAATCCAGATTAGATTACTTCCTGGTACAGTTGCACGCTTGGAAAAGGGTGATGGATTTCAGAGTAACGCCGAGACAGGACAGTGATCACAATGCATTAATATTAGATTTTGCCATTCCCTGTTTGGAGGAAAGTGTGTTAAGTGGGCAAGAGACAAGAGTGGGACACCTCCTGGAAAATAACAAGAGGAGGATAAGATGGGAAAATCTTGTATCCAGCGAAGACAAGTTAGCCTCCCTATACGCAGGAATTATCCCTACCCTAGAGGAGGCCTTCCATCTATGGAACTTAGACTCCACTAGGGAAATCAGTGAGGACCTTGCGCAGGTACATGAACACTTAATTAAGAAGCTGGAAGCAGACTTGTTCAGCACCAGACCACCCAGAACTCAGGGTCTGAATAAAGACACTTGGTTCAACAGTGCTTGCCGAGCTGCAAAACGTGAACTCCTATCCATCATAAAAGCAGGTGGTCCGAGGGAAGAGATCTCCTCTAGAAGGAGGGCCTACAAAACACTTCTAGCTAATGCCAAGATAGAGTGGGACATACAGCACTGGGAGAATCTATCGGAGTCCCTAGCAACAAGGGACTCCCGTAGATTCTGGAGAATAATTAACCACGGAAGCGGGGATCTTCCCACGGCTATTGAACCTAATATTGCTGCAAATGTCTGGCAAAAACACTTCGAGCAGCTATACTCCCTGGAGAATGAGGGGTCAGAAGCAGTATTGCCTATTACCCCTCAGGGACAGACCGCCGAACCCTTTACTATAAAAGACATTAGGATGGCGATAGCTGGGCTATCCTCTGGGAAGGCACCGGGCTTGAATGGGTTGCCGGGCGACCTCTTCAAGCACGAACCGGGAATTTGGGCACCCTACCTCATGATTTTATTCAATGCAGTGCTGGGGGGAATGAAAATACCAGATACTTGGCTGGGAGCGGAGGTGGTCCCGATATTTAAAAAGGGGTCGCCCCTGCTCCCAGCCAACTATCGCCCAATCAGCCTCATTGATGTGTCTCAAAAGTTGTTTGGCAGATTAATTTTTAACAGGCTGTTGAGCTGGATGGAGGAGACTGACATTTTAAGCCCTTTCCAGGCGGGATTCAGAAAAGGAGTTTCAACAGTAGACCAAATACTCAGATTGAGCATTATATATTGGAAGACGGTGCTCTTAGAAGGTGGGACATTATATGCGGTATTTGTGGACCTCCGCGCCGCCTTCGATTTAGTTCCCCGGGCTAGATTGTGGGCGGTGCTGGCTGATCTGGGCGTCCCGGGAGACATTCTCCATATCTTAATCAGGCTGCACTCAAACAACTATGCCCGAGTCAGATATGGAAAGGGCGGCAGGCTGACTGACAGATTCCCAGTCCGCAGAGGGGTGAGGCAGGGCTGTGTATTGGCCCCGACCCTGTTTTGCTTATTCGTGAACGGGGTGATAGAGTACCTGAACAGGATCACTAACATCGATGCCCCACAATTGAATGGCAGCATGGTGCCTGCAATTATGTTTGCAGATGACACCCTGCTGCTGTCAAAAACACCAATGGGGCTTCAGAGGGTCCTGAACGGGTTCTTGGGGTTTTGTAATGAAAGAGGTCTAGAAATAAATCCAACAAAGACCACATTTATGATTCTCAGCCCCAAACCCAAAAGCTGCCCAAATCCTCGCCTGGGACTTACAACCCTAGAAAGAGTCCAAGTAATAGAATATCTTGGCATAACCCTTTATCAGAATTTGACTTGGCTGCCCCACAAAACAAAAGCAACGACAAAACTGGCTCAGAGGGCAGGTGCCATTACAAGAATTGCCAAAAAATCACCTTTACGCCCATTGACACCCGCCATCCACATTTATAAAACCCAAGCAAGAGGGGGTATTGTTTATGGGGGTGAGTTATGGGGACATATACCTTTACACACGGTTCAGGTCGCAGAAAACAACTTTATAAGACAACTGGCTGCTCTCCCCCCGAGCACTCCACTTCTCCCCCTAAGAATGGACTTGGCTCTACGACCAATCACGGAGGAATTGGGCCTCAAACCTCTGACCTATTGGAGGCGTTTGTGGAGCAGTGAGGACCTGGTACACTACAGAAATGAACTGTAGGAACTCCTTAGATTAACCAATGCCACTAAAATCCCGTGGATAAAGTACATTAGGGACATGTGTATCTACCTTGGAGTACCTGAATTATGGTCCAACCCAGAAGTAGCGTCGGTAAGGCTCTCTAGAAAAGAACTTTCAAATTTATTTTACAGCGCTATGCTCCAGAAAGCTATGACTTCTCTCCGGGAAGGATCCCTAACCGACATATTCATTAAAATAAAAGATTCTTATAGCCCTGAATATGTACTGGACGGTATGACACCTGTGTCTGTACGGAAGATCTACATGCAATGGAGGTACGGTTCTCTTCCCCTGAGGTCCCTTACTAAATCTTGGGAAGGTAATCTGGACTCAGGGGCGTGCCCAGCATGTAACTACAAACTGGAAAGCGATCTTCACGTGGTCCTGTTCTGCAGAGCCTACAGCAGAATTAGGAGTTATTGTTTGGTCCCTCATTTAAGGAACTTGGGCTTCCGAACTTTTGCTCCGGCCTACAGAGTCCTCAAGACAGACTTAGCGGCTCCAACTGTGTTCATAATGGCAAAATTCTTGACGGCAATGTGGAGATCACGTGCATTAATTATCAGGGACACTAAAGCTACATGAAACACCTCCCTTTCTTCCTTTTTCTATACCACAATGCACTTTTTAGTAATCGGATTTTAACTATGAGCCTTTTATAGTATACCTTTATAAGTTTTAATGACAAAAATTATTTGTATATCTTTTATGATCTTTTATGATCGAAATAAAGATTATTTGAATTGAATTGAATTGATTAATAGGTTTGTATTCCCTATGCAGACGCAGTGATTTAATAAATGAAGCTATAAGTTGTAAACTAGATCCTCAGGGAGTCTTTTGTTCCCTTGCTCCTTCCACCCTCGCAAGCCGGTGGGAACTATTGAAATTCCTGTATTTCCAACCTGCTGATGTGTAGATGATCTTCAGTCACACATGAAAGGCCGCCATTTCCTTAGCACATCGCTTACATTTTTTAAGTTTGTTCTTCACTACCTCAATTGTTTTTACTTATCACTACTATGAGGTGAGGGCAGATTTCGATCCTCTCAAAAGCTCACTCAGCTTTTGGTGTATTTTATCAAACTGGCCATAGTACCACTAAACCATCGTCTTCTAGCACTAAACCTAAGAGAGCAAAAAATGAGCCTCCATCTCTGAGCCAGTCAACTCATAATCTTGTTTTAGATACTATCTTGGGTCTGGTATGTGCCCTTAAATCTTTCATAAATATTAGCAAAGAAAAACCACAACAAATTGAAGATTGCTGGATTGTTATGGAAGACAAAATGTTCTATATGAAACAACGTGTAGGTAACCTTCAGGATATGGATACTAAAATCGCCAAGTTGGAACACAAAATTCAAAAACTCAAATTACATACTGAGATCTTGAGAACCACAATAGAAGGAATAATCTTCGGCTTTATGGTCTACCTGAGAACATTGAGGGCCTTGACCTTCTAACCTTCATGAAGAAATTTCTACCTGATCTTCTAGACCTTCAGTCTTCTTCTCATCTAAACATTCAGCGAGCACACCTTTTGGGCCGTCTCCAGCCTCAATATAGTAGACCTCGTGGCATCATAATGCTCTTTTTAGAATTTACTGATTTGATGAGGGTCTTGAAAGCCGCCAGGAAAAAACGTCGTCTTGTATGGTCTGGCAACAACATCTTCATCTCTCGAGATATCTCCAATGCAAACAATGCCAGACATAAAGAATTATTAGTTCTCGTTCACAACTGAGACATCAGAACATTCGCTATGGCACCCTACATCCTTGTCTCTGTAAAATTACCTACGAGGGAGTCTCCTGATCGTTTGAAGATACGGTCAAATAAAAAATGTTCCTACAAAGTATTATGAAGCAACCTATGGCTATCAATGCGCAATGCTGTTAAACTGTTAGTTATGCATGGTCTCTCTTTTTTACCTGCCTTTTAATAAAAATGTATATGGCTTAATTATTTTTACCTTCTTTTTTTTCTCTGTTGTCATTCTTGCTTTTGGTGCTCACATGCCTCATCTTCCTTCCTTTTTACTTCAGATCTGGCTGTATGTTCTTGATCTGTCTCTTCATTCTTTTTTTATTCTCACACTTCTTTTTCCATTCTTCTTCTTTTTTAATCCTATTTCACTTTCCTTTTTATTTCTTTTCCTTCCTACTTTCTCTATAATTGTATGAGTGTTTGTTTGTTTTTCTTCTCTATTTTTTGGCAGCATCTTTATGTTATCCAATTGTTGATGTATGGTGTCTTCCTGTTTCCTTCATTGTTTTTGCAGTATCTCATCACAGTTCCTGTACCCTTGTCCTTACCCAACAACATGTTTAATGTTGTCTAATGGAAAGTTCATGGTCTGAGTCACCCCTTCAAAACGTCAAAAGGTACTTTCACATTTATCAAAACTTAATTGTCGCATTGCTTTTTTACAAGAAACTCACTGTAATTATGCTGAATCGCTTAAGCTTAAGCATCAATGCGTGGGTCAAGTTGCCTATTCTCCTGCTGTCAGTCGTAAGGGTGGTGTAGCTATTTTATGTAATAAATCATTAAATATCCAAGTTTTATCAATTGAGTGTGATATGAATGGAAGATGGATATTGCTGAATGCCACTATCTTTAAAAAATAAATCACTTTTTTCAATATTTATGGCCCTGTTAAATCTGACCATGATTTCTGGCATAATGTTAAATTAAAACTATCTTTCATTACTAATCCTAATATTATTGTTGCAGGTGACTTCAATGATTGGTTAGACCCATTTTCTGATGGGAAATCTAAATGCAAATTTAAACCTGATAAATCATATAAAGCTTTCCAATCTGCTATTGCCTCTTGTCCATTCTACGACGTATGGAAAAATTGTAACCCTGATACATATGAATCTACTTTTTTTAAATTTTCACCGTACTATGTCAAGAATTGATTATATTTTAGTCTCTAAATCTTTACTCCCTTCTATTCAATCATCAAAAATTGGCTCTATTTTCATTTCTGATCATGTCCCTGTTTTATTCTCTTTTCACTTATCCGCCAAAGATTACTAAACATGCTTGTTGGAGATCCAACAATTCCTTTTTATCCGATCAAACTTTTATTTTGGAAGCTACCTCAAATATTAAAGCATTTTTTCAATCTAATAAGTCTATTAACACTTTGGTTCATTATAATTGGGATGCCTTTAAAGATTAATTTAGGGCCTTTACTATTGCTTACACTGCCAAAAAGAAAAAAATATTGTACTCCCAATATCACTCCACTCTACAGCACTTTAAGACTCTTGAACATACTTAACTTCTAAATCCCCCTCCCATTTGCCGGATCTTATCAAAGCCAAATCCTCCTTGAATAAACTGGCTACTGTTGATGCATGTAACATCCTCCTCAAATTTAAATCTAAATATCATGGGGTCAAGTTAAAGCTAGTAAAATGCTGGCTAATTATCTAAAAGTTAAATCACAAAATAAGAATATTGGACCTATTTGAAATGACCATACAAAAACAATTTTACACTCCAACTGACATTGTTAACACCTTTCAATCCTGTTACGAATCATTATATACAGAAGAAACTCATTCTTATGAATATAATAGCAAAACATGTTTTAGTGGTCTTCCTAATCCTCCTTCTATACTGGACGTTCTGGCTACCCTTGAAAATTACATAACTCTCCTGGGAGATTTTGGATGCTATTCAATCTTTAAAGAAAGCCAACGCTCCTGACCCTGATGATCTTTCTATTTAAACTATTCTCTTATTTTTCATCTATCTTTGCTCCTAATTTACTGGAACTCTTAATATCTTTTTTATTAAAATTTAAATCTGAAAGCTCTATTTTAAGATGCTCTTAATATTATCATTCCTAAACTAGATAAAGATTATACCCTTTGTAAAAAAAGTATCGTCCAATCTCATTAATCAATTATGACTGTAAGGTTTTTGCAAACATTCTTGCTTCTAGACTAGAAGATGCTATCCCCCTTCTTAATCAATCTGATCAGTCTGGTTTTATAAAAGGTAGACTCACCTCGGATAATGCTTGGATGTTCTCTAATATTCTTACAATGGGGGAAAATGACCCTTTCCCTCTCGCTGCATTATCTGTCTCTTGATGCTGAAAATGCAATTGATCGTATAAATTAGCAATTTATGTTTAAAACTCTTCAGTGGTTTGATTTTGACCCTCAATGTATTTCATTTATCAGACTACTATATGCAGAACCATGTGCTTGTGTTTTTGTCAATGGATGAATTTCCTCTTATTTCACCTTATATAGAGGCACTAGACAGGTTTGTCCCCTTTCACCGCTACTATTTATTCTTTGTCTAGAAAATGTTCTTGAATGTATTCGTTGTAATCCTTCTATATCAGGTTTCCAACATAACTCTCTTGAAACCAAACTCTCTGCTTATGCAGACGATGCTTTGGTTTATTTATCTAATCCTCTGAACTCCTTACCTCCCTTTTTGCACAAGATTGGTTCATATTCTAAAATATCTTGTTACAGATTACACTTTTCTAAAACTGGAATTTAGCCATTAAATTCCTTATGCTATCCGTTTATATTGTATAATACCAATTTTATGTGGTGTCCTTCTAAGATTAAATACTTAGGTGCCTGGATCTCCCCCACTACCTCACACACACTCTCTCACAATTTTAATGCTCTTAAACTTAAAATCCAAAATTGATTATCTACTTGGTTCCCTCTTCATTTATGCTGGTGGGGTAGATTAGACACTATTAAAATGATGATTGTACCTCATATCCTGTTTCTACTTTCTATGTTACCCTGTAAAGTTCCTAATTATCACTTTACCCAAATTAATTCCCTTTGTACTAAATTTTCTAGAATAATAAAAATGCTCGTATTACTTTAGCTAAATTAACTAGACCTAAAAATTAAGGTGGTGTACGCTTCTTTAATTTTAAGTTATATCATACTGCTTTTTTTAATGCGACAAATTTGTGCTTTGACCAGAAATTATCATGACTCCCCTATACCTAGTTGGATCACCTTAGAACATTCTTTATTACATTAATTTTCCTTTCATGATGTTATTTGTATGACTAACTATACATTTATTCCTAAAAACTCTATTTTAAAATATTCCCAACATTGAATGCAGTCGTTGTTTAACCATTGCTCTGACTTTTATCAAGCTTTTCTTGCCTCCTTTTTTTGGTATAATACATTTATTAAGTTTCATCATAAGCCATTCTATTTTAAACACTGGAAAGAAAAGGGTATCTCATATATTCATCAATTAATCTCCCAAAATTCTGTTCTCTACAAGAATGCTATATTTTACCTAGCTCTTGCTTACCCCAAAATTCTCAACTTTCTCTAGTACTTACATTTTTTTACTCACCAATAACTTTCCTCCTAACTCTATTCTGTTTATTCCCATGACACCTCTATATAACATTGCTTGTGATTCCAATCCTAAAGCAGCCCTCATATATAAGCATTCATCTGCTCCTATTTCCGTCAGCCTTAAATCTTCTATTGAAATGACATGGGTGCAAGACCTTCCTGTGTTGATTTCTGTTCAACAGTGGGATAAATTATGGCATCAAATTTTCACTACCTCTAAAGCGGCCAATATTACTCAATCTTTAGTTTTCCTGTATATTAGAACATTGGAATGTTGGGAAGTCCATTGAAAACAATGGAGTGCTCCGGGCTTATAATGGCTGGTATAAGCCTGGAGCTTCAACATTCCAAAGTTTCTTTGTTCACAGCTCTGGCTGTGAACAAAGGCTACAAGGAGCCTGAGGGGATTCCAATCCCCTCACGCTCTCATAAGGCTTTGTTCTTTTTTGTTAGAACATTCTACCCTCCAGTGGCAGAATGTTCTAATAGCCTTATAGTCCTTCGTAGCTGGGCTATACCGGCTATTAAAGTCCCTCTCCCTTGTTAAATGCCCTCGCCTTCGGCTCGGGCCTTTAACGCTGGAGAGGGCCTTTAATAACCAGTATAGCCCTCTACGGCGGGCTATAAGGCTATAATAGAACTCTTTTTACACCTACTTTTATTCATAACATTGACTCATCAATTTCACCTTTATATTGGTCCTGTCTTTCCTCCAATGGTACGTTACTTCATTTAATATGCTATTGTCATAATGTTTTTAATTTTTGGAAATCTATTTGGTCTAAATTTTCAACAATATTTCAATGTGATTTTTCACTATCAACTCAGAATGTTTTTCTTGGAACTATGTCTGATTGTTTTTATGACCATTCTCCAAAACCAATGTTATTTGATCTTTTTATTGCGCTTGCTTTTAAAGTTATACTTACTTGTTAGAAAGATCATTTTAAAATGTTTGATAACATGGTGGAATCTTATTAGTGATGAGCATAGAATATCTCCTGTTTCTTCTTCATCGTTATCTCTGAAAATGAAATCAGATTAACTCTGGTTACCTTTCACTTCTTTGTTGTCTTTGCACTCATCTTTATCCTAATTTCTATACCTCTTTCTTCTACCTTTTCTTTCTATCTTCTTTTCTTTTATTCCTCCTCTCTCTCTTTATTCCCTCCTTTTTGCATAAAATATAAAATCGATTATAGTTAGACATGTATTTTGCTCATCTTTTTACATTTCACTATTAGGTTACATTTTATAGCTTTGTAGTTTAATATTACTGTTATATCCATTAATCTCTAAACTATGTATTTTGATACACTGTTTTCCTTCTTTTGAAGACTGTAATCTTTATTTTTATTTTCAATTCAAATAATAAAAAAAATATTTTTTTTAAAAAGAGGGAAGCTAGCTTTTATTCTGTGAGGAACTCAAGCTTGCACTGCTGTCACCCAATTGGTTCCTGCTTGTGCTGATGCTACCCTCGGTGTAACTGTCCTCTGAAGGAGGGATCCTTACACTGTTTCTGTCCAATGTGTAGCTGTTCTATGAAGAGGGATGTCTCAACTGCTGTTGCCTTATCTTATAATAAAAGAAATTATCATTTTAACAGTGGCGGCTCCTCCACAGACCCCCCAGGATATAGCGGCATGGATTCGCAAATTTAGCGGCACAAATATGGAAATTTAGCGGCACAAATAGGGAAATTTAGCGGCATTTTTGCGGCACTTTATTTTACTCATAATCATTCATTTTCAGCCTTAAATCAATGGAAACTGTTTTAGCAGAGTATTCCACTTTGAATAGGCAACCTGGAATATGGAACAGAGGAAGCAGCCCACAGGTGAAGGCTGTTATCCCATGGAAATGCAATTCTCCATTTGCTTTAGCTCCCGGAGCTTGCCCCCCCACCCACTGTGGGGGGGGGGCTGTGTTACCCCACTCTGTCGAATTTGTAAGTGGATTAAAAATGGCAAGAACACGTAAAGGGTTAGAAAGAATAGTGGTATTAAAGAATTAAATAAAAATATAATAATTTGTAAGTGCTTTTTAAATTGTTGTGTAATTAATCATACAGAGCCCCCTCATTTTGTGTATGGAGGTAACTATTCCACTTCTACACATGATGGTACCCAACTTTCTATTTAAAAAAAATATACCTCAATTGGTTTTTAACAACACAGTAGAAACTGTTTTCCATCACTTGATAGTCTTATAATAAATGCACATGCCTGGCTTGATAGCTTACTGTTTGAAGGTGTTTCTTGGAAAACGCCCTCAGGAGTCGAAGGAGAATGGACGGCTCTCAGTAAGCCTTACATATCCTGCACAACTTCATTAAGTTGCCGAAATGCAGTTTGATACAGTACTTAGATACTTTCAGGCTCACTGTGTATATTTACCTCAAAAGTTTACAGAGGTAGCTCGTCCATTTTATGCAAGGGCACTGGAATTATTCGCGAGGTAGGCACAAATTAAGCAGGTGCATTGTCTAAATTATTCATCAACAAAAGCAAAATATGTGGCGCAATGTGTGACATTTTGTGACAGTAGTTTTGTAATTTTTACATTTTAAACACTCTCCAGGCAAAGGTGTCATCTTAATACTATCAGTTCGGCACCTAAATACTGCAGTCAGCGACTAAAAAGGCCCGGAGTGACTATCTGAAGCACAGGCTGTGCCTCTCACGCCCAGCAGTAGAAAGCCTCTCCTGGTGACCTTTCCCTTTACTAGGCTCATCTACCTGCCAGACCTTCTACCTGCCCCGTCTCCTCCGTCACCCTGGGCACTACCTCCACTTCCTCCTCTGCCATCACCTTTGCTCCACCTCAGCTCCCCACCTGTCCCCACTCACTACCTCACCCCTCCTGTAGAAGCAGCATCTCTCTATTTCACAGTCCCTTTTATTGCATCTCTCCTTCTCACTCGCCTCCTTATCTACTGGTTCCCCTCTCACACCAGGCACTGTCTTCACAGCTCCCCTCACCACCTCTCCTCTCCAGCACCTCCATTCACAGCTCCCCTCTCTTCTCCAGCTCTCCTCTCCTGCACCTCCCTTCACAGCTCCCCTCGCCTCTCCAGCACCTCTCCTCACTGGCCCCTCTACCTACAGAAAAGGAGCAGAGGATGAGAGGGGGCCTGGGATTTCAAAGGTCACTTAAGTGAAAGCCAAAGTGACATGCCTAAAATGTTTGACCTGCCTTCTAATTGATTAGCAGGATTGCCACACACACAGCCAGAGATCAGTTGCAGAGGGCAAAAGAAACGATAATTAAAATTAAAAACAGCAATAGATGCTACCTTTCATTTCATTCTCGCAGTCACCGAGTCAAAATTAAAGTATGGAAGGGTTTCCGCTGGCATCGATTGCACACAGTTATAATATGCTGGACAACATATACTGAACAGCATTTGAATTCACCAATTCAGAGTTCGCTAATGAAGGCACAGCAAATTGCTGATATAGTTTACAATGGTAAAAAAATAACTAACATGAATTTACATTTTGTAACTGTTGAATAAAAAGATATGTTAATCTTTGCAAAAGTTGAAGAAAATATGCACCCGCTCACACAATTGTGCCATTCCAATATACGTCGCTTTTCCCAGGAGAACCATTGTAATCTAACGCCGGAGACATAGTTGTGATCGAGTTGCACTCACAGGGGACCTGTGATCCTCAGCCACTAATCGGATGTTTTTCACCACACAGGTAGGCAGCGAATTTACAGCCGAGCCAGGTTTCTACAACGAGACTGTAATTCAGGGAATGCTTTTTCTCCGAAGACAAGCTCACAGCGCGCGCCGTGTTGTTTTCAGTCTGTGCAGGACTACACTTCCCCTCCTTTCTCCATTGATGTTTGTGGACCCCATGTGCCAAATCGCCTGCTGCTCTTGTGTACCTTTCACTCTGCCCATATCTCAATGCTGTACGGAAACACGTAGTGATGTGTTTGCGTACATCCAATGAGAAACCACCATTTTTTTTAAATTGCAGCTGGGACACCTTTTTCGCGGCCGAAATGGTAAATATCGCGGCCATCGCGCTTCTCAGCTAATTTCGTGATTTTTTCGTGAATCGCAAAATCGCGATAAGCTGGAGGGTCTGACTAAAGGGGAGGAGCGTTGCCCAACTGCTCACTGAGTGAGCAATTAAAAACGGAGAAATAAAATGATAATAACTTAAATGTCCAGGCTCAGTTGGTTGGGAGTGGGGTGGGCTGGGCTTTTTAGAGGCTGGGGGAGGAGTGGTAGACGCTTCTCAGTGCACATGACATTCTGGATGTCCGTCTTGGGCCGGCCAAAATGTCATGCATACTTTGCATGTGCTCCACACATCCTGCAATACAGCCTGGGTGGAGAACATGCCCAGGGTCCCATTCCCTGTCTGAGCGAAAAACCACAGTGCTCAGACCAATCACAATTCTGCATTACAGCGTTGTGATTCACTCAGGGGAGCCTGGAGTCTGGGGGCTTCCTGCTTCCAAAGAAGCCAGGAAGAGGACGGAGAGGACGAAGGACAGGAAGCGGCCAGCCGCATCCAGGTAAGTGGGTTCTTTTTAATTAATTTTTAATTCCCTCTCCCCTGCCCCATCTCCTCACCCCTCCCACACCCATTCGGTAGCAGCTGCTACTGAGTTTTAATGCCCTTCCATACCATGCCCAGGCAAAGCAGAAACTTTTATTAGACCTAGGGCAAAACTTGCTGTGGTGCTCTGACCCAGTGACTCTGGTTTCAATCGCAGCTTCCCAGTAGGGCCAAACTGTGTGACCCAGTGCAATTACTTTTCTTCCCTTCACTTCCTTTTCAGTGATCAGCACATTGGAGGACATCTTGACATAATTTAATTCAGGATGTACACAGTACAAAAACCTCTCTTGTGTATGATTTAATAGCCATAATGTCACTCCATCTATGACAACAGTAAAGGCATAGGAGATACAAGACAGTTGCCTCTTGGGTCACTAATAAGATTTTCAATGGGGCTGAAGGGGGAAAAGAATTTGGCATCCAACCAAGATCTTAGTTGCACGTCTAATCAATCAGGAAACCTGGTTTTAGTCCCAGCTTCTTTTTTTTTTCTTTTTTTTTATTCATCATCATCAAGTGATACATTTCATTATGCCATTACTTCAAACGACTTATACAACACAATCTTGCAGAAAAAAAAGAGGAAAATATACAATAAATCTCAACATAATTAGACAACATGCATTGGTCGCAGGCAGGGCTATCCAATTACCCCCAAACAATAGAGAAAAAGGAAAAAAAAACAGAAGACGGTGTACTCCTTTATCCATTTTCAAGCCTATGTTTCCAATCTGTTATAGGGGCCCATATCCGTTTCCCCAATTGCTTTGTCTTCCCGCCCTTTTTATCATACAGCGCTTTCTCTAGTACATATACCGCTAATAACCGTGATAGACATTGTTGGAATGTTGGCGGACTTGGATCTTTCCACAGTGTTGCGATGCATAGCCGGCTTAAAGTCATCGCTAGGTATATAAACTCATATTGAGGCATTTCTGCGCCGTCCCTGGTTACCCCTAGAACCATAACTTCGTTAGTTATACTAATTTTAATCCCTAATGCTCTATCGAAAAATTGCTCTAATGAGCTTTTAAATGAGTCCAGGGCTGGACATGCCGCGAACATGTGTATGGTATCCGCCTGAGTTGCTTGACATCTAGGACAGACTACCCCCGTTGTTCCACCCCATTGAGCGATTCTGTGTGGTGTGTAATAGAGCTCATAGATGGTCTGCTATTGCTGGACTTGTAAGCTGGCCACTCTTAACACTGAGTTTAAAAGCTTGAACGATTTTTCAACCTCATTATCAGATAGGCTTAGCTTGGTATTCCATTTTTCAACAACCCTTCCACAGTCATCCTCCTTATACTGACTAAATTCCCCGTATACCTGAGATATCGAACAACCCTTCTTATCCCTTAGAAATTCCACGATTTCCTCTCTCTTATAGTTAGTGTCCCCTCTCTGCTTTTTTACCAATGCTGATTTAATTTGTAAATATTTGTAAAAATCTCAGCGATCTAAGTTATATAGCTGCTGTGCTTGATCAAATGTCATGAGACCTGTCATATCCATAAGGTCCCCAATAGTTCGTACCCCCATCGTATCCCACCTCTTCATTACTTGATCATGGAATATCGCTGGTAGCAGCTGATTCTTGAATAAGGGCGTATAGTAGTTCATCCTCCCCATTTTAATTTTCTTCCTGAAAGTTGACCAAATTGATATTGCCGCCCCGAGGGTCTTGAACTTAACTTTTTTGTAGTAACTACCTTCATTGAACGAGAGGAGCCACTTATTGCAATCCTTGATTAATAACTCGTATATATCAGGGACACTCTCACCCGCTCTCCACCGGTCCTCCATACTCCCGCCCACTAACCCTCTGATATATTGCAAGACAGTCGCCCAATAATAAGCCTTGAAGTCGGGTGCCGCAAGATCCCCTCGTTCCCTTGGTAGTGCCAAAAATGTTAAGGCTCGCCGTGTTCTACCTTTAGCCCATATAAAACGGTTTGTGACTCCCTCTGTTTCACTGAACCAGTTGTTATTACATTTTAACGGGATAGTGATAAACAAATATAATATTTTAGACAAAAATATCATTTTTATTAGTCCCAGCTTCTGAGCTCCGCTCAACAGCGTGACACTGGGCAATTATTTTTCTCTACAAGCCCCACAATGCAACATGCTGTTGTCTGGAAAAATACATGTTGGTAATAATACATTTCATAGTGCCAAAGCGCTGAGTTGTAAAATGCCAAATAAAATGGTGTTCCTGGCTTTCTGCCTTCTTTTCTTGTATGTAATCATGGGATAAACAGCCCAGTCGGTGAAAGGGCAGAGAGCCTTTGAAATGCAAATGTCAGTGTTTCTTGTTAATGGGCAAACATTAACACTCCTTAGAAAACCAGCTTGCTAAAATAACATATTTACCTGAACAATGCATCAAGTTGCCTATTTCTAGAGACACAGAGAAAAGAAAAATAATGACATTTCACCCCCTCTTCTCCAGCCCATTCTCGGAAGTTTGCATAATTTAAGTGGCACGTTCACAACATCTCTGTGAGGCACCCTACCTCAAAAAAGTGCAGCACAGGCTGCAACCGCAAAGGTTGCCAGTGTATAGCAGGTGAGTGAAACGCATAACTTCCTCTCATATCATTCAGTTTGTGCCATGCCTATCTTGTGCAGGCTGTGGAGTAAAATCACTCTAGTGTTCTGTTTCCACGTAATTCTACTTTTGTACTGAGGGATATTGGGTGGGCAGTATCTCGTTTAATAACTAAACATGGCAAAGATGGTCTGGAACCAATAGAGTCTATGCTGACCCTGTACACATAGATATTTTCATTAGTGGAATCCTGCCTGGTATAGTCAGTGATAGGCAAATCCAACAGTTCACCTGTTCTATCATTTTATTATATGTAACACTGTGGATGCAAGTGACTTCTAAGATCTTCCACCCCAAAAACACGCCCTAGAGCGGTTGGATCGGGGAGGGTATTATACCTCTAATTCATGAAGCAATGTGCCCCAAGATATGGTACACATCATCATATCAAAAATACAGTCAATTAAGGAAGTACAGACTCAATAAGTGAGTTTTACGGCTGAATTAGGAAATTTCGAAAGATTGATTGAAAAAACTCAAAAGATACAATACAGACATTCCAAGCACAGATGCATAGAATCATCAGAAATAGGGCAATACAAAATAACAGACCAAGTCAAGAATAATTTTAAGTTCCAAAAGAACAGAACACCAATAAGAATTTGGACAGCATCCCCAGTGGCATCGAAAAAGTATTCGGCTCACACCCAAATTTGAGGGTTTTAAACTGCAGATTCATCATGGTATAAGAGCAAACGATTTACAATTTCAGCAAAGCAGAGCATTGAGAATAAGAGTGTCAGAGGGAGCTGTTGAATTGAATTGAAACGTTAAATGTAATAAGTTATACGAGGAATAACGGGACAGGAACTGCGAGATGCTATACATGTTACTTGAGAGATATGGATCCAACGAGAACTGCATATATTGGAAGTTGTTAGCAGCTAAACCCTCGAAGACTGTAAACGATATTTGTTTGTCATTCAAATGTGATGTAGTGATGTACATCTGTAAGTTTAATAAAAAAAGAAAGAAAGAAAAAAAAAAGAGTAAGAGCGTCACACAGTGTCACATAGCCTTACAACTTAGGCACTATCCTGCTACATGAATATTTATTCAGCCCCTGTATGCTAATGTCATTTGTGTAAAGAGTAATATGAGTAGAGGTGGGAAAGCGTAAGTGCAAGCTAAAAATAGCTATAGGGATCCCACAGGATTCCTTTATTGCCTGGGTTCTTAGGCTATGGTAAACAACGGCACCGGGAACCACAGGAGGGGGAACGAATCTTTTCAGGTGTACCCGCCTGATTACCCGATTTCGAGCGTAACAGCTTTAATCTCTTCTCCTCCCGGCCATGGTTTTCCTATAACCTTATTAAGGAACCACCTGACTACGCTTCCTAGCGCATTAACAATACTCGTTGCCACATCACTACTTCCGACTTTTCTCTCAAAAGGCCCTGAAGATTCGCAGTCTGTTTCCCTGCGATGAAACACGTGTTGGCCAGAACAAGAGGAACAATACATTTGTTTTCCATAACAAGGATTCTACCTCATTGAACTTTCTTTCTGTTGACTCTGAAACACTATTGATGTGCGCAATACACTACTGCACCATAACCAGGACTCACCGAGCCTGTATGATATTTTCCTAGAGCAGGGGCTTTTGTTGATTTGGTAAAAACAAGGACTGTACAGTTGTGGCTAGAGAGGGGGGATTACAACCTCTCGAGCCCAAATTGGTGTATGTGCAGTGAAGTGACCCTCTTCACTGCACATACACCATATGCCCCTCAACCTCACAAACTGCACATCAGCAAAAAGAAAAGATGTCCGGCAAACAGCCCCCTCGTGGGGCCCGTTGGGCACTGCAATGACGGCTCAATGAGGAGCTGCCCGATGATGAAGCATGACACCTTCCGGGATGTGTGAGGGCCCTTGCTCCTAAAATTAGCTATCCCCTCTATCCTTTAACCTTCTGGTACCTGGTACATAACCCCATCTTGCCCCCTTTGGAATCCCCTTCCCTGCTTCCCCTAGGAACTGCATACCCTTGTTCTCGCCATTCATACATAGGGGCACCTATGCTGGACCTGTCAAGCCCTAGTCCCTCTCTTGCTGATTCACCTTCATCTTATTGCACGTGGGCTGCGAGAAGTTAATTTAGTTTGGATTTCCTCTCAGTCTTATCAGGGACATTCATGTAGTTCAGTGCAGCAGTTCATCTGCTCTTTCACTCTCCCCATTGCATCTTCTTTACTGACTACGCTCTATTGGCTTCCCGTGGAAAAGGCGCATTATCTGCATGGTCCTCTGTTTTTGTCATAGGATCTTTGTTCCAAAGATCTGGAGGTCTAGAGTTCGAGGTCCTTCCTTCTCTTACCTGCCACCTAAACTTTGGAATGATCTCCCATCCTTTCCTCGTACCCAAACCAGTTGATCTGCATTCTGAAGAAAAAAACTGAATACATATTTTTCCACAGTCTCTATAGTTTTTTTCTATTTGGATCTTCCCATTCCTGGTACTGGCTTAGCTCTTGGACACCCTTTTGGGGTATTTGCACACTGTTCTAAACCCACTCATCAATAAATCAAAGTATGATACTATTTTTGCATTTGTGACAGTAAGGATACGGGTTGTATCCATTCTTTGGGAAGTGTCTGTGGAGTGGTCATGGATTTGCTATGCAAATGAGGTAAACACCCAGAAAGTGGAACCTTTTGTGAGTTTTTTATAAGCTATGAAATTCCTACACTTTCAACTGGGCCGGACAGGAGGAAAGTAAAAGCAGTCATGTCAAAAATGTTCAAACCAACCTCACGTTGCGCAATGGGACTATGCAATGGGAGAGTCTGGCACTTCATATTAGGTTCACAGTCATTTGTTCCGCGTATGCCGCATAATTAGGCAAACTGGCATAATGGAGGAATTCTACACAACATGCATAACGTGAAATTACTATAACGTTATTTAAATTTCTCCCAGACCTAGCCCAGATGTCACTGCCCCTGATGGTTTAATGATACGTCCAACCATGAGTAAATGTCATTCATGAAATACTGCAATACATCAGGGTCTGCCACAGAACCCAGGAGCACTATTTCTCCAAAGCAGGCAATCGCAGACATACCTATAAAGAAACTGCATGCCACATGAAGCAGTGCAAGCAAAGGTTCTCAGGTCAGTATTAGATGGTCTTCGCCTGCATGAGGCAGCAGTTATGGACTTACAGAGATGAGACCATGCCTGCTCCTTGAATAGCTGAAATGAATTAGGTGATTGGTCCTATGACTGGACCAGGAGCCTGCTACTTTGCATATGTGTGGGCAGTGCTGAGCGAGTACTGAGAAGAAGGGCTACGGTCAGGCTTGCGTTTGAAGCAACTCTTTTGGAGACAGCCTCTGCCAAAAGCAATATCGTGAAGAAGCTACTTCTTGAAACAAGAGACAGGAGTCAATATGGAAGTCCAGCTTCCATGCCATTTCCTTTGGTGAATGCGGGTTGCTGTTCACTCTTTTTTCTTATTCTTTATTTATGTTCTAGTCCTTCCCAGTCAGAGTGTAAACAACTGACTGATGGTCTTAGGTGGATAAAGTTCGAATATCACCTGAAACAGCTGTTTTCTGGGATTAGGGGACATTCAGGGTTCTCCCACAGAGAATCTTGGTTCGCTTCTATTTGAGGTCATCCACCATATGGGATGTATCTTCCATTCTGCCTTGGATGCCCCTAGTGCATACCACACAGGCATTTACTCAGGAGCACACAATATCAGAGGCAGGCTGCATCTTCCACTGCACCATTGTTGGTCTTTTTGCATCCATATTTTTTGTATTGGGCTCATTTGGACATTTTGATAAAGAAGGGTTTTTGTCCCTCTGCTTTTCCTAGACCCATGCACTTCTAAAAATCGTGAATCTCTTGGATCAATGGTTGGGAGCGCCTTTGTAAAGTGGTAAACTCTTCCTTCCGCAGACGAGTAATACCAGCTACCCATAGAGACGTTCTAGAACCTTCAACGAAAGCTCAGGAGGTGGATCCATGAACATGGAAATACCTTATAAATTTCACAGTGAAGGCACACAGAACGTTAAACAGAGTGGATCCCGGCCCAAATAAAGGGACTCAATGGTTTATTATCTTATGTATTATAGGATTGGGCCATAGAGCAGACACCCCCATGAGGAAACCAAGTTCTTTGTTTCTGGAAGTGGACAGCAGAACAGTCACAAATGGCCAAGAAAATAGAGGTGGCTTTGAGTACCTTTTAAAAGCTGAAATTAGATTTCATATGGAGATTTGGAGTTGACTTACTACCGGTTATGGAGACAATTAACAACTACCCATTGTAATGATGGCAATCCTAGGTGTTTTGGAAGAAAATCATGGCTGTTCCTGTTTTCGAGTTTTGCGTTAGAAGGAGAGTCACTAAGTTCCATTCATGAATATCTTAACACTTGGACAAATGGTTGCCGGGTCCAGGACACCATCTGTTTGCCCTTCCACTTAAGGTGGCTTAGATATTTGCCTCTGACCAGCCAGTCCTTTGCCCTTCAATCACAACTGGAGATGGCATCATTCTCCCGATTCACTGTTAAAAACAGTAAACACCACACTCAGCAACCACCACGTGGTCGACGGACATTCAATATGTTTTCTAGAAATGTCCTTTGACAATTTAGTGCCAATCCGCTGGGTTTCAGATGGATACATCTGTCTAGGCCCCTACCCAAAAGAAAAAAATCCTAAGGAACAGCCATTTCACTCGCACTCACTACATGGAAAAATAAACATGCATTCACTCTCTCTTTCGCCATTACCTGAGCAAAGGACAGCTGTAGCAAAGGGATCTCTGTTTTACGTTGTTACATAAGAGCCCTAGATCCGCAGAACGATAGAAACGGAAATAACACAAAACCAGGAAGTTTTGATCAAGCCTGTGGGATGCTCAAGTTCCAGCTGATACAAACATCAGTTGCTAGGAAACGAGATACAGCCGAAAGAGAACAATGAACATCTAAAAAAAGATTGACAGAAGCATCAGTTGACAGCGATTATCCGGTCAAAGACGATTGTGAAATATCAAGCCATGCAACCAAAATATGGAATAAAAATAAACAAGTACTACAAATCAAAGAAAGTGAGGTAGGTCTAATGAAGAAAAACTTGGACGCACAACTACTAGATCCAATTTTTTTTTAAGTGACAACATATGAAGTCCAAAAAGAATTATGTGTGGACACAACTTAAGTATTGAAAAGCACACCTGTTGCTAATTTGATGTAATGCAAATACAAGACAAGATCTTAATGGCTCATTTCTGGCGCCACATCCGTGCACATAGAGCAACAGAAACGGGGTGCATTCTTGGGTATCAGTGAGGGGTACTCCGGGCTTGCCCACTGCTCGGCTGGTGCTTCCCTTGCTGGACGGTGCCCACTAAGGCAACACCAAGAAGGGGGTGATATATTTCAGTGTCTTGTTTGCTGTCAGCAGTTTTGAGTAAATGTGGTACAATGTACGCCAGTGAAGTCACTTTGGGTGGACATCCCCACATATTGGAGAGGTGTGGTGCAGCGGCCAGGGCAGCTGACTTTGGAGCACAGGGTTCGCCAGGGCAGCTGACTTTGGAGCACAGGGTTCGCGGTTCGATCCGGCTCCAGTAGCAGCTCAGCTCAGCACCATGTGACTCTGGCCAATTGTTTAATTTCTACGACGGCCCCCAGTTCCTTGAGACCCCTAAGGGTGAGTAGTTTGCGCTTTACAAATACGGATTTACATATTTGGTTGGTATCTGTTGATCTTCCTTTGTGCACCATTACCACTTCTAGGTGGACCCGCACAGAGATATTACAGTGGTGTCCTTTGTTTCTGCCAGGGACGTGCCATCACCGCCAAAAGAGGGTACAGCACACCAACCATATGAAAACTCATTGGTTTTTTTGTAAATTATTTTTATTGGCATTTTGCATAAAGGTTACAAAACAATATACTTCGACGTGTTACAGAGAGGTATGCATTAAAGTCATACGCCCAAAGGAGGGTGTGCTTGTAGTACAACAAAGCGTGACTTTGGAGACAAGATGGGTTAGGCGTCCATATACACGCGCCAAGTAGGTTCATAGGTACAAATAACATTGCAATTAGCATATGGCAGTGCAAAAACCCACAGAAACAGGGTACGTTGGACTACAAAAGTGTGTCAAGCAATGCAAACATATGACAACTCATGGATCAAATACTTAGAACAATACAACCAAAAGCTGGCTCCATTCTCTAACATATCTCTTTAAACATGACCACGATTACCAGCAGCGTAAAGATTGCTGCAATGCAATCATACTGCGCATCAAGACTTCACCCTTTACAGTCGACTTTTCCCACATAGGTCACATTCACACAGGTCTGCCTGCAACTGCTCAGGCTACACTAGCGTCAGTTACACGCTATCAAAATGACAGATAACATAGCACAGCCTTTGCTATGCTTGGTATTTTGGTGAATCAACGTCTGTAGAATTACTAAACATCAGATAGTCTGCGTTTGGTATAGAATGACTAAAGCGACTCAAGTATACCCAGTGCTTAACTTGAGCCGGTGGTTGCCAGTTGAGGCCACAGCACTTTTTTTGTGGATCCCTGGATCAGCACTTTATTTTTCTGCATTAGACATTTACCGATAGCAAGAGAGGCGAAAACACACAAAGCAGAAAGAAGTAGGTAGAGAGAAGCAGAAATACTGTCACAAAGGGAGATTGAAGATTCTTGAATTGCATTAAAGAATGCGCAGCTTTAGTATTTGACCTGCTGACGTTTATTTGCACCGTCCATGGGCTTCTGAGCGGAGGTTTGGGCGCTGGCACTCACTCATTTCCAAATAAAAACACTAGATATCCTCCCCAGGACTCCAGACCCCACTAACATGATAGGAAGGCTTCTCACTTCTTCTGTGTATGTATTTCTGTTCTATTGTCCTTGTAATTATTAAGCCGGTTCGCCTTCCTGCACCACACATTCACTACAAAGAACAGGGTAATGCTGAGGTAACGAAGGACAGCTCAGAAGCAAGCAGAAACCGCTTACCGGTCCTCTGCGGTCCGGATATGGAGCAAGGTCTCCTGTAGCAATGGATTTAATGCACTTACTTACACATTAGTCTATTCCCAGTACAGCATGTGCGCTTACTTCCTATTTATAGCACATCTGAGTTCTTCGGCTGAAAATTATGACAGGAAGTCTACACACTCCCATTAGACTAGCAGCACATGCCCCTACAAAATCAAAAACACACATTTACTCAGCTAATTCTACCACAATTATAGGAAAGAAATGTTTGCTCCAGGTATGCTGCAAATAAAAAAAATAGATCCATTGCCTTTCTATCAATAAAAGGAAAAGTGTCTGCCACTGCATGCGTAACGTGATTAACACAACCAATGTACACACATTTGCTGTCTATGTACTCCAACTTCACTGGGAAATACAACATTTCCTAGTTATCTTGACGGAAAGTTTCAATTCTATTAAGCACACAGAGGCAAGAATTATGCATCGCCCCCTTTATTTTCTCACTAGCATTATCACAATAATAGAACTACATTTCCCATGAGGCCTGGGAAATAGCTGAACAGCACCAAGAGCCAGTGAGACAGTACAAGCAACACCAAAAGAATTGAGGGAGCCCTCCACATCCTCTCTCTTCACTATGTAGCAGCCAGATGACTATTCCAATGGTTTTCTCTTAGTACAAGCTATTTGAGGGCCTTGATTGCCCTCACTCACACTTCTGCGCCATGTAAAGGTTACTTGGTAGGGGATAGTGAAAAGCTGTATAACCAAAGTCTTTTTTGATCAGGGAAACAGTTCAACTATTTCCTGTCAATCTTAATTTACACCTATGAGGGATTATAGTCATGTGGACTTTGCAGCGAGGCCCCAGCTACATTTTAGTATTGCAGATTTAACTGGGGAAATATTTCAAGAAGGTAGATGGGGAGGAGTTTATGCCAGCTGGGAAACACCCCCATGCTCCCCCTCCCCCCCGGGGGGTTGTGGGTGCCGCAGAGCTCTTTGCCAGGGCCGGTTTTCGGCCGATTTTGTTACAGGGCCGATTTTGCAGCTGCAAAAATGGCCCTGTAACAAAATCGGCCCCCAAGGGCCCAAAACCGCCCCCCCCACACCCATGCGGCGCACCGGGGGATTGCCCGGTGCCCGCTACGGCCAGTCCGGCCCTGGCCGAGGTCATGGATTTCTCTGTTAAAAGAGTGTTTAGAGGCGCTCCATGATCCCTCTCGGGGATGGCTGCTTGCCACCCAGAACCTCTACCCATGGAGGGAAGAAGACTCTGTAGACAATGAGGTCTTGGAGTGCCAGGGGCCTCCAGAGCCACCTAAACCTGTAAAGACCAAGAATAAAAGTGACCCATCTGAGCAACTAGATGCTTTTGATAGGATAAGGATGCACTCATTGTCGTAACGCAGCATGATGCCCCCCCCCCTTGCAGAATGTGATGAGGGGCCCCTGAGTCTCCCACCTCTCCCAGATATTAATTGACCTTGGGCTGAATGGGGCCCCCCTGCACTACAGGGGCAACGGGAGCCAGGACTATGCCCCTATTGGCACTCTTTAAGAGGACTGGCCATAAGCCGCTAAGATCGCCTGTAATGACAATACCAACATGTGCAGATTTTAGACACAGAGGTATATTCCCCCCAGTGGGATTGGTGCCTGGGCCTCTCTTTGGAGGGCAAAGTGGCCCTCCTACTAGAGATCAATGGCCAGATGGTTGCGTTCTACTGAAGTCAATAAAAGAGACCCAAAAAAGGATCAGTAGTTATTGGAAAGTTCCTGAGCATCCGAAGACTCCCATGAAGATCCTGGACAGAAAGAAGATGCATAATCTTCACTTCCATTCCTGACATAGAATCCTGTCCATCAGCAACTTGCCCAAGACATTTTTTTACTGCACACTGTGCATATTAATGTTTTGAGAAGTAGTAACAATGCTTGATTTGGGCACTGGCACAGTAGTAAATTGGCAGCTGGTACATCTTGAATTCAGTTTGCAATTGTACTGTGAATGTTGAGGGGGTAAACGCAAGGAAGACACAGAAGTCGTAGAGGGAATTTACAAACGTTATCAATATACAGATGGACACATAAACACAAAATAATCAGGGTTTCAGTGGGGTTGCCTCCGTCAGAAAGATTACAATAATAAGTGAATAAGAATTGGCTGACCTCACGAAAGGAGAGGAGAATGGTAAAGATTCCACTCATAAAACCCAATCACATTGCTTCAATGTGCAGAAAAAAATCATGACATATTACAGAGTTTCTTCCTTAACAGTAAGTTAATACTGGGCAAACAGGTACGTTTTCCCTTCAAATATAAACATATTTGGCTCCTCTCTTTGCCCTGAAGATCTTTTTGTTCATGTATTAGATATTCAAGCTGCACACTGCAATGATAATGATACATCAGATGCCTCTCTGTTCTCACTTCCAAACTTATCTATAGCAAAGGAGTTCACTGCTCTATAGGGTTCGGGTAAGGGCTGCGGCGGATCCATTTTTTGGGGGAGAAGGGATGCCACAGGGTTTGTGTTTTGGAGGGATAGACATTGGTTTGTAGGTATACACATCATCTACTCCCCTACCCCTACGTCACACACTTTACACTTTATAAGGGTGTTGGTTTCCCCATTCCTCAGGATTATGGTGCAAGCTACATAGCGCTGATATCGGCAACCCTCCCCTGCAGGCATTGTAAATAGCTGCTTCGCACACAAGAAATGAAATAAATCGGACAACACATGGTTTGGTGGAAGACAGTCTGCTGCAGGTTTATTTCGTAAGTGAAATATGCAAATGTTGTCGGTTAACTTATCGACGAACCAAGGGCAGGCAATTGTGAGTGACCTAAGCTGCCCACCCGCCTAATGAACAAAACAGCACTGTGGGCCAACCCATTCGGTGCTACCATTTTTTATTTGGAAAGTTTTCTCTCTTAAATCCATGACCACCAGTTCTGGATTATTACTCACACCTTTTTAGGGGTTGAGCGGACAAAGGCAAGCCCCCGGTTGCTCAGACTTGCAACCACCCAAAGGACTAAAAGGGTGCCGTTGCTTACATTCCAGGATCCTGCCGTAAAGACTTCTGGGGTTTGGCATTGAGCAACCCTGCTGTGCTCCCTCAGACCGTTACCCTATGTACCAAACTGCCTCCGGCTCTCCCTGCAACTCCGCCTGCAACACATGTAAACAATTAATACGTTTACTACAAGAAGCAAAAACGCAGCTACCAGCATGCCGGGTACGGGATAGGGTGGGTGACATCGTGTCCAGTGCTTGCACAAAAAAACGGCACTTGGGTTGGGTAGGTTTAAGTACCTGGCCACAGCCCCCAGGGACCAGAAATGCGTGGGAGAGCGCCGGAAGGATGAGGCCTTCCATGGGGGGTCCGACTGAGTGGGGCACGGGTGAAGTGCCGGAATGCGGCACTAGGGTGCTGCCCTCTTAGGAGGGCACACTGCGGGCAGCCCCACTCCTCTGCAGGCATGAAAGTTAAGGTCCTCCTAAGGAAGATCACATCTCTCCTCGCTCGTACCATTTTTTTGTTCCTAGATTAAACCTCCTCGATGTTTTGGGGAGGGCTGAAGATCTCAAATCCTTCAAATGCCGGGCCCCAGGGGAAGCACAGTCGCAGACTAGTCTTCCCCTTGAGTCTTTCGCGCAGGGATAGGACAGGCAGGGGAAGGGGAGGAGTTAGGTGGGGGGGTATTAAGGCACAGGGGAGGAAGGGAACTTCCTCTTCCTGTTGCCTGGCACCTTCGGGAGGGTGAAGAAAAGGAGCGTAGCGTAGTTGGTCGTGGAATCTTTAGTAGTGGTAGTCAGTCAGCTTAGGGGTCCGTGCTAGTGTTGGTGGCGTCGGGGGCTGTCTAATGGCAGTTGCGGTTTCTCATTACGCCTGAAGCGTGCACTTTGGCAGCATGTCGGGCGTCTCGGCCGAGGAGGTTCGGGCGGCCCTGTTGTTGCTGGCCCGCGCGGTCCGGGAGGACCTTCTCCATCCAGGTGTGTTGGGGCAGGCATGGGTGGGGGCCACGAGGGCCACGGTCGCGGCGGCGGTCCTGGCCTGCCAGGAGGACTCCCTGCCGGAGCATGAACAGGAGGCAGGGCGGAGGGGGGCGGAGCAGGCTGAGAATCGGCACGGGGCGGGAAGCGAAAGAGCCTTCCCCCGCGTGCCTTCCCCCTCTGCATTTCCACCCTGGGGCCTCCGGGGCTGCAATTGGGGGTGGTGACCTCCCCCCACGCGGCCGGTGGACGCTTCCCGACCCGGGGGAGTGGAGGTATTGTCTGGGCCCTGTGACTTGTCTGTTAGGGGTGGGGGGAGGGCGCAGGGCGGGAGGTGCTGTTGTCTGGGGGCGGGGAGACATCTGTGGTCCCGGCTGCTGGGCTCTCGGGCGAGGCAGGCACTGAGGAGGCAGGAGAGGATCAAGGGGCTGACGGCCCCTTTGATCTGTCTACAAGTTCTAGGGCGAACACCCCTGCCCCAGCGGGGCGGGAGGTGGTAGTGCCGGCGGAGGGGGGGCTGGGCGAGCCAGATTCGGCTGGGGCCTTGGGCATGGGGGGTGGCCCCTGGGTCTTGGGCAGGGTGGATTTTTGCAGCAGGGTGGGTGTTTTCGGGGCTACTGCCCGCCCCGCCCCCCCGATTTGGGGGGCCATGTCATGGGAGAACATGGCCCGGGAGCAGAGGATTATGGAGCAGATTCAGGAGGCGAGGTGGGCCGAGCAGACCATGGCCAGGGTGGGTACAGTGTGGGGGAACGACATAGAGGGGCCGCCTACCCCGACCTCAGAGGAGGAAAGGGCGGCGGAGCTGGAGGAGGTGCAAAGGCGCGGGAAGGGCAAGAAGGCGTCCGTTGAGGACCCTAAGAGCAGGATGGCAGGGGTAGGGACGGCCAGGACGGCTTTGAGGCCCGTTGGTGCTGGGGCCCTCTCAGGCTGGAGCGACCTGAAGGGTGGGTGGGGAACCAAGCCGGCGGCTGTCGGCAGAGCCCGGGGGTGCCTGGCGGGGCGCCTGAAGCAGTAGGGCAGTCCGCAGCGGCTGCCCTCCACCGAGGGCTCGGGCACCGGCGGCGCGGGTGTCGAATGTGTCACGTGTGACGGTTGGTGTGCAGAAAGGTGTGAAGAGAGCGGTGAGGGATATGTCGAGTGTGCCTGTGGAAGTGGAACCGGTGCTGGAACTGGACTATGACGATGAGAGTGAGGAGCTTGAGGAGGGGGAGGTGCGGGATGACTCAGCCGGCCCGCGGGGCGTGGTGGACAACAGCGACTTTGGTGTTTTGCAGGCCCCGATGGCGACAGCGGGCAAGGCCAAGGCGGTGGCGGCAAAGACTTCGACCCCCAGAGGACGGACCCGGGAGCGGCTCCCCGCGGTCACAGGTGAGGGATCCTGGTGGGTGGCTTGGGATGACGACTCGAAAGGGGGTAGGAAGAGAACTTGTAGGTCAGTGGGCGTGGGGGACGGGTCAATACGGGAGCCGGAGACGCCAGCGGGCAGTCCACCTGTGGAGGGTAAGAAGGTGGACGGTAAGTCAGTGGCTACGGCCGAGGTGCAGACGGACAAGGGGGAGGGTAAGGAGGAGAAAGGGGTGAATCTGCCAATGAAACTCCCCTATATGGGTTTGGCGATGCCCTTGGGGTTGCATCTTTCTGAAAAGGTCAAGACACGGATCTGGAAGCACGAATTTGTGGATGTGTTTAAGTTGCTGCACAGGGAGGTTCAGGCCAAGGAGGGCTCGAAGGAGGAGGAGTGGGAGCTGACGAGGCGGCCCCGGGTGCCAGTGACAATGGAGAACTAGACTTCGGCATTCTTGATTTATGCCAGTATTTATTGTGAGAGGTATTTGGATCGGGCTATCGCGTTGTTTAAGTAGATGGACATCATTTGCAAGGCCCAGATGCAGTTTGGGGGCTTTGTCTGGTTGAGTTATGATGAGGAATTCAGGGCAACAGTTAGTGCGGATCCAGAGAAGAATTGGGAGGAGGTGGACCAGGAACTCTGGGTGCAGTGGATGGCGTCCATGCACTCTACTGCATCCACACACACGGCCAGCGGGTTGCCGGTGATGTAGCGGTCCTTTCCGCCGCGTCCCGCCCACAGCGGGGCGGGGGGAAGTGCGGTGCCGAATACCCTCATCTCTGGTCAGCCCGCCAAACCAGGGGGATATTCGACGGGGGCTTGTTGGAGCTACAACAGGGGGTACTGCTCGAGATACCCCTGTAAGTTTAAACATGAGTGCTCCAAGTGCGGCGGGAAACACGCCCTCACTCAGTGCCTTACACTCGTCACCCCCTCAGAGCAATGGCGGAACGCCAAGGGGCGGGGCCACCCTGGACAGAAGGGCGCCTACACCGGTTAGGGTGGGGGCGATGGCCCCGTGGCTCTCATGTTACCCGGATCAGGAGGCGGCGTCGCGGCTTTTCTGGAGTTTCACGGAGGGCTTTAGGGTAGGTTATCAAGGTCCCAGAGTGCGTCGGTGGGCGGACAATTTGCGGTCCGTGAAGGAACTGCCAGGAGTGGTTGAGGAAGGAAGGGTAGCTGGCCCGTTTACTGATTGGCCTTTGGAAGATCTGATTGTTTCCCCGCTGGGGGTGGTGCCGAAGAAGGAGGAGGGGGAGTTTTGGATGATTCAATATCTCTCGTGGCCGGAGAACGACTTTATTGCAGAGGAGGATTCGAGGGTGCTCTCTGCTTCCGTGGATGACGCAATCCGTTTGGTGAGGGTGTGCGGGACGGGGGCTGAATTGGCGAAATGCGACATCAAGTTGGCTTTCCGTCTGCTGCCTATATATCCAGCGGATTTCTCGCTCCTGGGCACGCAGTTTGGGGAGGCCATCTACGTGGACAAGGTTTTGCCCATGGGGTGCGCCATCTCTTGTGCATTGTTTGAACTCTTTAGTAACTTTCTGCAATGGGCGATGGTGAGAATTAGTGGGTGCCGCGAGGTCACTCACTATTTGGATGATTTCCTCTTCCTGGGGAGGGCGGCTTCTGGTGATTGCGGCAGGGCCCTGTCGCGTTTCCAGGAGATGGCTTTCCATTTCGGTGTTCCCTTGGCGCCAGAAAAAACGGCTGGTCCCAGCTGTCGCCTGACGTTTCTGGGGATTGAATTGGACTCGGTACAGTGGCTGGCGCGCCTTCCGGAGGCCAAGGTGATGGAAATTCTGTCATGTCTACAGTGGGCGGTCGAAGAGAAACGAATCCCTTTGAGAGTGGTGCAGAAACTGTTGGGTTTCCTGAACTTTGCGTGTAGAGTGGTGGGAGCAGGGCGGACATTCTGTAGGCGGCTCGGCATGGCCATGTCGGGGCGGTGCTTCCACACCACAGAGTCAGGATTTCCATGGGGGTGCGGGCTGATTTGAGGACCTGGATAACATTTTTGCCTGATTTCAACGGAGTGTCACTGGATTTTGACGAGGACAGGGCGGTTTGGCAATGTCAAATTTTCTCTGATGCAGCTGGGTCAGCGGGGTTTGGCATTTTCTGGGACGGGAGGTGGTGCGCTTAGAGTTGGCCTGCTCACTGGTTGAAACAGGGGAGGAGCATCGCTTTCCTGGAATTCTTTCCTTTGCTGGTGGCGCTGGAGATTTGGGGGAGTGAGTTTCAGAACAGATCAGTGCTCTTCCACGTCGACAACATGACGGTGGTGGAACTGGTGAACCGCCAGAGGCCAGGGACCTGAGAGTGCTGCGTTTGTTACGGAGATTCATGTTGGCTTGCCTGCGGCTGAATGTGGTGTTTCGGACGAAGCATGTCCCTGGGGCGAATAATGACATTGCGGATGCTTTGTCTCGTTCGCAGTGGCAGTGGTTCCGGCAACTGGCACCGGGAGTGGATATGTGCAAGACTGAGCTGCCGAACGGCATTTGGGCCTTGGGGGAGTGAGGATGATTGGCCTGGTGGAACGGTCAGTTGCAGATACCACGAGGAAGATGTATCGGCTGGCATGGTCAGAGTTTGGTGCATTCATGGGTTGGAGTCAGGAATCGAGTATGGGTGATCGGTCCGATGTGGAACAGGGTATTAAAAGTGTTGTGCTGTGTTGCATTGATAAAGGGCTTACTGCGGTTACAATTTGTGGTAAACTGGCGGGGATCTCGTTTTATAGTACTTTGTTTTTGGGGTTTGATCCGACGAAAGATGTGATTGTGAGCAGGATGCTCCGAGGATGGGGTACGGTATGTAGGGCAGGGGGGGCAGACTGCGTGAGGCAGTTAAATTTGAGCTGTTGGTTCGGCTGGTTGGGGGGTTGCCGGGATGTTGTTATGATCTTTTTGAATTGAGGATTTTCCGTTTGTGTATTGTGTGGATGTTCTTTGGAGCATTTCGGATGTCTGAATTGTTGAGTACGAGGACGACGGCTGGTAGGGTGTTTGAGGAGATTCGTGTGGATGGGGGGGCACCTGGGGATTTGGTTGGGGCACTCGAAGACTGACCAGATGGGTAGGGGGAAGTGGGTTCGGCTGAATGAGGCGGATGGTGGGGCAGTGTGCCCGGTGGCCGAGTGGAGGGCCTTCCTGGGGACTGCGCGCGTGACGCAAGGTGAAATTTTCTGCCATGCATCGGGTGCCCGAATGACTGCTGGCCAGTTGTTGGCGGTGTTGCGCATGGCTTTGCGAAGGCTGGGTTTGGATGCTTCTGGTTTTGGGACCCACTCTTTTTGTATCGGGGCTGCGACAGCTGTGGCCCGCCTGGGGTGGTCCTGGGACAGGATTCGGCGGATTGGAAGATGGAAGTCACGCTGTTGTGAGCGGTATGTGAGGAAGTGAGGCGGTCGTAGGTAGTTGGTTGGCTGGGACGTGTTTTGTGTTTCTGTGCTAACGTCTTTTTCTTTCGTAGGTTGCGTGGGTGGACCAGGGTCAAAGACGGTGACCTGGATTGTGGGGCACTCCTTCGTGGACTGGGCATCTAAATACGCTGTACAGCAGGTGCACGGCCGTAACCTGGGACTGAAAGGACATTTACATGAGGTACACTGGTGGGGTAAAGGAGGCATGCGATGGGGGCACTACTGCCCTGGCTCGCTAAAATGGTCCCGCAAAAAGGATGCCCGGACCTGTTGATTATTCATCTGAGAGAGAACGATGTGGTGCAGCTGTCAGGTTTGGCGCTTGTGCAACGATGCAGAGGGATCTGGAGGTATTGAAGTCAAGGCTTGCAGGGACTTGCGTTGCCTGGACGGAGCTTGTGCCCAGGAAAGTATGGAGGGGGCAATGAAGCACGGGGCAATTGAGAGAGCACGGAGGAAACTCAACAGGGCAATGAGACCTTTTTGCAGTGACAAGGACATTAATGTGATCTCGCACGGAGGAATTGGACTGGAGGAGCCTTTAGTTTTCAGGGACGACGGAGTGCACCTGTCTCGTTTGAGGAATGCGTATTACATAATGGAGATGAGAGATGTGGTGAGCAAGTTGTGGAATGAGGCGATCTGGTGTTGCAGGGAGTGAGTGCGGATGGGTGCAGTGTGCGTGGGGGACAGCGGACCCGTGGGGGGGTGGGGCAGGGAACCGCCCTACAGGGTGTTCCCTGGTTGGCGGTACTTTGAAGGGATAGGGGGGTCAAGAGCGGGCACACCCATCCCTTGGGGGGAAGTTCGAATAGCTGACAGAGGCATGACTGGAAGGACACAAGGATCGGGCAGGATGACAGGTGATTGGTGGATATGGATGAGGTACGGTATGGGGCTTGGAGTGGTTGTGATGAGGTGGAACGGGTGAAGCGTGTGAGAAGTGAAGTGTTGAGTTGGGGTGTGAAGTTATTTATTTGTTGATGTTTATTATTATGTAAAATTACGCAGCCTGGTCTAATAAATGGCCTTTTACACTTAAACACTGCGTGGTCTGTTTATTGCGCGAAGCTTGCTGCAGCGGTGTATATAACTCAGTCTCTCTTTTTGAAGATATCCATCCTCAGTCAGTAGGGTCTTCGAGGAGCTACAGTTTGTAAGCAGCTGTTAAAATATATTTATTATGGCAACAAAGAGTTATCTGTACATAAAGAGCTATGGTTTGGCAGCACAGACTGTGTGGCTGAAATTCAACAGTAATTTGAAAGTCGTCTCCTAGCTGATCAGCCTCTATGGTATGTCTATGATGATGGACATCTTTCTTCTTGTTTATTTTAAATAACTTTACGTTAAGATTGTCTCATCAATAAATTTTAAGACACCCACCAAGTAGTACACTGTGCATTTACTGATGCCTTTAAAATCTCCTGCTAAATCATTCTAAAATGCAGTTTCACAACATTTTTTAAATGTACCCGCTGATATTTTTACACTCGCTTTGTGAACAAAACAGATAAGTGCATCACAATACAGTCTATGAAGAGATGTTTTTATCTATCTGATTTAAATAGGGATTTCTCAAGGCCGGTAGATTTGCAAAGCTTTGGCACTAGTAGTAGTTTAGAAAAAGAAAGTCCCCACCAGTTGTTTGCATTACAATTTCGATTTTGACGTTTCCAAGAGATGTAACACACATTAGTTGAAAGGATGCTTTCATAGAAATAGCGACAAGTCTGAGGAGAGCCTCGGAGGAGGGAAGGGGTTTGTTTTGGAGAGATGCATGCACAACTCTCCCCGAATCAGAATATGTATCGCTGCCAGTTACTGGGGGTGAGTAGGGCAAACAGCCACGCTCCTGGAGGCAAGTGTTAGAGATGCCTTGGTTTGTCACAAGAGTTTAGCCTTGCTAAAGAGAGGAAGGATGGGAGCAGATGGCAGAGCCGCAAAAAGGAAGCACATAATACTGGAGGTGCCCGAAGCCCCTCTCTCATTCATGACCAAAAAGAAAAAAACTAAGATCTTAAATTCGTGCATCAGGACATTTTCTAGAAGAAGAAGAAAGCGCTTCAGCAAGTGGTCGAGGAGATTTATAAGTCACGGAAACCTTCGCAGCTGTTCCATTGCTCAAAATCAAAGTCATGCCCCCGCCGTATTGGAGGAAACAGGAAAGTAGGCTGTTTTATTTTCCAATTTTTGGTATCAAGCTGATTATACTGATTGAAGCTATAGGAAGTAGGAGATTATTTTCAGAAACATTCCAAACTCAATGAATGTTTTATCAAATAACAGTACTTATGTGCAACTATAAGTAAGATTGTAGTTTGACTTACTAATATTTGGAGCATAAACTGCCAAAGTCATATGGTCCAACCGCAATGTTAGCTCTTAACTCAAATCACAATATTTTGAGACACTGCTAAGGACAACAGAGAGATTATTTACTTTTAAACTGAACTGTAAAAACGGTCTTTGTGCAGTGTTCATAGTTAAAAAAAAAGCTGGAGGTTTTACTTACATATGTATACAAATTAAGAAATGTTAGTGATAATTTTGGTAGAAGGAAATATTAACCAAAAGTTCATCTGTATAAATGTTTTTAAATTACATTGTTCTTTCATGGCACTATCTCAATATGTTTATTTTTAGTTATTTATATATATTTTTTGTTCGTTTTAAAAAAATGTTTAACTCAATTCCTGTTTATACACGCATTATTGATTGGCAAAAATGATTCCATTCATATTTCTCTATGATTGTATAAAATCTGATCGAGACGTGGAAATAGCTCTACCCGTCCAGAGTAGTGCTTAGAATTAAAAGGAGTGGAGGGCTATTGTACAATATGCAGACAATGTTGCTCAGAAGATGTTCTAATAGGTCAGGTACCAGGGTCCACAAGCATTATTAGGTCTAGTTAGTCATGAAATACCCCCAAATCTTGTTGCAGCATACAGAGCACTATCTAACTGTAAAGGAAGCTGCACGATATTGTTGGAGATGAAATCTCAAAAGCATTGGCACACACATGGTTTACATGCCGGATATGGTTTCCAGAAATGTTTGCTTCAAATTGCTATAATTTAATATCCTACATATGGCCAAACTGACCTCCTCGTCACTTTAGTCGAATTTTTAATGGTGTACCTAGTAACTGTTGTAGATGGAGCCGCAAAACGTCAATTTCCATCAAATGGTTTAGGACTGCCCAGTTGTGGGACCTTTTTGATAAAGTGTGATTGAGAAGTTGACACCACTAACCAGTAGGTCTGACCTGTAAAAAAAGGAGATCTTCCTTTTGGGAGTAATACCAGGCCGAAAAAGTAAAAGCTGAATTTACTCACCTGGCCCAGTTGTTTTGTAATGGAGTACAGCAATGGTTTGGAAGTCATCTGAGGCTTCCTGCTTGATATGTTACATAACAAATGTGATTAAATGGGGGTGGGGCGGGGTAGCCGACTAAGACAATTAGTGCACCAGGCAATCGAGTGGGGAAGGAGGATACGACCTCCAACTAGGATGCTTTACTTCAAGAGTTGACTAATTGTAGAGAAATACCATAGATATCCCTGCTCTGAGAGATGGGGCAGTAAGTTGAATGTGGGTGGCTACCCGTACCCTTCAGTGAGTGGTAGGGGATATGGGCCACCCAGACAACAGCCACATTACATAGCCCTGCTATGGTGCCTAGAACCGCTGGACAATGCTGATACAGGATCACCACGCCCATATATCGTCTGTAATTAGCTGTGTATACATTGATAAGTGCTACAGCAAATCAACTTAATCAGACCTAAATAAAGTGCTTCTGTAACAAACAGTGTAAGGAATTAGAACATTGGAAGGTTGGGAGATCCATTTAAGGCAAAGGAATTAGTCTGGCCTTATAATGGTTGGTATAAGGCCAGAGCTCCAACATTCCAGTGTTTGTCTTCATATTTCTTCCTTTTAATTTTAGAATATTCTACCGTTCCTGGGTGGAATGTTCTAAAAGCCTTATAGCCCTTCTGCCACAGGCTATACCTGTTGAAAAAGGCCATCACCCTTGTTATAGGCCCATATTTGGTTTATCAATGTAATATGGCATTTGCTCTCCTTTAGTCTATCAGTACTGGTTTTGATTGTAATGTAACAAATTAGAACGCTGTTCTACATATGTTAATGTATAGAAAACACATTATGTAAGCAGCAGCGAAGGGGGATTTAGCAGTTGGAGGCTGATGACGTTACACTATTTTCTGTGACTAGGTTGGTGAACTGTTCCTTGTCATGCTTTCAGGGAAAATAATAAACCAAGATCTTCATCATCATGTGATACTGCAGATCCTGCGTAGGGCTTTGAAGTGGTGGTAGTCCATGGCACGAACATACAGAAAAAAACTCAAGATTAAGAAGCAGTACCTTACAAACTAGGTTTTAGGGCTTATTAGTATGGCACACGTGTTACTGATTCTGCTTATCTATGTGTATTTTTAAATTGCTTTGTTGAAGAAATAGACAGCCCTGCTAGGTGTCACTCATTAGACATTACATTAACTCTTATTAGTTAGTTCAACTGCATTTCCACACTAATTTAAGTTGTCTTACATTTAGTCTCTCTAATCATGTTTGGCGCTTGGTAATAATTGCCATCTGTACTGTCTGAATGTCCCTGACGGAAACTCAGAGGGCAGCATTAGCAGCTGTCACCAGTCTAGATGCCCAAGCTAAGGGACGAGGAGAGGTCTCATGCATGTGGCCTGTTACATTAAAGAGAGAATTTGCAAACCTCTGGAGATAGAGAGAGACATTATGAAGACAGACTGCTCTAAACCGAACACTGATGGTGAATTGTGTTTTACTCCCAATTTTGTTCCCAAGATGATAGGTTTTTTGTTCAAAATAGGAGGGTCCTTATTTCCCTAGGTTTGGAGAGATCCTTGAAACAACGCAAGTCTAAACTTTTAGATGTAGTGAGCCCTTTGGAGAAATTTTCGATATGACTGAGGAGGCCCAGTAGAAGGGTTCTCTGAAGGATCTGTCTCTCTTATGAAGTTGGAATCAGAGAGCTTTTTATATGCTTGGACATGGAAATCCATCTCTTATTGCTGAAAGTCTCAGGATGTAAGGTGGGGCGTCATAGTCATAGTCGTCATAGTCATAGTTTCTTGTATAGCGCACAGTTCACCAAAGTCTCGAGGCGCTTAGCAACAAACGACAACCAAGTGTAGGGGGGGGTTGGTGAGGTATTAATTGGGAAAGAGGCAAGTTTTTAAGCCCCTACGAAAAGCCTGATGATTGGATAGAGACAGTAGATGTGCAGGTAGCTTGTTCCAAAGTTGGGGGGCTATGTAAGAAAAAGCTCTACATCCAATTCTCGATGTTCTGGCCCTTGGCTGTACCAGGAGGGACTTGGTGCTAGATCTTAAGGTTCTGGAAGCTTTGTACCTGACCAATTTCTCAGCAAGGTAAGAGGGTCCTATCCCATGGAGAAGTTTATGTGTAAGACTAAGGATCTTAAACTGGCTTCTTTGTCGCACTGGGAGCCAGTGCAATTGTCTAAGACAGGGCAGAGAGGGGGACCTGGGGGGCATGCCTAGCACCAGGCGTGCGGCAGCGTTTTGGAGGGTTTGAAGCTTAGTCAACAAGCCCTCATTGATGGAGGTATACATTGCGTTACCATATCCAGATGGCTAACGACCAGTCCTTGAACCAGAGGTTTTCTGGACTCAATGGGTAGCCATCTGAAAATCTTCCGCAGTTTTCGCAGTATACCGTAACAGGAGCCTGATACTTGGGTAACCTGAGCCTTCATAGAAAGGGCAGATTCGATCATTATTCCCAGGTCACGAACCACTTCTTTGGGCTCAGGGCATGGTCCTAGTTCTGGAGGCCACCAATCATGCGACCATAGTGTCTTTGCCTTGCCAAATAGCATAATTTCTCTCTTGCTATAGTTAAGTTGGAGTTTATTTCCAGTCATCTATTCGCTAATCTGAATCATACACCTCTTAAATCTAGTGCGGGTGTCAAGAACATCTAAACTACAGGTGATAAGCACCTGAGTATCATCCGCATAGGATACTGTGGTAAAACCATAAGGTTTTATAATTCTGGCCAAAGGGGTGAGATAAATGTTAAATAACATGGGACTCAGAATGGACCCTTGAGGTACACCAACAGAGAGAGGAGTCCTGCTAGATTCCAAGGAGTTGACCCTAATATACGTATGCCTGTCCGTAAGGTAACTCTTGAACCAGGCCAAAGCCTTGCCTCTGACACCAATCTCCCACAGCCGTTGATGGAGAATGCTGTGAGAGATGGTGTCAAAGGCTGCTGAGAGATCTAATAAGATCAAAAATGCAGAATCACCTCTGTCCAGGGTGAGACGGATGTTGTCCACCACTTCCGTTACTGCCGTTTCTGTGCCATGGGCAGCACGGAAGCCTGACTGCGAGGGGTCTAACAGTGAATGGGTTTCTACGAAACTGGAGATGCGTTTATTAACTAGGTGTTCCTGTACCTTTCCAAAGTAGGGCAGTAACGATATAGGCCTATAATTAGAGACAATGGTAGGGTCACTGGTGGGCTTTTTGAGGATGGGTTTTACCTGAGCCACCTTCCAGTGTCAGATTGTAGCCTCCATGACGCTCCCTATGCGGTGTATTTCAGCCCTTCCTGTTCCACTCTCTGCAGTGCAGCATGATGGGCACTGCTTGACACCCTGACCCAGGGAACTCACAGGATTAGTGCAAGATCGAGGAGCCTGAGGCGACCCACCTGGCCTTTGCACCAATGGCCTTCGGCAGTGAAAGGCATCTGGTTCAGAGTCCATCTGCTCAGCCTGCGCGACTTGGTTAGGACAGAGGAGATTGGAAACTTGGAAGACATGGCACACAGGACAGTTGAAAATACTCACTTGTACCCGAGAAAGTACATTTCCCAGACTCACAGACATACCCACAGCCGCTAGAGGACTAGCACAATCAGGGACACTTCCCTGTCAATAGTGGCAAACCAGGTATTTCGGACCCACCGATATGGAGTTGCCTTGTCTAGCAACACCCATTGTTGTGACTCCTCACTTTTTGCTACACTTCATACTTGGGTTATTTTGTCCCGTCACCTTTGTTGTTTTCTCATTTGCTCCTCGGTTCCCTTTGGTTCTCTAGTTCCCTTATCTACTGTTTGTTGTTCCATCCTTTTTATCCTCTTGTAAGTTTGTCTCCCGATGCCTTCTATCTCCTCTGCAACGGGGGCATTTAATCTTCAGCTCCTGAGAGGGCTTTGCAGTTTGCCAGGGGGTCAGTTACAGCATCCTATCTGTTGCACCGGGAAAATACTGAACTTTGTTACCTTTAAGTCTAACACCTATCCTATTTTAGCGACCCTTTTGTAATGATGTTCTCTCACCCATAAGCCCCAAAGACCAAACAGCAGCCTGCAGGGGTATCTCTCTCCTGCTCCCTCCATACCCCTCTTCTCCCTCGCCTGGGTCTTGGTTAACATCATTGTCCCAGAGCAAGGGGTTAGGTTGACCTCTAGGAGGAGACAGCAGGGCTGGCCTCAACATCCACACTCTTCAATTACTGTTCATGAAGCCTGGATCCTAGGCTCAGACCCTCTCCAGCACTCCGCTGATTATTGCCCCAGTGGCTGCGCATGGAAAGCATAAGCTGATGCCTCACTCCATAGCAGAGCCCTCGTGCTTCTTTCAAATGCAGAATGGCTGCTGTCAGGGCTGAGGGTAAGTCCTGTGCTGGTCGCATATCTGCAGGGCCCAGGCATGCCTGATCCTATCAAGTGAAACGTGGTGAAGGGTAAAGCTTTCAGGCTGGACACGGTCACCCTGCAGAAGACGGTCTAGAAATTAGTGGCTGACAAATGTCAGCCTTCAGCTGCAGAGAAGCATATTCATGTACCTCTAGGCACTAGAAACTGTATCCATTTATTTGAGGCCAAATGACACGCAAACTGTTTAAGTGAGATGTAAATGATATTGTTTAAGTTTTGAACAAGATTATTGATTCATTCATTGCGGGCGAAGGACAATAAGCAGTCTCAAAAGGTGGGTGTCCCTAGGAGATGGGAGGGTGGGAAGAGACTGGCCGAAATGATGCATGGGCTCCCACAGCTTATCACAGACCACCAGCTCACACACGGTCTGGGCACGACAGCCTCGGAAAGGTCCTATTCTGAAGAAACATTTCATTATCAATTCTACGCATGGCTACAAAAGGTACCGGTTTGTTTATACCAATAGGCATATATTTATACTGCTGATTTATTTTAACAACCCTAGTATTTAACACACATCCAGCTGTCATGTGTGACACATTGAGCAAGGCATTGATTTTAAGCCAAATCTCCATATTTGAAACAAATCCAAGCAAAACTACATTTCTCAGAATTTAGCAGTATATTAGCTAAAAAGTCAGTGCAGGCTGAAAACTTCACTTCATGAGGACATTTTGCAACTATACTGGAGAGCAACTCCCAGGCCTTGTCATGAGTGAATACTGCTGCCGGCATCAAGTTTGTAGCAGATAGGACGCTTTGTGAACTCCTGAGGCGGAAAGCCGGGAGCACCATTTAATCGCAATTTTAAAACTTGTATGTTATTTTAAAACTTGTCTTCTTGATTTGTTGCGCACTTACCCTTCCCTCTCCTCCTCACTGTGCTTTGTTTTGCCCGTGCAGCCGATTAGGCGCTGCTACAGGGACTGTGAGGGGAGCCGCCATCTTGGGAGTAGCCCGAGTTGCCGCTGCAGTCTTCCTGTCACTACCATCTGAGCCAGCATATAAGACATGTTTTCTGCCTCGCGCGCAGCACCGATAGGACGCTTTGTGAACTCCTGAGGCGGAAAGCCGGGAGCACCATTTAATCGCAATTTTAAAACTCGTATGTTATTTTAAAACTTGTCTTATTGATTTGTTGCGCACTTACCCTTCCCTCTCCTCCTCACTGTGCTTTGCTGCTGGGACTGTGAGGGGAGCCGCCATCTTGGGAGTAGCCCTAGTTGCCGCTGAAGTCTTCCTGTCACTATCATCTCAGCCAATATATAATGTGTCTCCCTTCCCGGCCGCGCAGCGGGCGCGCCAATGGCGCGCCAAAGGCAAGCCCGTTTGCGCCCGTCCACGCCAGACCGGGCCTAGGAGCCTGTTCCCCTGCCCCTTCATTAATATACGCCACGGAGACTTTGTCAAATCTTCGTAGCTCAGCCTGCTCACTGTGCACAGCCTCCATTGATCATTAAAATTATTAGGCATCTTTCAACTTCCCCCCTGTCCCCCGAGGCCTCTGCCCCAGGAACTCTACCGGCACGGGCCACCTAAGCCTGTTTTGGTCGATATCCAAAGACTAAACATCTTTTATCTCAACACCAGATCCCTAGTAAAACATCAACTTGACATCTTCCTCCTTCTGGCATGCCAAAAACCTGACATCTTATTTCTTACGGAAACTTGGCTTAATATTGAATCATCCCCAGACATCTTAGCAGCTCTCCCTGATAATTATTACATCTTACAGGTAGACCGTGATTTAGGGAAAGTAGGGGGTGGAGTAGCTGCCATTATCAACAAAAGCTATGTATTTTCCAAAATGACATCTCTTGACCTCTCTGCAGTGGACAACCTGGTTATCAAGCTCGACTTTAGGTAGGGATCACTTCTATGTGTATTGATATATAGACCCCCCCAGAGTATGCCCCTATTTCCTTTTTCTTTGTGTGATCAATTGGCCACCATGGTCACCGATTACACCAACATCTTATTAATCGGTGACTTCAATTTCTGGTTTAACAGCGAGCTTGGTGTCCCTTTGGCGAGTGAACTCACGGAGCTTCTCACAGGGCTTAACTTCAGCCATCATATCAACACCGCTACCCATATTAAAGGGCATATACTAGACCAGATTTGGAGTACGAACCTTAGCATTTCCTCTCTTGTCGTCTCCCCTTGTATCTGGTATGACCATTTTCTGATTCAATTCAACATCTCCATCCCTGAGCCTAAAACAAATGTAGACACCAAGGAGGGCTTCATCAGAAAATGGGGCTCCCTGGACATTCCAGCTTTTTGGGGAAATCTAGAGAACTCCATACCCGCTCATAACACCGACCTCAACCAGACCGTGGCTGACATCCCTAACTGGCTTTCAACTGCAAGTGATATATACGCCCCGCTGAAAAAACGTAAAACAATTTGTCAATCTGATGCTCACAAATGGTTCTCCCCCGACCTTAAGGCGAAAAAACTAAATGTCCGCCAAAAGGAGCGAGAATGGAGAAGAACCTATGCCCCTCTTGAAAAGGCCCTTTATTCGGCCGCTCGCGCTGACTACATGAAGGCTATTCTTCTAGCCAAAGCTGCTTTCTTCTCCAATATAATCGAGCAATCAAATAATAACCCCAAGGAAATTTTTTCCATCGTCAACAAACTCTCGAACCCGGGAAGAACCCAGCCCAAGCCCGCGGTCACTCAGGATTTCTGTAATACTCTCAATCAATACTTTCTGGACAAAATCGTGACCATCAAATCTAGCATTTTCGTTACCATTCCCACCTTTACTGACCCGACACACGTCACCAGTATCCATTCCCTGGATCACTTCCCTCTCCTGGATACCCCGTCCCTACTCACCCTTTTGAATAGGGTAAAGTCTGGATCCCCTCGAGACTGCTTTTAAAAAATTTATTTGCTGCTTGTCCCTCTCCTATCTTAGGACTCCTCAACACATCCTTAACTCAAGGTACGGTACCCAACTCTTTTAAAGAGGCAGTTGTGGTGCCCCTCCTAAAAAAAACAGGTGCGGAGCCCACCATCCTATCAAATTATAGGCCAATCTCCCTCCTTCCTTATTTAGCCAAGGTATTGGAGGCCCATGTAACATCACATCTTTCCAGTTTCATCAAACAAACCAACTTCCTGGATCCCTATCAAGCCGGATTCCGATCGGCCCAGTCATCACGACGGTCTTGGACTCCCTGCGTCATAACGCAGATTTGGGAATCCCTCAGGCTTTGGTCCTACTTGATCTGTTGGCTGCGTTTGACATGGTCGACCATGACATCCTTCTCGACCGTGTCGGACTAGCCGGCATCTGTGGCTCAGCCCACGACTGGATCAGGTAATTTCTCAGTGACCGCACGCAGGCAGTTGGTTTGCTCCCCTTCTTATCTCCCTAACTCCACACCACTTGTGGGGTCCCCCAGGGTTCCTCACTGTCCCCTTTTCTATTTAACATTTATATGCTCCCTTTGCTTCAGTCTCTTAAAACCTTTGAAGTTACCACTTTTAATTATGCAGACGATCTGCAACTTATTTTTACAATCGACAATTCCCCAGATTCGATCTACCAATTTCAGAACACCATGCTCCATATACGTCACTGGATGGATGGTAACCAATTAAAGTTAAATCCTGACAAGACAGAACTGGTCCTCTTCGGCAAAAGCCAGCTATTCTGGGGCTCTCACTACTGGCCACCTGAACTCGGCCCCCCTCCGACCCCATCCAGCTCGGTTAAAAGTCTGGGGGTGCTTATTGATAGAGATCTATTATTAAAGCCTCAAGTGAACTCGGTTGTGTCCGCCTGTTTTTTTCAGCTTCGCAAAATAAAAAAGATCAGTCGGATGCTCACACAGTCAGCTTTGACCCAGGTGGTGATGGCCTTGGTGTTGTAACACCTTGACTAAGCCAACGCCATCTACCTGGGCCTTCCCATGGGTCTTAGTAGACGTCTGCAGATGGTCCAAAATCAGGCAGCTAGACTCATATATCGACTTCCGCGCTGGCAGTCAGCCAGACCCTTAATGAGGCAACTTCATTGGCTCCCTATCACACAACGTGCTATTTTTAAAGTTGCCTGCATGACTTTCAAGACTCTACATGCTCGTAGCCCGAAGTTCATCCAAGACCTCCTGCCCAGATACATTCCCCCTCGTAGCCTACGCTCTGCCTCTTAAACCCTCCTTTCTGTCCCTCGCTACAAGCTCCAACGCAAGGGTGGGCGAAGGTTCGCTACCCTTGCTTCCAAATTATGGAATTCCCTCCCCATGGAAATTCGCTCCTGTTCTACTCTTCTTCCGTTTAGGAGGTATCTCAAAACTTGGCTGTTCGTCCAGATCATGGCCTAGCCCTCTTTTAAGTCTTCTAAAACTGTAGTTCCATAGCATCTGTCGGTAAGCGCCATGAAACCTCCGGGTGTGCGAGCGCTTTATAAAACCTTGTTTAGATAGGATAAGATAAGGTAGTGACAACTATTGGCAAAGGACTTAGACTCAGTTTAAATCATTTACTAGAACATCGATTCTGTACTATAGTTACCCTGTTTGAAAGTTATTGTATGGACACAAGTGTCTTCTACTTGCGATAGTAGTGTCACTCAAAGTGCTACACGCATAGGATTGAAATGTCACACATAGGTACACTGATATCCTAGAAGCTATGAACATAAATGTTTTGTGTTATATATTGTTAAAAGATAAGTTCCTTTTCAGGATTTCAGGGTAACTGTGAACCCAAAGCCCTGCTGAACTAGGCGTGGCTGCTCCAGGGAATCAGCAAGTGGGATGGGGATAGGAGGGGGGAAGAGAGGAAGGAGGTGGGGGTTAAGAATAAAAAACAACACTTACCTGCCGGCCGACCAGAGGGTCTCTCCTGCATCCTCTCCTGAGTCCTCTTCCGGGCTTCTTCTCGGCAAAGGAAGCAGGAGGCACCCGTCTCCCAGTCTCCCGATAGCCAGTCACACTGCAATGCAGTGTTATGATTGGCCTGAGAGCAGTGGTTCGGTGCTCAGACTGGGAATGGGAGGGTGGCCATATTCTCCATGCAGGCTGTAATATACTCTGCATGGAGAACATGCAAAGTGTGCATGAATGTTTGGCCGGCCCCAGAGGGCCTGGTCAAACATTCATGCACACTTACATAGTGCCCACCACTCATTGACCCACCTACCTTTAACGGACATGAATTGGGGTGAGTTTTTATTGTGAATGAAGCATCGTGTAGTAGCACGCTGTCAACACATTTCCCATTGAAAGGTCACTAAATTTGCACAGACATATAGTTTTACTGATAAAACTATATAGCACACAAATGATAAGGTGTTAAATACGGCTTCATTTGTAAATCACCAAGTAATCTTGATTTGTTTTGATCCTATTAAAATTAGTTTTCAGCACACCTCACAATTACAAAATAATATGCACCATATATGCTTTCCTAACTCCTGAACGTATACAGTTAATTTGCAGGTATTTACATTTTGCTATCTGATACAAAAAAAGACATGCTACAGCCTTTCCTATCACACTCTCTGTAGTGGTACATTTTTGTCACATAATTCAATTAAGAAACCTCTCTCGCTTTACAGTCAGAGAAAGGAAAGTAAACAACAATCCCTGTGTTAAAAGCTGCTATTTGTCAGAAGATATAGCAGGACATTTGACCTCTGGTTTTGAAGCACCAGCAAATGTGACAAAATTAACACAGAATTGAAAGGCATGTTTATTTATGGACTTTCCCTACCAGCCAAAAATCAGGTCGCAACCAACTGTTTTGGAAACGCTGCTATAGAACACAAATAATATTGCACTTCCTATAATTCTATCTTGCGATACATCACGATGACAAGTACAGACAAGCATCGACCTTAGAGAGTAGGTGGATAGCTTAAAAACCTTAAATAACTTCCAAAGAAAAGTAAAACATGAAACAAATTAATTATACGCAGAAAGTCAATTCTGAACATATGCATGAGTACAATATGTACAGGTAACCAAACCACCTCTTCTGACACAGCAACAGTCTAGGATTATGCTTCTGGATTCTACTGAAGCAATGACAAGTAATGGTCAATAAGATGACAGGAGTGATACATTTACAGGACTGGGTGGGGGTTAGATCACCTTCATATAAATGGCTAGCCCAAAGCAGTCTAACACCATATATAACATCAGTTTCTCTCAGTGAGGCAATTTCCCACTGCACACATAGCCAAGTTAAGAGCCAGTAGGTTGAAGGTTGCTCCTTTTGAGATCCTATTTATGTGAAGTAACAGAGAGACATAACAAGTGAGAAATCAGATGAGACCACTGTGAGGTGGCGAAGAAGCGTGAAATCCGCAGCCATTATTTCCTTAATATGTTCTGGATCCAAATTGCCTTTGAATGTAGGCAAGAAAAGTACACATTCTGTCCCTTGGTTGATTTGAAGAGTTTAAGATCGTTTTCACTTAAGTTTGAAGTTTGTTGCCTGTCACAAAAAAGTGTGTTTGGGACAGACAACTTTTTATCATTTGTGATCACTCTGATAAAACACAGGGTAACTATTTCAGCACTGTGTCCTGGATTTTATGGTAAAACCTGAAGCTAGCATAAAGCATAAATCTTTGTTATGCCATACCTCAGCTGCACCTTTAAAGAATAGAACTTAAAACCAAAGTAAGCTTCCATCCCTAGAATGTTTCTCCTGTCAAATCCCCCTTTTTTCCCAGTGTGTACCTCTTTTGAAAGCTGTTCTTCGACAGATAAGAAACACTCTAATTCTTTTCCAACTAGTTGTGTTATTGGTTTTGGTCACAATGTGTGCAGTTTTTAGGTTTCCCCCACAAGCCAGTGGAAGCTGTCTGGTTGAAAAATATTTATTTTGGGCGTACCAAGAACTTACAGTGGATTTTACCGTGCTCATTGCTCACCGTAGGTTGGTTTTACTGTCAATCTAATTTGCTTGTTTCTTATTCAATGTCTTCCTTATCCATCTTGCGTTTGTCCCTCCCATGAATCACAGATCTTTACGATTATTTTGCTTGGCTGACTTGTATTCTTCTACTAATCACCTTTAGGGAACTACTTTTTCTTTCAGACTGAGCACTCCCTGAGAGTGCATGTGATTTCCCTTGTGTCCTTTCCCGCCTGCTATATTCCGTCCCCCCTTAGATTGGTCAATAAAACTTAAAAGATAATGGCACCTGTATCATTCTGTACAGGTGCATGCATAACAGGTGTGTGCATCTACAGAATAATGCGACCCACCAACATCGTCATTCTGGGAATTTTGGAATTTTCTACTGAATATGTAGTAAACAGTGTTTACAATAACGTGATTTGTGTGGAGCAGCTAAGTGGTGATGTAACAGCTGTTGAGCTGCCAAGTGAGTTATTGACAGAAAAGAATTGATAGAGGAATTTTTCAGCCTGGATGATGTATAAACACACACACATAAAAACAGAGGTGAGAAAAGTCTGATTAGAGGAAAGGTAACCTTGTTCTTGTAAACTTATGGTTGAATTTGAGCCAGATGGTGATGTGGTACTTGGTGAGGCAGTTCTGGAAGATGTGATAAGAAGACTGATTAAAAAATGGATTAAGGCTTCAATTAAGGACAGATGTATGACAGCTAATAGTGAGAGGAAAAGAAGTGAGACATCTGAGGAGGATTTTTTGTCCTTGTCTGAAGGTGAGGATGTGGGTGATAAGACAGGAAAAATGCTGGAATAAGGAAAATAATGCAATATGGGTCATAGTGGAAAGGTGGCCCTGAGAGCTGGAGCCCAAGCTGGCTTTAAGGAAAAGCAGGTTTATCCTGATGAAAATTATGACTTTGCTTGCATAGAAGGAAATGTGGCGAACTTAGGGTTCAAAAAGTACATATATGATATAGTTTATGGTTCAATGGGTAATGAGTTCTTGGGGGAAATGAGAGCTCTTTCTCGAAAGGACTATCAAAGATCCGTAAGGAAAAGAGTGGTCAACAAAATTCCACCTGCAATCAGCGTGTCATGGGCTGGCAGCCAACAGAACATGTGACCTGTTACATTAAGGAGATAATTTGTAAACCTCTGAAGAAAGAGAGAGTTGTTGAGAAGGCGGAATGCTCTAGACGAACAGTGATGGTAAAGTGTGTTTTACTTCCAATTTAGTTCACAAGATTATAGGTCTTTGCTCACCATACAAAATTAGGTTTTTGATTGAGGGTGGTGAAAATCCTTCTCAAGCAACAACCACGTCCTTGCCAGGGTGAATCACGATAGTCACTAAATTTACCTGTGTTTAACCCTCAGGTAGCTTAACGCAAAAGCAGTCAGGCGTAACTTAGAGGCACTGTGTAAACTACTTAAGTAGCACACAAACAGTAATAAAGTGAAAGTACAAAACAAGAAATATCCCACGCTAATTTAGAAAGTTAGCGTTAAATTCAATAAATAATAATGAGAACAAAAGGACAAAAATCCAGCAGAACTGGAGATGTGCAATTTTAAAGGTTTAAGAAAAAAATAGCACCAAGAGGCAGGAAGTGTTAACTGTGAGTATCTGGTTGTGCTAGACCAAAACACAGTCACACAAGTTCATACCACTGAATGGAGTGTGGGCCGGATACAGGAACAGGTTAGTTCTTCTGAAAAAGTTACTTTCTCAAAGTCTGGCGTGCAGAGTTCAAAACTTCAGGACTTCAAAGGAGATCAAGTGATGACAGCCAAGGGTCCAGGACCTGGGGAGGCACCTCTTGGGAATCAGGGACTCAATCCAGCAGAGGACAGCAGGGCTCAGCAGGTCCAGTTGCACGTCCAGTTGCAGCAGGTCACCTGGGCAGTTAAAGGGAGGCCTCTGGAGGTTGTTGTGTCCCTGTAACTCAAAAGAGGAGGTCAGTCAACTGGCCCTTGGAGTCACTCAGCTTAGCCTGGGATGAAGGTAGCAAATCCTGTCTTCCTTCTCAGAGAGCAAGGCAAGCCTCAAACAGTACAGGGGTCCTCTGGTAGCAGTAGGGCATTCCTCTGGATAACAAGGCAGACCTCAAGCAGCAGGGCAGTCCTCTGGAAAAGAAGGCGGGCCTAAAGCAGCAGGGCAGTCCTCTGGAGAACAAGGCAGTCCTTCTTCTGTAATGTCCATACATCCATGAGTGTACTGAAGGGTTGGTCTGAGGGTCCACTATTTAAGAAATGTTTGGTGTTTTCCCCCCATAGGTGGTTCTGGAATTTCCTTCCTGCCTGCCCAGGTCCCAATATGTCTGGGGTGATAAAAGCCTGTTGTCAAGTTCTTTGTGAGTGTGCTGAGGCAGTTCCTTTGAAATGTAAATGGGGCAGAAACAGCTCCGCACGCCCTCCCATCCGGACACTATGGCCCTCTCCCAGTTACACCCATGTTCTACTGTTCACTGTATGAGCTCAATACGTATCTCTGAAGGGGCAAAAATTAACAGGCCCAAACAGCTTGAAACTCCTTGAAGGCCTCAGAAACTTTAGGAGGGGGTCCCAATGTAGAACACAATTACTTAACACACAATTAAATGATAATAACACAAATAAAGAATCCGCAATGTTTAATTCACACAGCAGACACAGTTAGGATATAGTATCCAGCATTTTTCATTATAAAGACGGTTGATTGGTGCCCAGAAAGGGGGGGAAGTGGTAAAGTGAGGTAGGTGTAGGTAGGGAAGGTAACCATAAAACAGACAGTAATCTGAAAAAATGTATCCTGATATGGAAAGTACATATGAACACAAATCACATCAAATCAATTAAGTAACACATGCCCCGAGCAGTACATCAATGTTACAATTTGCGGAGATAGGGGCTGGAATCCAAGGGATTGGTTGTCCCAGGGGATTGGTTGTCGACGTTTCGACCCACTATGTGCAGGAATTCGTAGAACCCTTGCGGCGGGGTCTTCATCAGGACGGGAGAGGGGCTATCAACCTAACAGATTGCCGCTCTACATCTTAGTTGAGACAGTAGGCTTGCTGAGGTTGGACATACACATGAGTTGAGGCCAACCGCGTTCAGGCGGGGGTCAGGGGCGGCCCTGTAGTTAAGGCGGCGTGCCGCTCGAGTTTGTCGGAATTCGCGCGGGGAAATGAATCCGCCCGGCGTCTCGGTACTGACTACAACCATTACCCCCGTATCGTGCAGCGGGCACCGACTAACTCGAGCGCCACGCCGCCTTAACCACATGGGACGACATTGATTTCAACCTCAACCCTGGTTTCAAGAATCTCCTTGTGCCCCACGTCCCTGGGCCGCCCCTGACCCCCGCCTGAACGCGGTTGGCCTCAACTCATGTGTATGTCCAACCTCAGCAAGCCTACTGTCTCAACTAAGATGTCGAGCGGCAATCTGTTAGGTTGATAGCCCCTCTCCCGTCCTGATGAAGACCCCGCCGCAAGGGTTCTACGAATTCCTGCACATAGTGGGTCGAAACGTCGACAACCAATCCCCTGGGACAACCAATCCCTTGGATTCCAGCCCCTATCTCCGCAAATTGTAACATTGATGTACTGCTCGGGGCATGTGTTACTTAATTGATTTGATGTGATTTGTGTTCATATGTACTTTCCATATCAGGATACATTTTTTCAGATTACTGTCTGTTTTATGGTCACCTTCCCTACCTACACCTACCTCACTTTACCACTTCCCCCCTTTCTGGGCACCAATCAACCATCTTTATAATGAAAAATGCTGGATACTATATCCTAACTGTGTCTGCTGTGTGAATTAAACATTGCGGATTCTTTATTTGTGTTATTATCATTTAATTGTGTGTTAAATAATTGTGTTCTACATTGGGACCCCCTCCTTCTAGTACCTACTATGACCCAGGTCCCAGTGACTTAATTTGGGTAAAACCCCCCCTGTACATACCCTCAGAAACTTTAGGGCAGGAAAATGGCAACTTTCTAAAAACGTATTTTCCAAAATCATAATCTAAAATCCATTAAAGAGGATTTTACATTACACTTAATTTGAGGCCAAAAAGGATATTTCTACCTGTTTTCAATCAAAGGTTAGCACTTTATTAAATGTAATAACGTAACCCAAAGTTATCCTATGGGAGAATTAGGCCTCATAGTAGTGAAAAACAAATTTAGGAGCTTTTCACTACCAGGACATGTAAAACTTAAAAATACATGTCCAACTGTTTAAATACAAGGCACCCTGCCCTAAGGGCTGTTTAGGGCCTACCCTAAGGGCGGCATATATGTATTCTAAGGGGAGGTTTGGCCCTGGCAAAAGGTTTATTTGCCAGGTCAAATTGGCAGTTGAAAACTGCACTACAGGCTGCACTAGCAGGCCTGAGCCATGTTTTAAGGGGTGCACAGACATAATATCGACTCCAAAATATCGTTTGGACAGAATATCGAGTTTTAAATATCGTTTGGACAAAATATCGACAGGACAGAATATCAACAGTCAAAATATCGTTTTTAAGGTAAGTGAAGTAATATCGACTGTAAATAATATAGAAAGTGAAAATATCCAAGTATATAATCTAGATAGTAAAAAATATCGTTTTTTAAATAAGATTTAATTATTTATAGTGTTTTTATGTTATAATATGTGTGAAAAGTGTCATTTTATGTTATAATTATTTTTAATTAATGATTTTTTTAATTATTGTGTAATTTTATTCTGTAGCAGGTTGTGGGTTTATAGGGGAATAGGGTGGGAAGTAATTTAATTATAATTAATTAAATATGTAAATTTATTAATTGGTAGTAATAGTTAATTAATTGGTAATTAAATAATATTTGTTAATTATTTAAAATTTAATTGGTAATTAATTTAATTTAATTGATTAATTGCTAATTATGTAAATTAAAATAATTTATTTCCTGTAGCGGGTTGTGGGTTTATAGGGGAATAGGGTGGGAAGTAATTTAATTATAATTAATTAAATATGTAAATGTATTAATTGGTAGTAATATTTAATTAATTGGTAATTAAATAATATTTGTTAATTATTTAAAATGTAATTGGTAATTAATTTAATTTAATTGATTAATTGCTAATTATGTTAAATTAAAGGGGTATTTTTAGGGTTCAGAGTCAGTTTTTGGTTTTTGGGTAAAGGGGTATTTTTAGGGTTCAGTGTCAGTTTTTAGTTTTTGGGTAAAGGGGTATTTTTTGGGTTCAGGGTCAGTTTTTAGTTTTTGGGTAAAGGGGTATTTTTAGGGTTCAGGGTCAGTTTTTAGTTTTTGGGTAAAGGGGTATTTTTAGGGTTCAGGGTCAGTTTTTAGTTTTTGGGTAAAGGGGTATTTTTAGGGTTCAGGGTCAGTTTTTAGTTTTTGGGTAAAGGGGTATTTTTAGGGTTCAGGGTCAGTTTTTAGTTTTTGGGTTAAGGGGTATTTTTAGGGTTCAGGGTCAGTTTTGGGTTTTTGGGTAAAGGGGTATTTTTAGGGTTCAGGGTCAGTTTTTAGTTTTTGGGTAAAGGGGTATTTTTAGGGTTCAGGGTCAGTTTTGGGGTTTTGGGTGAAGGTTTTTTTTAGGGTTCAGGGTCAGTTTTGGGTTTTTGGGGTACAGGGGTACAGTGTAAAAATAAAGTAAAATTAAATTTACATTAATTTAATTTAATGAAATTAAATTAAATTAAATTATATTAAATTAATTTTAAATAATTTAAATTATAAAAATTATTATATACTTACCAATACTTACGTTGTAATGGTAGTGCGTTGTAAAAGTTGCGTTGTAACGTCATATATCCACTGTTGCACTCCTTGGAGTGGGAATAGTAATTTTAACCCCTACGCTATCCAACGCTTTCCCTACTGTTGCACCCACTGGAGTGGGAATAGTAATTTTTACTCTTTTGTATTTGTACGTTAATAATATTGGCTATTATTTAATTACATTTTGTTACTATATATATACATGTTCTAAGAAATATGATTAAAAAAATATTATTTTTTTACTTTCATTAATTATTTAATTATTAAAAGTTATTTTAAGTATTGTTAAGTATATTTTAGTAATTAATTTTTTATATTAATGTAATTAAACATTGTTTTTATTAAAGTCGATATTTTTTACAACTATATTTTTGTAAACGATATTTTTAACTCGATATTTTTGTACTTACCTGTTTGTAGATAGAAACTCGATATTTTGTCTCTCGATATTTTGTCAACGATATTTTTGTTGGTCGATATTCTGTCCCTCGATATTATTTCAGTGATCCGTTTTAAGGGGATACTTAAGTGGGTTGTACAATAAGTGCTGCAGGTCCACTATTATCATTACATTTACAGGCCCTTGGTGCAAATTGGACTACTTTACTAGGGACTTATTAGTAAATGATATGTGGAAATTGTGCCATGTTTTAAGGAATCAGACCAAGCACTTTAGCACTGTTTAGCACTGAGTCCTAAAGCCAACAAAAGTGAATTTCAGATAAACAGGAGGAGTGAAGGCAAAAGGTTTGGGGTAAGACCACCGCAATGCTGGCAGGTCTAACATTCACAATAGGGAGAGACCCTAGTAAATGTTTGGAGAGATCATTGAAACAATTTAAGTGTAAACGTCTAGACGTATTGAGCCCTTTGTAAGTATGTTTGATGTGGCTGAGGAAAAGGTACTGTGGAGATTCTTTCTCATATAAGAGGTTTGAATCAGTGAGATCTTTGTATGCTATGACATGCAAATGCATCTCTAATTGCTGAAAGCTCAGGCAGTAAGAGGTGGTGCTTAGAGACTTGGCATGGAAGAGTCAAGCTATTTTTTTAACATCTCCCGCGTTTGTGATCGAGACAGATTTGAGTCTGAAAGATTGAGGTGCCCCTTCTGGAGACCGGTGGCACATGGAGCTTAGAGGAAAGGTAAATACATATAAATGGATTTGAATTACAGTCATGGTTTTTTATGGGCCTACAAAGTTCTCAGGATCAGAGTTGTCAAACAGAGTTAGTAACCTCATTTTAGGAGCCACACTATGGTTCCCGTGGGAGGAAGAGGAGCTGTGTATCCAAACTGGGGAGCCAGCTGAATTACTGACTCAGGGTCTGCTACATGAGGTCCCTTTCAGATATGTTTCTGATCCTTTACAAAGTGTTGCAGAGGGTAGCGATATAGGGCTATATTGGTATAAGGACCCCTAGCCCTGTGGTCCTCAAGATCGTACTGCCACAACCTACGTGTTGGGGGCAACAGCATGTGAGTCCTGGAATCCAAATGAAACATATGTTGATGTGACAAAAAAACTGCATTAGGGAAATAAAATATAAAATGGACAAATATACCATGTCTAGCATCAGGATGTATGACAAAGTGGACAAAGGAGTGGATAGGGGTTCCTCAACTTTGATGGTGGCGCATGAGGCGTCCCAATGTAATTTGCTTAATGTCCAGCACGGATCTAAAAAATAAAGCACACACTATAAATACTGAAGTGACTATCTTGATAACTAGCCTGCATAGGGAGACCGACAAAAGGGGCGAAATTGAAGTGGTGGTCCACTGTCTGACTGAACCGAAGACACTCCAAAATCAGCTAAACAACGTGCTGAGAAAGTCCTGGACATGCACCAAAGTTCAAGGAAGAACAATGTATGTTTTTTGGCAATGCATCTTAAAATGGGATGATGGAGCACAGAAGAGTGCCAGCATCTCCAAATTATTTTGGTTGGAAAGGAAAGAGATGGTGCCAATCCCCCCAAATCATTAATTTACACACTTATGAACTTCTACAACAGTTAATAATCATAAGGTCGTATTAGTGGCAATGCAGAGCTGTAGAAATCTCTGTAAAAGTAACACAACATGCATTACGTAGGCCTTCATTTTTTCAGACTATAAAAAAATCTCCCCAGAAGATAATACAGAGTTTGGTGAAAGAGCAAGTTGCTTGGGATATGCCTTAGCTATATGCCTCTATTCCGTTTGTGGAACAAAGCAGTCTTGGCTGACAAGATGCTGCACTTGACTGAAGGGTGGAGGAGCAAAGAACTACAGGGTGGGCAAAAGGCAACAACCAGCAGGTGAAGTCTGTTGATGACTTGCATGAAAACTTTGGCAATGTGGTCTGCAGCAGGGCAGGGATAAGGGACCCGTCTACTTGCATGGAGGAAGACCACCACTTGGCACTCCAACAGTGAAGAAACAATGGATTCTATCAAGCTGCAGGAGATTGCACCCCAGACTCGTGAGCAACGATGTTGAGTGTTGGGACTTCATTATGGTGGTGATAACTGTACTTTACATGGCTGTAAACTAGGCCTGTAAAATACCCCCCTTCATTTCAACAGAGGGTACTTTCTGCCGGGGGGGGGGGGGGGGGGGTGACCACAGACGGTTTATCTTCTTATCTTCGGACCTCAACCAAACTTTTGACTTAACTGTTCTCTGAATCTTTCAGATGCTCTTTGATGATGGGAGAGATTGGGAGATGCTCAGAGTACAATGTGATGTTTGCATTTTGTTGTCATACTTTGACAGCTTCGTATTTTAAAGGTGCTTGTTGGGGTGACTGGCACTTCTTATAATGGTGTGTAGATATGACACTTGCAGTACTGAAATTTAAGATATTTGTACTGGAGGGGGCACCCCTAGGGTTCATGTTCAGTTGATGTTTGTCAAGCATTCGAGAAGGGGGGAAAAGCGTGGTCGCTGCGAGCACCAACCCGAAGTGATGAAGGGAATAATGAGGTGAAGAGGAGTTGGCCTAACGGCTAGGGGGGTTATTATTATTATTATTATTATTGCACTCATTTGTAAGGCAAACAAATCATCCCCAAGGGGATCTCTTGGCGCCCGAAAGGAGGTCAGGTGGAACAGACTTGTTTAGAATAACCATGTCTTAAACATCTTCTTAAATTTTGGCAGGTTGGGGCAGGAACGGATTTGTTCTGGAAGCTCATTCCAGTGTTTGTGGGCCAGATAGGAAAAGGCGTGGCCAACCATTTTGACTTTCCTGATCTTCTGGCTGCGAAGCAGGCACTGGTTACTGGATCTCAGACACCGTCCAGGTTGGTAGCTTTCTATTTTGTTTGTCAGGTAAACCGGCCCCAGACCATGTAGGGATTTAAAAAACATGCACAGCAGCTTGAACAGGGCTCGTTTCCTGACAGGGAGCCAATGGAGTTGATGTAGGAGAGGCAGGGAAGGAGTTAACGTTGGCTTATTGAGGGTAAGCCGCGCTGCTGTATTCTGTACTACCTGCATTCTAGATAGCAGGTCTTCCCTACTTCCTACCAACAACGCATTTCCAGAGTTAAGACGACTCACTAAAAGCGACTGGATGAGGGTCTTTCTAGCGTTTAGCGGGATGGGGAAGATCTTTCTCAGCATCTGCATTGTCCCAAAGCAGGTGCCTGTAAGAGTTTTCACCTGTTCTTCCATGGAAAGCTTGTTGTCAATTCTTCCTCCTATGTTCTTGGCCCATCCTTTAGGGGAGGGTCCTTCTCCTAATTCTGGAGACCACCACTCCACGGTCCACAATTTGTCTGCCTTGCCAAACAGCAGTATCTCGGTTTTGGAAGAATTCAGTTGTAAGAAGTTCTTCCTCATCCAACTTGCAATGTCAATAATGCAATTTAGAAACCTGGCTTTTGTCACTTCAGGGTCATTTTCTATGTTTATGATCAGCTGCGTATCGTCAGCATAGGATATGGTTTCAAACCCATGGTTTCTGACGATGGAGGTTAAGGGGGCTACATATAGCTTGAACAGTGTTGGACTCAATATAGAGCCCTGTGGAACCCCCTTGTCAACTGCAGCCGTATGAGACACAAAAGAGTCCAACTGGACGCATTGTGTTCTGTCGGACAGATAATTCTGGATCCATTTAAACACCAGACCGCTGACACCAATCTCTCGGAGCCTTTTCAATAGGATACGGTGAGAGATGGTGTCAAAGGCTGCAGACAGATCTGTCAAGTGACATTCTTCGCGTATCAGTAGCCTCCAGTAGGGCTACCTCAGTGCTATGGAAAGCCCGGAAACCGGGCTGGGAAGGGTCCAAAATCTTATTCTGTTCTAAATAGATGGACAACTGTCGATTGATTAGAGTCTCCATCACCTTAGAACAGCAGGAGAGAAGAGAGATTGGCCTGTAGGTCTGTAAGTCAGAAGTATCCGCCAGAGCTTTCTTGAGCAGTGGCTTAATAGGTGCGGTCTTCCATTTCCGTGGAATGTGGCTGCTGCTAGAGAGATATTACAGATGTCAGCGAGAATATCCTCTAAGACCGGGGTTAGCTCAGACATAGTTGCCGGAGGTACTGGGTCCAGGGTAGAGCCCAATTTAGGGGCCGATTATGATGGCGGTCGGACCTGAGTCCATCCGCCACCATAGAGTAGGAGGGAACCTCCGCATTGCTTGCGGAGTTCCCTCCTGTGCAATTAGGATGTGACCGCCACCCTGGCGGTCACATCCTCTATTTTTACCATTGCGGCGGGTGCGGCTTCAAGCTGCATCCGCCGCAATGGTAAAAATGAAAGCTGTGCATTTGCATGCACAAAGCGGCAGGCACCGCGCGGTGCCTGCCGCTCTGTGCACGCAAATGCAGCCCAGGTGTACACCCCTTCACCCCTGGGGGCCCGCAACGGGCTCCCAAACAAGAATCCATATGCCTTTACATGGCGGACATGCCGCCGTGTAAAGGCATTGAAATTCAGACATCCTAATATGGCTGGCAGTGTCTGAGAGACACCGCCACCATATTAGGCCTTTCCCGCCGCGGTTGTAAGCCAACCGCAGCGGAAAAGCAGCAGACTTAAACCAGGACCCACCAGCCATCCTAATGTGGCGGTGGGTCTTTGGTGGGTCCGAGGAGGATTTTCCGCATCCGCCGGGCCGGTGGTGGCTTCCGCCGGCCCAGAGGATGCGGAAAATCCTCCATCGTAATGGGCCCCATAGTCTGAAATAATAGGGCACCCACCTGCTCACCGGTAATGGTGGAAAAACAGTCCAAACTCTGGGAGCAGGGAGTTTCCTGGAAAGGGGCACTGTCATTATCATCCTCCACAGACCCGAAAGAACGATATATTATATCAATTTTGTTAGTGAAATGGGTCGCAAGGAGATCACATAATTCCTGTGTGGGAGGCGGGAGTGGGTTATTCGACCGTGGGTTAGAGAACTCCTTCAAGATAGCTAAAAGCTCCCTCGAGGAGTCCCTGGCCTCCAGTATGCGAGCGCCTAAATGAGCTCTCCTAGCAGCATTACAGCTATTTAGGTAGCTTCTATGGGCCTCTCGATAGCCTTGTTCATCTCGGTTGGATTTGGAATCTGGGGAACTGGGTTCGAGTCTCTGCAATGACGCTGAACATCCTGTTATTCTGAGCAAATCACTTAATCTCCCCGTGCCTACCAAAAAAAAAAATTATGTGTTCTCATGTAACACAACTGGTGCTATGTAAAGCGTTCTAATACCCGATACCTTCGGGTCAAGTTTGTGCTATATAAAACACTGTAAAATAAAAATAATTTTTAAAAAACAGTGCCATGAAGTCAAAGTCGCTTAATGTGAATGGGTTGAGGGAAATTATAGAAATCAAAATCATTACATAAGCCCAACCTAATGAATTCCCGGAACACATTTATTTAGGAATGAATGCCAGTTCATAGGCACAGGAGTACGCTCTGAAAATGGTGTAGTGGATCCGTAAAGATATATCTTCCTCAAGTGTGAGAGGAAAGGTTTAGAAACCTGGATATAGAAGTGTCCATGATCCAGCTACAGATCAGGGACTGGAACTTTAGTGCTTCTTGACAACTAGTAAGAAAATGTTCGGCACTAGAACTATCTCCCATTACCACGTACATGCAAGGGGAGAGAGGGACCCTTCCTCTGCGCTATCTGGTGATGCAACAAGATATACTTTATTGCTATAAGATGGGTTCTGAACTTTGCTGGGAAAAGCATTGCTGTACTGCTGGAAAAGACATATGTGAACTGAAACCTCCCCAAACACAAAATAATATGCAAATCATGAATACCCTGAGTGACCAGAACACTGAGCTTAGAAAGGTCTTTCGGATGTATGAGGAATATATGATGTTACAATGCAAACAATTACAAAGCATGCCTTTCAATGCAGTTTTTACATCGCAACTACCATTACATCGAATGATTTTACAACGCATGCCATTACAACGCATTTTTTTAAAAATACCATTACAGCGCATTCCATTACAACGCATACCATTACAATGCATACCATTACAATTCATAATACTTTTAGGGCAACAGTAGGGTAAGTGTTGGATAGTGTAGCGGTTAAAATTACTATTCCCATTCCAGTGAGTGCAACAGTAGGGAAAGTGTTGGATAGTGTACGGGTAATAATTACTATTCCCATGTTCCCATGTCCCCAAAACCCATACCCACCCTAAAAACAAAAAAATCTCAATTACGCACCTTATAATGCATTGTAATGGTATGCGTTTAATGGCATGCGTTGTAGTGACATGTGTTGTAATGGCATGCGGTTTAATGGCATGCGATGTAAAGGCAATTGCGTGTAATGAATGCGTTGTAAAGGGAGTGCGTTGTAATGACTGCGTTGTAATGTATGTTTCCCTGTATAAATTCCACACCTTGCACCAAGACCATGTTGAACTCCAGCCAGGCTAGGACACGTTTTCAAGCTGGTGAAAAGGTACTACATTGTTAGTGGATATGTAAGAGCTATGGCAGGACTTTTCCAGGCAGTTTTAGCCTTTGGCATCGCTGGGCGATATTTAGGGTAGAATGATTTCTTTCGGTGATTGGTGTACAGGTCAGCAACAGATGTTCTGTACCTCCTTTTTATGCGTGAGTGCGCAGAAAAATGTATTTTGTACGGTCCTGCTTTGCACCTGAGCAGTACTCTAAACAATCCATTTATTCTTACATTCATCTTCTCTCTACCCAGCCCCCACATGGTCCACACCCCCCCTGGCCTATATCCCTTGCATATTAAACTCCAGATATGGCGAACGCTCCTTCTCTTATTTTGCCCCCAAGTGCTGGAATTAACTCACTCTACGATCTGCAAGCTCCTAAAAGGAATTCAAATTAATCTTAAAACTTAGCTCTTAACTCATGGAGCTACTTCACATCTACCATCAGACCAGTAATATGCTTGCACCAGGATACCCTTTTTAGGGTGATTTGCACGTGCTAAAAATCCACATAAAGTAACTTAACAGTCTTTTTGTTGTGTTTGTTACTCTCATGATGAAAACAACTTACTTTGATCATCCAAAATGCCAGCGACAGCAGACTTTTTGCAAAGAGACAACTGCTTGTATCTACCTTAGCCCCTCAATAGACTCCTATTTGCTGCAAAAGGTCAAAGGGGAAGGGGAAGCATGGAAATAGCAGAGCCGCGTTACCTTCTGTTCCTGTGGATGCCTTCATGACTCCTAAAAACAAGAATTGACCGTGCGTCAGTGAAAAAACACGGCCGTGAAAGTGATTGCGCGCTGTAAGGGTGCCCGCGAGCGATGCGCTTGAGCGATGTGCTTAATGAGGAAGAGATAGGAAAGCCAGATGGTGCCTGTGCGCGTAACTGTGCGCGTAACCACTCACTCTAGGCCACACAAAAAGCATGTGGTCGGATTTTTAAAGCCCACTTACTAAAAGTCTCGCCAGTGCAGCGCATGCGCTGGCTCAGGCGAGACCTAACAAGGAGAGCAAGGGCAAGCCAGGGGCGGCGTCTGCTAGCACAACTGGTGCTCCTGGACCAGACAAAAACTGATAAATTGTTCAGATAAATACTTTACTGTTGCTCTTATTCTCCTCCATCAACAGCTAAACATGTTTGTATTGTTCTGATTTGCGGCAATAACTTCAATTACAAATGGAATTTCATAAATGGTGTCATGTACTGTCTAAACTGTGATTTTTACATTTCTGTTTTGCAGCCTTTTTGTTTATCCTTTTAGAATCCTTGCCGCAGTGCAGCTCCATTCCTGCAAATGTCCGTCCAGAACAGTCAGTGACTCCTCCACAAATCGTGTTAGTAAGAATGCCAGACCTGTATTAATTGCCTGGAATGGTTCCAAAGGTTCACTTGATCCTGCTGCTGCTTGTCCTGTTTCTCATGTGAAATGAATCCAGAATTAGTAATATCAGGAGCTCAGTTCCATAGAAAAAAAGGTTTGGACTGCAGGCAGTAATGTCATCGATTTGGTGTGGCAATGAGCTAAGAGTTTTATGAAATTTATTAATATATCTTCTGAAAACTATTTTTGTCAAACAAATTCAAAACAGGCATGCAGGTGTGATCTATATTTCAAACTCGAATGAGGCTCATTCTTTTGTGATAAGATTAGTTTAGTAAGCCAAAGAAGAGAAGGTGGGATTTTAAATATGGACTTAAAGGAAGCTTCATGCATTAATCAATATGTTGCAATAGTGTCTGCTCTTCACACTGCTCGTTAATCTTGTAGATACTAACCTGTTTGTTTTTATCATAGTTACTATTCGTATTCTATGCTACAGGATAGGATTTTAATTTTAAAATAAATCTTTAAAATATATTGGTTGTTTGCTAGTATTCTTGAGCGTGCCTTTCTATTATAAAAGAGCTTTTGGGTTCCACCAATCATTCCTCTGACACCTCACAAACTTGTTACTTGAAACGCATCTCACTCAAATATTGCTTAGTGGGTTGTGGGGTGGTTGCAGTCCAACTTACTTTCTGTCTCCGGTTTGTACATTGACAAAGCCCTTATTGCCAGGGGATCTGGAAAACCAATCCCGGGTCACGTCCTGGAATACTAATCTAGAAAATTCCAAAGCATAAAAATAAAGGTAGAAAGGAAAAATTCTTGAATTTGGAGCCCAGTTGGCAATAACGTCTTTAGGGACCCAGTCAAAAAAGGTGCACCTGGGGGTATGGTCTGATCCAGGAGCAGTATGGCCTCTATTACTGAGAGCTTCTGGGTCTGAAGGGGGGTCTTTCAGACATAAATGCTCAGGATGGCACCACCTACAATGTAAGAAGTTTGTTTGGGATTGGGCATGTGTCCAAACAACAAGATCAGCACTAAACTTGCTGATTGTCCCACTATTTATCCTGCATATCTCAGTCCCCTTGACATTTGACTTTGTTGTCTCATTGCATTCTCTCTAGTTCTTCCCCGGGTGCATGTACCCTAAGAGGTTGGTCCCTGATGTTGCAGAGACAAGCTGAAGGCCCAGGAACATCAACATCTTTGATGTATCTCTTCCGGCAATGGACAGAGTGGTGTCAACGCGGGCTCCATTTTGATTTTAGGTAGCTCCGACTGGTGAACATATGGTCTCACAGAAGCATGTTATTGTTGGCTGGCGGGGAAGAAGAGTGAGTGGCAATAAACACAGAAGGGGAAGATTAATTTTTCTGCTGCCTGCAGACCTGACCACATGTAAGTTTTCTCCATATGTACGTGTTGCCTTCGTGTCAATGGGTGCCTGCATATATGTTTCCGGTGTATATCAATATATCCATGTATACTTGTAGCACTGTTTTTCTGTATGTTTTTTTCTATGTAACCTGTACGTGTGTGCATTGTTGGGTTGCCCAGGGTTCAAAAGCTGTCAGCAGATCTCAGGTCTTAGATATTTACACTCAACTAACACACTGATGTTTAGGAAGGCCCTTGTTTGCTTACAGAAAACTGTATACAGAACCGGACATTCGTTGGCTTTCCTGTTCTTCAAGTGCTAGAAAGTGATGCAGGAGGTGTACCTAGCCCCAGTGGAGCATCCCATTCACCTAACATGGCAGGCAAGAAGTACATATTGTGAAAGAAAGGACTGACACTGGAGATTATAGATGCGATATAGCAGAGCGATTCTTGGTGTTATTCGGGAACACAGCTATGAGTTTTCACAGCAGAGTTCTAAGTAAGTCTGGGGTTTAAGACAATGCTTTGAATGAGTCTGGTAGTCTCAAATGCGTTCTTCCTTCTCACAATGACTTCCTGCATTATCAATTAATTTATTTATTTATTTATTTATAGCATTTGTAAAGCGCTCTGTAACCCTACGGGCATCCTGGCGCTGAGTACATATAGCTAAACCCTAAGGACACAGAAGAGGGCGGTGAACAAGGTGCTAATCAGATTAGGAATTTTTGTTTCTTTGGTGAAAATTTCGGGAGTTTTTTATGAGAGATTTTTATTTAGGGAAAAGCCATGTTTTCACCTTTTTACGAAAGGTCATCAACTCATTTGTTTTTCTAATATCAGCAGGGAGGTTGTTCCATAGGTGGGCCGCGGCTATACTGAAGGCTCTTCCAGAACTAGATGTGCCAGAACATAATCAAAAACAAATACCTTTGTCTATAATTTAAGAAGGTAAAGGACAATAGTATTTCATGCGAAAATGGATAGTACATCTCGCTTTGCAACACCTGGCCTCAACACAAGCTAAGGCACTTCAATCGATTGGGGGTCTAAAGAAACGTAATTATCGCTACGGGGCCTTCCATGTGACCGGTGCTGGTGGCCTATCAGACCATGATACGGCCACAATTTCAGCCTGGTGCTGAGGTGATAGGTGTAGGGGACAAAAAAAGTTGGGATCCTGAAGATAGGAGTCTGAAAAAACTACCTTCTCTCCCCTCTTCCTTTATGGTGCAGGCAGTCAGGTTGGAAAGGAGCTTGCCAGTGTGGACATATCTGGCACAGGCGGTGATAATAACATTTTGTATATGAATTGAAAGTATGGAAGTCCCCAAAATATCCCTGTTATGTAAAAGGGAGGTATTACAAAGTGAGCTAAACTGGGCCCGAGGAGTTAGAGGGAGGCTTGAAACCTGTTGTAGGGAACTAAAAATAGAATTAGCAGATGGTACTAATTCAATAGGAGTGAGTAAGGAAGAGTTGAATAGAATGACAAAGCAGGTCTCCAGGAAGGAGGATCTCCCATATCTGGAGAAGAAACATTCAGTCTCCCACTTGATAAGCTTGAGGGTAGGAGGCAAGACCTTTCCCTATCTAGAGAGTCTCCCAAATAACAAGATGTGTAGAAGCCTCCTAAGGTTTAGATGCGGGCTAAATCAAATTCTAATGTCTGAAAGAGGAAGTATTATGCTAGGTGAAGGAAGAATTTGTAAGTGTGGCCTCAATGCAAAGGGAGATCTAATCCATTCTTTGGTGGATTGTTTGCAGTTTTTAGCCCAATGGAAAATCTTTTTAAAACATCTTTTTGTATAATATGACATAAAGCATAGGGAGTAGGCTATTAAATGATTGGTTGAAATGAGATTTTTTGATGTGGTATGTTCCAAGGGTCGATTTTTATTATCTGTTGATACATTTTTACAGTTAAATAACAAAAAGCCTTATTGAATTAGATGAAAACTAACGCTTGACTGTTTAAAATGATTTTAGTGAATGTAGATTTTAATGGTTGCATGAATTGAGTTTTAAATACATTTTAAACTGTGTTTTATTGAGTGTCTTTGTATTTGCATTTTATCTTGTTTAAAGAATCATTGTTTAAAAGACTACGGTCTAAATAAAGATATGTTTATGCCATTTCGGGACAGTCTTACCTGCCACACGCCACACGCCGCTGCTGGAGCCCACACGCTGCTGTTCCCCCCGCCGCCGTTGTCATCCACCTGCACGGCCGCCGGGGAGGAGAACTACAGCTCCCAGCAGGCCGAGCGGGTCACTTCCTACATCCTGGTTCTGCGCCCGGAGGCGCTGAAAAAGAGGAGGCTCCCACTGAGGAGCGGGGGGCCATTTCGGGACAGTCTTACCTGCCACACGCCACACACCGCTGCTGGGGCCCACACGCTGCTGTTCCCCCCGCCGCCGTTGTCATCCACCTGCACGGCCGCCGGGGAGGAGAACTACAGCTCCCAGCAGGCCGAGCGGGTCACTTCCTACTTCCTGGTTCTGCGCGCCCGGAGGCGCTGAAAAAGAGGAGGCTCCCTCCGCGTCGCGGGACGCGCGCGGGTCGAACGCCGGGCGAAGCCCGGGCAAAGGGCGGGCCCTCTGTGGCCCTCAGAGGTCTGAGGAGGACGGGACGGGCCACCCCCTTTCGATCTTCGCCCTTTGCTCACTGGAAAAGGGAGGTAACATGCACTAACTAATTCCATCAAAGTGACTGCCATATTCGGTATCCTCCACTGAACTAGTCTTTAACCTTCCTGTGGCCAGATAATTAGTGCACGTCTGCTTTTGCTTAGTCCCTTGTCACTGTTTTATCATATATATATTTTTATTTAGAAAAGCTATCCAAATCATGACTGACAAAGGTCTTTACCTAAATAACACCTTCCAGGGGGGGCAGCGGAAGGGGACATTGGATAACTACCTAATCAGGACCACATCGGCAATCGAGTCCGTCATAGAAAGAGCAGAAAAAATTCTCCCCACAGATCTTACACCCAGTACCCATTCAGCTATGGTGTTATCAGACCAAACTCAAAATATTTCTTTTTTGGAGGAACTAAATATGCTTTGTAAAACTGGGTACATCAATGTTGATAATGGGAATGACCTAACAAATGCTTCTGCACATGCAATGAAAATGTCTAGCCCTCAGTCTGTTGCCACACCTCAACTAAATTCAAGCCATCTTGGTTCTCCCCCTCTATTAACACCTAATGATACTATACAACTGCCAGTAAATGCTCAGGTACCCTATTCTAATAGAAAGCGCGAAGGCCCCAAACAGAGGGGAAGATCAGCTAAAAAACAAAGATTGCATCAAGGTCTCTCTCCGGTGATTAACAACACCCTAAAAACACCAGAGGTATGTTCAAATCTGGAGTTGCCCGCAATTATTATTCCACCTGATCTATTGGCCCAGATTGAACTCCTGATCAGGTCCTTAATTTCCCCACTGGAAAAAAGAATTGAGGCATTAGGGGAAAGGCTCTGCTCCATAGAGGAAATCACCAGGGCAAACATAACACTCACAAAACGAATAGAAGGAAATAATCAAGATGAGACCCTAATTACTGCTGACATTCCCATCCTCCCTGTACAAAGAAATATCACACTAACTCACGTACCTGCCCTCAAAACATCTAATACATCAGCTATATCAAACCCCCCAATAACTCAGAAACCTGCACTTAGAGAAAGGCAGATCAAACCACTTACACCGAAAGAGGGGAAGTCCAACAACCATAATAACACGCAAAGAAGGGCTAACCACATAGATCTACCGCCGGAGGCAGCTCCATTCGTGTGTATCCTATCGGGCGTGCCAGAGCTTATTAACAGTAAAACTGAAAGACCGGCAAATCTGCTAAATAAGGTGTCCTTCTGGCTGACAAAGAATAGACCCCTACCACCCAATATTGATGGAACGATTCTAAATGTTAGAAGGGTCGGGTGGTTGGGATCTACCCCCAAGAATATACGGGGAGACCTGGTTTTGGTCAACTTTAGGGACTCCCGAGTTATCCAACATCTCCGAAGTTGGCAGCCACAAATGGGCGATGGCCCAATTGGAACATAATAATAATAATAATAATAAAACACTTATAAAGCGCATGGCTGCACGACTGTGTGTCCCCGCGCTAATTGCTGAAGAATCTCAACCGAGAGTCAAGTCAAGTCAAAGGAAAAAAGCGAGAAAAGATTATTGAGGAAACAAGTGGGTTTTCAGATTAGCTCTGAATAAGGTTTCCGATGGTTCCATTCTTAAATGAGTAGGCAGAGCGTTCCAGTGTTTCACTCCTAGATAGCGAAAGGAGCGACCACCGATTTTTGATCTATGGATGCGTGGGAGTTTGAAAAGGGACATTCCTGAGGACCTCAGATGACGGGTAGGGCGGTGAATGGTCATGAGACTCCTAAGGTAGGTGGGGCCTTTGTTGTGGGCTATCCTATGGGCATAGCAGAGGCTCTTGAATTTTATTCTCTCCTTAACGGGGAGCCAGTGCAGTTTGGATAATGCAGTTTTGGCAGAGGTTCTTTTGGGAAGGCCTAATACCAGCCGGGCTGCTGCATTTTGAACACATTGCAGCTGGTGAAGATGTTTTTGGTTGATGCCTAGAAGGAGGGCATTCCCGTAGTCCAGGTGAGGTGTAATAAGAGCGTGCACGATGGTTTTCCTGGCTTTGATTGGTATCAGGTCAATGATTTTTCTGAGAGTTCTTAATGTGCCGATGCATTTTCCAATGATCTTATTAACTTGGGATTTTCCTGATAGGTCCGAGTCGATCATGATCCCAAGGTTCTTGACCTTCTCGACAGGTCGGGGACATTCGCCGAGAGATGTGGGCCACCACGCTTGAGACCATAGGGAGGGTTGATTCCCTATCACTAGCACCTCCGTCTTATCTCCATTAAGACGGAGGCAATTGCTGTCCATCCACACGGCCACAGCAGCCATGCACTACGAGAAGTTTGAGGCGAACTCCTCGGTGTTAGGGGTAAGCCTAAACATCAGCTGAGTGTCATCGGCGTAGCTAACAATGCCAACCCCAAAGTTCTCTATGATCTGAGCCAGGGGTTCCATATAGATGTTGAACAATGTAGGGCTCAAACTAGAGCCCTGTGGAACCCCATGGCTGACGGTCCGAGATGACGATTTTAAGGGCGGGCAATGAAGCTGGAAAGTTCTGTTAGTCAGAAAAGATTTAATCCACGCCAATGCGCAGTCCTTTACTCCGATATCTGAAAGACGGGACAGCAGTGTGGCATGTAACACAGTATCGAAAGCTGCGCTTAAGTCAAGCATGACCAACGCTGCTGTTTCACCCTCGTCCACCATCTTGCGGATATATTCCGTGGAGTACAAGACAGCTGTCTCCGTTGAGTAGTTTGGTCGAAAACCGGATTGAGTGGGGTGAAGAATGTTTTCTTCCTCTAAAAACGCCATAAGTTGGATGTTAACAATTTTCTCTATTATTTTGGCGCATTGAGGCAGTAGAGATATTGGCCTAAGATTTTGGAAATGAGTGATCGGAACATTAGGTTTTTTTTTCAGAGGAATGACTTGGGCGTTTTTCCAAGCCTCCGGGACATGGCATTCATTGAAAGAAAGGGTAATGAGTTGGCTTATTTGGTTCATGAGGGCAATGTCCATAATGTCTTTGCATTTATCTAACGGACATACGTCATTAGGGGAGCCAGAGTGGATACTGTTGATTATGCTGGACAGTTTTTCTTTGTCAGGAGTGGAAAAATGGGTAAAAGTAGTTTTGTAAAGAGGGGGAATTGTCGTGCCAGATGTTGGGGGAGTGGAGAAAGTGGCGTGAATTTTCTCTACTTTGTTGACAAAGAAGTCTGCTATTTCTTCGCATAGTTCATTAGAGAACGTGTCCTGCATGTCCAGGCTTGACGTGTCTGTTAGTTCCTTGTAGATCCGAAACAGTTCTTTAGAAGGATTTTTAGCCTCTACAATTCTGTTTTGGAAAAAGTGACTTTTTTCCTCCCTTACAAGTCTCTGGTAGGCCCTAAGTTCTTGTTTGTAGGTCTCCTTCAGTTCCATGGAGTAGTTCTTTCTCCATTTCCTTTCAATCGCTTTGCAACGAGCTTTAGCTATCTTTAGTTTTTCTGAGAACCACGGTTCAGATTTTGTTCTCCTAGCTGGGGGCTTGCAGGTCCAAGGGGCGATTTTATCTAGGGCCTTGCTTAGCCATAGTTCGTATGAATTCCAGGTTTCTTGAAGGGACTGGCCTTGGGGAGGAAGGTGGATTTTTAATTCGTCAATCAGTCGATCTGGGGTATAGTTTTTCCAATTGCGTCGTTTGGCATACAAGGGTTTATGGACATTATTCTTAGGCCTGGTCTTGAGTATGTTGAACATGATCATATGGTGATCTGACCAAATAATGGGGACTGGAGGTTGTATGTCAATACCTTCCCAGGTCGCAAAGATGGGATCGAGAAGATGGCCATGTTTATGAGTGGGGGAGGCGGATAGCAGGGTAATACCCAGAGCTTGTAGGGCAGTCTTCAGAAGTTGAGCTTCCTTAGCATGTAAATCTTCGAAATGAAGATTAAGGTCACCTAGTATCATAAAGTTGTTGTATTTGATCGCTAGTTGCGTCGCCGTTTCTATAAGTTGGTTACAGAAAGGAGTGGCATTGCCAGGCGGCCTGTAAATGAGAATCCCCGTAATGGTCATGCCAGGGGTCACTCTAATGGTGAAAGTGCCACTTTCACTGTTGGTAATGCCCTTGTTAGTAAGGGTGCATTCCAGTTCTTTTTTGAAGATCATAGCAAGACCTCCACCGCGCTGTATAGGCCTATCAATTCTTAGTAAGCTGTAATTCTGCGGGACTGTCTCAAGTATTTCTGGGGATGAGGATTCTTCTAGCCAGGTTTCTGTTAAAAATATTACATCAAAGTCATGATTTAATAAAAGATCGTGAAGTTCCAATTTATGCTTAACCATGGATCTGCAGTTAAGTAACATCATTTTAAGATTGGATGCCGGATGGTTAGGGTTGGGGTCAATAACAAAACGAAAGTTACAGGAGTTGCATTGAGATGATAGTTCATTGGGGTTTATGGAGTGATAACATGATTTAGTGGGGGTCTTACCGATTTCGAGTAACATCTCACGAGTGTAGCGGTATTGCTGGGTAGAGGGCGCAGTCTCGGATGCCAGCGTGATGGTACTATGGCCAGAGTCCCCTGCCCCGCGTCCCGTATGGTCGCGGACGGGCGCAGACGGGCAGGACTCTGGCTTGACTCCGGCGCGCGATCGGCGCGCTCGCAATGCGCGTCCGCTGCGCGGGGCCATGAACGTATGTTTTTATGTGCTCGAAGCGCGACGTGCAGCGCGAGCCCTCACAAAGATGGCCGCTGCCTGACTTCCCTGATAATCAGATGTCCCCTCTGAGGCCGGTCTGACAGTCGACCGAGTCGAGGAGAGGAATCTCGCTACAAAAGTATGTCCTAGCGCAGTAAGCGAGCAGCGCTAATATAGAGGGAGTTCAATTTCAATTTTAGATTTTAAAATCAAGAGCGAGGGGGAGGGAGCGGACACACAGGAAAAAGTGCAAATGCGGCAAACAGTTAAAAAGCTGCCTCCCGGCTCAAGCCTCAGGAGGAAATTAATAGCAATCAGGGGGCCTGCTCGGGTTTCCTGTTTTTATGCGCTCGAAGCGCGACGTGCAGCGCGAGCCCTCACAAAGATGGCCGCTGCCTGACTTCCCTGATAATCAGATGTCCCCTCTGAGGCCGGTCTGACAGTCGACCGAGTCGAGGAGAGGAATCTCGCTACAAAAGAATGTCCTAGCGCAGTAAGCGAGCAGCGCTAATATAGAGGGAGTTCAATTTCAATTTTAGATTTTAAAATCAAGAGCGAGGGGGAGGGAGCGGACACACAGGAAAAAGTGCAAATGCGGCAAACAGTTAAAAAGCTGCCTCCCGGCTCAAGCCTCAGGAGGAAATTAATAGCACATGTAGTTACATGGGAACTGTTTGACTTTTACCCCAGTACTACATATCTGCCCCCTGCAAAATCACACAAATAAATTAACCCTGGCTTGGGCAGGAGTGGCCCTGGATTTAGTAAGTACATACTATCCGCCTATAATTATTCTTAAGGCTCAGACCTGGTCCCCTGACTTGTCAAATCCGTTTATAGAAGGGCTCTTGTCTGTTTTATTTTTAAATGTGTCATTATAAAATTGCAAATATACCCTATTTCCTAGCGACCGACTCAATTGAAAATGATATGACTATGCCCTGTAATTAAGCTGCTAGGGTCTGCTTTTGTCGAACTGTAAAAATGATTTTATTAGTATAATGAACTGTTGATAAATTTTGTTAATTCTGTATATGTAGTGTCCTTGTAACGAATATTTTACTGCTTTTACTGTGCTTTTTATCTTGTACGCTTTTATGAATTTTTTATTGAATTCGAATAAAGCTTGTTGACTGATATGTTTTACTCTCTCATCTCACTTTGCAGTACTGGCAGCATGTTCTGAGAATACATTGATATATAAGGACCAGGAAGAATAAAAAATAAAAAAAAGATATCTTCCCATAACATGCAAGCCTTTATTATTATTCTAAGGCCTCATTACAGATACTTTGTTAACTGTGATGCAGAAATACTGCTCCTGTATTATCAACACAGAGTGTATCAAAAATAATGTGAAGCAGACTTACCACGGCTCTGTACGTAATCCCCTGTAGCATGTGAACATTGGAGCTATCACACCTATTTCTGCACTATATCATGTAATTCCGGGTCTTTTGTCCTGACAGATTCCTCTAGATGTGTTCTGGAAGAAGTGTCCATGGTAATTCCTTACATGGTAGTACGGCATGCATCATAATAATGATGTGGGTGGGCACTCCTGCTTCCACCCAAATTGGTATTAAGAAGCCCAGGTAATAGGGATCTACATTATTTAATGTATGAAGGTTAAGTTGTTGAAATTAATAGTAAATGTCTGCATAAAAGTATCCTTATTTCAGCAGATAGCATGCACAAGCACTTTATCCTACTGTACAATGTTCTGAGATTCTAAGACCACATTACAGGGCCCTGTATACTGTGGGCGCGCCTGGACTCCTATTTAGAGGATAATTCTCACAAGTCACATAATTCAGAGGCGACTGTTTGATTGTACAGGGAAATGTGTGTATTATTCATTTTGCCAGCACAGTATATGATGAACAATAGGTCAGGTGTGGCTTAGTTAGGGTGACCAGCTCACTCCAAGACATTACAGACTTTGCTTCGAGTCCTGAGCTTTTCACTTATCAATCATTCATTAAAGTGTATTAGCCTAATTAGTTCAATGGAAGCAAAATAAGACTGCAATTCCCAGACTGCATTACTTGGAGGGAGGTGGTCACCCTAGGCTCAGCTGAGCAACATTTGAACTATTAAGTAAGATTACAAGTTTATGGTACAGTGGTTTCCGTTTGTTGACTTAGTAACGCTAAGACTCCATTTTAATGAATGAGCTCTCTATAAACGATTGGACGCTACCCTATCTGGTGGAAACAGAACTTCCAGAAGCAGAAGCTCCTTACTACTTAAGCCACAAACATTTAACAAAAAGAAAACCTAGAATGGATCCTTTTCCAGAATGGCCCCTAAAATTTAGAACTCTTTTCCTCCAGAGACCCGGTGCAACCCCTCCTCCTCCATTTTCAGAAAATAATTTAAACTCCTACTAGCCAACAGATTTATCTCACATTGAGGCCTTACCTCTCCTCTCCTGTGATAAATGATGCGAGACTCCATTTATTACAACCATCCACATCTCCGAGATCCACACAGTTTGTCCTTTGCCCGGCTGCCTACACACCGCCTCACACTTATGGGACTCTGCCCATGCCGGCACTTCAAATGACTATGTGTGCCTATTTATTCTGATTTTATTATTTGCTTATGTAACTTTTTTGCAGCATGACCAACTCCACTTATGTGTACATAGCATATTGTTTGATTCATAACTTGCTTTTGTTATTATTGTTAGCACTCTGTCACCCAAAAGGGTCCTGTTCACGCTATTTAACACTCTTTTAAAGAAAAATAAATATAACATTACACCACATTTAGCCAAATATTTCCCTATATTTCCTTACAATGGCTCACTCAATGCTATTAATCAAAACTTGTGTTGGGAGGCCCTATACTCATCCAGAGAAGGAATTTCACTACGTTCTCCAATTCAGTATAACTAGTAATTAAAACTATTAACAATAAATAAAAGGTCTTCAATGAAATGGCTTCCCTGCCCACCACTCATTCTAAAAACTATCCGAACCCCAGTGGTTAATTGTGGTGGGAACGTTCATTAAACATTATATTCTACTTTTCTCCACCAAGACAGTATTTGCCCTCTGTGCAGCAATCCCTTCTCTTGAATTCCCTGGAAATACAAAACTATCTAAGGAAAATATTCTCCTAATTTACTCACTTACTCCCAATTTATTTGGAAGAACATTTATATATGAAGATATGGATTTAATAAAAAGAGGTGCGCAAATACCCACAAAGTTATAACTTTGTGGGTGTTCGATGTGTTCCCAATGACCACTGGCTACATCAGAGTTCCCTTCGCTAGGCCTGCACCCACTGCTGCAAAAATATACCCTAACTGCATATTTTTTTTTAACATATTTTATTGATTTTCCAATAAATTAGTACACTAATATAATGAAATCATAATAAAACGAAACATGCCGTTACGCTTCCTCTCCCCACCCCGTACCATCAGCGACACATTATGCCCTAGTATTCCCACCATATGCCCTATATCTTATGGAATTTTTTGGGGTAAACCATGGCTAAATGTAGGGGTTCTTCCTGTTTTGACCCTAACTGCATATGTTCCGTGTAACTTATAATTGTGGGTATCAATAACTTAAGATACGAATAATAGGAAGGTTTCATATAAGAATATAACAGGCAGTATTAGTGTCTCTTAAATATCGTTTCCAAAAATATTGTCCCATCTGGCGTATATATTTTAATTAAAGTCCAATGGGGTGATATTTTTGCAAACGTAGTTATGACACGATATTTATGTCTGATAATATTCTGGTATCGCGATAAGGGGAACAGTATCTACCAGGACACCCAGAGATTACATTTTTGTGATTTTACATTAAACTTGGAAGTACCAAAAATGTATGAATCATTCCCTATTTTTTGTTTAATGATCCATTGATGGACATTGTCACACAGCCTGCATTCAAGTTGCTCAAACACAACTGCCAAAAATGTACATACTACTTTTTGGTTAGGTAAAATATTTCAGTTCTAAGCATCCACGTTTCAATAAAAAGTAACTTTAAATGAACGCACAAAATCTGCACGCAGTGAACTTTCTGGTGGATAGATTTAATTTCCATTCATCTTCGCAATAATATTCAGCTATTATCCTCCAGAAAAGTGTTATGATGGACTTTTTTTTTCATGCGAGTTTCTTTTAGAAAATGGAGCACTGCCATAGCCTGCTCATCTGCTGAAATCAAGAAGCGACAGTGCTTCCTCTACACAACAGCTAATATCTCATATTTTGCTCCACACAGAATTTCCTGCCTCTTCTGTCCACCGAGGCCACTGTGTCACTTCTTCAAACGCTGACCTTTGTCTCGAAGCGTCTTCAGGCTCTGGTGTGTCTCAACAATAGAGAGAGGCTGGAGGCCCACAACAGAGAGAGGCTGGAAGCCAAACTAATTATAGTGGTGCCTCCTGCTGTGATTGGCGCAGCTAACATCCTGCTCCAAGAAAGGTCAGCCTGCCCAGAACGGCCCCGCCGTGGAGACACGCTCGCCCCAGGGAACAGCTCTGTCGCTTTCACAATGACCTTCGTGGCAGACTTCTCTCCCCATCTAGTAAGGCCTCTTTCAGATTTCCACTGCACACAATGTCCCAAATTCTTGGCCTCATGTTGGCATCAGCCCAATGGAGGAAGCCTTCCGAGTCACTTCTCAGCCAATAACCCAGTGCGACCCCAGTGGATCCAACCAGAGAAGCTCTGGCACGCTGAGTTTTGTGCAAAACTATGGGGGGCAGAGTGGAGCTGTGTGCCCGCATCAAATGATATTTGGCTGTCTGAAGACATGTAAGTCGGGAGCAGCGATGTTTCTTGCACTGGTTTTTATTTTATTTTATTTGCAGTTTTATATAGCGCAAACTCGACCGGAAGGTATTGGAGCGCTTCACCTGAGCACCTACATTAAACAAGGCCACACTGATTTTTTGTAGGCACAGGGAGATTAAGTGATTTGCCCGTAATCACAGGATGTTGAGCTGACGCCGAGACTCGAAACTGGTTCCCTAGTTCCAAAGTTGGCAGCTCTGACCGTTACACCACATCCTCGCCCCACTGATGCGAATCCATACCCAGTGTGTCTCTCAGTGTCCAGGCACACCGAGCTGGCCTTTGCTCAGAAAGTGCCCTGGGCGAAGCTAAATTTTGCACCCCCATTCATCCTCTTTCACTGTCTGTGTGTTGAAAAAGATGGGAGGAGTATGGGGAAAGTGAGTGTGGAGAGGAGGGCAAGAGAAAGGAAAGCCATGAGAAGAAAAGCAGTCAAATGCAGACATGGGTACCAGCAGACCCAAAAAACAGTGTTTAAATGCACTTTTCTTTGGAGCCACGTCGGTAGCTCCTGTGCCCTTCTTAAGGTCGGCACCCCCTGGGCATTGGCCCAGCTCACACATGCTAAATGCCGGCCCTGCAAGCACCGATTCCCGAGCCTGCCAGCTCACATGTGTCGCGCCCGCCCTTGCAAATAATAGACCGGAGCCTGAGCTGGCTTAGGGACGTCTTTCTTTATTCCCTGCCAGCCTTCAACTGACTTACAGACTACAAACCCCTCCCATTCCGGTTCCTGTTTCCTGCTTCCTGTATGCCTGCTCTGTCTGTACACAGAGGTCAGGCATGGCGACATGACATCTCCCCCTTTTGTTCAAAATCTCACCGTCTCTCATATCTCTTCAACGAGTCGCCGGGGTCTCCTTATCTGGCGCCTCGGGCGGCCGTCTCGTTCTGGTGATTGGACACGTCTGTTTGTGTCGCTGGAGATTCTCATGGGGCTGTGATAGTTCTGGTCACCGCTGTCATCGTGGACAGATGAGTCACTCGAAACTTGGCTGGAGGAGGCTCTGCGATGATTGTGGGGATTGCATTTCCTGAAGTGTGATATATTCCTTGTTATCTGCTTGTGGTCAGCTGTCGCCGTGATCATGGTACCTTTCCGTTTGCTGACTTGTAGAGGATGGTACAGATATCGGCTGGCTGCTTTTGTTCGCCGATCGCCACGGACAAGTACCCAGTCTCCTTCTTGGATGTTGCTGTCTTTGGCGCGCCTGCGCCGATCAGCGTATACTTTCATCTTGCGTTTATTCTCATGATCAATCTCAACTAGTGTGTTGTGATCAATGTTAATTGTTCGTGGTTGAGATGTGTGGCTCACCGTGGGTAGTCGAGTGCGGGGCGCCCTGCCTAACATCACAGTGGCCGGGCACTGGTTTGTGGTGTTGTGAGGAGTGGTGCGGTATGCTCTCAATACTTCGTTCAGGGTCTGCTGGATGTCCCGATGTGTCAATTCCGCTTGCTGGATCGCCTTCTTGAGTGTCCCCATGAATCGTTCCACCATGCCGTTAGCTTGTGGCCATAGTGGTGTGATTTTTTGGTGTTTAAAGTTGAGATGTCTGTGAACTCGCGGCCGTTGAATGGGGGCCCATTATCGGACTTGACCCGTAGTGGAATGCCCCAGGCTGCAAAGATCTCGTCCAATATTGGAATGACCGCGGTTGCTCTGGTGGATGGCAGCAGATGGGCGAAGGGAAATCGTGAATACTCGTCCATGACGACTGTGATGTATTGTCCTGATTTCAATGGTCCAAAGAAGTCGATTGCGACCTGCTGCCACACTCCGTCTGGCAGTTCGGACATTTGGAGCGGGGCTGGTGGTTCTTCTCTGCTTACCAGCTGGCATGTCATTCAACTTGTGCGGTATTACAATCCTCCCCCCTCTCAGGAGAAGTCCGTTGGCACTGATGGAGAGTTCGTCTTGGACGCGTTGGAAGGCAGTGAGTTCGCGGAGGTGGTGTTCAGAGTCGTGAGGCGTCGGTGGCAGGTGGCGCCACGAGTTCATGCGAATGCGGGTCATGACAGCTTGCACAAGTGGGTCCAGTGCCGATGCTTCTTGAACAGCTTCGATAGGGACTGTAGGGGAGCAAGCTGCGTCGATTACAAAATGGATATAATCTTCGGCCAGGGAGTGAGTGACTGACGTGACACTCAGAGGATGGCGAGACATGTAATCAGCTGGATTGTCAGCTTTGCCTGGCTTGTGGATGATGGTGTATATATAGTCCTGGAGGCGGAGACCCCACCGTTCGATGCGTGGCGGCATCTTGGCGTTGGGATTGCCGAAAATTGTGATGAGCGCCTGGTGATCCGTGATAATCGTGAAATGCTTGCCGTACACAAACAAATGGAAATGTTCGCACGCCCATACCACGGCCAGGCTTTCCTTCTCCGGTTGGGAGTACGCCTTCTCCGTATCCGTGAGGCTGCGGCTCGCATACGCAATGATGTGGCGCTGGTCAGAGTCTTCCCGGTATTGAGCCAGGATGGCACCCAGACCCACCCGGCTGGCGTCGACTGTAATCTCAGTTCGTTTTTTCGTGTCGAAGTAGGCAAGATTGATGGCTGAGCTGACAGCCTGTTTGATCTCGGTGAACGCCATCTCGCATGCAGTGGACCACTCAAAGGGCTGGCCCTGGCGTGTGAGTTCTCGTAGCGGGTAGCTGATGGTAGCGTAGTCGCGGATGTAGCGAGCGCAGTAGCTCGCCATTCCAAGGAATGAGCGGAGATCACTCACGTCCTGGGGCGTAGGTGTGTCGGCGAGCGCGTTTACCTTCTCTGGGTCAGGCTTCATTCCCTCCCTGGAGAAAATGTGTCCATAGAATTTCAGGTTGTTTTTGTGGAATTCACACTTGGCGGCGTTGAGTGTTAGGTTGGCATCCAGCAGCGCGTGACAGACTCTGTCCAGGGCAGTGTCATGTTCCGTTTGGTCTTTCCCGAAGACTAACAAGTCATCACTGTAGTTAAAGGCGTTGGGGATGCCTTGTATCACTCGCCGGATGGCCTCCTGGAAAATCTCGGCAGCGGACGAAATGCCAAAGTTCAGACGCTTGTAGCGGAACAGGCCTTGATGCGTGGTGAATGTCGTGATGTATCTCGACTTGTCGTGGAGCTCCAGCTGGTGATAACCTTTATTAAGGTCGAGTTTGGAGAACACGGTAGCGCCATTTAGCCTTGTGATCATGTCGCTTATGTGGGGGCCCGGATGACGTTCACGCTCGATGGCAGTGTTGGGCGCGCGCATGTCCACACATAGCCTGACCTTGTTGTCCTGCCCCTTCTTGGGGACCACCACGACTGGTGATACCCATGGTGTGGGTCCTGATGTGCGTTCGATGATGTCCGTCTGTAGGAGTTCCTGGAGCTCATCGTCAACTGCTTGTTGTAAGTGGAAGGGCACCTTCCTGTGGTGTTGAGCGATAGGTGTCACACTCTCGTCAATGTGCAGTTTCACCTTGAAATGATTCAGTTTTCCCAGGCCCTTGAAAAGGTTTGGGAATTTTGCTACGATGTCGGGGGCATCCTCAGTCATGTATAGGAGTTCAACCAATTTGAGTCTTTCCGCCGTCGGTAGGCTGAGCAAACAGTCAGCTATATCAGGTCCTTCTACAACATGGATATAGGCCGGGATTTTTCTGCCTTTGAATGCAAGAGTCGTGTGGAACCGACCCAAGCACGGTAGGGGCTTACGTGACATCCACGTGAATATGCGGACTGCTGCTGGTTCTAGTTTGGGCCTCTGTTTCATGTTGTAGTATTCAAGTGCGCAGATGTAATTCAGTGAAGCTCCTGAATCCAGGACGAACTTTGCCGGGTGATCTCCTATCATGATGTCCAGTTTGGGGTATCGTCTCAGGCGGTCGGGATCCGCCACCATGCAGATATACTCGTCACTAACTTGATCCGCCACCATGCAGATGTACTCGTCACTAACTTGCGATGACGAGTCACTAGATGTTGGTCTACGTGACTGGTGGTCTCTGCTGTGATGTTTGGGGTGATGAGTGCTCGTGGATCGGCCTCGTGATCGGTACGAGCTTGTTGAGTGATCACTGGATCTTGACGAGCTGGATGATCGTCCGTTTCTTCCTTTTACAGCACGTGCATGGTGTCGTGCGCCGTGTCGAGAGGGCGATGACTTGCGCGTTGACTGTTTGGACTGACAAGCTACCTCGAAGTGATTGTCCCTTCCGCATCGGTGGCATCGCTGGCCGATCGCTGGACACTGTCCCGAGTGTGGGTAGTCCTGTCCGCATCTATAGCATGCGGGTGCCGCTGTGGCAGGCTTGTGGCGTCTCGATTCTCGTCTTGAGGGTTCTCTTCGAGAAGTGTGGGTTGGTTTGCTTGATCTGTGAGGGCTTCTGGTGACTTTGTGTGCCTGCATCCGGAGGGCATGTTCTTTCCGGTCGGACTTGTGAGTTTCCATCCGTTTGGCGTGTTCTTCCGCCTGGTCGTTAATTCTTGTGAGTTCCTCAATTTCTTCTAGTTTGTATTGTTTCTTCAGGAGTCGCCGGCGTAGGGGTTCAGATCGGCATCCATCAATAATACGGAGTCGCAGTGCGTCCTCTGTCTTGAAATTGTCAAACTCACAGTGGCGTGCCATCCGTTTGATACGCATGATGAAATCACTCATGCACTCTTCCTTTTCTTGGGATGCCAAGTTGAACGTGTACCGTTCGTAATCAACGTTGCGCTTGGGAAGGAACCGGCTGTCGAGGGCAGCTTTTGTCTCCTCATACGTCGCCGTTTCCGCATTTGGCAGCGCTTTAATGATCTGTGCTATTTCTCTACCTATCAGATTTCTTAACGCAACAAGCTTCTGCTTGGGGTCTTGTACTGACGACCCAGTCATGTAGTCCTCAAATTCTTCACTCCAGCTCTTCCACGCGGGCCCCATACTGTTGCCAGACGTCAGCACCAACGGCTCTGGTTGCCGCAGGAACGAGGCCCCCATGGGCGTGTGAGACATTATGGCTGCGTTAGTAGGTGCTGCTGGCCCTGCTGTAGCGTTTCCTCCAGAAGTGCTGACAAGTTCAGTATCAGACATTTGCGGGCTTCAGGAGTTGGCTGCAAGTGCTTTGTTTGTTGCTGGGGACTTGAGGAGGTCAAATGAGTGTTTTTCCCGCACTTTTTGCGCTTCAGGTTATGAGTTGAGGTGGAGGGCGCCTGACTTCAAGATGGCCACCGGGTGTAGATCGTGGTGTAACCAATGGCCAGCGCCTGACCTCAAGATGGCCGCCGTGCAGGAGGCTGCTGCTCTCTATGCACGTGCATGCATTCGCTCTGCCACAGTCACTCGCTCTCTCTGTGGTGGTGGTCGCGGGACTCACCCTGCGTTGCTGGGCTTTTATTGTTATTATTTTTTTTTATTTTTTTCTTCTTCCACGTCTCTGCGGGTGGGCGGCTCTCGTTCCCGCCTCTTGCAATGATCACGGTGTCCGAGGCTCTTTTCGTGCTCCCTCGTGTCTACTCGTGTATCGGGCATGAACTTGCTGCATGCGTCGCTGTTCCCGGGCGGACAGTGCCGTTCTTTCTGTGCCCGCTTTAGGCAGCTTCCGATGCCGGTCTTCGCGCCTTTCCGCGCTGCCGGTGGAATCAACTGCGGGCTCCCTGGTCAGGCCGGCATGTGCGGCTGGGCGGTGCGTCTCTAGTTGTGGGAGTGTGGAGATCCCATCCTCGTCGCCATTGTCGCGCCTGCCCTTGCAAATAATAGACCGGAGCCTGAGCTGGCTTAGGGACGTCTTTCTTTATTCCCTGCCAGCCTTCAACTGACTTACAGACTACAAACCCCTCCCATTCCGGTTCCTGTTTCCTGCTTCCTGTATGCCTGCTCTGTCTGTACACAGAGGTCAGGCATGGCAACATGACATCTCCCCCTTTTGTACAAAATCTCACCGTCTCTCATATCTCTTCAACGAGTCGCCGGGGTCTCCTTATCTGGCGCCTCGGGCGGCTGTCTCGTTCTGGTGATTGGACACGTCTGTTTGTGTCGCTGGAGATTCTCATGGGGCTGTGATAGTTCTGGTCATCGTGGACAGATGAGTCACTCGAAACTTGGCTGGAGGAGGCTCTGCGATGATTGTGGGGATTGCATTTCCTGAAGTGTGATATATTCCTTGTTATCTGCTTGTGGTCAGCTGTCGCCGTGATCATGGTACCTTTCCGTTTGCTGACTTGTAGAGGATGGTACAGATATCGGCTGGCTGCTTTTGTTCGCTGATCGCCACGGACAAGTACCCAGTCTCCTTCTTGGATGTTGCTGTCTTTGGCGCGCCTGCGCCGATCAGCGTATACTTTCATCTTGCGTTTATTCTCATGATCAATCTCAACTAGTGTGTTGTGATCAATGTTAATTGTTCGCGGTTGAGATGTGTGGCTCACCGTGGGTAGTCGAGTGCGGGGCGCCCTGCCAAACATCACAGTGGCCGGGCACTGGTTTGTGGTGTTGTGAGGAGTGGTGCGGTATGCTCTCAATACTTCGTTCAGGGTCTGCTGGATGTCCCGATGTGTCAATTCCGCTTGCTGGATCGCCTTCTTGAGTGTCCCCATGAATCGTTCCACCATGCCGTTAGCTTGTGGCCATAGTGGTGTGATTTTTTGGTGTTTAAAGTTGAGATGTTCCGCAAAGTCTGTGAACTCGCGGCCGTTGAATGGGGGCCCATTATCGGACTTGACCCGTAGTGGAATGCCCCAGGCTGCAAAGATCTCGTCCAATATTGGAATGACCGCGGTTGCTCTGGTGGATGGCACCAGATGGGCGAAGGGAAATCGTGAATACTCGTCCATGACGACTGTGATGTATTGTCCTGATTTCAATGGTCCAAAGAAGTCGATTGCGACCTGCTGCCACACTCCGTCTGGCAGTTCGGACATTTGGAGCGGGGCTGGTGGTTCTTCTCTGCTTACCAGCTGGCATGTCATGCAGTCTTTTAAAGTGGACTCGACCATCTGGTCTAGTGTAGGGAACCAGACACGTTCTCGTAAGGTCTTTTTCGTCGCGTTCACACCTCTATGTCCTTCGTGGGCCAGGTTGATGACCCCTTGGCGTAACTTGTGCGGTATTACAATCCTCCCCCCTCTCAGGAGAAGTCCGTTGGCACTGATGGAGAGTTCGTCTTGGACGCGTTGGAAGGCAGTGAGTTCGCGGAGGTGGTGTTCAGAGTCGTGAGGCGTCGGTGGCAGGTGGCGCCACGAGTTCGTGCGAATGCGGGTCATGACAGCTTGCACAAGTGGGTCCAGTGCCGATGCTTCTTGAACAGCTTCGATAGGGACTGTAGGGGGGCAAGCTGCGTTGATTACAAAATGGATATAATCTTCGGCCAGGGAGTGAGTGACTGACGTGACACTCAGTGGATGGCGAGACATGTACTCAGCTGGATTGTCAGCTTTGCCTGGCTTGTGGATGATGGTGTATATATAGTCCTGGAGGCGGAGACCCCACCGTTCGATGCGTAGCGGCATCTTGGCGTTGGGATTGCCGAAAATTGTGATGAGCACCTGGTGATCCGTGATAATCGTGAAATGCTTGCCGTACACAAACAAATGGAAATGTTCGCACGCCCATACCACGGCCAGGCTTTCCTTCTCCGGTTGGGAGTACGCCTTCTCCGTATCCGTGAGGCTGCGGCTCGCATACGCAATGATGTGGCGCTGGTCAGAGTCTTCCCGGTATTGAGCCAGGATGGCACCCAGACCCACCGGGCTGGCGTCGACTGTAATCTCAGTTCGTTTTTTCGTGTCGAAGTAGGCAAGATTGATGGCTGAGCTGACAGCCTGTTTGATCTCGGTGAACGCCATCTCGCATGCAGTGGACCACTCAAAGGGCTGGCCCTGGCGTGTGAGTTCTCGTAGCGGGTAGCTGATGGTAGCGTAGTCGCGGATGTAGCGAGCGCAGTAGCTCGCCATTCCAAGGAATGAGCGGAGATCACTCACGTCCTGGGGCGTAGGTGTGTCGGCGAGCGCGTTTACCTTCTCTGGGTCAGGCTTCATTCCCTCCCTGGAGAAAATGTGTCCATAGAATTTCAGGTTGTTTTTGTGGAATTCACACTTGGCGGCGTTGAGTGTTAGGTTGGCATCCAGCAGCGCGTGACAGACTCTGTCCAGGGCAGTGTCATGTTCCGTTTGGTCTTTCCCGAAGACTAACAAGTCATCACTGTAGTTAAAGGCGTTGGGGATGCCTTGTATCACTCGCCGGATGGCCTCCTGGAAAATCTCGGCAGCGGACGAAATGCCAAAGTTCAGACGCTTGTAGCGGAACAGGCCTTGATGCGTGGTGAATGTCGTGATGTATCTCGACTTGTCGTGGAGATCCAGCTGGTGATAACCTTTATTAAGGTCGAGTTTGGAGAACACGGTAGCGCCATTTAGCCTTGTGATCATGTCGCTTATGTGGGGGCCCGGATGACGTTCACGCTCGATGGCAGTGTTGGGCGCGCGCATGTCCACACATAGCCTGACCTTGTTGTCCTGCCCCTTCTTGGGGACCACCACGACTGGTGATACCCATGGTGTGGGTCCTGATGTGCGTTCGATGATGTCCGTCTGTAGGAGTTCCTGGAGCTCATCGTCAACTGCTTGTTGTAAGTGGAAGGGCACCTTCCTGTGGTGTTGAGCGATAGGTGTCACACTCTCGTCAATGTGCAGTTTCACCTTGAAATGATTCAGTTTTCCCAGGCCCTTGAAAAGGTTTGGGAATTTTGCTACGATGTCGGGGGCATCCTCAGTCATGTATAGGAGTTCAACCAATTTGAGTCTTTCCGCCGTCGGTAGGCTGAGCAAACAGTCAGCTATATCAGGTCCTTCTACAACATGGATGTAGGCCGGGATTTTTCTGCCTTTGAATGCAAGAGTCGTGTGGAACCGACCCAAGCACGGTAGGGGCTTACGTGACATCCACGTGAATATGCGGACTGCTGCTGGTTCTAGTTTGGGCCTCTGTTTCATGTTGTAGTATTCAAGTGCGCAGATGTAATTCAGTGAAGCTCCTGAATCCAGGACGAACTTTGCCGGGTGATCTCCTATCATGATGTCCAGTTTGGGGTATCGTCTCAGGCGGTCAGGATCCGCCACCATGCAGATATACTCGTCACTAACTTGATCCGCCACCATGCAGATGTACTCATCACTAACTTGCGATGACGAGTCACTAGATGTTGGTCTACGTGACTGGTGGTCTCTGCTGTGATGTTTGGGGTGATGAGTGCTCGTGGATCGGCCTCGTGATCGGTACGAGCTTGTTGAGTGATCACTGGATCTTGACGAGCTGGATGATCGTCCGTTTCTTCCTTTTACAGCACGTGCATGGTGTCGTGCGCCGTGTCGAGAGGGCGATGACTTGCGCGTTGACTGTTTGGACTGATAAGCTACCTCGAAGTGATTGTCCCTTCCGCATCGGTGGCATCGCTGGCCGATCGCTGGACACTGTCCCGAGTGTGGGTAGTCCTGTCCGCATCTATAGCATGCGGGTGCCGCTGTGGCAGGCTTGTGGCGTCTCGATTCTCGTCTTGAGGGTTCTCTTCGAGAAGTGTGGGTTGGTTTGCTCGATCTGTGAGGGCTTCTGGTGACTTTGTGTGCCTGCATCCGGAGGGCATGTTCTTTCCGGTCGGACTTGTGAGTTTCCATCCGTTTGGCGTGTTCTTCCGCCTGGTCGTTAATTCTTGTGAGTTCCTCAATTTCTTCTAGTTTGTATTGTTTCTTCAGGAGTCGCCGGCGTAGGGGTTCAGATCGGCATCCATCAATAATACGGAGTCGCAGTGCGTCCTCTGTCTTGAAATTGTCAAACTCGCAGTGGCGTGCCATCCGTTTGATACGCATGATGAAATCACTCATGCACTCTTCCTTTTCTTGGGATGCCAAGTTGAACGTGTACCGTTCGTAATCAACGTTGCGCTTGGGAAGGAACCGGCTGTCGAGGGCAGCTTTTGTCTCCTCATACGTCGCCGTTTCCGCATTTGGCAGCGCTTTAATGATCTGTGCTATTTCTCTACCTATCAGATTTCTTAACGCAACAAGCTTCTGCTTGGGGTCTTGTACTGACGACCCAGTCATGTAGTCCTCAAATTCTTCACTCCAGCTCTTCCACGCGGGCCCCATACTGTTGCCAGACGTCAGCACCAACGGCTCTGGTTGCCGCAGGAACGAGGCCCCCATGGGCGTGTGAGACATTCTGGCTGCGTTAGTAGGTGCTGCTGGCCCTGCTGTAGCGTTTCCTCCAGAAGTGCTGACAAGTTCAGTATCAGACATTTGCGGGCTTCAGGAGTTGGCTGCAAGTGCTTTGTTTGTTGCTGGGGACTTGAGGAGGTCAAATGAGTGTTTTTCCCGCACTTTTTGCGCTTCAGGTTATGAGTTGAGGTGGAGGGCGCCTGACTTCAAGATGGCCACCGGGTGTAAATCGTGGTGTAACCAATGGCCAGCGCCTGACCTCAAGATGGCCACCGTGCAGGAGGCTGCTGCTCTCTATGCACGTGCATGCATTCGCTCTGCCACAGTCACTCGCTCTCTCTGTGGTGGTGGTAGCGGGACTCACCCTGCGTTGCTGGGCTTTTATTGTTATTATTTATTTTTATTTTTTTCTTCTTCCACGTCTCTGCGGGTGGGCGGCTCTCGTTCCCGTCTCTTGCAATGATCACGGTGTCCGAGGCTCTTTTCGTGCTCCCTCGTGTCTACTCGTGTATCGGGCATGAACTTGCTGCATGCGTCGCTGTTCCCGGGCGGACAGTGCCGTTCTTTCTGTGCCCGCTTTTGGCAGCTTCCGATGCCGGTCTTCGCGCCTTTCCGCGCTGCCGGTGGAATCAACTGCGGGCTCCCTGGTCAGGCCGGCATGTGCGGCTGGGCGGTGCGTCTCTAGTTGTGGGAGTGTGGAGATCCCATCCTCGTCGCCATTGTCGCGCCTGCCCTTGCAAATAATAGACCGGAGCCTGAGCTGGCTTAGGGACGTCTTTCTTTATTCCCTGCCAGCCTTCAACTGACTTACAGACTACAAACCCCTCCCATTCCGGTTCCTGTTTCCTGCTTCCTGTATGCCTGCTCTGTCTGTACACAGAGGTCAGGCATGGCGACATGACATCATGGTGCTGTTGTGTAGCACACAGTTTCTTTGGTCATCACACAGCGACCAGGCGAAGAGCCACTTTAACACGTTGAGCTGTGATCCCTTGAACAGAATAGGTTTCTAGCTTAGATACAAACTCTCTGCACAGAATGTTTTCTTGTTGTGTGAGAGGTTTGGTGTGGCCTCTCCTTATGATGGTAAAAGTCAGGCTACAAATCTCAAATTACTCAGTGGAGTTGGGTACAAGGCTGGCTTACGATGATTGTGTCACTAACACAACGTCATCAGTAGCGATAGAGTGGATAATTCGTATCCTATATGGGGTATACGTTAGGAGTGCAATGTAATCGCTTGTAGAAAGCGCTCACATATTAGTCAATGTTATGCAAGAAATAAGATGCTAAAAGAAACATGAATCAAGTAACCTGTTCCTACGAAATTAATGCATTTCAAGGTGAAGCTCAATAATTAACGCATAATACTTGTGCTGGAAAATGTAACCAATGTAATTAGTTTATATAGGCCTCATTAGTGAAAGTGATTCAGTGATGTATTAATTGTGTTAGATGCCTTTAGGCTAATGATGTAATGTAAGACACTTATTAATCTAGTTAAGAGAACAATTCTTATTGAACGCAATTGTTTGTCTAAGTACTAACACGCAGGCATAGTGAATTCGCTATTTTAGCCTTAGTCGTAGGCCTACATCTGCAGAACATTTTGAAATGTCCTTGTCTCTGAAACTGATGTTTACATTCTCATGTGAGTTTCATAGAATGCTTTCTGTCTCATATTTGCATTTCATGTGGATAATGTTTGTTAGTGAAGAGTAGGGGTATTGTTGTATTACATAAAGTTGCGGAATGAAGGAGTTACAGTCAGCCTGGCCTGGGGAAGAAAAGGTGGAAGGAAGTGTTTTCACACAGGAGAGAAGACCAAGGACGAACTACTACAGAGGGCGTACATGGAGAAGGCCGTGAAGGGAGTCGACGTCATAGAAAAGCTTGTGGCTGAGCCCATTGGAGAGTAAGTGTGAGAAAAGCATAATGGGATATTTGCAGACTATGACTGAGTATATGATGCATTGTAGGGAGGGACAGACCCCCCATTCCTGTTCGCCATCTTGACAGAGAGCACCTGAGTGCTAACTTGTTCCCTTTCCTCGGTTGCAGTTTTATGCCTCAGACCCATCTTATGGTGGAGTGACTTGTTAGGAAGGCTGTACCTACTAATATCTTTTGCTCTTGCAAAATCTTTATGACATGCCACTTCGAGAGTTAGAGTAGGGATAGTTAGAAGCAAATACTATATATTGAAGAAGTGAAGATGCAGGGGGACTTTACATTTTGCTTTCTAATTTCTTGCAGAATCATCATAGAACATATTTTTCCTTTTATGCTTCATCGAGTGAACCTCTTCAAAAGATTTGGATTTCTTCTATTTCCCCTGTACCTTTACATTCTCATGCTAAGATTTGTCCATGTCCAACTATTTTTGAATTTATAATAACATTGACTAACCTTCAATTGGTTGTCGACTTGGGGCCAGATGTAGGAAAATCGTATTTACCGATTCATAAATACCGAATTTTACCGATTCGGTATTTATGAATCGGTAAATATGAAGGAGGGAGATTTAGGTAGAATCAGTAATTGAATTACCGAATCTGCCAGTATTTAGGCTCCTACATCTGGCCCTTGGTTTCTTAAGTAGCCTTTTTGTGTTACACTGTATTTCAATTGATTTACGATATTTTACTCCCCTCTACACTTTCATGCTGCTAAAAAGAACCATTGAAAGACCAACATTGGACTGGAACTGAACATAAGAGCCCAGACCCTTTCAGAAGCAGGACCAGCAGCATATGCCTTTCTGGTTTCCCTGCAAGTGCAGAGATGGAAGAAAACTGCCCTGCTCTCTGCACTCACAGAAAGCTGTGACAAAAGGAACTTATCAATGGAAAGCTGGGAAACTCAGTTTTCCAGTCATTCATTTCCTGGCCTGCGATGAGCCAGTAAATCCATTGTGATGTGATCACCACGTGCAATGATTATGGCTTTCATCACATTTGTGGTGAACGTCAAATGAGGCATGAACTTGCTTCTACCAATAAAAATATAGACATCGGAAGCTACATTATTGTTCAAGAAATCTGAAGAACTCATTTCATTCTTCAAGTTTCTGGAAGGAAGATGGTTATTATTTTCTATTGTTGACACAATGCCAAGTTTTATACAGTCCGTTTATGGTCCCACTGGTGTTTGCTTTGTGTAAATGGTGTGCTTAAGTACTGTTTCATGCCACATATGACCCCCCCCCCCCCATAGTGGATATTGTGAACTAAGTTGCTTGCGCTGGTCAGGTTGTTGGTGGCTGTTCATGATGGGCCTCAACAGTAAATGCTTTATATCATCCTGGATTTCATAAATTTGCCCATATGCCATGTGTGACCCCCCCACCCCCCTGCACAGTGGGTACTGTGAACTGAGTTGCCTGCAGTGGTCAGATTGCTGCGGGTACTGATGATAGGACTCAACATTTCATGTTCTGCGTGGTCCTGCATTCAATAAAGTTTAAGCTTTTTCTGAATGGCATGTTTCAGTACTGTTTCATGTAACATGTGACTCCTTCATAATGGATACCATGAACTGAGTTGCATGAAGTCGCTGGGTTGTTGGTTGTTCATAATTTGGCTTTTCCGAATGGCATCTTTAAGTACTGTTTCATGTCCCTGCAATGTGGATAGTGTGAATTGAGTGGCACCACGTATCTTGCTTAACATAATTCTGCATCCCCTAAATGCATTTGCCTCTTCTGGATGGTGTGTTGCAGTACTGTGTTATACCAACCATTACCTATGTATTGAGGATACTGTGAGCTTTGTTCCTCAGGTCCTCATGATGGGGCACACTTGAGAGCTTTCAAGTTGAGGTTAAAGGCAGTGCAAGTTCTCACTGTGCCTATCACTGTGTCATAAATGTTTTATGACTATATGCTTATCCAATTTTTGGCTTCAAAAGCAGAGCACACTGAGCAAAGGTTGCATATATGCCTATTATATTGCCATTTTGTGTGAAAGCGTGTGAAGGTAGGCACAGATTTTGAAATAGTGCAGCTTAGCTTGAATGTTTAGAATACTGCTTGTGTTAATGGTATTCCTGCTGTTCTTATTGTTTCTTTGATTGTAAGTAATGATATACATACATTGTTTTAGCAAGGCATATTGTAAATTTTGTTGGTGGTTTGTTGCATTTTGGAGGTCTTTTGGCTCAATTGTATTGTGTGTTTCATTAGAGTGATTTGCTATAGTATTGCTATTGGTTATGGCTTTTTTATAAGCTTTATAGTTGGTAGAATAGGTTAAACTGTTGGATTTTTTTTACAGTTTGACTTTGTTTCATTGCTTCTTCTGTGTAGATTCTATTTCTCTTTTTTAATCATTTGTATTGTGTGCTTTTCGTTGGTGTGATTCCTGTTTTTCTTCACTATTACTGATGGAGAAATTAGATGTCTTAGCTTCACTTCACTCATTTTCATTTTTCATTATGTTTTTTTTCAGGCTTTTCCATTCAGATTTTTTTAAATCTCATCTTTCACATATGGCTTCAAAATATATGTCTTCTGCTGCAGCACCGGAGCTGATTCGGGAATCCAGTACAGAACCAGTGCTGATGCAAGAATCAAGGACTGACATCACACCAGATGCTGATGGTGGAAAAGAATCTGCCAGTGATTTCTCTATCAGAGAGGCCCTTAACTATTGAGCAGGAAGTGAAACATCCATGGTAATGGTTCCTGCAGCTACCCCACAATCTCTTCGACTTGTGCCTGCTGTAGCAAGGGCAGAGGAGAAGCTGAACTGGGTTGCTCCGGATGGAGTCCAACTAGTTCTAACTCCTTTTATAATAATAATAATATATAAGCTTTATTCGATTTTCATAAAAAATCATAAAAGCACAACACATACATCGAAAAATAATCACAATTAATATATGTTTACGTATGCGTTAACAGTTAAAAACGGCAAATGTAATAATCAAATCATTAACAAAATTCGTGCAAATACAGTATGATTTAAGGTGCAATTTGTACTGTCTGACACAATGAGCATAGAGGGACCCAGGCAAGAATGTTTTACCACATGGTTTATGTGGTAAATAAATAAATAATACCTCTATTTTTGGATGAATAAATGAATAACAGATAGCTCAATAAATAAGAGTCAAGATTCGAGGTAGTAGGAGTTTTGCAGGTTTAATACAGCATAAGGACAGGAACAGGACAACCTGCATAGGAATAGGATGGCAGGGCCCAGCAGCTGCTGGGGCTGGATCTGGGATGAGCGCGCTCACATTTAATAACAATACACGATCATATGTACTAAAACAGTTGCATTACAATACATACGATAGGCGGAGCAGTGGGTGTGGTCAATAGCAGTCGCGAAAGATAAGGGTGAAAGTGGGTGTAACAGAGGCGTATACATAGACATGTGATGCAAACGTAACAGAATATGTCATAAATGGGGCGGAAACCATGGAGGGGGCTACCTGAGGAGCCGGGACCTCTAACCTGATGGTGCGCGCAAACTGGCAATGACGTATTACTAGGAGAAGCTGGGGGCTTCGAACTCTGTGCTAGGAGCAGAGACTAAAGTCTGGAGAGTCAGGGCGACATGTACCTAAGCAGTATCTAGTATCTGATGTTTAGAGAACATGTTGATATGAACTAAGAGTCAGGAGGGGAGAGGCTAACGGACTCTAAGACTGGAGCATGCATTATTCTATATGTAGTGCGTGATGAAGAATATGAAATGACCATTAAATGCAGTATTTCTCTTACATGGAGACGTAAAGGCTAGACAATGACGGAAACTATTGATGCGATTCAGTAGCTTTAGGAATGCAGAGAAGGAGGACTGAACTGATAACTGGAATCATAACATACTCTTGGCAGACTCAGAGGCAGAGCCAGGCTGAGCCGGGCACTGCGAGGCAGGAAGTAAGTGAAGGGTCGAGGATACAGGTGGGGGCTGTATCGCTCCTCAGCGAGGCTTCAGGAGACAGGAGACAGGAGCTGAATCTGGTGTCCAGGCCCTTCTGAGGCCTAGAAACGGGGACTTTACAATGGAATAACGTGCACACTGAGAAACGTGGCAACGTAACTTTACATAGGCCTGATATTCGTAGTATTCACGAGAACTGGAAACTGACATACTAGAGATGGACACAACTGTAATTGCGTCATTAATCGAACATAGGGAATGCATATGCATATTTAATCATGCACACATAACATATGATGGAGGACGCGTAGGGACACAGAACATGGCAAAATTTACTTTTCCACATTCCCTCCTTGTCACTACGTTTCCATCAGGAAACATCAATATTCATGATACCATCTATCATTTCATACAGTATCATTTGCTCGTCTCGAATTATCCTGGAACGGGATCTAGAACGGGGCTTGGGACTAGGAATACATGATGTAGCACAAATGCCACAAATCGCAGGGCCACATTGTATACAGAGGCAGCAGCTGAATATGATCGCTACTGCAATACCTAGAAAGGACAAGACTTTCCATCCCCAGGCGGAAATTATATTCCAGAACCAACCGGACCATGTCCAGGTGCCTGGATCTTGGTGTAACAGATGGGCAATTTTATGGAGTCTGGTTATAGCTGAATAAACAGACGGCGCGTTATTTGGAATGAAAATGCAGCAACTAGATCCGATGACTCTACAGGCCCCGCCCCTATCGGCCAGTATGACGTCAAGGACGAGACGATTCTGTAAAACGACAAATCTCATAGCAGATTGCTCTTCGGTTAAGTTACCTAGAGCAGAGGCAGTCTCATTGACTACAGCTTCAAGGGTTCTGGTTAACCTACGGATTAGCTTACTATTCTGGATAGGTCCTATAAAGAAAAAGAAACCTCTGTTGAAATCTGTATACTGTTCTAGGGCAGTTTCAGTATAATCGACAATGGGGGACTCCCTTCTATGTCTAATGTGTACTAGATGTGTATTTCTATGATAATCAGATGGGGCTAGGAAAACTGGTGGCAGTAGGAAGGCAATGTAACAGGTTCCCTCCCAATCGAGGGGCAGACGAATATATGCAGTTTGACCACAAATAAAATAAGAATGGCGTGAAGCTTTGAAAATAGATTTCCCACTGTCACTATACTTGACAATAGTAGTACAATCGCTATGTCCTACATGTACGGAACCATTATTTCTAACACATAATTCGCCTTTGACTGGTAGTACTGAAATAGCAGGTAAGTCTGGAGTAGTATCAGACTGAACATTCAGGACCATGAAATTCGAAGAATAATTACCTAAATTGTACACTTCATTTTCTAGATCTAACCCTGTTCTGTGGGGAAGACCTTGCTTGTCTGGAAAACATGTACTGTTAAGAAAAGACATATCTGTTGAGGATGACGTTAACGTGGACCATGCTCCACACGAACCATTATGCGAAAATGGATAAGGAAAGAGTGGCAGAACTCCCTTCGGTGTCTGGAAAGGGGGGAGTCGACCACATACCCAACAATTAGTGGCATTGCTGGTCTGGTGTGAATAATGTAACATGCGGATGAAAGAATTATTTCGCATAGCGAGGCGGTAAGAGAGTTCATGAGGAGGCAGATCACTAAACGTGTGTTCTACTGTAGCATTAGCAGACTTATTTACATGAGAAACTGAAAAATACAGATAAAATGCATAACTGGTGCAGGAAATCATAATGCTGAGAAATAATATGAAACATAGAAAAACGATACATCGGATTGAGTTTTGACTAACTCTCTCACTATGGGGGTCTGTTTTATACATGTCAGAAACAGTCTAACCGTTTCACCTAGGGGAGGACTTAGACAATCAAACTGGCTGACTTATTTTACTAGACCGGAGTTTCAACTTATACTCCTGTTGCGGAGTTTTCTCTAACGGGGAGGGTGCAGTATCATTGTTCTTTGCGGGACAGTCCTTGAGAATAGTACTTTGGCAATCCTTCAAATCCTGGGAAATGTTCTTTGAGACGGGTTTCAGTCCATAAAATTTCTTTACGTGCGAAAGGTGCACCCAGCCTTTGCGTCCCTCCAACTTCACGGCTGTACGGGTGGCGAGGAGGACCTGTCGGGGCTCCTTCCAGCGAGGCTCTAGCGGACTTGAGCGGTCAAAATTGCGAACCAGGACCATGGATCCTGGAACGATTTCATGCGGTGCCACCTCGGTATTGTCTGGAAATGCGGCGGCAACCTGTGAACGACAAGAGTTGAGGGCAGACATCAAGGAAGCTAGGTAATCTGTCAGCATATTACTTGAAACATCGGTAATACTTCGGGGTCTAGGAGTACCCCACATGTTAGGGGGGCGGCCGAATACGACCTCATACGGGGACAGACCTGATCTGGAATGTGCGACCATGCGCATGTAGAACAGAGCAACTGGCAGAGCTACTAGCCAGTCTACACCTTTCTCTTGACAAACTTTTGCGATACGGATTTTCAAAGTCTGGTTATGTCTCTCTACGAGACCGGCTGCTTCAGGATGGCGTACACAATGGAACTTCCACTGGTACCCTAACAAAAGGGAAACATGCTTCATTAACTCTGAGGAGAATGGCTGGCCGTTATCAGAATATACGACCCTAGGGAGTCCATAACGGGGGAAGAACTCACGAACCAACTGCTTGGCAGTGGTCGCGGCTGTGTAATCTGGGACCGGATATGCTTCTGTCCACCTGGACAAAGCGCATACAACTACAAGGACATACTTGAAACCTCGACATCGCTCCATCTGAATATAATCCATCTGGAGGACTTCAAAAGGGTGGTCAGGAGGTTGGAATCCCCCTTGTTCCACCGGGACACTTTTACCTGGTTTAAACTGGCAACATATCATACAGGTACGGACTTTCTGCTTGGCTGCAGCTCGTAAATGCTTGTTGAACCAAATGTTCTGGATACTGTCTATCATAGCTTTTTCTCCTAAATGTGCTGGACTATGTGCGGTATTAATAATGACTTGAACCATAGAGTCGGGGAGAAACCATGTAGCTTTTCCCTTCGTCACCCATCCCTGATCTGTCTGTACCCCTCCTTGTTCAGACCATTTCTTGATTTCATCGGGAGTAGCATGTAACTGGATATCTATAACATCTTGAGTAGGGTCTTTAACTGTCATACATGTAGTCGGATCTGGAGTGTGTGTCGGTGTCTTATTTACTGGAATGTCTGGTGTCTGAGCTGTAAGCTTGGCTGTGCGATCTGCTAGATCATTACCTTGGGAAATGGTGTCAGTAACTTTCGTATGTGCTTTGCATTTCATGATAGCAATGGACGACGGTAAATGTATGGCATCTAACAGAGCTTGAATAAGGAGACCATGCTGAATCTTGGTTCCATGAGAAGTCATGAAACCTCTCTCCTGCCAGAGCACTCCAAAGTCGTGTACAACTCCAAATGCGTAGCGTGAATCTGTGTAAACATTAACTTTCCGGTTCTTGGCGTGTATGCAGGCTTGTGTCAGAGCAACTAGCTCTGCTGCTTGAGCAGACAGGGTGTCAATACGGTGTGTTTCAATAACTTCAGTGTCAGTAGTCACTGCATACGCGGCGACTAGTTCTCCTGTACTTGTTCTCATACATGAACCATCCACATAAAGTGTCAGGTCTGGATCTGGAAATGGAATATCTGTCAAATCTTGTCTTGGCTTTGTCATGATGTTAACTATTTCCACACAGTCGTGTGTGGCAGAATTCGAAGTAACTGATGGTAACAGTGTAGCAGGATTTAAAATATTGCAGCGTCTGATTTCTATGTGTGGCTGAAACAGTGTCAATTCATAACCTGTTAAACGTGCAATTGTCAAGTGCTGAGTCTGTGTTCGGTTTAAAAGAACTTCCACGGAGTGTGGAACCTGTACTGTCAGGGAGTGTCCTAATACTATGGAATCACTTTGTCTGATAGCTAGTGCTGTGGCTGCAACTGACTTGAGGCACACAGGCAGAGCCTGGGCTACAGGATCTAATGTGCTCGAAAAATAAGCACATGGCTTGTATTGTCCTGCTTGATCTTGTGTGAGAACAGATAATGCTGTACCTTCGCGTTCAGTGACGAAAAGTGTAAAAGACTTACTGTAGTTTGGTGTAGCTAGAACTGGAGCTTGACATAGGGCTTTCTTTAACTCATTGAAACTAAGTGTATGTTCAGATGTCCAAGGGAGGACAGTCGATACGGCTGCCTCCTGTGTCGTTAACTGTATCAGTGGCTTGGCTAGAAATGCATACTGAGGAATCCATTGTCTGCAATAAGAAGTAAGGCCAATAAAAGCACGTACCTCCTTCTGGGTCTTGGGCTGAGGAAGACTCGCTATTAATTGAATACGGTCAGGTGTCAACTGCCTACCCCTCTTGGACAGTAAGTGTCCTAAGTAGACCACTTGCTGGACACAGAATTGAAGCTTCGAAGGGGACACCTTGTGTCCCATCTCGGCTAGGAAATACAAGACTGTAAGGGATGCTCGCTCGCAAGCACGTTCAGAACGGGCTGTGATCAGTAGATCATCGACATACTGGAGCAGGGCAGTGTCAGTTGGCATGTGAATGTTGTCTAGTTGTCTCTTAAGTGCTTGACTGTAAATACTAGGACTTTCTGTGAAACCTTGAGGAGCTCGTGTGAACATATAGCTCCTTCCATTTAAACAAAATCCGAAAAGAAACTGGCTGTCTGGATGAATGGGAACACTGAAAAACGCGTTCTTGAGGTCAATTACAGTAAAGAACGTGGCTTCGGAATCGATGGCTGTCAATAGGGAAGAGATGTCTGGGACAACTGGGTACTGAGGAATAATACATTTATTAAGCTCTCGTAGGTCAATCACTAATCGATATACTGGGGGTGCATTTGGATCAGTACGTTTCATGACTGGAATGATCGGAGAATTGCATACATTGGAGTCAGTTTCTACAACCACTCCTTGAGCGATGAGCTCGTCAATAATTTTGGATAAGGCTGCTACAGCCTCAGGTGGCAATCTGTACTGTCTGATTCGTGGTAACACTACACCTGGCTTGAGAGTCACACGATGGGGTGTGATTTGCATATAACCAACATCAGTTGGACCTTGCGCCCATAGATGCTGCGGAACATTAGACAATCTGGGATCAAAATCTCGTAATACATAGTGACCCTTGAAGTCACGTAGGAACAATCGTATTCCCTCTGGGGAACAGCATATAACTGCACCTAATTCTTTCAGTGTTTTAATGCCTAACAGATTTTCTGGACATGACTTAGTAAGTAACAGATCAGTAGTGCGGGACAATGGACCTACTTCTAGAGTAACTGGCTTTGATATCTCATTTACGATAGGTTTTCCTGAAAATCCAAGGGAAACATTTCTTGAGCCTGAGAGTGGAGCCCCTGGAACTTCGGCGTGGCTAATTGTGGTCCTACTTGCCCCTGTATCAATCAAAAACTTTCTGTCTTTCCCTAATACTTGACTGTGAATATAGGGACCTTCTTGATCTACAGGTATCTCGATGAGAGGCAAGCCTACCTCCCTCTCCAGGCTGTTTCATGAATATGGCTGATACTCTGGATACTCGGACTGTGCATACTGGTACATCTGCTGTGTAACATGCTGTGTTGCAGCGATAGGCTGCGGAGCTGTAACTGTCTGTGGTGCATTCTGTGGCTGAGGAATCTGTGAAACTTGTTCTTGTCTAGGCGGACGTGGTCTTTCTTTAGTCTTACCAGTAGCTATGTTGTGTTTCAGAACTGCACACTCGTTTATAAAATGACCTGGCTGTTTACAATAATTGCAGTTCCCTTTAACGGGAGCTGCAGGATGACTGGCTTGATTCGGACCCCTCTTCTGACTGTCTTGAGGAACGGATTGTGCAACTAGTACTTTCATTTTCGTGTCTTTCATACGCTTTCTCTCGTGTTCTTGTTTTTCCCTGATTCTATTCTGGTGGTATTGGAGCATCTGTAACATCTGGGACGGGGTATTAGCTTGCCAGGTACTTTCGACTTTCAAAACTCGATTTTTAATTTGTGGGCTTGAATTCTCGACTAATTTAGTAACAAAAAGATGAGGGTATGACTCACTACTTGTCTTGAGGCCACTGTTTATGGTAAAACATTTCTCAAATCTGGAATAATAATCACTAATATCTTCGTCTTGTTTCTGTTTACAGGCTGAGATTGCATCCCAGTCTTCCTTTCTCGTTGTTAACAATCTGGGTAAAACTTGAATCAATAATTCAGGTAATTCTTTACATTTTGCTCCAAGACCGGTACCTGGTACTCGTGCCTTATCTTCAGCTTCTAGAACTGCCCAATCGATCTTTTTCTCTCCCACCTCCCATTCTTTTTCCTTGAGTTTTTCATACACCCCTGCGGGCAACAGAACCTTTAACATTTTAATTATATCTGGATACGTGTATTCTCCCATACGGAGCATGTCTTTTAATTCTCGATGGAACCCTGCTGGATCTTTATCATGACAGGGGATTAATTTTTTCATCTCTAGGAGTTCCATCTTTGTAATCGGAGTGTAAACAAACACTCGTTCTAGTTCGCCACCCGTTCCTCTAACTGGGTGGACTTCTCGTAACGGATTCTGTCTGTCCATGTAAAATGGTTTACTTTCTGGGGGTGAGACATGAACAAAATACGGGTTCAAAAACGTTCTATATTTGTGACGCTGTTCTAGAATGACACTAATTAAATCGGTACCTAAACCTTTCCATTTATACTGGAGTAACTCATTCAGGATATCATGTAACGGGCCTGGATCAGAGTGCTGACCCTCATACAATGTAATGAGGTGCTGGATCATATACATACCCGCCAGTCGTTGCTCGGCTGGGGGCATTTTCAGAAACATTTGTGCCACTATTTCGTCTGGAAAAGTGGTAGAATCAGTAATCCATCGGACTGCTGATCGGACCAGTTCTTGTTCATGCATAGTACTTAACTCACTATAACCGATTCGTGATTTCAGAATGTGATCGGTAGCTTGGAATACTTGTTCTAGAGAACCTTGTTCTGGTGCTGGATGATGAAAAATAGACTTGTGTTCTAGGCGTAAATGGCGATCTGGAAATCTAGATTTTCCTACATACGCTATTCTGTCGGGATTCTCGTCCTCTACCTCTTCAGTATCAGAGTTACTTTCTTTCTCGCTTACTTGTGCTGCTTTACGTTGTTCGTGTATCCTTATTATTTCTTTACGAATCTTCTTATACATACTCTCTATAGCACCGATAGTCTTGTGCTTACCCTCGGCTATATTATCACTCCACTTTGTCAGGGTTCTCATTTCGGCTTGATCTTTGGTCGGATAATCTTGTTCTCGTATTAGACAATTAATCAAAAACTTTAATAGCATGAGCTGGACTTCAGCTTTTCTTTGGCACATGACATCACTAATACTTTCTGGATCATTCCCTGTACGGATGAAACGATATATTCTGTCTAGATCTTCTTTCATATCTGGTAGGGTGACTAGATACTCGGTCACCTTTCTTACGCGTAATGAATATAAAACCATACTATCCTCGCCTGGGACTGGATCATAGCCACATTCGGTAAGGGCTTTTCTTATTTCTGCAACAGACTGATACCTGGGCGTACGCTGTGACGCTTGTGCATGTAATTCGGCTGACGTTAAACGCTTATGTGGCGGCGGGGTTTGAGGAGTACCTCCTCCTGCGGCCCCTAAACTAGAATCGTCGACTGATCCTCTTCGTACTAGTGTGGCAGGAAATTGAAATGCGGGCTGAACTGGTATGGCGGGCTGGACCGGGGGGACCGTAACAGGTACTGCAAGGGGTACCCCGGTGTCTGGAGGAACGGGAAGTGCCTGATTTACAGGGGCTGGCGGAGCGCGAACAGGATTTGCATATTCTGGGACTGTGTCGTCCAAATAGGACGAAATAAAAATATCAGCTGCGGTCGGTTTGTGACGTAGCTTGGTCGGAACTAATGGTGGCGGAAAGTTACTGGATGCCTCCGGGGTCGCTTTTGGCAGGCCCTCGGCAAGAAGAGGATACATACCCTTAATAAGAGCATGCCTCTGTCTGTCTGACTGTTCGGTTTTAACTCGTTCACCAATCTCGATTAATTCCCTTTCTTGGGCTCGTTCCAAGGATTCTCTACTTAATTCTGACTTTCTGATTTCTTTTTCGGTTCTTTTATGAGCTTCTTTGCGCCATAACTCGATGGCATCTTTCTGTGACTGTCTGGCTTTCTTTTTCCATAATGCTTCTTCTACTCGCATGATGCACTCGGCATCCCATGTACCCGATACGGGCCATCTATACTTTTCTTCTAACTGTTTGGTATACTCTACCCATAAATCTAGATATAATATGGCACTTATGCCATGTTTCTGATACATAAAATGACCTGGACTGTCCCTAGGCGGAACTGGAACTGCTGCTTCCAGCAGACCCTTTCTAGTTTTTAACTGACGTAACTTAGAAAACAAGGGCATGACTGGACTGTAATCTAGACACAATACAATACACAATGAACACGATACTTATTCCCCATTCATACCACGACATTAAAATACATGAAGAACATTAAAATAACAGTTCGAACAGAATACTACCTGGAATACGGAACACAGAATACATGAATTTTCTCGAGAACAGAACTGACTGGAACAGAAACTAGATGCACTGCTGAAACAGTACGAAACTTACCGGTCTCATACAGAGACACGTCAGGACCCGCATCCACCGAAGTGGACACTTCGTTTGTGGGTCTGTGTACCACCAACCCACGGACCAGAGTCAATCAGATTGACCCTGTCTAGATACTACCCCAGTAACGGTACTCACCGGGCAGCAAGAACGGAAGGCCTCAGACTGGACGGGACTGCTTGGACGCCGGACGGACGAACTTCGGGCTTCTGTTACGGGTGGGCCTCCGGATACCTCGGACCTTGGACTCTCGGCTTGGGCTCTGGTCGGGACTCGCCGCGTTCCTCCACCGCCTCGTCTGGATGCTGGACCGCCTCCTCCGTCTCCTCCGTGGGCCTGAGGGATACTTGAAGCAGAAATATCTGCACGTGCACGGTATGGTTCCGTCACGGCTGCAGAGGGTCAGGGGGCCGGCGTGGCTTCACCGGCGCGTGGGGAAAGGGCAAGTCCCTATTCGGGCGCCATTATGTGGTAAATAAATAAATAATACCTCTATTTTTGGATGAATAAATGAATAACAGATAGCTCAATAAATAAGAGTCAAGATTCGAGGTAGTAGGAGTTTTGCAGGTTTAATACAGCATAAGGACAGGAACAGGACAACCTGCATAGGAATAGGATGGCAGGGCCCAGCAGCTGCTGGGGCTGGATCTGGGATGAGCGCGCTCACATTTAATAACAATACACGATCATATATACTAAAACAGTTGCATTACAATACATACGATAGGCGGAGCAGTGGGTGTGGTCAATAGCAGTCGCGAAAGATAAGGGTGAAAGTGGGTGTAACAGAGGCGTATACATAGACATGTGATGCAAACGTAACAGAATATGTCATGAATGGGGCGGAAACCATGGAGGGGGCTACCTGAGGAGCCGGGACCTCTAACCTGATGGTGCGCGCAAACTGGCAATGACGTATTACTAGGAGAAGCTGGGGGCTTCGAACTCTGTGCTAGGAGCAGAGACTAAAGTCTGGAGAGTCAGGGCGACATGTACCTAAGCAGTATCTAGTATCTGATGTTTAGAGAACATGTTGATATGAACTAAGAGTCAGGAGGGGAGAGGCTAACGGACTCTAAGACTGGAGCATGCATTATTCTATATGTAGTGCGTGATGAAGAATATGAAATGACCATTAAATGCAGTATTTCTCTAACATGGAGACGTAAAGGCTAGACAATGACGGAAACTATTGATGCGATTCAGTAGCTTTAGGAATGCAGAGAAGGAGGACTGAACTGATAACTGGAATCATAACATACTCTTGGCAGACTCAGAGGCAGAGCCAGGCTGAGCCGGGCACTGCGAGGCAGGAAGTAAGTGAAGGGTCGAGGATACAGGTGGGGGCTGTATCGCTCCTCAGCGAGGCTTCAGGAGACAGGAGACAGGAGCTGAAACTGGTGTGCAGGCCCTTCTGAGGCCTAGAAACGGGGACTTTACAATGGAATAACGTGCACACTGAGAAACGTGGCAACGTAACTTTACATAGGCCTGATATTCGTAGTATTCACGAGAACTGGAAACTGACATACTAGAGATGGACACAACTGTAATTGCGTCATTAATCGAACATAGGGAATGCATATGCATATTTAATCATGCACACATAACATATGATGGAGGACGCGTAGGGACACAGAACATGGCAAAATTTACTTTTCCACATTTTCCGTAACAGCATGACAGATCTTAAAAAACAAGATACCGCAAAAATTACATGCTCATCTTCAAGTTTTAATAGTGTTAAGAAGGCAAGCCTACAATTTCTTACCCCCCACCGATTTAAAAGAGGTTTTAGATAAAGTTTTCTGGGGGTGGAATAGAAAGTGCAAAAGAACATTATATGCAAATTAGATTGCAGAGCGGTATTATCACAGGTGCAGGGCAATTTAGAGGTAGACCAATAATTCATCTCCGGTACAGATACCATGCGGAAGAAGGTCCCAAGGCGAAGACGGGACAAAAGCATTCTGTGGTACGGGCTGGGGTCCACAATTAGGTACATTTGCATGCCTTCATTGGGGGTGACTTCCTGAAAATGTAAGATGGTTTGTTTATTCTTTTCAGCATTCCATCTCAAAGTTTCCAAATGGGTGATTAGTGTTTTTTTGAGAGCTGATCTAGATATTCCCTCCAGGGTTCTAGGTTTTACATAGTATTCTGGGAGACCCAGCTCATTAAGTAAAGATCTTACATACGACAGCCATCGGAAACTTGCAACCCCATCTAGGGCCAGGCAATCCTCTAAGAGGTCCCTATTGAAACTGGCTTCCCTTGTGGTCCAGACCTTGTGCCACAAGAGAATTGGGGCCGTCTTAATTATGTCGCTCAGGTACTTAACTCCTGTCTCTATGTGCGTCATAAATGAGGATGAGGTTTTTGCTACACCTAGGAGATAACTGATGAAATGATTCTCACAGCCCTGCAAAGATTGATCCTTCTCAATACCCCAAAGTCCCGCCCCATAGGTGGCTGTGGGCACACACTTCGCCCGGTATATCTGTACCAGCTCTTTGATAGGTTTACCACCCACTCTGTTGGAAAAAGCGCGTAAAGCGCCTATGGTGCGAATGAAGGCCAGTTTCCTCGCTTCAATCGCCTGCTTCCAACGGCATCGCCTGTCAAACAGTATGCCCAAGTAGCAGAACTTATCTACAGTGGCTATATTCTGTTTGTCCAGGGAGACATTACACGGCGCCCTCCTACGCTTGTTGGTACATGGCATGGTATATGTTTTTGAAATGTTCACTTTCAGCCCTCTATCCTGCATGTACCCTGCAAATTTAGTCACCGCCCTCTGTAGTCCCACTTGAGTCTGGGACATTATTGCCGCGTCATCGGCGTACAAGAGAATTGGCGCCGGTGAACCTTTCACGGTAGGGTAATCATTTTGAAAAAGAGCGAGGTAATTGCCCACTGAATTTATATAATAAGTGAATAGCCTTGGGGCCAAAATACACCCCTGTCTAACCCCTCTTGACAGGACAAATTTATCGGTACTTTCGCCCTGCTTGCCATATCTTACTCTTGCCCCGCAGTTGTGATACAGCTCTCTGATGAAAGTGATTATGTGTGCATCAATGCCCATCTCGGCCAATGTTGACCATAAAAAGATATGGTCCACGCAGTCAAAAGCACAACTTAAATCAACAAAAGTTATAAAAAGTGACCCACCTCTAGCCAGAGTGTATTTCGCACATAAAAGCGCCAGGTTTAGACACTGCTCGGCAGTCCCTAGGCCCTTCCTAAATCCATATTGGAAGTGTGAGACAATGTTGTGCTCTTCCTCCCAGTCCTGGAGCCTCTTCAAAATAATCCTCCCTGCTAATTTCATGAGGCCATCCAGTAAAGATATAGGCCTGTAGCAGGTCGGGTCATCTCGCCTGCCCTTTTTAAAAATGGGGACCACTATTGCGTCCGACCAAGTTTCAATAAACCCCTTTTGATTGCCCTTGTTCAGCACATTTGTAAGCAGAGGGGCCCAGAAGTGTGGTTCAGCTTTGTACACGTCAACCGGGGTACAGTCTGGCCCTGGTGCTTTGCCTGCTGCACTGTCCCTAATTGCATCCTGCACTTCACCTACTGAGAAAATAATATCAATCGGAAATGGGCAGACTGGGAGATGGGTGTCCCTCCTACTTTCTGTATTTTGGGGAGATATTGGAGTCAGCCCTATCGAGATGGTAACGTCAGCAGGCTTTGTGTGTTTATATAATTGCCTGAAATGTGTGAGCCATCTATCGCCCGTTATTGCCAAATCTATTTTATTTCCACTATGATTCGGTTGGTACAAAGATTTGACCAATCTCCAAAATTTAGTGGTGTTTTTCTGGGAGGCTGCTTCTCTTAGTGTGGCCCAAGCTTGCTTTTTTAAGGCCAGGGTTCTTTCTTTTAATACACGCTTATATGCTTGCCTAACGCTGCGGATTAAGTGGGGGTCCCTCGGTTTAGTGGCCAAAACTTTTTTAAGGGCTTTTAGTGCTTTCGTGCACTTCCCATCAAACCACCCTTCTCTAGGTGTGTAATTATTAGCTGCCCGGGTCAGCAGATTTTTAATCCGATATTGTATATTGGCAAAAGCTGACATGACTAAGGAGGGGTCCGCATCTTCCTCAAGGCAAACATTAACATTGTTTACAGAGTCGGAGATTAGCTTTTTCAGAAACACACTGGGGGCGATCTTCTCCCATTTCACCACGTAACCATTAGTTTTAGATAGTTCTACCCTATAGGGATACATGCAATGGGTAGGATTTTTAACATTTCGCTCCTTTACTTTTACACTAATGGAAAGGGGGTAGTGGTCGCTAAATACATCCTTGCCAACCGCCCACGAGGTCAAGAACCCAAGATTAGCAGTGGTTATCAGTATAAAATCAATGGTTGAGTTGCAACCTCTGCCAAAAAAGGTTGGCTCAAACTGCACAGGTGACGAACAAATCTGGTTGGCAAAACCAAGATCAAAATTAAAAGCAAAAGTATTTAACAGCATCCCCCTCTTTGAGTGAACAAAATGAGTTGGAATTTCCTCACCATAATCTGCGAAACCACACAAAGGAGAATCGGACTGTGGGCAAATTGTACAGTTAAAGTCCCCTGCCCAAATTATTTTTGCCCCCTTAAAACGATCCACAGAATGCAAAATCAGACGTGACATGTGTGACATGGTGGATTCCAGTTCAATATCAGACATATTATTGTAAAAGTTCACCAGTACAATATTCTCTGACTTGCCCCACTTAAAAGATAAAATTTGAAAGTGGGTGTTGGAAAAGAATTTGTAGATCTTAACATTTGCTGTTGTTGAGACATAGACACAGAGGCCCCCCTATTATGACCCTGAGCTGACAGCGTGGCCGAAGAGTGAAAAGTTTGGTACCCCAGAAGATGGACTTCTTCACAACACCAAGTTTCTTGGAGACATATGATGTCGTGAATGTGAATAACATCTAACCAGGCTTTGTTATGAACTTTACTGGCTAGCCCCGCAACATTCCATGTGAGAAGTGAATTAAAAACGGGTACATTGCTAATGTCCCCATGTGGGCAGCCCGCATTCGCACAAGGTATGTCTGCTTGCTCAGTTGGAGTGATACGGGTAAGGGAAAGAATGGGAGGATTAGAAGTGGAACAATTGAGCGTGGACGGTTGGGGCAAGTATTGGGTGGAGCCAGGTAGCAAGGGTTCACCAGGAGAATCGATCCCCGCCACCATACTACCCTGACGGCTCTTAGGCTGCTTTTTAGACTGGCTAGATGACAAGAAGTGGGCCGATACGCACTGACTGTACTGCGAGCCTACAGCAGGCTTAACTTTATAAGTCGTCTTATGAAGTCATTCATTGTCGTCTAACCCTGAGAGCGGCTGGTAAAAATTAGACAGGGGTATGTTCCAGAAATCTTTGGGGTTGTGATGATTTGGATCGCCCCATTGCCGTCTGGGGTTATAAAGATTTCTCAGTGGTGGGGGTGCCTGACTGGGCTGCAACCAGAAATCATCGGTATTACCGTAGTGATTCCGGCCCCTTGGTGTTCGCATAACATCCATACTATATGGGGCAACTAGTCTGTGCGAGATTAGGGCAGAGGTGTGTAAAGGGTAGGGAAAGGGAGTGTTGTGGCCCATATGGTGTTTATGAGATGTAGAGATGTTGGGGCCGCCGGGGGTTTTTAGGCGACCATAGCTATCGGAGTGGTGAGGTTTTGACCGAGCTGGTAGTTGTCTCAGCATACCCTCGGGATAGAAGTAGCTCAGGTTGTGGGTTGAAATTCCCCCCTCTCCTGATCCAGGATACCAGTCACTGATGTAAGTGACCAATCTGTGGTCTTTGAAATTAACTAAGATCACATCACCATCAATATCCTTGGGTCTACTACCTACCCAATTGCATCGCCTGGCCGAGACGATATCGCCATTTAGATGTGGCGGGAGAGGTCTGTTTCTCCTCAACCAATAGATGACCTTGTTTTTTAGATTGGCCTGATGTTCAGGGTTACCTTCTGGCAGGGGACGGAACTCCTGTAAGTGCTATAACATAGTTTATGCACTCGGGTGGTAGATCAGCGATATTCGATGATCTTTTCTTAGATTGGTGTGTTACAGTAAGAGGGGTTTTTGAATTAATACTCTTATTGGAATGCGTACTATGGGGCCTTGTAATGGTATGAGATTTTCCTGCGGTCGAAGATTTATCCAATACAGTGGTATTGATATTACTATTATTACCATTTTTGGCATTGGGGTTCCCATTCTGGGGGGGTTTTGATGGCCCAGCTATAGATGGAGCGTTTGCCTTAGGGATACCGGTCACCATCTTGGGTGGATTAGATTCTTTAGTAAGCTGTGGTGACTCTCTCGTGACGTTCGATTTAGGGCAAGGTATCCCCTTTTGTTCTAAGATTTTATCGACATTCTCCCCTAATCTTTTGATCCTTTCAGTAAGGGGAAGGATCAACGCCTTAATGAGGCGATCAATGTCATTCAGTAACCCTGCGTAACTGGGTACCGAGATTGAGTTGGCGGTCATCTCTTTCGCAGGATCTACAGTCCCTACCTTATCCGGGATAGTGAATGGAGTGTGTGGCACTTGAATGGGAGGAACGGATCTCCTTTTAATTATAAGCTTCTTCTCTTCCTTGGAGGAGAGCCAAAGGGGATATTAACAGAGGGGGTTTTGAGACTCTTAATGGAGTCCCTTGGCGGTGATGTTAGAAGCTGGCCCTCGAGGATACTCTTGGTATGGTGGTCAAATCCAATTGGTGTAAACACGGGAGAAGGTATGCCTATATCATAAAGGAGAGCTGGTTCCGCAGAAGGAGTACTTAGGTCTATAATCTGGGTATCAAGTACCTGGGAATAATTAGAGTCAGAAATAGTAATAATATCCTTCTGTACAGGAGGACTAGTCTGGAAAATGAGGGGAATACCTTCTATGGATGGCGAAGTATTAACAGGATCTATTGGTGTGGTAAGATCGATGGGGGACGATAGAGTTATTGTGGATGTATCCAGGGGCTGAAGAGGTCTTAATTTTAATTTTTCAATGGAGAAACGTCGACCCGCTCGTTTCTCTGCCAGAGTGAGCTCCCGGTCTACATCCGTCTTAATTTTGGCAAAAAATGTGTCCAGAGGTCCAAGCAAGGGGGACCCTTGTGTGGCAGGCACCTGGGTACCCTCAGAGGTAGACATCACTAAGAACGTATGGGGACGTGTAAAGCAGGAGGCAGGATTGGGAAACACTAGTCTGATAGACAAAAAGAAAAGAAAAAGACGCTAAAATTAAAAAAGCACAAATATACCAAGAAGTCAACTCCCAGGAGAATATGACAAAAATCGGGAAGTCTAGCTTACAATCTGCAAGAGCAAAGAGCAAAGAGAGTGAGCCCGGCCCGGCCCCGGACGGCCACAGACGGTCCCGCCCTTGTCCCGGGCTTCTCCCGGCGCCCTCCCGCGCGCTCCCGCGCAGCGGGAACGGTAGGTCCTCTATGTAGCTGTCCAATAAGCTACCGGGAGGGCGGGGCCGGCAGGGAGAGCAGCCCAGCTGGACTAAGGGCGCGCGGGGACTCCTGGTCCTCGGAGTCCACCGCTGTCGCTCGCAGCCCTGCCGGTCAGTCCAAGTCAGCCCCCCTTCTCGGACCTGGAAAGCGCTACAAGCCGCGAAGCGGGACCCGCGGAGCGGGTCCGGCGAGGCGTGGCGGCTGCAGCAGACTCCACAGACTTCCTCAACGAAGTAGGTGACGCCTTGGAAGGGCTCGGCGTTTGTTCAGAGAATCCTTTTATTTGGCTAGCTGGTTGTTCTGTTGACAGAGGCAATGTCACTCCAACTGATTATTTTTACATCTTCATTGATGATGGATTTTTTGGCAAAATAGTTGTTCAAAACAACCTCTAACGAACTGTATTTGGTGCAGCAAAGGGTCCCATTCAAGGGGGCACCTGTGAATTCCAATCAATGTTGAGGAACTGAGGAGGATTTGGGGTCTTTAACTCTTTTGATGGACATTATTTATAAACCAGCAGCGTCCTCTTACTGATCTCATGACACAGTGTGGTGCACGCTATTGTTCTCTGCTGCCATAAGTAGAGATAGTCTTTGGCTTCTGCAGTGCATGGTGCATTTCAATGATAACAAGCAGGCCCTTCCCAGAGACCATCTAGATCCTGATGGGCTTTTCAAAGTTCGTCAGATGCTAAACCACTTTGCCGGGCATTTCAAAGAAATGTATACAGCGGGATAAAACATAGCTGTGGGTGAGGCCTACAAAGGACGGCTGCTGTTTAAGCATCGACATCAAGTGCTCAGTACGGTATTATACTGTACATTCTTTTCGAAGGCTCTACTGGATATACTTACAGCCTGAGAGTGTGCACAGTAAAGGATTACCTGGTTGCCATGAAGTCATTAGCTACAAGTGGAAAAATAGTTTGGGATCTTGTATGTCCCCTATAGAACAAGGGGCACCACTTGTGTCTAGACAATTTCTATAATGACATTCCACTTTTCAGGGAGTTGTTTTCTATGGACACACCTGATTGTGGTGGAATTTGGAGCAACAGACTAGGGTTTCGAGTCGAATTGGTTAACAGGAAGCTTGCAAAAGTGCAGTGCAGTGCTTTATGCTGTGAGACACTTCTATCCTTCAAATTCCAAGATCACAGGCAAGTGTATCGTTTGCCCACTATACATGACGAGACAACCTCATAAAGTCTCTATGCATGGTTAGATGGCTGAAGTCCAGAAGCCTACCTGAATTTTGGACTACAATAAATACATGGGTGGGGTTGAAAAACATGAGCAGAGGCTTCAGACATACAATGCAGCATCTGGTATAAGAAGCTGGTTGTGCACCTAATCCACATGGCAACATACCACACATGTTTTACATTACCATGCAGGTCCTGTATGCAAGATGTGCATTCTTGACTGGAGAAGGTAGTCATCAGAAAACTTGTTTCAGTTGAAACTGGAGCTGTTCCAACTGAGCTGGAGTGGGTTTCAAGGTCCGATAGGTGATACTTTCCCAAACATCTTCCTCCAACAGAGAAGAAACACCAAACGTATGGAGATTTCAAGTTTGTGCCAGAATGGAAATCAGACAAGAGGCCAGGTACTACTGTCCTCAGTGTCTCTCAAATCCTGCCCTATGCCACCACAAATGTTTTATTGTGTTTCACAGAATGGAAAATGTTTGGGAGACTCCTTGAGAAAGGACGTTTTGTAGCACTGAATCTTTACTGACTCTAGTAAATAGAAACACATTGGTTTTGCTTGAGGTCTGCTTGTCATGTTCCTCCTACATCAAAACGTGATAGATGTTTCATCCGCTGTATGACAAGAGCATTACAGAGAAAGCACTGCACATAAAGGTGGATAGGACACATGCCCTGCTGTCTCAGAGTGCTCTATGTTTCAAATCCTAAAGGCCTTATTGGTATGGAAGTGCTCTTTAGGGAACTTAGGAAAGTCAGCCCAGCATGTTTATCTTAGTTTCAAAGGTAGATATGCTCACAGTCCGTGGAATCTGGGCCACAAGACATACTCTGACGCCTCCCAATTTCATTACAAGACCGGAGGTCGCAGGGTGCACTTGGGGTGTGTTCGGTATCACTCAGGACTTTGAGGGAGACATAGACAGTGTTAAAAGCTTAGCCTAGGTTTCTTTTTATTGGGATGTCGGGAAACTTGTTGAGGTTCCAAACAACAACACGGCTGGTGGTATGTGTGTAGAGGTTTGTTAGTGATATGTTTGTATGCAAATTGACTGATGACTGGGCGAGTGACGATTTGATTGGTGTTTCAGTCCTGTGTCATATTAATGTGATGGGTCCTTTAATAACAGCAGTATGTTGATGTAAGAGGTTTGTTGGGACCGTGGTTGGCTGTATAAATGTCATTGTTGTGGGGCATAAAAGGTGTGTGAATGGACCATAAAGTGGTTGCTGCCTTGATAAGGGTTCAAAATTCTGATAATGCTATTAGTACTTGCTTTTTGAACCTAGCTCTACTGGAGGTGCTAAAACCAACCAATGTAAGTCTATCCTTGAATATTGGACGTTCTCCGAGGAAACCAACCAATCCCAGTCCTTTCTGAATACTGGATACCCAGGGGAGTTCAGGGTGGTGTGACTTGCACAGATTCCACAAAGTGTACTTTTTAGTCAGAAGGCTTTGCAAATCCTAAAACTATACCAAAAACAAGCCCTTTCCTCATTTTTATGTGATGGACAGTTTGGGAATCTGTACAGATCCCCAAAATTGCGCCACATTTGCGTCACTTTTAACATGGGGAAAGTGATGCAAAAGTGGAGCAAGGGGTTTGTAAATCTGCCCCTTACTGTCTAGTTTTCAGAAAAGTGTGGGTTAGGTAGGTTTCCTTGGGTGGCAGTGAGCCCAAGCTCAGGCTCCACAGCTACTTACGTAACAACAAATAGGGTTGGTTTTGACTGGAAAAATGTAATCTGTCCATGTTGTGTTTTGGGACCTTTCCTGTCATGGTCACTGGGTTCAACCACACAATGAAGGGACTGGTTTTATTAGGACAAGTATGGGAACGCGCCTAGCTGCCTGTAATAAATGGCAAAGCAGCTCAATTGTAATAACTTATTACAGTTTCGCTATGATGTCACAATGCCTGCTGCCAGCAGCCAGAGTGCAAAGACAGGTCACAGGGCTTAATTAAAGCAGCACTTAAAAAACGAAACCTGGCTTCTTCTTCTGCCTGTTTTTCTGGTTGGACAGTGATGAGCAAAAAGGAGATATTTATGGCATCATGCTTTAATTTTAACATGCTTTAGGTAACTATGGGAAAGACAGAATCTCTATGTTTCCATATATTCTGCGCAACTTGTTTTTCCACATGCCAATAACATGAAACATAAGAAAGAAAAAATAATACTCAATCTTGTTTGGGAATTTAGATAGTGCTAATTCTATTCGCTATAACAGAATTTGATCATATTTTTACAGTAAATGAACATGCCCCTCACTGATAGTGATCTTCCAATTTGACTTTGAATTAATGGCATAAGGCCACCGATTGGTTTGTTCCAGTCTTTGACATGGTTTGTTAGCAATACGTAGTAGAATTGCTGAAAACTAATGGAGTGGTAAATGTGCAGAAAGAAATGAGTTGTAAAGCAACAAGTTCTAAATATATGTAATTCCTTATGAGGGTCCACAATTCTCTCGTGCAAGAAGCAGACAAGCCATCAGTTTTCTGTTTCTTCAGACCTAGAACCAGTGCTTAATTTGTAAAAGAATGAGTCTCTGTGCCCAAAGCTCTGCTTAGAAGCCGGCGGCCGGTGCTATTAAATATTGGCACGCCAAATACCAAGGCTGCGTAGTCTTGAATAAGCCTCATGCCTCTTTAATCCACTACCATACAAGCCCTGCCTTTTATATCAATCTTGCAGGGTCCAACTTTCTGCCTTTGTCACAGTTTTCCTGTCTTTCTCTTCCTCATTCTTTCTTCTTTGTGTGTATGTTTCCCTCTCTTCCTCTAGGTAAATGTCTGATGAGAAAACATAAGAGATTGTCTCTTGAAATGAGTGCCAGTGGCCCCCACCGGCAACCTCCGGCTTAAATTAAGCACCACGTAGGTCTAGGTGAGGCCCCTGGGCTGATGATATCACTTGTACAGACTGCTCTCCTCCTGCTCCATCCAGCGTCACTGTTGCCGAGGCATTGAAGCAGGACCCGCAGACCAGCAGCTGATAATCCAAGATGGCCCCAGCACAAGTGGACAATTCACTACTGATGAGCTGACACTCAACCCTAACAAAAAAAATGTGAATAATCTTGGGGTAGGTAAAATTAATATTGATTTTTTTTTTACTCTGAACTCTCAGGCAAATATTTCACATGTATGTTTGTTGTATTTGTACAGTGTGAAGCAAGCCAAAAGGCAAAGGTGTACTGTATAGGTTCAAAGGGAGCTACAATCAACGAGTAAGGCGAGATGTATCTGGGTTCTGAAAGCACAAATGGACTGCAGCTTCGTGCAGCTACATCATGGAGATCAGGGTTGAAAAAGGGGGGGGGGGCAAAAAGTTGCATTTCCTATTTAAGCTTGCATAGGAATTTTTGCTCAGTGAAATTCTACCAACTTTGTCATGAAACTGTAACTTTACTCATAATATCACTTTTTTGGGGTCTGGTCACAATCCATTCAGTAATTTTTGAGATATAGATGGACAAGTAGCTGGAAACCATCACCGAAGATGTGGCTGAGATTCGAACTTCCATCACTAGGCTCCAGGACAAAACAATTCGACTCAAGGAGTGGGTGGAAGATGTCAAAAGGAGGTTGACGAGGAACAATCTGCACTTCCTCCTTGTTTTCCCGAAACAGGCTGAAAGGAGATCTGTCAAACCCTTCCTAGAGGGGTGGATACTGGACACTTTGGAGCCCAAAGGACTCCTGGGTCTCTTCTCTACAGAGAAGGGCTGCAAGTGCACCCTCCCCTCCAACTCCCCCCCCCCCCCAACCCGCCCCCCATCCCCCTGGACAATTATAGCTTGATTCTTAAACTTCCAGGCAGCAAAGCAATCCTCCAGAAGGCCAGTGTGAGCACTTTAGCACATTTATCAGGGTCAGAACATTCAAATATATCCTAACCACGAGCAATTGGTGCAGCAACAGAGAAAACCCTACACGCCAGTGAAGAGGGAACTATGCAAAAATCAGCTTACATATATGCTGCTATTCTCCCTGCAAAAGTGGAGGTCTTTAAAGATGGACAATAACAGTTCTTTAAATCACTGGTGACAGCCTGGGACATTATTGCTTTCAATCTCCAGTACCAACTGTAATCTCCAAAAGGGCACACCCCCACTACGTGAGATGTAAGGTTGTTATGTACTGTGCATCTGTGTCTAATGTAGGATAGATGAGAACATAGGCAATGTTCTATTGGAATGCAGAATATAGAATTTGCTGTTAATTTTGGAATCCCTGTGTCAGCTGCTCTGTGTTGTTATTTGCATACTCTTCAGTGCTGCAGCTTCCAATGTTTGGTATAGCAAGTCAGGTGAAGATATGAGGCTGGTGGGTGTGATGTGCATATGTCAAACATGCGTGCAAAAAGGTTATTGCGGGGAAATCCTATAAGAAGGAAGAAATTTCCTATTATCTGACCCTGTGGGATACACCACGCTTCATGTCTGATTTTATTGCTGTAAAATTGTCATCAGAGCGCCTCTGAGTGACGACCCCTCCAACACATTGCTCACTTGCTCATCTCCCTTGTGCAAGTTACACACTGTGAATGAATTAGACAATAAAAGATATCTGGCATCCACCAAACCTCCCCACTCTTTCTTGAGTTTATGAAATACCATAGTCATAAACCTAAGCCTTGATACCATTTCAATTGGGATCACAAACTTAATCAAATCCGTCCTTACCTCAGGAGACATTCTCCAAGCCCTTACCCATTCTACTGTCATTTAACATCTGAGGAAACCCTCAGAAGAGCCAGAAAATCCTTCTAAATACATACTAATGTAAGGCCTTCACTGTACTAACAAAGCACTCAACACAGTTGCCAACTTTCACTTCACCTGGGCTCAAACCGCCTTCTAAATGGGATTTTAGTTTGGTTTCTTACTTCAATGAGGAGCACTGATAGTACTCTTAAATGTCCAAGAAGAATTACTTGTCTCTCGCAATCAAAAAACGATGGGTCTAATTATTTTAGACCTCTCTGCCATATTTGGCATCAATGACAACAAGATACTATGTAAGAGACTGGCAATGGTATAAGGCAGTGTTTCCCAAACTGTGTGTTGGGACCAACTTGTGGTGCGTGAGACGATTTTTGGTGGGTCTCAAAAGTCCTGGTCTATATGTGCGTAAAATTTAAAATGTTTACCCCTATTTGTCCGCCAGTGCAAAAGTGCTATACAATGTCCCTGGAGGGGGGGAGTTGTTGGGAGAGAATAGGGTTGTGAGTGTGGGTTGTTTTTATTCCGAAAATACACAACTGGGCCTTGTTTAAACACAATAATGGATATGAGGCCTTTACTCCATACTACGGTTCAGAAGGGGTTTCTCAAATTTGGTAAAATCACTGATATTACAAGATTTTTCAGAAGCCTTGTGATTTTAGTGAACGAATGCCATAGGCCAGCACCACACTCTGAAGAGTGTTCCAGCTTCAGACTCCAGTGCAATTTACCCTCTGCCACTTATATGGGCTGATCAATATCATGCCCATAGTCTGATATCAAAGGGCATGGCAAAAGTTGTGGAATTTACAAACAATTGCTCTTATTACATTTAAAAATCGCCCTTGCCTTGTTCATCAAAGCTAGGTGGGTTTGCGAAAGTTTGTCGTTCTAAAAATTGGGTAGTGGGTCTAAAAAAATTGGGAGAGCACCGGTATACCACATTGGTGGCACATCACTAAGATGATTGTCTCCTATATCTCATTGGTCAAGTCCAAATGAACCCTTTCCTCTCTAGAAAGGCCAAAGAGAAACATTTGGTACCTCAAGTATTGGCACAGTCAATTTTCATACCTGGCCACTTGTCTCAACCCCCATATCTATGGATACAAAATGTATGTCACTGACACTCCTTTTCATCTCAAGCTCGAAGACGATTCTGTAGATCTTTGCAATGTGGCCCTGTGCATAATCCTGTGCATATCTAAGGTCCAGCTCTGGAAGAAAAAAACTGGCTATGCTCCAATGGGGACAAAACAGAGATCCTGCTCCTTCGTTATGCAAATTCCAGTCCTCTTTCTGTTACCTGACTGAAATCACTGGGTACCACTTCTACTGCTCGTAGAAGGAGCCCGACATTTGGGAATTTGGATCTGTAGTGAACGCTCATTTCTACCACATACAAATTCTGTTGTTGACTATCTTCCACCACCTACGTCTTCTTAAAGGAATACTGCCTCTGGCTAAAACAAATCTCATCACTCGCCAACTGCAGTCAGAAAGGGTTTATTAACAATAATAAAAACATAATTAAAAGTGAATCACAGTTCCATCCAACAAGGGTCTACCCTAGACAGCTGGAAGCGAGGTACGCTGCTTACACATAAGCAAGACACATTTATTGGGATTTTGCAGTGATTCTGCAATGGAAGCAAATGTTTACCAATAAACAAGGGAAGCATACAAGTGTCCGGGGACTAAGATAATGAGAAAGGAAGAGGGCAACCTTTAGTTATAACAAGAATAGAAACATTTTTGGCTATGCAAGCTAATCAACACTTTCTCGTTTCGGACGCCATGCTGTGAAAGAGGCTTAAACGATAAGATGCGGACACTTCCTTTAAGCATTTGTTAGCAAGAGCAGAAAACAAGCATTTACAATGCAACGGTTTCGCCTTCGGAAAAGTTAGAGCTATTGGCATTGTAAATGACAAACTTTTTATTTATGTGTTGGTTTTGAAAACAGATAAATAAATGGCATTGTCATTTACAATGCCAATAGCTTAATCTCTTGCAAATGTGAGACATTTCTATAGCTCTTAAATATTTTGCTCGTAATTTACCATTATTGCCATTTGATTGCATTACAGGCATGAATGCTTGCTTACCTGGATAAGCCTTTGTTAGGAAATTATTTAACGGACTGACATCAATAATAAAGTGCCCACTACCTTGATGAGTCTCTTGCTGCTGGTCTTACATACCTAGCCTAGTCACACAGACTAGCCTTCTGCTCATTCCTGAGTGAAGAGCATGAGAGTGAGAGCCAAGCCTCAGATCGGAAGCAATCAGAAGAGTTGTATATACATTTATGATCTTCCCGGTTTTGAGAACGGTCCATGATTTTAAATAATCAAAATTATGACGACCAAATACACGCAATTTGGAAACAACAAATGGGCCCCAACTTAATATGCATATGGGTACCCATGGAAAATGGGTCAAAAAACCAGAAAAGCAAAAACAAGAAAAAAATGGACCATCCACTGGAGGGATAAAACATAACACTAATGTCTACATTAATTCAACAAATTCAACGCCCCCCACTGGAGGGTTTAAAGAAATAAATGGGACAATAAAGACTTATGCAAATACAAACTTTTTTTTAAAAATGGACCCAATAACAATGAGAAAGTAAAATAATTGTAGACCAAAAGGTTGGCGAAATTACATAAAAGGTAAATTGTTATTAGTTTGCATATACAGACGTAACAAAAAATTCATTGTATCTAAGCTTGCGTTTATCAGGTTTTACTTCAGAAAGGGACTACATATCCCATAATTCAATGTGTACAGATTTTCAAATTGAACAGGAAATGATGTAATGACTAATGAATTACAAAAAAACGCTCTTCCTCTAGGGAAAATCGATCGTGACCAAGGTATAAGGTTATACCGAAACGCGTAGGTTAATCGCCTGTTCCCTGTTCCAAATGGATTTAAGAATAAATTAACAATGTGAAGAAACTAATCTGCAAGAGTGCGACCTCCTTTGTTCTTTTGGGAACATATATATATATATATATACACACACATACACGCAAATATGTATACATACATGCATATATAAATATACATATTATATACACACATATATATATATATATATATATATATATATATATATATATATATATATATATATATATGTTATGTCTTTCTTTTACAAATTAAGCACTGTAAGGTATACAAGGCCTTTCTTAAGCCCCTAACCCATAAATGCACAATTTTAATCTACACCATGATTTATATTTTCTGTTAAGGCCCCTTACTCTACATCCTTTTTGTTTAAAAGTCACAGATGTAGCCTTCGCTGTGCATAATTGCTTCGCTTTATTTTATGGCCTGGGTATGAGGGAGAGGGGTGCACATCGCATGAGGCAGCCCCTCTAGGAGCATGTGCCCCATATCAGATTTACAGCACCATATTCAAAGCAAGCCCCTGTGTCCTCGCTGGAACAAAGGGCCACTGACAGCTTTATTGAAGTGACGTCGAGGTGGCACCTCAGCAATACCAGATGGGTCGGTGACCTTTATTGTGCAGGGTTTCCTCTAAATAGTGCTTCTGGGGATCTGGTTTTCATACAATGAAAAAGTGAGCACATTCGATAATGCACCCTTTGTTTGCAGCCCTCTGCCCGTCAAACTAGTAAACAGGCCGTTTTTCGGGGGTATTTGCTTCTAGTATCAATGTCCCTTTCGATATACAGTCAACCCTGCATCTTAGTGGCACATGACACGAGGCCTATTTCATCGAAGATTTTCGGAACAAACAGTTCACCGCATGCTTTTTTTCTCTAAATCACTGCTTGACACAGCGAGTGCACAGGAAACATGCGAACAGGAGGCGCGCAGAGAACATAGCCCTGCGGCTGTGGTCTTTGGAGCTGGGGATCGGGGTTCGAGTCTCGGCCTCGACTCGACATCCTGTGGTTCTGGGAAAATCACTAAATCCACCCATGCTTACCTACAAACGAATATATCCTTGTGTTATGCACAGCAATACCAGATGGGTCGGTGACCTTTATTGTGCAGGGTTTCCTCTAAATAGTGCTTCTGGGGATCTGGTTTTCATATAATGAAAAAGTGAGCACATTCGATAATGCACCCTTTGTTTGCAGCCCTCTGCCCGTCAAACTAGTAAACAGGCCGTTTTTCGGGGGTATTTGCTTCTAGTATCAATGTCCCTTTCGATATACAGTCAACCCTGCATCTTAGTGGCACATGACACGAGGCCTATTTCATCGAAGATTTTCGGAGCAAACAGTTCACCGCATGCTTTTTTTCTCTAAATCACTGCTTGACACAGCGAGTGCACAGGAAACATGCGAACAGGAGGCGCGCAGAGAACATAGCCCTGCGGCTGTGTTCTTTGGAGCTGGGGATCGGGGTTCGAGTCTCGGCCTCGACTCGACATCCTGTGGTTCTGGGAAAATCACGAAATCCACCCGTGCTTACCTACAAACTAATATATCCTTGTGTTATGCAACTGGTGTGCATGTAAAGCGCTCCAAAACCTTCGGGTCAAGTACGCGCTATATAAAACTGCAAAAAAAAACAAGTCAGGTCCCGGGCCGGCCAGCCAATCACAGCGCGGCCCGGGGATGACGTCACGGGGGTGTCCCGGGCCAGCAGCCAATGACAGCGCGGCCCGGGAAAAAGGGGCGGGACTTAAAAAAAGTCCCAGAAACGCCCCCGAATCGCGTTTTCACAAGAAAGCGTGATTGGCAGCCTCTGTCTCCCAATGGCTAGCCTCCATTTATGGAGCTAGCCAATGGTAGACAGAGGCTGAACCAAAGTACATATGTAGAATCATGAGGTTTCGCCGTGGGCGGGGCAACTGCTACGCAGTTGCCAACGCCCAGGGCGAAACCTAAAAATGGCTGAATCAAGGTACATTTAGGTCAATAAAAATCAGTGCTTAATTTACGCCGGTGTTTTCATGTACTCGGCACCAGCCTTTAATCTTCAACACCGACACTTTTCTTGAGCACCAGTTAAGGACACATTCATTTATGGTAGGCATGGGGAGATAAAGTGGTTTGCCCAGAACCACAGGATGTTGAGCCGACGCCGAGACTTAAACCTGGTTTCCCAGCTCCGAAGTCAGAGCTCTAGCCATTGCGCCACATTCTCTCCCCACTTTCATGGTTAGTGGTTGGTCCTATTTTAGGCAGAGCTAACAGCAGAAATGGGCTGGTGCAAGCTGCCTCCGGACGAGAGTCCCGGCACTTAAGTTTTTACAAATTAACCGCGGAATAAAATCATTATTTCACAATCTCCTGTCACAAAAAACTCACTGGTTCTCGGCGAGGTCATGTCCAGACTGGGTTACTCTAATGGCATCTACAGGCGGCTGTCCAATAAATATCGCCGGAAACTCAGAGCTTAGAATCAAATGCTTTCCTCAGATTTGGCCTGATGCAACAAGATCACACGTGGCCTGCACTGAAGTCCCACCACTGATGAGAGAGAAATCACAAATTCAAAACCTTCTGTATCTTCAACAAAGCTCTTGGTGGTTTTTCAACAATCTCCCTCACCAAGCAGCTTATTCCTAGTCAGCCAAGAGGAGTACAGTCTGACAACCTCAACCTACTCACCACTCATCACACCAGATACAAACACTTTGGTGAAGATCCTTCAAAGTACAAGGAGCCCCCTTTAACATACTCCACCACCGCATCTGTGACTCACAGAAGATATTCTCAAATTCTGAAAACCCGTGAAAACGTGCCACTTCATCCATGCTTATGATTGGCACCGCTTGCAGCTGTTTAATTACACTTCATATTGCTCACTTGCACTTCATCTGATCAGATACCTCATTACCTCATCAATTTAGAGTAATTTAACGAGTCTATGTTCTGCATACCTCAAGGCTTTAACATCATTCATCTGCTTCCATGGATATGGGCTCCTTTCATCAGTGCTTTCAATGTGCTGACTAACTTGATCACCTTGTGTCAGTTTTAATATTTCTCCTTTACTTCCTCCCTAAGCGCTCTGAGACTACCATTGCTGGGATGTAACACTTTATATATAGAAGAAATTATACATAAAGGGTATGGTCAGGATTTGTATGAAGTTAGAAGTAGCACAAAGACAAAACTAGGGAAGATGGCATTTTCCTTAATTCTGTTGTATATCCTACACAAACACAGAGGGACAACGTCTCAGCACAAGTACACAAATTACCCCAGGGTTGCAGCACATTTGGCACCAAAGGCAAGAAAGGACAGCAACATAAGAGAACTGGCAGAATTGACAGAAAAGACTCCGGCAAGTATGGAGCAATGTCAGAACAGAGACGAAGCAGCAGCAAGGAGAGGTGTCCAACCAGATCTCCAATGGCAGCACACAGGACAAGTTAACAAGGTTTGGTATTGCACTCAAATGTTCAACAGTTTTTATTCTTGTTTTTCAAGTTATATTATTGTCGTCGGTGCATAGGTCGGTGCCCTACTGAGCAGTTAGGGTATGTATACAAGACTTAACATGTGTGTTCTGTGACTACAGGACACACTCCTTCCTTGCACTCCTTTTGCTTTTCATACACAACACAGGAATCAGAGTTTTATAGAAGCTCAGTTTCCTCCACCATGAGCTCTTGATAGAGTTCCTGCGAACCATCCCTTTTAGCAATAGGTCAGCCATGTTGGATGCTCAGGCTACATAAGCCAAGCGCCCAGATCTGACGACACTTCCCACCTGCGTCACAGCTTCAGGAGATTTCCACAGCGAATCAAGGACAAACACACCATTCCAAAAGGAGGCGGAGCAAGAGGGTAAGAGATCACTCCAGACCTCGAGACTTGTAATCATATCCTCTGAAGTTGACAGAAGACACGCGAACAAGTACATTTGCAAAAAAGAAAACAATCTGTATTGTGGGGTGTCCTATTGATTGTAACTACAAATGCTACTGTTGAGAGATGATTCAGTCTGCTCAAGTGATTGAATCAATAGCTTTGTGGACTTTATAGTAAATATATTCCTGTGCTGAAACACGATACCAACTGTTCTCAGAATCTGGACATCGGAGAATTGATGGGAATTTGGCTTCTGTGCAGTAAATAGGACACCAAACATTACCAGAGCCTTGACTCAGGAAGTCAGCTCCGTGGGGCAACAGACTCTAGGACAAAACAAGTCCCTACACCTGTGACAAAACCGGGAATTAGGCACAAACTCCAGAGGACCAAGCTTCATAGCAGCACTTTGTAGACAGGTGGGTTGCGCAGTAAGAGAATAGTTAGAAATACAGAGGTAGCGACACAGTTAAATAAATAATACTGAGGTAGGTCACTGATTAGAAAAAAACTAAAACCTGAAGCTAATGGACTAAACAATAAGGTAAAAAAATCACTGTAGTCAGGGAGGCCCTGGCTGCTCCGCGGGGGGCGGCAATAGCCATGCGTCTCCGGCTTATCAAGTTTAAATACTTACACCGGGTCTATTTCACGAGGGTCCGGCTGTGGCGGGCGGGGATGGTGGCCTCCCCGGAATGTCTACGGTGCGGGCGAGAGGACGGCACGTTCCTGCCCCCGGTATGGTCATGCTCCGCCTTGGACATCTTCTGGCGGGGGGTGTTTTCGTGCCTCTCGGAGGTCCTGGGGTGGACGCTCTCGCGTACTCCACTGCTTGCTCTCCTACATGTCATGGAGGGGGTCGGGGGCAATGCCCATAAACGTCACTTGTTGCTCCTGGGGCTTACCTTGGCAAAGCGCGATATTGCTAGGAGATGGAGGGACGCCCAGGCTCCGCCGCTCTCGGCCTGGAAAAATGGTCGTGACTTTAATATGGGGCTGGAACAACCCATCTTCCTGGCCCGTGGCTGCCCACGCAAACATTACAAAATATGGAAGAGGTGGGCTGATTATAGAGGATTGTGGTTGGACGCCCCGGCTACGCCTGCTGACCTCCCTGGGGGTTGATTTGGAGATCTTGGGTGTGGGGGTATGGTGGGACGGGTGGGGAAGAAGGGGGCGGGCGGGGCCCATGGTGGGGGGTGGTGTTGTGGACCGACTTCTGTGCGCCACGAAGGCATTTGGTCTTCTGATCCTAAGTTTTTCTGTGACTCGAACCCAGTGAACTGTTCCGCATTTTGGGGTGGGGGGGGGGGGGGGGGAGTTATGTTTGTTAATGGCTCACTAAATTCAGCTCCCTGGTAATATGGACTATGTCTCTCAATGCTCGGTGCCCTTCTGTTTTTTTGGAAGGTTGCGGCAGAGGCCTCTGGGACGCAGAGCCATGCCACTATGGAATGCTCCCCTGCAGGAGTTCTGTTTGAAGGATGTTTGTTATATTGAGGAGCAATTACAGGTTTGACCACGGATGTGGTGCACTGCTATAGTCGATACGAGAAGGGTTAGGCTGCGGCCAATGATATACTAGGTTGTACTTTCTGTGTTACCGAGTCTTAGAGGGGTGGGGGGGGTTCTTGGTTCCTTTTCTTTAGGTATTTTGTATGTTTTATATTCCCTGAAAGTGATGGCTTGATGACCTATGGACACAGTACTTTTCGTATGGACAACTGTTCTACATGTGCCATTATGCTACTTTGCTGGCCCGCACGGGCAGGTATATCCTTATGATGTTTCCTACGGGGGCGGCGATTCGGTTTGAAGGGGAAATGTGGGGCGCGTAGCCCATTACTGTACTGTGTTGAACTTTTTCAATAAAATATATATATATATATTTTTTAAATCACTGTAGTCTGCTGCCACCAGATTGTAACTGGTTTGCTTTCTATTGCTTAACGCGGTTTCACTCTGTCCTCATTCAGGACAGGTTCAGGATAGAGCGCAGGCAAAACACTCGTACCAGAGTTGAAGGCCAACTAGTCAAACATTGCATCCTTGTCTTCTCTCCGGTGAGTTGGAGAGAGATTTGGAGTCCCTGCAAGCATGGCTTTCTGATAGGCTTAACGACCTTGCCCCGGTGTTGCCCCCCCGCGTGTCATCGAAGCGGGTTTCGGCCCCCTGGTTTACCACGGCACTGTGGGCTAAGCGGCAGCAGTGTAAGGTAGCCGAAAGGGCCTGGCGGTCACACTATGATAGCGTGGACAGGTTGGCCTACAAGGCAGTGGTCAAGGCTTACCACCGGGACATTCGCCTTGGAGAAAAAGCCTATCTTGCTGGGAGAATTGATGCGGCCTCCAACTCCTGTAAGGAGATCTTCACCATAGTCAGAGAATTTATTTCTCCTCGGACCATTACATCAGAAGAGGTGCCCTTAGAATCCTGGGCGGCGGACCTTGCTTGTTTTTTTACAAGCAAGATACAACTTATACACGACTCTTTTCCATCTGGTGCACCTGCAAGGCCGTTTAAATCTGAGGTTGATACGTTCCCTCTGGCCTCGCATGGTGCCACATTGGCGGTGTTTCCACCTTTGCCAGCCCCTGCCTCTTTAGTGCTTATGGGCAATTTGAAATCTGGGTCGCCACTTGACCCTTGCCCAGCCAAGCTCTTGGGTAAGATCGCGGAAGTGATCAATCCACTGGCGAACCCTCTTCTGAATCTTTCGTTGAGTCAGGGAGTGGTTCCGCCAGCCTGGAAGCAGGCAATGGTCATCCCGCTGCTTAAAAAACCGGGTCTTGACCCGAAGGTCCCAGCCAATTACAGGCCGATTTCTTTGTTGCCGGCTCTCGTAAAAATCTTGGAGAAACACGTTCAGTCGGTGCTCTCCAACTTTTTAGAGACCCACGAGATCCTGCATGACACCCAGTCCGGCTTTCGCTCAAATCGCAGCACCGAGACCGCGCTCCTTGAGGTTTCTGAAACCATCAAAGGGGTGTTGGATACCGGGGGCAAAGTCATGCTGGTGTTGTTGGACTTGTCGGCGGCTTTTGACACCGTCCCCCATGAGGGCCTTCTCGCAAGACTCTATGAGATTGGTCTTCGGGGGACGGTGCTCAGCTGGTTTTCTTCCTTTCTAGCTGGCCGCCGGCAAACGGTCTGGACATCGCCTGACACCGCCGTAATGCCGCCTCTGGGAGTCGGGGTCCCTCAGGGCTCTATATTGAGCCCGACCCTCTTTAACATCTTCATGACCCCTTTGGCGGCGGTGGCGGAGTCGTTTGGTGCCCGGATCGTATCTTATGCCGACGACACCCAGCTCCTCTTTTCTTGTAAGAGAGGGGCAGACTTTGACGGGGAGAGTATCCGGGATTGCCTTGGGGCTGTGTTCACATGGTTCCAACTGCACAGCCTCAAGTGCAATTCCGATAAGTCCGAGGTACTCTTCTTCGGGTGCGACACGGAGCCCAGCTGGCAGGTCTGGTGGCCCATCGGTATGTTCCCGCCGTCTTGCTCTTCCCCTATGGCGAAGAACTTGGGGGTCAAGATGGATAAGGGGCTGACGATGAAAGCCCAGATCCTTGGGGTGACCGGCACCTGTTTCGGTCTATTAAAGATGCTGCGGAGGTTCTTACCTCTGTTGTCGGAGGAGCACAGGAAGTTGACTGTGCAGGCTCTGATAGGCTCCAGGTTAGACTATGCCAACATTCTTTACCTGGGCCTACCAGAGTACTTGTTGCAGCGGCTTCAAGTAGCGCAGAATGCGGCGGCCAGGGCCATTTATGGTCTAAATAGGCGTGCCAGCGTTTCTGGTCTATTGCGGACGCTGCACTGGCTACCCATCCGCAAACGGATCGCCTTTAAGGCTATGATCTTGGCCTATAAGGCTCTCCACGCGGTGGGAGCAAAGTACCTCCAAAAGAGACTGGCCTTTTACCATCCGGCTCGCTCTCTGAGGTCAGAATCTTTACTTTTGGCGGTTGTCCCACGAGTGAAGAGAGCGCGCCTGGGCGGCCGTTCCTTTGGCTTGCTGGCGCCACAGATGTGGAACTCGCTTCCGCTCCCACTTCGGGGGGCCACTGGTCTCCTTGACTTTAGGCGAGGTCTTAAAACCTGGTTGTTCACCCAGTAGGTCTTTTTTGCAGTCCTTTGTTTCTTGTCTATTTTGTTCTTTCTTCTTTTACTGTGTTATGTTATTGCAAAGTAGTTCTCCTTACCCAAAGCGCCGGGACACTCTTTTTGAGTAACCGTTGCGCTATACAAAAGAATAAATAACATAACATAACATAACATAACATAACATTAAGCTGGCCTCTCTTCCGCTTCTTGTTTACCCCTAGCGTCCCCTCTCTCTGATCAATATTCAGACTGGTAGCAATATTGGACAACGAGGTAGTTGGAAAAACACTACTGAATTTAGCACCCCTGTGGTGGATCACACGCGCTTCCTGACAGGTATATGAGCAGCATACAGGCACCCCAAATTAGAGGCAATATTCTTCTTGATAATGGCAAAAACATGAAACGATGTCAGGAGATTTCCAGTGTAACTGAGCAAATAGTTGACTTTTAAAATAGCAGAAATGTGAATATGTAGAACCGAACCTCTCCATAATTCGTTGTGGGTTTCATCCAAGTGCGAGAGCGAACCACATGTGAAAGAAATGTAAATCATCCTAAATCTACGGCTATCGATTATTTGCTCAGCACACTAACCACAGTGCTACTATTAGGGCTGACAGGCACATGCCCTGGGGTATATCTTCTACCTTTGATAACTGCAAAAAAACACATGCAATTAAACAGAATAAACTTTGGTATCTGGGTCTGGTGGCTCAGTGGACTATTGCATCCACTGCAGGGGTCTGTTTTCGACCTCATAGTCACAGTTTCAAATCCCGGGGATTCCAATCAGCCTTTCATCCATTTGAGGTCGATAAAATGAGTACCGTTGGGTAACAATATACATCTGTAATTTCAGCGCCAAGATGCCCCGTTCCTGGGGTGAATGTGCGCTTTACAAATACACATGTTATGTTAGAGTGATTTTACTAATATTCTGTGAGCTGCCATTGTTCAGAAACATACTTAATAAGGACATGTATACATGGAGGCCGACACCCAACATGCCAGGGACAGAAAGAGTGGTCAACCGACCCTTATGACATCAAAGGGTTAAGTCCCTGTCCAACCATTAGACCATCAACAACCTACCCTTTGCCGACGGGATAGAGAGACGGCAAAGAAGGGAGACAAGACAACAACGCTTCACTTTCGGTTCCTCTAATGGCCTTTTGACTTCTGAGCCCAGGGAAAGCAAGGGCAGTGCTAAGGGTATGACTGTCCAAGCCAGGCATTGCAGCTGCAACCCCTAATTGTCCTCTATGGAAATAAATGAAACATTACCATTCATTCATGTGTCTGGACAGCAGCGTCTCTTTCTAAATTTTAAAATACAAATAATCAGATCATCCAGTTTGTTAATTGTTTATCCTCACTACACTGTTCGACAGTTCCGGGCACCCAATTTTGCAAAAACGGCTTGAACCTAATAATATTGCTAAATTACCCCTTTGAAACACACACGTTTTACAAATTGTAAATTATTAAGAAAAAACAGTATTGTTTTGCTTTGCTTCTTGCCTTTCCAGAATGTACCCTCCCACGGCGGGTTATGTCGAGGCCCAGCCTCGTTTGAAGGTTTGTTATTCTTGTTTTTTAAAAGCCTATCATTTTTTTACATTTACGCTTCTCCAAATTCCCCAGAAGATAATAATGTCTTTTCTTGGCACCACAATTTGTTACTATGGGAATGAGTGTGACGTCTGTGGCTCCATCCGTAGAGGAGAAGCAGGCGAGGCGCGGTGAGGAAAAACACGGAGGCCTCCTCGCAGGCTGCATATTCCAACAAGTGCGTATTTTGGAAAGAAACGACAAGGTCAGATAGAGGTCTCAATGTTTCCACCTTTTGAATGAATACGAAAGTTCACTTTAACATTAACGAGGAATGAACTGTGCAGGTCTCGCAGTTTACCTCGCAGTCCGCTGCAACAGGATATTTTTGACTTCAAGTGACCTTAAGATGCTGTTCCCTAGGCTACGAGAGGGGCAGAGCTCTGCAGCTGAACATCTGGAGACGGGACTTGTCATCCTAAACCTTGTGCGTTTATCGTGAAACGCCCTTATACAATCCTGCACGTAGATTTTCAAAACAGAATCATATGCACATAGGCATTAGAAATATAGTTCAGTTGTATTTTATCTGCCGGCGCTCCTTTTACCACATTCACACCAGTCTCGTCTGGAACCACAGCGCCATCTACAGGTCCTTTACCTGTCCTAACACATATACATCAGTCTGAAAAATGGCACTTTCCGTTAGTAGATTATTCTCGCAGCCTTAACCTGCACGAGACATCAATAACACACCCAAACATATTTTTTGTTCACATTTGCTATACCCAGTGACTTAAATGTGAAACTTTCACACTATTTACACATTCGCCAACATTTGGCACAACTCCTAAATCTGTAGATAATGGTGATAGATCATTATTCCATTACACCGATTTTTAAAAAATTGAATAACAAGCCCGATTCTCAATGCCATTTATTTATTTAAATGAGTTTTTATAGCGCGGACAAGACCCAAAATGGGCGGCAAAGCGCGTTTCAAGAAGCTAGATGTAGATGGCCACCTCTACTCTATGCCTGTCATGTCAGCATGCACGCCTGGGGTCGGGCGCGGTAAAGGGTATAAATACAAGAGTAGTTTTAGTCACGGCCCATTGGAACGGGTGGAGGGGCCACCCCCCCCCAAAATTTTTACTCAGACAAGAAGAGTGTCTGCCAGGCTGTGCAAAGGACAGCCTGACAGATATTCTTCTTGTTCAGGCCAGGCAGCCAGGAGCTAGACATGCGCTAAATGTGCAGGCTACTTGCTGCCTGAGTTGCACTTTGCCAACTGAAGATGGCATTTTTCTTGTGGCATAACCTCTTCAGCCTAGCAAAGCACCTCAAGGCCCTTCCCCTCCGAACGAGGGGTAACATCATTGATAGCTCGAACCTAGGTGCTTCACTGACACATCACCAATTGGGTTGGTTGCAGTGGCATAGATAAGGGGGGGGGGGCCCAGGTGGCACTATTTTTGGGGACAGCGGGAGTCGTGTCTGTCAACTACCCCCCCCCCCCGACCAAGTCGTCTGTCAGCCGCAACCCCCCACTATTACCTGCACTCAGACAGCAAACTTAGGGGCTGCCTACATCTAGCTACACCACTGGGTGGTTCCAGTAACTCTCACTGACCCTATCCCACTCTGTGATGAGGTAGGGACTGCTGTCTCCCCTCATTAGATGGTGGCAGGCCCAACCCTCCTGGGATATCCAAGGCTTCCACCCCTGAGAGCTGCAGCAGGTAAGTGTACTCTTTTAAAAATGTTTGATACCTGTATGTATGAATATTTGAGAGTGTTATGAATGGATGCGTGTGAATGCATGGGTGTGAGTGAGTATGTTTGCATGTGAGGCCCACCATTCCCTGCTAAAATTACCTAATGCGAGGCCTAAGTACCATGAATGTCAATTCATCAAAATGCCAGAGGTAGAGGAAGTGACATCACACACCATTTAACATTTACTTTCAAACTGACAAGCATGCTCACACATTCAAACACACACACACACTCACTCTCACGCAGATATGGTCTCACTCTCAAACACACAAACAGCATACATTAAAAAGCATTTTTTCATACCTCAGTTTCCAGGGAGGGTCATATTCCAGCTGATTTTAACCCATTCTTTGTTACACTAATAGTGAATAATAAAATACAGTTCACTATGAGTGTAATAAAATATGTACAGAAAACAAGGAAAGTGGTGCCCCAGCCGTGCCAATGGCATAAGAATAATTGTTTCCTGGCTGAAATTTTAGGATGCACATTTCCAAGCCTAAAAAGCCTTCATTCTAAAGAGAGATAAATTGTGCATACAGAGACAGAAATTTCACTGTTGTTACGAATGGGAAACAATTTACAGCTGTCTAGTGTTCATTTAATGTGTATCAATTCAGCATTTAATCAAATTACATGTTTATAGAAATTCACAGTAAATATTTAAAATATGACATGTTGCATACTGAAAGCAGCATTACAATCAGTAATTCATAAGGCTGCAACGTCAATGCTCTCTGGTTTACTAGGGACATAGAAAATACAGGTTATTGGTAAAACAAACTTATTATACATATTCCACATCTGGTACTCTAGCAAGGTCTGCCACCAGTCACAGCATTTGCAGTAACCCAGGGCGAAGTACTACGCTACGCTCGCGTAGTTTGCGAAGTTTGTGCTACTTCGCACTACGCGAATTGCACGTAGCACAGTGCAAAGATGAGTAGCGTAGTGTAGCGGGCATTTTTTGCTGGCTTGCGGTCCTCAACGTCAAGTTGGCAACCGCGAGCGAGCAAAATGGCATCCCGGCGAGACTTTTTCCTCGTTTGAGGTCAGCAACATCAAGTTGCCGATCACGAGCGTGGAAAATAAACCTCCCTGTGAGATTCTCAACGCGGGGAGGTCAGGTTTCTCACTGCGAGTGGTCGCATATGCTCGCGACCGCTCGCGAGGAGAAACTACCAGTCAGTGTTGAGAAAACTGCCGCTTGAGTAGAAAACTACTCGAGAGGCAGAAAATGACCACTTGCACTGTGCAAGATGCGGTTTGCACTGATTGCACAGTACGGACAAGCATCGGGCACTGTGCAATCAGTGTGAACAGTATTTTGCAAAGTGCACTACACAGCTCGCGTAGCTCACGTAGTGCGAAGTGCACTTCGCGTAGCGCTACTACGCGAACTATGCCCAGGGCTAATTTGCAGTACACTAGTGGTTTTCAGGGACCAATAAAAAAAATGTAAATTCCTATTTTCGGGAAAGCTGCAGATTGAACTACTTGCGCAGCAAAGGCAGGAAATGAGTTTACAAATAAACCACTGAAAGAAGTGCAGTGTTTTTAAATGGCTGCATTGCAGATGCTTGTGGAATTACTAATTGACAATGCACTACATTGAATAACATGAGTTTAATTATTGGCATAGTGCTAAAGGTAACTCATTTATGCCATGCCTTTTCTCGTGGTGTGGTTAAAAGTCACACAATATTCTCCTATGATGTAGATCCTATGAAGAAATGATACATCAAAGTTCAGAAAATTGCATTTTTAGCATACATTTTTATTATATTGAAAACAATTCACTCCTGGCAAGTAGTTCAACTTAAACACTGCATTCCTTTATAAACAACTAGGAATATAAAACATACTGTTCAGTCTCTGACGAAGTAGGAAGGTCAACTTAAACAGCTGTATGTTCGCCTGTTCTTTTTGCCACCTCAACAAAACATTTTTGGTGATCCCAAAGCGCAAGCAACACCTGGCAGTTCTTACCCTGTACACCAGCACTTGCATGGACAAAACCAAAAACATACAAGTGGGCCTTCTTGACGATTGTGACAAGTCACTCTCTGGGTGCCGGGGGCTCATTTCAATCTATGTCCAAACTCTAGCCTAATCTTGTAGTATATGTTGATATCATTCTCTTCCCCACTACAATCTCCAGATCAAACCCAGACTGGATTTACCCCCTTCAAACACACTGGATGCTGATTCAGAGGCTCAGAAAAGGAGCCAGTGGTTACTTCATTAGCTAATACTCACTTAAGCCCAGAAGCACAACCCCAGATTGTACACCGCTATCAAAGAATGCCCACTTAATGAATCTGAGTCCTGCAGTAAATTAATATTGTTATTGACGTTATTGTTATGCAGTTATGGTGTGTTGACAAGCATTTTCTTCATATCTCTCAGCACACGAATTATAATGTTATTTTGCCTTTCCATTACTATCAGAACGTTTTGCTAAAATCTGTAAATTGTGGAGCTGGAGAGCAAGTTCCGAATAAAGGCTGTTCTGTTCTTCATTAAGCATCCTCCCACAATTACCAGACACGACAAGTTCCTTTCTCCTTTTCTCTTTCTCCTGACCGATCGCCTGGGATCAGCAGAATTTGAGAGGAATCTGGAGGCTATCAAGAATTATCTGCAGATTCTGAGAATTGCATATGGTTTCAGTTCTTCTGTTATGCTCACCAATATGATTAATCCCTCTTACAAAAGCTTCATTTGATCCTTTTATCTCCCAAATCTGCACCCCCGTTGCAGGTATTTAATTTGCTATATTCTTAAATTACCCTCAATTACACACACCCTACTCTTTCCTAAAACATGTTTACAGACTGTCTCCTTTCCCAAGCTGGCATTTACCATGGATGTTATTTTATTCACTTCTCAGGAGAATTTCGATGAATAACATGTTTTGGGGATAAAACTGCTTTCAATCAATCAATCAATCAGGGGTTTATAAAGCGCGCTACTCACCCGTGAGGGTCTCAAGGCACTGGGGAGGGGGGAGGGGGGGTTGCAACTCCAAATCAGTCGAAGAGCTAGATCTTGAGGTGCTTCCTGAAGGTTTGCAGGGTGGGGGAGTGTCTGATGTTGACTGGGAGCTCGTTTCAGGTCTTTGCTGCGATGTAGGAGAAAGCTCTTCGGCCTGCTTTGCAGAGTAAAAGAAATACGAGTCAACCCTTTACGTCTCTCTCATCAAGGAGGAAAACTCCTCTCTACCCTTGCCTACCACTGAAAGTCAATCTCTGAAGTCGTTTTCATTTCAGCCCAGAGCTCTCCCTGTCCTCCATAATCTTTCAGTCCACATGTAATATTGCATGCACCCACTCAAACAGTTGTCAGTCTACAACCCTTTAATAACTCCCATTAGTTCTTCTCTTTCTCAGTGGAATGTACAGTTGGACTTTTCCGTCGCTTGAACTTAATATGGTGAACTTCCTCACTCTTTGGCCACTTAGGGGCCTACTGCGACTTTATGGGCGACTTTATGGAGGGGCAGTGGAGCAACAGTGCAAACCGCTGTACCACCGCTCTGCCAAAGTTCACACCATACGCCTGATTATGACTTTTTAGTAGTCTGGCAGGTGCGCGATGTGCCGGTCCCATGGTGATGCCTCTTTAAAAGGCAGCAGTGCCATTAAAAAAGGCACAGCAATGGGACAGCACTACACAGTTCCTACACTGCAGTGACTAGAAAGTCCATGCAGTGCAAGAACCTATGTGTATGCACACAGGGGGGCACCTGCTATGCCCCCGGTGTGCATGCACCTCCCCTTTGTTTCCTCTCCACCAGGGTTTTCATGGCGTTGGAACCGCCATGAAAATCCTGGCAGAGAGGAAACTTGTAATATGATTGCATATTGTGGCCTCTGACTGGCACTCCTATGCCCGGTAACAACAGTTCCCTGGTGGAGCCGGCGGTCCCAGGGTGGTCTGACTGCCCGAGTTGTAATCAGGCAGTCAGACTGCCGGTGCGGTGGTGGCTGGATCCGCCACCACCGCGCCACCACGAGTCTGGCGGTCCTCAGACCACCAGACTTGTATTTTTGCCTTTAGTGTTCAGGACAAACATTCTCTGAGTGACAAAGAGTTTCCAAGTGCCACTGGCCTTGTCTTTCTGCGTCTCCACTCTAGGAGATCTTATGGCAACAGCCACTCTTGCGCCTGTTTCTATGTACTCTACGACCATCTACTGTGATCCTGCACTCATCAGCTTCTTCTGACAGTGGATCCCCTCATGGTATGGCTTTGATGAGATTTGAACTTGCTCCCAGATCTGAGACAAATGCCTTGGGTGTGGGGAGGTGTATTGACACTCTGACAGGCCAACCATCTGGGCTGCCCAGGAACTTAATTAACTCCAAAGAGGACTAATGTTGGACCTGTTCGTTTTCACGGGGTCTCCCCCAGATTTTTTGCCTTCTATTGCTAATCCAGTTTTGGTTGGTATTGGGACTCTGTGCACTGTTTCCCTGCTACCCAGTGGTAAAGTGCTGGTACTCTCTCCCTAAAACACAGTACAATTGGTGTATACCTGATTGGTACAATTAATGTACATGTAAGGCCCATGCATATGGTACTACATGTACCCAGGACCTGAACATTAAATGCTACGAGTGGGGAGTAGCACCCATCGTGCCACTCACTTTAGAAGCCTTAAGAAACATGTCTCAGGTCTGCCACTGCTGCCTATAGTGCAGTTTTAAAACTGCTATTTAGACGTGTCAAAATACACTTTGTCCAGCCTAAACTGTGCTTTTTGATACTTATTAAGCCCCCCTAAGCTAGGACTAAAGGCTCACAGAGCACAGTGCACTGTATTTAAAAAGTAGGACATGTGTGCTTAAGAACATGTCCTGGCATTCAATAACTCCTAAAGTCATTTTTTCGTTGTTGCAAGGCCTATCTCTCTCAATGACTAACATAGGGTTACCTTATTGCATTTATTAAGGGCTAACTTTAGTTTGGTAGCAGAGAGAGATATGCTGTTTACACTCAAATGAATTGTAATTTAAAATAAGCTTTAATGGTGAAGTCAGACTTTAAGTTATTGTTCTTTTAGAAAGTTGACATTTTCTTGTCCCAACCATCTGTGGCATCTGACAGTGTCCTGGATTGCATGACTGTGATTGGCTCTGCTGTTAGAGTTTGTGTATTGCTGTCAGACATGAACACAAAGGGGGCCTAGGAGTGGACAGCGTAGGCCTTTCTGGTAGGCTGAGTGGTGAGGGGCTGTACCCAACCCCACTTAACACTTCAAAGAGCTTTGCCTCCTGTACACAAAAAGGAGCCTGAAACCAGGCCTGTCCTGCCTGTTGTCATCCCAGACAGTTTGGAGTCTTGACAAGGGAAGGGAAACAACTTTACAGAACTAGATGTGGGGGTAGGAGAGGAAATCCCCCCAAACAAAGGCTGCACCAGGTATAAATACTGGGCCTCCAGAACCACTCATCAGAACACTCCTGAACATGTGGAAGTCAAAGAAGAAGGATTACTCTGCTACCAGAGGACCGCCCTGATACTTGAAGGACTGCTGAGAAGTAAGATTGGACCTGTTTGCCCTCATCCCAGGCTACTCAAAGTGACTCCAAGGGTCAGTTGGCTGATCTTCTGTGTGAACTACAGGGACACAACAAGTTTTGGAAGCCCCCCTGCAACTGCCCAGCTGACCTGCTGCAAATGGACCTGCCTGAGCTCTGCTGGTGGTCTCTGCTGAAGTGAGTCCTGATCCCCAAGAGCTACCCCCCACCATGTCCTGGACCGTTGGCTGGCGTCAGAGGGAGCTCCTCCAATGAAAACTGTGAAAATCCTGAAGTTTTATCTCCTTGCGACTGGACTCTGCCACCAGCAACGATCACCAACACAATTGTCTAGTGAAACCTACTCTTCACGCTGATCACCAGTGACGCCCAACAACAAAAGACCTGCACCAGGTGCTACAGCAACAGCAGCCCACGACGACCACTAACACAAAGCTACAGCAACGACTGTCCGCGACACTTGACCAGCTCTTCGCACTACAGAAACAACTGCTGATGACGCTTGGCCTCCCCCTCGCAGCCTCCTTCAACACAAACAGAACTCTTCTCGCCATACTTAGAAGATAGCTTTTCAGTGGCACTAACGTGGTCCCTGTATCCGACATGGCGGGTGGCCTAAACATCTGACTTTCCCCTAGTTTATTGCGACCAGATGACCTTGACTGGTTTGTGCTTTTAGGCGCTATTTTCACTAAAAACTGTAAAACTGCATTTCACCAGTTCTACCGAATGATTTTTGTCGTTCTGGTACCATTTTATCTATTAAAATTTACTCTATTTTCTAAATGGTTTTGGGAGTTTTTTTGCATTGTGTTTTCACTTTCTTACTATTTGTGTGCTACATAAAAACTTTGCAATTTGCCTTTAAGTTAAGACTGACTGCTTTTGTGCCAAGCTACCAGAGGGCTGATCACAGGTTAATTTAGTGACTTTTGTGGTTCAAACTAACAAGGACTGTGGTTGTTGCCTAAATGGGGCTTTCACCCCCCTCAACCAATAACCCAATTGTGTACACCTACTCTGTCACATGCAAATGTAGCTAACACCTGTGCATTCATACTTATAGCCAGATAGACACCAAGCACAGTGGGAGAAAGGTTAACGCCAGAACCGTCTTTGAGTGACCACAATTGAGGGGTTGCTGATTTCCCTGGCCACACCTATAGGGTGGGCACAAGAGCTCTGCATAGGGGAAAGGAGGATCTGCCATAGTGATTTTGGGCAGAGATGGGCATTGTAGAATTGTCTGCAATACAGCATGCAGAAAGTGCTGCAAAAGTGGGTAGGGTCACCCCCTGGGACCTTTAACCTCATTTGGTTAGGGAGTGGCTAGGAGTCTCCCCATCCACAGCCTCCTGCCAGGCTTAAATATGGCACCCACAGTACCATCCTCAAAAAATTTGTGGACCTGTGGAGGAACAGAAGAGGATTGGACCGGATGTTTGTAGCCTGGGAAGAGCTCCGATTGGACCTGTTTTCCTTCTTTAACCCAGGACAAGGAAGTGGGCTCTAAGAGTCATAAGGCTGACCTCATGTTTGGGCTACAGGGACACACCACACTGCAAGAGAACGTTTCCTGCTTTCTGAGCTAACTAGTTCCAACTGGACTCCCCTGTACCCTGCTGCTGGCCTTTGCCCCAATCAGTCATGAACCCCAAGTGCTGTCCTCAATATCCTGGGCCCTAGGCTGTTGTCATAATGCACTCCTCCTAAAGTTTCCTGAAACCAATTAAGTTATTGTGCACTTTCTTCTAGTGAGTTAATCAACATCCTCACTCGACAGACCTTGAGGTTTTTAACTTTTTCATTATCTTTGTATTGTTGACCATTTTTCTGCAAACAACATGTTTTAACTCTTTGTTTCTGTATTGCACTGATTGTCTGTATTTTTGTTAAGGTTTTAATTAACTGAACAATAAACGATATTCAGTCATTCGTACTATTATTTGAAGGCAGTAGAATTATTATGAATACAATTTGAAAAAAAGCTGGTTCAGCACTACTATATTTACCCTGCACAAAACCAAGAAAGAAGACTCCACCCCATCCGAGTTAGGAGGGATAACCACAGGGCTGGGCCCTCCGAAGAGGATCCCTTTCCATCCCCCCTGGCAGCCCCAGGACGCCTAATTAGGCATGGGAAGGTGCACAGAACCTACAGCCCATAACCTAGAAGGACTCTGCAGGGTATATTATATTCTAGACCTGACTTTGAAGAGAGAACAAGAATACTTTGAAAGAAGGCTTTGAAAGGCAAGACGGAATACTTATTTTTAACATCCAAAAGCATTTCATTCCATACCGTCTACGGCAGCTGTAAGAATCGGGTAAGAGCTCTTTCTTCATAGGGTGGAATCTATTTTCATATGAGAAACCAGAGAGGGTTATATTACATTGTAAGAAGCAGTGAACTCACCAGAACACAAAGGATACAAGAACGCCTGCCTTATGCTGGCGTTCGAAGCTCTGGGTATAAAAAGGGGACATCTAGTTTAAAACAATGGCAGTGAATAACAAAATACAGCAATACCGACAATATGCGAGATAGTTCACAGAAGTTAGCACTGAATGTAGAGATCTGTAACAAGTTTGTATTCCAGAAAGAGTGACTCCGCCTTTCATCCACCCAAGGTAGATAAAATCAGCACTAGTGGCTTGGGTAATCAGGATACCTATTATTCAAGTACCGCGAGAAAATTCATCTGTCGGGTGAAGTATTTGTCCCTTCAATGGAACAAAAATAAAAGTGAGTGCATTGTTTTATAGGCGGCACAGTTATTAAAGGAGAATCATTAGCTATTAAAGGAGTAGCATTAGGTATTATAGGAGTAGCATTAGGTATTTAAGGAGTAGCATTAGCTATTAAAACATGTTTGCCCGCAGGGCCGGCTCTAGGCTCATGGTGGCCCTGTGCAGGGAGCGTAGGTGGGGGCCCCGGAAGAGGGGGTCCGGACGGGGCGGAGCTCAGGAAGGTGTTTTAATAATACGGATATGGAGATCTATACCTATATAAGGGCAAAGGGCATTAATCGGGAAAATTACACTAGGGTCCTAAAATGATACATAACAATGTATGCAAAAACTGACTGTAGGATATGCAGGCAAATGAAAAACGTGGAGTTAGAATAGTAATTTTGACCTCCCTGTTTTTGCCACGCCCACTGCTGCCCTGGGGACGCAGTTCAGGACAAGTAATGTGACGAACGAGTAGTGAGCAGCAGCAGGCCATATCTAATATATACGGCTCTGTGCTGCTTTAATCTCACCCTTGTGCAGGTCAGTAAGTTAACTTTTGTTGCTGTGCTGCATTGCGATAAAGAAAATCTGCCCCTTGGTGTGCATGCCTGGCGTGCCCAATCTAGCCTTAACCCTAGCACTCTCCGGCAGTTGGTGGCAATTAAATTTAAAAAATACTCTATGGGATTTCCTTATTTCCTTACTTCACTTCACCCTCTCTCTTAACCTGACTCTAGTTCTACTTCTCCATGTACCTTTAACCTCCCTCCCTCTCTATGTATCTCACATGTGTCTACGGGACGCCCCAGCTGAGGAGTGAGGTGCTCTGGCAGAGCTGGGTGAGTCCCAGTAACGGACAGCAGGACTGCTAGAGAGAGAGATAGCAGCGAGTTCCTTCCCCTGGAGTAACCATAGGTACTCTCCGCGCTCCACCGGGCCCCGCGCCTGGCTGTGTGAAACTGAAAGCGCTCGGGTTGGCCCGGTCGCTCCCCTGCCCCCCGAGCTCTCGGGGCCCCCAGGAGCCGCTGGGACTTGGAGCCCTATTTCAACTGTCTGCCGCTTAATAGTGCAGAAATACCCTTTCTCTCTACCTTTATTGGCACAGGCGGAGCAGGGGGCCTAAAGAAATCAATCACCACCAGTTTACATGGGAGGCCGCGCCCGCTGCCACTGACTGGAAGACAGACAGCGGCCTACGAGTCGATGGATGCGGCACCGGCAAATTGAATATGCGGCGGGCCCCCCTTGGAGAAAGTGTCAGTCATTCCGAAATGTAATACTCGGCAATGATTAGGCGTTCCGCTGGCTGGGAACCATATACTGCCGCTTAATTTAATGCAAAATAGTACAGCCCCCGACTCCACCTTTATTATAGGCCCTGCAGGCACAGGCGGAGAGGGGCCTAAAGGATATCAGTGGCCGGCGCTGCCACTGGAAGACAGACAGCGGGCGGCCTACCTCGATGCGGCAAAACTCCCGGCTGCAGTAAATTCGCCCCTCCGACCTCAAGCATTAACAGCTACACTCACGCCCGGCTACCTACCTATCTTCATATGACTCGCTTGCTTGCTTGCCATGATGACGCGTCGCGATAGTCAGTCAGTGCCACAAACAATGTGCAGAAATATCATTATCAATCATCTGAGAGAATGGATCTATTCTGCCCTTACCCGGCAGGTGCGTTCACACTTCTTCACTTTATTCTCAGTCTGAGCTTAGGGGCCGCTCAGCTTTTGTCCGACTCCGACTTCGACGACCACCAAATGGCTGGGCTGTGCAGAGAGAGTCATACGCCACCAGTCCCACAAGTTAGTTACGCACGCGGGGAAGTCAAGCAGCAGGTTAGGTTGAGTCTGCGCGCGGCCGCAGATCACTCTATCCTGGCTTCTGGCGTCTGTGCCAGCCAGCCAGCCGGGTGACAGTCATGATGATTTGAAACACCCCGGCGCCCCTGCTGCCCAATCAGGAACGATGTCGGTGTGGACTCGGAGCCAGAGGCCAGGGAAGTTAAAGGGAGGAGGGGGTGGGGGGGGGGGGTGACGCACTGTGTCAGGGCTTGGAACTGTGACTGTCGGAACTTAGTATTGGAAGCCGGGGTCGGAGCCGGAGGCCGCCAAATCCTGCCAGGGGGCCGCCAGTGCCACGATGTATCATTGATCCTTCCGATCCGATCCTCGTCATGGCGGCACCTGGGGTTTGGCGGCCCTGTGCAGGTGCACACTTTGCACATGCCTAGGGCCGGCCCTGTGCCCGCCACCTAAACCTGCACAGATTTCTCTAGTTCCATTGACCGCCTGCTTCAATCCCTCCAGCCCGCCACCTAAACCTGCACAGATTTCTCTGGTTCCATTGATCGCCTGCTTCTAACAGGTATTAGATTCTAGTCGAGAATGGCCTATTAATGAGGCTGAGTTTGAAAATCTATTCACAAACAGACTAGGTCTTATTGCCTATTCTTACCTCTTAAAATTATAATGAGAGGTTTTAGGTGCAGGGACACTGGATGGTGGTGCCTTCAGTGTCGCTGCACCTAAACCCGCAAGTCTTGTTATGAGAAGCCTCGTAGGACAGTCCACGGAAAGGCGTGGAGAGGTGAGCTATCATACTATCACACAACTGCTAGGAAAACTAGATGGTACCGGTGCTCCACTGGCTGCGCCCCTGGGTATTCATTCGTGAATCTGACCAGCTGTTCCAATGCAATGAATGACACAAAGGCGCCTTTTGTTTGAGAACCAGCGTGGAGTCTGTAAAGATGGACACCAAGATGGCACTAAGGCCTACTAACAGGAAATGAATTCATACTGCCAATTGACTCCCTGATGCCAGGGTAAACAGCAAAATGATTAAGAATACACATCCCAGTCACCCTAAAGCAGTAACAATGTGATCGACACAGCCTAACTTATATGGGAACAGCCATTAACTAAACTGTGTGTCAAAGTTCATCAAGCAAATAAAATGTCTCCGCCTGCACACAAACTACCAACCTACCTTCTCATATTCAAAGGTTCGAGTGCCCTAGCATGTGCTGGCCGAGGCAGAAATTACAGGCAAATAACAAAAGCTGATCTCCACTTTTATGTGTACTGAATAACAGCCCCCTCCAGTTTTGCAAAAAGGTTTACAGTTGGAGTCGTTTCCTTACTGCTGTTAAAGTGTGCATCTTTTAATTTTACAATCACACGATATAGTCTTATTATTTCATTCGAAATGCTGCTGAGCATATAAGGACCGAAGAACGAAATAAAAAAAACAATAAATAGACTCACATTTTCGGTCCTCTCCAACTCTTGTCGACCGAAAGACACTGTCCATTTGCCCCTCCCTAACACGTGCTGTTCCCCCACACCCAATGGATGTTGCCCTGTATCCTGCCGTCCCAGCAGTCGCGTTGCACTACTTTTTTCTGTTACACGTCAAATTCGGTCTTGAATTTTAGAGCATGTTATCAATCACTGCGTATGAAAAAGAGTTGTTCAAAACGTGCAATGTCTCGTTTTAAGGCACAATGATTACATTATTTCAATCCCTTTGATGTTTTCGAGGCCTGGGACCATGGTGCTTTGCTGATAGATAGGAGGCAATTTCACACAGTGCCACGATGTATCATTGATCCTTCCGATCCTCGTCGTGGCGGCCCCTGGGGTTTGGCGGCCCTGTGCAGGTGCACACTTTGCACATGCCTAGGGCCGGCCCTGGTTTCAGGCACACAAGATGGCAGACACTGGGGCTTCCGCCTGACGCTTGAGAATCGCGTGCCACCAGTAATCTGAAACTCTCCAGGGAGACTCAGAGGTACAGCGGCAGGCAGGGCGGACACGCCGAGCTGCCTCACAAAGTGATCTTGCCAACAGAACCCGTGCTCACTGGAACAGAGGCAGAGGACAGAGACCACGCTGGGCACTTCAAGATGGTGCCCCCTCCAAAAACTATAGATCATTGGAAGATAGATGACTGCCTCTGTTGCCACTACGGGCTGGGGTGTGTGCGGGGGTCCTAGGATGCTCACAACACTGATGGCAGGGAGAGGGCCTAAAGTGAAGAGGTGCAATCACCCCAGTGCTCTGAAAAGAAATTTCGGCCCAGCATCGTCCCGAGGGCAGGCTTCAGGCAGGGTACAGCAGGCACAAGCAGAAGCAGCGCATCAATCAATCAATCAGGGGTTTATAAAGTGTGCTACTCACCCGTGAGGGGCTCAAGCGCTAGGGGGGGTTGGAGGGGGGGGGGTGGAAATCAGGATCAGTCGAAGAGCCAAGTCTTGAGGTACTTCCTGAAGGTGTGCAGGGTGGGGGAGCGTCTGCTGTTGACAGGGAGCTCGATCTAGGTCTTTGCCCCTCAAGTCGAACATGAAGCCAGTAGCAGAATCAGGGTAAACAGACCCTGGAGTGGTGCTGGAGCCTGGGGGGCACAAGCTTTTTATGGTTGGGTGCAGATGCCTGGAGGTAACAGGATCTAGGGAACCTAGGGTGACCACTTTCACCAAGGCACACTCATGAAGTCCATTAAAAGCCTAGCATGTGTTGGTACGACAGAGCCACAGGAAGGACCTCTGTGGGGCCTGCTCATACCTTGGCCGCTACGGCCCAGACCAAAGAAGACACCAAAATGGCACGTGACTAGGAAATAAGTTTGATGTGGCTGTGAGTGACAACAAGGGGGACAACAGTAAGAGCCCACACTACCAACTTGGCACGGTCAGGCACTATGCCCTGCAGCATGAACAGATAAAGATTGGAGGCAGAAGGTCCCCCATGTGAAACACCACCACATGGTGTAGCTGCCTCTCATCCCACTGATGCACATCAACTGGAGCTCACAAGAAGAGACTGATCCTCAACGCCAAGCTGGGGAAGGCTTGAGAGAGGGTGATGATTCAGATTGGCGAGGCCGACCTTGAAACTGAAGAATCCCAGGGGGGGGACCTCTCTCAGCAACAAGAACAACCTTTTAGCAACTGAAAGCAGTGACACAGTAGCACCCAACTCACCTGAAAAATAAAGACCATGGAGTGGGTCCAGCAAACTCCTTCCCAGTGGCAAGACTAGATGCCTGAACCACTTCCAAGGAGGCAATCTCGGTAAATTTACGCCACCACGAGCCCCTCATAAGAATGGATGTGAAAGAGGAGAGATACAAGATGGACCATGGAGTGGTAAGGCGAGCCAGACAGTTACTAAGAACATTCAGCTTTAAGACTTCCAAGAAATCAAGAATGAAATAAATGTTTTTCAAGGCGGACTTAGAACACGACCTGAAATTGAGTAAGGATGTTAACAAATTGGGAGACAGAGTGAACAACCTCGAAGGAAACCTTAACATACAGGTTGACAACAGTGAACATCTCCAAATCCATATGATCTACAAGGAGAAACAACATATTGCCCATAAGCAGAAAAAAAAGAGATTTCCAGTAATATGTGTTAATCCTAGTAAATGCCATCCTACAAAGATCAGGAGAACTGATCAAAATGCACAGGGCTCCAAGATTGCCCCCTGTAACTAGATGCCCCCTCCCCCTGTGCCATTAAGAGTACACTTTTCGCAGACAAAGAGGCCATAATGTTTGAAGCAACAAGGGGACTTGATCTTCTTCAATGGGGTTTGGTTAGAGCTTTTTCAAGACCTTCCTTCTACAACTGTGACAAAACGAAAAGCCTTCAGGCCTGTCCCCCACTGCCTACAGTCTAAAGATGTACATTCTACAGAGACCACACCTTTAAAGTTATTTTCAAAATTAAGGGCTTGCAATGCGTCTTCACCAACCTGAAAGAGGCCCAGGCCACTCTGGGTCTAATGGCAGTAACTCTGTACCAGACTCTCATCTAACCTACACCTCTGTGAGATTGTCAACTTCACTGCCCCACTGAGGGCAGTTAAAACTTGGCTCATGTCCTGACGGGCTCACACACTTTCTTGGGTGGGACACACAACTGCCTTCAAAATGACAACTCTTCCCAAAATTCTATTTTAGTTCCCAGGCCTTTGACCCAACCGGTAAGAACAGTGAAAACGCCCAAATCTAACAGTTGTTCAACACATATATATAGTTGGGGGAAAGTCCTAGATCAAGCTGGAAAAGGTGCACTAAACCCCCAGCTCAATGGGAACTTGGTGGTGCCTAACCTTGTTCATTATTATCAAGCTTCTCAACTTAGTTATATGGTGGAATGGTTGTAGGGTGAGTGGGATAAACTATGATGATTCACAGATCAGAATTTGGCCACCCAATGGATGAAGTCCCCTGGGCTGATGAACCAACAAGACCAAAACTTACACTAGATAAAGTCTATATGTGTGGGATCTCCTAGCTCGTACAGCAAGATTGGCCACTTTCTAATCACCTCCCTTACCACTACTTGGGGAGGGTAGATCAAGGGTGCTTAAGGCTGTCTGGTCTGTTTAGTAAAGAGATTGTTACATAAAATATGAAATTCTCCTGACTAATGCTTTCGATATTTGCAATTGAGACACTGGCCCTTACCCACGGAGGCTAACAGTAGAGCAACGAGAGAACTCAAGTCCTCCTAACAACTCCTTCAGGCACTCTCCTCCACCAAAAGCTTAGACTCTAAGATATACACAGATATAAATTCTCAAGAGATGCCAACCAAATACCCTCAGCATCTACAAAGTGAATAGAACCTTAACATCACATTAGAACTCGAACAATGGGAAGACATCTTTACAGAAGCAAATAATTATGTGTGAGACTCCTCGGTATAAAAGAAGCGATATACAAGATCGTTTATAGATGGAACTAGACCTCAGATAGGTAATACAAAATAGGCAATACAAAATCAGAAGATGATTGGAAGGTCTATAGAGAGGCAGGCACTATCTTCCACATGCTATGGTCATGTAACAAGTTATTATTATTATTATTATATTTAAGTTTATAGAGCGCACAGCTACCCGGAGGTTTCCCGGCGCTAGGGACCAAATGAAGGGAGTGTACCAGCTGAAAAGAATCCAGGGAAGGGATTATTGGTTAAATAACCAAGTTTTAACCTCTCTGCGAAACTTGAGATAGCATGGTTCAGTACGCAAAGATAAGGGAAGAGAGTTCCAGAGGGAGGGTGTCAGGATCTAGCTCCGTACTGCGCCTACCTGAACTACAACTCCCATGACTTACGGGCCAAGAACTACAGGTCCCATGCTCCTTTGCGGTAACAGGATATAGCGGGGCGGGACTAGGGAACAGTGCTCGTGATTTTGTTTGTTCCGGAGGATTCATCTGTTTCCCGTCACTTTCCAGAATGCCCTGTAAACGTTGAACCAAGAGAACTTTGAGGTTCCAGGAGCCCACAGAAGGGAGAACAGTCGGGTAATGTGTTCGCGCTATTAGCGCATTGATTGTGTTAACTGGTACCAGATCGGGGACTATTCCTGCCCGAGTCGTTTCTGAGCCTCGCGGCTGCGAGGGACTTTCACAGTTCTTGTTTTGGGAACTATAAAGTTGGCTTGCTTAACAGATGCCAGCAATCTCCGGATGGGGGTTGTATGATCCAGTGACGGATTGCAGGGGGGAGTCCTCCGCAATGCCGGCACGAAAACGTGGTACAGGATATTGACTTAAACATAGTGGATTACAAATACTAAAGCGGATGTTAGTAGTGCGTTTAACTACATCATGCCGTGTTTAGTTCATTTTTGATACTAAAATATAAATCTGGGACTTACCTTACGTTTCCCTAGCAGAGGAGGATTCTGCTTGTTTACTTTGAGTTGAATTTCATCATCACTCCTTTTTCTGAGGATTGATTACTGAAGTCTTCGTTTCCTTTTGGAGTGTTCACATTTAAGAGTTTAGCCTAATTATTTTGTAGGGTATGTATCTAGAGTGACAGCATTATACAGGAAGGTCGTTGTTTCATTTGCCTTTATTTCATAATCGTGCTTCTTGTGTTGTGCAGGGGCAGGAGGGACAAAAGAAGACACTGCTGTATGAAGGGGCAAACACGTGTATCTTTACAGGTGAATCAGGTTGCGTTACATATAGTGAGAATGTAATGAGAGTAGCATTTAGAACATTATTAATGCGTGTGTATTTCTCTTGCAGCTTCTTTTCCCCCGCTGACCCTTCCTTCTATCTTTTTTTTTGGGTTTTTTCCCCTTTTGGGGTTTTTCCCTCACCGTATCACCTGAACACCTGTGATATACAGTCGGGGTGTTCGGGGGGTCTGGAGGTGGAGCATTTCTTCTGCATGCGGATCCTGCGGAGTGCGATCCTGACAGAGGGGGCCAGACAAGAGAAGGAGCGACTACCCATTCTGGCTCTTTTGACCCTAGGAACCTGGAACCTATGCTGATTGGGTGAACGAAGAGTGCGGGGTGGATAGTACTGGTGAACTAAAGTGCTAAGGTAGAGTGGGGCCCGACCTGTATTAATTCTGTGCATAAAGTAGAGGGCCTTGAATTTAGTGCGGCTTTCAATATGGAGCCAATGCAGGCTACGTAGAGAAATAGAAGTGGAGGATTTATTAGGGAGTTTACAGAGCAGCCGGACCGCCATGTTCTGGACTACCTGTAGTTTGCGAGTCACCTCTTTGCATGCCCCCAGGAGAAGAACGTTGCCGTAGTCCAGTCTAGAGGTAATTAAGGCCTGGACTCCGGTTTTCTAGGTCTCCTGAGGAAGCATCCAAATTATCTTTCTAAGCCACTTAATGATAGTGATGCAGGTAGAGGAGGTTTTGACCACGTGTTGCTTCATAGATAACTGGTCATCAAAGATGATGCCAAGATATCGTGCTGTTCTAGAAGGAACGGGGAGGGTGCCCATTTGCGTCGGCCAATGGTGAGGCCCCCATAAGGTAGTATTATGTCCAAACAAAAGGAACTCTGTTTTCCCCCCGTTCAGTTTTAGTTTGTTTTCGTGCATCCACGCGGCGATGTTACTAAGCCATATGCAGAGAGAGGATGGGGAGGAGTGATGTCCCATCGAGAGAGAGTAGATGATCTGAGTATCATCGGCATATGAGTAAATGGTGAGCCCAGCTTGCTCCGCAATAGTGGCCAATGATCTAACATATAAGTTAAAAAGTAAGGGGCTCAGAATGGAGCCCTGAGGGACACCGTAAACAGATTTATAGATTTGAGAGGTCGATGAGGAGGAGAAAACCTGAAAAGTACGATCTGAGAGGAAGCTAGCAAGCTAGTTGAGGGCTGGGCCAGTGATGCCAGATGACTTAAGAGCGTTAAGAAGGATGGGATGGGAAACCGTGTCGAATGCAGCACTTAAATCAAGCAAAATGATTGCCACGGTTTCCCCTTTGTTCACTCGGCATCGAATGGTTTCCGAAACCCCCAACAGAGTAGATTCCGTCGAAAAGCCGGACCTGAAGCCAGACTGCGATGGATGTAGGATGTTCCTTGATTCAACATGTTGAGTGAGTTGTGTGTTAATGTGTTTTTCCAGAATTTTTTAAAAAACCGGGAGGAGTGAGATGGGGCGGAAATTGGATGGGTTATTGGGGTCAGCATTCCCCTTTTTTAATAAGGGCACTATCATTGCATGTTTCCATGCAGAAGGTACCTTGAAAGTTGAAACAATTCTACAGGAAAATCCTGAATGATATCACCATGGTGACTAGGAAAGATTTATCCTCTGTGTTCACCCAGGGAAAAGGCAATTTCTCATCTATTACTGGCTTCAAAACAGGTGGCTCTATCTTCAAAGGGTAAATGGCAAAGATGGGGGACTGACCTCTGGCTGCACAGAATTTGGGTGTTAGTAGGGCATCAAAGTTAGCACACAGTATGTCAGGATTCGAATACACATTGTGTAAACTATGGACTTTTGTGCTTACCTACCTCAACTGGGACCACAGAGGCCTCATTTGCCCAAGGAAATGAAGAGTGATGGAACTATTAGACAGTGATAAGTACAGCAGTTATGGGGAAGACTGTCAGCAAAGTGGAGTGGGATGCAACCCTCAATAATAAAAGCAGACCAGCGACTGATAGAGCGCGATTGTGCTCTTTCATTTGTAGGGGTGCATTATATTCATGTGCAGTTTGCACCTGCATTTATTCCTTTGTCGTATTGACATGAGACAGTAGAATGTGCACTGTAATTATGTGAAAGATGTTGTGTTATGTATACTTTTCATGTAAACGTGAAGAAATTAATGCTGCAATTCAAACATGCTTAGCAGAATACAATAACTTGTAGAATTCGTGTATGAGGTTTACAATTCTTACGTATTTGATGTGCTCATGTCACGTGTGATTTGGAAATGCTTAGTAAAATGTTCATTTGTGCGTGATTTTCATAAGGCCAATGTGCCTTACTCTTATATTGGCCAATTCCTGTAGGCCTGGAATGTATTTTCCCTTGCTCTCTTAGTAAGGGCTTTGTTCGTAATGTTCAAGTGCATGTTAAATCTTTTCTTTCTCACATTTCTGTTGCAGGTGGAGGAATTCATCTTTGTTTGTTAGAATAACTCTTTTGAGTTAGGAGTTAGGCTCGGGGAGCAGAGAATACATTTGTACAAGGAGTACTGATAATGTGAGACAGTGTTCTTTCTCACTGGAGAAGGCCTGGGAATCAAGGTCATCGAGCCAGGAGCTGGGAGTATCAAAACTAAATGAAAAACTACCTATGAGGAGGAGCTCAGCACGATGAAGCCATCGGACGATACCTAATGGGATTGTTTATGATTTGGTGTTTTGAATTAGAGACAGTGTCCCAGGAATTGAGTTAGGGGAAGAGAGGAGATCGATGAAGAGGGAAGGAGCATCTTAAAACGAGCTCAGTAGCTCTTGGCTACTTGACCCATACAGCGCGAGTGCACTTCTTAGGAAGTCTTCACGTGCGGACACCTTTTCCTGACTTGCCTGGGGAAATGCTAAGTAGGGATGTCACATTAGTGGCAGTGTAGGGACAGACTAATGCTTTTTACTTACAAACCTCTATTGAAGTCTGATCTTGAAGTAGGGGCACTTATTGCTTGCGTTCTGGTTTTGGAACTTGTCATTCTTTTCATGCTCCAGAAGCTCAATTTCACCCATTGGTTTGGCTGTGTATTAGTTCCAATGTATTTCTACAACCTCGTCTTGAGGTGTCTATGTTCAGTTATTTTTGGCTTTGTAATAAACCCACTAAATTGGAAACCTGGAGTCTATGATTCTTCAGAGTCATGATTATTTGAGCCTGTGAATTACACCTAATGAGTTGTTTCTCCCCTCTATACTTCTAAGCAGGTATAAAAAGGTAAATTGGCCGAGGGTTCCAGAGTATATTTATAAAAGGGAACCCGGCTCCTGCACACCCAATCGATGTGGACAAGTTATTGGATGGGCAGAAGCAATTTAACAGATAATGGGATGAGAAAGAGTGGAACTACGATGGGGAGGCTAAGTCAGATGGGTACGCCCGCCTTATTTGCACCTTACATGGTACCATTTGCCCACGTCGCCCGTCGGCACGACCTCAACATCATCTTCTACGCCGATGACACTCAGCTGATCCTCTCCCTCACCAAGAACCCCCACACTGCCAAAACCAACCTTCATGAAGGAATGAAGGCCATCGCTGAATGGATGAGGAACAGCCGACTGAAGCTGAACTCGGACAAGACGGAGGTCCTCATCCTCGGATCCACCCCTTCGGCCTGGGACGACTCCTGGTGGTCAACTGCACTGGGAACCGCTCCCACACCCACTGACCACGCACGCAACCTAGGGGTCATCCTCGACTCCACCCTCTCCATGACTAAACAGGTCAACGTAGTCTCCTCTTCCTGCTTCAACACCCTCCGCATGCTCCACAGGATCTACAAGTGGATCCCCACTGAAACGAGAAGAACGGTCACCTAGGCCCTTGTCAGCAGCTGGTTGGATTAAGGAAACGTCCTCTACGCAGGAGCCTCGGTCACACTCCTGAGACGGCGCCAATGTATCCAGAACGCCTCTGCAGGCCTGATCCTCGACATCCCTCACCGCAGCCACATCACACCCCACCTGAGAGACCTGCACTGGCTCCCGGTCAACAAGAGGATAACTTTCAAGCTCCTCACCCACGCACACAAGGCACTCCACAACACCGGACCAATGTACCTCAACAGACGACTCAGCTTCTACACCCCCACCCGCCAGCTCCGCTCCGCCGACCTCGCCGACATAGTCCCCTGCTTCTGAAGTGCGACCTCCGGCGGCAGATCATTCTCCCACCTCGCCGCCAAGCCCTGGAACACCCTCCCTATCCATCTACGGCAGACCCAAGTCCTGCTGACCTTCAGAAAACTCCTCAAGACCTGGCTTTTTGAGCAGTAGCAGCATTCCCCACCCCAGCGCCTTGAGACCCTCACGGGTGAGTAGTGCGCTTTACAAATGATATGATTGATTGATTGATTGATTGATATTGTATTGTTACACTAAAAGAAATGATTGAAACTAAAAATGTTTCACAAAATAAATATCATGGAATTACACTGTTTGGAAATGTTTAGCATTTACTCAAGCTATGATACAGAAACTGTACTCCGATTGCTGTCAAATTTGTTACTTCACTTGTTGGTTAGAAAATGAAATGTCTTTAAAATGGAACCCCTTCAGTGCAGGGAACACATATCTTCCATCAAATGATAGTGCTGTAGAGTAAAAATAGTGACACACCCATTGGGATAACTTTCTATCCCTTTCTGGCAGAAATCCTTCACCTAACCCACATTAATTCCTACAGATGTCGCATCCCAATGGATGTCTCCTTTTGGCTGCCCATACCCAATCTTCAGAGCTTTATTTTCTGAGCCGTAGTGTCCATACGATCCCAAGAGCACTTGTCGGTGGTGGCTGTGCATGTCCTTTCAAGTCTCTGCAAAAACTCACAACGCCCACTTAGTCACTAACGCACAGCACACACCTCCTGAGAATGGTTCACTTCAGGGTGCATTCTCGCAGCGATCTTGCAGGACCTGCGCACAGTCTCGCAAGGGCTCACAAGTCTCAGCGGCCATCTTGAGTAAAGCGTTGTGTAAAGGCCACATCCAAACCGCAGCCAACTACTAGTTGTACAGAGAATTCAAAGAATGTGACACTGCGTCTTTATCTTCCTATCAGGAAAGACAACATGGCAGAAAAGCCTATGCTTCATGTTTACCTGAGAGTAGCAACCCTAGATGTGGTTTCTAGTCTTCGGTCTTTGAAGATCCCACTCCGACTCTTGCTGAAGAAAAGACCCAGGGACCTGTGGTAAGACAAAATACAAAGAACAAATCAGAAAAAAAGATCCTCATTTAAGTAGGAACAACATTGTATATTTAAGAAACGTTATGACAGCGATACTTATCTGATATCTGTCCGTGTGACACTTTGAACATTGTTCATAGTTCATATCCTAAAAGGGAAACATGATTCAGTACTTTGAGAAAAATAACTAATCTAACGTCTGTCAATCCAACAGTTTCATTCTCGTTCACAGTCAATGTTCTTTGAACTTCTGGCAATACGTGACGAGGCAAGAAACCTGTAAGAAAAAAGAAAGAAAGTTTGATCAAAGACTAAAGCCTTTACTAGCAAATCACTAAACCAATAAAAGAAAAGACAACTGGTGCATCAACGATAGAAGGGCAACGTATGCTTTAATATGTGAAAAAGATAGATGTGTGTATTTTAATACTAGAGACTAGGACTTGTATTCTAAAGGTAAAAGACAGCTCATGTGTGTGTTAGATTCATAAGGTGTTGGAATAGTGACAAAACCTAACTGAGTGAATTTTTTTTCAAAACAAGTAAAGATAAGTCACCTCTAAGACAGAATTAACAGAGCTAATCATAAGTGACTGAACAAACACAAGGCTTCACTATGGAAAAGTAGAAATGAGTGTAGTTATGCGTAAACAATCAAGGCGATGCTATAATACCTAAGTGTGAACTGTTAAACAGATTAAACAAAAGAAGCTCGTTACTCACTGTTCCATTTTTGCAGCAGATTACTGAGAGCTTTGGATGCATGCTCCTTGAAAAAGCCTTTACGAAACTGCCAGTTGAGCAAGACACTAAGGGCGAGTCCGAAGCCCCAGCGGTGGCAGTATTTCCCTTTCCCGTCCCGTCCCGTCCCGACCCACCACGCCCTGCTTGGCAACATCGCCACCCAGGCTGAAATTCTGTGGGACGTTCTTGTTGAGCATATGTCTGGTGGGATTCCTTGTCACTCCTGGCAGTATCAAGAGTGACTGGTTAGCGGTCTATGTTCTGGCACGTCCCACTCCAAATCCAAAATCTGAGGTGTCCACACCTCGCCCTATTAAATAGCATTGGTGAGGACACACCTTGCTTTTCTTTGACTCCATGATCTTCCCACCATATCCTCCCACGAGGATGGCAGTGTACCACAGCATGGTTTAGCAACTGGCATATAGATTCACCTCCATCTTTTCCAAAGTTTCAGGGAATAATCCACACCCAATTTAATTGGGAAAGGACTCCTAATATCCTTTTCTTCTGAATGCCAAAAATCACCCCAAAATGTACAGCTGTTGAGAGGGGAAGGGCTCTTTTCCTTTCCCACAATGTAAAAGTGCAGGAGTAAGTGATCGTAGGTTGCTCAAGCCTTTTACCGCAGTCGAGCAGTAGAGCTCAATAGCTTTAGAAGTGCAAGGCGCAGTGCTCTGTTCCACAGAAGAAGCTATGTATCAATAAAGCTGTACCACAATGTCCAGCAGTTCTGGAACTTACTCTAAAACAAAGATTGAATATGTTTTAAAGTTATCCTCGACTGTTATTCATAACCGGTCCTCTACATCACAGCCAATATTAAGATCCAACAAGGATCCTAGTTTAAGCCACTCCCCAGTTATAAATGACCCCTTCGTAGATAGATAAAAGATGTCTATCCACAAGCCAGCTACTAGAAAACCCCATCCTAGCAGGATTAGCGATGCCAAATTTATGCCCGAGCCATCATCAGGCAACAAATGAGTAACCATTGATTAGGTCAGCTATCTTACTGATACAGCTGTTTTATACAAAACTTTTTAGGGAAAAGTTTGCAGCTTGAAAAAATACGTTATACACTCAGCATCAGATACACAGCCATGGAGCATGTTAATCACTAACACAGATTTCAGAAATTCCCTGGCGTGTATGATGCCCACACAATATCCATAACATGGCTTATCAAAGCAAAGTGTATGGCTTCATAAAATTACTGGGTACCATGGCCAATTTAAACAGCGGGGGCAAACTAAAAACGTTTCCCATTTTAACACGTGTACAAATGTATATCTTTATGTGTACATCATTTAAAGAAAAGATCATGATGGTATGAATAACGTGCCAAGGGCTTTACCTGTGATCCCATTAAAATAATCTAAAAACTGCATGCTTTCTTTTTTAAATATAATAAGGCAGTGTAGAATTGTGCAGAAGAATACTCTCGAGGGTGATAGTGCACTTTACAAATACACATAACTGTGCATGATTGACATGCAGGATATGGGTTGGCGTTATTTGAGGTTTCTGAGGTCATGAAGTTGGTGTTATTTCCATGGCAAACACTTCTTTTGTAGTTAGACAAAAATCGAGTACATTGAAGAAAACCTGCCCTTGGGGAATTAGATAGAATACAGCAAGAATTTGTTGTAATCCCTTGTCTAGAAAAAATAATTATTTTCTAGAGACCCCTCACCCACCAGGGTTGCCCCTAGGTGGCATGCTCCATCATTGGGGTTCCCCTCAATCCTCTACAGATTGAGGCATGATGTGGCTTGCAAATGACGTAGAGCACTTTTTATTGTAGTCTATGTGTAGTGCAGTGATGTGGAATGGAAAGGGAAAGAAAATCTAAAAATACCTAACTAGTTGGCCACTCTTTTATTCCCGCCCCTAGTTGGTGTGGTTAAAAATCAGGGGTCGTTTACTGAGAAGAAACCTGACCTTAATGAGTCTGGTTGTCTCAGTAATGTGTTTTTGTCAACATGTTTCGAGCTGCTCCTGTAATAGCTCTTCATCAGGACTCCACAGGGTCTAGCCCCATGTGTACCACTCCTAGTGAATCCTGTAATAAGGACACAAACCATGAACACCTAATGCGTGCTGTATATATATATATACGGTTCTAGTGAATAATCCGTGTTTCTGTAGATGCTATATTATTGCATCATGGTCAAAACCAGGGGTAGAGGGGCTTGTAGTAACACTTTCATCAAAGCCGCCTCTGGTTCAGTAACCTACTTTTCTCCCTGGAGCAGTGGCGTCACTGGGGTTGGTGTCACCCGGTGCGGGTAACTCATGGTGTCACCCCCTCACAACTTACCGCATGGACCACCTCTGTCGGAAATGTATGGTGCTAGGTACTGTCTTACTCCCTCTAGCTCCCTCTCTCTGTCTAGCTCCCGCTCTCTGTCTTACTCCCTCTAGCTCCCTCTGTCTCCCTCTCTCTCTGTCTTACTCCCTCTAGCTCCCTCTCTCTCTGCCTTACTCCCTCTAGCTCCCTCTCTCTTTGTCTTACTCCCTCTAGCTCCCTCTCTCTGTCTTGCTCCCTCTAGCTCCCTTTCTCCCTCTCTTACTCATTCTAGCTCCCTCTCTCTCTGTCTTACTCCCTCTTGCTCCCTCTCTCTCTGTCTTACTCCCTCTAGCTCCCTCTCTCTGTCTTACTCTCTCTAGCTCCCACTCTCTCTCTTACTCCCTCTAGCTCCCGCTCTCTCTTACTCCCTCTAGCTCCCTCTCTCTCTCTTACTCCCTCTAGCTCCCTCTCTCTCTGTCTTGCTCCATCTAGCTCCCTCTCTCTGTCTTACTCCCTCTAGCTTCCTCTCTCTCTGTCTTACTCCCTCTAGCTCCCTCTCTCTCTCTTACTCCCTCTAGCCCCCTCTCTCTCTGTCTTGCTCCCTCTAGCTCTCTCTCTCTCTGTCTTACTCCCTCTAGCTCCCTCTCTCTCTGTCTTACTCCCTCTAGCTCCCTCTCACTCTGTCTTGCTCCCTCTAGCTCCCTCTCTGTCTTACTCCCTCTAGCTCCCTCTCTCTGTCAAGAGCCCTCTAGCTCACACCCTCTCTGTCTTACTCCCTCTCTCTGTCTAGCTCCCTCTCTCTCTGTCTTGCTCCCTCTAGCTCCCTACGTCTCCCTCTCTCTGTCTTACTCCCTCTAGCTCCCTCTCTCTGTCTTACTCCCTCTAGCTCCATCTCTCTGTCTAGCTCCCTCTAGCTCCCTCTCTCTCTCTTACTCCCTCTAGCTCCCTCTCCCTCTGTCATGCTCCCTCTCTCTCTATCTTAATCCCTCTAGCTCCCTCTCTCTGTCTAGCTCCCTCTCTCCCTGTCTTACTCCCTCTGTCTCCCTCTCTGTCTTACTCCCTCTAGCTCCCTCTCTCTCTGTCTTACTCCCTCTAGCTCCCTCTCTCTGTCTAGCTCCCTCTCTCTGTCTTACTCCCTCTAGCTCCCTCTGTCTCCCTCTCTCTCTGTCTTACTCCCTCTAGCTCCCTCTCTCTCTGCCTTACTCCCTCTAGCTCCCTCTCTCTCTGTCTTACTCCCTCTAGCTCCCTCTCTCTGGCTTGCTCCTTCTAGCTCCCTCTCTCTCTGTTTTACTCCCTCTTGCTCCCTCTCTCTCTGTCTTACTCCCTCTAGCTCCCTCTCTCTCTGTCTTACTCCCTCTAGCTCCCTCTCTCTGTCTTACTCTCTCTAGCTCCCACTCTCTCTCTTACTCCCTCTAGCTCCCGCTCTCTCTCTTACTTCCTCTAGCTCCCTCTCTCTCTCTTACTCCCTCTAGCTCCCTCTCTCTCTGTCTTGCTCCCTCTAGCTCCCTCTCTCTGTCTTACTCCCTCTAGTTTCCTCTCTCTCTCTGTCTTACTCCCTCTAGCCCCCTCTCTCTTACTCCCTCTAGCTCCCTCTCTCTCTCTTACTCCCTCTAACCCCCTCTCTCTCTGTCTTGCTCCCTCTAGCTCTCTCTCTCTCTGTCTTACTCCCTCTAGCTCCCTCTCACTCTGTCTTGCTCCCTCTAGCTCCCTCTCTCTCTTACTCCCTCTAGCTCCCTCTCTCTGTCAAGAGCCCTCTAGCTCCCTCTCTCTGTCTAGCTCCCTCTCTCTCTGTCTTGCTCCCTCTAGCTCCCTCTGTCTCCCTCTCTCTGTCTTACTCCCTCTAGCTCCATCTCTCTGTCTAGCTCCCTCTCTCTCTCTTACTCCCTCTAGCTCCCTCTCCCTCTGTCTTGCTCCCTCTCTCTCTATCTTAATGCCTCTAGCTCCCTCTCTCTGTCTAGCTCCCTCTCTCCCTGTCTTACTCACTCTGTCTCCCTCTCTGTCTTACTCCCTCTAGCTCCCTCTCTCTCTGTCTTACTCCCTATAGCTCCCTCTCTCTCTGTCTTACACCCTCTAGCTCCCTCTTTCTTACTCCCTCTAGCTCCCTCTCTGTCTTGCTCCCTCTAGCTCCCTCTCTATCTGTCTTGCTCCGCCTAGCTCCCTCTCTCTCTCTCTTACTCCCTCTAGCTCCCTCTCTCTCCGGCTTGGTCCCTCTAGCTCCCTCTCTCTCTCTTACTCTCTCTCTCTCTGTCTTGCTTGCTCTAGCTCCCTGTAGCTCCCTCTCTCTCTATCTTACTCCCTCTAGCTCCCTCTCTCTGTCTAGTTCCCTCTCTCGCTGTCTTACTCTCTCTAGCTCCCTCTCTCTCTGTCTTACTCCCTCTAGCTCCCTCTCTCTGTCTAGCTCCCTCTAGCTCCCTCTCTCTTGCTCCCTCTAGCTCCCTCTGTCTCCCCCTCTCTCGGCCTTACTCCCTCTAGCTCCCTCTCTCTCTGTCTTACTCCCTCTAGCTCCCTCTCTCTGTCGTACTCCCTCAAGCTCCTCTCTCTGTCTTCCTCCCTCTAGCTCCCTCTCTCTCTCTTACTCCCTCTAGCTCCCTCTCTCTCTGTCTTACTCCCTTTAGCTCCCTCTCTCTCTATCTTACTCCCTCTAGCTCGCTCTCTCTGTCTAGCTCCCTCTCTCTCTGTCTTGATCCCTCTAGCTCCCTCTGACTCCCTCTCTCTCTGTCTTACTCCCTCTAGCTCCCTCTCTCTGTCTAGCTCCCTCTAGCTCCCTCTCTCTCTGTCTTACTCCCTCTAGCTCCCTCTCTCTGTCTAGCTCCCTCGAGCTCCCTCTCTCTCTGTCTTACTCCCTCTAGCTCCCTCTGTCTTTGTCTAGCTCCCCCTCTCTCTCTGTCTTACTCCCTCTAGCTCCCTCTGTCTCCCTCCCTCTCTGTCTTACTCCCTCTAGCTCCCTCTCTCTCTGTCTTACTCCATCTAGTGCCCTCTCTCTCTGTCTTGCTCCCTCTAGCTCCCTCTCTCTTATTCCCTCTAGCTCCCTTTCTCTCTGTCTTGCTCCCTCTCTCTCTGTCTTGCTCCCTCTAGCTCCCTCTCTATCGTACTCCCCCTAGCTCCCTCTCTCTGTCTAGCTCCCTCTCTCTCTCTCTGTCTTACTTCCTCTAGCTACCTCTGTCTCCCTCTCTCTGTCTTACTCCCTCTAGCTCCCTCTCTCTCTGTCTCTCACTCTAGCTCCCTCTCTCTCTGTCTTTCTAACTCTAACTCTCTCTCTCTGTCTTCTTACTCCCTCTAGCTCCCTCTCTCTCGCACATTAAACCCCGGGGGGGGGGGGGAGGGTGGGGGCAGGACCTCCCCTTTTACACTCTCTGCCGCTTTCATGTGGTTTCTCTTTTAAAGCTTTTCAAAATGCAAAAAGAAATCTGTGTACAAGGCACCAGCGAGTTTGTAGACGTGAGAATTTTACGATATGAAACAGCTAAAGTAAAAGCTAATTTCCAAGCGGTTAATACCCCACCTCCCCGGCCCCCCCCTCTTTAGCACCGTGTCTTTTCCATATAAATGGCGGGGGCCCCTCATTACTACACTTTTCAAACTTTAACTAATGAGAACATTTTAATTGGAATAGGTGAGAAAATATCTCTGTTCGCTTTTGTTTTTAAAGGGGATCGAGTCTCTCCGAGGCCTTCGGGTGCGGTGCAGGGGGTGCCATGTACAGAGGCCTGCTGGGGGGGGGGGCGCAACCAGATGGTGTCACCCCCATGTGAGGGTGTCACCCGGTGCGGTCCGCACCCCCCGCACCCTCCTAGTGACGCCACTGCCCTGGAGACCTATGGCCCTGCAGCTTCTTTCGCTGGGTATTTCCCCTGTGGGCTGGAGCCTTTGCTGGCCAGTTTTAGGCAGGGAGTTGTTGCTGAAGGCTCTGTCACTTTCTTCAGTTTTACCAGGAAAATATAGCAGGCACTGGTGGGGGCTTCAGGAAAGAAAGAGAGACAAGGGAGGGAGGAGGAAGCTGGTTTGTACATTTTTGCCAGGGCTCCTTTTGATTCCCAGCCAGGCCCTGGCTCCACTTCTGCAGCCCCAGTGTATACCTCAACACCCTGAAAATATGTTGTAACTCTGGCAAGCTCAGGCGAACAAATGGGGAACCAATTTGGAGCTCAGCGATCAAGACCATCTTGGACCTGGCCGCCCTTCCACCGCCCCTTATGTGAGCCTTTACAGACTTAGGGCTTGATTACCACGGCAGTCCGATGGACCACTGTGGTAAATAAATAAATATTACCAGTACTATTTTTCTATGCATTAACGGAAAAAGGATAGCTCAATAAATGAGAAGCAGAGTCCGTGGTATCTGAGTCATACGGGCTTTAATTAAGTGGCTCGAGCCAATGGACATCGGGTTCCATCACCTGCTAAGGTTCAGGAAGGGACAGACAATCTCTTATTAACATCATACAGTATATATAGCAAAACCATACAGTTGCATTGAATACAGTAGGCGTAACAAGTGAAAAGAAGAAGATAAGAACATATGGGCGTGAAAAGAAGGCGTGCACAGGGCGTGCACGGAGGTGTGTGATGTAGACGTCACAGAAGTGTCATAAGTGGGTGGACACATGGAGGGGGCTTCATGGGCAGCCGGAACCTTTAACCTACTGGTGCGCGCAAACGAGTCATGACGTGTAACTGGGGAGAGCTGTGGGGCGCTGACTCCTAGCACTAGTAGAGGAGACTGAAGTCTAGGATGTCAGAACGACCTGTACCTATAGCGTATCTGATATCTTGTGTTTAAAGTACATGTTGCTTGATTCTAAAAGTCATCAGGGCAAAGGCTGCTTGTCACTAAAACTAGTGTATGCATATATTTCTTCATGTATTACGTGAACTATGGATCTTCTATGGATACTAATTCAGGAAATCACTTGCATGGAGACAGGAAGACTAGACTGTAGATGGATATGTTTATGCAGTTCGTTAGCTAGGAATGTGAAGCCGGGGAGCTGAACAGATAACTGTGGGCATAACATATTCTTGGCAGGCAGGCCAGGCCGAGCCGGGCACCGCGCTGCTTGGCAGGAAGTAAGGGAAGGGTCAGGGATGCGGGCGGGGCTGCATCTCTCGGAGTGATTCAGGAGGCTTGAGGCCTGGATCTCGTGTCCGGGCCCTGTGGAGCCCTAGAAACGGGTGCAACTCGATGATTTAACGTGCACAATGTAAAGACGTTGGCAACATAGGCCTAAAAGCCTAATTCACGTTGCTTTCAGGAGGACTGGGTAACTGACATACTAACGTTGGACGCAACTGTAAATGCGTCTTTATATTCGGTCATGGAGGGAAAATGCATATTACTCATGCACATATATTACATGTTGGGGAACACGTAGGGACACATAACAGGGCAAAATTCAATTTTCCTCATTCCCTCCTTGTTCCCTACGTTCCCTTCAGGAAACATCAATATTCATGAGACCATCTATCTGTTCATACAGCATCATCTGCTCGTCTTTTATCATTTGGGAATGGGACTTTGGACGTGGAATACAAGATGTAGCGCACAAGCCGCAAATCGCTGGGCCACATTGTAGACAGAGACAACAACTGAATATGATCATTACTACTACTCCTAGGAATGACAGTACTTTCCATCCCCATGCAGAAATTACACTCCAGAGCCAGCCGGACCAAGTCCAGGTGCCTGGATTCTGGTGTAGCTGATGTGCTATTTTATGAAGTCTAGTTATTGCTGAATACACAGACGGTGCGTTATTAGGAATGAAAACGCAACAACTAGATCCGATGACTCTACAAGCTCCGCCCCTATCGGCCAGTATGACGTCAAGAACAAGGCGGTTCTGAAGAACAACAAATCTCATAACAGACTGCTCTTCTGTTAAGTTACCTAGAGCGGAAGTAGTCTCATTCACTACTGCTTCAAGGGTTCTGGTTAACCTACGTATTAATTTACTATTCTGGACGGGACCTATGAAGAAAAAGAAACCTTTATTGAAATCCGTATACTGTTCCAATGCAGTTTCAGTCTGATCGACAATTGGGGACTCGATCTCCCTTCTGTGTCTGACGTGTACTAGATGTGTATTTCGGTGATAATCGGATGGGGCTAGGAAAACTGGTGGCAGTAGGAATGCAATGTAACATGTTCCATCCCAATCTAGGGGCAAACGTACATATGCGGTCTGACCACATATAAAATAGGAATGACGTGAGGCTTTGAAAGTAGATTTCCCACTGTCACTGTACTCGACCACAGTATCACAATCACTGTGTCCTAGATGTACTGAACCATTCTTTCTAACACATAATTCGCCTTTCACTGGTAGAACTGTTATAGAAGGCAAGTCTGGATTAGTCTCGGACTGAACATTCAAAACCATGAGGTTAGAGGAAAAATTACCTAGATCATATACTTCATTTTCTAGATCTAACCCTGTCCTATGGGAAAGACCGTCCTTGTCTGGAAAACAGGTTCTATTCAGAAGGGACTTATCGTCTAAAGATGACGTTAATGTAAACCATGCTCCACACGAACCATTGTGTGAAAACGGATAGGGAAAGAGTGGCAGAGCTCCCTTCACTGTCGGAAAAGGGGGGAGTCGACCACATACCCAGCAGTTAGTGGCATTGCTGGTCTGGTGCGAATAGTGTAACATACGAATAAAAGTATTGTTGCGCATTGCAAGTCGGTAAGATAACTCGTGAGGGGGTAGTTCACTAAATGTGTGCTCTACTGTATCATTAGAGGAAAGGTGTACATGTGAACCAAGAGGAGGAAAGAATACATGTAATAAACAACTTATACATGTGATCGTAAGACTCAGAAAAAACATAAACAATAACGTGACGATGCATCTACTTCGGAGATTTTTACAGTATTTCATTTTCTTGAAGTTTCGTCTATCTCTCTCACTATGGGGGTCTATCTCATACATGTCAGGAACCTGTCTAACCGCTTCACCCGAGGGGGACTTAAACAATTAAACACTGTCTGACTTACTAGACCTCAATTTAAGTTTATACTCCTGCTGCGGAGTTTTCTCTAACAGGGGAAGTTTAGAGTCAGTATCGGGGCAGTCCTTGAAAAAAATCTTTGGACGCAGTCCATGGAAACGCTTGATGTGACTGGAATGGAGCCAGCCTTTTCTTCCTTCTAGCTTTACGGCGGTCCTTGTGGTCATCAGAACGAGTTTTGGCTCCTTCCAGCGGGGCTCCAGAGGGCTTGAGCGATCAAAATTCCGAATCAATACAAGATCACCAGGAACGACCTCGTGCGGTTTCACCTGGGTGTTGTCCGGGAAGGCAGCCGCGACCTGTGAACGACAAGAGAGTAGTGCAGACATCAAGGAAGCTAGGTAATCTGTCAGCATGTTACTGTCAATATCGGTGATTTTACGAGGCATAGGTGTACCCTACATGTTCGGGGGACGACCGAAGACTACTTCATAGGGTGACAAACCCGATCTGGAGTGAGCGACCATTCGCATATAGAAGAGGGCAACCGGCAGGGCTACCATCCAATCTACACCTTTTTCGGCACAAACCTTCGCTAATCGTGTTTTCAGAGTTTGATTATGTCGCTCGACGAGGCCAGCTGCCTCGGGGTGTCGTACGCAGTGGAATTTCCACTGGTACCCTAACAGAAGTGATACCTGTTTCATGAGTTCGGACGAGAATGGCTGTCCATTATCTGAATACACAACCCGGGGCAAACCATAGCGAGGGAAGAACTCACGAACCAACTGCTTGGCAGTGGTCGCGGCAGTATAATCTGGGACTGGATATGCTTCTGTCCATCTGGACAAAGCGCAGACAACTACGAGGACATACTTGAATCCTCGACATCGATCCATCTGGATATAATCCATCTGGAGGACTTCAAAAGGGTGGTCAGGAGGATGGAATCCACCTCGTTCTACGGGGACACCTTTACCTGGATTGAACTGACAACAGATCATGCAGGTACGCACTTTCTGCTTCGCTGCTGTTCGTAAATGCTTGTTAAACCAGAGATTCTGGATGCTGTCTAACATGGCTTTTTCTCCTAAGTGTGCTGGACTGTGTGCTGTATTAATGATGACTTGAACCATAGAGTCGGGGAGAAACCATGTGGCTTTTCCCTTCGTCAACCATCCCTGATCTGTCTGGACCCCTCCTTGTTCAGACCATTTCTTGATTTCGTCTGGGGTAGCATGTGTCTGTATGTCTAGTACGTCTTGTGTAGGATCCTTGACTGTCATGCAAGTCGTCGGGACTGGAACGTCTGTTTTTGTCGTGTCAGCTGGAATGTCGGGAGTCTGAGCTGTAAGCTTGGCTGTTCGATCTGCCAGGTCATTACCCTGGGAAATAGTGTCAGTGACTTTCGTATGTGCCTTGCACTTCATAATGGCTATAGCTGTAGGTAAATGTATTGCTTCTAACAGAGCTTGAATGAGGGGGCCATGTTGAATCTTGGCTCCATGAGATGTCATAAAACCTCTTTCTTGCCAGAGGACTCCAAAGTCGTGAACGACTCCGAATGCATAACGTGAATCTGTATATATGTTTACTTTCAGGTTCTTGGCTCGTATGCAGGCTTGGGTCAGAGCGACGAGCTCTGCTGCTTGAGCAGACAGGGTGTCAATACGATGTGTTTCTATAACTTCAGTTTCAGTAGTCACTGCATATGCTGCTACTAACTCTCCTGTACTTGTTCTCATACATGAACCATCCACATAAAGTGTCAGGTCTGGGTCAGGTAATGCAATGTCTGTCAAGTCTTGTCTTGGCTTCGTCATGGTGTTAATAACTTCCACACAGTCATGTGTTGCAGGGTTTGAGGTACTCAAGGGTAACAGTGTAGCAGGATTTAAAATGTTGCAGCGTCTGATTTCTATGTGTGGCTGAAACAGTGTCAGTTCATATCCTGTCAATCGTGCTATAGTCAAGTGCTGAGTCTGTGTTCGGTTTAAAAGAACTTCCACGGAGTGTGGAACCTGTACTGTCAGAGAGTGTCCTAACACTATGGAATCACTTTGTCTGATAGCTAGAGCTGTGGCTGCAACTGATTTGAGGCACGCAGGCAAAGCCTGGGCTACTGGATCTAATGTGCTAGAAAAATAAGCACAAGGCTTGTGTTGTCCTGCTTGATCTTGTGTGAGAACTGATAATGCTGTACCATCGCGTTCAGTGACAAAAAGTGTAAAAGGTTTACTGTAGTTTGGTGTCGCTAAAACAGGTGCTTGACATAAAGCTTTCTTTAATTCATTGAAAACAAGTGTATGTTCCTGGGTCCAAGGGAGGACAGTTGATGTCGCTGCCTCCTGTGTTGTCAACTGTATCAGTGGCTTGGCTAGATATGCGTACTGAGGGATCCATTGTCTGCAGTAAGAAGTGAGGCCGATAAAAGCTCGTACCTCCTTCTGTGTCTTGGGCTGTGGAAGATGTGCAATTAACTGGATACGGTCAGGTGTCAGCTGTCTACCCCTCTTGGACAGCAAGTGTCCAAGGTACACCACTTGCTGGACACAGAATTGCAGTTTCGAAGGGGACACCTTGTGCCCCATTTCTGCCAGAAAATACAAGACTGTCAGTGACGCACGTTCGCAGTCACGTTCTGTACGGGCTGTGATCAATAGATCATCAACATACTGGAGTAGGGCAGTGTCAGTTGGCATGTAAATACTGTCTAGTTGTCGTTTCAGTGCTTGACTGTAAATACTGGGACTTTCCGTGAACCCTTGAGGTGCACGTGTGAATTTATAGCTTCTTCCATTTAAACAGAATCCGAAAAGGAACTGGCTGTCTGGATGGATGGGGACACTAAAGAAGGCGTTCTTGAGATCAATAACAGTAAAGAACGCTGCTTTGGAATCAATAGCAGTCAATAGGGAAGAAATATCTGGAACTACTGGGTACTGGGGTATGATACATTTATTAAGTTCTCGAAGGTCAATCACTAGTCGATAAACTGGAGGTGCATTTGGGTCAGTACGTTTAAGAATCGGAATGATCGGAGAATTACATACATTGGAGTCAGTTTCTACAACCACTCCTTGAGCAATAAGCTCGTCAATAATTTTAGATAAGGCTGCTACAGCCTCAGGTGGTAACTTGTATTGTCGGATTCGTGGTAGTACAACTCCTTGTTTCAGGGTGACACGGTATGGTGTAATGTGCATATAACCTACATCAGTTGGACCTTGCGCCCATAAATGCTGTGGTACATTCAGTAATCTTGGATCAAAATCTCTTAACACATAATGTCCTTTAAAATCACGTAAAAACAATCTCACTCCTTCCGGAGAACAACAAATTACTGCACCTAATTCTTTCAATGTTTTAATACCTAGTAAGTTTTCTGGACATGATTTCGTTAGTAATAAGCCTGTAGTTCGGGACAATGGACCAACTTCTAGGGAAACTGGTTTCGATATTTCATTAACAATAGGCTTTCCTGAAAATCCCAGGGAAACATTTCTTGAGCCTGAGAGCGGAGCCCCTGGAACCTAGTCATGACTGATGGTAGTCCTACTTGCCCCTGTATCAATCAGAAATTTTCTGTCTTTCCCTAATACTTGACTGTGTACATAGGGACCCTCTTGATCTACAGGAACCTCGATGAGAGGCAAGCCAACCTCCCTCTCTAGGCTGTTTCATGAATACTGCTGATATTCTGGATAATCTGACTGTGCGTACTGGTACATCTGCTGTGTAACGTGTTGTGTGGCAGCTATAGGCTGCGGTACTGTCGCTGTCTGTTGTGCGTTCTGCGGTGGTTGCGTGTTCTGCGGAACATGTTCCTGTCTAGGAGGACGCGGTCTCTCTTTCGTCTTACCAGTAGCTATGTTGTGTTTCAGAACAGCACATTCGTTTATATAGTGACCTGGCTGTTTACAGTAATTGCATGTCCCTTTAACGGGAGCTGCAGAATGACTAGTCTGAGTCGTACCCCTCTTCTGACTATCTGCCGGAACAGACTGTGCAACTAGTACTTTCATTTTCGTGTCTTTCATACGTCTCCTTTCGTGTTCTTGCTCTTCTCTGATTCGGTTCTGGTGGTACTGTAACATTTGTAGCATTAGGGACGGGGTATTAGCTTGCCAGGTACTCTCGACTTTCAGTACTCAATTTTTAGCTTGTGGTAAAGAATTCTCTACTAATTTGGTAACAAAAAGATGTGGATACGACTCAGTACTTGTTTTCAAGCCGCTATTAATAATGAAACATTTCTCAAATCTGGAATAAAAATCACTAGTGTCTTCGTCTTGTTTCTGTTTACAGGCTGAGATGGCATCCCAGTCTTCCTTTTTCGTGGTTAGTAATCTTGGCAAGACTTGTATTAACAATTCGGGCAATGCTTTGGCTTTTTCCCCGAGACCAGTACCAGGAACTCGTGTATTATCTTCGTTCTCTAATTCTGCCCAGTCAATCTTTTTCTCTCCCACCTCCCATTCTTTTTCTTTAAGTTTTTCATACATGCCCGCAGGCAACAGGACCTTTAACATTTTAATGATATCGGGATACGTGTATTCTCCCATGTGGAGCATATCTTTTAATTCACGGTGGAACCCTGCTGGATCTTTATCGTGACAGGGTACTAACTTTTTCATTTCCAGTAGTTCTATTTTCGTTAAAGGGGTGTAAACAAATACTCGTTCGAGCGTACCTCCCGTTCCCTTAACAGGATGCACTTCTCGCAAGGGATTCTGTCTATCTATGTAAAATGTCTTCCTTACTGGGGGTGGAACAGGAACGAAATGTGGAGTCAGGAACGTTCTGTATTTGTGACGTTGTTCTAAAATGACATTAATCAAATCGGTACCTAGGCCTTTCCATCTGTTTAGGAGTAACTCGTCCAATACATTATATAAGGGGCCTGGGTCGGAATGCTGACTTTCATACAGGGTAATGAGATGCTGGATCATATACATACCCACCAGTCGCTGTTCGTCTGGTGAAAGATTCAGAAACATATGGGCCACTACTTCGTCTTTAAATGCACTGGAATTACTAGTCCATTGGACTGCTGATCGGGCTAGTTCCTGCTCGTGCATGGTACTAAGCTCACTGTAACCTATACGTTGTCTCAGGACTCTATCGGTAGCTTGGAATAAATGTTCAAGAGAACACTGTTCTGGTACGGGAGGAAGAAAAGTTTTCTTACATTCTAGGCGTGTGGATCTGTCAAAAGGTCTCGCCCTACCTACGTACGCTATTCTATCTGGGCTGTCTGTATCTACATCTTCGTCTGAAGTGTCATTCTCTTTCTCGGGTTGTCTCGTTGCTTTCTCCCTTTCGTGTATGCCTAGAATTTCTTTACGAATCTTTCTATACATAGTTTCTATACAACTTTGTTTACTGTGTTTTCCGTCTGCTATGTTGTCACTCCATCTTGTCAGGACTTTCATCTCATCTTTGTCTTTACCAGGCTGGTCTTGTTCTCTTATTAAATAATTTATCAAAAACTGCAAGAGCATATTTTGAGTCTCGACTTTCCTGTGTGCCATAGCCTCGTGAATACTTTCTTGTCCTTCCCCTGTTCGGATGAAATGATATATTCTGTCTAAATGTTCCCCCATTTCTGGTATGATAGTCAAATAGCTTGCAACTCGTCGTAGACGTACTGAATATAATATCATGTGTTCTTCGCCTGGTACTGGATCATATCTACAATCAGTAAGGTACTTTTTGAGGGCTGCGTAAGTAGCCACCTTTGGCGTACGCTGTAATGCTATGTCTCTTAGCGTCATTCGTTTTGTTTGAGGCGGGGTGATAGGGATACCTCCCCCTGCTCCTCCTGAACTAGAATCGTCAACTAACACTGGATGTGCAGTTGCTGCTGGTAATGCGACTGGTAAAGTAGGCAAGCGTAATGTGGGTTGGTCCTGGGTTACTGGCGAATTAAAAGGATTCCCGGGACCAGTGGCTGGAGGAACAGTAATTGCGTTATCAACAGGGTTGTGAGGTTGAACAGACAGGGTAGGATTCGGATTTGCATATTCTGGAACAGTGTCGTCTAAATAGGAAGAAAGGAAAATTTCAGCTGCGGTCGGTTTATGACGTAGCTTAGTCGGGATCAATGGTGGCGGTAAATTACAGGGTGCTTCCGGGGTCGCCTTAGGCAGACCCTCGGCGAGAAGGGGATACATGCCTTTAATAAGGGCATTTCTTTGTCTGTCTAACTGTTCTGCTCTAACTCGTTCACCTTCTTCTAGTAGTTCCCTTTCTTGGGCTTTTTCTGATGATTCTCTACTTAATTCTGCTTTTCTGATTTCTTTTTCTGTTCTTTTGTGCGATTCTTTACGCCACAATTCTATGGCATCTTTCTGGGATTGTCTGGCTTTCTTTTTCCATAATGCTTCCTCTACTCTCATGATGCACTCAGCATCCCATGTTCCTGAAACAGGCCATCTATATTTCTCTTCCAGATCCTTGGTATAGTCTACCCATAAGTCTGAGTACAGTATGGCATCTAAGCCATGTTTATGATACATGAAATGTCCAGGACTGTCCCTAGGTGGGACAGGAACTGATTCTTCGAGTAATCCCTTTCTGGTTCCTATCTGACGTAACTTTGAAAACAGAGGCATATTTGAACGTACTCGAACTTGAACACAATACACAATGAACACAGTAATGAATAGCAAAACAAATCATTCATACCACGACATCAAAACACATTAAAAACAGTTCGAACAGATACTACCTAGTACATTGAGAACATAATACTGGAAATCTCGAGAGACAATACTAGAAAACAGAATTACTGGATGCACTGCTAAAACAGTACAGAACATACCGGTCTCATAAAGAGACATGTCATACCGTATCCACCTAGGTGAACACGTCGGACCGGATCTGTGTACCCAAATCCGTCTGGACCGGGCACAAATTAATGAACCCGTCTAGATGCGTCCCCAGCAACGGTACTCACCGGGAAGCAAAACTGAAGGCCTCGGAAACTCGACTGGACTGGACTGCTACGACGTCTGGTTACTGCTACGCACTACGCATGCGCTTCGGGCTTCGGAAACAGGTGGGCCTCAGGATACCTCGGACCTTGCTTTCTCGGCTTGGGCTCTGGTCGGGACTCGCCGCATTCCTCACCGCCTCGTCTGGATGCTGGACCACAGTCTCCGTCTCCTCCGTGGGCCTGAGGGAGTTTTAACAGGAAAACCTGTAGGTGCGCAGTAGGGGTCCGTCACGGCTGTAGAAGGGTCAGGGGGCCTGCGTTACATCGCCGGCGCGTGGGGAAGGGGCTCGTCCCTATTCGGGCGCCATTATGTGGTAAATAAATAAATATTACCGGTACTATTTTTCTATGCATTAACGGAAAAAGGATAGCTCAATAAATGAGAAGCAGAGTCCGTGGTATCTGAGTCATACGGGCTTTAATTAAGTGGCTCGAGCCAATGGACATCGGGTTCCATCACCTGCTAAGGTTCAGGAAGGGAGAGACAATCTCTTATTAACATCATACAGTATATATAGTAAAACCATACAGTTGCATTGAATACAGTAGGCGTAACAAGTGAAAAGAAGAAGATAAGAACATATGGGCGTGAAAAGAAGGCGTGCACAGGGCGTGCACGGAGGTGTGTGATGTAGACGTCACAGAAGTGTCATAAGTGGGTGGACACATGGAGGGGGCTTCATGGGCAGCCGGAACCTTTAACCTACTGGTGCGCTCAAACGAGTCATGACGTGTAACTGGGGAGAGCTGTGGGGCGCTGACTCCTAGCACTAGTAGAGGAGACTGAAGTCTAGGATGTCAGAACGACCTGTACCTATAGCGTATCTGATATCTTGTGTTTAAAGTACATGTTGCTTGATTCTAAAAGTCATCAGGGCAAAGGCTGCTTGTCACTAAAACTAGTGTATGCATATATTTCTTCATGTATTACGTGAACTATGGATCTTCTATGGATACTAATTCAGGAAATCACTTGCATGGAGACAGGAAGACTAGACTGTAGATGGATATGTTTATGCAGTTCGTTAGCTAGGAATGTGAAGCCGGGGAGCTGAACAGATAACTGTGGGCATAACATATTCTTGGCAGGCAGGCCAGGCCGAGCCGGGCACCGCGCTGCTTGGCAGGAAGTAAGGGAAGGGTCAGGGATGCGGGCGGGGCTGCATCTCTCGGAGTGATTCAGGAGGCTTGAGGCCTGGATCTCGTGTCCGGGCCCTGTGGAGCCCTAGAAACGGGTGCAACTCGATGATTTAACGTGCACAATGTAAAGACGTTGGCAACATAGGCCTAAAAGCCTAATTCACGTTGCTTTCAGGAGGACTGGGTAACTGACATACTAACGTTGGACGCAACTGTAAATGCGTCTTTATATTCGGTCATGGAGGGAAAATGCATATTACTCATGCACATATATTACATGTTGGGGAACACGTAGGGACACATAACAGGGCAAAATTCAATTTTCCTCACCACCATAGCAACGACGACGGTGCAGGCACTGCCGCACCATCACCGCCGTATTACGAGTTTGGGGGTCGGACCTCTATAGTACCGCTGCGACCGCCAGGGATCCACAATCTCTGGTGGTCTTGCAGCGGTCTGAGGCACGCAATATGCTGGTGGTGCTGTTGCAGTGAGCTTGCCATGAAAAGTGTGGCAGTGAGGAAACTAAGGGCGCTCTACAGGGCCCCTGTTGCCTCAGGTCCATGGGGATGCATGCAGGGGGACACATGGTGTGCCCCCCTGTATGCATGCACCACCAGTTCCTGCACAGCATGGACTTTACAGCCCATGCCGTCAGGCAACCAATCCTGCCAAAGTGCTCGGGGTGTTGGGACTGCGGCTGAGCTATTTGCCATGGCCGGATTTCGGCCGATTTTGTTACAAGGCCAATTTTACAGCTATGCTGCAAAAACGGCCCAGTAACAAAAATGGCCCCCAGGGGCCCAAAACCAGCTCCCAACCGTGCAGCCGACCGGGGGATTGCCCGGTGCCCGCTATGGCCAGTCCGGTCCTGCATGCCGTGCAGAAACTTGCTTTGGTGTTCCCATTGGGGTGCTTTCTAAGGCTCACCCCTGGAACCGCCAAAGCACTGCCTGCCAGACCAGGAGAAAACTCCTAAACTGGCGGGCGGGCGGCAGACGAGTTTGGCAGTGTGGGAGCAGGGCGCTCCCACACCGCCAAACTCGTAATCAGGCCCTAATGCAGGGTCTTTTGCGTGTTTGTTTTCTTTTGTCAACCTTCCGAAATAATAAAAAAACCTGCCGAAATAATTTTTATAAGGGATCACTCTTGGTCCATGCAGGTAACAGACTACAGTAGATAATATAAGACTGTACTCTGATTTTAGTTCCAGTTGAATCTGGATTGCATTTTGAAATCAAGCTGTGGTTTTGTAGGTATACTATATTTCCAACACGGAGAGCACTATATCATCGCTGAATAAGGTTGTGCATTGACTGTGTTCTCTAGCTGAGGTTTGTTTCGAATGGGGTTTCTCTAAATCTCCACCTGTATTGTAAAAATGTCACTTAGGGGCGTTTTCCAGCTGAGGCTCTTTTCAAGAGGTTATAAATCTCGATCTGCATTGTTTTGCTGACCTCAACATTAATGTTAGAATAACTAAGGCTAAATACATTACACATATGGAGGGCTAGAGACTGCTCGTAATATTTGCTAATAAAGTCGGGCGTTTTTTGTTTTGACATGAAAAAAGTACACGGCCCCTTTAAGAATTAGCGTAAGAAACATCGAATACAAATCACATGTCCAAGTCACATGACTCTGACGCGACGCTATTTCCAACTACGGCGCCCAGGTTCAGTGTTCATCCAGGCCGCGGCGGTGACAGGCTAGGTAGCCCGTGGGGAGTCGTCAGCGTGTCAGTAAGTGGTGATTTAACCTAACTTAACAGTATATCGGATAGGTTTATAGACCCTTAGACCGACAAACCATAAATTTATTTCACGCCTGGGCATTCTTGAAAAATACATTGATTGTGTCCTGATTATATTTCTTCAAACAACTGCAGATAACGCGGCGTGAAGATAACCCCCTGCCGTGTCCGCCCATGCAGTGCGGTAACAAACGCCTCTTGTGAGTTAGTTGAGAAGCCTTTTATCTTCCATGTTTTTAAATACTTAATGGAGTCCAATGGAGGTTCCGTTTTTATTAGTGCTTTTTGCTTTAATTCTTTTTTCAAGTTGGTTAAAAGTTCGGGTTATAAGAAATACATTGAACTTTACCCTATTCAACAGATAATCACTCTGGTGGATATTTGATAATTACGCCTGCCGTATGTTAATAGGCTTATGTGACAGATATTGCTATATGTTGCCTGTAAATAGAAGCAGAAAGTGCTTGACATATTTAGCATTTCACACACCTGTTCCTTAATTTAGATCACTGGGACTGGTGCAACTTGGTGAAAGGAGCAATATGATACTGTTTCCACAAGGGTTTAATCATTATCATTGAATTGATTTATCCTTTGTTTTTGCCTGATACATTTTCTCTTTACAGGTAACTGGCCTCAGCAAATAGCTGAGTGTGCCTAAACGGCGACCGCCGTGAGTACAAGTAATAATTTTACTTTTTTCACACTAATATCCTCACGGTCGGGTGCATCTTAGTGCGTGCATACCGCCGGAGAATCACACTACTGGTCCTGAAGAATGCTGAGCGACTCGGGCTCTCCAAGCAGAAACATGTTGACCAAATTTGATTAAATTGAGGACTAGGGGTCTCTAATAAATGAGACTAAACCTATGAGTCCACTCATCACCTGTTTTTAACTAGTGCTGGTTGGACTATTAATAAAATAGTTACAGTCACAACTATGCATTTTTAATTCCTCCTTTTTTTGCACTCACTTAGCACAATTGGGTTATTTCCACCACTTCAACACACACAAGAACCAGCTCCGCTGTAATCAGGCGTTGTAGCACACTGGAAGGACGCTAGGTCCCTCCAGTGGGAACCCGATGATGAAGCATGTCACCACTAGGTTGGTGAGTGAGGGTTCTTAAAACTATTATTTTTTGTGTGGTTTCTCTTCACCATTTTTTCTAGTCTGTCCCTCACATGATCTTTTGAGGTGTCTTAATGTTGTTTCACTCTTCTGTTGTTTAATAATACTAATACTAGGGGTAAGAGAGTGAACACTTATACCCTTACTCTCCTGTTGTTTGATTGTGTAAAGGGAAGGTGCCTTAAGCTTTTACAAACAAAATATCTGAAATCAGATGACATACATGAAACCATGAGATTCTTGTCTGCTACATTTATATTTGTGACATTTTAGTAACAACAAATTGATTTTCAAACTAACATTTATCTGAAGCAAAGATCACAACTGTTGAATAAAAGAAAACATTTGGGTCCACTCTGTTACATTTATTTCGAAAGCAAACAGATGAACAAATCAGACAAAAATACAGAGGAAGACCATCACTCATTTTAGTTAAGCACATCATGTCCACAAACAAAGGCAACATTCTGACCCATCTGGAGCACGCCCTTGAGAACTGGCCAGGTTTACGCGCTCAACGCCAAGTTCCTAGGAGTCAGTAATTGCCCTATTGTGTTAAACACCGACACATGGAAGGAAACCACACCCAGTGACAAACTCTTCCTGACATTTAGGACCGGTACCAAAAGCGCTGGAGGTACCCAAGGAAGTGCATTCTGAGCTGGTTGCTCATGCTCCATATTGTGAGGGGTTGGCTGCAAATAAATACCCCATCACTTTACAGAAGCACTGTCGCACTTAAAGGTTTTTTCCAAGACAACCCCAGTGCTCGAAATGGAAAAACATACAATCAATTTCTTTTTTATTGTTTGTTTAATTAAAATCATGACAATTAAAAAACAACACTTCTTGTATACAAAAAGTTAAAAAGGCAATTAGTTAATACGAATAATTTAAAAAGGATGATATTTCAAAACACGCCCCCCTTTCAGATGGCGAATGTCCGCGTGGCATCTGCAGCGCCCTGATTACTCCCAACATCTACGTAGCGCGATCGCCCACTATTGGCAGGACAACCTTACTGGGGGGATGGATGCAGTGTCCGTCTGGGAGGCTATGAAGCCCACCCTGCGGGGAATAGATATTGCTTGGTGTGCGTCTGCTCGCCGGACTCGGCTGGAAAACATTGTTGCTGCTGCGGAGCGGGTGGAGGAGCTTGAGGCTCGACACAGCGAGGCACCCGATGATATGGCGCTGCGACTGCTCCTGCAGGCACAGCAGTCTTACTCCTCGGTCTTATTAGACGAGGCTCGTCAGGCGTGGTTGGCTACCCGTAGCCGAGTTTACCAGTGGGGTGACAAGTCTTGCACTATGCTCCATAGGCTTTGCCGACAGAACCTGCAGCCTCTTACCCTGCCGGGCCTTGTTGATGGTGCAGGAGTGGCGATCACGGACCCAGCAACTCTTGCAACGAGTTTTGCGCGCTATTATGGGCATCAATATGCCTCCCTGGAGACCCTCTCCCCCGCCGCTATTGCAGATTATATTGCGTCGGTTCCCCCATCTGCTGTGTCCGATGAGGTGCGCGATGCCCTGGACCTTCCCCTGACGGCTGAGGAGCTGGGTGATGCGCTGGGTCAGCTGAATGTGGGCAAGGCGCCGGGCCCGAGCGGATTCCCCAGCGAATTCTATAAGAAGTTCCATCTGCAACTCGGGCCGCATTACTTGCGGGCCCTGGAACAGGCGCGAGACCATGGCTGCCTCCCACCGGATTGGCGCCATGCCGAAATCGTGGTGTTCCTGAAGCCGGGTAGGCCCCCTGATCGTCTTGAATCTTATCGCCCCATATCCCTCATTAACTTCGAGGCCAAGCTCCTGGCCAAGGCGCTGGCGAACCGCTTGCTTCCACACATCTCAGCCCTTGTCCACCCAGATCAAGCAGGCTTTATGCCGCGCCGGGCAACGAGACACAATATACGGCGGGCGCAGGCCGCGACACAAGCGATTGAGTCTTCGGAGGATCCGGCGGCGCTACTGCTGGCTGATATCGATAGTGCCTTTGATTCGGTCAGCTGGACCTTTCTTTTTACCCTGTTGCCGCTGCTGAACCTCGGCCCGGTCTTCCTCTCCTATGTCAGGCTGCTTTACACCGAGATCACAGCCTCGGTGCGTATCTCAGGGGCGGCATCAGCTCGTTTCCCAGTGTCCAGGGGCACGCGTCAAGGTTGTCCGCTCTCCCCTTACCTCTTCGCGCTGGCCATGGAGCCGCTGGCCGCCAGGGTGCGCCGCGATGAGCTCTACCGTGGCTTCGTCTGGGGTGCGGATCATTCGGACCGGATAGCTTTATATGCGGATGATGTGCTATTCTTCATGTCCGACCTGCAGCGTACGGGTCCTCGTGTCCTGGAACTGATGCAGGAGTTTGGTCAGGCATCGGGGCTCTTCCTTAACCCGCGCAAGTCGACCATATGGGTGCTGGGGAGTGACACAGTGGCCTGCCCTTGGGCTGCATCCCTTCAGATGGCTGTGGAGGGTGTGAAGTACCTGGGTGTCTTCCTCTCTGCTTCGCCCGCAGTGGCGTGGGACCGGAACATCCAGCCAGTGTGGGATCGGGTCCAACTGGATGTCAAGACATGGACGCGCATGCCTCTTAATATCTACGGCCGATCGGCCATCTTTAAGATGGTGGCCTTGCCCCGTCTCCTTTACCAATTGCAGAATCATCCCTTCCAGGTTGACCCGCAGTGGTTCCGTACTGTTAACTCTGTGCTGGGCCGGTTTCTGTGGGCTGGAGGTGCCTCCAGAGTGGCGCTGCGCACATGCTTCCTCTCTACATACTGCGGCGGCTTGGCGACCGCAGATATTTTGTCTTACTATCAGGCCTCCCATCTCCTTGTGCTTAACGAGTGGTGGTATGGGGACCGTAGTGACCCGGCCTATGCACTGGAGCATTCTCTGATGGGTGGCGCCTCCCTTCACACCTTGTTGTATTCGGCCGGGCGGAGGCGACTACTTCCACAGGTCACCCAGGTGGTCTTCGCGGTCTGGCGGCGGGCCCTGCACCGTATGGGCTGGTGGGGTCGGCTGACGGCTGAAACCCCGTTGTGGCGTAATGGCCTATTACCGGCGTTGGCGTCCCTGTCCGGGTTTGACGGCTGGGATGCGATCGGGATCTCGTCCCTCGGCCATGTCCTCTCTGGTACTACCCTAAAATCCTTTCAGGACCTCAGTTCTGAATTTAGCATGCCCAGGACCCAGTTCTTCCGCTACCTTCAATTTCGCCACGCTCTTACTCCTAGCCTGGTGGGCTTGGAGCGGCTCCCTGACTTTAGTCCCATCGAGGCAAAACTTTTTATGGGAGACCTGGGTGACAAGAAGGTCTCTCAGATATACCGTTCTCTGGTCACTCACTGTTCCCCTTCGCTCTCGGCGCTGAAGGCCTCTTGGGAGGATGATGTTGGTCCCCTGGATGACGACGACTGGCGCGAGGCCCTTGAATCTCCCCGTGGTGCTGCTATAGCTATCCGCCTCCGCTTCATCCAGTTCAAATACCTCCACCGGGCTTACTATACTAGACACCGTCTATGGCGGGCGGGCCTTGTCGCGACTCCGGAGTGCCTGAGGTGTGGTTCTGGAGAGGGCACCCTTTTTCATACTGTGTGGTCCTGTGAGAGACTGACTCGATTCTGGGCTGGGGTTTGGGACTGCCTATCTGAGGTGTTGGGATGGGACCTGCCCCGTACCCCTAGGCTGGGCCTTCTTCATGTTCTGGAAAACGTGGGGGGCAATCTTTACAAACGCCATTTGTTGTTGCTGGGGCTAGTGGTGGCGAAGAGAGATTTGGCGCAGGCCTGGAAGAGCGAGCGCGCCCCCCCACTCGGGGTCTGGAAGGCGGGCCTGGACTTCCTCATGGGTCTGGAGCAGCCTGTTTTCGAAGCCCGGGGATGTCCCCGCAAACATTACAAAATCTGGAAACGGTGGGCGGATTACAGGGGCCTGCTCCTTGACCCCCCCGTGGATATTGATGATGCATTACCGCTGGATGTGGATCCCGCACTCTAGGCTGCTGGCCGGCTCCACCTTTGTAGGTCATCTCCTGTTGCTGAACTGTGATCACATGCACTGGGTTAGGGTGGGATAAGGGGTGGGTAGCTGCGGGCGGGGTTGGTTGGCGTTTTGGGGTTGGGTGGGTGGGGTAGTTCGATATCTTTCAGTCTATAACGCTGAGTTCTATGCTGTACTAATGCTGTGTCTCTTTCTATTTGTCGTTGACAGTCTCCTCCTGACTGTGGAGGGCTGTCCTGAAATTTGCTTGAACTCATAATAAAATTGGTTTTGAAAAAAAAAAAAGGATGATATTTATTATAACATTTGGGAGGTTAGGATGGGTGGTATTTTAGCAGTGGTGCTTGAACAGAAATGAGGCCTTACATGACGTGGAAATTTGATTTCTGAACTAACTATGGTGTTGTACGTAACCACAACATGAGAATTCTGTTATGAAAACGGTGCCGTGCATTCCTGAGCAATACGGATTGTGGCATGATTGCCGACAGGTACTGTACAAACCGGGACAAAATGGACGCTGCCATTGACATGTCACTCACTTTCCTTGATGTCATGTTGACCGACTGTCATCACGCTTCTCGTGATCTACATATATCTAGCTCTCATATGAAACCATGTGGAAATGGTGGCATCCGGGTGCACTGTATTTCAAGCCTACCTACATCATACCTTATCCCATCATGACTTTATGTAATGGAAAATGTGTTCAGGCATGCACAATATTCTAGAATGTCTCTGTGACTTTAACATTTATAGCACACTGGCAAAAGGTTGGTGAGATTTGTGAGATTGCTGGCAGCATGATAGAGCACTGGATGACAAACGACTCTGGCTCTCAGCCATCCAAGACAATTGAGGCACAAACCAGATTGAGGCACGGTCAGTGGATTTAGATCCTTCAGATTCGTAGTTCTGCACCATAAAGTCAGATGAAGGCTACAGTGTCCTTACGCTCTGTTCATGTGTGCCTGTACATTGATGCATGGTTTGCGGTGGCACTCAGGTGTGACAAAGAGCCATATAGCTGTCCAAAGAATGTCTGTGTTCATGTGATGTGCACGCTGGACACGGTAGAAGTCAAATGTTCAGGCCAAACGCGATGGAGCACAGGTTGGATACAGCGACCAGGGTCATCCCAGTGGAAAGTTTTCCTTCTAAGTTAGCTCGCTTCCACGTGAGGAGTCCGTCAGAGTTTCATGTTGGCAATGCGGTCATTGTTGGCACGATAAGCTGGGTGCCTGTTGGAGCTTCGTGTTGGCAGGAAATGCGGGGCCATTGTTGTTGACACAAAGAGCACCGAGCAAGTGAAGTCTGGAGTCTATACCTGGAAAGGGCAAGTCGACAGTCGGATGCAGGTCCACTATCAGCTTTGGTGAAGTCTGCTCCTGTTTGCGATAAGATTGGGGCAGTTCTTTTTTGATGCGAAGAGCCCAGAACCTTTGGGTCTTCACAAGGAGTCCAGTTTTTTGCAATTTGCTGGTTGGAGGAGTAGACTCTGACACCAGCCAAAGTTCCAGGAGTTGGGGAGGCACATTTTGGTAATGAGGGCTCACTCCAGCAGAGGTCAGCAGCAGGCCTCGGGCTGGTCCATATGGTGCTGGTCAACTGGGCAGTTGCAGGGAAGTCCTCTGTAAAATTGAGGCTCCCTGTGGCTCAAGCAGGAGGTCAGCCAACTGACCCTGGGAGTCACTTCTGGGATCCTGAGTTCAAGGCAAGCAGGTCCAGTATTCCTTCTTCAGACAGCAGGTCAGTCCTTCTGAATCCTCTTAGGTCCAGGAGTGTTCTGAGGATCGGTTTGGAGTGCACCACTTTAAAACCCATGCCAGCCTTTGTGTGGGGATCACCCTTTTTGTCTAGCCCCTTTGTACCCTGTCTGGAAGGAATACATATCAAACCACAGGGAAGCCATTAACAGTTCTGTGATGTCAACTGGCAAAAAGGCATATTTGGTTTAGGCAAAAAAATGTAAACTTTCTAAAAGTGTAATTTTTAGAATAGTACTTTTAGATCAGACTCGATGATTAAAGGGAATTTTAAATTATGATTTAAATTAGTGGAAGAAGTATTTTCCTCTCTGCTTCCAAACTAAAGTTTTCCCTTATTAAGTGTAATAAGGTAACCCAGTGTTAGTCTATTGGAGGGTTAGGCTTAGTACTGTGAAAAACAACTTTAGGAGTTTTTCCACATGTAAAACATAAGCACACACGCCCTACTTTTTAGGTACCATGCAACCTGGCCTTTGAGCTTTTAGGGCCTACCTTTTCCTTTAGCGGTGACTCATAAGTATCAAAAAAGAAGGTTAAGTCTGGCAATAGGTATATGTTGCAAGGTCGAAATACTTTACTCTAGTCACCTAAACCATCATTTCGATCAGCCGTGCAGACACTCTAAAGTGTGTGTCGGAGGACTTTTCGAGATATTTCAATAAGTAAAGTCGAAGTGTGCACCTTGACATGTATGGCAGGCCTGTGAAAATAATGCAATCACCCCCTGGCACACCTATGTCCATGCGCATCATGAGAGCTCACTTAAGAACGTTTTCTTCATTAACATGACATATTCGTGACCAGCGGACATATTCAACATTTCTGGAAGAACAGGAATACGCCTGTTATAAGAAGATGTCGTCCTGGTGAGGCTGGGAGTCAGCAGGGGTGAATCAATGGATAACTATTAAGAGTAAACAAACAGAACATTAGAAAGAGTTTGCAAGTCCGATATTTAGCTTATTAAATTTGAGACCAACTTACCAAAGTACCTAAGGACTATGCCTGCGTGTGAGCACTGAACTACTCAGCAAGCACAGGAGTGGAAAATGCAAGGAAAAATGAAAACTGAAGGACTGTAAAAACATACGTTCAGTGTTACCGACTGATGCGAGAGAGAGAAAATACCCAGAACACATTGGTAGCTTGCTTGGGGTGTGTACTACTCCTTTTGATACTGCTCCCTGGCAAAGGCCGCAATATTTTAGCAAAGTATAACAGCGAATTTAAGTTACATGTGTACCTGCTTACTTTAAATCTGAAGGGGCGAGATTTTGATCGATAACTTATCTCTATTGATCCAAACCTCGATCTGGTCGACTGAACCTTTATTGCCTGTCTTGGAAGGAAACAGTACACCTATCTGCAAATTAGTTCACCCAAGAAAGGACTCTGCTCTCAAAGATCACGGACAACTTCTAGGTTTCAAAAGTTTATTGTAAAGATATAATGAGCTGCAAATACAAGCATCTCAGAATGAGATTCACGAGATACACAGGTCCAATTACATACATGTGCTCTCGAAAAGCCCTCAGACGAGCAACAGAAATCACTAACACAAGTTCTAAAAATAGCAAAGCTATCAGCATAGACGCATATCTCTCCTTCATTTAGGTTGGAGGAAAACAAACACAGGTTAGGCGTCCCTACCCTGTTCTAGATGGTATCCCTACTTAACCAAATCCCAACCTAACAAAGGTGTCAGCAATGAATGACCCCCAAGGGAAGTCACCCACTCTAAGTCTCTTGGTGAAAACCTAAAGTTCTCCAGTCATGACCCCTCACTGCCTACCCATCCGCTCTCTAAAGGGTCCTCAGGTCTCTCTCTAACTCCACCCAGGGGTGCTGTCCCTAATACAAAATAGTCAACAACATTTGAGACGCCCCTTGCGAAACGCCTCTCACGTGGTGCAACTTCAGGCTTTTTCCATGATGCTTTGTATTGGGCCTCAGACGTTAGAGTTGACCTTGCTTCTCAGTCTCTTCTCCGGCCCGCTGATACCCCTTAAACATTCCAGAACCCTCCTCCATGTCTGGGCCGTCTACTGAACAGATCTCTATTCATTCACTTATAATTGGATCCCCCCTTTCCTGTTGCAGACAGATATCTGCCGCCAAGAACCCAACTCTCATAGACTTCTAAAAAGGCTTGCAACATTTCTCAGCCCAGACATGTACGTGTAAATCAATGCTAAAACATTTCAGGCCTACAATATTTCACATTATGATTATAGCATTCTATTTCTTCATTTAATTAAAGCATGTTAAAACTCTTATTCTATTATTTAGAAAACATTACTCTAAATCATGGCCCATTAATGCAATGACCAAAAACGTTAAACAATCTGTGTCGTGAAAAGAAACACCTTCCCTTTTAGCTCCAGCTCTGGCCCTGAGGCCTACCACGTTCTGCGTTTTACCACAGACCATCTTATATGTTAACAGCTACACGACATAGATTCAAAATAATCACGTCTACTAAAATCATATAATGTCACACATTTCTGTATTAATTCCACTTCTACTTAAATCTCTATATTAGCTATACATTTAGAATATAATTTCAAATACTATTAGCACTCATGGCATTTCTCTTCATGAATTATGCTCTCTATAGGTAAGTGTGATGTACTCATATATTTATATCAGTTTGCGCTCTCTCAGTTCCCCCCTTTGATGACCTCTCGGGGTCATCACTAACATTTAAACTGCAGTTATTGCTGGCATTCTCTGCGCTTCCAGAGCTCTCAGGCTCCTGTACTGATTATCTTGTATGGCAGCCAATCTCTGCAACTGTTCTCTTTGGGCCCTTTCTGACCTTCTTGCTCTGTACCATTTGAATACCCTCACCAATCCCCACAATATTATCCCACAGATCAATATTATGATGATAGGCTTTAGGATATACCAAATAAAGCTTTTGCCTAAGGTGGAAAACCACCCTCCAACTGTACTCATTCCGTGGCCCACCTTTTCCCAGACATTTTCTCTACTCAAGTCTTCGATCTCTTTGTGTATATTAGTTATGTTCTTAATAACTTTCTCAAGGGGTTTTGAAAGGTCTGGAATGTAAGTGCAACATTCCTGAACCTTCAAAGCCTTACAGACTCCGCCCTCTTTTGCTAATAAGACATCTAATGCAAGCCGATTTTGAAGAACCATAGCCCTTATCGATTGCATCTCTCCTTCTACCAGCATTAAGGACTGAGCAGTGCTGGCAGACAACCTGTCGACAACTGTTGCCAGTCGTCTAATTTTAACATCATTAAGGATTATTCCCAAAAGAGGGAACATAGCTCCAAAGACATCTCCAACCATTTCTGCATCGCCTAAATCTCTCCTTCCCCTCGATGATGTCTGGCCCTCAATGATCAATAAGTCTTGTGCATGATATATTTTGGGGAAGACAATTGCCAAGTAACATGATCCATACCAGTTGTCAGGTAGTCTCACGTAAGCATTTCTTCCACATACAAAATACACATTTGGAATTACTTGCATTCCCTTCAGGAAATCCTTAGTGTAGTACTCTAAATTAAAAGCATGTTCACAGTCAACTTCACCCACGTATACATTTTCATAATACGTTTTGGCTCGGTGAAGACATAACTTTCCTTTCTGCGCTTTATCTAAAGCTATTGGACCACTACTACCCTTTCTCTTGTGTGACTTCTCTTCCTCGGTCCAATCTAATTTCCCTTGTCCTGATTTTTTCAAAATCTTTTGTCTCCTGTAACGATCATCCACCTGCCCTATGAACTTTTTCTCGACTTCTGACACCTTGCATGTCAGATTATTTCTACGGGCATGTGAAGTATCTAAGGTAATCCAAGGAATGAAGAACTTGGCCAATCTGTCTTCACTCTTCCAGTAATCCCATTTATTCATCTGCTTATAATTCGGGACTTCTGGCAACACAGAATCATAATTGGAGAAATAGTATTCAAAACTATCTCTCTCATAAAATATACTAAGCAATAAGCTACATGTAATGCCATATGTCAGAGGGAGGTGATGATATCGAATTCCTTCATCTACAGACGCAGGCAACTGCATGCAGACGTAGCAATCCTTAACCTCCATGGCATCCACGTATTCATACAAAAGTTTAGCATAAGCATTTGACCTAAAGTCTCCTTGGGACTCGTCTACATGTAACCTGCGGGCTTCTGCAGCCAATAACGCTTTCTCTTGAGTGTTTTCCCTTTTCTCACCTGCAACAGTGGGTGTAAGTGTTACTACAGAATTCGCATCAGTTACCTTTACCTCTTCCTCATGTCCCTTTACATAAGAAATTGTTACCACTAAAGCTATTAATATTATCACTCCTACTATTAGTGTACCTATTATACATTTAGCTCTGCGGTTCGGGGTGCCGGCCTCCATTTCGTCAGACAATCTAGCTTTTCCCTTTCTCTTTGCAAAAAAAGTTCTTTTCCTCTCGTTCCTTTACAGTCTCTTTCAATCCTTTTTTGTCTTTAGAATCCACACAGCTGGAGGCTGACAGCCTTTTTCGCAAAAAGTCCTTCCACAGTTCAAAAAGACAACCCTAGCCCTTCTCCATCCACTCAAGGGGTTCCCTAAAATTCTCTGCTTCCTGGGCGCTAGGTAATCTTCTTTTCTTCTGCTTGCTTTATTTACAAAGTCCTTTAACAATCGACTATTAGATTTGTGGTTGCAGCTTCAATAGCATAGTTCAATATTTCCATGCGAAGAGTATGCTCTTCATGTGCTGTTATCGTGGTACCAAAGTCGGGGAATTTCAATTCTGTAAGAAACATGTGTTTTAACTTGCTGAGGCGGGGAGGTCTGGGGAGCACGAATGTTAGTGACCCTTCTTGTTCGACACCGGGTACCAACAGTTGTATTTCCACGGTGATAATGGGCTCAGAACTGGACACCACCACCGCTCGGATCCTCCCTGTCTCCGGTTTCACAGACATTTGTCGCCAGATATGTCCACTCAGGTGTGGAGTATCTTCTGTTAGGCACACGCACTCTACTTGACCTCCTTCGGTTCGGTGCCTCAGCGCCCTGAGCACCTTCTTCTGGGTCTGAGTCTTCTGATATCGGAGGAAGGGTTGCTTCTGGAGTTGACCTCAGGCTAGAACTTCTTCTTTGCGGCCAATTTGCTTCTCCACGTGCCCTTCTACTCCTTCTCCTTCTGGTCTGTTCTCGCTCTCTTTCAGACCTGTCAGGGTCAGACTCGTACTCCCAGCTGTCTTCTCCTTCTGTAGCGTCTTCTGTTTCGCTGTTGTACTGACCGTCCTCAGCTTGGTCAGACTCGTTCCCTGCTTCCACTGGCACCTCTACAGCTTGGCTAGCCCCCTCTATGGCTTCTTGGTCCTCAGCTGGACGTCCATCCGAGAGAGGAGCTGTTTCCAGAGGTGCTGGAACCCTTTTCGTATGCGACGCGTGTATCCAGTTGGGCAGGCCTCCCACCTTTACAGCTGTACTTGTGATCAGGATGACCTGGTAGGGCCCACGCCAACGAATATCCAAGCAGCTTCTTCTCACATGTTTCTTCACCAGGACCCAGTCCCCAGGATACAGGTCATGGCAAGGGCCCTGGCACGCTGGAACCTCTGCAGCCTGCACCTGAAGGGACACAGAACGCATGGCGTCAGACAGCCCCTTACAATAGTCCAGGATCATATCATCTGTGATATTTAACAGTGCAGTAGCTGGAATAGATGGCAGTCTCATTGCTCTCCCCATTAACACCTCATGTGGTGACAACCCTGTTCTTCTGTCTGGGGTACTACGAAGGCTCATGAGTACCAATGGCAGGGCATCAGGCCAACTCAGGGTCGTTGAGGAGCAAACTTTCGCTATTCTGGACTTGATCGTGCCATTAATTTGTTCCACAATTCCTGAGGCTTCTGGTCGGTAACTGCAATGGAGCTTTTGGTCTATATTCAGTGCAACACAAATCATCTTCACAAGCTCGCTGTTAAAATGTGTTCCCCTATCTGATTCCAAAAAGGCCGGCACCCCGAAACGAGGGATAAGTTCTCTAAGCAGTAACTTAGCCACTGTGAGGGTGTCGCACCTACGTGTAGGGTATGCCTCAACCCATCTGGAGAACATACAAACAACCACCAGGACATAGCGGAGGCGGTTGCATCTTGGCATTTCAATGAAATCTATCTGCATTCTGTTGAATGGACCTCCAGACCTTCCTATGTGACTTAGTGCAACTGGTGTTCTTTTCCCTACATTCAGCTGCTGGCAGGTCACACAACGCTGGCACACTGCTTCTGCTGCTATTCTAAACTTAGGATTGTACCAAGTCTGTCTAAACACTCTCAGCATAGCATCTCTCCCTAAGTGTACTGGACCATGTATGAGTCTAGCCATTGGACTCACCATCTCATTGGGCAACACTGCTCTGCCGTCTGCTGAGACCCAAAAATGAGTCTCACCCATTACACATCCTGCCTTTTCCCATGTTTCTTTCTCAGAATCAGGAGCATTTTCTTGCATGGTTGACAGTTCATCCCAAGTATCAACAGTTTCCAGTATCATGGCTAATTCAGTTCTTACATTTATTCCACCCACATCCACCTCTGTGAAAGAGTAACCTTGTTCTGCGCAATACCGCGCAACTTCATCAGCATATCTATTGCCTTTTGAAACAAAGTCCTCATTTTTGGTATGTGCGATGCACTTTACAACTGCGATACTTGCTGGACATTGCAATGCTTCTAACAACAGGCGCACAAACTCTCCATTGCGAATGGGAGAGCCTGAAGAAGTCATGAACCCTCTTTGAGACCATAACTGCCCGTAATCATGAACTACCCCAAACCCGTATTGGCTGTCGGTGTAGATGGTGACTCGAATTTGATTGCCTGCTAAGCAAGCACGTGTTAGGGCAATAATCTCGGCTACCTGAGCGGAGTTTACTCCTTCCAGGCACCCTGCTTCCACAACTCCTTCAATTGTACAAACAGCATAAGCTGCTCTCAACTGCCCAACTTCGTCTCTTACACATGAGCCATCGACAAAGAAAACTTCGTCTGGGTCGGTCAGTGGCTCATCTACGATGTCGGGTCTGGGTTTGGTGCATAGTTCAGTCACATCGAGACAGTCATGGTCTGTATATTCATCCTCATCATCAATATCATTTGGAAGTGGCATTAAGGTAGCAGGGTTCAAAACAGAGCATCTCTTGAGGGTCACGTTCTCTGCAGCAAGAATAACTTGCTCATAGCGCGTGAGCCTGCTGTTGGTCAGATGCTGTGTTTTGGTCCTGGTCATCAACAGTTCAACAGAATGTGGCACGCACACCTCTAACGGGTGCCCCATGACAATATTTTCACATCTCTCAATGCTGACACCCGTTGCAGCAACGGATTTGAGACATCCGGGCAACGCTGCGGCTACTGGGTCTAAAGTAGCTGAGAAATAAGCAACTGGTCTACGGGCATTCCCATGGATTTGGACCAACACAGACAACGCACAACCTTCTCTCTCACAACAATAAAGAAAGAATTGTTTATTGTAATCAGGCATTCCCAATGCCGGAGCACGACACAGGTCCTCTCTCAGCTGTAAGAATGCCATCAAACAGTCTTTGTCCCATGGTACCGGATCACTCACCTCTTTGTGCGTCAGTTTTTGCAAGGGCTTTGCTTTCAGTGAAAAGTTCACGATCCACTGTCGGCAATAACCCACCATCCCTAGGAACATCCTGACCTCTCTCTGTGTCTGAGGCGCGTTCATTTTCATGATCGCCTCTATCCTGTCTGGTGACACCTTTCGTTTGCCTTTCTCAATTCTGTGTCCCAAGTACTGCACTTCTGTCAGGCAGTACTGCAATTTTCCCGGGGATACCTTATGCCCATTGGCAGCTAGGTGATTTAACAAAGCAATGGAGTCTTCCCTGCAAGCTTCTTCTGTGTCTGACGCCACAAGGAGGTCGTCTATGTACTGGACCAGAACTGACTTCTGGGGCAGCACTAGACTTTCAAGATTTTTCTTCAGAAGCTGGTTAAAGATCGATGGACTCTCTGTATACCCCTGAGGGATACGACACCATGTTAGGACGCGATTTTCCAGCTTAAATGCGAAAAGAAAATGGCTATCTTCGTCCAAAGGGATCGAAAAGAAAGCCTGACAAAGATCTATCACAGTGAACCACTCAGCTTGGAATGGAATCTGAAACAGTATCACTGATGGATTCGGTACCACTGGACAACATGAAACGACTATGTTATTAATCTTTCGCAGGTCCTGTACTATCCGAAATTTCCCATTGGGTTTCTGCAGACCCATAATCGGGGAGTTGCATGGACTACCCACAATTTCTTTCAGTATTCCCTGTTTAATCATGGACTCGATCACGGGTTTTATGCCTGCAATCGTTTCTGGAGTCAATTTATACTGGGGTGTTCTTGGGAACTCAGCATGCGGTTTCACTACAATTTTCACTGGGTCCACCCCTTTGACCAATCCAATCTCTTCCCCAGTGAAATCCCATACCTCTGATGCCACTGTCTCTCTCAAATCCCAGGGAAGCTCGTCTACTGTCAAAGTAGGGTACAGCTCCACACATATTCTTGAGTTTGCAACTTTGAAATCTGCATCATCATCATTAGTCAATACCTCCACTCCCTGGGGTGTACAATATATAGTACAATTCAATTTGCACAACAGGTCTCTTCCTAGCAGACACACAGGGCTTGAATCGCAAACCACAAATTGGTGCTCATCGCTGTACTTCCCTATTTTCACCTGTACCGGTTCTGTCAATTGGCTGGTTATTCTCCTGTTTGCGACCCCTACCACCTGTATGGTCTCTCCAGACATGGGCAGGTCTGGAACTGCAGCTGATCTGATCGTGGATCTAGTGGCTCCTGTGTCCACCAGAAATGTCGTAGGGCACCCTGCTACTTCTGCTTCCACATAGGGTCCCCTCTGATCTACCTCTAAGGCTGCCCCGAGGGTGCAGTCTTCTCTTTCCACTCTCTGTCCGGTTAATGGGTCCACATAATAGCATTCTTCACCTTCCACAAACAGGGGCATTTGTCTATAGGTCTTACCCATACTCCCTACTCGAGGAGGTTGCGGGAACTGGGCTCGGGGAGGAGCCCCCCCCCCTTTGAGCACCTTTCCTTGGTATGGCGTCGCCCCTCTCATAGGTGCGCTCTGGACCTCTTCCTCCTCTATCTCTTGCTCTCCGATCTCTACATTGTAAGGGCACTCGCGTTTCCAATGCCCCAACTCGTTGCACTGGTGGCACCTAGTCGTTTTCTTCAAGGTAGCTATGTCTACTCTGGGTCTAAAGGTAGTACTCTCCTCATTACCCTTGTTCTGACTGTACTGCTTCTTACCTCCTGTACCTGTCCCTTGCTGCTGTTGTTGCGGTCCCCCCTTTCCTGCTGTCTGCAATTGTACCACCATCAGCTTCTCTTTTAGTTTCTTAGCCTTGGAGTCTACCTCATCACAGCAGTACCTAGCATATCTCAGTATTTCATCTAGGGGTCTACTTTGCCAACAAATCGAGTGTTGCTGAATCATTAAACTAATATCCGGTCTCAGTCCCAGGACGAACTTGGACACGAATTGCCCTATGTCCTTTGGATCCATTACATCCAAGCCGCTATACTGTTTAAACGCCTTCAGCAATCTCTCGTAATATTCATGGACTGTCTCTTTGGGTTCCTGTCTCGTTCTATCTATTCTGACCCAATCTATGTCTTGCATTGGCACTTTTTCTTTCAGCCAAGTCATCACTCTCTCGAATTTTGCCATCACGATCTCGGACGGCCCATTAGTCCTAGCATCTCTCTCTGGCTCCGTTGTGGGCCACTCAGCGCTAACCTTGCATGCTGTCCACAGATCTCCTGGTACTACAATGTCAAACAGCGTGTTCAGATCTATCCATAGGACTTTTGAGATCTTTACAAACCTCTCGACTTGCTTGTACCACTCCACGGGGCTCTCTCGTAACTTGGGGAAAGATGTGGTAAAAGCAGCTAAATCTCCCCTACTCCAAGGGACATGTACATAGCTCCCATTGGCAACTTCACGCAAAGGGTAAGCTTCTATTCCCTGCTGTCCTGGTGTTATACCAATCATGCTTCTTCTGCCGGTCCCTTTCTTGGACCACCTCTCTTCCCATTTATCTAGTGCCCTCCATGTCCTTATTCCAGTAATCAGTTCCCTTATGTGTGTTTTCAGCCCAATCGTTCTCCTCTCATCTAGATCTCGATCTGAGTAATGTAGCCTGTGGTTACCCTGTAATGCTTTGGTTCTTGACAAGTCCACCATATATTTGCCTGCTAGTTCGACTAACTTCTCATGGACTGCTCTCGCCTTTCGTGTGATGTCCTTTGCCATATACAGTATTTCATCCTGTTCATACATTTCCATTCTTTCCAAAGGCAGGGTACCATCTACCATGTCATCCAGATCTGACCTTAAGCTGGAGACATCAAGTCTCTTGGCTTTTATCTCAGCTCGCAATATGTCTTTCGAAGGGGGCTCACTGGTCTCCCTACCATCCCAACTTCTAGCTCTGCGTTTGGGCTCAGGAGAATTAATGGGTGGCCTCCCTTGCTCCCATCTCTCCAGGTCCCATGCTCGGCCATCCAATCTTGGAAGGTGATGGAACACGGGCCTTTTATCCCTACTCTCTCTCTGCCTACTCTCGTCTTCTTCTCTCCTCTCACCGCACATCTCTCTGTTATTTTCCCTCTGGTCGCTACACTCCCTTTGCCTCGTATCGCTCAGTATCCGATACGATCCTTCCTGGTTCCCCATATTCCCTGGGCTGCGCTCATTTCTGTCATCACAGGGACTATGGTGCGACCTCTCACAACTCCCATTCTGTTCTCTGGTGCCGGGCACACAGTGTGGACACTTAAAGCTGTTCCTGTACTCTTGCGCTCTCCTCTCCCCTTCACTGAGTATTGGGCACGCCACCCCTCCACTCCCGGGGCCCCCGTTCTCCAGGTCTGTTCTACCTCCACTCCGGGCCCAATGGGTGACTCCCCTACTCCCTCTACAGTCCCACTCCGGGCTACTCTCCCCAGCCCCGCAGTGAGTTCGTGCTCTGCTGTCCTGACTTTCCCTTTCTGCTTCTGCAGCATTGATGCACTTTTGAGCCTTCACTGCCTCATCCCACTGCTTCATGTACTCATTTAGCTCTTGAAAGGATTTTCGTCCAGATCCCCTCAGATCCATTGGCCATCTAGGGCCCCCAGGATCTTCTCCTGGGTCCCCTGCTGTGTGCATCGGGGTGCTCCACTCTCTGGGTATTGGCATCTGACTTGGGGAATTAGTGGTATCGTTCCTCCTTGCCTGCTCTGCTCTTTCTCTGTCTTTCCGTTTCCGTTCTTCCCCTTTTGCTCTCTCTTGGTCATATATCGATATTATAGGACCTATGGTAACAGGTACCTGTAGTGCATCTGGTAATGGGTAGGATGTGGCGCTTTCCGTTTCCGGCGCTCTTTGTACCACAAACCTACCGACTACCTGTTGCACCTGACTAGGCTGGAGCAACTCTTTCTTTGGCTCAGGATCCCACTCTGAACTGGGAAGCGGTCTATGCTCTCCTGCATTGCCCCCCTTTTCTCCTTCAGTATTCTCGACCTCTCCCCCTGCTCTATTATACGGGGGTGGCCTGTCTGTCAGTAATCTGTTTATCAGGCTGTCCTCTGTTTCGCTCTCATCATCTTCTTCTAGGGGGCTTTTATTTACTGGCGCCTCTAACACTGGGTACAGTTTATTTATTTCCAAATTATGCACTCTCCATCTTTTAGCATCCGCATCCCACCTGGCATCCTGTACTGCCCTTACCGAGCGTTTCACCCTTTCTTGTCGTCTGTTCATATTCCTTTCATGCGCTGCCCTAAGCCATGCTTCAAGGGCTTCAAACTGGGTTGGTCTAGGCAAGGGTCTCTTTGAGGTCATGACTGATTTCAATCGATGTAACACCTCTAATCTGAACGTCCCGTACTTCGGGAACGTCAGTTCCTCGTTTCCTTCAGTAATCTTACTCCACTCTGATATCCAAAGGATCGTATGCAACCCAACATTTACTGCCATATAACGAGCTGGCGTACCCTCCGGCGGGGCTTCTTCCCCTTCATACGATCCTCGCCTCTCTTTCTTAAACAGCGCTTTCAACCATTTAAAACACTTCATAATTATGCGCACAAAATCCAGCCTCGCTACTCTGTTTACTTCCTGATGACAATCCACCAATCCTGTCGCGGCTTTGCTAGCTTGGCCTATCACAGCGCGGTCTTTCTCCTGTCAGCCAATCACGTCGCGACCCTGTATGACGTGTTCGCTAGCTGGCCTATCACAGCGCGGTCTTTCTCCGGTCAGCCAATCACTGCGCGACACCACCTGACGTCTCTTTTCTCCGCTTCGCAGCAGCACCCCTCCTTTCTCAACTCGTCTCCCGGTTATGCATGCGTCCCATTCATACACTGAAAAATGACTACTTCCGACCAAGCGGTCACTTCTCTCGACTGTACGTCCACAGTCTATCTGTAATTGTCAACACAACTGACGAGATGTCTATCGTCTCTCTGATAGGTTACTTACACACACAGTAACTTCCGACCAGCGTCCGTTACTCACGCACTCACTCTTACGTTCCCCCTATCTCGGTCTCTCGGGTGATCAATGGTACCTCATGACCCCCTTCACACTAGTTGACAATTACTCTGGGTGTCCGATACACCCGAACCACTTAAGCTCTCCTTGAACTTAAGATTTCCACCGGTTGCGCGCGCTCACAACCTGTTCCACAGTCACTCTACAAACATTCAACTCCGCCAGACATTACAACATAGACACAATACAAAAACACCGCAATCTAACACGCATAACCCTTTATACTCACTCTCGACCGATACTGCTGCTTTTTCTGTCTCACGTCATCCGGATCTTCATCTGCGGGCTGTTCTTCCGATCATCGATTTCTAGGGGCCTTGGGGTAAGCTAACCTGTCCTAGGTCACCGTCCTCAAGAAGGCAACCATCCTCTATAGCTACCAACTGAAAGGGGCGAGATTTTGATCGATAACTTATCTCTATTGATCCAAACCTCGATCTGGTCGACTGAACCTTTATTGCCTGTCTTGGAAGGAAACAGTACACCTATCTGCAAATTAGTTCACCCAAGAAAGGACTCTGCTCTCAAAGATCACGGACAACTTCTAGGTTTCAAAAGTTTATTGTAAAGATATAATGAGCTGCAAATACAAGCATCTCAGAATGAGATTCACGAGATACACAGGTCCAATTACATACATGTGCTCTCGAAAAGCCCTCAGACGAGCAACAGAAATCACTAACACAAGTTCTAAAAATAGCAAAGCTATCAGCATAGACGCATATCTCTCCTTCATTTAGGTTGGAGGAAAACAAACACAGGTTAGGCGTCCCTACCCTGTTCTAGATGGTATCCCTACTTAACCAAATCCCAACCTAACAAAGGTGTCAGCAATGAATGACCCCCAAGGGAAGTCACCCACTCTAAGTCTCTTGGTGAAAACCTAAAGTTCTCCAGTCATGACCCCTCACTGCCTACCCATCCGCTCTCTAAAGGGTCCTCAGGTCTCTCTCTAACTCCACCCAGGGGTGCTGTCCCTAATACAAAATAGTCAACAACATTTGAGACGCCCCTTGCGAAACGCCTCTCACGTGGTGCAACTTCAGGCTTTTTCCATGATGCTTTGTATTGGGCCTCAGACGTTAGAGTTGACCTTGCTTCTCAGTCTCTTCTCCGGCCCGCTGATACCCCTTAAACATTCCAGAACCCTCCTCCATGTCTGGGCCGTCTACTGAACAGATCTCTATTCATTCACTTATAATTGGATCCCCCCTTTCCTGTTGCAGACAGATATCTGCCGCCAAGAACCCAACTCTCATAGACTTCTAAAAAGGCTTGCAACATTTCTCAGCCCAGACATGTACGTGTAAATCAATGCTAAAACATTTCAGGCCTACAATATTTCACATTATGATTATAGCATTCTATTTCTTCATTTAATTAAAGCATGTTAAAACTCTTATTCTATTATTTAGAAAACATTACTCTAAATCATGGCCCATTAATGCAATGACCAAAAACGTTAAACAATCTGTGTCGTGAAAAGAAACACCTTCCCTTTTAGCTCCAGCTCTGGCCCTGAGGCCTACCACGTTCTGCGTTTTACCACAGACCATCTTATATGTTAACAGCTACACGACATAGATTCAAAATAATCACGTCTACTAAAATCATATAATGTCACACATTTCTGTATTAATTCCACTTCTACTTAAATCTCTATATTAGCTATACATTTAGAATATAATTTCAAATACTATTAGCACTCATGGCATTTCTCTTCATGAATTATGCTCTCTATAGGTAAGTGTGATGTACTCATATATTTATATCAGTTTGCGCTCTCTCAAATCCATACCAGGCGTGTGAATTTTGCTTCTGTAGCGGTTTGGTTATCAGTTTAATTAGGCTACCCATTCAGAAAAGGCCATTTTAACTTAGGCACATGTTCCCTCGGAAGCATACTTATCTCTAAATTGTCCTTAACGCAGCTAGAAGCCCTGCCCAAGCGCATACATTTGTGACATTTATTCATGCGTGTTTAGATTGTTTGTTCTACAGTGCCGACATGATCCAGAAGGGTGTCAAAGAGGTTATAAGGACAGTGATATATAACAGAGGTAAATCCTACATGTATGATCACACAGAGAGAGGCAGAGCTACTGAGCATTTCAATGTCATAACAAGCATTTAGGTAGGACAAGAATACACCCCGAAAAAAACATTATGCGCAGAAGACAAGAGGGGAAACAACCTTCACACCGCAGTCATTACATCACACTGCATTTACAACGCAGTCATTCCATCGCAACATCCTTTACAACGCATGTCACTACAACGCATCCATTACATTGCATGTCACTACAACGCATGTCACTACAACGCATCCATTACATCGCATAGTACCCCTACACTATCCAACACTGACCCTACTGTTGCACCCCCTGGAGTTAGAATAGTAATGTTTACCCCTACACTATCCAACACTTACCTTAAATGCAATGTAATGGTCTGTGCTGTAATGGTATGCGTTGTAAAGGTATAATGCGATGTAATGGAATGCGTTGTAAATGTAGTTTAAAAAAATTTATTGGAGTGCTATGCAATGTAAATGTATGCATTGTAAAGGATGTTACGATGTACTAATTGTGTTGTAAAGGCAGGCGTTGTGAATGCTTGCGTTGTAATATCATACATTCGTCAAGAGTGGAGGGCCTAGCATCACATCAACTTCCAGATATTTTTGCAGGTGTGGAAAAGGAGGAGAGAGAACCTATTATGGAGGTGCAAACATTCTCAATAGGTAAGTTCTACTGTGTGGTGGGGTCAGGCACAGAGAGTGGTAACATGTGCAGATGTGGATGCTCAATCCTCCTAACAACCAAGGATAGAGGTTACTGATGAGGTTCCTATTGAGGTTGCTGGTTAGTAGCACACAAACCATACAATAACAAATTCAATACATAATATATGTACCATCACTTAGTTGGTCTGGTTTAACAGCTCATCTGCCTGCAAGAGGTATTGTTACCAATTCTTTAAAACATACATAGAATGAGCTGTGGCTCCACCACAGCATCAATACTGCTCACCTCATGCTATGAGCTATTAGGTGTATATTTAGCCTTCAGTGAAGTGCTTCCATTACATTGCAATATCTTACATCTGAGAAGGACAGTCATTCACCACGCTGTTTGTCACATTTAGTTACTTATCTGGTATATGCATCATATATAACAAGCATTTACAATGCAATAGGTTTCGCATTTGTGAGAATTTGAGCCATTGACATTGTAAATGACAATGCCTTTTATTTACGTATTTGTTTTGAAAACATAAATAAAAGGCATTGTCATTTACAATGCCAATGGCTTAAACTCGCATAAATGTGAGACCTATTGCATTGCAAACACTTGTTTAACCTATGGAAACTGACCAGACATTAAAACGGAAATCTTGCAACATTTTAGTTAAGGAAGACTTCACATTTTCTTTCAAAAGTTCCACTTCTCTGGAGAGGCAGTTTGATTTGCTTTTCATGAAATAAGGTGCCGACACACCTGAAAAAAATGATTTTTAAAAGGAAAGCGAAGGATTGGAATTTTTAATTTCAAAACCAATCTCCAAGGGCTCCTGCCGACTGGGGAAATGCCCATGGATTAAAAGGTCAGTGTCGCCATGCTACCACAACAGTGTCCTGCCTAGTTAAATGCTTTTAAAGTAAATAAATGTGTTCATGTTAATTCATTTACTGTGAAAACGCCTCACCCTAAACATCGCTTAGGAGGCTAAATCCTTCCTCATGGGTAAATTCCTTGACTAACCCGTGCCACTAGCACCGAGAGACTTATCACCTTTGTGATACCCTGTTCTATTGTATGATGATGTATGTATGATCCTTGATCACTGTGTTAACGTAAAGCACCCCTGCACTTTCCTCCCTAACATATAATTATTTATTCTGTAAAATGCTCCTTGTACCTTTTCACCCCCTCCTTCCTTGTACATACCCCTTTGACTCCCTGCCTACCATAGGACCCTCATCGCTATTTACCCCCCTAACTTATTGCTATTCTCTCTGTGTTACTCCTTCAACCTGTAAAGCGCTCTGATACCCTCCCGGGTCAAGTTTGCGCTCTATAAAACTTTAAATAAATAAGTAAATAAATAAATAAATCGCAAACATTAGAAGTCAGTGGGCTCTGCAAGATGAAAGGAATGGATGTCTGTTTACAAAACCGCAGCCCATGTTACGAGGACACAAAGCAAACAGAAACACGAACCAATTCATTGAAGGAGGTTATCTCAGACCCTACAGGGACATTGTGCAAACCCCTCCCCCGCCCATCACTTGTGTCCTTTGTAAAGAGACCAGAGCTGGAAATCTTAAGGAAGATGTCTGCTACAACTCTAGCACCGGCAGATTCACCGTGGGTCTTGGCAAAACACGGTCGAACCAAACTTGCTCTTAAACAACACTGGGCAGAAGAAGCTTCCATGGATATGGGCGGGTTTGCTAGGTGACATAAAGACCTCTCACGTGTCACAAGCCCAAGTGTGAGTAACTCATGTAGTCAATGCACCAATCTACAAACACAGAGTACAACGGTTCGAGTCTGCCTGCACGGCGTGCCCAACAGCTGGCGGGACTCTTAGGCAGCGGCTGCCTGGAAGAGGAGAGGGAAGCAGTGTATACAAAGTCAGCAAAGAGTACAGCATGGCGCGCCCAGCAGCTGCCCGGGAATGGAGCGGCGACGATCCAGCACCTATAGAAATTAGTTGTAGCACTCACTCAATAACATAAGCACATCCCGTGATCACTGCTACCGTGCAGATTAAAATGAAAACGCAAAATACAAGTGTGTGCTTTCTGCCTCCTCCTCGACTGTGACCTGCTCTGTTTCGTGAAGAGGAGGGTTTAACATTTATTTCAGCAGCGGTGTATCAGGCGCAGGTATTCAGCACCAGTCTTTCAAGTCGTAACGTGAGCATTTTATTAATTATACTCTTTTGTCATTTCAAAAGTCATACTTGCTTGCGCCCTTACCGTTATGTAGGCATTTATTAAAGTCAGCACGAGGCATCTTCACGCATCACGCTTCAAGTCTTTCATTTCATTTCACGTGAAACCGAAACCACGGTTGTAGCGCAGGAGACGCCGTCACCGTGCTCGTGCACGTTGGCTGTCCCTGCGCATGATGAGAAGACACGCCGGAAGACACGCCGAGCTGAGGTAGGGGATGTGTGTGTGTGAGCGCCGGAGGGTTCTGTATCTATGTGTGTGTGTGCGTGTGTGTATGCGCGGCGGTGGCGGGGGGGTTTCTCTATGTGTGTGTGCGTGCGTGTGTGTATGCGCGGCAGCGGGGCGGGGGGGTTGGGGGGATCTCTATGTGTGTGTGTGTGTGACCGTGTGTATGCGCAGCGGTGGGGGGTCTGTATGTGTGTGTGTGAGTGCGTGTGTGTGCCTGCTTCCAAGGAGCCATAGGAGACAGGAAGCGCGTGCGACCTGATCCCAGTTCGGAAGGTTGCGCATGCACATCACTTGTCTCCTGTCTCCCTTGACTCCTTGAAAGCAGAAACGATCACAATAGGTTTCGCTTCGACGATCGCTTCGCGATCGATTCGCAGGGCGAAACCTAAAAAGCAATACTTTTGCTACTGTTGCTCAACATTGACAAAACTAACAAGGTAATATTTCATGTAATATTCAGTTTTTTTGCATGCAACTCATGTTAACAACATTTGTGACTGCTTATGCTTACATGTGTTACCCAATTAACCAGACAAACCATGCATTACCTCTGTAGTACAGTGTACGTGAATGGCTGGTCCACCACACTAAAACAGAAACTTGTCTTCTTGAAATAACACCTTATCTTCCCAACTGGCAGGGTGAAGGCCAATTTGACTACAGGGAAAATAGATTTAAAAAAAAGAAGAGATGGCAGCAATCCTATGAGGCATTGGGCCATGCCCTACCCCATTATTCTTTCTGCTCCTCCCCCCCACAGTTGACAGACAAAGGGTGTTTACCCCAGGTAAATTATTTTTTTTTAAAAAGAAGAGTAGGTGGCCTGCTCAGGCATCAGGCAACTCACCCACCTTAAAAGGCGACTAGTCCTTCTGCCCTCCTGGTCCTAGAACATTTCCATCCAAGCAAGAGGAAACTTAGATTCTTTTGGACATAGTTTTAACATATGGGCCGGCACTGAGGGGGTACATCCAATTTCCTCCTGCTTGCCATGCTGAATGGCCCCGCTATTCAGGAGCTGTGTCAGTAGGCAACCAGGGAACCTACAAAACCTAGATATTTATCAAACTTAGAGATTCAGGCAAATCCAGGTTTGTGTGGCCTGCATGGATCCCACTATGTTTCCTTACCTAGATTGCCCTGAGTACATCAAACTTTGGCAAATATCATATATTTTTCTCACATTTCTGTGAGGAAAAAGTGCCAGAATCTGTGAGAATCCATAAAAGTCTGACACCCAGTGTTTCCACACTTCTCCTAAAAAAAAAGTAGCCCATTTGTGTTGCTTGGCATAGCACCCGCGACATGATTGGCCCCAAAATGAACCATACAGACATCACATTTCTGCCATGAAAACTGTCAATTTTTTAAAAATTACAAAACACATCACATGCTTGTTAGACCTGGCACCATTGGTGTGGGTCTCCCTTCCATTTTTGCTGTTGCCTCATGTGTTTTTGCTGGTGTTAGATGCTTTGGGCACTGTGCCACAGTGCAAGTGCTTCCTATTGTAAATTAATGTGTGAATTTGTGATTCCATGATTGGCTGGTTTGGTTTACCTGTCAGACCCTAGTACAGTGCACCAGAAGTACCCAGGGCTTGTAAACCAAATACTGCTGGTGGGCTTGCAGCACTGGTTGTGCCACCCACAGAAGCAGCCTGTAAAAGTGTGTCTAAGGCCTGCCATTGCAGAGCCTATGTGCAGTCTGGTACTGCCATGTTGACTGAGCACGTTCACCCACTTGCCAGTCCCTAAACCTTCCCTTTTCTTCAAATCAGACACTCCTATGTTAGGCCCAAGGGCAGGGTGCATTGTATGTATAAGGTAGGACAAGCCCTGGTGTGTCTGGCATGACTTAATAGTTAATTACAGCCATTTTCGTTTTTCACTATTGCAAGGCTACCTGTTCTCCATAGGCCAGAATTGGCAGTTCGATTATTACATCTTCTAATCCTAACTGACTCAGGGAACATGGTAGAAATTCGAGTTTAGTATGCCTGAACTCAGAATGATAAAATAAATCTTTTAGTGAAGTTGATTTTAACCTTCTGTGTTTGAAAATACCACTTTTAGAAAGTAGGTATTTTCTTGTCTAACTATCCAAGCCTACCTCTGCTAGGCTGTGTATTCCTTATCTGGAGTTTGAGTGACAGGGCTGGTGGATTCCAGGAGACAGGGTGAGTCAGCCCAGTGGTGAATAGAGATATCTGCATCTAGATGGGAGGGAGGAGTTGCACCTGTGACCTGAATAGGACTGTGCATTCCCTCCACAATGCTGGCTCCACCTCCGGTGGTGCGTCTGATGTCTCTGCCCTGCACTGTGAAAGGAAAAAAGAAGTCATGTAAATAGAGGGCTCCAGGACTGACCAGAACTGGTTTGGACTAGGCAAAGGCCCCTCTGCCCTCAGCGGACAAAGGATTTTGGGGTATAAGGATTGGGACCCTGATCCCAAGAATTTAGATCACTTTTGGGACAACAAAAAGAAACCTTTCCTGAGGAATGGAACCAGAGAGACTGAGGAGAGACTATCCCTAAGCTGAAGTTCTGCTTGGGGGATTGGCCTGCAGTGGTTGCCTGACTGCCAAAGAAAGGAGAGAGGAACTTTGTGTGTACTTTCATCAACCGGTGTAAGGATCTCCAAGGGCTTGAGAACAGAGCTTGCCTCCTGCTGAAGTCTCAGGGGGACTTGCGTGTCGCAAGGAGCTGGAAGCGCGACTCAAGATCAAGAAGCGTGTCGCCGAACTGCTGCTGCCACTTCACAACACGAAGCGCCTCGCATTGCCGGAGGAGAGGATCGACGTCGCAGCAGACGCCGCCGCATCACAGGGAAGCGTGTCGCAGGAGTAGAGGATCGGCGTCACATCAGATGCAGCAGCATCACCAGAAAGAGTGTCGCAGGGCCTGCCGCGGCTTGCATCGTTGTGGAATCCACTCACAAAGCCAGGAAAGAGGATCGACGTTGCAGCAGACGCCACCGCATCACCGGGAAGCGTGTCGCATGGCCTGTCAGGGGTCGCATCGTGTCAAGCATCTCGCATCGCTGGAGAAGAGGATCGACGTCGCAGCAGACGCCGCTGCATCGCCGGGAAACGTGTCGCATCAAGGAGAAAGCGCAGTCTTTGTTTCTTTGCACCAGATCTTCAGCGCATCACCGTCCTTGCGTGTAAAGGACTATCGCATCACCTTTCTTGCAACACTTTCGTTGCCCTGTGTGTCACATCTTAAGGTATATTTATTCAAAGTGTCGCATTTTAAGATCTACAGAGAACTAAGCTAATTCTACCATCTTAAGTACAGTATTGTGGATTTTTGTCATTTGTCGTCTTGTGGTAAATCTATATAAAGAATACTTATTTTTTATATAAAACCTGTGTGGTGTCCATCTGTAGTGTTGTCACTTGATTACTGTATGTGTTCACAAATGCTTCACACACTGCCTCTGAGATAAGCCTGTCTGCTCGTGCCAAGCTACCAAGGGGGTGAGCAGGTGTTATTTTAGGAGTGTACCCCCTTACTCTGACTGGAGGCAAGGGCCCCTATTTGTCACAAATACCTACCTGTGCCAACTGGAGACCCCCAAATCTAACAATGCTTATATGAATGATCCTTCTCCATCTGTCTGTATTTCTTGCTGGTCTTTGTTAGTCATAGAAATATATAAAATGTATGGGTGCTAAGGTTCTTTTCTCTGATCTTAACCTGTCAAAATCAATAATAAATATGAGAAAATCGAAAAAGAAGAGATGCAAAAGAAAATCTTGTAGTGACCTCAATGTAAAAGTTTCCTATAAGAAAGCTAATTAATTAATAAATGCACGTAAACCACCCCTCAGCAATCAATCCAGGTCCTCTGTCATCAAGAAGGGGCAAAATAACAGGTAATAACAAACCAAACAAATGGGTGGAAAATTAATTTAGAAGGCTCTTGTAGCATCCTCCCCAGCCTGGGAGCATGCCAGTAAATGCGCCAGACACAGGGCTCTGGATTGTATGTCTTTCTCCCTCTGCATACAACCTCACTCTCCTTCTGATTACGTCATAACTGATAATAACCAAACCTTAACACCACCCAACCAATTATGTACTTCCTCTACTGAGTCCACCCAAAGCCGCAAGGGTCCTAGCACACACAGTCTCATGACACCCCCTTTGTTAAATCAAATATACAAACAACAGCTATATTATATTTCTTCGATGAATCATCGTGGCGCTCACACTAGTCTACCAGATCGAGTGACAGGGAGTGATTGAGGTGCATTCTGTTAAGGCACTGATGGTTTCGGTTCTGATGCTTGATCTGGACTGTCCGGCAGCAGGGTCACATCAGTAAGTGTAGGTACTGACGATCTCAGGGGTAGGATTTTGAAATATGATGAGTTCCGTGTTATGGACTGTCCGGAACGCTGTGCAGTCACCATGTGTCCTCTGCATGTCACAACTCTCAGAGGATCTACAGCAGATGGAGTGTCTGCTTTGAGCTTTTACTTCTGCCTAACCAGGACTAAGTCACCTTCAATGAAGACTGTCTCTTGGCCAGCCCTCAGGGATCGCTTTGCTGTCAATTGTGGCAGTTTGGTTCTCATGGCCAGGCCCGGACTGGTAATTCCGGGCACCGGGCAATCCCCCGGTAGGCTGGAGTGGGTGGGGGCCGGTTTTTCCACAGGGGGGCCGGTTTTGTTTTCGGTCCGTGACGCAAGAGTCTGTCTGACTGTGTCTGTCTCAGTCTGACGGAGATCAGACAGACTACTACTCCTCCGTAGGGAAAAAACACAACTGCATTTGTGCACAGAACCGTCCGTGACCCAGTGCGTGCAGCCAGCCTGGGGTGATGAATGTAATAATCAGGAGTGCCGGGTGCGCAGCACGGAGATGTCTCCTCCGCGCCGCGTCTGAGTGCCACTCTTCCCTTAGTGTGGAGTTGGTGGGTCATGCCGCATGCGCATTGGGGCACGCACAAGTGTGCGTGACTGCATCCCAGAGATGACCGGACTGAGACAGAGAGCAGGGGAACCGTTGAGGCCAGATCATTTCATTTTTTCAATCCTAGCCCGGGTAGCCCCGTGGGCCCCTGTCAGCCACCTGCAGCAGGTGATTTGTGAGTGTGACCACTCAGCAATCATCATGGGCAGGCCATGGGCAGTGGCACTGGCTGGGCGGGCCGGGCGTCACGACCGGGCCGGGAATAAAGCAAGAGGTATAGGCCCGCCACGGCCTTGTTCTAATCCCTGTCTGCAGTGGTATGGATTTGATAGCAGCCCTAGGCTGGCGGTGCCGAGCTGTGGAGGGTCGCTTTATCAATGGTGTTTGCTTTCTGAAAGGCTTGTCTCATTTACCTGTGGGGCAAAAATATCTGAGGAATCCATTTCTCTGAGTGTCAATGTCACTGCTCCTCTCATGTGACAAAACTTTCAATCTGTGATGTATGTTTGTGGCAGCAGCCAGAGAACAAGAACACGCACCCCTGCTTAGCTTCATGGGAGCCACGGGTTATTTATGCAGCTCTATGTGTCACTGGACAGAAATACCAACTTGTTATTACACTGTCTAGTGGCGCATATATTGCATGTGTGTATGATCGCAACAGTGAGATGCACACATGGCGTAACGGCCAGAGCTGGCGACATTTGAGCTGAGGAATCAGGTTCGAGCCTCGGCTCAACATTCTGTGATTCTGGGCAAGTCACTAAATCCTCCCTATGCCTACCAAAAATTAAATTGTTCTTGTGTACCATAACTGTTGCTCATGGAATGCCAACCAATACCTTCAAGTAGAGTTCGCACTATATAATAAAAATAATGGGGGCGGGGGAAGGACAAGTAGAGGAATACGATAGGAAACAGGCAAAACAAGAGGGGATACCAAATGGAGTACATTAGTCGGCTATTTAGATATGAAATAGGTGTTTCTTTTAGAAGAAAGACTTCAGTTCCTTCTTGAAAAGTAGCCCAGCTGTCCGTCAAGACTGGGTACTGCATTTTTGACCCTAGGAATGTGCCAAGAAATTACTTTTTGCAGGCAGTGACAGACACAAGGATATGGTGGGGGAGGAGCAGATAGAGTAAATAAAAACATTCTGGGTCGCCACGCAGGTGAGTTATGGGCTGCACAGAGGAGACAGCACACAATTACACAGGGGAAATGCTCTGACAGTCATAGGCCAGTAGTCTTCCAATTTTGCTTTTTATTGGCTGGTGGGATGCTCAGCTCCCAGCACCATTTGTTATCCTCAGTACATGCTGGGATTTGGGCTAAAAATCCCACAAAATAAGTGGCAATGGGGCATACGAATCCAAACAAAGAAACTGAGTGACCAACATTATTATTCAAAATGAACAAAATGAAGGTGTCACTTATAATAAGCATACCTGAAAACATAACATGGTGCAGCGAGCACTGGTTCCTGCCTGGGCAAGCCCATGCCGCTCAAGGTGACTCTTATTCATTTCCGTTTTAGCTTCATCACTTTTTCAGTTCAAATGTGCTATTAGAGACTGAGGTCAACCATATGCAAATCAGCCTTAGTCGAACATGAAAAATGACATCCTGTTCAATCTGCTAGACAATGGCTCCTATCAACAGGGCCGTACTGGCCATAGCAGGCATCAGGCGTTTTCCTGGAAAGCTGGGGGCCAGTTTTGCACAAGTAGGGGCTCTTTTTTTAGGTCGAGCCTGTCCCATTCTGCAGGAATGGATAGGATCGAATTCATGTCGGCAAAATCCTCTTCAAGCTAAGGGGTTTCAGCCCGGCGTTTTCTTGCAGTTCACGTGAACATGCACGAGCATTCACGGCCAGGGCTTCTCCTCCCCTAGCAGCACTCCTCCCACACCAGCAACTCCCCCCTCCCACACCAGCACCTCCCCTCTCTCTCCCCGCAAACACAGCCTTGCCGTAGCAGCACTCCTCCCACACCAGCACCTCCCCCCGCCCACACCAGCACCTCCCCTCTCTCTCCCCGCAAACACAGCCTTCCTTTCATTTCTCCTCCCCCTCCCCAGCCAGCTTCCCCCAGGCCGTGATCCCTCAGATATGCTATTGCATATCGTTTGCTACCTCTTGTATTTTGTTGCTCTTGATATTGCACAACTGTCACTATTGTCTCATGTAACGTAACGTTTGCTTTTGTAACATGCTCACTTGTAATTTTGGCTTCATGTATCTAAAAACGCCTCCCTCGCGCTCCTTTCTCCCTCTCTCCCGCTCCCTAGTCCTCCCACCCCCTCCCTCTCCAGCGCGCGCTCCACTCGCATCTGCCTGCTGCTCCCCCGCCCACCCCCCCCACTCCCCCAACCAGCAATGCCGAGAAGCTTGTTTCCTCTAAGGACATATCGTTTGCTACCTCCAGGCCGTGTTCCCTCAGATATGCTATTGCATATCGTTTGCTACCTCTTGTATTTTGTTGCTCTTGATACTTGCACAACTGTCACTATTGTCTCATGTAACGTAACGTTTGCTTTTGTAACATGCTCACTTGTAATTTTGGCTTCATGTATCTAAAAACGCCTCCCTCGCGCTCCTTTCTCCCTCTCTCCCGCTGCCTAGTCCTCCCACCCGCTCCCTCTCCAGCGCGTGCTCCACTCGCATCTGCCTGCTGCTCCCCCGCCCACCCCCCCCACTCCCCCAACCAGCAATTCACACACAGCAACGCCACTCACACACGCAACACAACTCATCCACGCAACCCCACTCATCCACGCAACCCCACTCATCGACGCAACGCCACTCACACACGCAACGCCACTCACACACGCAACACCACTCACACACGCAACGCCACTCACACACGCAACGCCACTCACACACGCAACGCCACTCACACACGCAACGCCACTCACACACGCAACGCCACTCACACGCAACGCCACTCACACACGCAACCCCACTCACACACGCACGGCCACTCACACACGCAACGCCACTCACACACGCAACGCCACTCACACACGCATCGCCACTCACACATGCAACGCCACTCACACACGCAACGCCACTCACACACGCAACGCCACTCACACACGCAACTCATCCACGCAACCCCACTCATCGACGCAACGCCACTCAGACACGCAACGCCACTCACACACGCAACGCCACTCACACACGCAACTCATCCACGCAACCCCACTCATCGACGCAACGCCACTCACACACGCAACGCCACTCACACACGCAACACCACTCACACACGCAACGCCACTCACACATGCAACGCCACTCACACACGCAACGCCACTCACACACGCAACGCCACTCACACACGCAACGCCACTCACACACGCAACGCCACTCACACACGCAACGCCACTCACACACGCAACGCCACTCACACGCAACGCCACTCACACACGCAACACCACTCACACACGCAACGCCACTCACACACGCAACACCACTCACACACGCAACGCCACTCACACACGCAACACCACTCACACATGCAACGCCACTCACCCACGCAACGCAACTCACCCACGCAACCCCACTCACCCACGCAACCCCACTCACCCACGCAACCTCACTCACCCACGCAACCCCACTCACCCACGCAACGCCACTCACACACACAACGCCACTCACACACGCAACGCCACCACACACGCAATGCCACTCACACACGCAACGCCACTCACACACGCAACGCCACTCACACATGCAACTCATCCACGCAACCCCACTCATCCACGCAACCCCACTCATCCACGCAACGCCACTCCCACACGCAACGCCACTCACACACGCAACGCCACTCACACACGCAACGCCACTCACACACGCAACGCCACTCACACACGCAACACCACTCACACACGCAACGCCACTCACACACGCAACGCCACTCACACACGCAACGCCACTCACACACGCAACGCCACTCACACGCAACGCCACTCACACACGCAACGCCACTCACACACGCAACGCCACTCACACACGCAATGCCACTCACACACGCAACGCCACTCATCATATTGTGCTGCAAAACTAAATACTTATAAGGTCCCACAAGCAAGACCTATTGGCAATGCCAATGCTTGTTATTACTGGGTGCTGGTTTTGCAACGTTGCTGTAATATTGCAATATCAGCCCCTAGTAACAAAAGCAACAGTGCTTCACACGTGCATCCCATCTGCCACCCGCTTCCCCTGGAGAGGGTGAGGGGGAGGGGGGGCTGGTCCCACAAAATTGCCAGGGCTGCTTTGGGTTCCCAGTCCGGCCCTGCTCATGGCTCTACCAAAGAACAAAGTGGCGGGGCTTTCACCCGTTGTGGAGTGAGGAGTTGAAAGATAAACACAAAGGGCTTGACACAGGGCTTGCTTCTGTTTAATCCCCTCAAGGGATGCTAGCAGAATAACCCTTTTGAGGGTTCCCATGAATCATTCCACGATGCCTTATGCTTGGAGCCACTGAGGTGTACTCTTGATGCTTGATATGTATTTTGACTAAGAACTCTTTACTGTTGAATGAAGGACCATTGTCAGATTTGAGAATGGTGAGGATACCTCACACTGCAAAGATGTTTTATAGGAGCTCAATGATCTTGTCATAGATTGTTGATAAGTCCTCTGCCAAAGGGAAACATTAATATTTATCAATAACTACCATGAGATGATGTCTGTTTCCTAGACACCCAAAGAAATCAACTGCAATCCTTTCCCAAGCTTTTGTAGGAAGGTCAGACATGGTCAGTGGATGTTGAGTCACTTTGTCTTTGAGAATATCCATGTTCTTGTCAGCATTAGTGGCCTCAATAATCTGTTCGATTGATACGGCTGCTGGTGTACTGGACGTCACAATGAAGTTGATGTACTCCTCAGCTGTCTTGGATCTCAAACTGTGGCGATTTAGTGGTACTCTTGAAAAATAATCAGCAGGGCTCTGGTCTTTACCCGGCTTGTGTAAAATTGCATAATCTGACTCTTGCAGTCTCAGATCTCACCTCAATGCAAGGGGGCATCTTGACTTTTGGATTTCCGAAAATGGTGAGTAACGCTTGGTGGTCTATGATAATAGTGAAATGTTTTCCGTACAGAGAAACATGAAAATGTTTGCAGGCCCACACACACTACAGCCAGACTCTCCTTCTCTGGCTGACAATATGCATTTTTTGTGCCGGACAGGCTCCAACTGGCATAAGCCACAATGTGTCTTTGAGCATTTGGGTAACCATTATGTTGAGCAAGAATTGCCCCCAGCAGTCTTGCATCCACTGCAATCTCAGTGTGTAGTTTGGAGTCAAAGTAGGCCATCTCAGTTGCATTCTCATTTGATGGTTTTATGCTTTTGAAACTTTAATCACATTCAACAGACCATTAAAACAGAACATTCCGTTTTGTCAGCTATCTCAATGGAGTATTCACAGTAGCAAAATCACAAATTTACCTTGAGCAAAAACTGACCATACCTAAAAATGATGGTAACAAGGTGACATCTTGCAAGGGTCAAGTCTCTGACAGTGCTTTTACTTTATTAGGGTTAGGAGTCATTCCCCCATCAGTACAAACATATCCAAAGAATTTGAGTTTGGTCCTGTGAAACTCACACTTTGCTACGCTCAAAGTGAGACCTGCATCAGCCAGTAATCAGCACACTTGTGTTAGAGCCTTGTTGTGCTCCTTTTGTGTCGCTCCAAATACCAATATGTCATCACAGTAATAAAAGCATTTGTGGCAGGCTGAATTATTCTACGTATACATCCTGAAATAGTTCTGCACCTAATGACACTCCCAAAACTCATCCTTTTGTGTGTGAACAAACCAACATGAATTGAAAAAGTAGTGGTGTACCTGCAATTCTCAGCCAAATTGAATTGATGATATCCCTTGATCAGGTCAAGATGGGAGAAAACGTTGGCACCGTTCAGTTGCATGATCATATCTGCTATGTGTGGACCAGGGTGCCTTTCTCTCTCAGTTGCTTTGTTAGCCTGGTCCACATCAATACAAATGCACACAGCACCCTCACTGTCCATTATTGGCACCACCACCATAGGCGACACCCATGGCGTAGGACCAGTGGAGCGCTCAATGATGTCATGCTTCAACAGCGTTTCTAGTTCTTTCTCAACAGCTTCATGCAAGTGGAAAGCAACTCTGTGGTGCCACTGGGCAACAAGGCGAACGTCCTCAATGATGTGAAGTCACACTTTCATTATCTTGAGCTTTCCCAGACCGTGAAATAACAAAGGGAACTGACTCACAACTTCTGATTGAGTAAAGAGGTTGTAATTGATAGATGATATCAGTCTCATGTCAGCAGCGGTGGCAAAACTGAGTAAGCACGCATTGGACGAAGCTCCTTGTAGAACATGAATTGGAGCTTACAGTGATACTGCTTTATGTCCCAAAGTCACTATGAATGACTCTTGACTCTGCAATGGTTTAGAAGCTGCTCACGTATATATTTTCATGTTTGAGGGATGGAGAGGTGGAACAGGAGATAAGTTGTAAAACTGCTCAACTGGCATGATGTTAATCAACTCACCACTGTCTATAATGAAAGTTATGGGGCAACCTGTTGACCTTCATTGTAATCTTGGAGCAATATCCAAATGAGTTTTGTTGTTTTGTTTGGTGATTTGCTTTTGTCACTCTTTTTTTCTTGCAAGCAGCCAGACCTACATGTGCCATCATTCATTCGTCAATGACATCAAAGCACATCTATTTTCCTTACTGGCACTCAATGACGCCTCTGGTTTCTACTTGTCTTAACTGATGCCGCCTTTCTGTTTTGTGGGCATGGCGAGAAGGCTTCTGGAATTTTCTGCCGTCCATTTTCTCTTCTCGCTGTGGCACAGTCAGCTTCTCTTTCGCTTTGCAAACCATTATGAAGTGGCTGTCCTTAGCTCAACCTTTGCATGTTTGGCATATGGCTGGACATTTGTCTTCATGTGGATTTATTTTAATTTAATTTTATTAATTAAAGTTGTATTGCGCACAGCTACCCTGGGCAGGGTTTCCCGGCGCAGGTAGTTAGACTACTGCAACTGAATAAGTAGATAACTCATTACTGAGAAAAAAAGCCAGGACTTAAGATCTCGCCGGAACCTAAGATAACACGGTTCCTGCTTCATAGACTAGGGAAGAGAATTCCATAATCTGGGGCAGAGGAACGCAAAGGAATGACCACCCATTCTGGATAGTCTACAACTGGATGTTACCAAGTTGCCCTGAGTGGCTGAGTGTAGGGGCCGCGCTGGGATATAGGGGTGGACAATCTCCTTAAGATAGAGAGGGGCAGACCCTTGATTGATTTTAAAAATAAGACACAAGGTCTTAAATTTAATACGGCTTTCAATGCGGAGCCAGTGCAAATCCCGCAAAACAGGAGAGATAGATGATCTCTCCTGTGGATATGAAAACCCACAGCAGAAACACAGTTTTTTTCTTTGTAGACGGCGACTTTGCATGCAGCTACTCAGTATTTGTCCTTACTTTTCATGGCCAACGCTGATTGATTTTTTGACTTTCCAGCTTCCATGTCAGCTGCTTGTCAATCCACTCTTTCTTCGGCCCTGGTGGGCATTAGTACTTTCTCTCAACATGCGACTTCTGAAGGAGTCTGAAAGACAGCCATCAATTACTCGGAGACATATGGTTTCTTCATCATTAATGCACTAAATTTGCAATGTTTGATAAGCACATCAAGTCTTTCAACAAACGTGTCTATCATTTCACCAGTTTGATGTCATGCTTGATTAAAAATGTACCTTTTATATTTGACGTTCGGCATCGGATTGAACTTTGCTTCCAGCGCTTCCTTGACTTGACGGTATGCTATTTCGTCAGCTTGCGATATTTATTTTTTTTTTTTTTTTTTTTAGAGTTTTATATAGCGCAAACTAGACCCGAACCGGGTATCAGAGCGCTTTACATAGCACCAGTTACGTTACATGAGGACACGCATTCATTTTTAGGCACAGGGAGATTAAGTGATTTGCCCAGAATCACAGGAGGTTTTGGCGTCGTTACCGAGACTCGAACCCAGTTCCCCAGGTCCAAGGTCGAGCGCCCTAGCCGTTAGGCCATCTCCTCTCCTGAATTTTCTTCAGCACTTCTTTTACTCTGTCACTGGCAAATTTCTTTAGGTACTTAATTATTTTCATGTAATTTACCTCTTCTAGAGCATCTATGAAGTCATTAAACGTTTCGATCCATGCACCAATATTCTGCTTCTTGGCGGAGTCGAATGGTGATGGTGGTTTCAGAAATGTGGCGGTATCATACTTCAAACTTGTTTAAGCAGCCATTGAAATAAATCACAATTCCGAAGGAGTTTTCAGTGCACTGGATGCTACTTGCCACTTTGCAAGTGTCAGAGGCTCAACCACCCTTGGTCGTCACGCCCGATTCAAGGTCATGTGGCACTTCCCTCGCTTATATTGGTAAATATATCTGTACTTTCGAATCTGTTTTTCACTGCCTTTAGCATTTGCTTTGTACCAATGATAGCTCTCTTTGTTAGGCTGTGGTGCAGTATCTCTTCTTTTGGCCTTACCAGTGGATTTCGAAAATGCTCATCTGCAGGACCTTCAACTTTTTCGGGAGTAATATGTGGGCTGGAGCGGGGGGGGGGGGGTCAATTCCACACACCTCAACTTCGAATTTCTTCTCATCGAAAAAGGCTCATGTGGCACACCCTAGGAGCTTGCTGTATCTTTGCACACCTTAAGGGAGAGCAGTCTTGTTTCTTCAGGGCACAGATCCCACACTCAGTGCCAGTCGTAGCATCCTCCCGAGCCTGTGAACATACAAATAAATACACCGCACATGGAGTTCTGGATGGTACATCTTTATTCCTCTGCACACAATCTCACTAGCCTTCTGATTACGTCATACCCGTTAAAAACCACACCTTAACACCTCCCAACCAATTAGGTACTTCCTCTACTGAGTCCGTCCAGAACCGCAAGGGTCCTAGCACACACAGTCTCACTACACTACAGCTCCCTCTGGTAACAAATATTAAGAGGATAAAATGATGTCACAAATATCCAGCCTAAACACGGAAATACCTAATGCCAAATACTAACCACTGTGACATTTGCCGGAAAGCCAAAAAGACCAAGAGACATCTCCCTTGCTATAGATGCATACTATTGTCTTTATTTGAACAAATCCCACAACTTACAGATATAAGCTCATCCAATCTAAAATTAGTTGGCTTTGTGGAATCACAGTTGGGAGAGATGTTAACAAAAGAAAGATTGGCCCCCTTTATAGAGAACTCCATATATAAGGCTAAGGAATCCCTGAATGATATAGGACTGGAAATTCTAAAATTGATGTTCGTTCTCAGGAAAAGAATGCAGAAAGATTCCGGGTCAAATTCAGAAGTTCCATGCAGGTCTTTTTTCTGGTTAAGGAGACTTACATAGGGAAGTCAATCTGTACAATACTACATCAATAATGCCAATCTGAATAACATGATTCAACAAACAACTGACTGCGCTAATCTGCAGTTTGTTTTATCAAATTAGATCTCTGAGAACACAGGGAAATCTCTGCAGCTGGATTTGTAACATAATAGTTTTACAATCCTACTGTAATACAACAATTCTTATCACCACTTATTTTTGGATAATGTATCTTAATATTAGGCCTTGGCGGAGTTCGAAAAGAACTCCGCGAAGTGACCAAAAATCTCTTCCGCACTACGCGGAATTCCACAAGGTGCGGACTGCGTTTGGTCATGCCGCTCGCGTTGGTTTTCAGCGCCGGGTGTTTGGTCCGCATTGTTTCTTTTCTTGTCACTCGATTAGATTTTCTACAGAAGCGCCAGCTTTCTCAACGCGAACGGAAGGTTTCTCAACGCGAGCGGTCGCAACCATCCACGACTGCCCACGTTGAGAAATCAGACCGCCCGCGTCGAGAAATATCGCCGGAAGGTGGGTTTTCCTCACTCACTCTCGCAACTTGACATTGGCAAGCGCAAGCGAGCAAAAAACTCTGCTCCGCGTTTTTCAGAACTCCTCAGAGTGCGGAAAACTCTGCAAACTCCACGAACGGAGCAGAGTTCAACGCCCAGCCAACATAATATAAGGAAATCTGCCACAACTTCAATATTAGTTGGAATGTGCAGGGTTGCTAATAAATTTTAAAAGGCTGGGGGCTTCCCAGCCTAAATTTGTAACAAAACCAAATACTTATGTAGCAAGAACCGAGGTGCAAGAGAACCCTAATGGAAAGTTTTTTTTTTATTCTTTTGTGTATGTGTACAGACAAAAAGAGGTCAACCACGATCTACGGGACTGTTAACTCTAATCTCAATGAAAGTCTCAAAGGATGAACATAGAACTGATTTTGAAGGTCACTGGTCCATAGCGTGTGGTAAATCTGCAGGTGAAAAATATAAAACCGACCACTTTTGTCTTGATAAATGTTTCTATTTCATGGAAAGGTTGGAATCTGTTATTTATAGAATTCGCAGATAAGATTTTAATAATTTATGGAGTTTTTAATATGAAGTTGATACCTACAAAAAATTATGACATTCTGGGCGATCTTTTTGAGTTGAAAAATGTACTCTCAGCCAATTTTCCGTTTTGGGCATTCCCAATGAAAGTTGAAAATATGTACAATAGATGCCTGAAAATGGAATGGTCTGTCTACATCAAAGTTTTTCAGAACTCCAGCAGGCAAAGCCTTCCGCTTTGGCTGCCTAATTTGCCCTATTGATTACATGTTTGTTCCAGTATGGCAGAATAGTTTTTTCAAGCAATTCAAGCTACTTCGTTTTGAAGACAGCGATCACTGTGCAGCCTCTACCGTCCACTTCTTAGAAGAGGAAATAATTGTTGATAAAGTATGACCTTTACTAGTAGAGTATATCAAAAGAAGACTCGATCCCATGCATTTAAAACGATTATTAGAATATCAAGCCTTCCTTTCAGAGCAAGAAGATTTCCTGTCAAGCGGAGATAAACTTGTGTGGTGTAAGACTGCAACTGATAACGTGGGTGCATGCTTGCAAATTTCATTAGAACGAAGGCTAGCACAGTCAGTCACATTTCATGTTCACTGGAGTCAAAATGGTTCGAAGTCTCTTGCCAACAAATGAAAAGTAAAATACATAAATGCAAAATTATTTTAGCTGTGGCTTATCAAATGTCATTAGCCACGAAATTAATTATCTAAAATATGAGAGGCTCCTTAAAGATAAGAAGGCTTCCTCTAATAGTAATTTGTATACAATGGTAGACGTCCTGCAGCAAGGGTATAATCGGACATGTTGGTAATTAGTGAGTAGGCATTGTAATTCAAACCAGACATCACTTGCTTGTATGGTAACAGGAAAATTTGGTTATTCACTTAAATGACTTACACAGGCTTCCAAAAAAGATAGTACTATCTGTAATGCATCTAACTGATGACCCTATAATAAAATACTGCCCCGTGAAAAGATTAAGAACATCAAACTATCGCTGAAATGAAGCCCACCAGCTGGCCTGGATAACCGTACAGCAGCAATAATCAAAACAGACTGGCGGGCAAAACAGTATCACCATTTTTTCAATGGCTAGCACAGACAGGAAAAATTCCAATGTCCTGGAAAGGGACTGTAGAGAAACTCATTTTTAAAAAGAGATGGAAGTTTACCAAGCAATTATAGATTGATTAGTCTCACAGATGTATTTTCAAAGGTATCAGCCAAATTAACTATATCACATCTGGAGGAGTGGATCAAAAACAATGATTTACAACCAATAAAGCAGGGAGGTTTTCGGGAAGGCCCCTCTGCAAAGGCTAGTGATTTGTTTTATGGGCTTTGTACGTAAATTAATTGAGCTAAACAACAAGTTACATACCTTCGGTAACACCTTTTCTGGTAGAGACTCTATCGAATTGCAGACTCCTCCCCTTAGAATATTCCCACAAGCGTCAGACTGGATCCAGTAAACTTCAAAGCCATACGTCTGTACTTCGGGAGGTGGCACCCGCAGCTTAACGGACGTTTCGTCCGTGCCAGATGTGACATGTGCAAGCCCATAAAGGTGGCACCCATGCACGCTGACATCAGTTGCTTTACTGACACTTCTGTGCCTGTAGACGCAGAGCCAAAATCAAATTGGTCATGACCAGTGCGCAGATTCCTAGATTAGGATCTTTTCAAATAAAAATAGTTCAGATCACATAACGGGTAGGATGGGATGGGCGGTGGGAAATCTGTGGTTAAAGTCTCTGTCAGAAAAGGTGTTACCAAATACAAGTAACTAGTTCTTCTAATAGAGACTCCTAACCACAGATTATTTACCTTAGAATAGAAAAGAGCAGTAACTAGTAGGAGGTGAGACTGAACTGGCTCAAACCAAAACCAAACCACACCAAAACGTCCTGTAAGACCAAACGGGCAAAGCGCCTGTTGCACCAGACCTGGCTCCTCAAACAGTAGTGCTTTGTGAACATATGGAGGGATGCCCACGTAGCAGCCTGACAGATGTCCAGAATAGGCCCTCCACGCGCCACTGCCGTGCTAGCAGCTTTGCCTCCGGTTGGATGAGCCTGCAAGCCTACTGGACACTGCTTGTTCACTAGTGTATAGTAGATCTTTGTGCTTAGTATGATCCAGAGAGTAATGGTTCTTTTCTACACCTCCTTTCCTTTGTTCGCTCCTGTGAAGCAGATATAGAGCTGAACATCCACACAGTGCTGTCAGGTGAGATGGCTATACAAACAAAAAACCTCTTCGTATCCAGTCAATGAAGTTGTTTCTCCTCCTTAAAGAGGTGGGGTGCAGAGAAGAATGCCAGAAGGGATGAGTTTGCTTGACATGCAAAGGAGTCTCTAGCTTAGGCAAAAAAACAGTCACAAGTTTAAAGAACTAAGATGTCCGGATAGATGGAAGTGTATGGAGAGTTCACAGAGACAGCTTGCTCACCCTCCGAGCCAATGTTATGACCACCAAGAAGACTGTTTTCAGTCTGAGCAATCTGGAAGGACAGTTATACATGGGCTCCAATGAATAACACATGAAGAAGGTCAAAATTAATTCAAATATCACTGGGGCATACCAAATGTGAAGGGGGGAACAAATGTTGAAGCCCCTTAAGGAACTGCATCACAACCAGTGATTTAAACAGAGAAGGCTGATCTGGCAACATTAGAAATACTAAAATAGCTGACAGGTAAACTTGGAGCTAAGCCTCAGATGGAGATCAGAGACCTCTGATCCCCATCTCTTCCAGATGGCCACCCCATTCCAGAAGCGATGCATTGCCTGCCGCTGTCAGCTCCAGGAGGGTAGAGGGGGGCGGGGAGAGCAGTCGGCCGCTGACCCAACAGCGGTCCTGTAGCCTCAACTGCAGGCCTTTTGCAATCTCCTCCAAAATCTGGACAGTGTCGGAGAGGTTCTCTCAATGTGGTTGCCATGGGGAACTCAGAACCCACTGCAAAGCCTGAATACGCCAACTGGTGTGCTTGACCAGCAGGATGCAGAAAGCCATGAATCCCAGCAGCCTCAGAGTCGGCCTCACTGAGATCCAGGACCAAGGCTGAAAGATCGAGATCATATTGGACATTGGATCAAGAAAATATTGGAACAGGTAGGTGGCAATTCCTTTGGACTTGTATATTCCCCTAATCTAACTGAAAATAGATCCAAGAGCCTGAAACAAAGATTTCTCAAATCCAACCAAGAAACACTAATTTCCGACCCGTATTTCTGCTGAAAAAAAGAAGATATTGTAAGTGATCTTATTTTCTACTCCAAAAAGAAGAGCACAATCACTTTCTCGGCTCCAGATCACTGCATCCAGGAAAATTCCACATGGGCTCAAACTCTCTGAAGCCCCCTCACTCGTTGGTAGAGCTAAGGTAACCATCTCCCTACACAATAAGGGGATCATACTCGTCCAATCTTCAGACCAGAACCTAGAAATCTTTGATGAAACCTTCTCTACCAACTTACTACCCTGCTAAAATAGCACGCACAGGGATACAGCCAAGGAAATAACCATATCACCTCAACTATTCCCTTAACGGCTGAATACTCCCTCGTGAATACTTTGAATACACTTAAGGCACTCCCTTTGGCCCAAACAATCTCACCCACATTGCCAGATTACCCACTTCAGAACAATATCAAGCAACGTACGCTTCTACCTGCCCAGATCACCAGCTCTCCTCCTCCCCTTCTCATGCCGCATCCCATCTACACCTCGACCTAGACTCAGCTTGTTATCCCAGACCAGCAAAATTATAACACAACAGTCTTGAGCACCCCCTTCTCTGGGGCTTTGGACCCAAACCTCAACCTCTTGCTCTCACATATCACTAGAATCCATACTTCATGTAATTACATAGAAACTACAACTACTTAAAGCAAACCAACAAAATCTAATAAGCATCACCTCAAAACTGGCAAACAACAGATGGAACAACAAAACTCCCTTTAGGAATACCCACAATCAGGTTCCAGACACTAAATATTGTTTTAGACCACCTTCAGGCCATACAGCCAACAGGACCCCAACTCTCTCAGTGTCTCCCCATCTGAGATGGAGAACAAGACCCTACCCCACTCGGCCCTCAAGACTCAACGATCCTCTCTCCAAAAGGTAAAATTCACACCCTCCTCCTCTCATATAATTCTACAGATTCCGGTAACAGAGCAGATTTGGATCAATTACAAACAATTTTTACAAACCCCCACAGAGAACGATGGCTCAAGCACAGAACCCTAAACAAGTCAAAACTCGAGCATGTGCCAATCATTCAAATTACCATTGAGGACACCAAAGCACACTTGAAATGCATGTTATTCAATTGCAGCTTGACAGTGAAACATGCAGCAGGCATAGCGGACCTCATCCTTGCACACAAGCTGGACATACTACTCCTTACATAAACTTAGCTAAATGACTCCTTCACACCAACCCGTGACTTACTAGTTCTACCCAACGATCATTAGATTAGATAGAGCCAGAAGACCAGGCAGAGGTATTGCTTGTATACATCGTAACAACCTCTCAGTGAAACATTCACACCGCATTGCCCTATCCTCATGTAAATACTCAGGCATTGATAATCTGAATAACAACAATCCAGTGTGCAAACATGATCTACCATCCACCAGGAGAAACATTACATTCTTGGAACAAATTAAGGAAACCATCTCTACCAACACAGAACAACACTGCACCCAGATCTTCACCTGAGATTTCAACCTCCACTGGAATGACACTAATGACCCACCAGTCATCAGCCATAAATCATTCCTAGCTGACTTTAACTTGACACAATTTTGTTTCAGACTTACCCACAATTTGGGGGCAACTTTGGACCTCATTATCGCCAAGAGTAATAACATCCAACTGGAATCCATCATCTCTTGTGAATGGGCAAATCACCACCGCATCACTTTCCTCATCACAGAATCCTGGAGCACAAAAAAGACTCAACCAAAGAAACCCAAGATCTGGAAAACTAGCATGCAAAGTACCGACCTGAATAATCGGACAACCTTCTGCAATAACATATTGCCATCTCCCTTGTATATGGCAGATGTTCATGACCTCACAGACCCCTACAACAATGCAATTCTGAACATTCTAGACACAATAGCACCATTACAATTTGAAAGAATGTCCACCAAAGAATCCAAACCATGGTTCTATGACATCCTAAATGCAGATAAACGTAAGCTCAGACTATCTGAATGATCATGAAAATTCACACCCTCCCACGAACATCTTACACACATGAGATCATTGAAGAGCACTTACAACAAATGGATCAGACTCTCAAAAGAAAATTTCTTCAACAACAAATTCGATAATGCTAGAAATTATCCAAGAAAGGTGTTCAAACATATCGAGCTACAATCCAACGGACAACCCAACCCTGCCACTACAAGCTCTAATCCACAGCTAGACTGTGGGGACTTTGCCTCCTTCTTCAGGAAAAAAACAAGAAAGATCGAAAGTGACTGGCGACTGGCAAACAGTTAGGGAGTACCGCTCTCTCACACCTCATATTAGCACACCTGTGTTTGGGATCACTCCGCCACTAGGTTTCTCAGCCCACACCCCCAAAAACAATGCCTCTAGGAGCACATTCAAAACCTTTGATGAAAGCACACCGGAGTGATGGGCTTAGTGCAGGCTCTAACCACATTTTTGTATTGAATTCTTTCATCACCACCTTTTGGAAAGATCTTGGTCATAACCTTATGATCATGGGGGATTTTAATGTACATCCTTGCGGTGATCCATGGAAGAAATGCTTAACAGACTTGCATTGTGAACGTATGGGAGGCATACACATGGAACATACTGTTGACGGGGAACTATGTAATGACCTGATGAATAATTTTGACCTCTCATCAGCGATGACAATCAGGGACCCGTTAAAAAGCTTTGATATTCCTACTTTCAATGGGCATGGCAGGGGCACCTTTATAGATCATATGTTAGTCTCTCTGACGATGCAGATTTTCCTGGATTCATTCAGCATTGAGCTGACTGAATTTAGTGATCACAACCCTCTAATAATCTGTCTAAAGGGACCCTGGGTTAAAAAGGGAAATCAGATCGGTAGCACAGATAGGCTGTGCACAACAGATGGGAGGAGGCGACTTAAATGGTCAATGGTTACCCCAGATCTTCTCTATAAAAACATTGCAGATAAATGCACTGAGGATATTAAAAACTGTACCCTTGAGGGGGGGGGGAGCCTAGACAAGTCCTAGCTGCTTATCAAAACTTATCGGAGAAGGTGTCAGAATTACTATCAGTCCCCGTTAAGAACATGGTGAAAGGGGATCCCAGGTAGTTTGACCACGCCTGTACTAAAGCTGCACGTAATCTTAGGCTTGCTTTGTCAGTCACCCCGAGAAACCGGGAGGGTGTAAAACTATATAGAAAAGAATATAAGGCTGTCATCGCATCCCGTAAGGAGTTTTTAAGAAGAGAGGCTTGGGATGAAATACTTGACCCCTCCAATTAATTTGTAGCACCAAATTTTGGGCGCTAGTAAAAAGACCGTTCTTGGTAGAAGAACGGGGTGATGGACTAGATTGCTGCATAACTAAGGAGGAGTGGGAAACTCATTTTAAAAAACTGTATTATTCAGCGGACCCTGTAACAGTTGATGCTTTCCCTTATCCCAGGGGAGGAAAAATTAAATTTGATAAGAGTGAGGTAATGGATGCCATAGAGGGACTAACAGCTAGGAAAGCCCCTGGACCTGATGGAATTCCACCGGATCTTTATAAATCAGATCCAGGTTTTTGGGCACCAATTTTGGTAGCTGTTTTTAATGCTGCCACCATAGCGGGCTGTCCCCTGTCGTGGGGATTGTCAACAATTGTCCCTGTGTTCAAGAAAGGAGACAAGGGCAGCCCCCTTTGCTATCGCCCAATTTCATTAATAGACTCTATGGTCAAGATTATGGGGAGAATTTTACAGCAGCGCTTATCAAGCTGGACAACTGACAATAATATTATGTCCATTTCCCAATATGGCTTCTGTGAAGGCCGTTCCACCATAACACAGTGACTTAACCTGTTCCTCATATTGAGCAAATATACTGTTGTGCAGAAGGGAGCCGTCCACCTTGCCTTCATGGATCTGTCATCGGCCTTCGACTGTGTCAACAGGGGAAGGCTGTGGCAGACCATGAGGGAGAAAGGTGTGGACACAGGGATCGTGGATTTTCTGGTGGAATTGCACAGCGATACCAGAGCTAATGTTAGGTTTTCAACTAATGGGGAAACCACTGGTAATTTTAACATCAAAAAGGGAGTGCGTCAAGGTTGCATCCTGGCCCCATTCCTTTTCAATTTTTACATTAATGACTTAGATGCTGCACTACAGGAGGTAAAATCAGACTGCCCCAGAGTTGGCAGGCGGGGTATTCCTGTACTTTTATACGCAGATGATGCGGTTTTAATTTCTAGAACGGAAAAGGGTCTCCAGGCACTTCTGAATGCTTTTAATAACTTTATGATTAATAGAGACCTTTTGGTCAACAATTCCAAATCTTATATAATGCATGTTGGCCGTCAACCGAAAAAGAACTTTATTTTTAAATTAGATGATGTTCTGATCCCCATCACTCAAACATTCTCATACCTTGGTGTTGTATTTGACACAAAGCTTAGCTGGGGCCCACATCTGGCAAGAAAGAAAGGGGAAATGACAAGGGTAAATGCCTCTATCTTTAATTTTGCCACTAAATTGGGGAAAAAGCCAAATATTGCTATGATGAAACTCTACAACGCTAAATCGATAGCTACCGCTGTTTATGGCAGTGAGATATGGGGCTATGTAAGTGGCGAACAGTTACAGGTTACTGAAAATAATTTTTTTAAACGTCTTCTCTGTGTCCCAGCTAGCACATCGAACCTAGCGGTACACGAAGAATTGGGAAGTCAGTACCTATCTGATATATTTGCATTAAAACCACTGATATGTTGGGTAAAATTGTGGTTAAACCAAGATATTCCGCTAACCCACCTGATAGTGAAAGACCTTGTATCTCATGATAATTCAAAGTGTGTGCCCTGGTTAAAATACTTGAAATCTCATTTTCTAAGGCTTGGATGTTTGAACTTGTATGAAAATCCTAGTGGGATAGTAAAGGGTGATGTGGCAGCAATTAAGCGGGCTTTTTACATGGATAGGAGGGCCCAAAGAGAAGAGGTTGAGCTCATGAAACCTAATGTTAGGAAATATATCATGTTAAAAACCTGTGACACTATGGAACTGTACCTAACATGCTCCTTCACTTCTCCTGAAAAATTTTGTTGACAAGGTTCAGGTTTAACATCTTCCATCATCTTTTAATTAGACCAAAGTCGGACATTTTTAGTAAAATTGCTGCTCCCTGTGGCTGCGAAGGGAAGTCTCCACAGGATATGCTGCATTTTATATTTTAATGTAGGTTTTATGAATACCCTCGAAAACGTTATCTTGTCACCCTTTTAAAGAAATTAAATTTTAAACAAATAAGACCAGCACTTGTGTATTTGCAGCTTTTGCACAGTGATAGTGTTCTTTATGTGATAGAATTTCTGAAATTGACTGTTAAATTGAGAGAGTGCCTAGACCAGTGATTATATACCTTTGAAGGATGATGAACTTCCTACTGATTGTATATGTATCTTGTTGTAAATCCAGCACTATTTGCACTTTATTTATGATTTTGCCTTCTCACTCATTTATGGATTATGTATAACATGTTTTTTAGTAACAGTGATTTTAATTGTGAAATGTCTAAATGTATTTTACCTGTGTACTTTTATGGATTGAAATATATCCGAAATAAAGTCTCTATTGAATTGAATTGAATTGACTGGCGACTGGCAAACAGTTAGGGAATACCTCTCTCTCACACCTCATATTAGCACACCTGTGTTTGGGATCACTCAGCCACTATGTTTCTCAGCCCACACCCCCAAAAACAATGCCTCTAGGAGCACATTCAAAACCTTTGATGAAAGCACCATTCTCAAAATACTAACAGCACTAAAACCCTAAAACTACTTTAGCAACCCCGTACCAGCGAATGTCTTTAAGGAGATCAAAATGTCCCTACTCCTCCCTAGACCAAGATAGTCATTGCCTCACTACTCAAAGGATCGATTCCTAACTGCCTTAAAGCTGGGCAGGTTACACCTATTTTGAAAAACCCCACAGTGGATCACACAGATCCCAGCAATTTCCATCCAATCTCTAACATGATGACACAGGCGAAACTTCTTGACAAATGTGTCCATGTACAACTGTGCAACCATATCGATCAATTCAGCCTTCTATATCAATGCCAATCTGGCTTCTAACCAGGGCCACAGTACTGAATCGCAGTTCACTCATAGTTGATAATGCCCTAAAATGTTTTGCTGTGTAGTCCTTAAAATACATAGGATCTGTGCATTTAGAGAACATAAACTAAGGGATTGGTGTCCAGACTGATTCCAGACACCCCCAAAGAATATGCTAGCCTTTAGACCAGCTAGCTCACAGTGCCACCAAAAGCCCCCTAACCTTACTAAGGAGCGAATAGTTCCTGGCAACTATCGAACATGACAACCCTTAATTCTTCAGGGATCGTGGAAACAGTGCAGTACGTTTCGTTCAGTCAATCGTACTCACTTAGTCTCAGTGTGGTACACAGTAAAAATGATGGGGACGTTTTCAATAAGCATTTATTGAACCAGCATCATTATAGTATAAAACAGGTTTGCTGTGACAATCATTAAACAGAAGTAAATGTACAATATTACAAGCACCAACAGAGCAAATAAAAGATAGAATTCTACCATGGTGCTAAAACAGTAAAGATATGCCGGCATATATATACATGACGGTAATCAAGCGCACTCCAATGATGCAAACCCTACCTAAGTGTACCTAGAATGGAAGTGGGTGTAAAGCCAAGAATCCCCTAGGAAAGAGCCAACCCCATTACCTGATGAGAGAGAACAAAGGACCCCGTCTTGGTCTTGAGTTGAACAATCCGCAAGGGATGTCAGACTGCTGCATGTTGTAGATTCTGCAAGCCGGGACCTCAGAGTCTTGTGTCAACGTGGAAGCTTCTCCTCTGTCTATCTAGTGTTGGTATGGTTGTTTTATACCATAAAGATAGGCTTGGGGTTCCTAACACAATTGATATGTTGTGAGTAGGATTATGTAAATGAGCCTAAATGAATACCTGCAATTATACAATGTAATTATTTCGCTCTAGGATGAAGATGGCCAAGACTTTTATACAGAGTATGTTAGTCACGTGCAGGGACTTTTCTAAGAATCCTCATGCATAATAAATTAGGCTATTTTCAATTAAACCGATCGACATTTATTCAGCACATAACTGGGTAAAAGGTCAGTGCTAGAAACGTTATGCGGATCAAGGCAGGACAAATGTAGGTAAATGTAGGTAAGAGGTTGTGTAGTTACCTAGGCCTAGCTTGGGGTACACAACATATTGGATCAGAGCGAATCCTGCCTTATCACCCTCCGCAACCTCTCACCAGCTTTCGATACAGTCAAACAAGACAGCCTCTTAGACCTACTTGAACATAGGATGGAGTTATCTGGATCCGTTCTTAATTGGTTCACTTCTTTTCTCCACAACAGAACAAAAAGAATAAGGTCAATACATCCCTATCCAACCCCACACAGGTCACTCCAGGGGCCCCACAGGGGTCGTTGCTCTCATCCAGTCTCTTTAAACTATTCATGGAACCTTTAACTGAACTGCTGAATTCATCCAACATCCATTCACATGTATGCTGACGACACCTAACTGTACCTAAAAATCTTTTCAGCCTGCACTTCCTAACGCAAAAGGGACATACGGTACTCTGTCAGCCGCTATTGACAGCTGGCTGTCTAAGAATGAGAGAGTTTATCTCCACAGAACTATCTAGCACCCACTTGTCCGAGATGATAGCCTGCCACCCTGGTAGTAAAAAAGGGGGTGGTGATGGACGGAGCATCTGAATCAATCAAACACTCACACCCAGTCAAAAGATCTGGGTTTAATCCATCACCGTTCTTTAGCCCACTCTGCCACCCCAGTTCAGACATGGCTATATGCAAATCAGTCTGACCCTGTGCCTCATGGGAACAGTCCAGCCCGAACTGCCAAGCCATGTCTTCCCTGGACCGGAAACAGGCTTCCGAGGACCGGTTTCTGGCATTCAAGCCGTCTTCAGCCCGGCTTGCTTGAATCCAGTGGCAAAGTGAGCAAGGGACTCACGTCTGAGCATACCCTGCCACACTTATGGCGGCCAAAAGCGGTACAAAAGGGGGTGGTGATGGACGGAGCATCTGAATCAATCAAACACTCACACCCAGTCAAAAGATCTGGGTTTAATCCATCACCGTTCTTTAGCCCACTCTGCCACCCCAGTTCAGACATGGCTATATGCAAATCAGTCTGACCCTGTGCCTCATGGGAACAGTCCAGCCCGAACTGCCAAGCCATGTCTTCCCTGGACCGGAAGCAAGCTTCCGAGGACCGGTTTCTGGCATTCCAGCCGTCTTCAGCCCGGCTTGCTTGAATCCAGTGGCAAAGTGAGCAAGGGACTCACGTCTGAGCATACCCTGCCACACTTATGGCGGCCAAAAGCGGTACAAAAGGGAGTGGTGATGGACGGAGCATCTGAATCAATCAAACACTCACACCCAGTCAAAAGATCTGGGTTTAATCCATCACCGTTCTTTAGCCCACTCTGCCACCCCAGTTCAGACATGGCTATATGCAAATCAGTCTGACCCTGTGCCTCATGGGAACAGTCCTGCCCGAACTGCCAAGCCATGTCTTCCCTGGACCGGAAACAAGCTTCAGAGGACCGGTTTCTGGCATTCCAGCCGTCTTCAGCCCGGCTTGCTTGAATCCAGTGGCAAAGTGAGCAAGGGACTCACGTCTGAGCATACCCTGCCACACTTATGGCGGCCAAAAGCGGTACAAAAGGGGGTGGTGATGGACGGAGCATCTGAATCAATCAAACACTCACACCCAGTCAAAAGATCTGGGTTTAATCCATCACCGTTCTTTAGCCCACTCTGCCACCCCAGTTCAGACATGGCTATATGCAAATCAGTCTGACCCTGTGCGTCATGGGAACAGTCCAGCCCGAACTGCCAAGCCATGTCTTCCCTGGACCGGAAACAAGCTTCCGAGGACCGGTTTCTGGCATTCCAGCCGTCTTCAGCCCGGCTTGCTTGAATCCAGTGGCAAAGTGAGCAAGGGACTCACGTCTGAGCATACCCTGCCACACTTATGGCGGCCAAAAGCGGTACAAAAGGGGGTGGTGATGGACGGAGCATCTGAATCAATCAAACACTCACGCCCAGTCAAAAGATCTGGGTTTAATCCATCACCGTTCTTTAGCCCACTCTGCCACCCCAGTTCAGACATGGCTATATGCAAATCAGTCTGACCCTGTGCCTCATGGGAACAGTCCAGCCCGAACTGCCAAGCCATGTCTTCCCTGGACCGGAAACAAGCTTCCGAGGACCGGTTTCTGGCATTCCAGCCGTCTTCAGCCCGGCTTGCTTGAATCCAGTGGCAAAGTGAGCAAGGGACTCACGTCTGAGCATACCCTGCCACACTTATGGCGGCCAAAAGCGGTACAAAAGGGGGTGGTGATGGACGGAGCATCTGAATCAATCAAACACTCACACCCAGTCAAAAGATCTGGGTTTAATCCATCACCGTTCTTTAGCCCACTCTGCCACCCCAGTTCAGACATGGCTATATGCAGATCAGTCTGACCCTGTGCCTCATGGGAACAGTCCAGCCCGAACTGCCAAGCCATGTCTTCCCTAGACCGGAAACAAGCTTCCGAGGACCGGTTTCTGGCATTCCAGCCATCTTCAGCCCGGCTTGCTTGAATCCAGTGGCAATGTGAGCAAGGGACTCACGTCTGAGCATACCCTGCCACACTTATGGCGGCCAAAAGCGGTACAAAAGGGGGTGGTGATGGACGGAGCATCTGAATCAATCAAACACTCACACCCAGTCAAAAGATCTGGGTTTTATCCATCACCGTTCTTTAGCCCACTCTGCCACCCCAGTTCAGACATGGCTATATGCAAATCAGTCTGACCCTGTGCCTCATGGGAACAGTCCAGCCCGAACTGCCAAGCCATGTCTTCCCTGGACCGGAAACAAGCTTCCGAGGACCGGTTTCTGGCGTTCCAGCCGTCTTCAGCCCGGCTTGCTTGAATCCAGTGGCAAAGTGAGCAAGGGACTCACGTCTGAGCATACCCTGCCACTCTTATGGCGGCCAAAAGCGGTACAAAAGGGGGTGGTGATGGACGGAGCATCTGAATCAATCAAACACTCACACCCAGTCAAAAGATCTGGGTTTAATCCATCACCGTTCTTTAGCCCACTCTGCCACCCCAGTTCAGACATGGCTATATGATGGATTAAACCCAGATCAGTTGACTGGGGGTGAGTGTTTGATTTGCTCAAACCCTCCGTCCATCATCCCCTTTTGTATCGCTTTGTTCGCCCTAAGTGTGGCAGCGTATGCTCAGACGTGAGTCCCTTGCTCACTTGGCCACTGGATTCAAGATAGCCTGCTGATGAGAATTATGAATCCGAAACCGGTCCCAGTATGCTTGTTTCCGGTCCAGGGAAGACATGGCTTGGCAGTTCGGGCTGGACTGTTCCCATGAGGCACAGGGTCAGACTGATTTGCATATAGCCATGTCTAAACTGGGGTGGCTGAGTGAGCTAAAGAATGGTGATGGATTAAACCCAGATCAGTTGACTGGGGGTAAGTGTTTGATTTGCTCAAACGCTCCGTCCATCATCCCCTTTTGTATCGCTTTGTTCGCCCTATGTGTGGCAGGGTATGCTCAGACGTGAGTCCCTTGCTCACTTGGCCACTGGATTCAAGATAGCCTGGCTGATGAGGATTATGAATCCGAAACCGGTCCCAGGATGCATGTTTCCGGTCCAGGGAAGACATGGCTTGGCAGTTCGGGCTGGACTGTTCCCATGAGGCACAGGGTCAGACTGATTTGCATATAGCCATTTCTGAACTGGGGTGGCCGAGTGAGCTAAAGAATGGTGATGGATTAAACCCAGATCAGTTGACTGGGGGTGAGTGTTTGATTTGCTCAAACGCTCCGTCCATCATCCCCTTTTGTATCGCTTTGTTCGCCCTAAGTGTGGCAGGGTATGCTCAGACGTGAGTCCCTTGCTCACTTGGCCACGGGATTCAAGATAGCCTGGCTGATGAGGATTATGAATCCGAAACCGGTCCCAGGATGCTTGTTTCCGGTCCAGGGAAGACATGGCTTGGCAGTTCGGGCTGGACTGTTCCCATGAGGCACAGGGTCAGACTGATTTGCATATAGCCATGTCTGAACTGGGGTGGCCGAGTGAGCTAAAGAATGGTGATGGATTAAACCCAGATCAGTTGGCTGGGGGTGAGTGTTTGATTTGCTCAAACGCTCCGTCCATCATCCCCTTTTGTATTGCTTTGTTCGCCCTAAGTGTGGCAGGGTATGCTCAGACGTGAGTCCCTTGCTCACTTGGCCACTGGATTCAAGATCGCCTGGCTGATGAGGATTATGAATCCGAAACCGGTCCCAGGATGCTTGTTTCCGGTCCAGGGAAGACATGGCTTGGCAGTTCGGGCTGGACTGTTCCCATGAGGCACAGGGTCAGACTGATTTGCATATAGCCATGTCTGAACTGGGGTGGCCGTGTGAGCTAAAGAATGGTGATGGATTAAACCCAGATCAGTTGACTGGGAGTGAGTGTTTAATTTGCTCAAACGCTCCGTCCATCATCCCCTTTTGTATCGCTTTGTTCGCCCTAAGTGTGGCAGGGTATGCTCAGACGTGAGTCCCTTGCTCACCTGGCCACTGGATTCAAGATAGCCTGGCTGATGAGGATTATGAATCCGAAACCGGTCCCAGGATGCTTGTTTCCGGTCCAGGGAAGACATGGTTTGGCAGTTCGGGCTGGACTGTTCCCATGAGGCACAGGGTCAGACTGATTTGCATATAGCCATGTCTGAACTGGGGTGGCCGAGTGAGCTAAAGAATGGTGATGGATTAAACCCAGATCAGTTGACTGGGGGTGAGTGTTTGATTTGCTCAAACGCTCCGTCCATCATCCCCTTTTGTATCGCTTTGTTCGCCCTAAGTGTGGCAGGGTATGCTCAGACGTGAGTCCGTTGCTCACTTGGCCACTGGATTCAAGATAGCCTGGCTGATGAGGATTATGAATCCGAAACCGGTCCCAGGATGCTCGTTTCCGGTCCAGGGACGACATGGCTTGGCAGTTCGGGCTGGACTGTTCCTATGAGGCACAGGGTCAGACTGATTTGCATATAGCCATGTCTGAACTGGGGTGGCCGAGTGAGCTAAAGAATGGTGATGGATTAAACCCAGATCAGTTGACTGGGGGTGAGTGTTTGATTTGCTCAAACGCTCCGTCCATCATCCCCTTTTGTATCACTTTGTTCGCCCTAAGTGTGGCAGGGTATGCTCAGACGTGAGTCCCTTGCTCACTTGGCCACTGGATTCAAGATAGCCTGGCTGATGAGGATTATGAATCCGAAACCGGTCCCAGGATGCTTGTTTCCGGTCCAGGGAAGACATGGCTTGGCAGTTCGGGCTGGACTGTTCCTATGAGGCACAGGGTCAGACTGATTTGCATATAGCCATGTCTGAACTGGGGTGGCCGATTGAGCTAAAGAATGGTGATGGATTAAACCCACATCACTTGACTGGGGGTGAGTGTTTGATTTGCTCAAACGCTCCGTCCATCATCCCCTTTTGTATAGCTTTGTTCGCCCTAAGTGTGGCAGGGTATGCTCAGACGTGAGTCCCTTGCTCACTTGGCCACTGGATTCAAGATAGCCTGGCTGATGAGGATTATGAATCTGAAACCGGTCCCAGGATGCTTGTTTCCGGTCCAGGGAAGACATGGCTTGGCAGTTCGGGCTGGACTGTTCCCATGAGGCACAGGGTCAGACTGATTTGCATATAGCCATGTCTGAACTGGGGTGGCCGAGTGAGCTAAAGAATGGTGATGGATTAAACCCAGATCAGTTGACTGGGGGTGAGTGTTTGATTTGCTCAAACGCTCCGTCCATCATCCCCTTTTGTATCACCCTGGTAGTAAGTGCCAAAACCTGCAGCCAAAAGGGCGTATCTGTACTGGTAAAGACCCATCAAAGAGGCGTAAGAGGAGTGGCACCAAAAGGATGGTGGACTGGCTTGCACGCTGTCCCTGTTGCCCATGTTAATCATGGGATACCCGCCTGTGGGCCCGAAAGGATTGGGGTGATGGTTGGGCTGGTGGTGGCCGGTAATGAGAATAAAACCCCTGTTTAATCCCCTGCGAGCGGAAATGGAAGCTAGGTTGGAATGGGACAACCGACAATCCAAGAGAGTGTGCCGTAGCCCTACTACCCTTAAATCTAGTCCACCTTAGACCCAAAATGAACGAACAGATGAAAGTAAATGGAGTATGTTTTTGAAGTAATTGCCGAGTTCGGCGCAACTAAGCAGTGCGTTTGGATAGTGCGCAATGTTGCACCATTGTTAAAGTGGACCAATCCAAAGGCATGTCCATAGCAGTAGATTGACATATACAGAGAACCCAGTGGGCCACATCCATGCATGTTGATGGAGGGCCACGCTGGTACCAATGCCTTGCCCAAAGAATCCTTTGTGTCCAGCCCACAGCGGATTGAATACTTAGCTGCATCATGGCTATCCTGAATGGCCTGGAACAGAATAGTCTTGGCTTCCTCCAAAACCATGGGCAGGACTTGGGCCACAGAACCCATTGGGCATTGGAAAAATATACCAAAGGTCAGGAAGTGTTCACGGATTGGAGTCCAGAGTAATGGACAAGAACACTCTATGCCTAAACGTATCAATGCATTTCTACTCTCTCTGCTATGGGGCACCGAGGGAATTAATTTGGGTTAATTTCACTGGTGGCAGCCTGCGCCATCACCCTCTCAGAGGACGGGTGTTCAGATAAAAAGATTGGATCTCCCGGTGCAGGTCAATGACAACATGTAATCAGGTAAGATAGCGATTAACAGGTGCTCCCGAACAGGGTTTGGCCTAGGTCTCTAACAAAACATCCATCAAGGCCTCAGTAAATGAGAGGAGAGGCTCAGCTGAAGTGTGACCAGGCTGTGGTGCCTTTGTCTGGAGATTAGTTTTGATCTCTTGCAGCTCTCCATATCAGTTATCTTTCTGATACTGGCCAATATCATCCTCTAACATGTCTGAATCACTCCCACAAATGTCATGGAGGACACGCTCCCTGGTTAGGAGCAGGAGAACAGTGTCCGAATGAGAAGGATTTGTCAACAGCTGCACTGAAGTAGGATTCGGACGAGGTTGGCATAAGGCTTTTTGAGGCCAGCAGACCTAGGTTGTTTGACGCCCGCAAAGTCACCATGGGCATCAATAGCTGATTCTGGGCTAGGGTTGGAGGCGATCGGGCGGAGTCCGTGACACAGTTGGACCGGATCCGGGGGGCCCAACCAACACTGAAGGAGGTCCTGCTGGAAAAGGTTCTGTTGGGGAAACTCCCAGGGCCATGAGGTCCAAAAGCCCACCAGAGGGAGCCGACAGCGCAAATAAGCACACCATTGCTTGCAAAAGATCCTGGATCAGGGCAGGAGCATCTCAGGGCCAGGGGAACTTCGGCTGGCACAGAGCATGATTCAGAGCCAGATCTGCGGAACAACGGCGGGAGCAGTCCTAGAGAAGTGACGTTCACAAACCCCTTCTGTTGCTTAGGGAGGCGTGACGGGAAAGAACCCAACTGGATTTCTTCTTCTTTTTCTTGGATTTACCGGATGAATGTGACCAGGATGTCTTCGAGCGAGTTGTCACAGTAACAAGAACAGGATCAGCCCGCCCCGCAACTTTGACATGGGGACTTCACACTCCCGGTAGTCACCATAGGCCGCAGAATTGCTGGCCAACTACATGCAGAGCAAGTGGGAGTCAGTCACTGACATCTATGGATGGCATTCCCCACACAGGTGAAACCTTGTAGATTTGTTGGGAGACATCCCTTGCACACTGGTTATAGAATTTGTTAGAAGAACTCGGTCAGAGACTAGAGGTAGCTCCAAAAGTAACTGATGTCAGCTTGCATGTGTGGTGCCTAGATGGGCCCGTGCATGTCACCTCTGACACGGATGATGTCAGCACGGAGCAGCAAGTGCTGCCTCCAGGCTCACAAAGATACTGCTTCGAAGTTTTCCAGATCCAGTCGGATGCATGGGGGGATATTCTAAGGTGAGGAATCTGCGGTGAGAAGTTTCTATTAGAATCAAAGATCATGTTGTTGCTTTCAGAACAGAGTTTGATTTGTAGATCTAGGATGCTCCTGAGAGAAATTGGGTCCCTTCAAGATCCCTGTTGGCTTACTATCAATTATTAATTCACTTCTAATTGGATGACCTGATATCACTAGATATGCTGTAGGACTGCAAGGAAAACTTGATGCCTTGTCCTACTACTGCTGTCTACATTTACCTAACTGTGAATGTAGACAGCCTAAATCATGGTTTTTCGTAAAAACAACCAAACTTTATATAGTCTCCTAGGTTGCTAGATAATATTAAACTGCATGTATTTAATTTATTTATGTCATTTATTGTATGAAATTTGGATCTTCATAGAGATCCACATACATGTAACGCATTGTACCCATTTGCAAATATACATAAGTAATATCACTTCAATACAAATGTAAAAAAAGCCTTTAAAAAGCAATTTTTTTTAAAAAAACAAGGCATTTCATGTTCTGGAAACCTTAAAAATTCTCAAACCTCATCCACAGATCGTACTCTAAATCCAAGAAAAAGTGGTGCCAAAAATTGACAGGGTCTAAAGTGTAATGCAGGACAAATCAAAATGACGTGATCCAATTCTTGAATGCCATTATTACACCGATCACATACTCCATTTTTAAAAGCCACTTTTTACCAGGCTCTAGTAATAATTCTTAATTGCAAAATATTAATTTAGACTTTAAAAAGAACCATCAGATATGTTGCATAATCCAAGTCTAACACGGCACGTTTTTCCTTCATTACATGAAGCGATAATAGTACTAACATTATCCCTCTGAGTACAATAGAAAGGGGCCGATTACAATGTCGGTTGTAAAGTACGACTGACATCATCAGTTTCGTTTCCGACCGGCTGATTACGTTATAGCCAGATGGATCTGAAACCGTCTGGTCATTCTAGCTGGCATCCGATGGGCTTAAGGAGCCCGTCGGAACCGGTTCGTAATCCATATGTTATGTTATGTTATTTTGTTATGTTATTTTGTGACTTTTATAGCGCACGGCTACTCAAAAGAGTGTCCCGGCGCTTTTATTGACATCCTAAAAAGACAAACACAACAAAATAAAAGAGGCAGGGTTAGGAGAACATAAGAATCTAAGAAGAAAAAAGCCAAGTTTTCAGGCCCTTCCTAAAAGACAACAGGTTTGGGGTGCTACGTAATGACAGGGGCAAAGAGTTCCAAAGCTGAGGGGCCCGGAGCATGAAAGAGCGACCTCCCATGCGAGCCCTCCTCACACGAGGGACAATAGCAAGAAACTTCGACTCTGATCTCAGAGATGGGGAAGGACGATAAGGAACGAGCCTCTTCTGCAGGTATTTGGCTCCTGTGGAGTAGAAGGCCTTATGGGCAAGGGTTAGAGCTTTAAAAGCTATCCGCTGTCGGATGGGCAGCCAATGAAGCGACTGCAGGAGGCCAGAAACATTGACTCGCCTATGCAGACCAAAAATGGCACGTGCCGCCGCATTCTGGACCACCTGCATCCGTTGCAGGAGATATTCGGGCAGGCCAAGATACAAGATGTTAGAGTAGTCCAATCTTGAACCGATCAAGGCCTGCACCGTAATCCTCCTGTGATCTTCCGAGAGCAAAGGAAAAAATTTCCGAAGCATACGGAGAAGACCAAAGCAGGTGCCAGTGAGGGCAAGGATCTGAGATCTTAAAGTCAGACCGTTATCAATTTTAACCCCCAAATTCTTAGCTGACTGAGACGACTGCCTCGGAGGAGACATATCGGCAGGCCACCATACCTGCCAGTCCGGATCGGATTGACAACCGAAGAAGAGTATCTCCGATTTATCTGAGTTGCACTTGAGGCTGTTCAGTTGGAGCCATTTAAAAACAGCCCCAAGGCACTCGCGGATACTCTCTCCATCAAAATCCTCTCCTTTCCGGCAGGTAAAGAGCAACTGGGTGTCATCCGCGTAGGATACGATCTGGGCCCCGAAAGACTCGGCCAGAGCCGCCAGAGGGGTCATAAAGATGTTAAAAAGAGTCGGGCTCAATACAGAGCCCTGCGGGACTCCGACTCCCAATGGCGGCATCTCAGCAGAGCCAGAGGAGGCCCAGACCGACTGTCGGCGGTCAGCCAAAAAAGATGTAAACCAGCTGAACACTGTCCCCCTCAGACCGATCTCATGAAGTCTGATGAGCAGACCCTCATGGGGGACGGTGTCAAAGGCCGCCGACAGATCGAGCATGATCAACATGGCTCTCCCACCCGAGTCTAGCGTCTCCTTGATGGCCTCAGACACCTCCAGCAGCGCCGTCTCCGTGCTTAGATTGGGATGAAGCAGATCGTTTGATTCCAAAAAATTAGAAGGCACGTTATGCACGTGCTTCTCCAGGGTCTTAGCCAGAGCAGGAAGAAGAGAAATAGGCCTGTAGTTGGCCAAGACCTCGGGGGCCAGACCTGGCTTCTTAATGAGGGGAATGACCACGGCCTGCTTCCAAACCGAAGGGACCTCACCATGTCTCAGGGAAAGATTCAGAAGAGGATTGACCAGCGGATTTACCACCCCCGCCATCTTCGCCAGAAATTTGGCCGGGCATGGGTCGAGCGGCGATCCAGATTTAAGATTGGCCAAGAGTGTCAGGGACGAGGCAGTTGAAATAGGCGGAAAGTCTGACAGGACTGGCCCTGAGGGGACCGATGGAGCTGGGCCAGCCTTAGAACAAAGAAGGGCACCAGCCGGACGCGGTGGAAAAGAATCCTGTATCGACTTAATCTTTGCAGTGAAGAAAAATGCAAGATCCGATGCCCACTTCTGTGTTGGAGCAGACTGGGCCACATTCGACCGTGGGGCAATATATTCCCTAACGATCGTGAAGATCTCTTTGCAGGAGTTCGAGGCATCCTCAATCCTCCTAGCAAAATAGCTCCTCTTCTCGAGGAGGATATCTCGGCGGTAAGCTTTAACCATGGTTCTATATTCAAGTCTGGCAGCTGGGTTGTACTGGGCTCGCCAGGTCCTTTCCGCCACCTTGCACTGCCTACGGGAAGCAAGCAGCGCACCAGTGAACCACGGAGCGGAAACCCGTTTAGGTAGTGATCGGGGGGCCCTCAAAGGGGCCAGATCATTTAACCTATCCACAAACCAAGCCTGCAAAGACTCCAGGTCCCTGTCCAAAACCCCCGTAAGAGGGCAGGGATGTTCACACAATGCCTGTGACAGCAGTTCTGGAGTCACCCGGTGCAATGCCCTTGACGCTGATCCAAGCTGCCTAGGGGCACTTCTCCGGGGTTTCTTATTGCCCAGTATATAAAAATGAACCAAACGGTGGTCCGTCCAGAGGACCGGCAAAAGTGCCGTCACCTCAATGAGGGAGGAAGAGAAGACCTGATCCAACGTATGGCCTTTGTCATGCGTGGGTTCAAAGAGAAAGGGGGCTAGACCCAAAGGAACCGTGATATCAGATAATTTAATCACATCCGGGTCCAACGCATCGTCCATATGAAAGTTGAAGTCGCCTGCCAGAATGCAATGCTCCGCTCTCATGGCCAGCATTGACATAACAGACTGAAGTTCTTCAAAAAAAGTACCTGCAGGACCAGGAGGTCTGTACACTAACAATCCTTTCACTGACTGATGCGGCGCCAGAGATAAAGAGAAGGCAAGGGACTCAGACCCTATAATAGCCTCCGTGGGAATATGGACGGCGGCTTACGTCGTCCAAGATTACGATGCACTGTTTCCATGCCGGTCTTTCCGATGTGGAAACCCTGTCAGAAAGCGTGTTTGAGGGCACCTAGCAGGGCCCCTTCCCTTGGGGCCTCCGTTTGGGGACGAGCAGCACCTATGGTGCCCTCCTGTTTATCCCTCCACCTTGTGGCAGGCACATTAAGGTGCCTGCCATGGGGTGCAGGGATTAACACAACCTCACAATTTCAAATGGGAGCATGTAACACATGCTCCCATGGGGAAATGTGGGAATGCGACTGCAGCATGGAATGTCAGTTGATTCAATTCTTTCTGTTGTGCTCATATAGTTCTAATGCATAGAGATTTTTTTTGCGGAATATACTATATTTCTTTTTTGTTTGAAATATTTCATGGTACAATACATTGTGCAAATGGTTCTCTTCACAATGAAGAAGTCAATCCCCCCATTGTAAAAACAGCTGCTAGCCCTATGTTTACGCATTGTCTGACACTCCAAAGCATTCATAAAAGTCCGATAATTTCACAAAAATTGTTTTGATGGCATACATTAAACATTGGGGTATTTTTATACGATACATAAATGTCTACCAAGAGCGTTATACAAAATTCTAAGACTATTTGCAAGTGATGTTATTCTGCGAGTTTAGTGTAATATATGTTCTTTATAATTCAAAGTAGAAGAAAACATTTTCCCAAAATAGAGGTTAATTTATACTGCTTCTAAAGTTTCATTCACTAAGTTCCATTTGTTCTTTGTTATTTTGGTTATATCTTTTACCCTTAAAAATGAAAACTTTACTGTTCATCAAATTGATCTTAAAGTAGTGATCTGTGCTCTATCAGTAAAGGCTAGCTAAACGTTTTTGAAATCTCTTAAAGCTAATATATCTATATAATCTGTATAAAGCAAACACAATAGATATTAATTTTCTACCTTAGGGGTATCTCCATTCAATACATGGTAAATCATATATGTAAAGAGAATATAATAAGGGAGCAATTAGGCAAACTTGTTTTAAACCATTTTCCAAAAAAGACCTAGATTGCCACGTATCAAAATATGACATAAGGTTGTAGCATGCAAAGCTAGTATTAAACGTAATAGATGATATGTAATATTGTATTATCAGTTACCCAGTTATTCAAATGTTTCAATATACTCTTTGCAAAAATCTTACTCACTAAATCTAATAGAGTTCTCTGCCTATAATTACCAGGGAGACTACGCGATCCATTTTTATATAGAGGAACAGCAATACTTCAATGCCATGAACTTACCATTTTGTCTATTGATAGCATTAGTTAAATAGAGGGAGTAAAAAAGTGGACCATGGATTGCTCCTCTTTTTAATATGGCAATAGGGATTTGATCTTGTCCCATAGCTCCTGAAGGTCTGACTTTTAGAATACAATATTTAATCTGTTATAAGGTAAGGGTTTGAAGACGCCGAATTCTTTTTCCAGTTTGGGCTTTATCTTACCAATCTTGAGAATCCTTTTTCCATCTGACCTTTTTGTCTGCTATAAAGTGTAAAGGGAAGAAACACTTTCATTCGCAATTCTATCAATGACCAGATTAATCTAATTCGAAGGAACTACTGACTACCAAGATAAAGTTTTGAAGATTTATTACAAAGCCAAAAACAACTGAATGTACAAGCACCTCAGCAAGAGTTTAAGAAAGTAAACGGGCACTAATACAAACATAATCCTACGCAGGAGTCTCATCCGACTCAGAATTAGAATGAGCGTTATTTTTAAAAGCATCAGGCAAAGAATGACATTCCCTACTTGAATCTTTGACTGCATTGACCTAAAAGAAAAAAAGAGTATTAATCTATATCCCTACACTAAGACTAAAGTGGTATCCCTACTTAGCATCATCCCCAGGCAAGAGAAAAAGGGGTCAGCAGTGAAGACTTTCTCAGAAGTGCACTCACTTTGCATAGGTAAGTAGCCAAAGCTAAAGAGCTCATTCTAAGATGCTCCTTCCTGTTTCCCCTCCTATTCTGCCTCTCCTCCCTCGGGGCACTGTCCCTAATACAAAATCCTAAAACAGTAGGGCGCGCCCTTCGCACACCCCTTCAGACTGGTCTTCTTCCAGTAGTTTTCCATTGAATCTCGGTCTTCATCCAAAAACCGTTAGGTTAACCTTGGGTCCCAGGCACCTTCTCCGCTTAGAGTATCATATCTGCATTCCAGTATAGTCCCATGGCGCCTCCCCCTACCATCCTAATTCCTTTTTTTTTTTTTTTTTATTATAAACTTTTATTATCTTACAAACATAATGACACAGCAGTGTGCCTACAACCATACATGGCCGGCAGCGATACACATACATTAACACAGTGGAGCTTTGTCGAGTAGTGCCATATATAGGAAAGGATCGTTCATGGGTATACACCAGAGTCATAATCAAATGTAAGACCTAGCAGAACAGGTCTGGCACTAGGGTATCTGTAATTAAACGCTTGGCTATTGCTAAATGGGGTTGAGGGCAACGGAACCAATCAGCAGGTCAACACTTCAGTAGATGAGGGGGAAAAAGTACTCATCCAGCTCTTGATGCATTTGAGATACTATTAACCAGGGTATACAGCCGACAGATCGGGGGACCGGACAAAGGGTCGTCACAGTAGACTATAGTTGTCAGGCATAAACCTACATATCTGACACTATCACATGCATAAACAATTCTCGTATGACAGAAATCCGAAAACAGCATAGACATATCATAGTTCTCCCCATCCATCCCTGGTCAATACAGGTCATGCAGGTTCAAACTGGCTCAGTCATTAGCGTAATATCCTCAGTGGCACTGTCCACCTCCCCTTGTGTGGTAGTTGCAAGAAGATAAGCCTGCAGAGGACCCCATATGTCAGCTGGCCTAGAGTTGAGAGGCAGCAATTCTGAGAATATCCCGTACTGTTCTTGGCAGTATAACATGTCATGCAACCAAACTTTGAATTTAGGAGCCCTGCCCCGGCCCCACCTACACGCCACGTGTCTTCGTGCCAGCAATATTGCCACATCAGTATATTTCCTAACTGTTCGTGCAATCTTTGCCGTGTATCCTAGTAGGAACGGCTGTGGATCTAAGGTCAAGGCATCTCCTATCATAAGGGAGAGTCCTTTACACACCTGTGACCAGTATTCCTGCACTCGTGGACAATTCCACGCTAAATGAAAGAAATCTGCCCCCTCCTGACCACACCTCTCGCATCTGTCCGAGTCAATCAGACCAAATCTAAATTTCCTAGCCGGCGTGTAGTATAACCTATGTAGGAATTTATAATGATAGGTCACAACTATACTCCCATTGCTCGTCCGTTATCTCCCTGCCAAGATCTGATGACCAATGTGCCCTGGCCGTACTCTCCACAACAGGCAGTTCCACTCATAGGCTTCTATATAAATTAGACACTAAATGCGCACCATCAGCGCTATTCAGTACTACCGTGAGCGGGGCCACACTGGGGGGTTCGCGAGGGTATTCCGGCAGCAAGACCCTCAAGCCTTCCCGCAGACGTATATAATAAAACAATTCCAATGGGGTGTGTTCCTTTTCCTGAAAGAAATCCTCTCGAGACCGAAATAGTCCAGAGCGGAAAAGATCACCCCATGTATGAATGTGTAGCCGACGACACAGCCTTTGGAATCCCACCTCCAAAGGAGCGCCATCCGCGGGTGATAAGATAACGGCATCCGAGCCGTGTATAGTAATGGGGCCTGCAATTTTTTCCCTATTCGATGCCATGCATCCATCGTACAGGTCACTGTATTAGAATGCATATCCAGTTCCGATGTGGGTGCATGAACCACGCCTGTCAGCGGCAGCGGATGGGCTATCCAACCCTCCGCTGCCACCTGCGGCATGTAGGGCGACGGTTTCAGCCAATAATACAGGAAGTGTGCCTGAGCACTCAAGTAATATGCCTCAAAATCAGGCACGTCGAATCCTCCCACACGATACGGTTGTGTCATAACTGCCCAGCGGAGGCGTGCCTGCTTACCCCCCCATACAAGACGTATAAGCTCGGAGCGTAAAGTTTTGAAGAAGAATGCGCCTGGGTAGTAAGGAATGTTGAGGAACAAGTATAGGAAGCGCGGTAGAACCACCATTTTTATGAGGGAGATTCTCGCCGCCATCGACAAGGGCAATTTAATCCATCTGGTCACTGAATCCGCCAGCTTAGTAATAGCTACTCCGTAGTTCGCACTTAAGGTATCTCCCCTATCTCTCGATATATGGATTCCCAGGTAGCGCAGTTCCGAGGTGCACCACTCAAGTGGGTACTCCAGCGGGAATTCCGATATAGCTGGCGTCAGAGGGAAGAGTAGGGATTTACCCCAGTTAATAGAAACGCCAGAGAGGCCTCCAAAGGCGACAAATTCCCGCAATAATGCATTCAAGTTAGAGTTGGGATCCTTAACGTAAAGAGTGACGTCATCAGCATATAAGGAAACAGAGAGCTGACGCTGATGGTAATTGAAGGCGCTAGCCTTATGAAGTTGCCGGATTCGACAGGCCAATGGCTCTATCGCCACAGCAAAAAGTAAGGGGGAGAGGGGACATCCCTGGCGGGTGCCTCTTGTTATTGCAAAAGCGTCAGATAGTTGGCCATTCGCGAGTACTCTCGCCGTTGGAGCCGTGTATAACAACCGTACCCAGTTTATAAATATCGGGGGGAACCCCATCCTTCGCAAGACCGTGAATAGGAACCCCCATTCCACCGAATCGAAAGCCTTCGATGCATCAAGAAAAACTGCGGCTAGAGGGATCTCAGGATGCACCGTTTGGATCAGGGAGAAGACAGTACGGAGGTTATGTGAGGTCGATCTCGTTGGGACAAATCCCGACTGATCAGGCAGTATGAGTGTAGTCATGAGCAAAGATAACATCATCGCAAGCACCTTGGCCAGAATTTTGGCATCACAATTCAGAAGCGACAATGGACGGTACGAGTCACAGTATGCTGCATTTTTCCCCGGTTTAAGGAGAGACGTGATAATCACCTCACGCATAGATCTCGGAAGTACACCCACTTCTAAGGCATCTTCAAATACCTCCCGCAGAACAGGCGCCATAACCTCTATATAGCATTTGTAAAATTCTGCGGATAAACCATCATATCCCGGCGCTTTCCCGTTGCTTAAGGACATAATAGCATCCCGCACCTCGTCCAACTCGAAGGGCGCCCCCAGAAACTGTCTATGGACGTCACTTATCCAGCAGAGCGCAATATCCCCCAGATAGTTATCCAAGTCCACTTCACCGAGCGCCCGTGAGGTATAGAGTTGTTCATAGTGTGTTTGGAGTGTATTCAGAATCCCAGCAGAATCCCTGTGTATCTCCCCGTCCGTTGTGGTCAGTTCTAGGATAGTATTTGAACCCCGTGCCACCCGCACTGCCATGGAAAGAGCTCTACCCGGTCTCCCTCCCTCGTTGTAAGCGCGGGCCCGCCAGTGCTTTCCCTTGAATAATACCTCCCTTTGCGCTTCTGCCTCGTATTCCGACAGCTTAGCCCTGAACTCGCACTGTATGTCTCCAGTAGCCCCTCGAACCATGCTATCCTCCAGTATTTTGAGGTCCTCCTCCAACCTACTAAGAGCACGTTGAATGTCCCTCAGCACCCCAGAGCTCTTAGCAATGCACCATCCCCTCACCGTAACTTTGAAAGCCTCCCAGACTGTTTCTACATTATCCACAGTATCTTTATTCCGGAGAAAAAAATCTTCTATGTCAGTTCTAAGTTCTTCGCGGAAGACGGTATCTACCAGTACACTAGGGTGCAAGCGCCAAGGTGGGCGTGGTTTATTAAATCCAGGCATGTCTAGAGTCGTCAAGACTGGGCAATGGTCAGAATGTGTCCTGGGCAAATGTTTGGAGTGTAAAATATGTGGTGCTAGATTTATGGATACAAAAATATAATCAAGTCTGGCCCATGTTCCAGTGTGCGGAGTAAAGTGCGTTCCATCTAATGTGTCAGGATGCAGTCGTCTCCAACTATCAATCAATCCTTCCTCCTCAACTATCCCCCTAAGGGAATCCCTCGCCTTAGTATGGTATGATGAACATCCATCCGCTCTATCCAATCTCGGGTGCAGGGCAACATTGAAGTCTCCACCCCAGATCAGGTGCCTGGAACCCACATCTAGTATACCTCCCCAGAGTTGCGCAAAAAAATGAGGATCATCAACATTAGGGGCATAACAGTTGGCAATGGTAACCGTTTCTCCACCCAACCTCCCCCACACGATCACATATCTACCCTCTTTATCAATCAGTTGACCCTGCAGTGTAAAGGGGAGGGCTCGGTGTATAAGAATAGCTGTACCCCTGGAATAAGAGGAGTAGTTCGAGAAAGCCCTTACACCCGCCCATCTCGCGCCGAATGTGGAAGCAGCCGCTGGGGGTTCGTGAGTTTTTTGCAGCATGACCACCTGCACACCATGTCTATCCCAATATGCTAACAGTTGCCTACATTTCCGTGCATCCTTCAGTCCACGCACATTCCAAGATATAAAGGTGCATTGATTAATATTTCCTGCGCCCAGTGTAACCTATTTCAGTCTGCTTTAGGATCGTAGGGAGAAGTGTGGCTCAGGGGTTAGAGGCAGCAGACCCGGAAGCTGAGATCAGTCCTGGACCAGGGTTCAATTCCCCGCCTCGGCGGGTCTTGGGCTAAAAAAAATTCCACGGACTCAATAATTCTCGCACCGGTGCCTCCTCGACTCACGGGTTCACACTCTGCGACTCTGGGCAATAGCTTGCTTAATCTCCACAACGGCCCCTCGCGGCGGGATGCCTGACTTTCACCTTGTGCATACCCTGCTATCTCACAGGGGAATACCAGGAAGGGTTCCCTAAGCAAGCGCCGGGACACCCACTGCGGGTAGCTGTGCGCTATATAAGCTCAACTACATATACATATATATATATACAATGGAGCACCCATAGCCACAATGCAACATATTCAACAGTCCCACTCGCATCCCTCCAGCATATCACTGCGTCATCTTGCCCGTGTATTTCACATTCAACCAGATCATATAACTCCCATGTTATCCCCCATTCCCCACCCACCACCCACAGAGGCATCCCCAACTCGCCAGTGCAGTCTTCCACCCTTCCCCTCCCCAAGTCTTTCAACAACCGAGGGTGAGAACACACCCTGTAACAACAGTAACAATATGGGTAATACCCGCTAGGTAGCATTCTAGGTGGCAGCACAGCACCCCCTCCCCTCCACAAGTTTCCCACAGCAGGACACCCATAGCCATCGGGGGGAAGGAGGGGTGCCTGGCGATGAGGATCGAGACCAGTGTGTGTCAGGCCAACGCTCCCACCCACCACAAAGAGTCAAGAGATATAGTGGTCGATGAATATGTCTATTGCCGCGTAGTAGTCTACACCATAGTACTCACAAACAGGATCTAGGGCGATATCTGAAATGCAAGAGTCAGGAGGTCACTGTTCCTCTTCCTCCATGCGGTCTTCTCCGCGGTCAGGTGCAGCCATTCCATCTCTGTTCTGGAGCGCTGTGCGTTTGAAATGTTTTATAAATTCCTCAACTTGCTGCGGTTTCGTAAAAAACTTTTGGCGACCCTGATATGTGATTCGCAGTCTAGCCGGATAGAGTAGTGCGTAATCGACCTGAAGAGTACGAAGTTTTGCCTTGACGTCCGGAAACTTGCGCCGTTCTTCCTGTACCATAGGAGTGAAGTCAGGGTAAATTGTGAAACTGTTTCCATCATAGTTAAGTGCTTTGGTGGTCCGAGCCGCCCGTAGCGCTGTGTCTCTATCCCTATAGTTCAACAAGCGGGCTATGATAGGTCTCGGCTTCATGCCCGGTTTGGGTACCGGTCCCAGGGATCTGTGCGCCCTCTCTACGATGAACTGGGGGGAGAATGCTTCCGAGCCCACCGAAGCCAACAGGAGCTTTTCCACATAGTCCTCCATTTTGCCCACATTGGTGGACTCCGGAATACCCACTACGCGTATGTTATTACGGCGACTCCTCGCCTCCAAATCCTCATTCTTCGCCGCTATTGTGCGCAGTAGGTCATCCATCCGCGTTAGTCGTGTTGAATGTTGGCCTGAGGTATCTTCAACGTCTGAGATCCGCTGTTCCGCCTCCTTCAGTCTCCCCTCATGGACATCCAGCTTGTGCACGACAGCATCCATCCTGGACGATATTCTGTCCACCTTATCAGCAATAGTTGCGAATCCCTGTCGCATCTCGCGTAGTATTTCCTGGATATCTGTGGAGTTGGTCGTCTGACTACCAGTAGGATTACTGGTGTCTGTCTGCTGCAGTTGCTCCGGACTGGTACGGGTTGACTTCTTCGCGGCATCAAATGTAAGCTTTGGCTGACGCGCGTCAGGTCGGCCCATCTTCACCACCAACCACACACAAGCAGCACAGTGCGCAGTAAAGTGGGTAGCTAATTCGCCACTGGTACGCAAGCTCGGAGAGCTCTATCAACTCAGTTACTGTACCGTCGCAACAAGCGCCAGTAGATATCAGCACTCGATTGGGGTTTAAATCAAGGTAAATGCCAGTTTCTGTCGTCTCCTTCGTACTCCAATCGCTCCCCAAACTCTGACTTGGGGGTCTCCCAGTGAGACCACCCCACCGCTGTCTCACTGTGCACCAATTGCACTCAGGATGTCAGGGCGGTTGTGCACCAATGTCAATGCCCAAGAATCAGACGTGCAGCACAGTCAGCCGCATGGAGCAGCGTCCTCTCCCAAGAAGTTAATTAGCCGGTGTGGGGCGGTGGGTACAATCAACAAGGATCAGCAAGTGTCGAGGTCTTAGTGCATGGCAAACCCCAGCCGTCCCCAAATGGTCAGTACCTCCAGCGTCTCTAGCCTCATGCACACCGCCGTGCGTTCTCACTTTAGAAGCCAGCCAACGCCAGCAGTAGGAGAATAGCAGTAGATCCCCAATAATGGCCACAGCCGCAGACCCTTCACAGCGCTCCACTCACCCCGCTGTCAAAGGGGCAGCCAGAAGATGGATCGCCGAGATCAGTCGAGTCCCCGGTAGCTCCCAGGCGCCTACGGCATACGCATCCAGCGCAGCATGCACTGCGATGTCTTCCACGCTTTGGGGGTAGGTGAATTCAGATTCCCCGGAGGTCTCGTGGATAGGCTGAGGAGCCAGCCCTAAGATGGCCTCCGCCACCGACCGCCGTCAGCAGACCGATGTTCGCATACAGCAGCATGCAGTTTGCACAGGAGTTCTAGTAAACGGTAACGGGTACCTGCGGGGACAGAGGGGCCGAGCAGCAACACCGCGATCTTCAATGCGCCGCTGTGAGGAGAGGAGCTCTGACAGCGCGTCTCATCACCGCCGCTCCGTCAGTTTCGCGCCTTCCAGGGCCCGGCAGCCGTTGCTTGATCCTCGGCCTCGCGTTGTTTAGCAGGCCAGCCAGCTGCTTCAAGCCCTCCGGCAGTCCAGGTCGCTGGACACAACGGAGCCTCTCCCAGCCTCGGGGTATAAGCAATCGGCCTGAAAACTTCACCGGAGCACCCGACCAGTCTCCTCAGCAGGTGGTAGCAGTATCAACCCGATCACACTTCGGTTCAAGGATAAATTACAGGATCAATTGCGCCAGGCTGTGAGAGCCTTACGAGAAGGCGTCCATACACCAGTGCGCCACCTAGCGCCCCTACCATCCTAATTCCTAAAACAGAAGGGTTATTCTGCCAAACGAGGCGTGTGTCCTTGCACCTGCAACAGGAAAGCCTGTGAGCAAATCGACCTTGCACGCACACAAATTCTACAGTCTACATTCAACTAAGAAAAAGAGCCTTCCCAAGGAAATACATTTTCGGGCCTACAATATTCAGCTAACATAAAAAATCACAAATAGGCCTTTTCTTGAACGTATATGCAAACCGGCCTTTACACGATTAAACATATAATTCTAAAATCACATTACAAGCATTACATTTCATAGTCATTTAAAGCATTACATTTCGTTACATGAATGAGCAAACCTACATGTGCAGACTTTAATATGGTGCATGTTTAATCCTAATTCATTACTTTATACATAAACTAATACATTCTGCATCACTTAAAGTACATCTTCGATTAAACTCTACTTTGGTCTACATAAACTACATGGTTACATTTCTAATCATGCTAATATATGCTATTTTAATGCTACATTCCTAAAGGTCACACGTTAAAACAGTCCTCTAAATATGCGGGTGCTGACTATCGGTGATTATGATGCACCCCTACAAATTTCAGAGTAACATGGCGCTCTATCAGGGTCTATATTCCAATGTAGGTAGCAGAAGGATCTGAAAGAACTAGAGTATCTACCAAATCCATAAAATCTGATCCATATGGTTCAGTGAAGAATTTGACCCATTCACCATCACTAACTTGGACTGGCTTGGACACAGAAATATGCCCCTTAAACTCAGAGATTAACTTCCAATTTCTCCTAGTATTGTTTACACTTGCAGCCTTTGGCAAGTCAATCCATAGTTGATCTGGAAGTAGCTTTTTTCATAAGGCTTTGATGTTTAGTTCTTCCCCTTTTCATTAGACTAATTATCTTACTCAACACTGTGGAGAAATATATAAAGAGAAAGCTAACCAGGCTATTTATTTCCATAGTGAGCTTGTATTTGAGCGACAATTTACTCACTGTAATCTTACCTTAGATGCCTGTGCTACCTGAGATCTCTTCCACAAAAAAGATTTCACATACTTTTCATACTGAACCATTTCCTTAATAGCCATTTTTAGGTTTTAACTTAGATTGGTTAACTTTCTTGTATTCCAATGTGCTTGGGCTCCTGGAAAATAAACTGTACTCCCATTCATGTTCCAGAAATATTCATCTAAGATGTCACAACTAGAAGATATTATTTTATAGTCACTATGTATGTTATCACCGGCTGTCTTTTTTGACAATAAACAAAAAGGTATAATATGAGGTTATTACATAATCTATTATAAACAACCCCGTGCTACAACAATGGGTGTAAATAGTAGGAATTTACCTTCCCAGGCTTCCATTTACGATGAAACGATCATGTTTCCTTAAAAAATCCAAGTGTAGCAATCCATGGTGACCAGCTTTGATACTTTTAAGGAATATAGGAAAATTCATATAAGTAGCTAGGCTTGCACTTTATCTGGAAATTAGGATAGGGCGAACAATAAAAGCCCCTTAAGATTACAGCATCACTTTCCTTAAGTGCATTAATAAACTTTAATCACATATATGGGTGACTTTTCCATGTGCCCCTCTACTCAAAGTCTAGATGAGTAAAATACGTCCCTTGGTACTTTAAGGTTCCAAACTTCTATGTCTTGACCCTAGAGTACCATGGGGGATCTTTAGAGAGATTCTAATTGTAAATTTATCCTCAGGGTCAATGCAGTGTAAAATAATGTTCTACTCCTTGGCAGAAATGGTTTGAAGTGCAAATCACAATAAAACTTAATGTCTATGTTGAAAAGAGACACAATGTAGTGAGATAAATTGGGCAAAAACAGTATTAAAATATAAGTAAATATCAAAATAATCATTTGTGTTACACAATACTTCTTTTTGTGAACATTTCCGTGCCAAAGCAATTTTGATAAATCAACTTTATGGGGCAGATTTACAAGCCCCCTGCGCCTCTTTTACGCCATCGTTGCTTCACATTTGTGACGCAGCGGCGGCGCAAAAGATGCACCATGGTGCGGGATATTTACAAAGTGACGCATCTCCCAGATGCGTCACGTTGTAAAGCCCTGCGCCAGAAGGAGGCGTTCCATCGCAGGGGGGGGGGGGTTCCGGCGCAGGAACGCCTCCCAAAAGTGGCTGAGTGAAATCTACAAGATTTCACTCAGTCACTTTTGGGTCCATGCTGAGTCAAAACCCTGTGCCTGCTTGAAGCAGGCATAAAGATTGACGCAGCATTGTGGAGCTAGGGCCCCCCAGAGCCTTGATGCAACTGCGTCGCGCTTGTGACGCAACTCCAGCAATGCGCCGCTTTTACGGCACAGAAGCGTGACGCATCTGTGCCGTTTTTGCCCCTTAGTGCGCCGCATTGTAAATGCGTCGCATCCAGGGTGGCGGAGCTGAGGCGCACAATAACTGGCGCATCCCTGCTGATATGCAGGGATGCGCCAGTTATTGTAAATCTGCCCCTGAGTATTTACCTTATAAAGGATAAAATGCATTTAGCAAAGAAACCATCAATTACTCTAACTTTAAAATCGCAAGGAAAAGAAATGTATTTCCTTGCACCCTTTTCCTATTGGATTGTAAATTACGACCTCGCGAGTTAAAACCTAGTTTAGGATGTAGTCCAATATTCCGTGTCCTAGGCTTTTGGTCAGATTTTCAGGCAAAAGAAGGTATCCAGCTTTGTAAATGCATTAATGAATGACCAGTGACCCACGTGCTAGTTGATAGTCTATTGTTCCTAGCTAGTGGGTTGTCCATTGTTCCTAGCGAGTGGTAGAAAGTTTTTAAAGCATGTTTGTTTATAAATGATTCCACTTTTCAGAAGCCTTCGGCGGTATTTTTTACCAATAGGCATTTTTAGATATTGCAATAGGGATAGCTCGTTTTTGAGTTCCTCTTAAACAGTATTCTATATAACATGATTTTTATTTTGTATTTTCATGTTTTATAGACAAAATTAGGTTACGGTGCCTGTGATGCACCTGTCCTATGGGGGTGTAAGGCAATTTGCACGGTGCTGCCAACACTGAACCTTCACGGGGGAGTTTGGAGGGTTGTGTGAAAAACAAGCTTGCAGTAGTGTGAGCTAGCTCCTCAGTGTGCGAGGGATGCTTCAACTTTTCTGTGCTGTACCGCTTCATCAGGGGTAGCAAGCGCTTTATACAGGGCCGGACTGGCTACCGAGCAGTTGTGTGTGCTGCCGAGCAGGGGGATATTTCTCCGTGGTATGGGCGTATTTCGTTGATGGGGACCTGCGTGCGCTTTGAAAAAAAAAAGCAAAACGAATTTCGTTTTGCACACACAGGTCCCCATCAACGAAATCATCCCCCTGCTCGGCAGCACACACAACTGCCCGGTAGCCAGTCCGGCCCTGGCTATATAAATACAAACCTTCTTTCCTCTTCTATCCTTCTGCTATCCTTCCGAATCCAAATAACTGGCTAACCTATCCACCACTTAAAATGTACTTGCATGTTTCACTATACTAATTCAACACTAATCCTCCATGGGTCGCGGAGTAGCGTGCTACTCTCCGAAAAAGCGATTTGACCCCTCGTCAAGGGGAGACGCTTCGTGGGGAACTTTGGACAGCCCTGGGGATACCTGCAGTGGGAGCAGGCACCAGGAGGCTCTGGGGATACCTGCAGTGGGAGCAGGCATCGGGACTCGGTGTCCCAGCAGCGAACGGAGCCGCGAGCAGGAGCGGCAGCCCCTCCCCCCTCCCCACCGGGACTTCAATTGCATCTCGCGCCTCCTGCTTCACGGGAGACGCTTCGTGGGGAACTTTGGACAGCCCTGGGGATACCTGCAGTGGGAGCAGGCACCAGGAGGCTCTGGGGATACCTGCAGTGGGAGCAGGCATCGGGACTCGGTGTCCCAGCAGCGAACGGAGCCGCGAGCAGGAGCGGCAGCCCCTCCCCCCTCCCCACCGGGACTTCAATTGCATCTCGCGCCTCCCGCTTCGCGGGAGACGCTTCGTGGGGAACTTTGGACAGCCCTGGGGATACCTGCAGTGGGAGCAGGCACCAGGAGGCTCTGGGGATACCTGCAGTGGGAGCAGGCATCGGGACTCGGTGTCCCAGCAGCGAACGGAGCCGCGAGCAGGAGCGGCAGCCCCTCCCCCCTCCCCATCGGGTCTATTTAGCCACATCAGGTGTCCCGCAACGCGGGACGCGCGCGGGTCGGCGCCGGGCTAAGCCCGGGCAAAGGGCGGGCCCTCTACGGCCCCCAGAGGCCAGAGGAGGATGGGATGGGCCACCCCACTTGATTCTTTCCAAGGAGGAGGTATAGAGTCGTTTTAATTTCTTATCTGTTTTGCACGGTACTGCCTATTGTCGCTTTTGGACTTTTGGAGTTTTGTCATTTCTATTAACCATGTCCATCTGGGAGGAGCTGAATGCCCTGTGTGGCACCAAGTATGTCCCGGACGTATTAACACCCCTTATTATAGGTAGAGACGCTGACTATCTAAACGGCACTCCTCGGGATGTACCTCTACCTTTTAATAAAGACCAATCTCAAGTCAATACACTGCCCCGGGGTCCAAATTGTAAAAGGAAGCACGATGAGGAAAAAGACAATGAGAACCAATCTAACGTTCAAAAATCGTGCACCAGCTCTACACCATCCCCCTCTAACCCAATTACATCAAAGGTGGATAAGGCTGTGTATAGAACAGATGATCCTTTATCGCCCCTCCAATTGTCCTTACTGGCTCAGTTTGAGCAATTGTTAATATCAGCCATATCACCCCTGGTTACAAAAATTAACGATCTAGGGGACAGGCTGACCAGTATTGAAAAAACACTTAAAAGGAACTCTCTACCAATCAACAAATCAGTTATACCTATTTGCCCTAATCCTCCCATCAACCACGAAAAGTCTAAGTCCACTGTATGTAGGAACGTCCAAACGCTAGAACTGCCTCTTACTACACCTATCCCAACTGGCCCTAAACTAACATCATATTCTGCATTAATACCTCATATACCGGCCAGGACCACTTTAGAAAGAAGGCATCGCATCAATTTACCTCCCGAAGCCGCCCCATACGTGACTGTCCTCTCTGGGGTCCCTGCACTTAGCCAGGGTAAACTCGAAACACACCAGGACCTGCTAAATAAGGTCATTTTCTGGCTAAAGCACAACAGACCCCTGCCACCTGACCTAGATGGTGGAATCCTGAGCGTCAGGAGGTTGGGGTGGCTAGGTACGTTGCCCAAAGACACCTCGGGGGACTTGGTGTTAATCAAATTTAAGAATAGGAACACTGTCCCCTACCTACGATTTTGCAAGCCAAAGGAAGGAGATGGCCCCATTTGCATTCGGGACTTGTTTGATTTCTATCCGAGCTTCCATTACCAAGACCAATGACAATGAACTATAATTCCTGGAGAAGGGGATTTTGTGTACTCTGTGCCATTAACCCCCTGGCCTCTAATCAGCCTTGAATATGCATGAACATTGAACATTGATTAGTTGATTCGTTACACTGATTTAATCCTGTTTTAATAGTCGATATTAACCTCGTAATGAAATGTTGAGATATTTATTTATGTATTGTTGTTGCTTTTATGGTTTTTTAAACTAAAATCGAATAAAGCTAATCTGATCTGATCACTGGGTAGTAAGCGCTATATAAATGCAATTACAATACAATACAATGCAATGCAATACGTCACGGACGTTTGCACAGCTCCTGCTCATTTTTAGGGAAATCTTGTATTGCTTAGGACCAGCCGCGGTCGGTAGGGGAGTACCTGCCAGGCGGTGACGTGGAGAGGGGGAGGGGCAGGGTGGGGGTTAGTAATGTATGGATAATGGAGGTTTGCAGGACTACTCTGCAGCACTTTTGTGAGTTAGTGATAGAAAACCTTGTCATTGTACTGTTGGCTTTGTCAGTTTGTTGAGCCGAGGCACATGTGTCTGAACATACTGCAACTCGCCTTCCCTGCTCCACTTCCAGGCTTTTTTTTTCAGTCCACCGGCAGTATTTTGAAAGGATGGCAGGAGTCCAAACGCGGCGGAAATAGAGCAGCCCTCCCAAATGTTACACCCAAAGAGCTCTTAGTTCAAGTATGACTGAAAATATTTTTGTTATGGTTTCAAGAGTCCAGCTAAGATTAATGGAAACAAAAAAATAAACAAAAGCAACATGTTTTCCCTATCCTGGCGTTCAGAGAACGGTTTCCCTTCCTCTTTGGCTCTCCATCAACTCGCTCTTTTTCTCCCTTTCCCTATAATGCTTACTTTTCTGTGCTAGGGTATTTGCATTCACACGCAAAGTGAATTTCGTCTGCACTCCCACCATATGGTGACTTCAGTTTCTATTTGTAAATCAATCTGTCCGCTCCCCTACAATGACGGCAGTGCATTAAGCTTTCTTTTTCCACAAACTAGCCTAGGAAAAAATTAGATTTGCAGCCTCTTGTTTATATTTCATTCATTGTTTTTTTATAGTACTTATAAAGTTACACAATGAGTTATTGATAACAAAGACAGGGATGTATGACGTTTCAACGCACACTTTTACAACGCACACCTTTACAACGCATTTTTACAACGCAACATCCATTACAACGCATTCCATTACAACGCATGCCATTACAACAAAATTTTAAAAACTACATTTACAATGCATTCCATTACAACGCATAATACCTTTACAACGCATACCATTACAACGCATTACATTACATTGCATGTTTGGTAAGTATTGGATAGTGTAGGGGTAACATTTACTATTCTAACTCCAGGGGGTGCAACAGTAGGGTAAGTGTTGGATAGTGTAGGGGTAAAAATTACTATTCTAACTCCAGGGGGTGCAACAGTAGGGTAAGTGTTGGATAGTGTAGGGGTAAAAATTACTATTCTAACTCCAGAGGGTGCAACAGAAGGGTAAGTGTTGTAATGGTATGCGTTGTAATGACTGAGTTGTAATGACATGCGTTGTAGTGGTGTGCGTTGTTGTGTCATGCGTTGTAATGGTTGCGTTGTAAATGCATGCGTTGTAATGGATGTTGCGTTGTAAAAGTTTCGTTGTAATGGTAGTGCGTTGTAAAAGTTGCGTTGTAAAGGTTGTTTCCCCAGAGACAGAGCAACACTGAGATGGCAGGGAGCACAGAGCGCGTGGCGAGATAGAGCAACAAGGAGACGGGTAGAAAAGCACATGGAAAGGCAGAGAAGCACAGAGACGTGGAGAGAAGAACACAAACGAGACAGCTGGAAAACACATGCATTCTGGCAGAGTGCTCAAATAAAAGGAAAAAAGTATCACTAAAATAAACATGCAATGTAAGGAGACAGTAATGAGTTCAAGCTCCAAGGGAGGGACACATTCAAAGGGGGGAAGTAAGCCCACACAAACCACCAAATAAAAAGGAAGTAAATGAGAGTGAGAATGAGGCAAATCACGGGTAAACAAAATGCCTCACAACAGACATCACATGCGTTGTCTTAGGCGAGAGCTAAAAACGGGTCACTTGAAAGGGGCCCTTGGAGCCCATGACAACTGATCCTTAAATGAAGCCCTGGTGTGCAGGCGCTAGTAGTCCTGATTGAAATTTACATAATTTGAAAGAAGGAGTAGTTTAGTGCATGGAGTCTTGACAGTGCCAGGACCTTCCCCAAGACTGTTCCAGTCTTGACAGAAAGAGTGCGAGACAGTAACAGCTAATTAAATAAGAGCAATTAATATTAATAAAAGTACTGTTTCTGAACACTGCATTGTAAAACACAATAGTGTAGTACGAAAACGGGAAAATAAAAATATTTCTGGTTTCTTTTAGCTACTTTTTTCTAGTCACAGCAGAACAACTTGGGAGGAGCTGTACAGAGCAGAGTCACTGATGAAACAACGATATTCATTTTGTTGACCTCTGAAGGATGAAACGTTGCATCAACTTATTTTTCGGCATTTCACATCTGCAGCTCGCAGTCTGCAGACAGATTTTCTGCAACAGATGCATTGATCTAATCTGCTTTTTTACCAGCTTCAATCCATGTACAGGCATGGGTGGAAATAAAGCATGTTCTTACCTTTATGAGCTTATAAATTAGGGTACAATTACACATAGCTAGCACACGTTCTGAACTCTTAAAGTCTGTGTCATGTGAGTATGTACCTCGGGAGATGGTAGCCCATCCCAAAGAAGAAGGAAAACTGAATTCTGTCCTTCGCTAAACCACCACTGGTGAAGAAAACGTTCAGATGCTACAAGACATTGTTATGCAGTTGATATTTTTGATAGGACCTGATATCTCTGATTGACCATCTCGAATAAGGCATCCCACCCGGGGATACTTCTGTCTGATTTTATTATCATGTGAGGAGGATCAGAACTGAATATTGCTAGATCAGTAGTTCTTAACCTCCTGACTTATGTGGACCCCACTTAGTCATTACAGGAACCTGGGGACCACCAATAATAAATCATCATGAGACCTTGAGGACTCCCACTGAGTCATTACTCAAAGCAGGGGACCCCTGCCTAAGCATTTCCGATGATTTGAACCGCAAAACAATCCACAAAAAAATGTAGAAACAAGCATCCATCAAACAAACAATAAATGATGAAACATTATTACATCAACATGTAAATTTCAATAGGAAGGTTGAGCTTTTCTAAATTCAAACAAGGCCACTCGTTGTCCATACTATTATATTCTGTTTGATGCACTTGCTTTGCTCCCTCGAAACAAGGAGGATACTAATGTAATGTTTGCCTCTAATTTTAAATTCCTTCACATTTACAAAACGTTTTAAAATATTCAATTGTACATTTCGATTCTATATTTATATAGACTTTAATAATCTGTTGATATTATTTCATTTTCTAAGCAGTCGGGGACCACCTAAATTGGCTTCGCTGACTCCCAGGTGCCCTTGGACCAAAGGTTAAGAAACGCTGTGCTAGACCATTCCAAGCCTCCGCATCATATATTATCTTCTCTGTTCAACTGGATTTAAGCTTCACAGGTGAGACGTCATGCTTTTGCCAGAAAATCGTGGAAATGTCAGATGCACAGTGGGCATGGGAACATTTTCTAAACTGAACTGGAAAGACTGATGATCATGCGGGCCATGGTTCTCAGAGATATTTGAGGGGAGAAGAGACCTTTAACTTCTTTGTATACTCCACTTGCTTAACATAAGCTTAAGGAGGCAGACATGGACAGAATCTGCAACACCACCATGTGGGTGAAAAACAGTGGATTATGAACGATTTTTGGATAACCCAAAGTCCTTTCAAATAGTAGTGGTGTAACCAACATCAGCAGAGAGATGGTCCTGGTCTTTATTCATAAACCTAATCTCATCCATGTAAATGATCAGATGGTTGGAAATAAACCCTTGTGGGCCAGGTGGCACAACTTGTCTTTGTTGCGGACCCATTCATAGGAGTGAGCCAGAGTTTTTCTGCAATCAAAACCAAACAAGGAGCAACATAAATTAATTTGAAGTCTCCCGCCATCAGCAGACCCTACAGGTCGAAAGTGAAAAGGGCCCAGTTGTGAAGGGAGCACCTCCATTGACCTGCCAGTGGAAGATACAGCAGAAGTGCCATAAGATGTATAACATGAACAATAGAAAAAAGGAAAGTGCGGTGGTGCCCATCTGCTACAATCCCTGGCGTGAAACTGGCCTGAGCAGTGGCATGGGAAGGCACGTTTGAAAGATTCGCCATTGAATTCTTCTGCCACTTGGAAAGTCATCATACCAACAGTATTGTTTGTACGCGACTAGCTCAGGATTATGACACCAACATTGGCCCGGAGAAAAACCTGCCAACAAAATTTACTGCAAAAAGCAGATTTGGCTTTCTCAAGCTCATTGAAGGAGCGAACAGATTGAGTCAGGTTAGTGAGTATTTATAAAGGCAATGCAGAGCTTTCCCTCTGTTTCTATCTGCTTCTAGGCAGAACTGCTTGATCACTATTACTGACACAATCAAATAAATGTGAAGGAGGAGGTCTTCCAGGAGACAAAGCGATGCTTGCCTCATGGATGAAAGGGCATGCATTATGGACCCATTGAGTTATTGCCTCTGTATCCTGAGCCACAACAGATTTAATTAGATAAACTAAAACATGTCCCTAAAGAAAGCTTCCACAGCCTTTCTTGCACTGCTTTTAGAGACCCTTCCGAACCATTCCTGTAATCTGTGGCTGAGTTTATCAAATAAAGAATGCTGCAATACAAACTAAGACCCATTTACAACTTGGATTCATTTAATAATTAATGTGGAATGTTCTGGTCCTTCTAAGATGATTTTCAAAGAAATTCCTTAAATTATAAAGAACAATGGAGCTTTTATTTGAGTGCCAGAGGTTTTTTGGGGAGCGTGCTTAATTTGTTAAAATATAGGTGCCAGGGCCATTGCTAGGAGGACGATGCAAACGTGCACAATCGAATGCCCCTGCCAGCATTGCCAATGACAGTTTTAACACAACTACTAACCATCACACTTCTACAAGTGCTACAATTCAGACTACTCCAGGTCGTCCAAAGCTGTAAGAATGGCTTGGGCGACAGGTATTAGTCATTTTAATGTAAACTGAAATATTAAACAGCTGTTGTTGTGCTCATCACTAAATTAGACCAACAGCACCACCATGTGGCACACTGTCATAAGTGCCGGCGTTGATATTAACGTGCCTGTGCTGAGCAACGGAAACCACTGGCACAAATTAAGCACTGTTGAGGAGAAATAACAAAACATTTAATTATCTTTATGAGACTGTTAGGTAATGGACTATCCAGTAATGTCAATATACTCAAAGAAAATTAGGAGGAACCCTCCTCTTCAGAATAAAATGAACGCTGAGGTGAAAGATTGAGAAGCCTGCTGCATAGTAGCAAAACATGGATTGTGCAGGCATAGATGGATGAGTCCTGTTGTGGATAGCAAGCAAAGCCCTTGAAGGCAAAGGTTTGATGCTGGGGTAACCATCATTGTCTGAAGATAAGGACTGTACTTAAACAGAGGGCAGCCTACGTATGGCAGACTAAACGGGACCTGTTGGAGAGGGAAGTGTGCAATCCCAGGATGAAGAAAGTTTACTTATATGGCAAAGCAGTAGTCTCTGGAAGCCATGTACCCTCGAAGCAGTTGGACGAGGGGGTTGCCCATCCCATGTGAGCCGCCACACACAAATATTCTATTATTTTCAACGTTTAGTTTGCATATCCATTGACTCACAATTTATTCCCATTTTACTGTAGGACAGGGCCGCTCTCAGATGGCATCATATAGTGGTCGTGGCCCATCATTGCAAGTGAAATTATGATGAGCAGGGACAATGTGGCCTCCTACAGCCCACCACAATGCTGTAGAGGGAACGTTAGGCTGACTAATCTCCTGTACCCTGGATGCCTATTGCGATTTGTGTACCTAAGTCCTCGGAACCCGTACTTTATCCATAATTTGAGAGGGAACCAAGAACTGCTCCTCGGACTTCGATGGTATGCTGGGTAGGCCTCCCTAGCAAATCGTCACACTGTTCTCATGCTAAGTATTGTATTAAAGAGTCTAAGAGCAGCGTTGTAATGGGCTGCCAGGGCTGTAGAGGTATGGAAACTAGCGCGCCAAGACAGACGTTTTGTGATAGGGATCGCCTCTGCAGTAAAGATTACTTCAAAGTGACCAATCACTGTGTGGCTTTATGTTGAAGTCACCCAATGACATAGTGATGGTCAGGTCTGGTTCTTGGTTTGGTTGTGTGCTCCTTCCCTTCACGCCCAGCATCACTGACAGCCATGCCTGTAAGGGTGTGGAGGTCTGAGAAGCAGCCTTTGTTGTTGTGTTTCACCTCTGTTGTTTCTGGGATCGCTGAGCATGTGTTTATGGCCTGCCTGAGGCAAAACTCACTTCAGTGCATACAAGTTCAACAACTACAACTAAAGGAGTTGTACCGTTCCAGCATTTGGAGGAATAAGAAATCAGTTCCCTCCCTGACTATTTGGTTTGGTGAAAATTGGCTGGTTTGGGGGTCACCTATTGGTGCTAATCAAATAAGTCATAATTGACTTAATATTAAAAAATAAAATAACTGAAATGAGGGACCATATGTCTCATTAAGAAAGTAATTTCCCACAGTGGCATATATCTAATGTATTGTTTTCTTACTTGCCAGATGTTTCAAAAATGTGCCCACCTCTCCACAACCATATGAAACGCCCTTGGGTCCGTCTTTCTTGCTTGTAGGCTTTGTGACAGTCATGAACAATTTCTTGTTATTCCCCACCACTTTCAAAAGTAACCATCTGTCAGTGGTAAATCCACCCGCCCAGCAGGGACAGACTGGTGAATTTTTAGGAATCAATGACATAGGTCATTAACAATCGGATCATAAGTCTGCAAAGGATTCGTCTAATTTGGATCATAAGAAGTCATCAAGACAATCACATAAACCAATACAAGTTTTGATATCTAAAAAAGATCTAGCCGCCCAGGTCCAATTACTACCTGTATCCCTCTGTGGAAGAATGTGCACTGCACAACTAGCACTGCTGCGGTTTGCCATGCATTTGGCTGCAACAGTTTGCTTTGATGATGGATCAGTGATATTATGTTTTGGTTTACAGGCACATATGTGCAAGTGACCAGGTTAGAAGACAATGGGTCATATTGAGAAGACCAACGCATTACATTTGATCCTAGCTCTAAATGGGTGATACCTAGTTGAAGTTCATAAATCTGTTGCAGCTTTCAGTCCACTCACGCTCTTATTCTTTGTGGTTCATTATGTAGATCTGGGACATGCATTTACTACCCCGGTGGATTATATGAATGTATGAAGCTTATCTCTTATTTATTTGTCACAACATCTTAGATCCATTTACATTTCTCTGTTATATACATACTAACACTTGTTTGCATTGCTTCCATCCTCTAATCCTTGCCCCCAATAACGAATAGGTCTTGAACTTCAAACAGCTTTCACTGGTGTATAGTGAGCAAAGAAACACATTTCCCGGCAATAAAGACATTGCTGTTCATAATAGCAAAATAAAGGTTTGCAAACCAGAATTCACAACAATGATTTCCATACCAATTGGGATAAAATGCCATGAAAACTCGATATTTAAACCAAACACATTTCCTGTGATCACGCCGAAAATGTGCTAAAATTGCAAGTAAAAGACGGTAGCCTATGGACTGTTATTTACTGACAAAACCAGGTGTAAATTACTTCTGACATTCAAATGTGAAGTTACACTATAAAGCAGAAATTCTACCGTTAGAATGAAGTTGGTAAAAAACATAGTTGTTTTTATGTTTCTCACGTAGGTTGTTGAAATATAAAAATCTTTGCAGAAGAAAGAAGCTGGATGTAGACACTTCAAATTACCTCAGATATTCCGCAACATTGCCCTTGGAATTCAAACTTGTTATTTTGAGAATAATAAAAGGGTACTAAATATTGTGCGTTCTACGGCGGAACTTAGTACTCCTCTTTTCTCTGAAATTAATGAAAACAATGGTAATAATTATGAATCTCAAATAAACGAGAGCGGCCCTTACACACCAAAGGAATAGGGCACCAATTAGACTTTAGCCAAAAAAGTAATCCCCTTTGGATAACTTAAAACATCATAACATGTACACCCAACCATACAACTGTATCACCAGAACATAACACCACCACATCAAAAAGGCCAAGTGTTAAGAAAATACATTTTTTTTAAATCACTTATTTTATTAAGAATCAAACCAAACATCTGGTCACAGATAAAAATATTTGCAACAAAATATTAAAAAGTTATTTTACTTTTCATCAGAATAAAAACATCACATATCACAGATATTGAACATACAATTCAAACCAAATCATCCAGTGCAAAATTGGTAGAACCTGCAAGACAAATAGTTCTAGTCATGGAAAAGACAAACACATCAGACCAAGATCATTTGTTAAATTTTTGATTTTTGTCTAGATATTTCGATAATCATAACAAATGTCTCAACAGTCTAGAATTGGCCTTCCTATTAAAAAAGCATTGGCGCGTTTCGGTGGTTGTAATTTTTTAAACGCCACCTTCTTCAGGACAAGAGACGATATCTCCCAAACTTTAAAACCGAATCTGTACATAATTTTCAACATAAAAAAACCTGTGGTTGGTGTCAAGGTAAATAAGGTGGCTGGAATATTAGCAGTAAGACCACATAATGGACCTGAGTTATAAAAACAGGACAGAATAATGATTAATGTTCTGTTTTTGTATTTTTTTAGTACAGAGGCAAATAACTGCCTTAATCCAACTATCTGGTTTAGGAAATAAAGAGGTTGGAGGTAAAAGAGTCTTTCTCCCTATATAACAATAGCCTATTTTGGAGGATATACTGTATCTACAATAAGATGATGATACAGTTTGTTCTGATTGATTTCACAGAACATAAGGTGTGTCCAACTGAAAAAGAGAAGGAGACTTTTTTCATCCCCGAAAGTGTTGCGATAAGGTTTCACCTATCGTTTGTATCTGACAGACATCTAGGATACAGAAAAGGTATCTGGATGCCGGTTCCAAATTAATAGTTGATGTTACTGTGGAGGTATATGTGTATTTGTGATATTAAGACACAGGTAGCGTCAGGTATATGTGGGAGACAGATACCTTAAATGATGAGTGTAAGGGTACTCCTGTGACCCGAAGTTTTGCTTTCGTAAAGATCCCTAACTATTGCTACCTATAGTATGTTTCATGTATGAAAGTGGAAAATAGTTGTGATGAGTATCACCCGAATGTATACACTGTGTATATCTATCAGGGGCTAACTGTTATTTATTATTTCTTTTTTATGTTGAAAATTATGTACAGATTCGGTTTGAAGTTTTGGAGATATCACCTCTTGTCCTGAAGAAGGTGGCGTTTAAATAATTACAACCACCGAAACGCGCCAATGCTTTTTTAATAGGAAGGCACATTCTAGACTGTTGAGACATTTGTATGATTATTGAAATATCTAGACAAAAATCAAATAATTATAAAGACATTGTTTTATTATAACAATTTGATTGCTCAATGTAAATGACTTTGAGCTACAGAAAACTAGCATTATAGCCTCACTTTGAGAGCATCTTTCGTAACTAGCAATTATAATCTTGCTATGTTTTTAGGGTCGAGCCTGCGCAAGCCATGAGTTACAGCATGCACTCTTGCTGTGAGACACATATGTAAATGTAAAGGGCATGGAGCCCCCCCATTTCGTACCATTTGCTGGCTCGCATGGCATTCTTCTTTATAACCTCATAATTGGTCATTGCAGGCGAAGCATAATTTCCGTTGCTTTTTGTGGAGCATGGACCTAGCACGGTTTGATTCAACTTAATCGGTGCCCGCCCACTGCTCCAGATGCGACTGAGGTACTATTTCGTTCTTTTTAACTTCTAGTGTCCTGCAAACAGAAGGCAGCAGCACCCACAGTGTGAACTCATATATCATGAAGATATATGAGTATGGGAACAGAACTGTACTTAACCCTGTTTCAGGAAAAGTACACTCGCTTTTCACGCGAGGCCAGCATTATTGACAAGTCATTGAGCCCTTTCAAGCATTTTCAAGGTCAGACCGCAGATTATTTTTTGAAGATCAGTGTGACTGGGAAAAACACGGCTAGCAGGGCAAACAAAATTGCAAAGTTTTATTTTCTACACTTAACTTTCATTTTGCCAAGTCTTTTCTCACTTTTCGGACTCGTGTTTTGTTTTTGCTGGTGGGCGCTGTTCTCTATAGATGACAATAATGATCTTGTTCTAAATATTGCAAAGCGACATTGTTTCTTTATGTCTAATTTCTGAAATGATGCCTTAACACATAATAGTGCAGTACACCCCTATCCACGCCACTCCAATACCCCCCACCAGGGCCGGACTGACTACCGGGCAGTTTGGAATGCTGCCGAGCTGGGGGCTGATTTCACTGCGGTGGGGGCTGATTTTGTTCATGGAGACCTGCGTGTGCTTCGAAATAATTACAGCAAAACGAATTTCGTTTAGCACACGCAGGTCTCCATGAACGAAATCAGCCCCCAGCTCAGCAGCATTCCAAACAGCCCGGTTGTCAGTCCGGCCCTGCACCCCACCCCACCCCACCCCACACCAATCATGCCCATCCAATTCACTCACCCCAATCCAATCCATCTCACGCCAATTCACCCCACCCATTCCACTCCAGTCCAATCCAACCCAATCCACCCTACTCCCACTGAATCCACCCCACTCCAATCCATCACAATCCATTCCACCCCAATCCACCCCACTCCAATCCAAGCCACACCAATCTTATCCACACCACTCCAATCCAATCACCCCACTCCAATTCAATCCATCCCAACCCAATCCACCCACCCCAATCAAATCAACCTCACCTCAATCCAGCCCACTTTACCCCAATCAAATACACCTCACCTCAATCCAGTCCACCTCACCCCAATCAAATACACCTCACCCCAATCCAATCTGCCCCACTCCAAACCAACCCACTCCAATTCTTTACACCCCCACTCCACCCCACCCTACCCCACTCCAATCCATCCCATCCTACCGCTCTCCAATCCATTCCATCCCACTTCAAACCCCCACCCCACTCCAAACCCCCCACCCCACCCCTCCCCAAACCAATCCACCCCACTCTACCCCAATCCAACCCACTCTACCCCAATCCAATCCACCCCACTCTACCCCAATCCAATCCACCCCACTCTACCCTAATCCAATCCACCCCACTCTACCCCAATCCAATCTAACCCACTCTACCTCAATCCACTCTACTTCACTCCACCCAACTCCACTCTACGGCATTCTCCACCACTGAACTCTAAATCACCGCTACTTCACTCTAAGAAATTCTAATCCCCATACTCCACTCTAAAACGCTCTACTCCAACAACTCCACTCTACAACAATCTAGTCCCCCTACTCTACTCTACTCCCCGTACTCCACTCTTCAACATTGTACTCCTCCTACTCCACTCTGTGACACTCCACGCCACTAACATTTAGCCTTACTGAAGAGAAGCCACGCTGTGTACAGCATTGCTAAAACACATTGCTAAAGCCCATAGCTCTCGCATGGGCAAGACATATTGGATTTGCCAATGCTTGTTTAAAGTTGCAATGCCTTTAGAAATGCATTACATGTATGAAAACATTTAGATGAACAAAATGGCATGATCACACATATGTCTGAACTATAAAGGTTTCTGAATTCATTTTCACTTGTTTTTCAGAGATAAAAACACCATAAGAGAGATTTATGCAATTTAATGATTGTAATTGCTTACCTCTGTTTGCTTCATCTGAATAAGTTAGTCATGTTGGTTAGTGTATGATTTAAATTTCTATTTGTGTGTATAGTTCACTCCTTACATCTCAATTTAAACATGGTTAGAAGATAACTGGCAAGAGGAAGTCTATTTTTTACATGATTGTGTGCCTTACATAGGCAGATAGGTGACTATTGGCCCACCCTGTAAAGAGTATTTATAAGTTAGTCACTAAACCTTAAAGGTCCAAACTTTTTATTGATTTTGAGGGTATGCCGTAAAATAATATACAAATTCCATATCATGGTATAAGTAATTGAAACATGAAGTGGTATATTAGAAACTTAAGGTAAGCCACTGAGACGACTGATTAGGCTAAAACATTACTTATGAGAAGGGAAAAGATGGGAAAAGAGAAGTGTGCAAGGAAGAAATAAAATCCATGGTCTATACAGAGGGGTATGGGGGCAGGAAGGAATATGAGAGTAATATAATAGACTGAGCGGCAGGAGTATAGAAGGTGCTGACAGTGTGAGTACACAAGCTTCGTCGTTTGCTAGCTGTGGTACATCGGTGAATTATGTACTATGTAGATCGTGGTGGCTATGCTGGGGTATCTGTTGAGGGGATGTTTCAGGGTGGTTTGATTTTCTGAATATAAAGACCCAGTCTGTTCCATACTTGGAGTGGGTCCTGGGTCTGAAAGTTATTATTAAATAATTAATTATCCACAATTCTTGCGAACATAACGTATATTTTTTAAATGGCATGTTCACCCAGGTCAACCTAATTTTGACATAACAGATTTTTATTATTAACCATCCATTAGCCCAATAAGTCACCGAACCTGGATGAGCCATTCATGTGTTTCATACCAGACCGAGTTAACAGATGGAAGAAGTGAATAACTGGACTGCAGCTTGGTAAAGTACCTCAGCTAGTTAAATCACTAATACGGAGTCTGTGAAATCACAAAGCTGCACTCTGAATCTCGCCATGGGTGCTTCAACATTTCATCCTTTCGCAGTTGACAAAGGTGTATGAATTCTGAATGGATATCGAGTGCTTATGAATAAATAAGCCTAAAGGTCATGTGCCCAGATGGATATAACATTTTCAATAAAGACAAAAATAAATCAGAATCAGGCCAGAACTTAATGAGGATACACTATTGTAAATATGTATATACTGGAAGAAAGGAAGGCGAAGTCACGATAATGTTCGTTAAACCACGCAACATTCACACTATAAGAAGGTAAACATGTAATTTTCATATGAACAAAAAACAGTCACTAACTGGAATGTTTAGCTGTGTTTACATCGGCGACATTTGGAATTTGCCTGGTGCAATTATATTTAATAGCTACTAAAATAATATTTTAAAAAAACAACAACATAGCAACTGGAACAGCAAAGCATTTCTCTTTCTATTTTTCCTTATGCAGTCCAAAAAGAGATGTGCTAAAGATTTTTGATGAGAATCTTAAAGGATTCTGAAGAAAAAAGATATTTATAATCTATTTACTTACTTAAAATGTTGTTCAAAGGAGGCCATGGCCTTTCAGGCTCTCAGTGCACAGTACCTACATTTTCTATTTTTTTATTTTATTGATTTTCTTGCAAACCATAAAACTGGATTACACTATGTGAATCAGCACAGTACATAAAAAAGAGTCACAACAGAGCATTTCTATGAGAAGAGGCCTGTCAATTAATGCATTTGGCATACGTTTCCCTGGTATTCCGTGTTTCCCAAGCCCCAATTAACGCATAATCCACTCCCTTCCCTTAGACTTTTATAGAATTCAACAGTTGCTCCATGCAACCACCCCTATGCAACACTCTCAGGTATCTTTCCACATGGCCCAGATAGTACCCCTCATTTTGGGGTAGCTACAGCCCTCGCATGTAGGACAAAAATAGTGTTAACAAAACTTAGGCCCAGGAAAAAAATTACACACATCTATGGATAACAGTTAGTACTGAACTGAAGCTATACATTTTAATTTCAGAGTTAACTTTCAACATTGATAGGATGCACATCCTTCCCTAAACAGCAAGGGGGTATGAGTTTTTAAAAATCCCATAGACCACCACTGATCTTGATTAAACCTGGAGGCTATTTTTAAAACATTAGGGTCTAATTAGTTTTATAAACTCCACTTCATAGCATGCAGAAACCTATTTAGATCGAATAGGTTCCATGAACTCCATTAACAGGGTTACCATCCTAGACACCATTATCAAGCCACATAACTAGCAATGGTAAAGGAATAATCTGTGAAAAAGACAACAATATCGTAGTAATTTAACCATTTAACAAACACTTTGAGGGATCTGTTCTATTTGTCAAATGGATGTGTAGACAAATACCAAGGCACACGATTAAGGTAAAGACAAACTTTGTATAAGAAGACACATTTTTTTCACATTTCATAAAACTTTGTTCGGCCAACGCATCCATAAAAGTTCAAGCATACAATAAAATAAGACACATTATCAAGTTTTGCCAGGGCACTGACTACGGCCAAGCACAACATATGCTTTATACATTTAAAGACAACTCTGTTCTAAAATCCCCTTTTCTGCAATTTCACAAATAAATATCACACTAGCCATCATCTTTGTGTGCTGCCCATTCGACATGTAAGGCTGGCATTTCTGTGCTAGAATTAGTGTGTGATGTAAACATTCTTTTGCACCAAAATATATCAGACTTACACACAGATGCAATCAAATTTACTAACAAAATGATGATCACTCATTACACCTCATTATAATGTTTTGCAATTTTATCGGTTAGGAAATAAAAAATAAATGCATGACATATCGAGCCTCTTTGTACACATGGCAAATTATACATTTGAAAGTACTTTGAATGAACTCCATGATGATCAAAATTAAGAAGTGAAGGCACTATTGCACTTACATGGTCTCAACCTCATCCTCTGGGCCTTGTACTTGGCCGATTACCGTCCCTTGTCTTGTATTTTTAACCCAGCCAACCACTCCAAGTTTTCTAGCTTCATCTTCAGTGTACTACAGAATAATTGGAAATTGATGAGAAATATGCAGATAAAGAAAATTAAACATTGCATTATTAGGCTAAAGCACAACACTAGTCACACATACAAAAAAACGTAAATAAAAATAGACTTAAAATACAAAACAACACACATACAATAGTCATCAAGCACAACTTATATCACACATCGTGGCGGTAACCAATCTGTAGTTATAGTTAGTATTCCCAGAGAGAAGAATTCCGCATACTTTTGGTCGCTAATAACTTTGCCCCTATTTGACAAATCTCCCCGAAATTTTGCAAACCTATTCCTTTTTCTACATTGGCATTTGATGCAAAGTTTTCCGGAGATTCGCCGAGATGCGTTATTCCGTAAACTTTTTTTGTTTTAATTATTTTATTTTTGCTGGTCAGCATAAGAAAAAACAAACAAGCATTTACAATGCAATGGTCTCGGCATTATTAAAGGTAGAGCTATTGGCATTGCTCATGACATTTTTTTCATTTTTTTAAAAACATAAATAAATGGTATTGTCATTTACAATGGCAATAGGTGACCATTAGAGAGTAGTAGAGAGTATTCGCGGACACAGAGCCACACACACAGACAGAGCCGCGCACACACACACACAGATAGAGCCGTGCACACACACACAGACAGAGCCACGCATACACACACACACAGACAGAGCCACGCACACACACACAGACAGAGCCACGCACACACACAGACAGAGCCACGCACACACAGAGACAGAGCCACGCACACACACAGACAGAGCCACGCACACACACAGACAGAGCCACGCACACACACAGACAGGGCCACGCACACACAGACAGAGCCACGCACACAGAGGCACAGAAAAACCGGGATGACAAGCAGGGAACAGAGGCACAGAAAAACCGGGGGAACAGAGGCACAGAAAAATCGGGGGAACAGAGGCACAGAAAAACCGGGATGACAAGCAGGGAACAGAGGCACAGAAAAACCGGGATGACAAGCAGGGAACAGAGACACATAAAAAACGGGATGACAAGCAGGGAACAGAGGCACCGAAAAACCGGGGGAACAGAGGCACAGAAAATCCGGGATGACAAGCAGGGAACAGAGGCACAGAAAAACCGGGATGACAAGCAGGGAACAGAGGCACAGAAAAACCGGGATGACAAGCAGGGAACAGAGGCACAGAAAAACCGGGGGAACTGAGGCACAGAAAATCCGGGATGACAAGCAGGGAACAGAGGCACAGAAAAACCGGGAAGCAAGCAGGGAACAGAGGCACAGAAAAACCGGGGGAACAGAGGCACAGAAAAAACAGGGGAACAGAGGCACAGAAAAACCGGGATGGTTCAGGGGGAAGACATCATATGTTCTCAGTCTGCCAATGGAGTGGAGTGGCATATGCCACTACAATGCAAGCTTTAGACTCTCTACACAACAAAAACTGCTCTAGCTTTTGACCAGGGTTGCCTGCCTGGTAATCTGTGATGCCATCTTCAGTTCCCGGCTTGCACCACAAGCTCTGCGAAGCCCATTTTACCAAAAGTGATTTCATCTTATAAATAGGGAGTGCAACTTTCCACTGTGGACAAAGTTGCAAAGTTGGACCTCAGGCTGCTACAGCACCTCCACAGAGTCAAAACTCGGCAGGGCTGAGATTTCCCTGACAATCTGCGGATTACTTTATTAAATCCCAACCGCTCCCCCAACGTCCACAATCCAACTAGCCCCCTCAACCACTGACAACAGCAGATTCCTCCCCATAGGGATCACATTTGTTCCTTATGTAGCACTTCTCTGTAGCCTGATACATCCATTAATTTTTTATATCGACCAATCTCCATTTCAGTTCAAGCAGCTCCTGCTTATCTGAAGGAGCTACGACTGTGTACCGAGGTCCCTCTGCACAAACAGCAGTATTTACAGCTGTAAGTGATTAACACATATTAGCATTAATAAATACCAGTAGCGCGCGCTGAAACTAAACAAGGAGTGAAAAGCGCAAATCGGCCACAGGCGCTTGCCACTGAATATTATAGTGACATCCGGGAATAAAAATGCAAATCTGCTACTTTATGGAAGGCGGTTTTGCAATATGTGTTAACGACAGCACAACAGCTGCTCCCAGAAGTTTTGCCAGTGGCGCATTTCTCAGCCAACGATGACAAATGACGCTCTGCGCGCTCGGATCAATATTTAAAAGGGCGGAAAAGTAAAACTGCAAAGCTCACAGTGTGGCGCGAGGCTGAGTGAAGAGGGCCCGCGGCAAAGCGCGCGAGACATGCCACGGGTGCACATAAACATAATACAGATACAGCAGCAGCACCGAGGTGAAGCGCCCCCCTACCTGTGCCAAGACATCGCCAGGTCTGCGGAGCGCCCGCAAGGCGCCGATCAGGGAGATCCCAGACTGCGGCAGGCTCCGACAAGGGGAGGGGGAGGGAGGAAGGAAGGGGGAGGCACCAGAGGGAAAGAGAAGAGGTGGGAAGAGACGGGGCAGGAGGAGGACACCAGGGGAGGAATCGTGAAGAGAAGCGCCAGCCATTTGCATTTAAGCCCCATCCTTCTCAGACGGGGGGGGGTGTTTTTTCATGATGACGTCACAGCGAGAAAGAAACGAAAAAACATGCACCCGAATCTGGAAAAGACAGGGCTTAAAGGGAGTGACGCCCCTCTCCTCCAATGGCTGGCCAGTATTTATGAGGCCAGCCAATGGAGAAGAGGGGCGGGTAAATGCCCCGTACTAAGAAACATTAAATCTTCAGACCGAACTGCGCAAGCGCAGCCTACGTTCCTCGACCTAAAAAGGAAACACACTGGCAAAGGCACATATTGTCACATAACATGGGCCCATAACAGACCTGATATTAGTATATCATCTTCGTGGCCCACCCATCACAGACAGGAAAAAAAACATGTATTGTCCCATATCACCACATTTCAACTCCACCTCCCTCCAGCATCCAGTAATAGCTTTGACATAGATCATGCATAAGTATCAGGAGACATTTGTGGGAACTCTGTAGCAGCATCGGATGGGGTACTGAGATAATGAACAAAGGGTTCCCAGAAGTCCCTGGGTCAGGAAGCTTGCAGTATCTCCTCTGCATATGTCTCCAGCGTCTCCTTGCAGTATGTCATGTCTGATATCCAATCTTTGAAATGCGGTGGGCGCTTGTCGCCCCATCTTATTGCTACCCTGCGTTTGGCCAGCAACAGAGCAACTGCCAGCAGCTTCCGTTTCTTGGCCAGTTTCAGCCTGTGGTTCCCTAGTAAGCATATTTGAGGAGTATTTGGGATGGGTTCAGAGAGCATGGTCGTGAGAGTGTTTGTAATTTCTTGCCAGTAGGCTTGAAGTGGTGGGCATGACCATGCCATGTGCAGGAAGTCTGCGCGTAATAAAAATATAATTGGAGATCCGGTGCCCCAAACCCCCCTAGAAGATATGGTTTGGTGAAAGTTTTCCAGCCCACTCTCGCCTGTTTCCCAGCCCATGTAAGTAGTTGCATGGCTGATCTCAATTTGGAAAAAAAGCTTGTGTAAGCCATATTGGGATATTCATAAATAAATATAGAAATTTTAGTAGAACTACCATTTTTTTGTATAGCGATCCTATCTGCTAGAGATAGTGGCAATCTTATCCAGGGGTCCACTTGTTCCTCTAGTTTCATTATGGCCCTACCGTAGTTTTCCCTAATCACCGTTTCGGGATCACAGTGTATCCATATACCAAGATATTTCAACTGGGTCAGTATGCTATTGGAGTGGAAATTCCAGATCAGGTTGGGTTGTGGCGGGCGTGAGTGGTATAACCATTTATTTATCCCAATTGATTCCTAGTCCCGCGGATTGTTCAAATCGAATGTATTCCCTGATGTGCGAGTTTAAGTGTAGATTCAAGTGGCGTGTGTAAAGAACCATGTCATCTGCATAGAGAGATCTGCTGATTGGGCAGAGGTAATATTGCAGGGCAGACTCCGGGTGTAATTGGCGAATATTACAGGCCAGGGGCTCTAGCGCTAACGTAAAGAGAAGTGGCGAGATCGGGCACCCTTGCTGTGTTCCACGACTGATGTTGATTGGGGTGGAAGTGTTCCATCGCAGGAAGGGTTCTGGGAATCCCATCCGGCGAAGGACAGTTAGCATGAACACCCACTCCACAGAGTCGACATTTTTCCACTGTATGCCACTACACTCTATGCTATTCCATAGTATGCCACACCAGTGTATGCTATTCCACTCAACTCCACACTGTTCCACTGATGTCACTCCACTGTAATCTAATACACTTTACGGCAACTCACTCTGCGCTATTCAACTCTATGCCACTTCATTGTACACCACTCCACTGTACATTACTACACTCCATGTCACTGTACTATATGCTATTCCACTCTAACCTACTTCACTGTATGCCATTCCATGCAATTCCACTGTACGCTCCTCCACTGTATGCACCTCTACGCCATTCCACTGTATGCCACCCCACTGTACGTTATTCAACTTAAAGCCACTCCACTGTATGCTATCCCACTCTATGCTATTCCACTGTACGCCACTACACTGTACACTTATACACTGTACTCCAGTCCAGTGTATGCAACTCGACTGTATGCCACTCCAGTGTATGCAACTACACTGTACGCCACTCCGCTGTATTCTACTTCAGCCTGTGCTATGCCACTTTGCGCCAATGCAATGTACGTCACTCCAATCTATGCATTTCCACTCTATGCCACTCCACTGTACGCTATTCCACTGTGTGGCACCTTCCTGTACGCTAGTCTGCTGTGCTGTACTCCACTCCACTCCACTGTATGCTTTTCCACTCTACCCTGCTGCACTGTATACCTCTCCAGTCTAGAACAATCCACTGTACGCCAGTCCTCTCTATGCTGCTCCACTCTATGCTATTCATTCTACGCTATTTCACTGTATGCCACTCCATTATACGCTATTTCATTGGACGTTACTCCACTCTATTCTATTCCGTGTGCCACTCCACTGTACGCTGCTCAACTGTGCCCCGCTCCACTATATGCTATTCCAGTGTATGCCACTCTACGCTACTCCACTCTACACCACTCCAGTCTATGCCACTCTAGTCTACTCCACTCTACAAATCTCTACTCCGCTGTATGACACTCTTCGCCCCTCCACCAAATCTCTACTCTGCTGTACATTACTCCCCTGTACAACATTATATTCCAGTCTATGACAACAGACAACACTATAGTCCACCCTATGCAACTCTACCAAACTGCACTCCACTCTAAGACATTCGATTCCAAGACACTGTAGGCAACTCCCTCTATGGCACTCCACCAGAATTTGGTCTACTTTACTCTATACCACACTACTCCACTTTACTTGACTCTACTCCACTACTCCTCTATGCCACTCCATGTCATTTTCCACTCAACAGCACTTAATGCCACTTGACTCTACAACACTCTATGCCACACTCTACTCTACTCTACTCAACTACACTCAACAACACTGTACTCCACTCAATCAATCAATACATTTATCTGGATTTGTAAAGCATGGCTAATCAACCATGGGGGTTTCCAGGCGCTGAGAGTACTGCTGCTGATGCTTAGTCGAACTTTCAGGTCTTGAGTCCTTTTCTGAATTCCAGTAGAAAATATGAGGTCTGTGGGTGAAGAGGTAGGTCAGTCCAGGACTTCGCCACGAGGTAGGAGCGTCCTCCACTGCTGCTGTGGTGAATGTGGTGAATGTGGGGGTGTGGGCGATAACGAGAGAGGCGGTGCGCAGGTGTCTGGAGTGATGGCGGAAGTTCAGTCAGTGGTTGATGTACTATGGTCCTTGGTTGTGGAGGGCTTCTCTTCTGAATGGGGAGCCTGTGGAGCTTCTTGAGGTGAGGGGTGATGTGGGTCCGCTTGGGGAGGTCTAGGATGAGTCTGGCGGCTGCTTCTGAATCATCTTCAGTCTCTTGATGAGGTGCAAGGTGATTCCTGCATTGAGTGTGTTACCGTAGTTCAGTCGGATGGTGACCAGGGCCTGTGTGACGGTGCATCTGCTGTCGATGGGGAGCCATTTAAAAATCTTGCGGAGGTATGAGGAAGCAGGCGGATGAGACTGAGTTGATTTGTTTTTTCATGTTGAGCTTGCTGTCCATATTGATGCTGAGGTTGCGGGCGTAGGTGGTCGGTGTTGGTCTGGGTCCTAGTCTGAGGGCTACCAAGCGGTATTCCATTGGATGGTGTTTCCAGAGATCAGCACTACTGTCTTGTCTGTGTTGAGTTGTAGACAGTTGTTCCATCCATTGAGCGACATTTGTCATGCATCTGCTACAGTTTGTCAGTGTTGTGGAGGGATCTTCTGATAAGGAGATCATGAGCTGTGTATCAACGGTGTAGGATACAATGTTGTGTCCATGTGATCATACAACATTGGTCCGGGGAGTCATGTAGGTGTTGAACAGGGTCGGGCTGAGGGATGAGCCTTGAGGGACACTGCAGATGTTGTTCTTAGGTTCTGAGGTGTAGGGTGGGAGGCAGATTCTCTGTGTTCTGCCTGCGAGGAAGGAGACAATCCATTCGAGGGCGTCTCCTTGGATTCCCATGTTGTGGAGCCTTCTGATCAGGGTGTGGTGTGATACTCGGTCGAACACTGCTGAGAGGGCAAGGAGGATCAGAGCCGCCACTTTACCTTGGTCGAGGATGGATCTGAGGTCATCTGTGGCTGCAATCAGGGCGGTTTCGATGCTGTGGTTTGTGCAGAATCCAGATTGGGATGTGTCCAGAAGGTCGTGGTTTTCCAGGTGTTTTGTAAGTTGGCGTTTGATGGCCTTCTCAAGGACTTTGGCTGGGAAGGGGAGCAGAGAGATAGGGCTGTAGTTCCTGAAATCGTTGGGGGCGGATGGTTTCTTGAGTAGGCATCTGACATCTGCATGCTTCCATTCTTTGGGGAAAGTGGCCATGGTGATCGATGCGTTGAGGATAGAGGTGAGCTCACTCCTATTCGTCTTTCTCCCAAGGTTGAAGATATAGTGGGGGCACGGTTCTTTGGGTGCTCCTAAGTGGATGGAGGTCATGATTGGCTGTGGTGTCTTGCATTGTGAGCTGGTCCCAGGTGGTGAGTAGGTAGTCATGTTCTTCATTCGTGGTATCAAGATGGCTGAGGAGGTTGGTGTCTTGGGGATCGAAGTTTCTGTAGATGGTGGAGATCTTGTGGTGGAAGAAATCTACCAGGGAGTCACAGATTTCCTGTGAGGAGGTAATGATGTTTCTGGTGGCTGGGAGGTTGAAGACCTCTTTGACGATGTTGAAGAGCTCCTTCCCGTGGTTTGAGTTTGCTTCGATGCGGTAGGCAAGGGTGCTTCTTTTCATCTTTTTTAGGAGTTGGTGACCACTCTATGCACTCCACTCTATGACAGTTTGTCACACTGTATGACACGGCATACCACTCCTCTCTAACACTTTACTCCACTCTATGCTATGCCAGCACAGTGTACTCCACATCACTGTACCAGACACCACTCCACTCTATGATGCTTTAGTCAACTCTACGCTACGCCCCTCCACTCCGCAGTATGACAGTTTACCCCAAGCTATTCCACTGTACACGGATCCACTCTATAACACTCTTCTACACTCTATGCCACTGTACTACACTGTGTAACCCTACACTCAAATGTATAACACTCTACTCCACTATGCCACTGTAAGAAACTCTACTTAACTCCATGCTACTCTACTCACTCTAAGACCTCAACTACCTCAATGCCACTATACTGTACTCTATGACACACTACTCCACTGTACTCCACTACTCGACTATACGCCACTCCACTCAATTCTAAAGCACTCTGTATCACCACACTCTTCCACACTCTACAACACTGTACTGTATGCCACTCAATGCTAGAACATTCTACTCCACTTTACTCTACTGTACGAAACTTTCCAGCAATTTACAACACGCCACTCCACTCTACCATACAACACTCCGCTCTATGACACTTTACTACACTGTATTATATGCCAAGCCATTCCACGTCGCTATACTGTACAACATAACACTACACTGTATTACAGTTTACTCCACTCTATGCTACGTGACTCTAATGAACTCCACTCCACTGTATGATACTTGAGCCCAATCTATGCCACTGTTCGACACTCTACTCTACGCCGGTCCACTGTGCGATGCTAGACCCTACTGTACTCTATGCCACTCCACTCTACAGGACTCTACTACACCCTAAACCACTATATGACACTTTACTCCACTCTATACTCAACCACTCTATCCCACTCTACTGCACTGCATGACACTGTAGCAAATGCCACCTCACTGTACAACACTCCACTCCATTATGACACGGCACTCCACCCTACGACACTCTCCTATATTCTACGACACTGTACCACTGTACAACACACCACTGTACAACACTCCACTGTACAATACTACAATACTCTCTGCCACTCTACTGGACGACACTCCACAACTCTGAACTGTACTCCACTCTATGCCATTACATTTGACAACACTCTTCACCACTCTATGACAATGTAAGAGACTATACTTGACACTCAACTGCAAAACACTGCAGTCAATGACACTCCACTGTACGACACTCAACTGTACTGTTAGACACCCCACGCCGCTGTACAACATCCCACTCTATGACACTCCACCCCACTATACAACACACAACGTCTCTCCTCTGTACAACACTTTACATACATATACGCAATGGCACTCCACTCTACTGCACTCTACAACATTAGACACTATGACAATAAACTCTATGATATTGTCCTTCACTATACTCTATAACACTACACTTAACACTCAATTAAATGACACTCAACATTATGAAAAAACTAAAGGATAAGGATGAGTTATAGTTAGGAAGCTTTTATTTATTCCTTCTATACAAACCCTGCTTAAACTATTCAAACATTAGAAATTCTAAAGTAATAGTTATGACCAAAATTTCTAACTCACGCGCTGCCTTCAATTTACTACAAGTCACGCACCTCCGTACAAAGTCTTGGCACCTCATTCGTCACACTAAATTAACTGTAACTTGCCCCTTCTCCGTGTATTCATTATCGCCATGCATATTTCAGGACCTATAGCATGTGAAATTATAGCATTGATAACAACACCTATGATATCTGAAATTACATTATTTCAGAGAACACGCTGCATGGTAGAGTGGCGAGCCTTATTTCTGACTGAGTATATAGGTTTGTGCCTGTTGTGCAAGGAGAGCTGCATAAAGAACTAGACATTGATGAATATCACAAGACGTAGTGAATCCTGCAACCAGATAAATAGGGGAATTCACTAGGCTGTTAAACAGGAAAGTACGGTAAAATGTTTAACTTTCTCTATTAACATTGAAGTGTTCCAAAAACAAACATCTTTCAATTCAGCAGGATTAAGTGTGGATGGAGGCTGTTCTGTACACTCACAAGATGCAGAATGTGACAAGAAACTGATGTGCTACAAAGTAAGAGAGCTGAAAAAGATATTTAAAAGCAGAGTTACAAGTGACAGTACTATTAGGCGTTTGCAGTCTGATTAAAGATTAGAACGCAAAACATAACACTACAAAAAAAGAGAAAGTAAGCACACTTAAGTGGAAATGTAAGTAAATACTCGGACCTCATATTGGATTTTGTGGTGTTAACCTTCATTTGCCTGTTTTGCGGTGTGCCATAGTAAATGGGCCACGTGATGTGTTAAGTGTGGACGATCAAAACATAATGCAGAATTTAACAGCTCTACCGTTCTTTCTCTAGCTACCTGGAGAACCAGTACTGTAGTGGGAGTAATGGAGAAAAATAATTTGCTCATTAAGCCAGAGTGTGTGGGAGTAACCTAAGCTCAGAAAGTAAACTATTAATATTGGTGCACTGTTTCGGGCCAGATATATGCTCACCTACCTAACTTAAGTAATGAAGCTGCAGGATTAAATTAGTACAAGAAACCTATAACTAAAAACTCTACCTGCATTATTTTCCCAAAGTGAGAACTATACTTGAACTGTTCCCCTTTGGAAAGAGAGTACAACGGAATAGATGGTTAGTTTAAGAGTGCATAACAGAACAAAACAATTTGGAAATTGAGTAGATGAGAGTACCAGGGTTTAGTTCATGTTAGGGTGTATTAATGGTAAGGTAACGGATGAAAGATGATCCTTTACTTAGTGAAGGTGTAATTCTGTCATAATGTATGCATGCATTGAGGAGATAAAGAAAAAAAATGGTTAGAGAGGAAATATACAAGTAAAAATCATAAGGCAAGATGTGAAGGGAGAGCAATCACAAAAAAATCCTCATGGTGTGAAGGTACAAAGAAAGAAGGCATTTCAAGGAAAATCTGACAGATGGGGCTTATAGGGACAAGTAGCCAACAATAAAGATTCCTCAGCTGTAAAAGCGATCTGTAGTAATTTTAGACAAAAAAGGTCATTGTGTCAAATGCTTCAGAGAAGAAAAAAATATAAGAAAAGGCAATAAAATAATTGAGAATTGAATAAGGGGAAGAAAAGTACATGCAGGAGACAAAGAAAATGGTCCGTAAAACAATGGTTACATAGAGGGTGCAAAAATAATTATGCTGATTAACTTAAGAGCCTGACTGAAATTAATATTTAAAGAGACATGTCAGAGAAAGACAAAGTGAAGTTATTTAAGTCAGATGTGAATCAAGGAGGGTATGGTGGAGAACCGAAAAAGAGTGTTAAGATATTTCAAGGGATGCCTAGAGTACAAAAGATATACTGCTGGGAAGATATGCTAGTCAGATAGAGGGGGCTGTGTTAGAAGTTGGCATCACCAAAAAGATTGATGGGTGTTACAAGAGCTGAACTCTATCCCACCAATAATGCTTAGACCCTAATTACGAGTCTGGCGGTCAGAGTACAGCCAGGCTTGCGGGGCGTGGCGGTCCAGCCACCACCACACCGGCGGTCCAACCACCCCATTACGAGTTGGCCGGTCGGACTGCACTGGGTTTGCTCTGGGACTGCCGACACCCCCAGGGAACTGCCATTCTCTGGAGGTGGTGTGGCGGTTGGGAGGCTGCAATATGCTTGGCGGAACCGCCACAGTCCCGCCAACCATATTATGAGTTTACTCTCTTTCAGTGTTTACATGGAGGTTCTTACTTCATGTAAACCCTGGAGAAGAAACAAAGGGGTCCTCCAAGGCCCCCTGTGCCTCGTACGCTTGTGGATGCACACAGGGGGGTATAACATGCGCCCCCCTGTGCACATTCAAAACAGTTTCAGACCTGCATGGACGTTGGAGTCCATGCAGTGCAGGAACCTTGTTGTGCTGTCCCGTTGCGGTACCTTTTTCAAAGGCCCCACTGCATTTGAAAGAGGCCCCGCAGCGGAACCGGCACGCCAAATTAAAAAGAATTATCGTATTTTGGAACGGCAGACTTTTATAGTAAGTTTGGACCATTCATTGCAAATAAGACACACAATACGAGGAATCTGCTCAGGAAGAAGGCAGATTCAAATGGCAAGAGAAACATGGTTAGGAATCTGTAATATTCAGAAATTTTTTGTTATAAGTTGCAAATGTAAAAAGTTTTGACCCAAATAAAGTCAGTGTGATAGTAACAACCCATTAAGAGGAGTATTGATGTAAGGCAGAAGTGGGGAAGAAACAGCAATAATATTTGCTTCAAGAGTTCTTAGAGGGGCAAAAATTAAATATTCGGCATTAGAAAGAGAAAGTATATCAAGCTATCGATAAATTTTACAAGTTTGTTTGGTAAACAATATTTACAGTAATAAACTGGAACACAAACCATTTCAAGAAACATTTCGCAAAAATGGATTGGTTGTATTATCAAATCATATTTGCAAGTGTGTGTTGCCAGTGCAGGAACAGGAGTTTGTACTAAGCTACTTACTGGGAGTTAAAAATCACATCGCAGACTGTCCTTCCAGATTGGATTGTGAAGATAAAAATGAAATGCATGAGAAGGATGACAAAGAAAAGAAAAACTAGGCCCTGGGGTGATACTAGAAGAAGACTAGAAAGAAGAAGCAAGTAAGCAGGCAGTTTTACAAGAAGTGTTCAAAAAACATAAAAGAGGAGTGGAGAGGGAAAGTTAAACATAGAATAGCAAGTAAGAGGTTTTGGTGGATGGGGTGAATCAAAAAGGAATGGTTAAGTGTACAGATGAGAGAGACTAGATCTCTCAAGCTGCTTCAGGAACAGATTAGTAGATTCAGCTCATTAGGGGCGTATGGACATGAGTAAGAGTAAATGAAGGCTGGGAGGGTAATTGGTGGCCAGTGATAGACAAACCAGTAGAAAGAGTGGTAAAGGAGTGTGTAGAACACAATCAAAGTTATAAAAAATACAAGCCCAACATGCAACTTATGGCTTGCAGTAATTTACCAGGAAGAACATGGGATGATATGTTTCTACATATAATAAGATCGTTACTGGAAGTTATACAGGGAGATTTCATAATAGTATTAAATAGCATTTATTCTAAGTGACCAGAATATAGGCTTGTTAACTACAGAGACAAAAACAGCGATTTATGTTCTTTAAAGCTTAAACTAAGTGCTCTTTATCAAACAGAGGCAAATGGAATGGGTGAGAGACTGAATAAAGCAATAATGTAAGGGTAACAGTTGGCAACAAGTAATGGGTGAAATTAGAGGAAAGTGTTGCACAGGAGAATAGAGGTGTGCATGAGGCCTCCTCATGCTGTCACTGCCTTGAACTGTTTAGAGGTGAAAAATCTAGCATACTAGTGAATCCAGAATGGGTGAACCAAGGGAAAGAAATGTGGAAACATCTCAAGAAGGATGGTGATGGAAAAGAGGATCGATTTAGAGTAAACAAAATCATGTGGTTACCAAAGTTTGCGTAGAGAAGGTGAAAGTAAAAAGGTCAGAAGTAACCAGAAATTATCCACATTTTCAACCATTTACAGGGATGAAACTGCTCACAAATGCTGTTGAAACAGAGAATTCATGTGTTATACCTGTCAGTCTCAGGGTGGTCTTCCCCCAAATGTTCAGCCTTACGCCTCAGTTTTTGTTGATCACGTTTTGGCCTTAAGACTCTCTAAACTTTACGACTGCTCACCAATGCTAAAGTGTGTGTGTTCACACCCTGAATCATGGGAGCACTGGCTTACACCCAACTGGCACATTTCATTTACTTGTAAGTCTTCCGTAAAGTGGTACTACCTGTAATGAGGGTCTATAAATTAAATGCTACTAGTGGGTCTCCAGCACATATTGCGCCATCCCCTTAAGTAGCCTTGTAACCATGTCTTTGGCGTGCCATTGCAGCCTGTGTATGCAGTTTTAAACTGCCATTTTGACCTGGACAACAAACATTTTGCCAGGCCTACATCTTCCTTTTTAATACATATAAGTCATCTCTAGGGTAGTACCTAAACAGCCCATAGGGCAGGGTGAACGGTATCTAAAAGGGTGGATATGTACTTTTAACTTTTACATGTCCTGGTGGTGAAAAACTCTTACATCTGTAGCAAGCATGCCTCGCCCATAGGTTAAAATTGGGTTACCTTAATATATTTAATAAGTGATAACTTTCATTTGGGAGCATGGAGGAATGTCGTGTTTGGTGTATAAAGAATTGACATTTTAAACCCTCTTTAATAGTAAAGTCAGGTTTTAAGTCACACTTCTGAAAACACCCCTTTTAAAAAGATGGCATTTTCTTGTGTCAGCCATTTGGTTCCTGCAGCCTGCATCCTGGGTCACATGACTAGGTGTAGCTGGCAGTTGGTCTTTGTGCATTACTCCCAGACAGTAAAACAAAGTGGGAATAGGTATTGGTAGGCCATCTCTTAATTGAAGAGGGGAGGAACTGTCACCAACCACACTTGCACATCACAAAGGCTCAGCACCAGCACACTGACAAGGGTTTCTCACAAGTGTTTTGTGTTCCCAGACAAATTGGTGCCAGGACAGGGAAGGAGGAAGCTTCAGACATCTCAGGGGGAAGAAGCATCGAAAGACCTTTCCTACTTCAAAACTGGCACCAAGTATAAATATTAGACCCTCAGATCCAACTCGAGTACATAGCTGGACATGTGGACAACTCAGAAATAGGACTGCTGCGTTGCTCTGCTATAAGAAGGCCTGCTACTCTACGGCCCTGTTGCCTGAGTGGGAAGAACTGAACCTGCATCTTGAACCCAGGACCACCAGAGTGACTTCAAGGGCTAGCTGACTGGCCTCCTGATCAGAGCCTCAGAGACAGAAAAGCTCCAACCACCTTGAACCTTGCACTTGGACTCTGCCTTCTGTGAGCCTTGCCATCAAAGTGGTGCCACCCCAGTCCTGGTCCCTTGGAAGTAGCCCTGAAGTTGATGTGCCAGACTAGATGTGGTCTGTTTGGCAGAACAGACACTGCACAACGCATCCCCGACACAGGACCCCGCAGATCTGCAAAACCGCTGCTATGTGCTGCTTCCTTGACGTAGGACTTCGCATCGCAGCTCCGCAGCTCATTGGAACAGCTCAAAAAGCTCTGCACCCAGGATTATGGTACTTTGTTCAGTGGGCCCAACTTAGTTCCTGGATCTGGCCCACACTCCATTGCAGTTAGCTTAAACTTATGACTTTCTCCCAGTCCAGCGGGAGTTGATAACCACAGTTGCCGCTTTGTGCTTTTAAGCACTATGTTCATCTAAATCTTTAAAATTGCATATCTCTAGTTCTACTAATTGGATTTTTATCATTCTGGTATGAGATAATTCATTACATTTTACTCTGTTTTTCTAAATTAGTATGTGTTTTTTCTTGTGTTGTGTTCTCACTGTGTTACTATTTGAAGTGCTGCATTTTTTACACATTGCCTCCAAGTTAAACCGGACTTCTTTGTGCCAAGCTACCAGAGGGTCAAGCATAGGTTAATCTGGGGTTTGCTTGTGGCTTCACCCTGACAAGAATTGTGGTTGCTGCTCAAGTAGGATTTGATCCCCTCAACCAATAACCCAATTTATTATATCATGTATACAGAATTTGAGCGCAGAAGGGCTAAGTTAAACAAACACGTACGTGAGGACCAGAAACGAAATTAGAGACAAGGAATGAAACAAGACAGAAGAAACGAGCAGGCACAGAACAAAAGTTACATCAAAGAAGTGCAGTGATTACCAAGAGCATTAATTTGTTTTTTTTATTGTATTCACATTTTGCAAATGAAATGACACACATAGCCGCACAAGGAAAAGCCATCAGGGAAACGCCCTGATTCTGTGCAAAGAACAATCAGATAGAATTGCAGCATAACTTCGGTATCTCGTCCCCCAAGTAGGGTTAGTTATCCACTGTGAGTGCGCGAGCTCCACCAGAGCAGAGGAAGGAGGAGCAAACAGCCCAGAGAAGAGGGGGGAGGGAGAGAGGGGGGGAGGCGTGGAACAGAGAAAACGACACAGTCGCTCAATTAATATCCCCCTGAAAAACTGTATCAGACCGTAGCTGGAGCATTTTACGATGGCAGGTGGGCGCTCAGCAGTGCTGTATCAGCAAACCAGCGGAGCGTTAAATGTTAACATGTTCCTTGTTTATAATTCAAGATTGTGTCTGTATAGTGCACAGTGTATATAATTACATAATTTGCCAAATACATGGAGGTATATTGTATTCTTGGACAGTAGAAACTGGGCCTGTCCATTCCAGGAATGTTGGAGGGCTGAGACAAAGAGAATGTGCATTTTGTAGAGCAGTGTGGATGGTTGGAGTAACTCAATAATGGAGGAGGTGCTTAGGAATAATAAAGTTATGAACTCACTAATGTGACTTGCCTCCTTTGTCACGTCTCTTTTTTTAACATGGTGCGCTATTGAAAGCCTATTTATATACAGACAAATTTAGATAAGATATTCAAACTTTTGGCTTGATTGGTGTTGGCCAGATCGTTTCTTGACGGAAAGGTGCATCTTCTCTCATAAGCATATATTTTTTTTTAAATTAAACTTGTTTTTATTTCAATACCTCACAGATCTCAATTTGCTGGATGTGAAATTGACTAAACCCTTATTGAATCAACATTGAGAAAGGCAATAATCTCCTAAATGCGTCTGCTGGATGCAACAAATGGTGTCTGAAGCCCGAGAAGTGCTCTTCTTCTGTGCCATTTGGTGGCAGAAATAGGAGAGACCATCAGAACAGCCATAATCCTCGTGAAGCAAAATCCTTGCTGATGCGAAATTGGAACATTACAAAATGGCAACTTTTGATTACTCAAATCTTTGTTGCAGGTATGTGCCTCAACTATGAGGGATGTGTGGCCGGGCGAGGGTTATAGACATTATTAGAGTGTCAATTCCATTGCAGACAATTGATGATGGCTGTAAAATGCAACTAAAGAGCCAGAATAACATGTGATTTGCTCCTACTGAAGGATAAATACTGTTACTATAACAATTAATGACGAACGCGCATCGGTTTGTGAAACATTCCTATGTTGTAATATAGTGGTTAATAGACACTAAGATGGCGACGGTGAGAGCGTCCGATTCATGACAATACTGCAGTCCTTCGGCAATACCTCAGATGAATCATGCGATAAGAGCAAAGCACTGAGCTTAAAGGAAATGGATGTGAAATTGACTAAACCTTTATTAATCAACATTGAGAAAAGCACTAATCGCCGAAACGTGTCTGTTGGGTGCAATACATGGTGTCTGAAACCCGATCAGTGCTCTTCTGTCCTTTGTTGGATATTTGGTGGACACTGACGAAGGCAGATTGCCAAAACGTGTTTGAGTGTATTTCCAAACCAATAAAAAAATTGGTGCACGTACCCCCTCGCCCCACCATGTGAGTGCTGAACTTTTGTTTATGAAGCTGGGAAATTTGCATGAGAGCATCCTTGTGGAGCAAGCACCCACCTGTGAGTGCGGATGAAAGGGAGCACGTGGAGCTTATATATATATATGCACTTAAAAAAACAAAGGTTACAGGGATGTTACAGTTAGGTTCAGATTTCACACTCACACAAAATCATAGAAATTCAGCAGTTATAGTTGAGTTTTCTCAAGTAACAATAACTCATGCCCGTCATGCACAGTTTTCTCATCAATAATTTTACAGCAAATATTGTAGGAATATTGTCAATGATGTCATAGACGATGTCATGAGTGATGTAATATGGGGGGGTAATTAGCACTGTATGGCAAGGGTGCAAGTTCTAGTTACCTTAGGGCATGAGTTATACTTGAGAAAACTAACTATATCTGCTGAATGTCTATGGGTTTTCTGTGTAAAAACCAAACCTAACTATAAAGTCCCTGTAAGCTTTGGTTTTTCAGTTAATGTCTAAGGTTTTTTTTAATTCTATTTCCTAACTATAATGTCCCTGTAACCTTTGTTTTTTTCAGAGAATTTCTTTTTTTTTTTTTTACATTAAGTAATATTTATTTACCATACATTAATCCAACCGCCTGCGGCCAACCCCATGTTGCTGACTGTATTTGGCTGTGCATGGCGGGTTTTGGCCACAGGGCCTGACCTTTGGCCAGGCCCACAGCCAACGCCCCACATTGCAATCAACTCCACACCACACACGATCTTTGGCGGTTTCAAGAAAAGTTTCTTTTTTTAAGCGGTTTTTGCCCCCCCACAAGTTCCCTGTGGGAGCCCACCACCAGGGGTGTCAGGTTATTCCTACGCTGCCCCCTTGTGTTTTTTTTATGATTTTTCTTGGCACTCCGCCAAGTCCCAAAATGGCTGCCACCACTTCCTGGATCCGCGGAGGCTGTGAGTCCCTAAATTTACATACATAGTTTTTCTTTAATAACTTCAAAAGTACTGACAGATTTACACTAAATTACAGAAAGCACTCTTTCTGGACCAAGGTCTAGCTTTCTGCAAACTTTGGTGTAATTCCATTCAACGGTTCGGGCTGTAGTCATGTTCAAAACCTCAATGGGAAATTGCATGGAGAAAATGCGTTTGGGACCCAATTTTTCTCGACCTCCAATTGACAAATCACCCCATAACTTTCCAGACAGAAGCTGAAGTGATTAACGTACTAGTTTTGAGAATTTCGCAAAGATTCGTCAAACACCGCTCAAGTTATTACCAAAACAAAAAAAATGCTTTGCCTATGGAAACTAGGTCCTAACTTTAACTACTTACTGTTGACCGCCATTTTTACCATGTGCACACACTTGAGGACTAGTAGAAAAGTTTTGTGGATGGATAATACTAAATCTCTTGCAATTTCATGGCACATCTTATATTCATTATAAAATTAACGTTCTGAGAAAATAATCTAATATCTCAGGTTTGCCAGGGCTAAAGGAATTTCCACTGTGCTTGCTAACACCAACTAAGATCCTAATTTGGTGCTAACAATTTGATGAGACTAGAAAGCAGATCAGCAATTGTTTCATTACTGCTATTACAAACATGCAGGGTTCTTCAAAACATTTTTTGTTTCTTGCCATTTTCGTCAGGGGCGTCTGGTAGACATGGAATGCGGGCCGAATCGAGAATATGCAAATTATATGACAGAAGATAGTTCAGAGAATGAAGAGTAGGTTATTTGTCTGTAACCAAATAAGGAATATCTGTCAATACATATGACAGCATTCTCTAACACCACAGAAAGAATCTCCTTCATGACCTTTTTCAGTATTCACTCAGTCAGTCAGTCAATTACTTTATTCAATACTTCTAGTATAAGATCATAAAAGTACAGATGAATACAGTTTAAAAACAGCAAAAGACAAATGAATACAATTTAAAAAACATCAATCAATCAGTGCAGAAACAGAGTGCTGTACATATCATTGTGAGTAAAAATAGCAAAGCAAAATATTAACAGTAGTAATTAAAAACTATTTAAAATTCATTCAGGGATGTGTACTGTACTCACTCGTATATAAGCTCTTAGGTCCCTTCATTTGTCTATAGTGACAATCTTAGCTTTTTTCCCAGGTCGGCCCTGTCCTAGTCTTAGAGATGCTGAACTGTCACGCAACACTTCACCACATAGATGCCTGACATAGTGAATCAAGTCCAAACACCTCAGGGAGCATCATTCTGCAGTTTGTTTACTGGAAGTAATAAACTATTTGAAATATATGACAAAGAGATAGAAAAGCACAGTGAAAAGCTCTGGATAATCTAGTTTAAAATGCTTCACCCACGAAGCCTGTTTCAAAACCAGCATGTTAAATTTGGGCATTTAGTATTTTCTGATGTTGCAAAAGGTTGGAGATGAGAAACTCAGATGTTTTAGATTTGTTTTGAACTACTCCATCTAGTCATACTCATGAGAATGCTTCATGTCCCTGAGAGACTGCCTGCAACTGCTTTTTTGCTCCAGGAAGATGTGCCAACAGCATAATCTGATGTAGATGTGCCCACTTCTATAGCACATGGTTTTCAATAGTACTGTACAGCAGAAGGTGTTGAGCACCTAAAAGACTGCTAAGAGCACAATCAGATTTGACATGGAGTTTTCTTTCATATCCCAAGTTCTGTTGATTTGTCAATTTGAAATATAAATGCGTTCCTCAGCCTTGACGCAATGCATCCATGACTATGATCAGAGATATTGTAGTGCTCTAGTTTTTAGACATATTTTGTCTGCTCACTTACCGTTTGAGTGGTATTTTCATTGGAGAGTGCTTGTGGATTCCAACACTCTGGATGCCTGATGCCTGTTTCCTTTGTTTTTAAGGTCAATATTGTCTTGTTCACTCAGCCCAGAGAAATTAGACAGAGGCTGGAGAACATAATGTGGAGCATAAACTGGTATTGTTTTCATGGCCAGTGTTGGAGTCGCATGATCATCTTCCCCTTTTATGGAAGGGTTAATGTTCTTACTTTGTCAGACTTTGCCATGGCATTTGTTGAATGTAATTCTCCCGTCAAAAACAGAACTGTCCTCGTTCGAACAAGTGATTTCTCCTACCTGACTGTGAATCAGTAAGTTGACTGCACTTCTGTTAGTGGCATGTGAACTCCAAGTTGTGTGCCTGCTCTTAATAGCCAGTTCTTACGGTAATAGTAGATGAAGATCCCCTTCTTCTTGAAACATGCCTCCACGGTAGTCTTTACAAAAATATTTAATTTTCCTTATTACCATAAAATAAAATAAATACATATCCTTAGTACTCTGTGCTCTATATCACTATTGTATATCTGAAAATTGCACGCTCTAAAGTAGCAATGGGAGAACACAGAGATTCCCTTCTAGATGAACAAATTACTTACCCCCGGTAGTGCTCTTTCTGGTGGATACTTCAACTGTAGATGCTTCAACTTGTGAATTTCCCCAGGTGTCAGTCTGGATCTGGAAATTGTTTCCAGCAGTTGCTCCTGAGCGCCGATAGGAGTCATCAAGACTAAATCCAGCGATTCTAAAATATGTTTTGTCAAAGAAGCGAAAGCTATTTATGGCCATTTCAGACCTAGAGTCTGCATTGATTCTACAACTGAAACTCAAACATCAACATTCAACAGTGAATATACTTCACATCTCACCTCACATCCACAATACTCTATCCATTCCATGTAAGGAAAGAAAGGATCACAAAAGACATTAAGTCCTTGTCCCAAGGCCAAGATTAGATATGGGACTACATGGTCCATTTTGATTGGCAAGATCAGTAGTGTACTCAGTGTCCTTGGACATATAAACCCCCTGCGGTCTACCATATTAGCCCAAAATGTGCACCAATAGTTTTGCAAACAAATGATTTGATCCCCTAACGTCATTTGTTAAATTTTCCATTCCCAAAATATTCCATGGTCTATGATATCAGTCATGTATGTGTGGTGATAAATGTGGCCCTCATTGTAGCAGTAAAACCTGCTTGGTAGTTTGTATCATTATATTGACCAATTCAAAAGATCTCTTTTCAGAACCCTCAAACTTGACTGCAGGTATTCATCTCCATAAAACGCTACTGAGGACAGGTGGTATCCCCATGCTTCTCCCTGACTCCAGTGAGAAATAAAAGCATTCATCCTCACATTGAAGGAGTCTGCCAGGTAAGCAGCTAACTGGAAAAATTCTCCATTGCTGCACCCACTGCTGTAGGTGACTCACCTCCCAACATAGGAGGCATGACTCTACACCTCCTTGTCGGTTGATATAATTGATGTACTAATGACAAATGGATGATTTAGATGAAGATGCCATCTAAATAGAATGTTAGGTACTATTTCCCTCTCCTTGGCACAATTGATGCCCCTGTGTGCATTCTTCATGACCATTGCCCAATAGCCTTGTGAGAATTTCTGATCTAACTATTTTTCCCACTTCAGCTTTAATTCGCCTTTTCCCCCATTGCAGAAGTGTAACTACTTTCAAGATTAGGTGGGAATCTTCATTTACCCTCCGCAACAGTTTCTCAAAGGGAGTGACCCGCCTGGTAGCTGCTGTTTTAATTACTGTACATTTCAATACCTATTTTCTTCCCCTAGCCCTACGCTTGTCTTAAGCTGCTCTCTCTAATGACCGAATTGTTAGCTTCATAAACATATCACCAAAGTTGGTGAAGCTCATCTCTTACCATCGGTGGAATCCTCTCCCTGTCAAGCCACAGTTAATGCTGGGTTACCCAGAACTGGAGTTTACAAAAAAGAAAAGTTTATATTAACCTCAACGTTATTTTACATCTTTGATGATTATCTTCTCTCTTCGCTCACTGGGATTTCTATAACCATTACTGCCATAAATGGTGCCTATAAACTGTGTTTGTTGAACGTAGACGATTCTGCACTTATCGGGCGTATGGAAATGGTACTCCATAGCTTGCTGTGCTGCATTGGAAGGACAGCACATTTCTTGTCAATCTATAAATTTAGAACGAGGAGCTGCTCAGTGCTCTCTCCACTTACCACTTTACAAACAAGAGCTCTTTGCACAGATGATTACTGGAGCCATTCAGAAAAGAACCGTCCATATAAAATATTACATTGGTGGTGTGGCACAGAATGTTTCAGCCACCCTGCAGAATGAGATGAGGGTTCCCGAGTCTCTCATATCGCACTGATATTCATTCGGTTTGGGCAGACCCTCCGCTCCGCTCGCAGAGTTTGCGGAGATTTCCACACTCCGTGTTACGTGGAGCTCGCGGAGTTCTGAAAAACTCTGCTCCGCTATGCAGAGCAGAGTTTTTTTCCTCGCATGCGTTTGTCAACGGCAAGTTGGCGAGAGCGAGCGTGGAAAATCAAACTTCCGGCGCGATTTCTCAACGTGGGCAGTCAGATTTCTCATTGCGAGTGATCGCGTATGGTTGTGACCGATCGCTTTGAAAAACTGTCCGTTCCTGTTGAGAAAACTACAGCTCGAGTCAAAATCTACTCGAGCGGCAGAAAGGAAGCAGTACCTGCTTGCGCTGCACATGGTGCCATTCGTGATGATTGCACAGTGATCAGAGGTGTTCCTACACTCTTCCAGCGGGATAAGTTTCCATGCTCCCAAAGGAGGGAGTGGGGGGGTGTTCTGATGCTCTTGTCCTCGAGGCCCGGCTCGGGAGGTGGAGCTCCCCTAGCATTCTTGCTCACTCTTCGTGGTTGGATCAGTAACAATCCTCATTGCTTTTGGTGACCTACGAGTTACCACTGCTCACAGTGTACAAGCTCCTGCATGATCCACATGACTCAAATACTTCCAGCAACCCTCTTGTCACGCAACGTTTGGCCCTTACCGCACAGCAGTTTATACCACTGCAGCCCCTCCTGCCATATGTGTTTGCTGCAACAGTGCTAAGTTACTGTCTTAACCGGCCAACAATCTTTTTTCACGGCTGTCTAAACAGCGGCCCTCTTCAGCTATACAGGGGTTATCGACTCAGTTCTGCACATGGGCAACAGCTCCCATGGGTGCAGCAGCCGTTCTCTCACACCTCACTCCGGGAGTCCACTTGACAGGGCTCCCCAGTGGAACTTGCTCCCTCTAACGTTCTCCTCTTCCTCACAAGTTACATTGGCTTTGGTAAGCAGACATGCTCTGGTGCTCCAGGGCAAGTTTCCCAGGACAAGATCTCCTCAACCAGCAGGGACACTAGGAGGCCTTGGCATCCAGGCCTGGTCACAGGCAGAAGAACCTGCAGAGCTTCTCTTCCTCCCACAGCCCGTCTGGATGAATGCCAGATAAAGACCAAAAAGAACTCCACTTCTTATATTCCATTTCCAGATACCAAATGTGATTTAGGGTCTGGGTCTTTGAAGTTTTCTGTTGTGATTCTGCTCCTTTTGAAATATATACACATCTCCTCTTCCACTTGAAAAGCTATCTGTCACAGCAGGAGAGACTCTGATCCTGATAGTCCCACAACACATCCCATGGGAGTGATTTGAGTTCGCCACAGTGTTATGTACATCAAAAGGTTCATTTTGAGCTCCGAGTCCTACTTTTTATGATTCCCTTATCAGCTTCATCTCCTTCCTGAGATGTATCCAGGCCTCTACCTTGCGATCTTTCACTGAATCAAAGAGCACCCTTTGAAGTGTGCTGAGGGAGGCTAATGTGTCCCAACCAGCTCACAGGACTGCAGCGATACACTAATCTATCTGGGGAGAGGGGTGTAGGGGCTCTACCTCCTCAAGTCTTCACCGTGCAGGCCTGGGTCTACCAAAATGGAACTTAGGGTCCTCCATGTAAGGTATCATTACAGGCACATTTGCACTCGGTGCATGTACACAACATACACTGTCCAGTACTGTTACCTCCATGTATTGTGCCGTCACACACACAATCAGGACACACTGTCACTCAACATGCACTGCACAGCACTGTAGCCTTTCTGTATTGTGCCACTTGCAGGCACACATACACCCAGCACACACACTGTCTATGTGTGTGCTGTACACTATGGGTTTACACTAATCACTCACTTTATGTTGTATTATCTTCCCCTCTCTATTGCTCCACCTCCAGTGTTGGGTGAACACGGAGGTGTGTTAGCAGGCCCTATGATGAAGCATGACACAGCTTGCTGTGTGTGAGGGCAGTTTTAAAAAACAGTGCTTTTTCCCTGCATTTACACCAAATAACCTTTTTTACTTATCTTTATCCCTCTTCCTTTTTGTGATATAGATTTGAGCGGGAGGCCGAAGGGGGTCTTGTTCCTCTCACCCCTCTGTTCTAGTGTGTTATACTGTACACTATGCACACACTGCACGCCTCACAGGTACACATACACCCAGTGCATGCACTCATCGTGCACACACTACACAGACCTTCCCTGACCCAGTAGTGTACCCTTCCAAGGAACACGTACATCCATCGCAGTGTCACCACTGCTGAGCTACGCAGCGCTTCACATCTAACTGATGTATGCTAAAGGACGAGTTAAGCACACAGCAGCGGAACTTTAAAAAGTAAGTGAGTCTGAGGGCCTCACTCCAGTGACACAGGTTAAAAAGGACCTGTTCACTCCAACTGATTACTACTAGGTATGCTGCCACCACAGCACTTGTGGTTCTGCTTAACCTCTGGTGAAGGCAGTACCCTGCCACCACTATGAGGGTAACGCTTTAGGCACCCCTCCCGTTCCAACAAGACCACAACCCATAAGACAGACCTAGGTAATGGTGCACAAGCATAATCCGTGTTTGCCTATGACAACAAAAATCAGCATTAGGGTTCCAGATATCAGTACAGCTGGGCACCCAGGGCAGGAGTGTGCATCCATTACCATGAAGAGGAATTTTCCGTCCAAACAGTGTGATTATGGATTTTAAAATAACTATCATGAGGGATCTCAGGAACGATGTGTCTGTTCAATTGTATTTCCAATATGATTTCAAATTAAGCAATAGCGGCTGAATGCTGAACATCGCTGACAGTTTGGGCATTTCGGCAAATTATTTGACCAGTCCAGTTCAAAAAGATTCATCTGTTGCAAAGATTGGATCTCATATCTGAAATGGACTCAATTTGAGACATCTCTTGATACTAATTTAAGATGAAATTAGGTGGAGTTGCTTATTAGTGACTAGATTTCGCAGCAGATAATACACGACAAACAGTATTTTTTCTAGGTTTAGGAAAGCAGACTTGGCATACAGATGGCATTATTGGTCTTGACATGCATAAAACACAATGGTTTTACAAAACTAGCCATATTTTCAAAGGACAAATTAATCACACTACTTGAACGGCATTTGCAATTTTTTATATATCTTGAAAATAGCATACCAATAATTGGAGAACTCCTATATATTCAAGGGCAATAATACCAGAGTTCGTTTTTTTTTTACATTCTTTTTTTGTTTTGGAATATTTAGGTGCGCTTTTTTGCCTTTTAATTGATTAGTATTTGCACTTCTGGTTATTTTGATTATTTCTTGAATACAGACAGGATTATGATTTTTCCATAGCTATGTTTTACTATTTACATATGGTGCCTGATGAAATAAGAAACAAAGGCTGTGAGCAAGTTGTAAACTGAAAGGCACAGACCTTTGTTTTTGCCATGGTAAATTAATAAATCACATATTCATCACGTTCAATTTAGTGCTGCCTTTTCAGTCTTCAGAGAGATAGACAGACATATATAGAGATAGACAGACAGACAGAGTATATATGCAGATGTACAAGGTATAATGTGCGATTTATTACCAGTGTTCAGTGTGGGGAGGGACCCTGTCATTCAAGAGGCGGTCTTGAGTGAATCATGATGCCCCTTCCCTCACACATATATGTTTTATGCCATGCCATTTTTTGTGTGTGCGTATTTGTTGGAAAAAAATGTATTTACCCCAAACCAGGCTGCAATAGGTTAAATTGGTCCAAAAGGTAAAAGGATATCGATGAAACCTTAGGGATAGTGTGAGTGTTGTATGAATATGTAAAGTAACTGCAATCTGTGAGGCAGTAGAAGCTCAAACCTGTTTTGGGGTCCATACGATGAAGACTCGACTCTGCTCCTCTTATGAGGGGTGAAGTTGAGCAAAGAATGCCGAAAGGTGATGGATTGTCTGACATGAAAAGGCATTACAACGTTCTGCAAGAATGCCGCCCTAGTCCGTAACACCACTTTGTCTGGGAAAAGGGTAGTATAGGGTGGATGATCGGACAGAACTTATACCTCACTCAGCTGAAGTTATCACTATAAGCAGCACTGTTTTGAGAGTGACTGGACACAAAGGACAGCTGTGCATTGAAGTATACATAAGGAAAGTGAGAACCAAATTATGGTCCCACTGTGGCATTACAAAAGGTTTAGGTGTAAAGATAGGAACCAGATCTTTAAGAACACTCATCGCAACAGGTGATTTAAATAAGGATGGTTGATCCGTAAACACAAAAAGTCCACAAGGGCCAACAAATAACTTTTAACAGTGCCCCAAGCCAGTCCTTGTTGGGCTCAAGGCAGCGCAAAAGCAAAACATCCAGCAACTTTTCCCATAATAGGTCTGCGTAGCGGCTGCACCAGGCCACAAGCTTATCCCAGTATCCGGCCTTAACAGTTTTTATAAATGGATGCCTGGCTGCTAGAATTACATTTACTACTTCAGGAGGCAGATCGAAGGTAGTCAACTGTGCCAATCAAACTTCATACATGAAGGTGTAGGTTGTACAGGCCTGGGTTCAGGATTCTGCCCTGCTGTTGCAACAGAAGATCTTCCCGAAGCGGCTGCCTGATCGTAGGACAGATGCTCATGGCCAGAAGTTACAATACCACACTCTCTGAACCCAATCCGGAGCCACTAGGTTGACTTGGACCCATTAGTTCCTAATTTCTTCTGAACTGTAGGCAGGAGCGGCAGAGGTGAGAAGGCATAAAAAATCCCAAGCTCAACTCTAGACAGACTAGGTCTCTGAGAGAATGTTTTTTAGGAAATCTAACTAGCAAATGTGTTAACATTGCGCATTCTCAGCATTGCTGGAAGATGCCCTATGTTATCTCCGAGTGTAGCTGCCATTCGTGATCCGCTAGGTATCGCTAGTTGAGTTTAACTGTCCTGGTGGTTCATGACAGGGGAGATGCCATGCATATTTAACCAGTTCCAGAGACGCAGGGACTCCCTATTGCTTGCTGTAGTACCACATAGCAGTAGTGTAAAGACATCGACCAGCGTCCCTTTGATGGAAGGCAGGAACTTCTTCATTGCCAAGTGAATGGCCTGCAGCTCCAACAGATTGGTGTGGAGGTGGATCTCTGCCAGAGGCCAGTGTCCTCTGAGCTCCCAGAGGACTTCCCAGAAGCAACAGCAATGCATCTGTCACCAGCGTCAGCTCTGGGTGGGTTAGGATCATGCCACCTGTCCAATTACAGTGGATCAGCCACCACTGCAGGTTTCTTGCAGTCTCCTTTGAGACCTTACTGAAATCAGACAGGTTCCCTAGGCGCTGTGCCCACTGAGGCTTCAGATCCCACTGCAGAGCCTGCTTGTGTCAACTGACGAAGTCCACCAGCAGCATACAGAGGCCAAGAAGTCTCAGAGCCACCATCACTGAAACCCAGGACCGAGGCTGAAACATCTGGATCATAGCCTGAATGTCCTCGACTCGTTGAACTAGAGGGAAGGCAAGAACTGCACCATGTCCAGAACAGCTCTAATGAACGGGAGCCTCTGTGACAGAGTCAGGTGTAATTTCAGCACATTGATTGAGAACCACAAAGTAGTTAAGAGTTTCACCATCGTCTGGAGGTGGTCTACGACTGACTGTAGCAAGCCTGTCTTCAACCGCCAGTTGATAAGGTGAGGGAAGAATGGTATCCTCAACTTACAAAGGTGAGTTGAAACAACCACCATCACTTTCGTGGACACCCAACCAGCAGTGGTATGCCCAAAAAGGAGAATGGAAAACTGGACATGCTCCTGGCCCACCTCGAACTACAGGTAATGCCTAGGAGATGGATGTATGACGTTACAACGCAGGCTATTACAACCCCTGCCTTTACAACGCGGTTTTTACATCGCAATCCATTACAACGCATAGCGCTTTGGGGTGCTGGATAGTGAATAGTTTAATTTACTATTCCAACTCCAGTCCCCGTGAACACTAGGGAAGGTGTTGGATAGTAAATTAAATCTATTCCCTATCCTAGAGCGCCCCCCAGCGCAATGCGTTGTAATGGTTTGCGTTGTAATGACCGCGTTGTAATGGTAGTATGTTGTAAAAGTTTCGTTGTAAAGGTTGTTCACCCTAGGAGATTGCAGGACAGGAATATGAAAATAGGCATCCTGCAGGACCAGCGCTACCATATGTCTTCTGGATCCAGGGCAGATTAAACTTGGGTCACTGTGAGCATTCTGAGTGTGTTCTTTTTCAAGAAGAAATTGAGGGGGTGAAGATGTAAAATATGAAGAAGGCCTCCATCCTTCTTTGACACCAGGAGATAATGGGAGTAAAATCCAGTGCCTAGCTCTGATGCCAGTACTTCTTAATGACTCCTTTGTCCAAAACAGTCTGGACCCCCATTGGACAAATGGTCCACCAACAGTCGCTCTGGTATAAGTGGAATATGCAGCGGACTAGAGAGGAATAGTAAGGTATATCCTTGCTGGACAGTCTGAAGTACCCACCTGTTGGATGTAATGCTCTACCACCCATTATGTTGCCTTCAATGGAATTGCCATGTGAAGCTGAAGGGGTTTGGTGGTGGAGGCAGGAGGGCTGGGGGAATGAGCAGTGCACTGCCTCTGACAGCTTGAACATTGTTGGCTGAATCGCTGACCTAGGCCTCAAAAGGACTTGGGGAGTCTGATGCTGTGGAGGTGGGCCTTGGCTTGGTCTGTGAACCAAATCCCTACAAAGCCTCGAGAGGGAAGAAACTGTTGGGGGTATTTATGCAAGGGCCACATAAAGGCCGAGAGAGCATGCTGCAGTCCTGCTTTCCTCGAGGCACGCCAGGGCAGAGACTGTAATATCTCCAAAGTGACTGGTGCCGCCAAAAGCATGTCCATTATTGATGCCTGAACGTTCCCCAAAAAGCACCACATCATGCATGGGAATAGCATCCTAGTAAACAGCTGGTGTTGGCATATCTAAGGGCAGACCGGCCATGGAGAACATCCTCTTTCCGAACACCTCTATTCTCTTCAAGCCCCTCTCTGGCGTGATCATGATGAAAGAATTGGAATTGACTGTGCTGGTAGACTGTGCTGGTGGAGGCCTGTACCATCATGGTCTCCAAAATAGGGTGTTGCATAAGGAAGGAACAGTAACCAGGGCCTGGCTTTTAACAATGTGCTACATGTCCATTCACTGGTGGGCACAAACAAGGTTTTGCCCAAATGCCTATAAGGGTATCAGTAAGTCCCTCATTAAAAGAGCGTAGAGGTTCAGAAGAAGATTGTACAGAGGTTGTAGGACCTTTGTGAGCACGCTGATCTTTAAATCGATTGAAGGTAGTTGCCTGTCCAGGAGGTCGGCTGTTCTTCTAATAACCATGGCAAGTGACACTGACTCTTCTGTCGAAGGACCGAAGAGGGGACACCTACTCTGTGTCAGGGGACATTTCTAGCACACTGGCCTCTTGCCAGTACATATAGAAAGTGTCATCATTGTATTGTAGGGAAAAATCATCCCCACCATAACCTGCATCACCAAATGTAGGTTAGCTCAGATAAGAATCCAACCCAAAGAGTTGTTGGAGTGCTGGAGGGTGACTTTTGACAAGGCATTCTTCATACAGCACTATGGGCTTGAAGACCTTCTCTGGCAGCATCTGTGCAGACCTCAACCCTGCAGGAACAGGTGTGGATCGTGGTAAAAGGTGTGGGATCAGCTCCTCCAGAATCACAGCTGAATCTGAAGCGGTTCAGAAGGCATAGCCGGTGCCAAGGGCGGACCCACCAGCTGGAGGCTTCGCAGATCTGTGGGCTCAAAGGTGTGCCAGAGGAAACTGGCAAGGTGCTGGAGATATCAAGCAATGGTATCTTTAAATGCCTCACTTTACTGTGGCAGCATCAATGGACCTGAAAACGTGGGTTGCATCAGAATTACCCATGGGATTGGCCCCTCAGCAGGGGACCGGAAGCTCGACTATGGGGCACCTTGACGTCCTTACGACTTCTCTTAAGGAGAGTGAAGAGGCCGGGACTAAGCCCGCTTTACCTTCTTGTGTTTCTTCTTAGATCTGGATGTACCCTAAAACATGAAGTGCAATAAACATTTGTCGCACAAGCATGACCGCAAACGGGAACAGGTGCGACCCCATGACTACAAACGGGAAGGCCTTTAGTTTATTTACGACAATGTTTGGTGATATAAAGTTTGGCTTCGTGGACTCAGATCGCCTTCTGAATCATCATGGCATGCACCCCGCATGACTTGGAGCTATGGCCTGACCCAAGATACCAGAAGCACACCTTATGGGGATCTGTCAAAGGCATATGTTTGGGAAATCATTATAAGATTTAAATCCTGTGGTTTTAGGAGGTGACATTTCCTCTGCACAGTGGAGAAAATATTTTTGAAGAAAAAGGGCTTGTCATCTGGCGAGGAGAAGGAGCTAGCTCTGGGTCCATGTACGAAGGCGTGGAAAGAAAGAAACTAATATCGGCATGCAGGGGTGGTGTTTATCTGTGGCTCCAGCATCACATCCAGAGTGGGACAGAGTCAATGCAGAGCTGCACAACGCCATCTGCTGGCAAACAGGAACAATACTGACAAAAATCTCCAGGCCCAATCAAGCACATTGGAGAATTCAAACAAGATGAGGAATCTGCAGTTGGAAATATCCTACCAAAGGCCTTTTTTTACTTTTCGTAATGCTGGGAGCAGGTTAAGTAATACGTTTTGTAGCATGAAGGTCCACAACTGAAGTTATATATTCTATACTATTTTTGCGTGCACAATTCTAAACGGCTGTTGATCATTCCCGGCTCCAAAATGTATTATAAATTGCATTTATTGTACTTTACACCTGCATTTTCAAATAGAAGCAAAACATGATTTCGGGGCATTTCAAAATTTACTATAAATATACATCTTCAAATCAAATAATGCTTGTAATTAATATACAGTTATGTTAAGTACATTATTTACATCAGAATTAATGTTAATGTGACCAGTCACTGTCTTAACCATCTGTGTTTACAGACACAATAACAACTCTCAGGAATAATATAACTTGAGATGATTACATATCCAACTAGCAAAGTCCTTTTTTATCCAATATGTTATAGGGGCACATGTATTCTCCATGATGGGGATCTTCGGAACTGGTTTGGCTGGTAGTTAGAAAGTTGTTTATGAGACATCTTAGAGCTTCTTTCTGGAAAAGATATAGTTTTATTCTGTGGAGAATTCCAGTTCTAGGTTAAGGCTCTATGGTGAGTCTTCATCAGGACTGGAACTTGTCAGTGCTTACATGCTTAGCTTTAAAGTAGAATAGTCTCAATGTTGCTTCCCTTAGTGTGTGCCATTAGTAAAGTGACAAATATCTACGGCCAGATTACTTGGGACAGAATTATTAACTATGGCTGATAATTCCTCCTCTGCTCATGCTATTCTGAGTTTCCCTGCCCAGAATGGAGAAGGACATGTGGTACCCTAATTCCTGTGAATTCGAATCCCACATGTCCTTCTCCATTCTTGTCATACATGCGCGTTTTTCCTAATCCCAGCCCTGTGTCTGCGAACAGATTCTCCCTGCTTCCAGCAGGGGAAACACGCTGGGAAACACAGTGTCGCTTTGCATTCGGGTTAGCACTCCGCCCAACTCTGAATTTTCCCCATAGCATGAGTACCTCTGTTGCGGATCATGTCTTAGGAGGATCTTGGAGGTGGACATTTTGTGGACAACGTGTGTAGGGCACCAATCAGAGAAACCAACCAGTCCACTAAATGAAGTATGGGTCACATGGCAGCCCACTATGAAATCAGTTTTAGCACTTTCAGTTGAGAGTCTCAGAAGTAAAGGCTACTCAGAAGGGAGCGATGGAGGGAAACCTTCAGGTTAACTCAAAGGTCAAGGCCCATGATTTTCACTAGTTTTCTTCGACCTGTATTAAAAGGTCTTCTGTCTAAGAAGAGTTTTAAGGAACGGTAGAAGTAGCGCTGATGGTGATTAGTAAAGACAGTCCCACACACCCGGTAGGTGGGTTGCGCTGAGGGTCTCTATTGTCACATCCCAATAAGGAGGCCATTGGGTTCTATATGAGAGATCAGAGTATATAATTCGCAGAATTTAAGTTAATGTGGATTGATCTGAATCATGATGGGATGGTCTAAAGTGTGGCTTGTGGCGCCAAAAGGGACCCCTTACATCATGAGAAGACTTTCCATTATATAGTTCCCCATAGTCAGTATCATGGATGTCAAGATAAGTAGGTATCCACTTATTGCTGTTAGAAAAACAGTGGGAACAGTGTAAAAAATATATGTATTGGCCACTGGAGGACAGGGAAAGGTCCACAGGCACCACGGCCCACACAAATCAGAAAGTTCCACAATTCAGGCACTAGTAAACCACTCCTCTTACCTAGGACAGACTATGCCACGCTTTGCTCTAACGACTCACATGAGGAACTATGCATTGCCTCATGGTTGCCATTTCTACCAAGGATAACCAGAAGGCAGGCACCAAGGGTTACAGTCTCTTGATGTGTTTATTTATATTGTCTGTGCAATAAAGAGGGGTCTTTGGAGGCTTTGTCACTAGTGATGTGGCACGGCTACTAAAGGTTTTCAGTAATCAATCAAATGTCCAGTGATCCTCACATATTGTATAACTATTCAACTATGCCGGTGAATCTCTTTGATCCAATGCTGAAGAACTAGGCCTCTGTAGATCTAATGCGCTGAATCAATCTGCACAGCACCCTCTTGGAAGTAAGACCCAATCTTATACAAGCACTGGCAATGCCAACTGGTCGGGCTTTAACACGAGTGTATTTATTTTCACTTTCTTTGCAGAAATATGCATTATGCAAAATACATTGGGCAAAATATTTGAAAAATATATAAAAATATAGGAGTGGCTCGGCAGTCCAGGCCTTTCTGCTCGGTCACTGAAGTGCACTCTTTTTCAGGCGGCTCTGCACCTGTGATATGGAAAAATGTCGTGGTATCATGCTGTATGCTGCAGTAAGCAAACAAAATGTGAATGGCTCTAGAACAGAACAATGGCATGAAAAGGGGAGACCGAAATTTCATTTATGTATTTATCTATTTAGGTATATAATTCTATTAAGATTTTCTTTGAAAACATGAGTCGCACAAACAGCTAAATCTGCCTCTAAGCCAGACAGCTTACATTTAGGGAAGTTCTTTATAATAGAATATATGTAACTGAGAAAACAATAACAAATATCAAGAAACGTCCTCGCAGAATCAGTCAAAAGGAATGCACCCCACTAACCATTACCAAATTAGAATGTCAAACATTGCAATAAAATCATGCAGGCAGGATATATTTCGTTAGCCTTGTGTACTTTAACACAGAGAGCCGTCTTAAAACAGATGTATTTGCTTAACTCAGTGGTATAAAGTTTGGAGCTCTAAGCAGCAGGATTTGGAAGCTGGGTTTCAATACTAAAGCAGAGGGCTTCCGGCCATTAGTGATTCACTGAAATAACATCTGTGCAGCAAAACAGGCATAAAACACTGGCTCATGTCTTACCATTCTGAAGCAGACGCCTGTAGGAAATAAGATACAAAGAAAAACAAGAATGAATGGCTTACCCTTTGAAAGAAAATACAAAAAGGCAACTTTCATTATTTAAAATCATAAAGGACAAGGCATGCAGGGGTTCAATAATCTCATGGCACAATATTATAAAACACAAATACACAAGTCAGAAGGTACTGACAGTGAAAAAGTTCAGCATTGCACCATGCTAGCTAAAAAGCTAAGACCATGTCAGGATTACGGGTCTAAAGAACAGAGAGCAGGTTGATTCTTGCACACTGAGGGCCAGATGTAGGTCGCCAATTACCGGTCGGTAACAGCCGATTTCGGCCGTTACCGACCGGTAATTGGTTTATGAGATGTAGGGGGCCCGAATTTTACTGAATCAGTAAATTTACCGATTCGGTAAATTTACAGATTCGGTAAAATACCGAATCGGTATATGTACCGATTCGGTAAATCCAGATGTAGCTGGCACCTCAAAGAGTGCCACAGGCCCTTTAGGAGTCGGTATTTATCACCCAATCCTATGGGGTGGTAAAATACCGAATTCCAGTGTACATGCACATCTGTGCATGTACACCTATGCCATGTGACACACAGACATGCCCTTAGGGCATGTCTGTGTGCCACATGGCACACAAGCCTGCAATTGGGGTGCTACAGGGTGTCAAAGTGACACCCCGTTCCCCCTGCCAGGATTCGGTATTTACCGATTCGGTAAATACCGAATCGGTATTTCTCATTGATTCCTATGGGCTTCAAGGACCATAGGAATCAATGGGAAATACCGATTCGGTATTTACCGAATCGGTAAATACCAAATCTTACAGAATCGGTAATTGCAAAAGAAAAATTACCTACATCTGCCTACTTCCAATTTACCTACTCTTAAATACCGATTCAGTATGATTCGGTATTTAAGAGTAGGTAAATCGGAATTACCTATATCTGGCCCTGAGTGTTTTGCAAACTACCATTCATTTTGTGAAGTAATTTATGTACTAAAAGATCACTTTGCAAAATGCCCTTTCAGGAGATCACACAAACCTCCTGTATTGCTAAGATGTTGTGACCCCCTGCAAATGTGTATAAATGCAGGGCCAGAGATTTGCCAAGGACAGCAGAGCTCCATACCTACATTCGTGATTCCCTGCATGTCAACATTTTTTAGAAGTAGGCCCTATCCGTCATAAGCCAGACCCAATTCCTAATACGTAACCTCACCAAACATCGCTTCCAGGGACCCTCTGTGATACAACATTTTCATTTCACTTTGGTCTAAGTATTAGGGAGGCTCAATCCCACTAAGTTAATAAGGCTCCTTGCCTTCTATCGCCTCCAGCCTAGATGTGGCAAATGTGGAGAGCACTGTGCCATTTCAGTGCTGACGTGGCCTAGTTCAAGCTGTTAGATTTCAGATACAATCGTTAATGGGGTAGAGATTTCTTATCAAAGTACATTTGGCCAACAAAAATTAAAACGCTCAGTCACCCAGGCCCTTATCTCCAGCCGACTGGACTACGGCAAACCTCTCTACGCAAGAACCGGAGCTTACCTCCTCCTCCAACTACAGGCCATACAGAACTCCACAGCCAGACCCGTCCTGGATCTCCCTAGACCACGGGTACTCATAGTACGACCCGCAGGCCGCCAGCGGCCCAGCAAGCCTTCCCTGGTGGCCCGCGGACCTTGCAGACAATTTACCCGTGTTTAAAAAGAACATAAAAAAATTAAAGAGTGTCCGCAAACACTGCGCGCCCAGACTCTGCTGCTCTGTGGGGGCCCGGGCATTCCAGTGATAGTCAGAGTGGAGCTGCAGGGGCGCCAAGAAGTGAAATACAAAAGCCTCATTAACATATACATGGTCTTTTAAAGACCTGTGAAGTGCTTGGGTGCGGCTGTGTGTGTGTGTGTGTGCACGAAAGCTGTCTCAGGCACACACAGGCAGGGTGAGATGAAGAGGGTGACAGAGGGAGGGAGTGAAAGGGAGGGAGACAGAGGGAGAGCGAAGGAGGGAGTGAAAGGGAGGGAGAGGGAGGGAGGGAGGTAAAGGGAGGAAGAGCGAGGGAGGGAGGGAAAGGGAGACAGACAGAGGGAGAGCGAGGGAGGGAGGGAAAGGGACGCAGACAGAAAGAGGGAGAGCGAGGGAGGGAGGGAAAGGGACGCAGACAGAGGGAGAGCGAGGGAGGGAGGGAAAGGGAGGGAGAGTGAGGGATGGAGAGGGAGGGAAAGGGAGGGAGAGGGAGGGAAAGGGAGGGAGAGCGAGGGAGAGCGAGGGAGGGAAAGGGAGGCAGAGAGAGGGAGGGTGAGGGAGAAGGAGGGAGAGCGGGGGAGCGGGGAGGGAGGGAAAGGGAGGCAGACAGAGGGAGAGCGAGGGAGCGAGGGAAAGGGAGGCAGACAGAGGTAGAGGGAGGGATGGGGAGGGAGGGAAAGGGAGGGAGAGGGAGGGAAAGGGAGGGAGAGCGAGGGAGAGAGAGAGAGGGAGGGAAAGGGAGGCAGACAGAGGGAGAGCGAGGGAGGGAGGGAAAGGAGGGAGGGAAAGGGAGGCAGACAGAGGGAGAGCGAGGGAGGGAGGGAAAGGGAGAGGGAGAGTGAGGGAGGGAAAGGGAGAGGGAGGGAAAGGGAGGGTGAGCGAGGGAGGGAGGGAAAGGGAGGCAGACAGAGGGAGACCACAGGAGGGAGGGAAAGGAGGGAGGGAAAGGGAGGCAGACAGAGGAAGAGCAAGGGAGGGAAAGGGAGGCAGACAGAGGGAGAGCGAGGGAGGAAAAGGGAGACAGAGAGAGGGAGACAGAGAAAGGGAGAGGGAGACAGACGGAGACAGACAAAGGGAGGGAGACAGACGGAGACAGAGAGAGAGAGGGAGACAGAGAGAGACAGAGGGAGACAGAGAGAGAGAGGGAGACAGAGAGCGAGAGAGGGAGACAGAGAGAGAGAGAGTGAGACAGTCAGAGTGAGTGAGAGAGGGAGTCAGGGAGAGAGAGGGAGTGAGAGGGAGTGAGAGTTTGAGTGAGACCGAGGGAGAAATAGGGAGAGATGGAGGGAGAGGAAGAGAGAGGTTGAGAGAGGGATAGAGAGGGAGAGAGAGGGAGGTAAAGGGAGAGAGAGGGAGGGAGAGGGAGAGAGAGGGAGAGAGAGAAAGAGATGTGTGTATGCCGGGTCTGGTGGCTCAGTGGACGAAGGCGTCCGCTGCAGGGACCTGTGTTCAACCTCATGGTCAGTTTTTTTTGTTCCCCTAGCCCCGCCCCCTCCGCCCACTGACCCCACCCCCAAAGGTGCAGCCCTCCGACACAAACCACACTGTAAATTTGGCCCCCGAGAGAAAGTTTGTGAGTACCCGTGCCCTAGACGAACCCACATCACCCCCTTCTGCAGGGAACTCCACTGGCTCCCAGCAGGGAAAAGATGCCAGTTCAGGCTCCCGGCCCATGCAAACAAGGCCCTACAGAACTGTGGACCTGCCTACTTAAACCAGAGCTTGAACTTCCATCAGCCCACCAGACACCTCAGCTCCTTGTCCTTTTCTCTAACCTCACCTCCCACATCCAACGTAGCAGATGCGGATGTCGCATCTTCTCCTACCTAGCAGCGGAGACATGGAATGAGATACCCTTTCACCTGCAGACCTCCCCATCTCTTCCAGAGTTCCGAAAGTCACTGAAGACCTGGCTATTCAGCTAATCAACTGGACCCTGCAAGTGTCTGGATACCCTCATGGGTGACAAGTAGCACTCTACAAATCTACTGATTGATTGACTGATTAGCACACGTCTAGCCAGCTGTATGAGTGATTGCAGATTCATCCAGTGCTCCAACATTTCAATTACCCTATGGCAAAGAGTGGATCATACAGGGGCAAAAATGTTGTAAAAATAAAAACATTTCTAAAAAAAATATTGATTGTTCTTCAAATTTGTATTTGTTGGCCTCAAAATAAACAAAATACTGTCACAGGATTATCTTCCAGCCGCGGCCCATGCAGGTAAGAGTGGTGGGGCAGTGGGGCCAGGTTTGGTGGGGGGGGGGGTTTCGACAGACGATGAAGAGGGAAAAGTAATTATTTATTTAATGCTCCCTCGTCATCGTCCGTCGAAATCCCCCCTCACCCGGCCCCACCGACTCACCGCTCTTACCTGCACAGACCACGGCGGTTATCTACAATTCTCTAAAATAAACAACGCAAGCCTAATTCACAAAAAGTGCATAGTTTGAACTATTTTTTGCTTTTCTGGAATTCACAGACATACTCACTAGTATCTCTGAAAATCTGCCCCAGTGGCAGTATTCATAAGCACTCCTTGGAGAGTAAGGTGGCTTTTCCTGAGGCAAGTAATCTCGCAACCTGGAATTGTACACACATTAAAAGTCTGCACTGGAGAAAGCCAGAGACTAGGTGTAATACCGTTTTTTAGGTTTTGCCTGGCGAAAAGATGCGCTCTGCGCATCTTTTTCGCGCAGGCGAAAACCTGATGAGAACTGTAGTGTGGCTTTGGGTCGGCCCTCGCCATTCATTGGCTGGCTCCATAAATGGAGCCTAGCCATTGGACGAGGGGCCTGTCCGTCAATGCCGGACCAGATTCGGGGGCGTTCCCGAGATTCTTTGGCTTTTGCCGACGTCACGCGACGTCAGCCGAAAGCCGGGAACGCCCCCGAATCTGGTCCGGCATTGCCGGCACTTCTGCGTCTCTCCACCCCCCCTTTCCCGCCCCCTCCCGCTTGTTATGTGATGTTATCCAGGGCTGGATCAGATTCAACACGCTGTGCAAACATGTCCTGTCCCCACAATGATGTGAGTTAAAAACACACGCGCATAGGTTTTCTCATGTCTCACACCCGTGTGCCCGCGTGCTTTCCCCATAGATGCTTGTACACGGGTGAGGCAAAATAAAAAGCATCACTCGAAATGTCAGGGGCACACTGAAGCTGCCTCCCTGACTTTAACACCGGGAATTAATGCCCTGCATTAACTGTATCTTGGATTGCAAAAAGCGGCCATTTTAACTTGGTCACTCTGCCCTGAAAAAGAAAGGAAGGAAGGAGACAGACTGCATAACTCCTCTCCTGTAATACTTATTTTAGGAGCAAGCTATCTGAATAAGTGTTAAAGCGGATGGAAGCTATACTACTTTTTTATGAGCACAATATTTCAAAGGGTTAGAACATTTAGATAGTACTCAAAGTAAACACGTAGAAAGAAAACAACGTAGTTGATGAATAAGGCTTTTTTATTGACATTTTATTTTCTCCTTTAGTTGTGTAAAATTGAGAAACTGGCTACCACGATCAATGCAGCAGTGAAACATGGTGGCGCTGTTGTAATAACACTGAGCATATGAGCTTGAGGCTACATTAGTAGAAGAAGGACTTGCATGTTAGTCTGTCTCCATGGCGACCAAAAAGGACGCGGCTGGTCGCTCCGAAGCACATCTCCCCGCGGACAGCACTTGACAGTCACTCTGAGCAGCAAGGAAGAGTTGGCATCAGTCCCACGGGACCAATCACTTGAGCCCCAGTGCCTGATGAATCACCTGCGCTTTTACAAGTATTTCACTCCACCTGGGAATGCACAGCTTTCATTGTAAGGATTTATGGGGTGTTTTGTTTCCTCATCCTCACCGTGCTCGTCTATATCTTCTGTGTGTGCCTGAATTAAAGCAGGAAAGAGCGCGGGATGGGAAGGGCTTTGATGTAGAAGTGGCGAAAGTGGATCAGCCGTGAGTGGTGGGTTGTTTTAGGATTGAGGTACATGGCGTATTGTGAAGAGTCCGTGTTAAGTATTGACCTAGATAACTGGGAAGCCGCGGAATTAGCCGCAGCACCTATATGATAGTTGTGCTGGGTGCTTTGGGACTGCTTGGGTGTGTTTTGCATTATTCGTATGTCCGAAATAGAATGGATCCTGTGAGACCTGAGAAGCGTCAAGTTGTCGCATCCTTGAACTGGAGATAAAGGCAGAGATGGGTGAGGTGCTGCTATAAGGGTGAATGCATGTATTGATTAGCACATGACAACTTTAATACGTCTCTTAGCATCATGTAATCCAATGCTTCAAACGACACTCAGATGACATGAACAAATGCGATTCAGTATTTCATACAACTGCGTTTCGTTTCAGTGCATTTTATTTAAGAGGAATAGACACGATTATACAGGAATTCTGGAAGTGTGTGGGGGGGCTCGCAGTGTGTTGGGGGGCTCGCAGTGTGTTGGGGGCTTGCAGTGTGTTGGGGGGCTTGCAGTGTGTGGGGGGGCTTGCAGTGTGTGGGGGGGCTTGCAGTGTGTGTGGGGGCTTGCAGTGTGTGTGGGGGCTTGCAGTGTGTTGGGGGCTTGCAGTGTGTTGGGGGCTCGCAGTGTGTGGGGGGGCTCGCAGTGTGTGGGGGGGCTCGCAGTGTGTGGGGGGGGCTTGCAGTGTGTTGGGGGGCTCGCAGTGTGTGGGGGGGCTCGCAGTGTGTGGGGGGGCTCGCAGTGTGTGGGGGGGCTCGCAGTGTGTGAGGGCTTGCAGTGTGTTGGGGGGCTTGCAGTGTGTTGGGGGGCTTGCAGTGTGTTGGGGGGCTTGCAGTGTGTTGGGGGGCTTGCAGTGTGTTGGGGGCTTGCACTGTGTGGGGGGGCTTGCAGTGTGTGGGGGGGCTTGCAGTGTGTGGGGGGGCTCGCAGTGTGTGGGGGGGCTCGCAGTGTGTGGGGGGGGCTCGCAGTGTGTAGGGAGGCTCTGTGGGGGGGGCTCTGTGTGGGTGTGTGTGTGGGGGGCTCTGTGTGGGTGTGTGTGTGGGGAGGCCTCTGAGTGTGTATTGGGGGGGCTCTCTGTGGGTGTTTGTGTGTGTCATTTGCGAGAGATCAAGCTAGTGGCATTGTAAATGACAATGCCATTTATTTATGTTAAAAAAAACATAAATAAAAATATTGTCAAGAGCAATGCCAATAGCTCAAACTTTAACAAAGGCAAAACCATTGCATTGTAAATGCTTGTTCTCTCACAATCACAGCGAGTTTGGGGATGTTCTGTTCCTCTACCAACTCTGGAAAGGGATATGTTCTAGACCTCGGCAGGTGCAAATCTGCAACTATTTTCAGGTTGTGTTGTCTCGTTTTCTCTTCTCCACCTTTCACATTAGATGTCTCTGTGTTTTTAATGAATTGTAATGTATTTGTAAATGGATTCATGGTTTTAATTATAAATAAATGTACATTATTTGACTTCACGTGGTTTTTTCCTTGTTAAGTGTTTGCCAAAACCTCAATATATTGGTTATAAGTGTGAAGAACAAATGAAAGAGTCTAGTGAATGTTTGTAACCTGTAACCTGTGACGTATTGTCTTCCCAACGGAAAAAAACTTTTTTACTCAACAGTATACTGGAGCTCCATTTTCCCTTGGGTCACATTGAGCCCCTCTTTTTTTGTTAAAGATTGTGTAAGGGTGAGACAAGAGTTTTCAAACTCACAGGTTTGTGGGCATTCACAATCTCCAACACTAAACATGCCTTGCAATGCGCCCTTCCCATCCCGTACGCAAGTCTTACACCTGCATAAATGTATGCAGTCAAAGCATGTAACTACCTAGGTGTAAATTGACCAACATATGGTAGATATCCTTTTAATAATGCCTAGCAGGCGTAAACCTAAACATTTTCAACTGCAAACATGGAGGGGAGCACACCAGAGAGAATGGGAGGGGTGGCCATGGAGGTGGATGCGTCCTCTTAGCGGAGATATGGACTACTGACATAGGACTCAAATGGAGTGTGTGGAACATATACTGAGCAGCTGAACGCGTTGTTAGGGAAAGCGAAATGTCTGAAGGGAGGGGGGTAGGGTTAGGAGGGGGGTATCGGGGGAGGGGGGGTTGAGTTGAGGGGGGGACGATGTTTTTTGTTTTCTGCGCTGAAGCATAGTGGCTGGCAGTGCTGGCATAAGTAAGGAGCAGCACAATCCAGCCCTGCAGGACTGTATCTCAGGTCAACTGGGATATCATTTTCACTGCTGGAAAGGCCTCACTCCTTGTGTGGAACAGTCTGCTGGCCTAAACCAGATTCGGCGAGGAGAGGCAAAGTCATGCTGGGGGCATAATTATTGATCCAGTGTTGAAGGGCCACTGTATGGGGGTTGAATATGTATGAGATGTGACTGAGCATTATATGAAAACTTAATAAAGTCTGTTTCCCAAAAAAATGGAGGGGAGCACACAAAGTTGTTCTCTCTAGTATATCCACCCCCCTTCATTCAGCCCACCTCCTAATTTACTGTTTTAGTTCTTTTATGCAAATAATCTTTACAGCTTCTTCCCTTCATATGCCCTGTTGCACGAAATTGTATCCTACATAATAAGAAAATTGGCAATAAATGGAGACTCCCCAATAGTATTAACCCCTCATAGTATCAATCCCTGTACTGTAATACTTTCTCAGCCTGGTTCAAAAGATTTTGCTACAAATGGATGGCTTACCTAATGAACTCCTGGAGTAAGCCAGGAGTACTCCTTGTATATTTCTGGCTCACTCCTGGATTTTGTGCTACAGCCCTAATTACAACTGGGCTGGTCACTGCCGCTGGGTGCAAACAGGTGTTTGTGCCCTATTCGGAAATATAACTTGTATTCAAAGTTTGCACAGACCTTGTATTTTACCCTCAACAATTTTTACCAGATAAATAGTCATTCCACCATACGCACCTACAAAACTTATAAAAGGATCATAGTTTCATCCGGGGGGAAATACTCAGCCCTGCAGTATCAGTATTTTCCAAGATCAAAACTACTAGTTACAAATCCAGCAGTACTTGTAATAACCTAATGAGTTCAATATAGTAGCATCAACTGACCCTATTAGGGGGTGTGGCATTTCAGCCTATGGCGTGACACAGCTTTTACTGTTCTTGCTGATTTCCACCCCATCCACACAATATCCTTCAGAACTATGCATTTGAGCCTCTCAGTGTGACCTAGCAAGGATGATCTGCTACTGAACCTGGTCTGTAGGAAAGTGGGTTTCTGTTGCAGTACCCCCACCCTCCACATTTTGCCTGGCTTGGAATGTAACTTTGACTGTAGAGTGCTGGGTCCCTGCTAACCACTTTCCCAGTACCAGTGCTCTTTCCCTAAACTGTACAATTGTTACCACGATTGGCACACCTCTGGCTCACATATAAGTCTGTTGTAAAAGGTACCAGTGGTACCAAGGGCCTTAAGACTAGGGAGGGTCTCTAAGAGCTGCAGCATGTATTATGCCACCTTGAGAGACCCCTCACTAAATACATGCACACTGCCACTGCAGCTTGCGCGTTTTAGTGCAGATAAAAGCGAAGAGTCGACCTGGCATGCCCCAGGTATGCCCCTATAATGTCTAAGTCCATTCGTAGACATTATAAGTGCAAAGTGAAGCCATACTGAGCACATGGGTTGGGGGCTTGTTACTACGAGTCCATGATGGCTTCACCGAATCCCAAGATGCTTGGTATCAAACATCTCAGATTAATAAACCCACACTGATGCCAGTGTTCAATTCAACATAATAAATCCACTCAAGTGGTCTTCCCATCTTTTGTTATGCTGACCAGGGCCCCTCCAGCTAGTGGAGATGCCTGACCACCTGATCAAGCCCCACTTTTGGCAGCAAGGTCGGTGGGAAAATTAGTAAGCAGGAGAGGTGTGTCCCCTCTCAGCCAGGACCACCCCTAAGGTGAACTGACTCCCTCCTTTGAGAACCCTCCATATTGCTTTGGAGGATTCTAGCCAATATGGTTAGGGGTATGCCCCCCTCCCCAAAGGGAGTGGACATACAAAGGGTGTAGTCATCCTAAAGGTAAGTAGCACATTGGCTACTAGCTTTTAATCCATGTAATGCCCCTAAATTGAGTATTTAGGGACACCCCTGACCTTAGTCCTCAGCTCCTCCCGACCCCAGAAGGAGGAAGAGGACATCACTGAGTCGTCCGAGCCACAAAGACTACAGACACCAACTGAGTTGGTCCCAGCCTTACAGGCCTGTCTGCAGCCCTCAAAGATCCTGCGAGAAACAACCACCTGTCCTGCAGCCGGTGACCTCCAAAACCCCTGGGAGGACTGCCTGCCTTTGTAAAAGACCAGAACTCCCGAGGTCAGCGGACCTGTCCCCAAGAAACCAAGACAAAGGACGTTTGAGCCCTCCAGAACCGCGAGTCCTGACCACCTCTGAACCAGATGCCTCCAACCCAAGTCCAGGTGGTGCACCAGTCCTGAAAAGTTTCCCCAGCAGTCTTGAGAAAGAGTTCATTGTTGGCTAACCCCCACTGGATGCCAAGACGATGCCTGCAGCCTGAACACGAAGTCTCCCCCAACCGCAACCAGCTTTGATAAGAAAATCCCGACGCTAAAGGACATCCCTGCACCCGAAGCCCCTGGGCCTTGGGGAGCTCAACCGACAGTGTTGCTAACCCCCAGATTCATCAAAGTCCCGTTTTGCGAGTCCTTAATAGCGATTATTAAGGAACCTCCTCAAGAAGCTGCAAAACATTCAAAACGTCGCTGTCAGACTCTTCCTCAACATCCCCCGCCGCACCCACATCACCAGCCACCTAAGAGACCACCACTGGCTCCCTGTCAACAAAAGAAGCACCTACAAGTTCCTCACACATGCCTACATAGCCCTACAAGACGCAGAACCTGCGTACCTCAACCACCACCTCGCATTCCACGTACCCACCAGAGACTTCAGCTCCACCAAACCTGCCCTGGCTATCGTCTCACGTATCCGCAAGACCATACCCGGAGGAAGATCCTTCTCCTACCTCGCCAATCCACTTCAGGCAATCGCCTTCACAGCCTCAATTCAGGAAGGACCTCAAGACCTACCTCTTCGGCTGAACCCCAGCGCCTCAACGGACATGCAGCTCTCCCCTCTCCCCCCACAGTCTTGAGTCCCTTACGGGTGAATAACCGTACTCTTTAAGACACTGATTGATTCATAACACTGCTCAAATTGAAATATTGCACCAAGTTAATATTTTTCTGCATTGAAAAGCATTGCTATTTCCAAAATTGTACGTACATTGCTGAACAGAAGTCTTGCATTATTTATTCATTTTCTGCATTGAAAAGTATAGGAAATTTGAAAACTGTACTTACCTGCTGCAACTAAGTTTCTTTGGTTTTAGTAAGAAAGTACCAAAGTAATATTTTTACAAACCATTGGTCTAGGATTTAGTCTTTGAGTGTGTGCAATCATTTTGTGCTTGAGTGTATACATTAAATGCTTAGCACTGCCCTCTGATAAGCCAAACTGCTTGCCCACACTACCACAAAAGAGAGCATTAGTATTATCTCCCTAAGCCTCTGTAAAGCCTCTGCGAATCCACTGGAATCTGTGCACACTATACCTTACTTTGCTATAGTATATATACAGTCAGCTTTCTACATGGACCACCTGCGTAAAATTCAAGAGCCAGCAAAAGTCTTAAGGAGAGGGAGACCTCAGCTGTGGTACCTGTCCAAGATGGCAGTAACGGCTACTTGAAAGGAGTCCAACAGCTGCCCACTGTGGACAAAAGAAGAGAAGTGGTGCCCAAAATGAACAGGTCAAGCAGCTCAAGCGAAGAGCACAAAAAAAGAGGGGGGACTAGTGACCTGACACAGCAACACCGCTCCTAGGCTACCTGCCTGGAGAAAGATATGGACAACATTGGCACAGACTCTGGGCTTTGACTTATGAGATGCATGATGGATCAGGGCACCTGCATTTCAACATTCCTAGGGTCTGGTAAGATGTGTTGAATAGCTGACATCACTGTCTCCACTGCAACCAACGTCATGAGGGGGCTGCTACTGCTACAGTACAATCTGAGTTGCTGAACCCTACACCCCCCCGGCACTGACAAAACCTACAATGAAGTGGCGTTACATCCTGTGAGACTACAGTGCCTTACAGTACTGTATGAGAAGGCCTTAGACAATTCTTCCAATGGCTAATGTGGGCACCGAACATCCTTGCTGCAGCAGTTGGGAGAAAAGATATGGAATTAGTAGGGTACACCTCCTATGAGTGGACTAAAAGCACCTTCAGGCTATAAACAACAAATTATTCTTTATTTATATCTAGATTTATTTTAGTTTCTCCCAGTAGTCACAATAATATTGATATGTATTCCATTGTCAATGTTGTGCCCAGTCCTCCTGTCTTTCTCTTAGGACTTTCAGTGGCTGTTGTTTGGCCGGGCTTGATGTCTTCAACTATGTCAGAAATTAGCTTGCCCCTCAGGAGAACACTCACACCAGCACACACACGCACACACACACATGCCTACACACACAAGCACACACACAAACAGAACTTCAAAACAGTGTATTTAGATATTGTTTACCTTCTCTCTCACTCCCATCCAAATCCCTCTGGCACTCACTTTGTTCGATCTGTTCTTGGACAGCGAATTAGCAGCTGGTATCTCCACATAATCCAGGGAACCATCAAAGGCATTGCTTGTGTCCCCATTGCCGTGCCCCTAGTCTTCCCCCGGACGTCAGATTCTTCTTAGGACCCATATCTGGTTCCTGCTACCTGTTTCCCTGCATCAGCCCATTCACCTTCTTGCAGCTCCCCAGTAGCCTACTCTCTCTTTAGCATGTTCCTCTTTAATGCGTCACTTGGTGCGTGTTCATCATTTTCCTCAGCACGGCCGCCTCCTTCTAAATGTTATTTTCCTTCCTGCGACGGCCCTTTCTATTTTCCTCTCTTGGTTTGTCATCCAGGTTGGACCCATTAACCCCTTCGCTGCAGCCGCGATTTCCCCCCTGTGCTGTAAACAAACGAACAGGGCGGGCCGTGACGAACCCCAGCCGTCATCAGCACACGCCCACCGCGGGGCGTGACGGCTGGGGTTCGTCACCAGCATGGGAGGGGTTAAGTATTTTGGTAGCATGTTACCCTGTGAGACGAGTGCCTGTGTGAAGACAGCATTTCTAGATTCAGCTAAGTATTTATCTGATCTGATGACCTGGTAGGAGTGTAGAGACACACCTTTGCTGCCTTCGAATTCTGATCCACATACATAGAACTACTAGCACCTCTGTTGGGTGAAATGTTCAATGCAGCCCTTCAAGAGCACTCCCTGCCCACACAACTCACTAAGCCCTCATTGTGTCTTTGCCCACGCCCAGATGGGATGTGGCAGACATGGCATTGTACAGACCACTATCAATGCTCAACGCTGATTATAAAAAGATAGTAAGCGTTTGGCTATTGTGCCTCTTCCACTAAAACCCCAGATAATACACTTGGACCAGAGTGGGTGTATCCACGGGTACACAATATTTTAACATTAGGTGACTATTCTAGGTGGTGGGTGAATTAAGGGATTAACCCCCATAGGTGATTGAGTTCACAGATGCAGAAAAGGCATTTAACACATTAAATTGAGGGTTCTTGCTTGCAGTACTGAAAAAAGGGATTAGGATCTGGTTTCCTTAAATGAATTTCATGTCTGTACTCTAACTCCTCAGCAGGAGTCTGTACTGGCTCTGTAGTTTCGTATGATGCAGTTGAAGGGGGCATATGGCACTGATATTCGCTTTGGAGATAGAGTCCTTTGTGAATGTACTGGAGCAGAAGCCAGAAACTGGAGCATAATGGTCGGAGGAGACGCAAGTCCACGCCCTCTAAAGTGACAACATGTTACGGTTTTTCAGTGATGTAAACACTAAAGCCAACCAGACTATTAAAGCATTGGAGGAGTTTGATAAAATATTGGGTTTAAAGTAAAGTGGAATACATCCCACTACAAGGAGATATCACTCTTGTCAAACTTTGGAATGGAAACCTTCCACGCCTCTTTATCTGCAGGTCCATATCTACCACTATGATTCAGCCATATCTGGCGCAAATGTTAGACCTGTGATAACAGTGCCAAAGGGGAAGGGTCACTTTCTGGAGGTCCTTTTACTGTTAGGGGTGGGCAGAAAACCCCAGTGGAAAATGGCGGTCTTCTCACAGCTTCTATATTATTTAGGAAATGTTCCAATTCTGATTCTGAAAGGGCTTTGCCAAGACCTCAATACCATACTATTGGATTTTGTGTAAAGCTCTGCCGGGCGCAAGGTAGCAAGAAGTAAGCTGCGCTTGCAATGCAAGAGGGTGGCCTGGGTGCCCCTGACTACATGCTATACTATCAGGGAGGTGAGATACAACAGCCAGCCTACTGCTTAGGTGATTCAGAAGGATGCAGATGCAAAATAAAATTCCGACAGGTGTCCTTCTCAAACCTGGTCATGAATAGCGCAGGTCCTTAGGTATTGACGAGTATGTTGCTTCCAAAGAACACACACATCAATGCCTCATGCTACTGATGGGACTGCCTGGAGCTCTCACAGAAAAGGCCCAAGATAGGCAATGGTGTGGGCTGAAAAGGGTGTAGAATCGAAGGGGAATCTTTAAGAGAGTAGTAGTCTTGAACAATTTGGCGTCATGGTTCAAAATAATGAAAACCCTGCGGGGAAATTCCTACTGTTTGGCTCACTAATCACAGAATTAAAACACACACGGGGTGCACACTAGGTAAAGTGAGGAAAGCAACCCCGCTGTTGGGTCGGACGATTCTCTATCTTAATGTTCACTAGATGAACTAAGGATAAACGGAGAAGCAGACATTGGTAAAACAGCTGAAGAGGAAAATGGGGACAAATACTGAGCACCGCTCTAGGAGTTTCCGGGAAAGCTTGTAAATGATACAATTTAACATCATAAGCACAAACTACATTACTCCCCAAAATAATATTAATTACAATATGCGGACAAATGCATTGTGCCTGAGATGCAGGAATGCAGAAGCTAAAGTTTTCCATATGAGAGAGAGTTCAACTTTTACTCAAAACAACCAGCAGATGATCTAGTAGCCACCTGGGGTTTGCCTGTTGGGCCTCTTCCCGCACTCTAAAAATAAAAATCTACCGGCATATTTGCCAATCTTGCCTTCATTCTAGTGATGCAGAAAGCAGCAATGATGCGGGGAGTGGTTGGCTGGCAAGGTGGAGATTTGAGATACGGAAGTGGGGTGAATGCGTAAGCATGTTATTACACTTGGACGTCAAAAAATGCCTGAGGAAGCCTGACCTAGACCAAGCGCAGGATACAATACTTATGGCCATTTCAAATGATGGCAAGGAAGAGATCAACATAATTATCTGTTTCCAGTCTGAACAAAGAAAACAAGATTACTAGTACCAGGGGAAGAGCTAGGAACAGTCAATGAATGCCCTTCACTGACACCAGGCTCAGATGGGGATCCCCAAAGTGACACACCTGATGCAAAAGCAGATGCGTAGAATAAAAGTCAGAGCTGAGAACTTTAACACAACCACACCTAGAGGAAACTATTCAGTTGCCTCCACCGGTTCATTAAATCCTGTTTATGTAACTTAACCAAGGCTATTTTAGATCTTTAATGCAATTTCCATTGAAATCAATGGAAACTCCATGACGAGTTACCCTTGTCATTAGCATCCAAGTGGTTAAACAGCTCCTTCAATACTGAATCTCTCTCAGGAGGAGCTACGCTGGCAAACAAGATGGCTGCTTAGGCTCCCGGCTCCGCCGACCTCCGTATCCTGCTAGATGATCCTGTCCATTATCCTGTTTTAACGCCCTACCTCCGTGTAGATGAACTGTTCCGCACTCCGATGGTGTAATCCTGAACTTTTGATCGGCTTGTTTGACGGAGTTGCGTTGAGTCTAAGTTTGTGGCCTAGTCCAGCGGGGAAGCCGGGGCCTCGACTATTTGCATAGCCGGGTTGCAGTTCAACAACATCGGCCGAGTGATTCAAGCAGGGTCCGGTCCATCGAAGTGGAGGTTTCTTTTTCGCCCGGATTTGTCGGCGATCATTTGCCTACTCAACATCGAGGGAGGAGTGACTTGGTACAATATCGACTGTAGGTGGTGGTCCCCATCCCGCGGACCCGGGTTTTGGCTCCCGCCGGGGTTCGGGGGGTCGGGGACTTGCCTGCGGTTCAACGGGCAGATTACTGCCGCATATAATAAACAGTCACCCTCCGACGCTGCCCGTTCATGGTCCTGTTTGTTCCCCCGGGGATACCGGATTCACCGGGGGAGGTGATTATGATTGGTACTGGGCGAGAGATAACGGACCGAACGGAGCATGAGCCATCGCTGAGGTCAGTACTGGCAGCGCTCGGGGCGTTCCATTCGTATATGGATGCCCTGATTCACAAAATAGATACGGGCCTATCTGAGATGGTGTTTGGGGAACCAGACCCTGCTCCACTGCTGGAACAACAACCGGCTGCGATTCAAGCAACAGCCATTTTGATTCTGTGCGAGGACCCCGTGAGGAAACAAGTGTCGAAACCCTCGTTTGGTGCTCTGGAGAACTGTATTCCCGAGGACATGAGCATATCGCTAAGCCTTCCACCATTGCTGACTCTGGAAGTCTCGATTGACGATCCCCTCCCGGAGACTTTTGTTGTTGACTGTCCTTTCACTTTGACTTCATCCTTTCCTTCCTTGGCGACTGTACGATTGCGGGAAAAACTACATTGGGACTATCATTCCAGGAGGGCTCTTTTTTGTGTTGCTGAAGTTCCCGTGGACTCATTGACTACGAGTAGTAATGAACTGATTTCTGTTGGATTCATTTTCCTCTTTGACTCTCTTGTTGGCATATTAGTCTTGCTGGGAGGGGTTCGCGGGATGGTTCGGAGGGGTCAAGGCTGAGATCGATTGACCGGGGCAATTGGTTTGGTTCAAATGAGTGTTCGATCTGCAACTGTTGGACTTACGTGAGGCTGGGCGGTGTATTATGGCTCCCCCTAATTTTCTTCTACTATAGTCTCTGATACACTTGTATTTTCATCATAGGGGGTGCCGGTCTCTAGCAGGGGGGAAGGGGCTGGGAGCCTATACGGATATGCCCTCCCCCACGTTTTTCTCTCTTTTCCATCTTTGGAACCTAGTTAGTTGGGGCGACAGGCACGCTGCTAGTTGGGGTTAGGTGACAGCCATATGCAGGGGTGCAGGGTGGGGGGATGGGTTTATTATTTTCTTTGTGTGTCCTTCTCTTAGTTTCTCTTTCCTTCGTCTTTCTTGGTCTTTCCCTTTTTAGAATAGTTGGTGCTATATCCTGATATTTTTAAATTCCAATGTCCGGTGGCCTCGCTTCTTTTATTATCCTGATTATATGATGTGGGCGGGATTGGATGGCTTGTGCTTAAATTGTTTCATGATTGTAATGTCGCAATAGCTGTTTTGAACTTATCAACGCAGGCGCATCAGGGATCCTCCTGTTGCTCCAAGTCTATCCTGTCAAAGTAACTATCCAATCCATTATTGTGTGTGAATGTATGGCGCCGGATGTATATATTTCTTCTTTTTGATTTTAAAACAATAAAAAGATTTAAAAAAAAAAAATACTGAATCTCTAGTCCGTGCTGGATGTTACATTACTTTACAAATAACAGGTTTGCAATTTGCTTTAAATTTAATATTTATAGGTATTCAAGCAACCTCATTTTCCATTGAACATGTCTAGAAATTCAGACCGAAAAGCAACCTTATCATCATTTATCTTCTCTCATAAATTTTCACTTGGAAATTAGCATTTGGATCTAACTTTATTCCTAACAATTTCTGGTGAGGCCGGCATAGAATGGTATCCCTTTTTCCCTCTATATGGAAGCCTTTATACTCCACTCGCACTTAAAAATACACTACAATTTTAATGGCTTCCTCTTAGCTCACAAGTTTTTTATCCATTTTTTATTAAATCTGAAATTGAGACTACAAGATTTTTCAACTAGACCCTGAGAAAAGTTGTCAATCTGAAATAGGAGTCACAAAATATATCCACTTCAATAGTCACTGAATGTTATCCAGGGCATTACCATGGTTCACCTTTTCAATTTATAAGACATTCTCATTCTTTTTTCTATGTATGTCTTTCCACATAATTCCTTGCTGTTGACTGTACAACACTTCACACAATGCACCCCCTACAGGCAGAGTTTGCATGTTTGTTTCATAGCAAGACAATCTTTACTGTTAGCCATATTTCCTACCACTCCACATTTGAAAATCCAACCTGTGGTGTTCTTAATTAGGCCTGGTTATGAAATATCACTCTGCTTGTGAGTTTGATGGAGCTTTTCCCACTCTGCGCTCTACGTACCGTGCAGAATTCCGAAGGAGTAGAGTTTCTTCCTCGCTCGCCAACATTAAGTTGGCGATCCTGAGTAAGGAAAACCTTACTCCAGACCACCTCCCGGCGAGATTTCTCAACATGGACGGTCCGAGATGGCTGTTTCCGCTCATGTTGAGAAACCTTCCGTTCACATTGAAGAAGTTGCAGCTCGAGTAGAATGTCTACTTGAGCAGCATAAAGAAGGAGAGCCCTCTTGCGCTGTGCATGCCGCTGTTCGTGCTGATTTTCCAGTGCAGGACAAACACCTGGCACTAAAAATCGGTGCGAACAGCGCAACCTAACATACTCCGTCGGTTGCGGAACTCCACATAGCGTTTTGGAGTTTTTGGTCACTGTGCGGAGTTCCGTGTACTCCACCCAGCCTAGTCTTAATCTATTTATTAGCAGGAACTAACACATTTTTCAAAAATGCTATATTGAATCTCTGAGAAGATTGTGAATATACGGCTTACAGCACATATCTGTAAAAATAACCTTCTCCACCCCTCTCAGTCTGGCTTTCGTGCCCTTCAATCCACCGAATCGGCTCTGTTACACTCCACTGAGACCATTCGGAAGTATGTGGACGAAGGGCAAACAGCAGCCATAATTCTCTTAGATCTTAGTGCCGCTTTCGACACTGTTGCCCACCATACCCTGTTGCAGGATCTAAAGAGAGGCGGTGTCATCAGCGGGGCCTTGAAGTGGATGGAATCTTTTCTGTCCGAGCGTAGCTTTCAAGTTATGCAAGGTACTCATTACTCCAGGATAATCAAGTTGACGCAGGGGGTGCCTCAAGGTTCTACCCTGAGCCCGACATTGTTCAATCTCTATGTCACCCCCCTAGCAAAAATCTCGGATAAATTTGGGATTCATGCCCTGTCCTACGCTGATGACACCCAGCTGGTTGTGTCTATGACTCAAGCCCGGGTTGACGCTGCCTCCAACTTTATGCCCTGCCTTCAAGAACTGGCCGGGTGGATGGCAAACAATTGCCTGAAGCTGAACGGTAGCAAGACCGAGGTACTGGTGATAGGGAAGGCTCCGTCAGTATGGTCATCGGCATGGTGGCCCCAGACTCTGGGCTCTACCCCCACACCGTGCGAACAAGCGAAGAATCTTGGGGTATGGGTGGACAATAAGTTGTCTTTCGATTACCATACCAGGCGTGGTGGCAGGCGCCTGTTTCGGTATCTTGCGGGGTTTATGGAAGACCCTTGACACCCTTTCCATGGCATCTAGGGAGATCATGTTGCATGCCTTGGTGACTTCTCGCCTGGATTACTGCAATCTCCTGTATTTGGGTGCAACCGCTAAATGCATACGGAGATTGCAGTGTATCCAGAATGCAGCTGCAAGACTAGTTGTTATGCTACCTAACAGAGCCTCAGCCAAAAGAGCGCTGGCATCCCTGCACTGGCTTCCGATCAGGGAGAGAGTGAAGTTTAAGGCCATGTGTGAGAGTCATCGGATTTTACACAAGAAGGGGCCGTCATATTTGCATGACCTTCTCACTCGCTATGTACCGACCAGACTGCTTAGATCGAGTGGGAAAGGAAAGGTGCATATCCCCAAAATCATGAGATCTAGGATGGGCGTCCGCTCTTTTCGGTACTTGGTGGCCCAGATATGGAACACTCTTCCTCAGAGTCTCCGGCTGGAGTGCTCTGAATCCATCTTTCGGAAAGGGCTGAAGTCCTATTTGTTTCCAGTGGTTTAATTTGTTTTGTTACCAGGTTACCGGGGATGCTGCTCTCTTTTTAGCTGTTACCTCAGCGTGGGGACACACTGATTCAGTGTAACCAGGCGCCTTATAAATGCAAATATTATTATTATAGTTACGCTTAATGGTAACTCAGGAAGCATATAAACACAGTATCATTTTCATGTCTCTTTGGCCCAAATGCTGAAATGTGCTCAGTATCAAGATCATACCCTACTAATGGGGTGGGGGATGAGTGGTTGTGGGGTAAACAAATGAAATATCCAAAATGCATCCTCCAGTAGAGAGCAACAACAACTAATAATTTTTCAGCAAAAACATTTCTCAATCAAAACTTGCATAGTATTTTCCCCTCAGGCCTTATATGAGTAAAGTATTTGGTCAGCACACATAAGAGGCTATTTGTCAGCCCCCTCGCAGTGTGATGGGGTCAAGCTCAATGGGCATATTCAAGAGCATCTTCTCCATTCCCTCTTTTAGCAGTTAGACACTTTCTAGCTGCCTCATGTTGAGAGAACACAAATGTCAAGCCCCCCCCCCTCAACCTCGACCTGTACGCAGGCAACCACAAAGAGTCTGAAACACAGATAGAAATCAGATCTTTTTTGATCACCTGCAGACCCAGTTTCATCAGGCTCACATGACTCAGTTCTACAAAAATGTGAGTCTTGGAGACTTTCATAGTAAGATTTGGTCCCCTCCTCCCTCCCCCAACGCTTGGGTTATTTTCACTCACTGTTTCAGGTCAGCTAGCTTTTACATTATCATGCTCAGATTCAGTACTTTTTCCTGTGATATTCGAGTAGGTATGGACAAGGCTTTTACCATTATCATCATTGTGTTAGTGTCATCCTTGAGTAATTCCCTGTTTGGAATGCACTTCACTAAAGTCATCAGCAGCCGCAGTTGTGGCGTGCCCAGGATTAGGACCCTCGAAGCTTCAGCATTGTCCAACATCTTGAAGTTGGATTCAAAGTTGACAATTATGGAGTATGCATCCTCCTCAAATTTCTGACTCATCTTGGTGCCTTCGTCTGAATCCAACGCCAATTCTTCCACCACCAGAACCCTTAGTTCCAAGAATCCAACCACTCTCTCTGTGTTGTGTAAAGGCGTTTTCAGCAAATCAAACGATCACTCCAACACAGTGACTATAGAATCTATCGTCTGTATGGTCTCCTGCATGTCCCTAAGAGTTTCCATAATCAAGGGTTCAGCATGAATATATTTTATTTCAGATCCGTCAGACACTACTGCTGTACCCTCTCTAGTGTCCCTTTAGGTCATGTATTTGGGCAGAAAAAGTCCTCTTTTCCACATACAAAGCTGTTTGCCACTGTGCAAGCTGGTCAGCAACCAGATTCTCTGGCCCTCCTCTATGTGTTATTCCTGCTCCCCACATTTCCCATTGGTCTCTTTTGACACCCTTGTCCTCGCCTCCAGGGGACACCCCAGATGTCAAAGTTCCCTCCTCTGGGCATCTGTGTCAGCCTAATCACCTGAGGACTAAGCCACCTAGGCATGTAGCTGGTGCTCCCATTTTTATGCATTATTTGGAGCAATTGCTTGTGTAGAAATCGGGACCACTCTGCTCCCACCACTGCAGAAACACCTAGCAGGTGTGCCACTCACCCATAGGCCAAGGCACACAAGTATTAGACCCTCCACACTACATCTATGGCAAATAACAGCTTCAGAGGCAACTGTCTTGGAGAATTATTAGCTCCACCCCCAATGACCTTTGAGGGTCAACTCCTTTCCTCTTGAGTTTTGGAATTTCGTACTTCCAATTATGTGCACATTCAGTTTTCTCATTATCTTTTTTGATTTCCTCCTATACATGCTGTGGTATGCTCCGCCCTGTTTGCTGCAATGCTGCAATAAGTATTCAAAGGTGGGTCATCCTTCTACCATAACTTCTCAGGCTTTCTCACTTCTGCAGCTCAACATAAATTGGTCACATAACGTGGTATCCAATGAAATAACAACCATATACTTAGTTGTTATAGATTACAGAAATGGAGGTCTGTGGTGGAAGGTTATCTTCCTGGCTTGGAGAGTTTGGGCTACATTACCCTTTCTCCTTTTCCTGGAGCTATTCTCACCAGTGAACAAATCTTCACATATCCATTTTATTTACCAGATATGTATTTTGCAGTGACTATTGTCAGAGGATAAAAGCAAATAGTAGGTGACAGGTTACTATACAAGTGAGTGCAGAAACATCTGACAAACTGTCTTCTGGATAATAGGAACTGCTCTGTGGCTTAGGTACTTTCAGGTGCCTTCCCCTGAAACAACACTCAAAAACACTGTAATAAAGGTGACTCATTACATCATACAAACACCAGAAATCATGTACTACAGTCAAAGGGGAATTATCTCATGAACTTTATGCGTTCACTCTTGACTTTGCTGTTAAAGCTTTCTTTGCACCCTCTGTTGGGGGCATTTTAAACTGCAAAAAACTATTTTTAAAACTATTTACTGTTGTTCAATGTCGCTTGTACAGCATGCACTTTACTCACCTTGCCAGGGAGACACGCCGGTTACCATTTTGGGTGCCGGTCAAGTCTTTTTGCAGGGAAAACTAGGACGAACGCTGGGGCGACCGGGAAGTGAAAAATGTAAGGAAAAAGGACCCCCTGTAAAACTCTAGAGCTCCTAGGACAGGGTAAGTTACCGATAGTCAAAAAGAACTTTCCTAGGCAGTGGCAAACATGTATGTTACATAGATTTGTTTAACATGATGTGGGGGGATAACCCAAGCTCAGTGCAAGTAATGGACATCTATTAAAACATGATAGTTATTCTTTTATTAAAGTTTTTTTTGTAAAAAGATTATTTTTGAAAACATCAAAAAGCAATAATCAAAAGACATATATATGGATATAGGTGCCTATACATCAGTTGTGTTGTATATACCATGAGTAACGGGCGGTGAGCACTTTTATCAAAAACGACCCAATACATACATACATCAAAAGACAACAATTAAATATTAAATATACTTGTACAACAATGAATTAAAAAGCGAAGAAATGAGGGCAATGGACATATTGTGGCAGTTGATAATAGTTGTTACAATTCTCTACACGCGTTTCGGCACGGAGCGTGCCTTCTTCAGGAGTGCCACAGGAGTATATCCGGCTGAATAGATGGGTACAGTAGCCAGAGAAATGGTCGGTAGATCATACAGGTAAATGAATACAGCTTCAACAGGAGACTACTGTGGCCTGCGGAGGGTATTGAAAGAATGCAAGGCGAGCCTAGAGATGGCGGGAACTCAGGTCAATGTAAATCAGAGGGGTCACGTAATTGAAATCTGTAATGATTTGACGCTCCTAAGGTCAACAGACAGGGAGTGGGCCCCTCAAGGCGATAGAGGCGTGGCGTGATGGAGCTACCGTGAGGTAGGTCATGTGGTTTATAATTAACGATGTATGGTTGCCTACAGGTGTAACCGGGAGAAGAAAGAGGTCCCTCCGTTCAAAATGGGCGTTGTGCGCTGGATCTTGGAAAATTGCTGGCTACGTCGTGCGTAGCTTAGTAGAACTTGTCTCACTGGGGGCTGCCAATGCGAACCAGGAAGTGAACACATGCAGTGGGTGTGCGAATGGCGTGCCGCGTGCCTAAGGGGAGCATATTAGGCCATGAATTATTGGGATTTACTTTGAAGTTGGAAAGGTGCTCTGTGTTTTCTGGAGTTCTACGTTACAGGGCCCCATGCCCACGGCGCCCATATGTTAAACCACTTATGGAGGTTATCTCCAATATGGTCCTTGCCCATTCTAATTTCTTTCTATTAGGAGTTTTTAATCTGTGGGCCGGGGAGGAGCTATCAGTACCAATTAAAGAACTGCAAGGTGCCTGCGAAATTCTGGGACTGCAGCAGTTAGTGCAAGGCCCTACCCACTGGGGTAATCACATCTGGATCTTATTTTCACCGGACAGGTTCATTTTAGTAAAATATATCTTACCCTTGTGCTGGACTGACCATGCACGAATATTCTTCCTTCTCAATCGAAAGGAACCTTAATCCCAGAAGTCGTCACAGCCATAACGAGGAAAGGCAGGGCCTGGCACAAGCTCACCAAGCAAACACATGGACATGTATTCAACCTTTCCAATACTTTAAAACCCAAGAAATCAGTACAGGACAATTGTTTAGCTCTCGAAGAGGGTATCTTAGCAACACTTGACTCAGAAACACCCCTCACTAATTTATAAAGGCGTCATTGACCCTCTGCCCTGTGGTATAGTACATCACTAAAAGCTCTAAAACAAGCCTTTAAAAAAAAGCTGAAAGGAAGTGGTGTGGGTCTTATTCAGAAGAGGACAAAATGATCAAATAACGTTCTGAATTAATATAAGAGAGAGGTATGCAAAGCAAAGGCTGATTACTATGCCACTACTATCATTGCTGCTCCCAAACACACAAATAAGGTATTTAACATTTCACGTGATTTGTCCAACCCAAGCGTCAAAAACAGGAAATAACACCTTGCACATTCTCTGTGACAATCTTGATGATTTCTTTGAGAAGAAGATCAGCAAGATTTTGGAGGCCATTGGAGCCACCCCCCTGAACCGATAGTGCCTGGTCAGGGTGAAACACATCCAGATGCAAGTATAGGATTAGTCACATCAATTCCATCTAATATCGAAGTTACTGCGTTAAGCAACATCGAAACATATACGATAAGCCTAATCCTTCAGATAATCTTTCACACAGGTGGGAAATCGTTGATCCAATATCTGATTACAGTTTTTGGCCATTGCTATGTCCACATCGTCAAGCTCACCTCTTGACCCCCTACCATACTGAGTATGGAAAGAGATGGCAGATGATTTGATTCCCAGTACATTGTAGGTATGCTATCCATCTTTGGAGTCGGGTATTGTCCAACGGATGTGGAAGAGGGCCATAGTCACCCCGTGCTGAAAAACTCTAGAAAAGCTCCGCTAGTCCTCAGAAATTACAGGCTGATATCACTTCTTCCTTTCCTGGCAAAATATTCAAGCTCCTTGTTAGTAGGAAGTTGTCCCAATAGCTGGAAGACCACTCTCCCTTACAGCAGGAAAAGTTTAGTTTCAGGCCAGGGCATGGTACTGAGATGGCCCTACTCCTGGACATAGATGAACGCCGGTTGAAGGCGGATAGCGGCCAGTTCACGGTCATTATACTGCTTGATCTGCCGGCTGCCTTTGATACGGTCAACCAGAAAACGTTCTTGGCTAGATTAGCCTTGATTGAAGTTAGTGGTACCGTAATGAAGTGAATACATTCCTAGCTCTCAGATAGGTGCAAGGCAGTTGCCTTGCCCCTTTACCGCTCTGTTCGGCACTCAGCCCTATCCTCTTTAATATTTACATGAGACCGCTCATTACACTTATCAAAGCCCATAATATCAGGCTTTTTAACTACACTGACACTCAGCTGATTTTGTCCATCAATAATAACCAGCAGGATGTCGTTGATGCTTTCAAGAATTGCATGACAAACATTATTAACTGACTGAACACAAAATCCCTCAAATTTAACTGGGATAAAACTGAATTTTTCTGCTGTTCTGTGAACAAAGTCCCCATGACACTCCCTTCTAACTTCTGCCTCTCCCAGCAGATGAAGGGCTGCCTCTTCCTGACACGGTCCACAACCTTGGAGTTATTTTTAATACGAAACTATCCCTGGAAAACAAAGCCAACAAAGTAGCAGGTACTTGCTTTGCACTTCTTGGTGGTCTTAGGAAGTTATTCCAACTACTGCCAGCCTAAGCCAAATCTCAAATCGTGCGCAGTGTAATTCTAAGCAGTGTAGAGTAGGAGCACCGGACTCTCTTATTAACAGACTTTATAGAGTTCAAACGTCAGCTGCCAAGCTGGCATTAAACAAACCTTGTAGATCATCCGCATCTGATACGAAGAAGGAACTGCACAGGCGTCCTCTGAAACAGAGGATAGCCTTCAAGTATATGTGTATGCTCTTCAAGGCCCTCCAAGGCATGAGCCCTCTGCCCATGCCAGGGGCGGGGTTAGGCATGTGCAAGTTGTGCACCTGCACGGGCCACCAAACCCCAGGGGCCACCACGCCAAGATATATCCTTAATATAATAATCCTCTGAGGATGGATACATATTTGCGTGGCGGCCCCTGGCAGGGAGTTGGTGGCCTCCGGCTCTGTTCCACTTCCAAACACCCTGACCCCTCCCCCTCTTCACTGGCCACGGCGCTCTGCCCCGCCCGGACCTCCTCTTCAGGGGCCCCCTACCTACTCTCCCTGCTCAGGGCCGCCATGAGCCTAGAGCCGCCCCCCCATGCAAAGGAGTCTAAAGAGATACACCGCTGGGAGATGCCCTCGTTCAGCATCAGCAAATCTCCTCTGTGTAACCAGATTCTATAAGACTGGACAAGGCAGACAAGCCTTTACGGTGAAGGCAGCTCAGCTCCAGAACAAGTTACCAGTCACTCTTAGATCGTCTACTGACCTAAAGAATTCTTAACCTGGTTGCTTCGGTCATTTCTGAATGTCCCAAGAAATCCAATGAGTAGTTTCCCACTGACATTCACCTGATCAGTTCGAGGTGAAGGAGTTTGTTACAAATGACAGATCTGACTCGGAATGGATAGAAGGGAACACACAAGAACGGAACAGAAGATGTTTAAGACAGTCAGACTGACAGAGAAAGGACTTTCTTTGCAGCTGCAGTGTGGTTGCTAAGAGGAAGTGGATATGGGGATGCTATGCACATCATGTCTGAATGGAAGGATGAGCTGTTAGGGGGTAAACTGAGAAATTGATGTGGAGAAAAGAATCTCTATTACATTGTACACGAGTGATCGCAAAACGTGTTCAGGTGTTCAAATATGATATCTTCTTGGTAAGAAAAGAAAAGATTGTTCATGTTCCCATTCGAAATTCGAATTCAAGGCATTTTTACCTTTGACATGAAGTTTGTTGGAATTTGAAATTATTCCTGCCAATGTATGGATGGTGCCTTGCAATGTTATATTTGCTCTAGAGAGCATTGCTGTCGCTTTTATTTAGCAGCACGGTTTAGCGATGTAGTAAGTAAACACTTACAACTCTACACTTCTGAGGCATGAGTTTTGTTGATAGTGTGGCCCTTTGTTATCCAGGCAAATTTTCTACAGTTTTCTGAAAAAATATTTTAAGTTCCATGATTAGGACTGTTTAACAGACTCCTATTCTGTTTCACACATAACCAGTGACGAGGCAGAGCAGGCGGTGCTCTATTAAGGCCGCTACATTCCACCTGCACCATTGTTTTCTAACATGTCTAAGGGCCTCTGGAAAGTGGGCAACCCGGGATGCATGAGAAACGGCCTCTTTAAGACAGATCTACGATGGAGAAAGTGACATAGGACTTAGCAAGGAAGTCCATTGCCAGTATCCGTGGCTCAGACAAGCATGCAGTGTGTCAATAATTCAAAACATTGCTCTAAAATGTACTCGAGGACATGCATGCACTTTAAACTGTGGCGCTTTGCAACCCTGTGTATTGCTCAGATCTTGGCAGCTTTCTTTTTGTAGAACACCAAAAATGTCGCAGTGCATCCCTAGGACTCAAAAACATCAATATCCACCCTACTTCTGGTGTGCATCTCACAAGACTCTGTCCTAGGTCCTCTCCTCCTTTTCTTCCTTTTACTAGCCTTGGTGCTATCAAGCTGGGCTTCAACTGTCCTCCCCACGCGTACCCAGCATTGACTTCCCTCCCCGCACACTCCAACTCCATACCCATTCTCCGACCTGGGCAGGCCATGCTCATCCTGGAGCATGGCAGGGCCGAGGGCATTTCTAGAGGGTGTCTTCGTCAAGAGGCACTTCGGTGAAGGTGTAGGCCTCCTGCTTGAGTGATGCTGGTTTCGCGCTCCATGGATGCTTCCAGGTGCTGTCTCCTTCCTTATGTCCTCTCCTTCCTAACGCCAATCTTCTCCTGCGCGCCTTGCTTCGGCCTTGGTGTCCTTTTCTCTGCCTGGCTACACCTCTTTTTTCCTCGGTCTTTCTTCTCTGTCCACTTCCCTTGCTTTCTTCTGTGGGGATAACGAATATATGACGTTACAACGAATTCCGTTGCAACGCATGCCTTTACCACGCATGCGTTACAACGGAATTCGTTTACCATGCATAACATTTAGCACAATTACTAGCGTGGTGACGTCATACGTCGTTAAGAGAAAGCGGAAGTTTATTTTCCGTTTTCGCTTAAACGACGCTGATACCCGACGTGACTTCAGGTGAGTTTCTTTTTTGGGGGGGAGACCCCCCCAAGCCCCCCTTTTTTTAATTTTTACCTTTACCACATATACCTTTACTACAAACCTCGTAGTAAAGGTATGTGTGGTAAAGGCTTTCGTGTTAACCACGCATGCGTTGTACTGCATGCGTGGTTAACGATTTCGTTGTAAAGGCTTCGTTGTAATGGCCGTTTCCCGGGGATAACACAAGTCCTTTTTCTGTTTCTATTCTTCCTTGACTTTTTCTCTTTTAACTATGTTGTTTTCATTCCCAGGTGCTGGATCGACGGTGTCTTGTCGGGGAACTTTAGGTACGTCATCTTTTTTTGTGTCATCCGGGTGCCTATAACAAGGGGTTGACAAACAGGTGCCTGACAGTGATAATAAGCCTTGTGCATACTGATGATTAAGGCTTTATGTCCAACAGATCAAGACAAAATCTCAGTTGACTGCACAATTATGTAAAATTTACTCAGACGGTTTCTGAGCCTGCAGCTATCCTTTCACTCAATGTTAAGAAGGCGTTCAAATCGATGGAATGGCCGTTCCTGTTCAGGGTGTTAGAGAAAATAAGCCTTGGCCCACCACTGCCAGGGTTTGCTTAAGCAGTCTCAGGAAAAGAGTATATCTCTAGTGTATCTCCTAACTCTCACAGCCGAGTCAGTGGAATCTTAGTTAAGAAAAGGCTAGAGTCCATATAATAGGTAAACATAGTGCAGATCAGAAAGAATAGCGAAGCACAGCAGTAAATATCAGTATATTAGCTTGTATGAGGAGATAATGCAGAGACACATAGGAACCAGGGTTATCGGTTTTACCTACTGGTGGTTGCTAGTAGGCAGTTATAGTTAGGACCTAATTTCTATAGGAAAACCATTTTAGACTTGCCTATATCTTTAGTGCTGTTTGACAAATCTTCCCTAATGTTCCCCCCCCAAAATGCGCCAGTGAGTCTTATTGTACATGGAAAGTTTCGGAGTGATCCGTCAAGCAGGGGTAAAGAAAAAGGGGGAGGGGTCAAAAAAAGTGTGTTTCCCATGTTAATTCCCGTACAGATTTTAGGCACTACTGCAGCCCGAACCGCTGGACGGAATTACACCAAATTTGGCAGAAAAGTAGCTCTTGGTCCAGAAAGCGCCCTCTTTGTTCTTTGGAGTAAATCTGTTCATTAGTTTTTCAGATATTAAAGAAAATCCAAAAGTGTATATTAGTGGCCGCAATATAATGACTGTCTTGTGCAGGGATCTGATTGGCTGCCAACACTTTAACCAGGAGGTGTTAACAGCCATTTTAGGACTCTGCTTCAGCCAAGTTCCAAAAACAAGAAAAAGAAAGAAAAGGGGGCAGGGTAGGAATATATTGACTCCTCCAAGGGCTCTTTTTAGCCCCCGGGGACCACCATCCCCCGGGCTTTATTTTAATATTTGAGGGCGCTGGCTGGACCCCCTCCATTGGCTCTTTGAAGCCCCAGGGATCCCCCCGTTCCCGTTACTTTCTTTTTTAAAAAGGCTTCAAAATGTCCCGGGGTCCACCACCTCCCTCGGGCTAAATTAATAAACATGCCAGTGGCGTGTGGACCCTTGGGCCCCAGTGACCACCACCTCCCCGTGACCCAATACAAATTTAATAACTGGGTGGGGAGCCCTCTCCGGTGCCAAAATCGACCACCTTCCCGGGGCCACCCCGTGCATACTACAGAAGGGGGCTGCGCCCCCCCCCCCCTCCTTGTGGAGCCATTAATGGTCCTGGGACTGCCACGCCCCTAGGGCCGGCTCCTGCTATCTCCCAAGGTGCCCACACTCATGTGATAGCAGTTGGCTTTTGCTTGGCGGGAGTTGTGAAAGCTCCAGACAAGCGAGAGCAACACTAACTCTGCTCCCAGAAAGCGGGAGCTGTCAAACTGCTCCCGCTTGCTGAGAGTGCAGTTTTTATATGTTTCCCTGCCCGTGTGCAAGAAAACAGATGAAAGATTGCTTCAGCATGCAAAGAGCTGCATATGTATCACCTCCCTGCGCAGGGGAGCAATGCCGGTTCCGGCAGGAGCCGGGAACACGGCTGGGACTGCTGTGGCATTAAGGCTCCCCCTCGGTCCCCATCAAAGCACACTGAGTGCCCTGGGTGGGGCCAGGGAAATCAGCCCAGGGAGGGGGGCTGCGCTGCACCGCTCCCCCATCATCTTTTGGCCAGACCTTGGGGGATGGGGTCCCTGAGGCCGAAATCGGCCCAGGTGGGGGTGACATCAGTGATGTTATGAGTGATGTCACTGACCATGTCATGAGTGATGTAATATGTGAGGTCATAAGCAGTGCAGTGCGGGGGAATAGAAGAAAGAAAAGGTACTTGCTAAAACATGATAACCAAAGCATCCCACCCTACCTAGCAAGCCATGGAATATGTTTTGATCGGAATCTGACAGATGATGCATCTAAATAAATAAGAGGTATAGTGATCTACAACATTTAAAGCTATGAATAAAACCAGTACTGAAAATCGCTGGAACTCAAGCAGTGCGCGTACTTCGAAAGCGTGACTTTCGTTCTTGTTTGATAACAAGTAGACGGAGGGTAGCCAAATTCAAACAATTTGCGAAGGCGTTTTTTGGTGGAACATGAACGAAAAAGTAAAACTAATTTTAAAATTGGAATGTGGCAGGTATTTCAAAAAAGGTAAATTGTCCGGATTGGAATCGATTTATCAATCAATATGATATTTGTCTATTACAAGAGACATGGGCAAGCAAGAGTTAACTAAGCAGGGGTTCCATGCGGTGAATAATTTAGCACTTATTGGTCCTAGAGGGAGACCATTTGGGGGTCTATCCATCTTTATCGCGTCCCATTTGGGCTGCGTAGTCTCCCAAATCATCACCCCTACAATAGACTTACAATGTCTAGTATTATCGTTCCCTAGTGATTTTACCCTGATCCTAGTCAATGTTTACTCTCGCCCTACTAGATTAGGGAGCGAATCACCCACAGTGGCTGCCCTGGATGATTTTCTACACTCAGTAGCGGGAAAGGGTTCATTGATTGTGGTCGGCAATTTTAACTGCCAGTTTTAACCGCTACCTGGTTTAATTGATAGTATCTCTAGAGAGGAGGATGCTCAGTGGTCTATCCCAGATCTCACAACTCCACCGATTAAAGCATGGACCCCTCTTGTATTTCAAAATAACTCCCTGACCCTCGCACACTCCTTAAGAGCTTGTAATGGCCGTGCACAGTCCGACTTACTTGGGCGCCCTACTTATAATTGCCCCGGTAGTAATTCCCGCATCGACTATATTCTGATCGAGGCAAGAGCTTGGCATTCTCTAGAAGATTTTGTGGTTACTGTCCGTCAAGACAGTGACCACAATGCTCTAACGCTCTTCTTTAGGCTTCCATTATCCAACTCCTGTAGCCACCCTAATGAGGCAATTCCTAACCCTCCCCTTCTCACTAATGATAGGAGACGCTTAAAATGGCCAACGATCAGTAAATCCCCAGAGAAAATGACATCTACTTATGATGCCATCTGTAAAGCACTCTCCGATCTTTCTCTTGCCCTTGTTGAGAACCAAGAAAGGAGGATGATTTCTATCATACGGGTACATATGACTTTGGTGACTACTCTAGCCGATCTCTTTAATCCTGTGGTAACTAATTCAAGAAAATCCCAGAAGGCCTTATCATGGTTCAACTCTAAATGCAAGGGGGCCAAATCTGCACTTTTGGAGTCTCTAAAAAGTGGCAATAGGGCCTTAGTGAAGTCTAGGCGAACTGACTATAAAGAAGTGATAAGGGAGGCAAAACAAACCTGGGAATTAGAAAAGTGGGAAAGTATTAAAGAGGCCCTAAATAAAAGGGACATGAGGGATTTTTTGGGCTATAGTTAGCTCAGACACTAAATGGGGCCTAGTGGCAGATGATCCTAATATAGCACCGGAACAGTGGATAGATCACTATCAGAAACTCAATGCACCTCTAACCTCCCCTAACCAGGACTTTATTTATCCAAAGGAGAGTATCATTCCTATAACATATAACGAGGTGGAATCAGCCATAAATAAGCTACTGCTGGGCAAAGCCCCCGGTTTAGATAAAATCCCCGGGGACCTTTACAAGGACCAACCAGAAATATGGATCCCCTACTTTCTGCAATTGTTTAATGCTATAATTAACGGCGCCCCCATTCCTGGGACATGGGCTGGCGCAGAAATAATTCCAATTTTTAACAAGCATTTGCAATGCAACGGTCTCGGCTTTAGTGAAGCTTAAGCAATTCTGTTTGTAATTAGGTAGCTTTTAGCTTTGCTTTTATTAGTGTGTTTTTAACATTTATGTACATACCATGCATATGTATGTATATGTATGGATGCATTAATATTGGTATTTATATAGATATGCAGATGTTTATATATGTTTATATCTGTATGTGTATATTATATATATATATATATACACACATACATATGCATATATATGCATGTTATGTACATGAAAGTTTTACAAACAGTAATAAAAGTAAAGCTAAAAAGCCACCTGTTTACAAACAGAATTGCTTTAAGTGTAATAAAGATGAGACCTATTGCATTGACCCTGCAGGGTGGCTGCGACAATGCGGGCCAGAGCAGCCTGTCGTTAAAAACAGAAGGGTGAAATACTGAAACAATGTGCGCTAGTCGGGACAGGCCTTCCCATTGTGTGTTGCGCTTTTCACACACTGTATTCATATCGCGATACCGCTGTGTGTTGGCGCCGCCAACCTGTTCTTCCAGACATGCCCGAAGCTGCCAAGAACTGCTTGGAGTTCGGGCAAAAAACTGTGTCCAGGTTTGAAAGGACCATGCATCGTGCACATCTCTCGTGTATGGCGCCTCGAGGTACATACCGAGGCACAGGTGTTGCGTGGCTGCATTCTTTTTGAATGGACTGGTGTCTCGTGGCTGGATTAGTTTTGAATGGACTGGCGTCACGTGGCTGGATTAGTTGTGAATGGACTGCCGTCACGTGGCTGGATTAGTTTTAAATGGACTGGTGTCACGTGGCTGGATTAGTTTTGAATGGACTGGCGTCACGTGGCTGGATTAGTTTTTAATGGACTGGCGTCACGTGGCTGGATTAGTTTTAAATAGACTGGCGTCATGTGGCTGGATTCGTTTTGAATGGACTGGTGTTGCATGGCTGGATTTGTTTTGAATGGACTGGTGTTGCGTGGCTGGATTCGTTTTGAATGTACTGGTGCTGCATGGCTGGATTCGTTTTGAATGGACTTGTGTTGTGTGGCTGGATTTGTTTTGAATGTACTGGTGTTGCATGGCTGAATTCGTTTTGAATCTACTAGTGTTGCATGGCTGGGTTCATTTTGACTGATCCGGTGTGGAATGTCTGGGTTCTTTGTGAATGGTCTGGTGTTGCGTGGTAGGATGCTTTATGAATGAACTAGTTTCTGCTCTAGTTCAGCGGCCAGCAAGAAGGCATGTGCGTCATAAGGGTGGGTACCATAATGTTCTAGACCTGGATACCTCTGCAGTTCCCATAAGGCCTATGCAAGATGGCCCCTGAAAACGCCTGCTCGCCGGGCCCTCCTTGTGCAGCACCTGGTCTCCTAGTCTGACCGGAGGTGAGCGGTGCCTTGTACTGATAACCCTGGGTTATCTGTGGCTGCTCTTCTCAATCCATGCTGGAGTCTGCGAGTTTATTGGTCGTGTTAACCAGTGAATCCGTCTGTGTATTTCAAACAGATGTGACCATCTCCTGCTTTTTGACATAAACTTTATGGCCTGATTTCCACCTAAGCTCCCACATTCAGACCGTGCCCTTTCCACAACAATTTTGAAATGTGGTTGTTTCCATGAGTCTGCTGTTTGTTGTAGAGTAGCCTGGGGAGGCGAGGGAGGGGAGAAAGAGCGTGGAGTCCTTAAATGTGACATTTAAAATTAGGTAGTAGTATTATGACGTAACATTGATTTGTTTCCAGTTGGCCCCTGATACAAACTATTTTGATACCTATTACTTTTAACTTGAATTTAAGGTACAGCGTCACGTTTGCTTTTACTCCAGAGAGGTTTGTCCTTTTTAGAGCCCGTGTTTGGTGTTGGGAGTTTGTAAACTGAAAACCCCAGAAACACAGCTGTGGATTGGAAGTGCTGAGAAGACTAACGTCTTCACACTATTAGTTGTCATATGAATGTGCATTATTATCGCACTCTGCGCAGGGCGTTCACAGAAACACAGAAACTGATGACGCTAACCACTATTCATTTCCTATCCTGCAATTCTGGCCTGAGATGAAAGAGACCTTTATGTAAAGATGATCTGGGGCAATTAACACCTATTAATGCCCGGCAGCGTTAATGCCATAAGGCTACTAACATAACTCTCACCTCGACCCATGCCTGATTAATATCCCTGCTTCACAATCTCATTGACTTTAAAGAGGCAGTAAAGAGTTGTTCGCAGAAGCATTTTGATTGGCTGATGCAGGTATCCGTTCACCATACAGAGTTCTGATATGGAAACTTAATCCGTCACTAGTCCTGATCTCTGTGTACTTTTACCTGAATGAATACATGTATGTTTGAGTACAACAGGCTATAGAGGTAGGGGGTAGGGGGTAGAAACCTCCCCCACACGGGCTTCTGTTCGCTTGTGTGTGAGTAACGGACGCTGCACACGAGCACGGTTGGAAGGAACATCAGCCCATATGTTTTCTGTATGAATGAGGGCACAGGGGGAGGGGGGACAGTTGTGATTGGAGACAGCAGCAGTGTGTGCAACTATCACTACCGTTAGCACGCTATAGCAACCGGGTGAAAACAGCAGTAAATATTATCAGCGCCGCGTGCCCCTCTGCAGACTCCCCCTGCATTCCAGAGAGGCGCGCGACGCGATCATGTCTGCCCTGCGATGTTGTGGAGACAAGACCTGGCCGCGCGCACAACGTTATCCTATGGGGAAACGCTGCGCGCGGCCAGGTCTTGTCTCCCTTCGGCGTCTCAGACTGCTGAGACGCCGACAATAGTTCTCGGCGAGAAAGCGCTTTCAGCGCGTTATAGCCGAGCCCTAAAAAGGGCTCCCCACTTCTCCCAGTTAACTACCGCCCGATTAGTCTGATAGATGTCAGTCAAAAACTCTTTGCCCGTATCATCTTAGTCAGGGTACAGGCATGGATTGAGGATCAACAGATACTCAGCCCATACCAGGCGGGCTTTAGGGAGAAAACTTCCACGGTGGACCAATTGTTACGACTTCTACTTCTTTATTGGAAAACCGTGAGGGTAGAGGGTGGCAGCCTCAACCTAATTTTCGTTGACCTTAAACACGCCTTTGACTTGGTACCTCGACAGACTCTTTGGGCGGTACTTCTTGAAATGGGGCTTCCCCCTCCCCTGCTTGGAGTCATACAGAGACTGCATTTAGACAATTTTGCTCAAGTTAGGAGTGGCAAATTGGGCAATTTGACACCTAGGTTCCCCGTCAGTAGAGGAGTCAGGTAGGGGTGAGTCCTGGCACCCACGCTTTTCTCCCTCTACGTAAATGGACTGATTACTCACCTAAGGGGTTCCAAAGACATTGACGCCTCCAAACTTAACAATGAACAGGTGGTGGTGCTAATGTTCGCGGACGATACCCTCCTGTTGTCAAAGTCCCCGATGGGAATTCAACATGCCCTGGATAGCTTTTCTGAATTTTGCCAGCTGAGAGGTCTGGAAATCAACACACAAAAGACTAAATACATGATTTGCAACCCTCCAAAATCCTCCTGTCTGAGTCCCCATTTAAATGGTGTTAACCTAGATAGGGTAACCGTTTTTGAATATTTAGGGGTTACCCTACCGGATAATATGGATTGGTGTCCCCAGCTAGCCAAGGCAAAATTACGCCTTACCCTGTTATGTGGTGGTATCCTTAGAACCCTAAGGCCTCTACCATAAAACCCATTGCCCCCATCATGAAAATCTATAGAGCTCAAGCTCGGGGTGCAATTTTATATGGGGCCGAACTATGGGGCCATTCTAAGATCAAGGACATCTCCACAGTCGAAAACTAATTTTTTAGATCCCTACTGGCCAGTACTCCCTGAATTCCCCTTAAAATGGATCTTGGCATTAGATCTGTACAAGACGAAGTTGCGTTGAGGCCATTACTTTATTGGCGTGGGCTCTGGGTAACTCCGGAGCTGGCCTGCTATAAAAACGAAGTCAAACCATTATTGGGCCTACCAGGTACTGCTGGAATGCCTTGGTTCGCTCATATAAAAAATATGAGTGTAATTCTCGGTATCCCAGCTTTCTGGTATAACCCAGAACTAGCTGTTTCCAACCTGTCACGTATTGACCTGGTTAACCCCTTGACCGCGGCGAAAATTCCACCGCGGTGCGGGTGATTTACGATGTGGGCGTGGTTCGGACGGCCCACGGCCGTCCTCCGCACACGCCCACCGTGACGTCGGACGGCCGCCGGCCGTCCAACGCATCGAAGGGGTTAACTTGTATAGGGCTAACAGACTGCTGTTACACACACCACCGGGATGGGCAGACTGACCTCAGAATTTTTTTATATCAAAATGGAGTATAAATTTGAGGATTTTTTGGACTATATTGAACCATGGGCAGCAAGAAAACTTTATGTCCAATTCAGGCTCGGTACCCTTCCCCTCAGGGCCGTGACTGCAAAATGGTCCCTTAACACTCCATCTGAATGTCCAACCTGTGATGTTACAATTGAAAACGAAACCCATGTTCTGTTATTTTGCCCAACATACAAATGTATTAGGAAACGCTGGCTTGTACAAGTATGCCGCAACTTAGGCTTTGTAAACTACAAGGATGCCTACAGAGTACTGAAATCTGATACCTCTATCCCAGTAGTATTTTCGGTATCACGCTTCTGGTACGCTGTATGGCGGAGGCGATGGTCTTACATTAAGTCTACCAACACTCTCAGCTACAAAACAGATAGCCTTGTATAGCTCCTGCCAATCCCTCTTTTTAATATAATGAGCTGTCACATCGTGTGTGTAATCATAAAATGTTTTTTAATAATGTTTTTATATGCAACATCTTTTATGGTCATCACCGAAATAAAGATCAATTTGACTGACGAAACTAATACAAGAAAAGTATCTCCGAAGTACAGCTGTAAACTGCATCCCCTCTAACTGGTCGATGCGAAAGCCGAACAGCGGTAATATAAATATTTTCGCAGTTTTTCACAATTCTTTGATGTGGACCTCTGGCAAGCTTAGCATGTTCTGATTAAACGTATCAAAGTTCAGGCGTTAACAAAAAAAAGTATACTCGTTTGCCAAGCTGCTCAGCGTGAACTTCCTAATTTATAAGTCGTTTAAGCGGATTTTCCCATTGGGAGTTCGAGGTGTCTTCTGGAGTTCAAATGAATTTATTGTAAAAAAAAAACACGGGTCACGGTGGGAGCATTCCACGGGAATGAAATCAGCTGCCGCAATTGAGTGGAAAAAAAGGCAGCCACAGATCCTTCAATGGATGTAGCATGTAGCGCCATCCTGTGGACAATGCTTGTACTGCGAAACAGAAATTTGCTACAACGAGGATTCTCTATTTGCAAGGTCCTTAAATAATGCAGTTGGGTTGTATTCACCTCAGATGTCATTCATCAAGGTTAAAAGGTAGCTTAATGTTAATTTTGCCTTTAATCCCCTGTACTATCGACCTCCAGGGTTTCCTTTAGTCATGGAGAATGGATAATATAAGAGCAACATTCCCTCAAAATGTAGAATGTAATATTATTGAATGATACTGATGTATGAATACCTCGAATGAATAAAAGGCTGAATCACTGAGAAAAATCAAAAAGTAATGGGTGGCATGTTTGCAATATTTTCAGCCAAAGGTAGTTACTCTCGTCCACATATCCACAGTATGTATATGCAAAATACATATTGATAAAATGCTTTCCTATTTAAAGTTAACATATATGGCTGTTCCACGTGATCCAAGAATATCTCTAATGATAAACTGACAAGAGAAAAATAAGAGAGCGAGGAGAGAATAAAAGGCCAGTTATAATAAGGGTCTTATTTAGAGTAAATAAAATCCCTATCCTCAGTGGGATTGAAAACAGCCCCCTGAAAGTTGAGGACTGCATGTAGAACAAGCGTGGAAAGGACAGTCCCACCTGAAACTGGCGGTGGAAGGTTTGGCGTGCTTCACACTGTGTCCTGGACACGGCGTGATGATGTACATAAGCAGCTATCAAGAACCTACCTCGAGAAAGAGACAGGTTGCATTCAACGGTTGGGCCACTGCAGCTAGGATGACTTCACTTTCAGAACACCTGCTTGCAATCCTCCCACACCTGCTTGCGCCTGTGATTTTCGGTACATGCTCCCTCAGTTACTTATAAGTACTGTCCTCAGGCTCACTGCCCTAAGCTTCCAAGTGTCTCTTTTACCTTTCTTGCTGTCTTCGGTCTGGCCCAGCCTACCCCAGCTCTGTGCCACTGGAAACTGGCATTCTTTGTCCATTCCCGTCCCCTTAATAAGTACCTTTAAGGAAGTCATTCCAGGACTGAGATATTGGAGCATTAAAGATGATCAGTATGAGGGTAGCCTGCTTTATCTTCCCATCTGGAAATTCACTCTTATGCTTTCAGGGCACCTCACACAATTCTAGTCTAGAAAGAGAGGGCTACATTTCTACATTGCCTCCCAAAATCGTTGCCTTTGCTCCTAGCTGTTGATGTGTCGTTCGTCTCTGGCTTCTCATATCCTTATCTTTGATGCAAGTACAAGCCCTTCTTTAAGGCAGTCATGCCCTTGACAAAGTAACATACAATGTTGCGGGTGGAAGATAAAACTGGATGTTTTTATGTGCTTTACAAGGATTACTTATTTGATGTAAATATACACATCGCTTTACTGTGGTTTGTACAATTTATAATTAGAAACCCCCAATCAATTCCCAAATAACCCAACATTATGGCTGTCATATAGTAATTAGTAAATCACCGTCAGGCTGAGATTGGTGTGACAGAGGAGCACTTCATTATGACGTACGAAGGTTCCATGTTTGAATGTCGGAACCGTTGAGGGAGCTGTGCCTGGCTGTGATGGAGCCGGGTGTCTCGTTCTGTGTGTGAATAAACTGACGAGAACATCGATGTGGGTGAAGTGACATTTTTATGTATTCACAATGGCACATATGGATAAATGAAGGACTGCTTTCTGTCTTCCAACTCTTCGAGGAAGGCTGCCTTATACCTTTCCCAATTGTGATAGTTTTCTATGACCTACCAGTCAATGAAGAAAAAAACAATCTGAAAATTACTATTTTCATCAACAAAATGTTAGCCTCAATAAGTAACAATAACAAAACCTCACTGCTTTCTATTCAATAAACACAACTACCCTATCTGCCTCTTCAGGATACAATAAGATCAGTCTTCTGGGCAATTTTATCCATACCTGACTCTTTAGAGCCCTATGCCTCATTCGACTGTAAGACTGAAATTATTTGGAATAGAGGAATTATTCGATCTCATAGATCAATCTGGTCCTCTAATAAATTAAAACCAAACCGATTTACTTAGGGACGACCAATGCTGGAAATGTATTTCTCTGAATTCCAATATAGCGCACATGCTCCTCCAATTTCACCAAAATGTTCACTGTTCAATCTAAGATCTCTAATGAGATAAGCTTCATCATAAACCCAAATACTTACATTTCTCTCAAAGGTCTTCTGTTAGTATCCTTGTCTCCAAATAAGTTTCTTGACAACGTTAACTGCTTGCTGGCCTTCTAAGAGCGACTGCCATGCAACAGATACTCACTCATTGGAAAGACCCAGATCCCCCGAAATATACACAGTGGTGGAATGTAATATGCTCTGCTCAGGGGATGGAAACCAATCTTGCAAAATTTGATTCAACCTGATATTATTGAAATAAATTATGAATGCTGTTTACGACCATCTCTCCAAGTAACTATTTTCAAGGTGAATTGTGAACTCTAACCCACGGACTCCATACTTAAACTTCAGATTCCGCTCCACTGTTTTAGATCTCATGTCCCATAAAACGTGCCTAATCACTGGCTTGCTGAGTAATAAGGATTAATGGGAATTATAATGAATTTTAAAAAAACATATAACAATGAAAAATAGCTTGTTAAAGATGTTTGATGTAGAAATCTATATAACTATTTCTGTGTCATACAGCCTATGACTCATGAACACACTTCACTCCGTACTCGGTAACATGTACTTACAATGTAGTGACAGAACTGAGCACATTAGGAATCAGGATTTGAAAGGAAAAGTACTCGGCAGAGAGATAATCCACTACTGCATTGTCAACAAAGCACCCACAGCTTGACACATATGCTTGAGGGTTTGGCAGCTTTGTACATTATGGGATGTAAAGACAGACGTGATCACAGAGTCATTCATGGGCAACAAACGCCAACCCCAAAACATGAGTGGGTGCACTTAGGTTAAGCAGCCTAGAAATGGCTCTTGAGGCTGAAATTTCTGTATTTGCAGCACTATTGTGTGATTTTAGCAAACACACCCAGTCATTGCCTTTCATTTTCACAATAATGACCACAAGGATGTAATATATTGTATGCCGCCATCCGCTACAAGCTTTGAATTAACAGAATTTGGGACGCTGCCATGTGCCTGGGACAACGCATCGCAACTTGACCCTTAAGGAAGGAGAGCATGCGGGCATTAAATCCCAGGAAAAGGGAAAAGAGTGTTATTTTGCACAACTGTATAGGGTTTGGTGTATAACAACGCATGAAGAGTGATACATTTCCATGCATTGCACAACGGAGAACCAAGGTAGGCTCAGGGGAAACTGTTCCTAGCAGGGAGCTGTGCAAGTATAAAGGTAGGATATTGATGACTTTAGAGACCAGGTGTTTGGGGGGGGGGTGGATTAGGGCACAAAACTGTTGTCTTTATCGGATGTGGTTTAAGGAGGTATATCATGCTGGTAACCAAGTGAAATAGAGGTGTTGTGTATTATAGAGAGGGTAGAACACTGGTGATCTTAGAAGACTGGTATGGGGAAACTATTATGCCAACACCATTAATAGAGCCACCAAAGGCGGGAAATTTCTTTTCAAAGGCATCAAGCACTGTATCAAGAACATACTATACTAACCGAGAGAACACTCCACGGATTATTAAAATGCACGCTTCTTTGAGGAGAAAATTGAAAAAAAGAAACATCAGTGCTACTAGACAACAATGCATCACCCCAATGCCCCTCTTTAACCACCAAAGTGATACCACTACACTCTAAACATTAACTACCACTCGGGAATTTTAGATTCCTTCAAGGTCAAGTCATTGTTCCATTATCAATAATAAAGTTAATCATCTGTGAAGCACCCATGCTTCTGCTAAGCCTGAACACATCCCTCACCCAAGACACCATCTTGGTGCCTTAGGTCAAAACCGGACACATCCTTCAGCTGCTAAAGAAAGCCAACGAATGACCCCAGATGCCACGCCTACTAATGCCTAATTAACAACCTCCCCTTCTTGGTTAGGGTCATTGGAGAAATCAGTCACAAGCCAGCTACCGAAGTGTGGCAACACCCTGCTCCAGGACCACTGGTTTAGATTCCGACAACTGTGCAACACAGAGACAGCAACCATGACCCCTGTTCACCTTATCTTCAAACTCTCTGCAGCATTTGGAGCATCGAACCATGCTCAGCACAACTGACACAGAAATGTGGTTGAATATCGTCCTGTGGTGAATTGCCCCCTACCTGATCGACCAGTACTAGTATATTTGAATAGAAAACTGAAGAAGTGACTGCATATCCTGGAACTAAGGTTTACCCAAGGTTAGGTCCTGTCACTGATCATATTCAACCTGTATATAGAAATATTTGGGTGTATTCCTACCTGGTAAGAACATCACGATCGATCAATATCTACAGCTCCACATGAAGGAGACATCTGACAGCAACATTGACTACCCAAAGAACTGCCTACCTACCAAGCAAGCCTGGATTTCAAAAGTTTACTTTAAATTGAACCACGTGGAAATGAAGCACCAACAAAAGCAGATAGGCTAGCTCATGGCAATGAACCTCAATGCATCCCTCCTGAACTGCTGGCTAAATACTTCTCACATTCCACTTCAGAAGTGGTCTCAGCCTCAATACTAAAAAAATATCCCCAAAATTCAAATTACTTGGCACCCATCCAACAGCTCATTAAAGAGTGGGGTGAAGTAATGGGCCCAATATGAAGCTTCTACCTTGAAGAGGGCATTGGGGATTCCATTGGGACCTGCTGCACCTTCTGAATTTAGTTTCTTGATAATTTGTATTAATTGACTTACTTCTGTTAATTTGTCGGAGTTTTTACATTTCGGGGCGATGGGTTTATTATTCGCATCGATGACCTCAAGAACAATCTGCATTTTTTGTTCTGCACGCCTCCTGCTGTCCTTTTTTACTATTTGACTTACTGGAGTTGATTTGAACTTTGGTTCTTTATACATACTTATTATGTGAGCTACCCAATGCTCCTCATTTATCCCTGCGTTTTGATGTCTATTTTCTTTGAGTGTCAGTAAATTTATCTGCTACTAGAAGTGTTTTCCGTTCCGTTGTTTACTGGCCAGAAGGAGTTTATTCCATATTGCGTCTCGATATCTGGTTTTGGCTACTCAACATTTTTTTATATTGTTTTCTGAATTTTTAAGCTCGCTTCTGTTGGGTTTTTCCCCTGTTTTTAACTGGTTTGAGACTGCTCTTATTTCGCGCACTATTAGGCTTTTTTGCTTACGTAGTTCATGATTGAACCAGGGATGGTGACTGCTTGTCCAGGTTGGCTTCCTGTGCAGCTTAGCGGAATATTGACTCTTGTTGTCCACAAAGTTTTCCAATGCAAACATGATCAGTTGAAAAGAGCTGTATGATGGAACAATGCATGCCTGAACAACGCATGCCTGGACCACGCAGTCTTAACTACAACCATGTCTTTAGCATGCATGCCTTTACCACACAATTTCATGGTAAAGACATGATTGGTAAAGGGACATGTGTGCTAAAGATCATACCCCAGCCCTGAAAACTGTCCCTTTTCCTACACCACGAGTCCTAAAAATGAACCCCATGCCCTAAAAACGACCAGACCCCAGCCCACCAGCCCTGATCCTAAAAACTGTCTGGCAACATCCATCAAGTACCCCAACACAGCCCCTCACACCCTGAGAACTAAGACTGCCCCCAGCCCATAAAACTGTACATTTTCCCCTGCCCTGCACTAAGCTCCAAAAACTGTTTCCACAGCCTAAAAACTACCATGACCCCAGCACCCCACCCATAGCCCTAAAAACGGACCCCTAACCCTCTAAACTGCCCCAACCCACCCCCCTGCCCTGAGGTCTAACTGCCCCCAACCCTGAAAACTGTCCCTTCCCCCCCCACGCCCTACAAACTGACCACACACCCTAAAACCTACCCCGACCCCAGCCACCCCTCCCTGAGTCCTAAAAACTGTCCCCTACACCTAAAGTACCCCGACTCAGCCTCCCTGCCCTGAGACCTAACACAGGTCCCTGCCATATAAACAACCCAGAGCCCTAAAAACTATCCTCAACCCGAAAAACGATCCCCCAAGACCCAGCCCCAGCCCCACTTACCTCACTACGTCCTCTTCCTATCCTTCCCCTTCCTGTCTTTCTGTGCCTGCCCATCCACTCTGCATCTAGACCGTGCAATGCCTTATCCGCGCATATGCGTTCTTAAGGCATATGAGTCGTTATGGCAAGCTTGGTTCAGCTTGCAGGGAAACGGCACAAGCAGCTGAGCCCGCGTTGTTAAGGCCGTTTTCCATTGGAGAGATTCAGCAGCTTCCAGCGCTTAATTTGAGCCGGTGGTTTCCGGTGCTCGGCACCTAATTGACAACACCGGGACTTATGACAGCTACCACATGGTGGTGCTGTTTGTGTAATATAGAGAGGCCCACAACACCAGCTGTTTATTAGGCAAATGGTAATTAGAACATCTAATAACTACCTCTCAAGCCATTCTCACAGCTTTGGGGGCCTCAAACACTCTGAATTGTCGCACTTGTAGCTATGTAATCATTAGTAGTTTTGTAAGTACTGTCACTGGCAGCGACAGCAGTGGCAGTGGGTGGTGCAAGCTGGGGTGGCCTCCTGTAAGTGGCCTTGGTACTTTTTTTTGTTTTTTTTACAGATTAAGCCCTGCCAGTTTTGCAGTACAGTGTGTTGCCTTGTGTGTGTGAGGAAGACTTTTGCTCCAAATGACTTTTGCAGATGAGCAACTGTTGCCTTAAAGGTACCTGCAACTGGAAGAGGCGACATACTGCAGTATGTATATACTTTGGTGCATGTTGTCATTTGTAGAGGGACTGGTGCAGCTGGTAGTCCTTTCATGCAATATGCATATTGTAGCACTTACGTCTACTAGTGTGCTAGTGCACCTACCATGGAGTCATAGTTTGCATCGCAACGGGTACCCATGCTTGGTTTTCCTGCAGTCATCCACAGCTGATATCGTGCTCTTCTTTTATCACTTTGGTTTTCTTCAGAGGTACTTTCAAGATGTTTAACAAACTCACCTGGAGCCAAAAATACATAGTTTGGCTGTGAATAGAATTGCTGCTAACTACTGACATACTTTGGCAAAGTGGTTTGCTTTTTCATACAATTAACAGATTTTAACCCTTGCCAGGTGAGCGGATTCAAGCGTGAGAGAGACTCCACAATACCCAACATTTGGGAAGGCCTTCTGGATGACGTCTTTTTTATTGTTTTGTTCTGTTCTGTTACTGATTTGACAGCTACATTCTTGACAGGGCATATTACCAATGGGGTCGCCTTCTGAGAGTTAATGGGAATGCCTTAGTGCTTATCAGACAAAAGGGGAGTGCAGTTCCTAAGGGGTGGAAGGAAGGGGAAGGGGAAAAGACAAAACTTTTGTCATGTTGCCCTCACACACCCGAGAGGTGTCATGCTTCATCATTGGGCCTTGCTCCTCGTCAATGCTTGACGGGCTCACTGTTTCCAGGGCTCTTTGTCGGAGATCTTTTTTGGAGAAGCCGTTGGGTGCGTGTGGGTAAGGGGGCAATGTGGGGTGTGGTGCATGTGTGAAGTGGTCTAAAATAGGTCAGGGTCAGTCCTAGATTCTATAAATTTAATGGTAAGGTAGATACTGCCTAATTAAAAGGAATTTGGACGCCCTGTCGGACTAAAAATGATCCTACCAGGCTGTCACTAGTGTAGGGTCAACATGTTTTTTGCCTAAATGTTCCTAGAGGAATCGGTTGGCACTTCTTCAGGACCTATGTGTGAAAATAAAGTGCATGACTAATTGATAGGCTTCAAGACTTTTTTGGGGGGGTAGCCTAAAGTGGTGCCCTAGTAGTCCTGTACTGCTATAAGAATGGCTTCAGTGGCAGGTCATTGTTAATGTATATTGAATTAATAAACAGCTGTTGTTTTGCTCATACCTAAATTAGACAGACAGCGCCACCATGTGGCAGACTGTCATAAGTGCTGGTGCTGACAATTAAGTGCTGGTGCACAGCACGGAAAACCACCAACTCAAAAAATGCACTGCACATGTGCCTGGGAATGATCGGCCAGCATATGGTCCTAGCTTCCTGTTGTCCCCACCAGAGTAATAACATCTCAATATTGGTGTGGTTGTTTGAGCTGCCAGATGCACAGGGATTGGCAGACATCACCACTTACCTTGCTCTCAGTGTTATTGGCAGGCTTGGAGGCGCCAGTGTCTGGATATTGGCCTCACCAAACTCTAAATGCGAGGCCTCTGTATTTTTCTCTTTCCTCCCTTACTCTCTCTTACTTTTCCATCCTCCTGCCTGCTCCACTGCAAGGTCAGCTCAGCACGCAAAGGGAAGAATAAAGTATGACATGCCGTCAACCACAGTGGGTCTGGTAATGTCCATGCCACTGGAGTCACCCCTCCTGGCTGATCAAGGGTAAATCCCAAAACGGGTCCCAGGATGCTTGTTTCCAGTCCAGATAGGACCAGGCCTGGCAGTTCGTGCTGGACTGTTCCCATCAGGAGCAGGGTCAAGACTTATTTGCATGTGGCTGGGTTTAAACTGGAATGGCATGGGGAGCAAACAAATGATTGATGTAGGCCAAGATCCCTGCGGGGGGTGAATGTTTGACACTGTTCAACATTCCGTCCATCAATTGTTCTTTTTGTATTTGTCAACCACAGTGTCTGTAAGATCTTGCTCTACTCTTGTTCCTCTGCGTGGGAAAAGAGGGAGAGACAAGACTGGCTACTCCTCACCTTCAGCAGGTCATAGGCTCACCCCAACTTGGGCAGCTTAGAAGGCAAGCTGGGCCAATGAGTCAAGGCTGCTGCCGTGATCGGGGACTCACAGCAGTGGAATGAAACATGGGCTCGGCTTGCATGTTACTCTCCTCACAGAGGTCGGTGTAGGGAAAAGAGGAGAGAATGTCACCTTGTGGGATTGCGAAGATGCAATGTAAATGAGGGACAACACATATGTGTATATAGGAGTATCTAACCGAGACTTCCTAAAGCACGTGTGTGTATTTATTGAATTTATGACTTCACCTGGATTAGACTAACTACTCACACTGCTTGAGGGGTATTTGTGACTTCCACTCTAAACATACATACCCATCAGTTAAAAAATGTACGGCAATACAGGACCTACGCAACTAGATTTCTATGTTTTATTAAAGCACGTCGTTGAGAATGGGGCCCACCTCGGCCGTTCTGTGTCTTTATTAAATATAACAATATACAAACACAACTATTTGACAAGTACGTACGTTTTTTGTGTAAAAAGTTTGTATTCCATGCCCAATTTCATTTTATTTTCAGAACTGGTTTGCAGGAGGAAAAGCAGGTGTAGCTGTGCCAACAGTCTCACCCATTTGTACGAGTGTCACAGAAAACATGTCCAATGTGAGGTGTAAGCAGGGAGTAACTACGACTACCAAAATGCAGAGCAAAACTTAAATTGGGTGAATTTCTAACACATTAAATTGGAAAACCTAAGATGTTGGGTGTGACATTTCATTAGGATAAAATCAAACCTCGAGATATTGCTTAAACGAGCGCAAAGAGAACTTCGATTGAAGTAGGGTGCCTGACGTGGAGAAATAACGCACGGTACCGTGCATTAAATATTTAATTTCTACATTAATCACACGCGTTATTAACTATATGTACGGAAAACTGTACATTTAGTTTTTTATACCTCGCCTGTTTTTCATGTTCTGTGCAGCTAGGATAGCACTTCTGTAACCATCAGTAATGAAAAGGATGCCCAAACGCTGCCAAAAGCTGGCGGCTATTTTTGGACCATGCAGCGCTCACATATCCATTTACAAGGGGGACAGCTCCTGAAACAACGCAGAACGAACATACGCAACGCATAGCAATAGAGGCCAATACCAGCACCTACCCTGCACGCGGCCAAACACCTCAAAGTCTACCGAGGCGAGCTTGCGCGCTGTGCCTGCCATGGCCAGACAGGTGAGGAGCAGCGCGAGGAGGAGCTGGAGGCGCTGGAGAGGCGGGCGCGCGGCGCTCATGGACCCAGACGTCAGAGTACCACGCGCGTCAAGCGCAGTGTGTGCTCACAGGGCGGGGCCTAGAGGCGTGTCACCCTGCGGGCAGAGCACTGTCTGAGCAGGGTGCCACAGGGCACTTGAGAAGTGCAGCGTTGCCTTGGCACATAGGCTTCAGGATCATTTATTAACCTGCTTCCCCCAAATGGTGGAGAGTTGGCCGCTAATACCGCATCCCCCATGATTACACCATATAGTATAAGAAAATATATATTAATACGATTATATTGAAAGGGAATTGGTTGAAAGAAAGAGGAGGTTGGGGCATTCCCTATTTTTTGTATTACTACCTGGCTGCGGCTTTTCAATATATGGGTCCATTAGTGATTGGGGATAAAGCAAGACTAGCTCCGTGCCATTCCCCTTCTATATATGAATTTGCTTTGGGAAAGGAGTGCAGAACTGCTGTAACAAAAAAAATTGAGCCTAGTTATTTTAAAAAGACGAAATTCAAGGTTTTAAAATCAGCATACATGGTGTGTGGAGATTAATTAAACGTCAGATAGGAATACCGAATGCAACATTATACACACCTTTTGATGCTTCACACTTGTTACCATCAATATGGCGAGATAATGTGATGTCTAGATGGCGCCTGAAGGGTATCTGCTGGTTTGGCGACATAATTTCTAATGGGTCTTTATTGTCTTTTATGGCCCTACAGGAGAAATACAAAATTCCTGGCTCTGACTACTTTAAGTACCTGCAAATTCACAGCTACATTAATAAATTAAAATCACCTTTAGATAGAATCCCTATTATGGATAGCCTATACAAGAAAACCCCAATTGGCCAATATTATAAACTGTTGCTGGAAACTTGTCTTGATGATTTGGAGATAGTTCAAAGAAAGTGGGCTTCAAAATTTGGAATTGGAATCTGTTAATTTAGCGGAATCAATTAAATTAGCCCATGAAATTCTAATTACAGGGCGCTCTAGATCACAACATTATATGGTAATTTTTGATCTTTATTATACCCCCAGTCAAATCTCGAAATGGCAAACGTCGGTGGGAACCTCTTGTAGTAGATGTGGAGGGATCGCCGCAGATGCAAAACATATGTTTTTCTCATGTTTAAAATTGAAGGAATTGTTTTATTCTATAGAAAATTTTTTGACTATTGTTTTGCAATCGGCAGTCTCCATTAGGGGGAATTAGTCCTGATTGGGGTAACATCCGAAGTAATGCCCATAGAAAGAAAACAATTTTTATTTATATGTATGGCAGTTATTCGCTCTTGTATTACTCGGGAATGGATTAGCATCTCTCCCCCTTCCTTTGAGACCTGGCGGGCAGGATTACTTGCTAAATATAACCTTGAGCTGGCTATATATAAGACCAAGGGGAGGAAGAAAAAGAGTATGGGGTTGAAAATATGGACACCGCTGATGAACTGGGCTAAAGAGTAAAAAATTCATGAGCTAGTCTATGGTATCTGATTATACCTAATTATGGGATGAGCTATATATGCTGTATTATTTGATAATGTGTGAATATCTTAACTCTTTCGCTGTCTATTATTGCATAATGTACTGCTTTGTTTCTTCTACTTGCCTGTATAAAAACACAAAATGTTCAATAAAAAAAAAAAAAGAAAGGGAACTGGTCGGATGAGCGCAGAGCTGATTGGATAGTCGGAAAGACTAATTATTTGATTTGTTCCTGGAGCCGCGGCGGCAGCTATTTTATTTTGCTAAAGGAGCCCTCGCTGGGGTTGGTGTCTTTGGACCCGCATGCGAGCAGCGCCCGTTGCTGGAACGTTATAGCCCTGCACTTAGGGGCAGATTTATGGGGATTTGGCGTAGGGCAGCGCAGCAAGTCACCTTGCTGCTCTGCACTACATCAAAGTGAAAGGGCAGGAATGCACCATATTCATCTAATAAGGTGCATTCCTGTCATTTCCCCCTGCGCTTGACCCATTTCAGCAGCCTAGTGCCAATGCAGGAACCCTTGCACTATGTTGCAAGGGTGCCTGTGTTGTCGGCAGGATTGTTTTTGTGCAGGAAGGGGCACCTTCCTGCACAAAAACATTCATAGGAGGCTTTTTCTCTGTGTGCTGCAGAATGCAGCATGCATAGAAAGAGTTAATAAAACGAAGAGAAATAAAATGTTTTCTTCTTGTTGCACCTCCCCTGGGGAGTAGTAAGGTTTTGGCGCATCCCCAGGTTTACATGGTCTTATAAATCTGGAGAAGCGTCAAAATCCATGGGTGCTACATGGGAACACCCACCGCAACGCCGATGAAACGCCTACCTAGTGCAGAGTAAGGCAACACAGTGATTTGCGCTGCCATGGCTTACTCCATATCCATGAGGCTATTCAAAGCCATGCAAAGTGGCTTTGTGTGGCCCCATAGTTGTGTGTCTTTCAAAGAGGAGTTTGCAATATTTTTTTTAAGGTGTCATGACGTGGTCAGAGGTTGGACGTGGTTGGAGGGGGAAGGCGTTCCAAATTCTTGTGGCGCTTCCAGAAAAGGATTGATTCATACAGCGCAACCAAATTTAGGGGCCAATTATGATGGCGGACGGACCTGAGTCCGTCCGCCACCATAGAGTAGGAGGGAACCTCCGCATGGCCTGCGTAGTTCCCTCCTGTGCAATTAGGATGTGACCGCCACCCTGGCGGTCACATCCTCTATTTTTACCATTGCGGCAGGTGCGGCTTCAAGCTGCATCCGCCGCAATGGTAAAAATGCATACATTGCATTTGTATGCAGAAAGCGGCAGGCACGTGCGGTGCCTGCCGATTTCTGCATACAAATGCAGGGGGGTACCATAGGTACCCCCCATGTGCACCCCCCACTCCCCCTTCACCCAGGGGGCCCGCAACGGGCCCCCGCAGTGAAGTTACACATGCTTTTCCACGGCGGAAAACCCACCGCGGAAAAGCATGTTTTACAGCCCATCCTAATATGGCTGACGGTGTCTGAGAGACACCGTCACCATATTAGAGCTTTTCCGCCGCGGTTGTAAGCCAACAGTGGCGCAAAAGCTGCGGACGGAAACTAGGACCCACCAGCCATCCTAATGTGGCGGTGGATCTTTGATGGGTCCGCTGCGGTTTTTCCGCATCCTCCGGGCCGGCGGTGGCTTCTGCCGGCCTGGAGGATGCTGAAAAACCGCAATCGTAATAGGCCCCTAAGAAGGGTGGTTCGAGGAAAAGAAATTGAGCGTTTTTTGATTTCTGCTTCACACCTGACATTTTCAGTTTCTCAGTTGTGTATGAGGGTGAGGAAGAGTGATATGCTTTCAGCTTGGTGCAGGTAGTTTTGAATTGGGCTCATGCCTTTATTGGAAGAGATTGAAGGGAAAGTACAATAATAGCAATGTGGTGAAATCTTTTGTGACTGGTCACAAAGCTGGCTGCAGCCTTTAGGACTGCTCTGAGAGACCCTAGATGGACTTTGGGGATGGCAGAGGGGTGTGCAATTCTGTAGTCATGTATGGAAAGACTGAGCACCTGACGACTGATTTTAGGTCCTGTTCTTAGGTGAGGTGTCTGTTTTCTCGTGGCAGTCTTAGCTGAAACCAAGCACTCTTAGCCATAGCTGTGCTATCAATCAATCAATCAATCAAGACACTTATAAAGCACACTACATACCCATGAGGGTCTCAAGGCGCTGGGGGGGAGGTGGGGGGGGGGGGGTGTTGCTACTAATTGAAGAGCCAGGTCTTGATGAGTCTTCTGAAGGTCAGTAGGTCTTGGGTCTGCTGTAGGTTGGTGAGGAAGGTGTTCCAGGTCTTGGCAGCGAGGTGGGAGAAGGATCTGCCGCCGGCAATCGCTCTTCGGTTGCGGGGGCCTGTAGCGAGGGCGAGCCGGCGGAGCAGAACTGGCGGGTGGGGGTGTAGAAGCTGAGACGCCTGTTGAGGTATGCTGGGCCGGTGTTGTGATGAGCTTTTTGTGCATGGATGAGGAGCTTGAAGGTTATCCTCTTGTTGACGGCAAGCCATTGCAGGTGTCTCAGGTGGGGTGTGATGTGGCTGCGGCGGGGGATGTCGAGGATCAGACACGCCGAGGCATTCTGGATGCGTTGCAGTCGTCCCAGGAGCTTGGCAGACTTTCCTGCGTAAAGGGTGTTTCCGTTGTCCAGCCTGCTGGTGACGAGGGCCTGGGTGACTGTTCTTCTAGTTTTGGTGGGGATCCACTTGAAGATCCTGCGGAGCATTCGGAGAGGCTTGAAGCAGGATGAGGATATGGCGTTGACCTGTTTAGTCATGGAGAGGGTGGAGTCGAGGATGACCCCTAGGTTGCGTGCGTGGTCGGTGGATATCGGGGCTGTTCCTAGTGTTGTCGGCCTACAGGAGTCGTCCCAGGCTGAGGGGGTGGAGTCGAGAATGAGGACCTCCATCTTGTCCGAGTTCAGCTTCAGTCGGCTGTTTCTCATTCATTCTGTGACGGCCTTCATGCCTTCCTGAAGGTTGGTTTTGGCGGTGTGAGGGTCTTTGGTGAGGGAGAGGATCAGCTGGGTGACGTCGGCGTAGGAGATGATGTTGAGGTCGTGCTGTCGGGCAACATGGGCGAGGGGTGCCATGTAGATGTTGAACAGTGTCGGCTGAGGGAAGAGCCCTGAGGTACGCTGCAGATGATCTCGGTGGCACTAGAGCGGAAGGGGGGGAGGCGGATGCTCTGAGTTCTGCTGGAGAGGAAGGATGTGGTCCGGTCCAGGGCCTTCTCTTGGATTCCGGCTTGTGTAGGTGTGTTCGTAGTGTGGGGTGGCAGACCATGTTGAATGCGGCTGACAGGTCCAAGAGGATGAGGGCAGTTGTTTCTCCGTTGTCAAGCAGGGACCTGATGTCATCGGTGACGGCAATGAGGGCGGTTTCGGTGCTGTGGTTGCTGCCGAACCCGGACTGGGACGGGTCTAGGAAGCTGTTCTCCTCGAGGTAGCGGGTCAGTTGTTTGTTGACGATTTTCTCCGTGACCTTTGCCGGGAACGGGAGCAGGGAGATGGGTCGGAAGTTCTTGAGGTTCTTGGGGTCCGCCTTGGGTTTCTTGAGTAATGCGTTGATCTTGGCGTGCTTCCAGCTTTCTGGGAAGGTTGCTGTCTCAAAGTTGATGTTGATTACTTTCCTGAGATGGGGTGTGATGGCTGTGCAGGCTTTGTTGAAGATGTGGTGAGGGCACCGGTCTAGCGGTGATCCAGAGTGGATGGTGTTCATGATCTCGCTGGTGTCCTCGTCGTTGATGCTGGTCCAGGAGAGCAGGTGGTTGGTGTGGGTGGTGGTCGTGGGGGTGGTGGTTGTCGGGGGGTTTGGCGTCGAAGCTGGTGTGCATGTCGGCGATTTTGCAGTGGAAGGAGGTGGCCAGTGAGTTGCACAGGTCTTGCCAAGGTGGGATGTCGTTGGTGTTGGAGCTGGAGTTGGAGAGTTCTTTCACGATGTTGAAGAGCTCTTTGCTGTTGTGTGCATTGTTATCTAGGCGGTCTTTGAATGAGGCCCTCTTGGCAGTTCTGATGAGTTGATGGTGTCTGCGAGTGGCGTTCTTGTGGGCTGCATAGCTGTCCGGTGTTCGTTCGCGGAGCCAGTTCTTCTCCAGTTTTCAGCATGTTCGTTTGGAGGCCTGGAGGTCTTCGGTGAACCAGGTCGCTTTCTTGCTGATGTGGCTGTTGGGGGGTGTCTTGAGTGGAGCGAGGGTGTTGGCGCAGTTGTAGATCCATTGTCTGAGGTTGCAGGCGGCGGTGTTTGGGTCAGTGGAATCAGCGGGTAGGTCCTGGGCGACGGTGGTGGTTAGCTGGTCTTTGGTGACTTTGCTCCAGCCGCGTCGAGGCATCGGTTGGGTGCGGTGGTGCTTGGTGGGCTGCCTGAAGGTGAAGTGGATGCAGTGGTGGTTGGTCCAGTGGGGTTCGGTGGTGTGGTTGAAGGAGACGTGGGGGCTTGCGTTAAAGATGGGGTTGAGCGTGTGCCCAGTGGCGTAGGTGGGTGCTTTCACGAGTTGTCTGAGTCCGAGGTTGTTGATCAGGGTGTTGGAGTTGGTGTCGTTGTTGTTCTCGAGGTGGAAGTTCAGGTCCCCGATTAGGATGTAGTCCGTGGAGGCGAGGGCGTGTGTGCTGATCAAGTCGGCGATGGAGTTGCTGAACTGTGGTCGGGGTCGGGGGGGGTCTGTAGATGAGGGTTCCTCTGAGGGTGGTGTTGGGGTCGGTGTGGATCTGCAATTGCATGTGTTTGGCGGTGCTGAGGGTGTCGTCGGTGTTGGTCGAGACTCTGAGGGTGTTCCTATGGACAATAGCGATTCCTCCTCCAACGCCGTTGGTACAGTCCCTGCGGGTGATCTTGTAGCCTTCTGTGATGGCTTTGGCGATGTCGGGAGCTGAGGTGGAGTTCAGCCAGGTCTCCGTCAGGAAGGCGACGTCTGGGGAGGTAGAGTCGAAAAGGTCCCAGAGTTCAACAGCATGTTTGCGGATGGAGCGGGTGTTGAGAAGAATGCATCTGAGGTAGTTGGGTTCTTTGGTTGGTGGTTAGTTGGGCCGGATTCTGGTGAAGCTGCAGTTCCGGCAGGTGAAGGTCCTTGGTGGGCTTCAGGGTGGCCTGGTAGCAGGTGTGTTCTCGTCCAGGGTTGAGTGCGCGGAGGGTGCTGGCATCGTAGCGGAGTCCGGCGTTGTGGTATTCGCGGGGGTCAGGGGTTCTGGCGCTGGGCGCGGTCCAGGCGTGGACGGGCGCAGACAGGCTTGACTTAGGCGCGCTTTTGGCGCGCCAGCGGCCGCCATAAGAAGGGGAGGTGGGAGGGAGGAGCAGCTGGGAAGGGGCAACAACAAATGGTCGAGCGGGGGGCGGGGGCGCAGGGGCGCAGGGGACGCAGAGGCGGGGAAAGTGGCACAGAATGACAAGCGGGGAGAAACAGTCACAGAAGCAGATAAATACAGACTACAATAAAGACTATCACAGGAGAAAATGGGGCACAATACAAAATACAATACAAATGCAAGACTGGAACGACGGGAGAGAGGGCAGACAATCACACGCGGGAAGAACGGTCACAGAAGCAGATAAATACAGGCACAAAATACAATAAAAGACGGTCACAAAGCAGATGGGGCGCAATACAAGTACAATACAGAAGCAAGTCTAGAGCAGGAAAGCAAACCTACGGCCTACAACTGGCCACCAGGGATGAGGCGCAGGTGGTAGCCTGCGGGTGGAGGCGGGCCTCGGTTTCCCTCAGCAGCAGCAGCAGCTGGGCAGAGACACGGGCAGAGACACGGGCAGAGACACGGGCGCAGTCAGGTGGGGCTGCGCGGTGTGGGGGGTGACCTACCTGCAGACAGGGTCATGGGTCGCTATGACTCTGGATGTTGAAATGTTTGTTGAGGGTAAAACCAAGTGACTTGGCATTCTGAACAACGGAAGAACAGCCCTTGAGGGCGGGGAATAGTTCCATTCAGTTTTGAACCAATGTTTCTTCGGAGCTCTATAAGAAAAAGTTTTCTATTTTCATTGGGTGTAGTTTGAGAGAGTGATTTGTCAACCATGATTGAATTATTGTGTTAGATTAGAGGATGAAATAATCGGGGGGGAACCTTCAGGTAGATTTGTGTGTTGTCAGTTCACAGGATGAAGAGGATTCCGCAGAGTTCCTGAGGATCAAAAGAGGACTTCGAGATAGAGAATGAAGAGGGTGGGGAAAGGATCAATCCCTGGAGAGCACCTTGTGGCAAGCTAACTGCATTCAAGACCGTGCCACTCAGTTTTACTATTTGAGAGAGGTTTGTTAGGTTGGAGGTGAACATGTTCAGTAGTACACTTAACATCCCATTCGCTGCATCAGTTTAAATAACAAAGCCTGGTGGTTGACTGTATAAAATGCAGCAGAGAGGTCGAGGAGAAAAAGAAGACAGAAATTTCCAGTATCAAGGATGTGGAGATTATCGTCAACAATCTTCAGAACTGCAATCTCTGTGTGGTGGCACTGACGAAACCGGATTTAAGTGTGGCAGGAGGCTGTTTAAGAGGCTACACTAATTTCAATCACCTTACATGGTAGGATGGAGACTAGATGAAGTTTGTTCTTATTAAAGTGCCTGGGATCTGATGATTGTTTTTTTAGAAGAGGAGAGAATTGATACACTTTTAGAAGGTCTAGGAACAAGCTCTGTTTAAGGGAGGTTTTGGGAGTCTATGGGGGGAGTAGCAGTTTGTTTAGGGACTTACTGATGGAGCCAGGAATGGCTTCATAGAGATGGTTTGTGGGTTTACCTCTGGATAATTAGTAGAAGATCCGCCTCTAAGATTGGGGAGAAAGAGGACAATGTCTACAGCGTCTTGCAGGGCTGCTTCTCCTCTGTTATATTGATGAGGGTGTTCGGAAGGGAGATGCTTATATCTTTTGACTTATTTGTTGAAGAACTCCACAAAGGTGTTCCAAAGTGTATCTAAGGTTTTGGGTGGAGGTTGGGGGGCGTGGCTGACCGAGCAGCGAGATGGCCGCTGAATATTAATCCTGCAATAATCCTTCCAGATCGTAAGGCACATCGGAACTCCTTACACGGTGCGGTTGCGGTTGGCGAGAGGTACCCGCAGATACCCTTTGAAGACCATAGCGTGTGTAGTTCAGGAGTCGCGCGCTCCGACTGCTGGCTCCGGGACGGAGCGACGGCGGAAGCCGATTGAGGCGATATCCTTTCTGGGCACCTGAGACAACTTGAGCCCGGGGACGAGAGAGCCGCGCTGGTGGCGCCACACCTCGGCTCAGCGAGATCTGCGGAATCGAGCCGGACGGGCGGAGGTGAAACCACCGTTCTGCTGGCCGACATAAGCAATGCTCTGAGGTGTGTAATGCTTGGAAGATATACTTTATAAAATCGGAGCTAGACAATTTATAGGAGCCGCCATCTTGGATTGGGATGAACTGTGAATCTGAAGTCTGGGCTCACTCACTGGGGGATACGTTGCCACACTGTTAGCCTGCAAACTCGCCCCGTTATCCGAAGTAGCCCTGAGGCGCTGTGACTATCTGCGCAAGCGAGATTGGAATGACTCACACCTCCCGGGGTGATAACTGGACACCGCCATTATGCGCTGAGATCGGCCCTGGTTGCTCTGAATCAAGATGGCGGACACCTGCTGAAGGCGGGAAGAGGCAACCGGCCGCCAGGCATTGATTGGCAAACTCTGTGCAGGATCTTGTGAACAGCGCTGCGCACGCTGTATTGCACGCTTCACCTCCAAACCACAGGCCTGTACCGGTGGCCTGTAGTGGAGCCTGTAAGTTTCCGGTGCCTGCACGGGCTGCCCTCTGGGGCCCTGGAAAGCGCCTGGCTCCTGACTGTGCCGCCTGTTCTCCTTCGAGCGCTGTGGTATTGTTGGTGGCGTTGAAGGGTCGACAAAGATTACGGCTAAGCCCATATTTACAAGCACCCACCTCACTGCCAAAAGTCATGTTCATGAGATGTGGCCTGTGAACCCTGTATTCAGCTAATCTTGGACCTGACCTGTCTGTACCTACAAGATATTGCATGAAGGCTGTTGAAGACGCGGGGTTAGCGCCTTGTCCAGGCTGGGAGGATGGGCAAAGGGTACCCCCGACAGCCGCGCCTCACCTTCGAACAAAAGCGCCAAAATAAGCAGACATCTCTGGACTCGGGGGCTGTAGAATCCGCGGCGCATGATGATGAGCAGGACATAGATGTTAAAACATTGATATTGGAGGTGCGTTCTAGTTTGCGGAGCATAGATACGAAGCTGGACTCAATGACTACTCAGCTGGAGCCGGTGAGAGCACAGGTCAGCACGCACGAGACTAGGCTGGACTGCCTAGAAAATCGCAACACTGAATGCTGTGAATTCCAACATGACACAAAGGTGCGATTCACCAACATGGAGAAACAGATTGAGGACTTGCGCGCCAAAGCCGATGACCTGAAAGCACGTTCTAGGAGATGTAACGTTCGAGTCACAGGGATTCCAGAAACCACACCGATCGGGAAAATGGAGGTCTTCATCACTGACCTACTGCATGAACTATTTAACCCTAACCTGTCACCTGTGTTCACTGTGGAGCGTGCACATAGGGCGCTGGGGAAGAAACCGCCAGTTGGAGAAACGCCGAGGCCCATCCTCGTAAAGCTGCTGAACTATCAGGACAGAGATCTCATACTCGAATTGGCTAGAGAGAAAGGTAAAATAACACATAAAGGTAATAATCTTTCCTTCTACCCTGACTTCACGCCACTGGTGCAGGCGGCTAGGAAAGAATTTGTACCGGCGAAGCGCCTACTATTGCAGGCAGGTCTTCCATATTCCCTCCTCTATCCTGCAAAACTACGAGTTGTTCATGAGGGGACTACCAATTTCTTTAGGGATGCCCGCTCCGCCCTTAAATTTGCGAAGCACATATGTGGTTCTAGATCGAGGAAGAAGACTGTACCTGATGGAGAAACAGAGGCGAGATTGAGTGACAATGACTGAATATTAACAGTTCCTTGCTGCTGCAACTCTTGTGTAAGGGGCTTTGTTTATTGATTGGGCGTAATATTTCGTTGTGAGCCTCGCTCCACTTTGATGTGGAACATTGATGTTAAGACTGTTATATCTGCCATGGCTTCCTTATAAACTGTGCTTATGCTGCGTGGATCTCCCGCTATGCAACTGTGGACTTTAATATTTTTTGTAGTTAAGTGCCTTAGGTCTTACTTGAATTCACGCAGTCACCCTGTGCAAACGGGGTTGTATGCTCGAGATGCCTAGCCCCCGAGGGGTGTCTCCCGCTGTTTACTTGTTCAGCTGTTTTTACGCCTTGTGCGTTTTGGGGGGGGATTTATCACAACTTGATTGGGGGGTTGGTGTGGGAGGGGGGAGGGGTGGGGTAATGGGTTGTTTGGTTGAAGGTCAGTGCTTCAATACTCAGTCCTGTACTGCCGTTTTACATGGTCATACTATGGTTAGGCTGGATTGTGAACACAATGGATCAGGAATGGGCGAATGGGGGTGACTAAGGTGTTAACGTGGAACATCCGAGGTTTGCAGGCAGTAGGAAGGCGAGACTGCTGCATGGCTATCTGCAAAGGCACAGCATTGACATATGCTTTTTACAGGAAACACATCTGAACACCTCGCCGTCACACAGACTTAAACACGCTAGATGGGGCCCCGTATACTCTGCTATATTTTCAAATTATGCCCGAGGTGTGGCGATACTGGTAAGGAAAGGCCTTGACTGGAGGGAACATTCGTTGTCCTGTGAAACGGATGGGCGGTACGTGGTGTTGCATGGGACCCTCATGGGTAAGCCGATAGTGCTGGCGGCTGTCTACAGCCCTAATGTAGATGATCCAGAGTTTTTCAGGAAGGTGTGGGCCCAGATTACATTGATGCATTGTTCGACAGTTATTTGGGGTGGAGACTTTAATGTGGTGCTCAATGATTCCCTAGATCGAAAAGGTGCCCCCAGACCTCTACACCCGCACGCAAGCACAGCCCTAAATGACATACTCAAGGAAGGCTCGTTGATAGATATTTGGAGGGTGCGGCACCCATGGGGTAAGTAAGGCACATGTATTTCCAGTCACCATGGGGCCTGGTCTAGACTGGACATTTGGCTGGTAACTTCAGATGTGGCTGCTTGGACGGTTAATGTAGAAGGTCTGGCCCGCTCGCTGTCCGGCCACGCCCCTTACCTGTTGGAACTGAGGATCCCCAATGCCCCCACTCGCGCCTTTACCTGGCGCTTGCCACCACACGCCTTGCTCGATGCTGCCTTCACCGAGGAAATAAGAGCAGATATCGCTAATTACTTTGACAATAATGTTGGTTCTGTCTCTACGGAATCAGTATTGTGGGATGCATTCAAGGTGGTAAATAGGGGGCAGTGCATAGCACGTCAAGCGGGTGTTCTTAAGGCTATTAGGGGTACCCTCAGCGCGTTGGAAAAAGACCTCAAAGACCTTGAGAAAATATTTTGTGACAATCCTACCCCCGAGCTTGCGACACAGATGAAAGCTAAGCTATTAGATTATACCGAGGAAGCGCAACGCGAGCTTAAGTTCCTAGGCAAACAGGCGGAGGCGCGAAGATATGGTGAAGGGGATAGGCCTAGCAAGACACTAGCCAGGCTCATTACTATTGCTGAGACGCCCGCCTACGTGCATACCATCATTGACCCCGATGGGGACGTGATTATAGGCCAGGAGGAGATTCTCACGACTTTCGCCACGTTCTACTCCAAACTATATGAATCCACATATGTGCAGACACGGGAATTGCTCGAGACCTATTTAGATTCCATCGCTCTAGTCTGGTTTAACGATGCCCATCGCAAATATATGGACCTTCCGGTCACTGTCCAAGACATTGCTAAGGTCATTAAAGGTCTGCCCTTGAATAAAGCCCCAGGCCCTGATGGGCTCACCACAGCCTTCTATAAAACATATGTAGATGAACTGGCGCCGAGGCTACATGCTGTTTTTACCGAGACCCTAGTGGAGGGGATACTGCTGGAGTCTATGAGAGAGAGTCCCTTATTGTCACGCTTTTGAAGCCGGACAAGGATACCAAATCTCTGGATTCCTACAGGCCTTTATCTCTTATAAATGTTGATGTGAAGATATATGCGAAAATCATCGCTGACCGCTTACTGCCGCTGCTCCCAATGGTAGCCCTCCCCGACCAGTCGGGGTTTATACCGGGCCGTGCAACCTCACATAACCTACGGACTGTTTTCTCAGTGCTACACTACCTTCATCCAGATGTACAGGCAGCAGCGGTATTTTTAGTTGCCACGAAGGCTTTCGATTCTCTTGCATGGCCCTATCTCTTCTGAATTTTGGAACGCATGGGGTTTAGCCCAATGTTTATAGCGCTAATTCATCCACTCTACACGGCACCTAAGGCGAGGGTGAGAGTTAATGGCCAAATATCTGCACCTTTTCCTGTTTCCCGGGGTACGAGACAAGGCTGCCCTTTATACCCACTCCTATTTGCCAGTGCGATGGAACCGCTAGCGGCCAGAATTCGACAACACCACACTGCGCGGGGGATAAGTTTTAGCACCCGCAGCCTATTGATTTAATTGTATTCTGACGACGTGACCCTATATGTCTCGAATCCGGCTGAAAATCTGAACCCGCTGCTCCGAGAATTTGTAAAATTTGCTGGGTTGTCAGGTATTTCAATTAATTGGGCCAAATCTGTCGTCTTTCCACTAACTGACAACACCCCAGAGGTACAATTTGAATTCCCTTTACGGTGGGAGGCAGATGAAGTCAAATATCTGGGAGTGTGGATAAGTCACAAACTCCAGGACATCTGGACTCCAAATTTTGGCAGAGCTGTGGCTTGGCTTGAAGGGAAAATTGCCATATGGACAAAACTGCCGCTATCTCTTGCCGGCAGAATTGCCCTTGTAAAAATGGTGGTTTTGCCAAAATTTCTGTATTTCTTTGTTAACATCCCGATCCCCTTGACGAAGCATTTTTTCGCCTGTTTGCGCTCCCATCTACTAACACTGGTATGGGTGGGCGGACAAGCTAGGCTGTCTTGGGCACTCCTGAAGCTGCTGTTACGACAGGGTGGCATGGGTGCGCCTGACATGCACCTGTATGCCTTGTGCGCACAGGCCCAGTTTGCACACTTTTGGGCCTACCCCACTCCCTATCAACCGCATGTGGCGGTGGAAATGGACTCAGTATCTCCGCTTCCACTCAGTGTAGCCCTCTATCACAAAACTCTGAGACCATCACTAGACATAGACCCTGCGAGCATGCTGTGCTGGGCGTGGCAGGAGTTGCGAAGGCGTGCAGGTCTTTCTCTTTTATACGCGCCAGCAATTCCTCTCAAGCAAAACCCAATGATACCATTCCTAGAGGAAAGTAGAGGAGACATCTCCTTGGCAGGAGCGACATTACACACATTTGCTGATCTTTATCCTAATGGCATGTTCCGCGCTATACAATTGGCGGAAGATGGACCGGCCCCGTCCTTTACAGACAGGTTCATGTATCATAAACTGAAATCCTCTTGTAAAGCCTCCGGTGACCGCTTTCCGGAGGAACCTCCACAACTTCAAGCTCTCCAGAACATTCTAGCCAGAGCCTCCCCGAAAAAGCTGATATCACGTTTGTACTATGCAATGCAAGAGCAATCTCCCCTTGTCACTCCAAATTCTATTCACATGTGGAATGCTGAACTCGACCCGCAACTGACCGAAGACCAATGGTCCTTTTGCTGTAGGCAACTGTTAGAACTTTCCCCTAATTATAGACTCCGGTTAATCCACTTCAAATTCTTACATAGATTTTATCGCACCCCTGTTTCTCTCCATCGAATGGGTCTAAGAGAGGATAATAACTGCTGGAAATGTGGTGCAGAAGGCGCCTCCTTCCTCCATGTGGCATGGAGCTGCCCATCCCTTCATAACTACTGGACGGCAGTCTTCGATGCAATAAACCAGATTCTCAAGAGAACGGATACGCCATCCCCGCTACTGGGACTATTGGGGTGAGTGGCTGACACGGAACCCAAGTGTCGCAAACTGCATGCTCTTTTGCTGTTATATGCCATGCGTCAGGTAGCAATTCGCTGGGGGCGCAGAACCCTTCCCAAATTTGCAGACTGGTTATCAGACGTGACTTATGGCCACACTCAACTTGGAACTTATTGGGAATCCATGCCGACTGCCTCTCGCCCTCGGGACATCTGGGAACCATTCCTCCAGTGGGTGCAAGATAGAGCTGCGTTGCTGTCTCCTGGGCCCACTAGCACATCATAGAACGGCATGGATGCCAAGGGATGGAGTGGCGGTCTGGGCACAAAGGCGAGGTTGTTACTTCTAATGCACTGTTCGTCTTTATGTTTCTCCTGTCGAATACATCGCTTGTGATTACCTCGCTTTCTCTGTTTTGGGAATGCATGTGCTGCCCCTTGGCATCTAATAGAGCTTATATGACTATGCCAAGGTTTTCTGTCACCAAACCGATCACCCGACCACTGATGCACTGGCCTTGTGTACCATGTTTTTGCTACTTACAATGTGATTCATATATTTCATTCTTTGAAGCACTGCCGATAGCCTAAGTTGTTATACCGTTTACTAAAAACATTCCTCCTTGATTATAAAATCGCCATTGTAAGAACCTTGCTAACTATATTGCATATGTTATATGTGTAAGATACAACTTGCTTTGTATGATACCATTATTCAAATAATAAAAAGAAGTTTAAAAAAAAAAGGTTTTGGGTGGAGGTTGGGGGAAGGGTTGTTGGCATGTTTGATTACCTCAAATAGTCATTTTTTTCTATTTTTGGCAGTGTCCAGGAGGGTTCTAATATATGATGCATTGGCTTTAAAAATATAATCTTTGTAATCTTTCCTCGCAGATCGTAACTTAGTTAGACTGAATTGAGAGGGTGCTTGTCTCCATTATGTCTGAAGCTTTCTAATACAATTATTTTTTCATATTGAAATCTCAAATACCAAGGTCAAGAAGGCTTGAATCTGCTCCATTTGCTCTTGATGGGTGCACATTTCTCAAACAGGGATGTGAGGTAAGTTAGCAAGGACTTCGATGTCGATGTTACTAGTGTCCCTGAACCACATTTTTTCGTTCTTGGGTTGACCAAGGCATTTGTGTGTGTGTGAAGGACATTGTGATGGGATCTGTAGGTAGTCAGACCAATCTACTGGGATGGGGTCACTAGCTAGGGCGTTCCACCAATGATCAGATCCAGCGTAGAGCCTTTGCAGTGTTGGTAGAGGTCATTGTAGTTGAGAAATGTGGCAAAGTCGTCCAGAAGTTTATTTCATTTGGAGCCTCAGTGAAGGTTGAAATCCCCAAGAAAGATATTGTTGTCTGAGTTGTTTAATTGTGAAGTGAATAATTCATTCTTCTCTGGAAATGTTGGTTTGTCCAAGAGGGGGATAAATCACGTTCTTCCTGAGTATGGGTCAGCATGTAAGGAGATTTCCATCTATAAACACTCAAAGAATTGAAAACAGATATGGGGTAGCAGCCTGCAGCTTAGGGATTTTCTGTGAATGAACACCTGACCTCCCCATGTCTATCTTCTCTGTTGCAACTCAAAATGGAGAAAAGAGGATATAGGAGTTGGGACAGGATATTGCTTGTGATATCGTTGATTTTTTTAGAAACAAGGGGAACCCAATCGATAGCTAAGGACCATGGGTATAACTACGTTATAGGAAACAAAGGTGCTTAGCTTATTCAACATAAATACAATACAGTATAGGAACACAATGGAATACTATACGGTTAAGGTTTCCTGACCCAGCCGGGAAAGGAATTTATTTCCAAGACAAATTGTCTAATGTACAATGCAAAATGAAATAACATGACACAAGCCTGTGCCGTACCAAGAAGAAAAAGGAAGAATAGAAGTAGAGTGAAAGGGGTGTTTTCCAGGCAAAGGAAGGGAGCAAGAGCAGGGCACTGTAGACAAATTAAGGATCACTGACAGTGTCACCTGAAGCGGAGCATACACAATTTCATTTGACAATATTGTAAGTGTACCCCCACTTTTGGGTGTCGACGTTTCGATCCCTATTGCTCATTTAATGCATGGGATCATCATCAGGACTTAGAATAAACAAAGCATGCCTGAATGTAATAAAGCCTCTATTTTTCGAGGTAAGAAGCCTCACGTGGGAGGTTTCCTGCACTCCTTGGTTTGTTTGGCGGGAGTTACGATCAATACGCCAAGCAAGGGGTTAAATTAGCACGGAGGTCCTTAATGGGATCCAGTTGCAATGTAGGTTTTTTCGATTGGGAAAACGTGTCCCGTTTTCCGTTTTCGCCGGATAGCCGTACTTTTCCGCTCTATGTGAGGGTAGAGTACGAGGTTTTTAATGTAGGCATCAAATGGCCGTACACGCAGTGCACCCTCGGCGTGGGGCTCAGGCGTCAGTCCGGATAATGACTCGCCTCTGCTGTGGATACTCGGTCAATGCGGAACCGGCATTGACCGAGTATCCACAGCAGAGGCGAGTCATTATCCGGACTGACGCCTGAGCCCCACGCCGAGGGTGCACTGCGTGTACGGCCATTTGATGCCTACATTAAAAACCTCGTACTCTACCCTCACATAGAGCGGAAAAGTACGGCTATCCGGCGAAAACGGAAAACGGGACACGTTTTCCCAATCGAAAAAACCTACATTGCAACTGGATCCCATTAAGGACCTCCGTGCTAATTTAACCCCTTGCTTGGCGTATTGATCGTAACTCCCGCCAAACAAACCAAGGAGTGCAGGAAACCTCCCACGTGAGGCTTCTTACCTCGAAAAATAGAGGCTTTATTACATTCAGGCATGCTTTGTTTATTCTAAGTCCTGATGATGATCCCATGCATTAAATGAGCAATAGGGATCGAAACGTCGACACCCAAAAGTGGGGGTACACTTACAATATTGTCAAATGAAATTGTGTATGCTCCGCTTCAGGTGACACTGTCAGTGATCCTTAATTTGTCTACAGTGCCCTGCTCTTGCTCCCTTCCTTTGCCTGGAAAACACCCCTTTCACTCTACTTCTATTCTTCCTTTTTCTTCTTGGTACGGCACAGGCTTGTGTCATGTTATTTCATTTTGCATTGTACATTAGACAATTTGTCTTGGAAATAAATTCCTTTCCCGGCTGGGTCAGGAAACCTTAACCGTATAGTATTCCATTGTGTTCCTATACTGTATTGTATTTATGTTGAATAAGCTAAGCACCTTTGTTTCCTATAACGTGTGATATCGTTGAGGCAAGTGTCAGTGAAGACCATAATGTCAATGATATCAGTGCAGAAGTTGACTGCAGAGTGGCAGTGGTACAGCACGCAAATGAGGAAAGATTGTGTGAGTGTATGCACTAGCTGTTCTGGAAATAGAGTGGGGATGTGGATCATACTGGGTGATAAATTGCTGTTTTGGTGGGAAGTGTAATATGGGTTAAGGGGATTGCAGTTTGAGATGATGGTCAGGATAGGAAGGCGCATTTGTGTTTGGCTAGTGGTCTGAATGTTGGAGGGTTTGGTGTTTTTATAGCGTTCTACGAGGTTGAGTAGATCAACATAATTGAGAGAAGAGTGTGCTCGTTTGGGTCTAGGGAAGAAGTCTCGGGGTACTGTTTGGAAGTGGACTATTGTTGTACACTGGATGTTGTGGGAAGCATTTATGAGAATGAAGCGAGTTGATGAACAGTGAGAAAATATGGGTAAGGATGTCTATTTTTTCGTAAGTTGTAAGAGAAAGGACAGGAGTTTGGTGAAGTAGGGCCAGTGATGTTAGAGGGAGGGTAGGGGCTTGTGATGTTCTTTTGCAGCATGTTTCAGGAGGCGCTTGTGTTTCGGGAAATTCAGAGGAGGGAAGGCTGATAGGGCAGATGTGGGAAGTTTAGGGGATTATTGTTTCAGATAGGCCATTTGGAGTAGATGGGGAGGACTGAGGTTTGAGGGTTGTTGCAGAGCCACAGGGAAATATTATTGGGATGGGGCTGATGCAGAACGAAATGTGGGCGAGGTGGATAGAGAGTACAGTGAGGGTAGATGGTTTTTAAGTAACGGGGAGGTGGAAGGGTCATTTTGTGGTGCTGGAGCAGAGAGGATAGGCGGTTGTTCATAGTGGCAGGATGTTTGGAAGATGGTTTGATAAAACAAGAAAGTTGGTGAGGGTATGGTGGGGGAAGCGGGAGACGGCGAGGGTGAGGGTTTAGGAATTGTAAGGCATTTGTGGAGAAATGTCCATGGTTGAGTGGTGGAGATAGTCTCACCGAAATGGCTAGGATATGGGGCGGCCCCTAGAGGTTGGGTGGGGGACAAGGCAGAATTCATGATAGCATGGCTGAGTAAGGATGTTATTGGTGGATGGTGCTCTGGTGGTGGGCTAGCCATAGGTCAGATGCTTTGAATGGATTGGAGAAAGACTAGATGAGGTTAACTGCAATTCAGTTAGGAGAGGTCTGAGAGTGTGAAGGAGTTTGTCAACTAAGGCCACGATCTTTTCATTGGCTTGGATCATGATTCTTCCATTGTTACTGGGACGGGCAATGTACTTTTGAGTTTTTGTCCAAAGGGAATGATTAACAGTGATGAGATGTGGGCCTTTTTTTGGAAAGAGCTAGACCATAGGTTGGTGTGATCGGTGAACAGGAGGAAGTCGGTCTTGAGGATTCCTTTCCACATGCAGTGTTACTGGTCAGCGAAGAGGGTATTCTGGAAAAGATTTTGTGTTTCATCTTTTTCATTAAATATTTAGAGTGATTTGAAGGATAGGTGTGCTTGAAAGCATTGATGCCTGATTTGGGAAAGCAATTTGTAAGAGATGTGGTTCAGAACGCTGCTGCTAGATTGGTCTTAAATGCTCCTCCCAGAACTCCTTCAAAGCCCCTTCTGACCAAGCTTCATTGGCTGTCTATTCGTCAGAGGATTAAATTTAAGGTTTGCTGTATTGTCCATAAAGGAATCAATGGTTTAGGGCCCGCCTACTTAGCAGATACATTTGTCTCTTATGCTCCTATGAGGTGTCTACGATCCAGCAATCAGCTGCTTTTGAAGGTGCCTAGGATAAAAAAGGCAAGACAGGGAGGCAAAGCACTGTCTGTCATTGGTCCTACGCTCTGGAATGATCTTCCCCTTTCACTCAGACAATGTGGGAACCATTCCAGTTTTAGAAGTAAACTGAAACCTCTTTTGTTTCAGGGCTGATCTGAATTTCTTTGGTCTTCTATTTCCTTAGGTTCCAATGACCCTTTGTGATTACTTCTCTCTTTCCCCCTTTTATTTCTTTTTTGTCTTTTTGTCTTGGTCTTCCGTATCCACCACTACCATCTTATGAATGCTCCACAGCGCAGAGATACTCCCTTGTGGAGTCGATTCTAGCTATAAACCCGCTAATAATAATAATAATAATGTGGGTACAGAGAGCATCACCACCATGATTAGGAGAAATATGGATTGTGTAGATAATGGTAAGTAGAGAACCAGGTTGCAGTGTTTCATATGCAGTGACTATGATGAGTTGTAGGTTTTGATCGAGTGAGAGTTTACAGAGTGGCTGAGTCCCGCCGTGTGTATGCTATGCAGGTTAGCTCTGCTCTATTTGGATTCAGTCCGGGTTTGTTTTCAGTCAGTCAACAGATTGTCATATATTGATCCTTATTTATGAAGAGTTGTAGAGACCATGTGCTAAAGTTTCTTTGTTTAATGGTACTCAGTGTTGTCTTTGTTTACTGACTATCTGTATAATGGTACTCAGTCTGGACTTTGATTAATGGTATTCAAGATTGTCAAGAGGAAGTGAGCAGATCACAGAGGATGAAGATGGTTGAGGGGGAGCACCAGGAATGGGAGACACAAACATTTTTTGGTGTGGGGGCGGTTGGGGCAGGGACAGATTCAACGCGTAATTACTGACACAACTCAAAATTCTGATCACCTTCCTACTGCAGCCTTCAAATACCTATAATCAAGGATGAAAAATACAAATTGGAGAGTTTAAAAGTAGATAAGTGAAAATTGAAAAAATATGAAATAATTATAGTATAAAAGTATGCCTTCTAGCACTGAAAAGGTACTGTTAGCGCAATCTGATAGTAGCTGTGAATTAACGTTTTAAGACGGCAATGCAGGAGGATCATACTGCATGGACACATCACATTGACAAGATGCTTCCAGATGAAGCTCATATTGCTGAGGACCTACAACGATACTAAGATAGAATTACTTACTGCTCAGATATCACATTATAGAGGCCCTGCAATGCAAGATGGTATGGCTGACACTGTCCAGTGATCTTAAAGCCAGGAGAAGGCATTAGTGGAACAATTTCACTCTTCTGGGCAAGGATCAGATGTCTTGGACATTACTTTCAACCCTGGCCTGCCTGGCTGCTATTCCTCCTCCTGAGGCTTAACAGCAAGCCTTGGTCTGCTGGTTGACCACATCTGACCACAGTGAAGTGATGCAGAACATCAAAACTAGTGCCTCTCTATTGGTTTGGCCAGGATGTATGTGCAAAAGATAGCATTTCCAACAAGCATTTACTATGCAATGGTCTCGGCAATATTATAGGTAGAGCTATTGGCATTGCTCATTATTTTTATTTTTTTTGTATCCCTAAATAAATGGCATTGTCATTTATATTGGCAATAGCTTAATTGCTTGCATATGCAAGACCTATTGCATTAGCAGAGAGAGAGAGTGAGGTAGTGAGATAGAGAGAGAGTGAGGTAGTGAGATAGAGAGAGAGAGTGAGGTAGTGAGGTAGTGAAATAGAGAGAGAGTGAGGTAGTGAGAGAGAGAGGCATGAGCTGGAATAGAGACTACACAGCCTGGGTATTCGACAATCCCAACATTTGGCATTGCCAGTTGGTTGGTGGGGGGGTGAGAAAACGTTGGGCCCGACACTTGTTGTACAAATTATGCGCTGGGCCGTCAGTTTTTCCTTTACTGATGCGCGCCATATGTGTCCTTATAAAGGCACGTTAGCATCACGTCGCTTGAGGCAGCGTGAAGGACACGGATGTGCATAACATGGTCGTTGGAGTCTCATGATGCGACATGTTGTGCACACAGGAGCGCAGATGTATCTGGAAATAAAGCCCCAGGCAAGGGGCATGGCACGCACGGTTTCACTCGCAGGCAGGGATCATTTTCACAAACAAGATCTCCGAGTGAATGGGTCTTTAAATAGACTCTTAAACACGCGCTGTTAAACTACGCGGGATTGTGCGTGCCGGAGAAATAATCTTTATACTGTCACTTCGTCAGCTGGTGGCAAGCTGGGCACAATGGGTTCTGCTCCAGATTAACTGGGGCTGGCACGTCACACCCCAGAAGTCCAATACTGGAAACATGCACGGCGAGTGAGTGGTTCCTTGGTCCTACGAGTATGAGAGATATCTCTAACTCCCGAGGCGACAACCCTTCAGCCACAGCCTCGAACTGACCATAAATCATGTTGATGACAGATTGCGTCAACCGCCCACTGTCAACAAATGACGCCCCTCCACCTCTCCCCTGACTGGAAGGCTGGATGACGTAATTACAGGTGGTAAAATCAGGGATTCTTTTCTCTCCCCCCCCCACCCCCTCCCTTAACTCTAAACACTGTGAGCCACAGGTGCCTGTTGACCAGACACCCAAAAAGGAGAGCTCGACCAGCCCCGGCTAGCAGGGGAAAGAGGGGCATTACTAGAGGCTGTCCCGTGTGCTCTCTGTTTTTATTCCCGGTCCACCAGCTGCGGATGTTATTTACTAAAAAAAATTAAGAAATGCTCTTCTCTCGTATGGCTTGAATAACGCCTTCTATGTACATTTGACAAAGGGCATGTTTGCTTATAAAGTTTGTAGTGCAAGCTTTTATAACAGTAAAGGAACCGTCCCGCGCTGCCTCGGCCATCTTTACCAGTAACTCAAAATCAAGGGGCCTGGGAGGGCGGTGAGAGGGTGGTTTGGTGAATAGGTTCTGCCCTCCACCGAGGTAGGTGTACTGTGTGCCCTCCCCTCTGTAATGAAGAGGCTGGGCGCAGCTTGGGGTAGATACAACAAGATTGATGTATTCCAATAAGTAAACGCCTATGACCGGGAGCCACGCGCGAGCCTCGCACGACGCGGACGGCGTCCACTCCACGAACACAGCACACCACTCAAATGACAACAATGTGTACCACTGGCATGCGCGGCCTCGCAAAACCAGACCACAGAGCCGTATATCTCGTGGCTACACGAGACCCATCACTACACCTTCCCCTAACACACTAACACACACACACCAACAACAACAACCCCCCATTCAAACCAGTGCGCACAACTGCAGTTCACGCCACATAATTCATCATTGTGCTCCACGGTCAACCCTTGTTGCTTTCCCTCTCCTACATGTTAGTACAGTAAATGGCGTAAAACAAAGCATTAAAAAATACTTGTAAATGCGTGCCATCACGATATGGCCTGACCACTGAGTTTTTATGTATACCTTGCATTAATGTTTTGGCACTCTGAAGTGCCATGCTTTTCCCAACACATAAAGAGCACATTTATAAAATTAAAATAAAAAAGAGCCCCCTGTTTAGTTTACAGCCACCGTTGGTGGGTGGCAATGTGCATTTTCGCTGCGGCGGCAGACATGGGTGGAGGTGAGTCCTTCCGGAGTCTGCTCCAGACAGGGGGACAGTGCCTCATCACACACACTTTCCAAAATAACTGGCTTCAGCTACCACCAAGGAGAAACCTCCACTGTTGAATAAAGGAAAGCATCTGACATAAGAAATTAAAACTGCCGGGGGGCTAGGTGGCGCACGAGCTGCCGGGCCGCACTTCCGTGAGGCTCCAGCAGCTCGGCAGAAATATCCATTCGAATCCTGCCCAAAGAGTTCACTATGATGAAATATAACAGCAGCAACTTATGTATGGTGATCGAGGCTTCCCAAAACTAAAGACTGAACTTCGGAGAATGCGGACTAATTACTGAATCGGAAACGCAAAACTGGCTCGGTCCCCCTGACACTGCACCATGCCGTGAGAGGCAACGTCACGCAAGTCCGAGGCCATTGTGGATGGGATAAGCCTAGCGAGATAAAACCACCAGGTTACGATAGTAACGCAAGGCAACAAGAGAACCCTCCAGTAAAGTGGTAGAATCCAGGAGAAATATTGCCTGGGAAGTGATCCGGTCTCTGAGCCAAGCTGGGGAACTTAAGCCGCCACGCAAGGTTAAAGCGATCTCGGCGTAGATTAGAGGCGCAAGGCCGCAAAGGAAGCTCTCCTACATTGCGGCAGAGATCGAATCTGATACGGCCTGTGAAGAGACCACAGGACAGGACCGCGCTAGGGATCAGATGCCGACGGGCACCCTAACAAATAAACTGGGCGGCATAGCAACAGGTAAAGGAGACAGTGGTAGCCGGGGACTGGTTGCCGGCTTGAAATACAGCGCCTTGAAGTACCTGCATAAACAAATGACATTGCAAGAGAGGTCTTAAAACGAGAAGAGCAATTGCTGAGCCGGTTGCACTAGTATTTTGCGCCGCCCGCCCACCGCGATGCGATCGATCATGCCGTGGCTGGCAATGTCTGTCGCGTCTGGTGGTCGGGCAGAAATGGCGGCCTCAAGCTTCCGAAATTTTTCGGATTCGGGGGCGTGTTTTGCTGTCCTGAGTGACGGACGACGTCACGAGCTAAAGAACAGCAAAACTTACGCCCCCGAATCCGAAAAAGACAGAGGGATGGCTCTCTCCTCCAATGGCTGGCCTCCGTTTAGGAAGCCAGCCAATGGAGGAGAGACAATGCAGGGAGGCAGGTTCTAAAGCCCTACTAAGTAACATTAAATCTCCGGACCGGAAGCTGCGCTTTGCGCAGCTTATAGGTCCCTCGACCTAAAAAGGCCAATAGTCAAGATGCCTCTAAAGATATTTGTATATTTCAGGGCATTGTAGGAAATGAGAATTTAAAGCCCTGTCTAGTTTTCCAGGCCCATGTGTAGTTTTCCTGTAGTCCTGCCAATGACAGGAGTAAATCTATTTCCAGGGTATGAATGGATTCACAGGAGTGTTTGAAATTTCCAAGGAAACCCCTCACAGTAATCCAAACCATGCAGTTCGCAAAATCATAGGCAACAGCAGAAGTGCTTTTAGGATGTACAAACTCTCTTTTACAAGTCAAAATATTCTGTCCAACTGGTAAAACGGCTTTTACATCCCTTCACAAATCATAAATAGGAGGGCCATGAAAGATGCTCCCCCTCTAATCAGCAGTGATGGATCAATGTTTTGTGACCGCACTTGTAGTCACAAACCATTGATTAGTTACTGACCCCTAGAATGTGCTGATAACTGAGTCGCAAAGGAGAAACTCTTCCCAGTGGATAGCTTTCCTTTTGGGAATTGTGGCTTAGGGGAACCAGGCAGTACTCCCTCCAATGTCTTTTAAAAGGGGTAAAAATGTTCTTTTTAAAGCAACACCCGTCCTTTTAATGGCCAGAGGTTGCTTTGAAAATATGTTTCCCGGATGGGAAAGCAAATGCTGGGCCTTACATACCTCCAATCCTTCATGTGCAGCCAATCGCAGAGGGTCGCAATCAGCAACCTGTCTAATTGTTAGGCAGGTCATTTTGTAACCGTCTGCAAAAATACAGTTTAGAGTGACACTGATTAGTAAATTGGTTGTATGGCAAATCACACTCCCAATCACAAACTAATCAGTGTGCAACTTGTGCATCACTGTTTTGCACATTGGAACGCTCCATGGGGCTCCAGATGCAGTGTTAGTAGCATATAGAATGATTCTGTGCCACACTAAATGTGGTGTTTACTGTCCGGTGTAGACAAGCCCCTCCTAGCAGGGTAGATGTACCAGATGTCCTCTGCTCACAGGTTGGTCAAAGATAAACACCCAGAGTTGAACAGAGCAACAACATAGTTTAGTCCATGGCAGTCACCAGGGGCACTGCCATCCCACTTTGCAAAGGAGAATAAGGTGCTGTGTTGAACCCACTCTGCCGAACCTGCTGAAAGCCAGTTGAGAGTCCAAACTGCACACGAAACAAACTTGGCACTTTTGGTAGAAATTAACTTTATCCGTTCAGATCTACTCAAGACTGCTGATAGAATGCATGCAACAAAAGATGCAGTTGAAACTGTTACAAACAGTAAGGCTAAAATGTGTGATACATGTACTCAATTGAAGGAAGCCACAGGTACTCTTGAAAGGAGGATGGAAGATATAGAAGACAAGACACAGTGCAATAACCTCAGTTTTTCTGGTTTTCCCAAGTCAGCAGATGGACCTTTTGCAGATCTCTTCCTCAAGACCTGAAATCCCAGAATGCTCCCAAATTTGTTTTCCATAGAGCTTCCCTCCAATGCCAGTGGCACCCCTAGGGGAAATCCTAACATGGATATAAATAGAAGCACACACAAAGGGTTAGTCAGCAGAAAAGAAAGGTCTATCTATTTTGATATTCCCAGACTAGCATAGCAACAAGGTAAATCACACAACACAGTGAAACATAAACTGGCAGAGAATAATCCTAAATTATGCTAGTGTAGCCAGCGGACCTCAAAGTCAAATGTGATGGCAAGATCATCTTTTTCAATTCTCTGGAATTGGTGGGATTGGTTGAATAGTTGAGAGAACCTGAGGAACAATTTTCGGGCATCCAGAGCCTGGGCAGGATTTGAACGCACAAAACATTTGCACAGCTGCACTGGGGATGCTGCAGGAGAGGAGAGTGACTCTGGCAAACATGTAGCTTACGGTGGTGGTAAATAAGTGCAACACACTGGCAGTCCTGAGATGTACTGCTCCCTATAGTCCCTGAGCCATTGATTGTACCATTCTTTTTAAGAGCTGGTATTTTTGTAACTCAGAGAAAATTCAGTTAGTATATATTATTTTGATGTATTTCCGTTCTGTTATATTTAAAGAATTAAACACCATGTACTTTTGTGTGTAACTCAAATATAGAACTACTGTGTTGTGGCAGTAGTCGTTATGGCTAGGGAATGCCTGATATATCCTTGAAAATTGGATGCCCCCTTTCTACGGTCGGCTAGCGGTTCTGAGATGAAAGATGCATTCCTACCTTAGACATCGAACCTGAGTGGGCTATTAAGGTTTGCTTAATCATGAGCAGTCAGCGTCAGGCTTTAGAAGACTGGGTCAGGTAGTTCTAATACAAGACCGGAGGCTTGGTTATGACTTATCTTCATTAGTGGTTTAACTCTAACAGCAAAGTAAACTTGTTTTATCCATATAATATGGAAGAAAAAGTTCACATGAGGCCCCACGAAGGGGTTAGCAGTGCAGAGTGCCAGTGACCCCATACACCATTCACCAATCAGCAAACGTATTACAGTATAATCGTCTCTGCAGAGCAGCAAGCTCCCTCTTCTTTGATGCCCTAGCAGAGATTAGTAGTGCACATTTGTGTCTGTCTTATTTTGTCATATATTGTTTTGATTAATTTTCCACTAGTTTCAGCTCTAATTTAATATTTTGTTTAAAGCTGCTTTTACTGTCGCTCCTCCCAGGGAGAGTACGTGTGTTAGAAGCCACATCTTCGTTTATTCTTCACGGGCGCTCAGAGTTTCCCCTCAGGCGTGTTACTCTGCAGCCACCGCACAGAGAAGATGGGGAGCCTTTCCTCACTGGTGGTCGCACGTTGAACTGCAGCATCCTGGGGAATTGGAAGAATTGTTTCTTTTGGCTTCCCTCAGGCAATTTTTCACAAGAGACTGTGAGGAGGCAACCCCTTCAGTCAGGTCAGGCTAGTGACTGCTTTCCTGTACAGGCCAGGGTTATACTGCTTCAATTACCGGACATTGAATACAAGCATTTGCAATGCAATTGATCTTCCTTTTGTGAGAGTTAAGAGCTGCTGGCGTTGTAAATCACAATGTGTTAAACCTTTGTGTTTTGGTTTGGAGTGTTAACTAACTAGATATATAAGATTTTCAGCAGGATTTTGTAGTCTGAATGTAAATGAGAAAAGGAAAAGAGAATACAATCAATGAATGGGGGATGTGAGAAGTTAAACATAAAGGGATTAGTGAACAGGCAACAAAATGTCAAGAAAGTCGTAAGTACAAGCAAGTTAACACAGAAAGCAAAATGGTACAAACAAAAAACGTAAAGAATAAAATTAATCTGGGCATGAAAGAGTGGGTTTAGAAGGGAACCAGAAAAGTTTAACAGGGAAAGAGTAACAGGATGAAAGTTGGAAGGGAAGGGGTGAGGTAGAGAACAAAGAAAAACAAGCTGGCAGATGCATCAACGTAGCCTAAATAGCGATTTTTAAGGAATCGCTATTTAGGAATAGCAAAAGCCTTTGCATGTAGGAATCGCTATTAAAATAGCGATTCTTAAACTCGCAAATTGCTAGTCGCAATTAAGGAATGCTGTACCATTCATTCCTATGGGCCTACAGGCCCATAGGATATGAATTGGAGATTGCATGAACAATTTGCGAGTACCAGTAGGTACTCCCAAATTGCTCATGCAATTTCAAGGGTGCAAGGGTGTCAAAATGACACCCTGTTGCCCCCCTGAAATTGATCTCTGCGCATATGTTGCACACACACATGCCCTAAGGGCATGCGTGTGCACAACATGAAACTTTGAAAAATGCACAAAAGTGCTTTTTTCAAAGTTTTAGCAAATTACCATGAAGTTCAACTTCATGGTAATTTGCTACTCCTATTAGCGAATTTGCTATTTTTTTTACTTTTACGCATTGCATTTAAGGAATCTCAATTTGGGATTCCTTAAATGCAATCGCAATTTAAGGAATCTCAATTTAGAGATTTCTTAACCGCATGCGTGCGGGCGAAATTCCGCTCGTACGCTGACTTTTGCGAAACCGCATGTTGCGTGACGAGCTGGGCTCGTCATCAGCGTAGCAGGAGGCTACCTCATGACGAGCCCAGCTCGTCATCAGCGTGCAAGGGGTTAAATTGCGATTTATACATTTGGGATGATGCATCCCAAATGCAAAAATAACGGTCGCAAAGGGGCAGATTCTGAGAATCTGCCCATTTGCGACCGGTATTTACTTTGATGCATAAGCCTGTATATGGTTTATTAGCACTGAATAGATTAAAAGTGAAGACATTAGACAAGAAAGAGGCATAGCTGACCCACGCCTCTTGGAGAGAGCCCTTACTTTGTCTTTAAACCCGCCTTATCTTTAAGTGTGCAGATCATCAAGTAGACAGCAGCACTCATGCCCCTGGACTTGCTCTGGAGCAGCTGTCTGCTGATGGACAGCACGGCACAGGTGCCTTTGCCTCGGTTGCTCCTGCCGAAGGTGGGCAGCATATGGCTTACGACCCCCAACTCACACTGCAGCCTCATTATGCCTCAAGGTACACAGCGGCGATGTCAGCTTTATCCCACCATTTGCTCAACTCCACAATGCTAGGCTGCCCCGACCCAGCGTGCAGCGCAGGTTGAAGCTTCCGGTGGAAGCTGAGGCTTTGGGGTTTTATAGTATAGAAACCAAGGAAGAGTAAAAGCCTGTCATCCAGCAGCCAAGCTGTTCTGAACGGTTTTTTTTCAGTACAAGCAACGGTCACCCATGAAAGACTAAATGAACGTAGTCTTTATTTTAGTCCTCACATTACATCAATAGACGTATGGCAGATCAAGAAGGCAACTCAGTTTTTTTTCTCCCTTAGAAGATAAGGGACAAGAGTATCGTCCATGTTATACCCTAAACCAGCTCCAAAGCCACTTTAGCTGTATATCCTGATGGTGAGGTTCCTCCTCCCAAAAATTTAGCTTTTGATATCTTAATCATAGGACCAGTTTCTCATTTGTCCCACTTTCTCCACCCTCCGTGTTTATTAGTTTTCATTTCCCAAATATCCCATTTCTCCCAAAAGTTTGCTCTTTTTTCCAGTGAACCGTTATGAGCTAGAGATTTTATCCTCCAGATTGATAATTCCCATTCGATTTTTTCGGAGGAGTATTCAATTCCTATTTTATGCATATGTCCCTTCTTGCCAGCAACATTAGCACAAACAGTAAAGGTTTTTGTTTCTTGAGTAACGTCACTGATTTATGACTTCCCTGTACAACCCCAAATATTATCATTGCTAGGCTTACCTTAATGTCTTTATCTATAATCTCATTTACCATCTGTGAGATGCTGGCTTGATTTATGGTGCACACTTATGTAAGTGGGCACCCTGCACCAATCCAGACAACCCTTGTGGTGATTTTAGTGGTCTTAGACAACCTTAGAGAGCTCTTCAAGTGGTAGCTGGGGAAAGCAGCCTTCAGGCTTAGTCCAGAAGGAGTGTAAAGCAGCTTATTTTACCAGAGCATAATCTTATTGGTTTAAATTAAGTGAAAAAGAACCACATAGTGTATTAATAAAAATATGTATTTATTATAAGACACTAACTAACATACAGATATCTCCTACCCAGAGATGTACACAATGCACACAATGCTTTGCAAGAAAAACAGCTAAGTAGCACAGATACACAGTGGTCGCCAGGGAGAGACCAAACCATATACTAAAATAGTGGTATGTGAACCACGACTCAAGTCAAGACTATACCCAGAAGACGTAGAAGTGCCTGAGGTAAGTAACCAGGAAAACCACAGGGGCCATGTGGAGAGAGGGAACACGGACCCAGGGTAAGTCACAGTTGCAATTTTAAATAAAAAGGACCCTTCCCAGTTGATCCTGAAGAAACCCTGTGAAAGACAGAAGGTTGGAGAGCCACCCCACCCATGGATACTCTAGGAACCAGAATACCTACACCAGGGAAGCTGGGTGCATATGTGTAAAGTGGCGTCGTAAACCGTTGTCGAACTCAGTGGAGAACTGCAGGAAGCTGTCGCTGCTGGAGAGGGTGAAAGTGTCAGGTGGAACCCAAAGGTAGATTCAACATGAGAAATCCCTGCAAGCAGAGCGAACAGAGTCTATACCACTTAGGAGTGACCAGGAGGCACGGGAGACAAATATCCACTGATGTCGGGTGCTGCAGGAGGGTTGACGGTGACATTGGAGCTGCAGCTGTCCTGACCAGATGATGCTGTGAAGCCATTCACGAGCTGTTCCACGTCGGATATCGAGAGTTGAGGGGGGTCGGTGTCTGTCGGGAGCACTAACAAGCCTCAGCAATTGCAAACAATGTGGATAGCGAAGAAGGTGCAGTGTCAGGACCAGCAAGGTCCAGGGGACTCACTACAGGCAGGGGAGTCAGAGCAGGGCCCAAGCAATGAAGGGAGCCTGCTGAAATCCTCTAGAGGACCCACAGGCCGGAGGCACTGGAGACGCAAGAGGACCTTGAGCAGCACACGAAAGATGCAGGCCCAGAAGGCAAGTGATACAGTGAGGACAAAGATCTTGGTCACATGCTTGAGGTTGGGGCTACTTGGAGCCCAAAGATCTTGGAGGAAGGACTCCAACAGGCCTTTTCAACAGCGAGTTGATGCGGTTCAAAAGGGTCCAGTTCCAGCGACTCCAACGTGGGATACTGGCCTCAAACTTGGTGAGAGGACAGTGCAGACCTCAAGGATGTGAAGAATCATCACCTGTGTTCCTGATCCTTTCAGAATCCATCGGAGCCCAGGATCATCATACCGGTCAGCTCTGTTGCAGTGCCTGCACATGCAGGGAAGTGACTCCTTTACTTCAAGGAAGATTCCTTTAGGTGTCTTGGGTGTCCACAGGCCTTGGAAGGTTCCTGTATGGAGCACAGGCATGGACGTTGCAGCAGACGAGCAGGGCGATGAGACCAGAAGTCTTCCCAGTTGCAGTCTTAATGCCCAGAGCGAAGTCTAGAGTTCCGCAGACGGTTAAAGAAGAAGTGGTGTTTTGAAAAGAATCTTGTCCCATGACGTATCTAGGAACCCACCTACAGGTAAGCCCTTAAGTACCCTAAGGAAAGGGTTGGGACGATTCAAGTTTTCTCCCAGGGCAGGGGTCAGACATTGGGGAGGATACTACCATGTTCTCTGTACAGTTTCGTGCCAGGGCGGCTGGTTTGAACGGGACTATGCAAGGAGGGTACCAAATGAGCCCGTCAAGCAGACTGAATGGCGCAGGCCAGCGCTCCCACCCGGCCTCAATACACTAAACCCTGTCTGGGAGATGGTCACACACATATACCTATTGTTCTATCCTTCCCTGCTCAAGTTTGGCTCAGCAGCAGGAGGGCAGAATCGTGTCTCTGGTCGACAGAAGCCATGTTGTGCTGTCCAGGTCTAGGAGACTGGTACTGGAAGCACTGAGGGCCTCCCGGAGGAGCTTTAAAGTGCATGGAATTATACCTCCCACACCGTTTATGGTGTGGGAGGTATGATTCCAACATGTTTGATACCAAACATGACAGGGTTCGTTACAGCCAGTTTAGAGATAGTCATCACGTAATGACGCATGGACACTCTATGTATCGTAATAACTGGTGCACTTACAACCCGGGAAAATGGACTCCGAAGGTTGTAGGGGTTTCCTGTTCACACTTAGAACCGAGCGCCTTGACTTCAGGATTGAAAGACCTGCTTTAGGGGTGGCTAATAGGGTTTAAGTGCAGTGACATTAGATATAGGGAAACCTATATATTTCGTAAGTGGTGCTAGAACAAGCTTACACATAGTGCAATGGCAGGCCTGTAGTTACAGTTTGAGTGGTCTCCCATTGGTGACATAATACATGCTTCAGCCCATGGGGGACCCCTGGGGAACCTATGCCCTTGGTACCTCAGTACCAAATTCTAGGGACTTATAAGGGTTAACCAGTATCCAATCTGGGATGTACCTAAGTATTTACCATAACCAATTTAGGGGATAATGGTAGCAAGATGCCAGTCAGATTATTCAGAAGCAGCATAGCACAAGGCAAAAAGTGGGGGTAACCATAAAAGCAGATTCTCCTTTCCTACACCATCATACCCACATCTTCCCATAAGGTCACTATCAGAGGGCACCGTCAAAACATATGAGTATCATCGGCCTTCTCTTTTCTGCCTTTGGGGCATTTTCTCTCCTTTTGTCTCCCCAACTTGGACAGTTTCTTCGGGGTCCAGTACATCCTGTGTACTGTGATGAGAGGATTTCTTCTGAGGGGTGCAGCCTTAATGGTTGACCAAAAAGTAGTCATCGATACTTGCCATAAGTCTTTCATCTTAGGCTTGGCAGGTCCCTCTTCCAGAACTCTCCCAGAATAGAATGGGGTTCTCCCCAACCTCTGTCAGCGTCCATTACCATTTTGCAACTTCCTTCCTTTGAGGGGGTCTTAATTGATGTTCTATCTCATACTCCTTCCTTCCTCTACTTTCCCCAGTTCTCTTGCCCAACTTGACAATTGATAATACTTGAACTTGGAAAGGCATCCTACCGACTTGCTGTGTTCCTTAGTTGCATGTAAACAAATCATCGTCCAGTGGGAGAATGGGTGGTGTTGGGATGCTGACAATCACAGCCCTACTTAAACATGTCCGCGAACTGCACATATTCATGTTGGCGATGTTTACGTAACATAGTTACATCAAGCACAAGGACCTGTACAAGTAAATGATATCCAATAGATGATCGTGGAACAGTGATGGCAGATGTTTGCAAACTCTAGTATTGTAATACAGTGCAGATAAAATAAAAAGTGTGCTAAAACATGAAGGGCAGCTCATCCTGAGAAAATAAAAGGCACAGATTCCTATGCCATGCTGTCGGAGCTCTATATTGACAAATCGAGCGAGCTTAAATCAAACAAGCAAAACAAAAAGGGGGAATAATGGCGTGTGCGAGTAAGAGGGTGCACAGCTTTCTTTGATGAACACGGTGCACTGGGAAGAGAGTGAACATATTGTGTGCTGATAAGCATAAATACATCTTTTTTTAATAGCATAAGCATGTGCATACATTACAAGTGCAAAACACACAAGATGATGGACGGAATGTTGCACAATGGCAAAACATTCACCCCCAGTCACAGATCTGGGTTTAATCCATCGTTATTTTGCTCACCAAGCCACCCCAGTTCAGACATGGCCATATGCAACTCAGTCTTGACCCTGTGCCTCATGGGAACAGTCCAGACCGAACTGCCAAGCCATGTCTTCCCTGGACCGGATTCAAGCATCCTAGGACCGGTTTCTGGCTATCAGCCGTCTTCAGCCAGGATAGCTTGACTCCAGTGGCTTAGTGAGCGTTTGATTGGTTCAGATGCTCCGTCCATCACCACCCCCTTTTGTACTACATTACAAGTGCAGCATCCAAAGTGGTTGATTGCAATGAAGAATGCGGTAAGTGGGACTGTGTCCTGCAGCATGTAGTAGGCCGGCTCACGCGTGCTGAATGAAAAGCGCTCGTCATAAAAAAAAAATGGCGTTGCAAAACTAAAAGAGTGCACAAATATAAAGGGAAATATCCCTTTTGTGAAAGGATATCATAATAGGCTAATGCTCCAGGGAAGGAGCAAAACACAAGAAGGGCAGACATAGAAGGCAAAAAGACCATTCAGAAGCAAGGTTTTGCGAGTGAAACTCTCTTTAGCCATTCAGCAGTGAGGGGGGAAAAAAGCCCACATACTGAATACAGCATGTCTTCCAGACAGCGCATGCGCTGTCTAGGCCCTATCTAAAAAAGGGACATTATATATTTTTGAGTTTTGATTTACAATATTAAAAAAGACTGATTTATTGTGATAATTTGATATATTTATTTCCATTTAATCTGCCGGTTATTAAGAATTTACACTTACAAAGAGGGGACCTCAGGATTATGGCAATCCTGAGGTCCCCTGTGTGCCAACTAGCCCACCAGGTACCTCCAGTATGCGCCTGGGAGCTGCGTTGCAGAGAGGTGTTCAGAGGCAACGCCCCCTTTTTACAACACTCTGCAACGCAGCTCCGTGGCGCTTACTGGAGGTACCTGTTGGGCTAGTTGGCTCCTAGGGGACCTCTGGATTGAAGAGGAATTAATTCCCCAACTTAAAATGCGCCACAGGGCATGTTTACACACATATCACATCAAGCCCCGCCCCTTACCTTCACCACTGTGCAAATGCGCCCGTTGCGCGTTCTAAGTTGGGGGATTAACTCCCCTTGCATACTGGGGGTTCCTGGGGGCCAACTTGCCCACCAGGAACCTCCAGTATGCGCCAGGGGCTGCGTTGCATAGTGGTGTAAAAAGGGGCGTGGCCTCATTACACCTCTCTGCAACGCAGCCCCCTGGCGCATTCCCAGAGTGGGAACTAAATCCCCTTGAATGCATACTGGGTCCCTGGGGGCCAACTAGCCCACAAGAAACCTCCAGTATGAGGCGGGGGCTGCGTTGCAGAGAGGTGTAAAAAGGGGCGTGGCCTCATTACACCTCTCTGCAACGCAGCCCCCTGGCACGTTTTCAGAAAGGGAACTAAATCCCCTTGAATACTGGGGGTCCCTGGGGGCCAACTAGCCCACCAGGAACCTCCAGTATGCTCCAGGGGGCTGCATTGCAGAGAGGTGTAAAAAGGGGCGTGGCCTCAGTACACCTCTTTGCAACACAGCCTCCTGGCGCGTTTCCAGAGGGGGAACTAAATCCCCTTGAATACTGGGGGTCCCTGGGGGCCAACAAGCCCACCAGGAACCTCCAGTATGCGCCAGGGGGCTGAGTTGCAGAGAGGTGTAAAAAGGGGCATGACCTCATTACTCCTCTCTGCAACGCTGCCCCCTGGCGCGTTTCCAGAGGGGGAACTAAATCCCCTTGAATACTGGGGGTCCCTGGGGGCCAACTAGCCCACCAGGAACCTCCAATATGCGCCAGGGGGCTACGTTGCAGAGAGGTGTAAAAAGGGGCGTGACCTCATTACACCTCTCTGCAACACAGCCCCCTGGCTTGTTTCCATAGGGGGAACTAAATCCCCTTGCATACTGGGGGTCCATGGGCGCCAACTAGCCCACCAGAAACCTTCAGTATGTGCCAGGGGGCTGCGTTGCAGAGAGGTGTAAAAAGGGTCGTAGCCTCATTACACCTCTCTGCAACGCAGCCCCCTGGCGCATACTGGAGGTTCCTGGTGGGCTACTTGGCCCCCAGGGACCCCCAGTATTCAAGGGGAATTACTTCCCCCTCTGCAAACGCGCCAAGGGGCGCGTTTGCAGAGTGATGCAGGGAGGGGGCATGGCCTCCTCCCCATCCTGTTTTTTTTGTGTTTTTTTAAGAAGCGGGGCTGTGTAGCCCCCCTTCTTTTTCTTCTTTTGAACCCATCCCCCAGGGCCTGACTCTCAAATATTTATTATTTTATTATTTTAACGGGAAGCGGGCTGCATGGCCCCCCTCCTGTGGCTAATTCCAGGCCCCGGGGACCCCATCCCCCGGGGCATGGCCACATTTTTTTTAAAAAAAATTAAGGAGGGGGGCTGCATAGCCCCCGTACTCATGCCACTTAAGGCCCTGGGGACCCCATCCTCCGGGGCCAGCCTGCCACATGTTTTTTTAATATTTTTTTATTATTATTTGGGGTGGGGGGGGGGGCGCGTGGTCCCCTCCCAAGCCCCCCACGGTTCCTGCTGGCTCCCCGCATCCTGTGGGAGCCGGCATTGCTTTTCTACATGGGGAGCAGCTAACATGCTGCTCCCCATGTAGAAAAGCAATCGGCTTTGGTTTTTGGAAGAGAGAGCAGGTTTCCTGCTCTCTCTTCCAAAAACCATAGCAGTTTGCTATGGTAGGGCGGGAGACCATAGCAAACAGCAGTGTCCCGGTGGTGGGCATCCCGGGACACTGCAGGAGCTGGCCCTGGGGTGTGGTGGTCCCCAGGGCCACCACAAGGCTCCAGGAGGGGGGCAGCGCGGCCCCCCTCCCAACATTTAAAAGTCCCGGGGGTGGTGGTCCCCAGGGCTGGAGGGTCTGTCACGGACACCCCAATTTAAATATGTAGTGACCAGGGGAGGTGGCGGTCCCGGGGGCGTGTGGGGGGCTTGAGCCCCCCACACAGGTTTCTTTTATTTATTTTAGAAGCCCCGGGGGTGGTGGTTCCCGGGCCTGGGGGGCCGTGAGCCCCCCACACATAATGTTAAAGCCCCGGGGGGTGGCAGTCCCCGGGGCTGGGGGCTCCCCTTTATTATAAAATAATAGAAGCCCCGGGGTGGCGGTCCCCGGGGCTGCGGGGGGGCCGTGAGCCCCCCGCATACGTACGATTAAAGCCCCGGGCCCCCCATTATAACAAGCATTTGCAATGCAATAGGTCTCGCATTAGGAAAGTTTGAGCTATTGGTATTGTAAATGACACATTTTTTTATTTATGTGTTGGTTTTGAAAATAGCAAAAATAATAGCTTTGTCATTTATAATGCCAATAGTTATAACTTTCGCAAATATGACGCCTATAGCATTTGTAATGCAATATGTGTTGTATTTACGTGAATCAGATGTATTGATATTACAAATTACAATGGCTTTTAATTTTTTTAATAAATAATACTTAAATAAAAGTTATTGTAATTTATAATGGCAATAGCTTAAACTTTTGTAAATAACTTTTGTGAAGATTATGTTCAGTGTATTTTATTGTGACGAAAACTCAAGAACAGAAGTGAAATATTAACCTCTTTTTGTGACATTTGTAATAAAGCTTGAAACATTGAGAGAACATATTTGAACCAGTTATTGTTGAATGGTTGCACAGATTGATGTTGTGGTGGTGACGAGTGATGCTGTGGCGTTCAGTCATGCTGTGGTAGTGCATAGTGATGTTGTGGTGCCCCTTAGTGATGCTGTGGTGGTGCTGAGTGATGCTGTGGTGATGCGATAGATAGAGTGAGTGTGATAGATAGATAGATAGAGTGAGGGCGATAGATAGATAGAGGGAGGGCGATAGATAGAGGGAGGGTGATAGATAGATAGAGTGAGTGCGATAGATAGATAGAGTGAGGGCAATAGATAGATAGAGGGAGGGCGATAGATAGAGGGAGAGTGATAGATAGATAGAGTGAGTGCGATAGATAGATAGAGTGAGAGAGAAAGATGGATAGATAGATAGATAGATAGATAGATAGATAGATAGATAGATAGATAGATAGATAGAT